>NC_092465.1:21422915-22764582 GCF_047495875.1 Pithys albifrons albifrons | reverse complement strand
GCATAAAATGTAAAGTACAAGAGCATTTGGATTTTTTTTGTATGTGTTTCTTTGTTTGATTTTAATTTACATATTTTAGAAATTTCTAGTAAAAGCTCACATTTTCTAACACAGCCTCTACATTTCCACATCAGGACACCATCAGTCAATGCCTTGCTTGTTGAGTTCAGGAACAGCTTGCAATACTTAGACTCATCTCAGTTTGTATGTATGGCCCCAAATTAAGTAATCAGTAGTTGTACCATGCAATGTGATCAAAAGCCATGGGGAGGTTCAGAGCTGAAATCTAATGCACTGCAGAACCTGTCACCAAAAGTAATTGGTGTTAAATATCCTTAGGGTTTTCTGAATTCCCAGCATCATGCACTCCTGTTTAGGTAGCTGAAAAAGCAAATATCAGAAATTATTCTTTCCCTGACTGCTCAGCTCAAAAGGACTCCATGAGAAAGAGTGTATTTCTAGCAAG
Source organism: Pithys albifrons albifrons (assembly GCF_047495875.1). Lineage (NCBI taxonomy): Eukaryota > Metazoa > Chordata > Aves > Passeriformes > Thamnophilidae > Pithys > Pithys albifrons. Next base: position 22,764,116 of record NC_092465.1, on the reverse strand, counting down.
GAAAGTACTTGGATTCTTATGTAATTTCCCTGATAGTTTTCCTTGATACACTCAGCTCCCATGTATGTCTTCAATGTATTAAGATGTTGCAAAATTTAAACTGAAATCAACAGAATTGATTATGTCAATTAGGTTCTTTTATTCTAGCCAAACCTTTCTAGTGCCTATCGCAAGTTTCAAATATATGTTGTCAGGGCAGATCTTCACTGAAACACACCTTGCTGTGTGGGATAAGTGGGCCTATGCTACAACATATTTGTCCTGCCTTCTAAGAAACTTAGTTTTGCAAAATTTTACGGCAATCAGAATTTAGTTCACAATGCAGGAACTGGAAATTTAATTTGTACACATGCAATTGAGTACAAGCCTCCAGAAGCTTGAGCAATGGGACTACAAAAAATGTTTCAGTTCTGCTCCATATTTGATATGTTGTCTTTGATCTGTGGTTAGTTCCTCCAGTACAAATGTTGAAATCTTGTTGCTTGATTTTTACAGGTATTGTAGCAGATTGTCAAACAGATGTTTCTCATGTTAATGAAAGGTAAGGAAATTTTGAGCCATAAAAAGAAAAAAAATTATATTTAAGTAAGAGTAGCAGAACCCTAATTGTAAAAATAATGCCATCATAGTAGGAGATGTAAATAACAGCATGTAATCTCCTACACAAATAAAATGAATGGATAACCCCTGTATTTTAAGCTGCAAACATTTTATTTGTTGTTTTTTAATTTACAGATATATTTTACCAAATGACTTTGTGTAACAGATATCCCGGCAAAAAATGTAAACTCTTTGAAGGACCTGATAAACAAGGAAAAGGCAAATTTGTCTAAGTATTTATCTCACTAGAGTTTGACTGTTAAGTTCTGAGTTACAAAGAGAGTTATTATTTTTATCTGAAGTGACATCCAAATGTTCAGGTCAATAATTCATCATCTTCTAATAAATACATCATTTACTCCAAGGTAAAAGGGATAAATAGTAAGGAACATGAACACAAGGGTGATCTTTATTTTGCTATTCTCCATATTGATGTCACTAAGGCAGTATCAGACAGATATATTTGGTGTCTAGACTGAATCAGCTGTTCACTGCAGAAGGAACTGAGGTGGCATCTTCCAGTTCAGTATACATGGCACATAAGCCTGAACTGCAAGGTTTGGTTCTAGTAAGTAAATTCTTCCTCCACCAAAGCTAATGGCAGTTTTGGGCGATGGCAATATATATATAGCATTGCTACACATGGCACTCTTCGTTTTCTATTAAGCAGAACATATAATTTTTCCAGCAATATATAAAGCAGGCAAATGGCTGCTCATCATCTTCTTTTCAAGACTATTGTACATACAATTCTCTCCTCACTAATAGCTCCTTCTATTGTCCATGATTTATCATTGCCATGATTCTTTACATTTCCTCCTTATCTATTTTGCTGGAAATCTGACCACTTTCAAAGGACAGCCCATATATAACTACCCCATGTAGTATATGGCACTTAGTGCCATGGTCTAGTAGACAAGGTGGTGTTGGGTCAAAGATTGGACTCAGTGACCTCAGAGGTCTTTTCCAACTGAATTGATTCTGTGATTCTCATGTAGAGTAAAGCATACATTGTTTTGGACCATATAACTTTCACTGGTATGTTTTTGCTCCAATTCTTTCCCTTTCTCTTTCTCTTTCTCTTTCTCTCTCTCTCTCTTTAACTCTTCTAAAGCACTATAAAGTAAGTATCAAAGGTATCCTGGGTAATTAGCCATTACAGTACTGTCACAGAGGCTTTTGCAGTCAATACAGAGATAATTTGGGCAATGGTGAATGACAGCATTGTCCAGACTTTTGGGATAATCAAGGACACATCCAGCTGTACCAGACATCTGTCAGACCCATGAATCATTTCAAGTAGCTTTGCAATAGCCAGGCAACTCAAGCAAAGATAAACATTCCAGCAGCACGCAGTACTGGAAAAGTACTGCTTCTACCAGAAAGCATTTAGCTGCTTAATGCTGCAGGCTTGTCTCTCAAAGCAGAAGAGGTACCACACACATCTTTGTGATTTTGAAAGGGGCACACATTTGTAACGTTACCTACTGTAGAAAGACTAAAATAGCATCCCCTACGTGTGCACATGCATATCCATTAGAATTATTGAGGCAAAAAAAGAGCAAGGGGAAAAATTATACAAAAAATCCAGAGGTTGAAATAATCTTGATAAATACCATGTGCCCTCTTGCAAATAAGGGTATTTGCACTGTTTATATTGGCCTGAAATTGCTAGTTGTATATTTTCTAGATTTTGCATACATATGGTAGAACTCTTACTCTAAATGAGTACTAAGATTAATCAGGAGCTAGAAAATTCTCTTGTAGTTCCCTGTTGCTCTCACCTTATTTATCTACTTGTGTTGGAGAGCTAAAAGAAAGCAAAGGCAATTCTGTGCTTTGATGTCCTAAGGAAGTCCCAGGGGCAAAGTCTGGAGTTGTGGGGTTTGAGCTTTGCTGTGCCACAGTCACCTGCGTGGCTGTGGGCCTGTTTTCTCTAGTCTCTGTGATTTGGATTCTCCCTCTAATGTCCCAGCTCTTCTTTGTAAAACACACTGACACCCTTCCGCTGGCTGAAGTTATTCTTGCTGTTTTGCAGGTGGGTGAGAATGGCTGCTCTGTCTAACATGTTAGCTCACAAGGATGAGTTAAAATGAAGGGGAAACAAGGCAGAATGATGTAAGCCACTTTCTCTTTCCTGCTTAAGATGACCATAGATTATGGAAGTGAGTAAAGACTACCCCAACTCAGATTCAGACAGTGTGGTTTTTGCTGCACTCTGCAGGCAGCAAAACTGTACAGAATTGCTCCTAATAATTCCATAAAAATGCTATAATTACACCAGAGCGCAAAGGAGATTTCTGAACAACTGTCAGATATCTGTCATACAAATATCTGCCATAGACTTCTTTGAAATTTCAGCCTTCACACTGGCATTGACATTGGTTGTGTTTTTCCCTTTCAGTCTTTATATAGTACTGATGGGAAAGAGTGCTATTAAGATTGTAGGGTAGCAATTGAAAAACTTTGTTAAGCTCCACCCAAGAGCCTGTGTCTAAGAGCAAAGCAGCACTGGCAGACAGGACTTCTGAAGGCTGTCACCAGTGAGTGGAAGGGCAGCATGGGAGGAGCTGGGCTGGGAGGCGCTGGAAGCAGTTGGTGATCTGGCAGGATGCAGAGATTGATTCTCTGTAAGTGCTGCAAATTCAGCAATTGGATTTGGAAAGCAAGAGGAAGAACTACTGGTGAGACATCAGGGGCTGTGACTGACAGAATGATAGCTTTCCACTGACAGAATGAGGGGCAGTGAAGTATTTGGGGAGAAAGAGTGAGCCCAGCACAGAGAAAATGCAATGAATGCATTGAAGTAGCTTCTGATTACGAAGATGTAGAATTGCATCTTGAAAAGCTGACAGACCTGTTGACAAACTGTTGCTGCATCCTCTCAACTTGCATTTGCCTTTGTTCCCTGCTTTGGCCTTTTCCTCTCCCACCATTCCCAGGTGCTGCCACAGTTCAGTATCATTGTTACTGAGTTCTGAAGTTTGGATTAATATAGGAACCTGGGTTCCTTTCTTAGCAACAAAGGTCTTCCTCTTTTTTCCATACACAGGAATATTTTTCTGTTGTGATACAGACTGTGGTAGATTGTCAGTTTCTAGCAATCCTTGCTTGTAGAGGACACTCGCCCAGGGCAATCAGGTACACTTTAATAAAATGCTGTACTTGAGCCCAGGCATTCCCACTTGATTTCTGAGTTCTCCTGGCATCAATTGCAGGTAGTTCTGCACAGATCTACAGGCTATATAACTCCAGTTCCTGATCCATAATGCATTGCCTATGCTGTTTTGATCCAATGTTGATTATACATAAGTTTTTGCCTCAGTGGTTATTCAAAAACACACACTCCCCCCAGATCCATTTTTCCTTTGTGGCAGGGTTCATTCTCAGGTTCTCAGTTCTGTATGCTGGTGGAAAATGACATAGCTGTTAGTGATCACAATATCCTTCCAGTTGTGTGGGGTCCTTAATGCCACCATTTGCATTGCTAAATAATTTGATCACTGATAAGGAATTGACTGGAATAGACAGCAATAACACCTCCCTAACTATATCTGTTTGATTACTAGGTTACTTCTGCTATTTCAGTTTCCTGAGTTTATGTGTAGAAACATACTCTTGAATTTTTATTTCTGATTGAAGATTTGACTTATTGCTAAATTCTTTTTGGTATCGCATAGTAGCAATCTCTTCAGATTGTCACCTACGCTGTCATCCTCAAGCTTTCTTTCAGTATCTTTATGGAACTGTTCAGACTTTTTTTGCTTTGAAATAATCTCTAGCTGGTTAATTGCAATTCCTCTTCCCTGTGATATTCTTCAAGCTTTTGCAGCTTGTGCAGATCTCCAGAAACAGAATTCTCCCTGCAGCCAAAAGCCTTGAGCACGTTCATTATTTCTGTACTGAAAGCACTTCACTAATATTGCTGTGTTGCAGCAGGGAGCCTTTAAGTTTATTTGCTTTTATACCTGTTCATTCATAAATGTGAAAATTCACTCCTCTTACTTCCTAAAGTGTACATATAATTCTTCCAGTGGAAACTCTGTGCAAACTGTCTGGTTATTTTTAGCTCTTTATGCAAATTACCTCTCTTGAAACACTGCTTTCATATGATAGATTCTCTAGGGCTGTTACTGCTCTCTATTCTTGTGGTTTGGTTTCAAGAAAGATTGCTTCGAGTCAATGGGTCAGACTCTTTGTATTGGCAGAGCTCTGCCAAGTATGAATAGCAATGGTCCTGAGGAACTCATTGACACAGAATATCCTGGAGGCCAAAATTATTAGAGTTTTTAAAGTCATTAGACAAACTCATAGATATTTGAGCTATTTGGTAATAATTAAATGAAGTGACCCAAAGAAAACATTCCATACAGCAAGTCCATAAAACAGCTGGTTACTAGAAACTAGGTTAATATAGCTGAGGAGAAATTACTCTTCATGTATCTTAGATTTTTTACTGTCTTCCTGAAGAACCATAGCTGTTGGAGAGGAAGTACAGATACAGGAGGACATCTGTCCTAACCCAGTTAATACTTCCAGGCAGTGCTTGTGGCCTTCGAATTCCTGTATAAGTTCATTTTTAGAAAAAGTCTAATGAAAGACACATTAAATCTGATCCAAAGTATCCTGAAAAAAATTAAAAGAGTTGCTACAGCAATATTTCTTGTCTGAGCATGGGCAATTGAGTTACTGTCTCTGCAGCAACAGCAGAGTCTCAATAACAGAACTGCCCGTACTCCCAAGTCATTATGTGATCTCCCCTCAGGAGCAAGTTCAAAGGTCCCCAGGAAATGAGAGATTTTGCCCCCTTAGAGTTCCCTAAGCCATCAGCATATGGGAAGAATCTGGCCCTGTACCTTCAGCTCAGTTTAATCACACAAAGACCTAACTATCTACTATTGCTTTTTCATAATCCACTTTAATTGTCATTGATTTGTATGTTTAGAAGGTGCCCCGAGCTAACCAAAGTGTTTTGTCTCTGTCTGTGCTGTAGTCCTCAAATAGCTCTCCTCAGGGTCCTCAATGCAAGCTTTGCCTGGGCAACACCTCTGTGTTTTCCAGGTAGGGTTTTGCCTGTGATGTAAGGATTACATGAGGCAGGTTGCTTTTGTCCAGGTGTTTGACTGTCACATTGTTATCCTCTTCCTGGCTTCCATTCTTCACCATCATCCATGCTAATAAAAACAAGCAAACATATTTTAACAAGATAAACTGGCAAAGAGTTATTTAATCAATTATGCAGAAAAAGATTTATTACTGAGAACAATCTGGATGATCACATTCCACAAAAATCACATTTAACCAAAAGGACATATAACTTATGGTTGCGCTGAAAGAAATAGTGTTTAATTGCTTGAACTCTGTGAGGAGACCGCTCCAGTGGAGACTCCAATGCGATCAAGAAACCATTTAACACACGCAGATATTTTTCATCTTGAAACTTGCCTTTTTAATTTACAGTTAATCTTCCGGGCATTTGAATAATACACAGTTTGACGTTTACTAAGAAAGTTGCTGCATTTCAAACATTATTTGGTACTTTGCTGATCTAATATACAAGGTCAGTTACATGGACAAAATTTCCATGCAAATAAAAGACGGGTCAACAGGACAGCGAGGTTGGTTTCTTCTAAATCTTAAATGACATGGTGACCAGGCACATATGGGGCTGATTGATCATACTTCCACTACCTGAAAAGAGGGGTCATTGTCCCTGCTAGATCTTTAGTATGGACAAAGTCTTTTACAACACAGGCAGCCCACAGCAGAGCCGTAAACCAGACAAGAAGATGGGTAGTTTAGTTGTATGAGATGATTAGGATTCAGCTGCAGTAAGCTAAGGTACTACTGGGAATTTTGATGAGACCGTCTCATTTTGATCACCTACAGTGCCACCCCTGTGGTGACAGACCAACAGTTCTCTGGTTGGGGCGGCTGTGAAGGGATCGGCTGGTTTGTGTCTCCATATGCAGAGCCTGCCTTCAAACATGAGTCAGAGGCTCAAGAGAGAGAGCAATTACATCAGTAAGAGGGACTGAAAGTAACTCACATCTCAAGAGGGAGTATGATTGCCACAGGCACCTCCTACTGAAAAGCAGAGCTGGGACAGCTTTGAGGTCTGGCACATCATCTTCTGTAGTAGCAGAAAATCTTAGTAGGTATTTCAGATTGCTTGCTGAATTCCACAGCAAATATTAAATAATGCAGCTTGATCTTATTTCTGCCAGTAATGGCAACATAACAAAATAAAGGAAACACTAAGAACAGAGAAAAATTAATCAGTTTTTATGAGTAGCTGTCTCCTAAAACAATTACAGTTCCTCTTAATTATGAAGTAATAAAGAGCAAAAGTACAGAATATGCAATGTCTGCAAGATATTTAGAAAAAGATCTTGTATCTAACCAGTACAGAGAAAGTTTAAAGATCGGGGTGGGGGTGGAATTTACTGTCCCAGGCACAGAAAAAGTGTAGACTTGGTTGTACAGGGCTTTTCCTCAGGAGAATATTTCTTAAAGGGAGAGAAACATCTCTTGGGAATGATCAAGAGCAGTAACTTCCAACATTCTATAATTTTTAACAGCCTTTATTGCCTGATAGAAGCTTGGACATTCATGGTTGGAGCACAGCTTGCTCACAAAACAGTTTTCTTGTCTTTGCTGCCTCTTGCAGGTCTTCACATAGTCTCTGGATTCTCAGCAGTTACCAATACAGAAGCTATTTAGACTTAGTTGTAGCTAAATGTAGCATGGCCTCAGTGCAGAGGAGTCGGATTCCAGGAATGCTTTAAGCTCCTCCCATGTATGTGATTTTATAACTGACCTCTGTTGTAACTTCTTAAATATTGGTGGCAGCAGAAACAACAAAATTCTACCAAATCTGTGTGGTCCAAATACTAGTTGCTATAGGAAATCCTGCAGGAAATGTTTAGGAGAGGAAAACTCCACAATGGAGTTGTGGAGACTTCTTCCAGCTACTTGTGTTTTAAACTGGGAGAAGACTTGGTAGATGAAAATTTCTCTCTTTCCAATACGTTTCAGAATGAGTCTTGTGGGAGGCCTCCAGTAAGGAAAAAGAAGGTGACAGAGGCTGCTTAAACTGCTTTTATTTTCCTGTGAACTGCTAAAGGGACAGGGTTTGGTATGTAATGACTTCATGCCTCAGATACCTATACCTTTGCATTCCACTTTGAAATGTAATGGTGATATACAAAGGCAAATCCATAAACTTATCAGATAGAGCTGCCCAAGAACTAGAAAAATGTTGCTTAACAACATTCCTTTTTTGTCCAATGATGCAATCAGTATTTTTTAACATCTCTAATAGTGACTTAGTGGACCTCAAAAGCACTAGTCCAATGAACCTACCAGGAAAAAAACATTACTTTGCAGAGCATTTTCTGTGATTATTTATTCAAAATAGTGCTGTGGCTGTGGTGGAAGCACAAAGAATTTGACAGTTCAGAACTGTTGTTCAGATCTAGTGACATTGTCATCCTTGGTTAGCCTGCCAAGGATAGTAATTCACACTTCCTTAGGAGGAAGTCACAGATAATCCTCATTCTATAAAACATTTTGAAAAAAGTGTCTATATTTTTGTCTGTCCCTTTTTTAAAAATTTACTTTAAGAAGTTTATTTTGGTAATATAGAGGCCAAACTGGACATGTGACTCAACGGTGGGCTTTACCTAAATGATACTGGCTTCTACCACACTAGGATGGGTTCTAGTTCGTTATGTTCCAGAGCAAGCTAGAACCATCAGAAAAGATGTAGATGCCCAAATTTTATTAAATTGCTAGATAATAAAGTTCTTCAGGTGCAGTGGCAAATCATGTTAATATCACCTGACCCATCTCCATTGAGATAATTTGAAAAATACTATTTATGTATTGTTCCAAATCTATGGGAGGGTTGGGCAAGGTGACCCAAACAAAAGCAAAACCCAAAATGCTACGATCACCTGAAAATAGCTAGGTATCTCACCTCCTAAAGTTAGCTCCTCTTTAGTCCTGAAGTACCATTTGTGGAGGAAGTAGAGGGTTTCCATTGTAGCCAGGAAAGTAAGAATAATTTCAAAGAATCTCTTTAAAGAAATTTCAAATCAATTACAGAAAATTAATAGTGTTTATTTAACTAGGGCACAACAGAAGCTTCATGTGCACATTCAAAGGCAGGATTTGGATCTTAGTCTGTATTTGTCCATCAGTATGGCATGGACAATACAGAACATTAATTTACTTTGAAGGTGAACTTACTAAATTTAGACACTACTTTGGCACATATTTTCATAAGCCTTTATTGCCAGTGTAGCACCTCCCATGAAGGTTACTGATATCACCCAATAGGAGATTGCATTTCTTTGAAATATAATTGAGTTTTTTGAATTCCTAAACATTCGTAGCATGCAAAACTCTCTCAATACATTGTCTGTAGGTGACTATAACCTCAGAAGAGCAGTAACTTTTTCTGTTCAGGAAAGCTTCTTGGCTTTTGCAGCATGCCATCAACCAGATTATAGAGTATCTGCAACAAATAATTTTGTGAACCAGCAACTAATCAGGAATTATTTCCTTGTGTTATAGTACAATAACTTCCAATAATGCATGTATTCAAGATAATCCATGAACTGAAAAAGAGTTAAACCATATTTTTATGAAATATTTATATGCTACATCATCTGGCTTTGCTATGTCATTGCAGTCTTTTGAACATTATTTAGAGTTACATGAGAAGTCATATGGGCAGTGTATTAATTCTAAATTCTATAAGACTGTTCTGTACCAGAGCAAGCATGTTAATGGTTCCCTGCATATGAATGAAAATAAAGCTATCCCTTCACTGTTCTTTTTGCTGTAAGCTAAATACCAAGCTAAAAAAAGATGTTAGAAGACCCCATAGGAAAGATCTCTCACATGATCAGGTTACAGGTTCTAAGCAGAGTGTCTGACATTTTCAAGAGAGCCTTCTCCTCTCTTGCTTGAGACTGTTTCTAGGCTGGCCTTCCACATCCCATGAGTACAGTGAAGCCGAGTCTTTCTTTTCATGCAAAAATCACGTGTAAGTCTGCTTTTACAGATGCAGCCATCCTGAAATTCATGCATGTCATTTTTTGATTTACAAGTGAAGAATATGTTCACTTGTAAGCATGTAGTTGTATATTTGCATTTGTAAGAACCTGCCTATATAGGTTTCACTTAGTACACTGACTATTTTAAGCCATGTATAATTAATCTGCTATGGAAATTAATTGTTTATTTATTACGTAAGTATGCCTTTTATTAAAACTACTTTGTGAAAAACTAATTCCTGCTATAGTAATATAGCATAACAGTCCCTCACATAAATACATGATTATTATGTACAGTCACTTATCTGTGAACGAGCTCTGCTACTATTTTCCTTAATTAACGATACAAAGGGCTCCTTCATCTTTGCATATTCCCTAGCTAGGACATTGATACTCATTATTTTCTAAGTCCAAACACTGAAACTGTGTCAAGAATGCATCTATCACCAGATGGGTACTTATAGTCAGCGGAATTTTCCACTGCATCAGCAAATTCAGCAATTTGCAATTTCAGTATGTCTGACGTCTTTTTATTGGTGAAGATCACTTTCAAATAACAAGATCATGAGACTGATTCCTTGGTTAGTCTCCTTAGCAGTCGAATGTAATGACAGTAATTAACAGCCTGTGATTAGCAGCCACTCCAGAAAGTCTTTGAATGTTAATTTACTTCAACTAATATGCACTGCTTCTGTGTAATGAGACCTATGCTATAGGTTATGGTGAAATCAAATTATTTTTCAGCATTTAATCATACAAATTATTCTCAGTTAATCACTTGAACAGTAAACCTCAATGTTCTAATAAGTGACATCTGTTTTTCTGTCATTTGATTTGTTATATAGGTGATGGTATGGTGTGTCAAGTACCATTTTTTCCAAAAAGGTCAAGAACACACTATATGGATCACATTGTAACCAAGGTGATCTCATTTTATCTTTTTTGAAGCAAGGTGTTTTCAGCCTCTCCTTTATCCTCCGCTTTTTGGTTCTCGATCCTCTTGCTTTCCTTGGGATGCTTTTCCATATAGCACCTGAAGTGTACCCCTGAATTGCCCTTCCTCTTTTTCAGATTGTAGATTCCCAGGAATACTAAACGATTGCACTTCAGTGCACTTGAAGAGGGTTGAAAGGAAGCAAGGCAAAAATGAGCTCACATTGCCAGCAGACAGGAGAGACCATGAGAAAACCACAGTGGCATTAGAAACCACCCAGGTGAGTTGCTGCATTCCTTTTTGTGTTTTACAACTGCAAAGGCAAACCAAATTATCCCTCAGGTGGAGAAATCAAACTCATATGAAAAAAAATGTTTATTACATAAGTGTAAAGCTGAGAGAAAATGCTTTTTTTCGTCTTCTGGCTGTTTAGGCAAATACACGTTATGAGCAGTAACACTGCAGTTCTGGGGCCCAAATGGGCTGCTTACTTTCTCTTCTAGGACCCTGTACTGACCAGAACCCTCTACATCAGCATGATCCCACTGTGGACTCTGAGACAGTGAACTCCTCAGCAATTCTGTTGTCTAGCTCAATTCACAACTGGGAGAAAGAAATAAAAGTAGATAATCTGAGAGAGATGTTTTGGGGTTTATTTTTTATTCACTTTTTAAAATGCAAATTTTTGATAGATAAGCACTTGCTGGTTTGTTCTTCCCCATTCTGGATACTTTCTCTTCCTAGTAACCTTGCTCTAGTCATCTTCTTACTCAGATCTGTTGCATAACAGGAACACAGTTCTTCATCACTTTGAAGAACTGCAGCAAAATTCAGTCCTGGAGTGAGTATAATAAACACCTTCAGGTGTAGTGAAGTCATGCACTAGCCCTAAATGCCTTAAGAAATCTTCTAAATTTATTGTAATTTGACTATTGGATTAAATTTTCGCTCTTGGAACCTAGAGCTAAAAGCAAAGCGTAAGGTAACCAAAGAGTCTCTTTTATTGCTCCCAACACCCTTGGTATTGCACAGGAAACCATCTGACACTTTTTGCAGTGTCTGATGCCCTGTTTGGGATAGGAGCAAGCGGAGAACATATACCTGATTCTGCAAGCTGGCACAGCAGGGACAGGCTTGCAACTTTATTTAGCATTGTTCACCCAACACAGTGAAGAGGGGATTTTGAAAGTCAGCACTCCTGTGGATTGGTAGAATGAAGGAGAATGGTAGTAATCTAATTGTAAATGTCCCGTTTTCAAAACACGTCTTGTCAATAAATCTTTCCATTAACAGACATGCCCATGACTGTGCCCACAGCACAGTCAAATCATTTGGAGTCCAGCTCCTGCTGTGGTATCATATTTCCATCATTCATTGTACAGAAATTTGTAGAAAGTTATACATTGAATTGGCTGATTTAAAAATGTGTTCAATTTTCAGATGTTTGTTTTAGTAGACATACTGAGAATTTCCAAGGCTGTGGCGTATTTTCACTATTCTGCCATTTACACTGAGCTTAACAACTAAAAATAGACCTGTTCAGAAACCTATCCAGAAACTGAGCAGAGGATTGAGAGTGGGAGATCTTGAGCCACAATTACATTTTTGCAGCCAAGTTGTTGTGTGGGCTTAAGCAACTCATTTTCCAGTCATACGGTGAAGGAAATAATGCCCCTAGTTAATATTTTTAAATATTTGGAATTGCCTGCAAAGATGTAAGTACAATCCTTTTTTTCGCCACTATATTGCTTCTATCACTAAAGTCAGATATGGAACCTGAGCAGAGTTCTAACAGGTTTTATGCTGAATTTTTGGTTTCTGTCCAATTTTCTTCAAACTGCTGTCAGCCATAGGCAGGTAGGGGGTATTCTTACTGTCTGTTACCTTGCTGTCCCATTCTCCAGCCCTGAATCTCCCTTCATTTCTCTAATTTTAGCCCTATGCAGAGTATTATGACCTCTCTGGATACTGAAAACTGGTACCATGTATAGCTTGTTGAGCCAAGGTCTAACTGGTGGAGCCACATTCAGGTTATTCATAGTTAAGTCAAACTCTTTAAAAACAGAAACAAAAAACCAGTTTTTGAGGTAGTTTATCTGATACACTTTTTTTTTCTTTTATTTCTTCTGTTCAAAATCTTTTTATTAGAAACAGCTCCATCCACTTGTAGCAGCATTCCTCCAATGCTATTATGAGATTCACTAGTGATGTTCTGCAAATGCCAGCCAAAATCTATCTGCAAGAACATCTGCAACTGTGCAAACCTGTTGTAATTACCAACCATCATCTTTTATCCTCCTGCTGGGGCAACTGCTCCAAAGATGACTTTTTGCCCTGAGCTAACAAGGTCCAGAAACTTGCTGTTATGTACAAATCCTGCCACATGGCTTATACGCAAATTCTAGTAGAATTTTTCAGCTACAAGAGGTAACAAATTCCCAAGTAGCATGAGTCTTGTGGAAATATTTTAAATTTTCTGTGTTTTTATTTGGTGCATCTGCTTCATACATTGTTATTCCATGGGATTATTTTTAAGGGTTTGCAATAATCATACAAAAGAATTATTTCAAGAAATATCTAATAATGAAAAAGGTGTTGCAGATGCTGAAATTTGACTGTAATTAAACTATAAAAGGATGTCATTTATGTGTATGTGTAAACAGGTGATAGATATTAGGAGATTGATATTCTGTACATATAAATGTATACAGTAAGACTACACTGTATTTGCTTGTAGGAAAAACACAAGTTCACACACTTTATGGCACTACTGGCAGATAAATGTTGCAGAAACCTTCAATACATACCTGTCAGCAACTCTTTTGTGACTAGGTACTGATACCTTCCTCTCTTGGAATTGTTTCCAACATTGCAAACCTTCAAGGACTTTCAATTAATTACAATTTTCTCTCTCAAGCAACCTGATAAACAAGTGCTTTCATTTTTCCTGCACTGTAGAACTGACTTTCAGAGGAGGCACCTGCCCTGGTGGGCAGTTTCACATTCAGCGTCTCTGGCTGCCTTTTCAGTCATCAAAAGTATAATGTGCATCCAAAGTGCAAAAGTCTGATTGCCTCAACACAGGAAATGTTATAACTGCAGGGCCATACATTTCTCAAACAACATTGGCTTAACCTCGCTCCTTGAGAAGAGTATGCAAGTTTGATTGCACCTGCATAACCTTGTACCTCAGGTGTTCAGGCGAAATCACCTCACCTACAGAGTGCCAGTCATGCTGTTTAAAAAGGCAGAGGAACTCGGACAGCTGAAATAAAATCAGAAAGACCCCACCAAATCAGTAATATTTGATGTGCAATTGCAACACGTACAGGATGAGCTTTCCACTGCACTTCTAAGTAAATACATTTACAAACCATAGCGAAACTCTTGGCAGAGCATCATGTCAGCATTGCCTGCCTGCCTAAAATATGTGCCTGTGAGACTCAAGGAAGGAGCTCCTTGTTCAGCAACCTCTCTGTTTCTGTACTCTTAGAACTTCCAGGCTTGTATTCTGGTTCCTAGAGATTTTGACCATCTTTTAGGTCCTCAGTGTGATGATTTCTGCATAGCTGAAGCAGGTAGGGCTGTGCTAAAATGGGCTATTTTCATAGTCAGGAGTGTCTCAGACATGTAAGTGTGGATTCCTTCTTGGAGATAGCACAGGGATCTGAATATTGGCACTAAGGGGTATTGCTTGTGATTTAAATGTATTTCCACACAGAATGGTTGGGTTTGCACCCATTGCATATAGCACTCTGTTAAATTCTGATCTCGAATTACCCTTAATCAACCTATTCTCAGCACTGAGGTCCACAGGGCTACACTGTGCTGCACCAGCAAAGAACTTCTGTCAGCACTGATGACTTAATTAAATACTTCAAAGACATCTGCAGTGGCACTTACTCTCCTCTTCACACAGTTGCCCCAGACTTTTTGTTAAACCTGTTGATATTTTTATTTCTCTGGATACCCTTCGTATTGCTGTATGTCTGCACTTTATCATCTGAGGAAAGAAGCAATTGCAATGACAGAACTAGACCTTGTTATGCCATGAGTAATATTACACACAGTCCAGCACTTCTGGAGGGAATCTTGAATGCTGGTACTTTATATACATGATAAACAAGGGGAATTTGGTTTGTATTTGAGATAATTTATGGTATAGGCTCCTTCATGTGTAGCTGCTGCTGCACTGTTCTTTCTTGCCAAGATTCATTACACATAATTGGTTGGCTAACATCCCTGGGACTTCTTAGAAGGTGTATTAAAGAGCCCTAAAAGAACAGTATGCAGATTATAGCTTCCCATGTTTTTTGTAAATGTTGCAGACATTTGGAACATGTCATTAGATTTTTTCAAAAGGAACAGAAGGAAACCACAGTAATAAGTATTTTCCTCTTCCTACTCATTTTTTGGGTAATGAATTTTCGGCTTATTGAAGCATATTTTGCCTGTTGTTCTTTGCCTGCTGACTAACAAAGAACGAGAACAGTTATCACAGTACTCAGTAAAAGCAGTGTTGCAGTCTTGAGTAGTACTGAATATGTATTCCATATAAACCTGCCTCCCTGAAATTGTGCTTTGTTCTTGTGGAGAAAGAATATACTAAGAAGATAAAAGCCTATCAGATTGGCATGGTATGCACCTAGATCCATACAGCAATTCTATTGCAGAGAGATAAATAATAGGAAAAGGGTAAACTAGGAGAATTAGGCTGCAGGTATCAGTACAGTAGACAACATTCAGTCCAGTTACAAAAAGTCAGCCATATTCTCAGCTACTGTGCAGCTAGAGGTTTAATGTACTTTACTGGAGAGACTTGCCTAGAAAGCAATTTTTAATATTACTCTGCATAGCACATTCAGAGGCTCACTTGTGTGAAATTTTGACCTCAGATGCAAAAAGATAACACCAGTAAAACCCATGATGTTGCTTTGGAGTGTTATTACACCATTGAGGAGTATGTGTAGCAGCTAGCACCTATTCTTACCTCCTCCCCTGCAGGGAACTGGCTGCACCATCCTGAAGGGGTCTGATGCAAGTTCTGTGAAAGTGATGGAAGAACAGAGAACTGCAAAAGAGTCTGCGGCTGTGGTCCCTTCTGGCTTTGTGGGCCCCCAGTGTAAGTAAGGAGGGTCTTTTGAGATTGGGCACGGGATCATGGATGAATGGTGATGCAGAGACAAGCAGGGCCACATAAGGATAGGCGGAAACTGATAGAGGGACAAGAATTCTGTACCTCTGCTTTGTTCAGTGATGAGAACACCATTGAGTCTAGTCTACTCCACTGCTTCCAAATCCCACTTGTGTTTGGGTGAATCTTTTTCATATATGATCAACCGAATTCATTGTGGATGCAACATCATTGCTATTAATCATTCTGGTATTCCCAGCTCCCTGGATTTTATTTGGGTTTAGAGTTAGTGGTTCTTAATTTTTAGAGTGTACCTTTGAGCCTACACTACACCACTTCTAATATGGGGTTCAATATTTATATTTTATTTAAAACACAGGATGTGTTACCCCAGTGCTTTTAACATTTTAATATACACATAAAATTTTTATGGTGCTCTCCCTTCCTGAGAGAAGTCTCAGGAATATAACAATTTTCCTGTGAAGAAAAAAAAAACACGTAACAACCCAACTTCGCTTTAATTTTGGGTCTACTAAAGTCTCTTGCTATGCATGACTGATATCAGTGGAGATAAAATAAACCTCCAAGAGCAAAACATCAGAAAATTTTAAAAAATCAGCTTAGTTCTGTGCTGGCCTCAGCACACTGTTGATTTGGTGCTTGGGAGCCCATAGTAGCAAGGATGCTGATGGCTGGAGCTGGAGCCATCCTGACCTCCTCCCTGCAGCGTCACCCAGGCAGTTTTCTGGAGGCAAACTGCTGCCTTACTCAACTCAGGTGAATCTAGTGCTCTCCCTACACATTGTTTTTCACTCTGTTTCAGTTTTCCACCCAAGACGTGTTGCCAGAGATCAGGTGAGGTTGCAGCCCAGCTGTGATGCAGCTTTGGCTCCAGCAGCAGGACGCACAGAAACACTGCTGTACTGCAGGAGCACCAGTAGATGGACAGCCCCCTGGCTGCGACCCTGCAAAAGGGTGGGTGAGATGCCCAGCCTGCCCTTAGAGCACTGATAGCCTTTCCTGCTCATGGTAGTTGTAGGCAGTAGGAAGCCATAAGCACCACTTATGGCTATAAATGGTGTAGTAGTAGGATGCTCACTTTCTGGTGTCCCTTCTGGTACAGTGCATCTGTTTCCCTGAGGGCGTTATCAGTGTAGTGTGACTGAACCTATTGCAAATTACAGCTGGATGTCACCTTCAGGATCTGTACTTGTGATGCTTTGCATCTGTGACAAACAAAGTTGTACCCCTTTGAGGGACTTTGTATTCTCTGGTCATTTTTCTTCCATACAGAAGTTCCTACTTTACCAGGGAAATAGTGGTATGTAGCATTTCATCAAACACAGAAAGCCTGAATGTGCACCTACCAGGTCTTCATCATGGGTTTATCTGTGGTCAGTTAAAAGAAGCTGAATCTTTATTAAAAATTAAGTGAGTCCAGGTCCTCTCTTAACAACTAATCAAACTCTTTAGAACTTGATATGTTTTAGAAAATTCTTCAGTTCTTACTTAATCATCCTTTTCATCTGCTTTGACAATATACTACAGTAAAGATGGTAATTATTATTCTAACTATTTTCATGTGGAAGAGTAAATAGCCTGGGAAAGGTACATGCAATGTATTTCCATGTGGCTGAAATGAGGAATCATGGAAGGTCTAACATCAAGTTCTACACTTACCAGATTTCCAGATCAAAGTTATTTAGATATAATTTTGTTGCAATTTACAGATTTTTTTTTAATTAAGAAGACTAGGTCAGCTGCAATGTATGCAATTTGGTTTTTACTAAAAGAAAAAAAAGGGTACAATTCAAAATTAATTATGCACGCTTATAAATATATGTGAGTAAACACCCTTAAAATCTATACACAAATTAGATTTATAGAGCAAAATTCAATACTATTCTACAAAGCTGTAAAGTACTTGTAAATTCTCATGAAAAAACATCAATATATTTTAGTTTTAATAATGACAACATTTAATAAATAAGATACAGCTTCACGGATAATACAATATAAAATATTGTTTCACATATCTGTGCATTGCATCTTTATTTTTACCAGTCTTCTCAATTTGCTTTTACTATTTCTCATATTTTTAAAATTTATTTATTAACAATAGACCTGGGCTAATTGTTTTGGTTTTTTTGCTTTGAATTTCGGGATGAGTACTTTCATGCACAAAGTTTACTTCTTTTTTTTTTTTTTTATTTGTTAGCAGGTCTGGCAGAGAAATGAGTGTTGCTTGTTTCAGTGATTTCTGCATATAGTATGACATCGTTATTTTTATATCTCTTGGTTGAAAAAGAATCTTGCAATCTACTCAGTTTGAAAGCTGTTTTCTTTGTATTTTCTGGTATTTACTCTGGAAATGCAATCAATGTAAACAGATATAAAATAGTCCAGTTTATTTCATTGGATTCTCTCTTAACTACTACTTAACATCAAATGGTGACACACCTGTTAAAGGAAAATTTTTTCTTTTTTAAAGATGAGGTTGTCTTTTCCTCCATATTTCATGAGAGACAACTGCTCTAGGATGGATATCTACCTTATGTGTAATCTTCAGATTAGCACATAGGAGTCATTCCCCTTAGCTACAATCACCACCTTTGAAGCAATTGCCCATTTCCATTCCTTCTCCTCTGAGCTTTGAAGAGGAGCTCATAATTCAACGGTGGCCAGACATCTGTACATGCTTATCTAAGTACAATGTATTTGGAGTGAATGTTTCAGTGTGGGATCGGCAGTGTATTTTAAAATGTACCCAGGTGCTGGAGCTGAAGCAGGAGGTGTTTGCTGCTGTCCATTTAGCCATGCACTGGCAGGGCCACTACTGACCCTCTGTGGGGAACAGAAGGTCCATTTGTGGCAGTCGGAGCAAGCCCTGTTGTAAATGAGGATCAGCCATTTCAAATTTTTTTTCCTTCCTGTCTTGGTGCTGTATTTGGGACCATGCACTGCATCTTGTATTGGCTCACTCAGCTGGTGCCACTCTGCTTCCCCACAGCAGAAGAACAAGTGGATAGGTCATTTTCTGCTTTATTAAGAGATTTGAAGGTCAGAGCATGAAAATGGTAATTTCAATCAGAGCCAGTCTGGTTGCTCAGCAGACTAACGGTGCTGCTATAGGTGGTAGATCTTAATGCATGCAGAGGCTGTGATCTAATTCTGAGCGCTGCTTGTTGGGTCAGATCTGGTTGAGTCAAATTGTGATGCATCAGCCCATCAGGTTGTTCCTGAGAGGTTGTCTCCCACCTAGGTGGCAACAAATAAAATAAAAAGGAGGGAATTGGAGACCTTGCTTTGCTGAACAAGCACAAATTTCTGCATTAAGGATTAGCATTTAGAAAATAATCCACTCCTGTCTTTAGCGTAATCTCAGCAGACATACTAAATTCAGTGTTGAAGGCTTTCCAGGTACTGTCAAGTACCAGACATAGGCACTCCTTGCAAATTGATGGGAGTAGGAAGCAGGCAGTGGAAGAGAATAGATTAATTTCTTATTGTCTCTTGATTAATTCTTGTAGTGCCAAATAGCATGATGTGGACTACAAGAGGAGACTGTTAGGAATTCACAGTTTTATCCTAAAAGGAGAGAGGGATTGCAATGGCTCGATTTCATGTGTAAATATAGCACTTTATTCTGACAGTATAATAACTAATGAGGATTTGTAGACACTTGAAAGAATAGCAGTATATTTTAAACAAGTATACATGAGTTTTTAGAACCTTACTACAGCCCTCCCCTGATGCACAGATCTGTGCCCAGTTCCAGCACACTAACAATAGCAGAAATAGCAATTATATAGCAACTGTAACATTTTTCAAGACACCATGGGTACAGTATTAGGAGAAAAAAACTCCAAGCAAACAAATTAGCAAAATGAAAGCATATGTTATGGGTTCACCTAGGGGGGCCTAGATTTGGGCTCTGAAGACAAACCAAGACAGCATAGCACAGCACTTAATCACGCAGTCATCTCATTTAAATCAATGGGTTCACTCATTTTTGTCTAATTATGCACGTTTTTAAGATATGCTTAGTATGTCACAAGACTGTGTAATCTTATCATTGCAGCTATCCATTTCCCTTAGATTTGCCTTAACTTAGGAGAAAGTAATGCTGTTTTGTTACTGGTCACGGGTAGCTGGCACAGGAGGTATGGGCTTGCAGCAAGAGCTGGTAAGCACTGCAATAGGATGCACAGTCATAAAGTCTTAGCTAAAAAGTAACTAAGTATTGCTAAAGAGATGGTAAATTACAGAAGTTTCTTGACTCCAGTGATGTTACAGCAACCTTGCAGTAGACAATGAAGGTGGCAGGGTAAATGGCTCCTGCCACCTTCATTGTACACTGCATAAGTTGAAACCAGTGAAAGCCAGAGCAGATAAGCATAATTACAAGTGGGGAGCTCTGGCAAAGATGGAGTGCAGATGGCAGGAGAACAGTAGTAAAATGATGTGTTTTATGTTACTTTTGTCCCGTCTTTTATTTACTTTAGTCTGCTTGCAGGATGTTTGTCTGTAAACATGACCACAAAACACTTAAACAGGAATAAAAGTAACTTTTATTGAAGGAATTTAAAAGTAGTCTCTGGAAAACATGCAAGAAACACCATGTGTGCTCCACATCATCTTCAAAGTAGAGTGAACACAGCGGGGATCTGCTACTGTCACCAAAACCAAATCCAAGCTGCACCTTTTAATATTTATATAATTGAAAGCACAAATCCAGTTTTCTGCCTTTGAAAGTGCTAATGTCTCATAACAGCAAAAGAGTCAAACTCATCTTTTCAAACTTGTAATAACACTAAATTAATCCCTTAGTTTTGGGATAAAGCAGCAACATCAGGACAAGACTGCTTACCACATATTGCAAAATATAACTTTCCATTCTTAAGACTAATTAGAGAAGCATGCAGTAGCACCACTATGGTTCTGTCAGCATTTTCACAATAAACCCCCCCTTTTCAGGGCTTTATAACTTGGCTGTAAAAAATTAGCTTCAGGCGGAAGCTTGGCATACCATGGTTCACCTCAGCAGCAAATCATGCTGTGCCTGTGGTTATGCGTGTGGTTTGTTGATTGTTTCCTAAATATAAATTTTCATTAAAATTAGTTTTGTAACTTCTTGGAAGACAATAATAAAATAGATTAATTTTTAAATGAACATAGTTACTTTTTTGACAGGCTCTTGCAGCAAGTTGTTAAAAGTATGGAGGTTTGAGATATGAAGCACAAAGCCTTATGATGCTTTGTTTTGGAAATTAAATTATCTCAAGGGAAGTTTGAAAGCAGGTTATTGCGCTCACATGATGAACTTATTTCACAGGGTGTAATCCTGACTCCAAGAAAGACACCAAGCAGCTTTGATGGAAAAATGCCTCACAAAAGCATCTCATGTGAGAGCACATAGCCCCTGAAGCCCTTGGAACAGCTATGCCAAAGAGAGAGTAAGTGTTCTCTGAGCTGCAGGAGTGCCCAGGTCACTAAACTCTCAGGTGAAGAAGCCATCAGTGCCTTTCTCCACTTGGCATGTAGCAGTGGCAATGTCAGCCTTTCCCAGGCTCATGGCAGATCAAACTGAGGCATCTTTTTAAGTTGTTGGAAACAAAACCACTGTTTGTTCAATTTGCATACTATGGATGACCTCAGTGCATCAGAAGTGTTCACGTAACACATTACATCCACCAATTTTATATTGAGCTGACTAGCACAAATAAAATCTGAACTTCAAACGCTTCTGTTTCAGCTTCACTGTGGTCTGTAGGAATGCCTAAGGAGCCAGGACACTACCAGGCACTTGGAAACACTGCAGCATAGAGAGAGAAATGGAAGTATTGGAAAGCAAATCAGGACAATTTGGTAAGATGGGCAAGGCTGACCAATTTTTTTTCAGAGTATGAAAAAAAATGAGTTTTCCTCGTTTCAATACAGCTTAAATTTTGGTGTGGGTTTCAATATTTTTTTCATCACTTTAAAAAGTTCATAAGAGTTGATGATTAAAAAAAGATAGGTAAAATATGCAGGCCTTGGAAGCTAAATTTGCTTTTTCGAAGGAAGTAAGAGAGATACTGTCAAAACATATAGGAGATGGAGAATGTCATCAATATGCACTACCACACTCTCCAAATCATTCTTCAATATAAGTGTCAAGAAAAAACTAACAATCCACATCCAGTATTCTTCGATCAATGAACAGCTGAAGATGAAAATTAATATTATGGAGTAGAATAACCAATTATAAGCCAATTCAAAAGTCTATTCATCATGGACTCATTTTTTGCAATGGGTGGATAAGATTTGAAAGGGAGAGAAAGCAAGTGAGTAAGCAGCACTGAGCCAACTCACCAGCTTCCCAAGCACAGAGCTTTGTCACTCCCCAAAAACAGAGTTTATGGCTGATGAATAGCAAAGTATTTGAGCTCAGCCATCTCCCTGAGTACAAGCAGTCAGCTAAGACTGCTGCCTCTCACACAGAGGTAGGCTCAGCCTCTCCATCAGATCAACAGAATTTGGTTCCAGCTTTAATTTTCTCCCAGAGTAGCTGCCAGGATATCCTCGAACACATAAACCCAATTAAGCCAAGCTAAAGTGATCATTAAGCTTTCAAGTATGTGTCTGCTGATATTTTATAAGGCTGTAGTCTGCTTAAAGTTTCACCTCCTGCAGCCAGTCATGGTTGACCCTGGGAGTCCACTGAAACAACAGACAGAGGCTCCTAAATTTCTGGGAGAGTCTTTGAGTGTCACACAATTAGAGAGGCTGCCCAGACCACAGTGGCTCACATGAGAATTGCTCCAAATTTCTTTTTACGCCTTCCAGCTGCTGAGGTAGCACCCACTCAGAATAGTGACTTTGACCTACACCTGTGGGCAACCTAAGAGTGTGCAAGTGGGAATGTGCATGTCACCATTTGTCACCTTGAGGACTGGTTTAAATTTTCTGATTTAATTTCCCTTTGCAAAAATGATAATGCTTTGGCTGTGACCATGCAGTTTGCATTCAGCAAGTGCTAGCACTCACTGGAAAGCAAACAAAATCTAGTGCTTAGTGTCTCACTTCACCTCCCCACCCCAGTCCCAGTTTATATAGAAGACTCCCCTTCACACGAACAACTCTAGTTCTCCAGAATGACAACGAATAAAACCAAATAAACTGAATTTGTTAAATGGAGAGGGTATGCATTGCTCCATAATCCTGCTGCTTTCCATTGACTCTACACACCCAGCTTTGTGGCCATGTTGTCAGAAGCCTATTTCACTTACCCAGGCTAAGAAATCAAAAACAGTTCTGCTCATCTGAGCTTTGTTTTCTTGTAATGTTAGTTCATACATAAGTACAATGCAGGGAACAGACACATCAGAGAACATCTAGAGGGATTTTATAGACAGCCAACCAAGGGCACAGGTAGTCTCTGTCCGTCCTCATGTTCACTTTTGCCTGTCTTATTGGAGACCTTGTGAACATGAAGACATTCTCTCTCTTTAAATGGTGTTTGTGTTTCTTAATGATTTAGTAAGTCATCTGTGAAAGTAAATATCTCATGTACAGTGTTTGCTCTTCTTTGATTCCCTTCCAGCAGTACTCAACAGCCTGCAGGCTTAGGTGCTGTTTTCTTAAATTTGGGGATGCACTGACTACACTACATTTAGACTAAACAAATGCAGTCAAAAACATGTATTCCCACTCTTCATGGTAGTATGCTAGTAAATTAAATGAAAGGAATGTAAAAACTTTATAAGCATATTCCACTTGAAACAAACAAACAAAAATTTACATGCAAAAATGAATGTATTCTAGTAGAGGAATAAAATTTACAAATATCTTTTAGGATTTTCAAGCCATCGATATCCATGCTCTCATTGCCTAGAATTGTATGGCCTCTACAGCTTCATGCACTCAATAAGCATTTCCCAGCGTTTAAAGGTACCCTTTGCCTACTTGGAATCCCTTTTCTTGTTCTATTTTTTTTCTTGAAAGACACTGTCTGACTTCTTTTTCCCCTGTAGTTTTGATTTCTGTATTTCTACAAGAATCTCCTCTGATTTCTGCAACATTGCCTACAACCGACGGAATGGAGACCCAAGGTTTGCTGTCAGTGCCTTTGCTGAGATGACAGGAGGGTGTAGGAAGATGAAAATCAAGCTAGACCTTGGCTGTAAAATGCTGGCTGCTAAAGGAAATACATACAGAGAACTGAAATCAGAGGTGGCATAAGAGGTAAGTCAGGGCAATTACCTGCATCATAAACTAGCCTTAATTAAATGATAAAAACAAAAGATGGAATGGGATATAATGAAAAGGGAAACACATCAAATGATAGCACAACATATATTCCTATCGCATTTTGAATTTCAATTATCAGTAAATGTGAATCTTAAGTTGAACATGACCCAACCTGATCTACACTGCATGGTTACATCATGACTTCTGTCAGTGTCTGTGATTGGTCTTGCAGTAAGGCAGGGGCTGAACAAACAGAAAGGCATAGTGGCAGTTTTTAAAATGTATATATTTGTATATTTCAAAATCTCACAATATTCTTCATCAAAATCTAATCATTTAAAACTAACCAGTAAATATTGAGGATATATAAGTAATATGAATGTAGTTAATACTGCCTACAGTGCTACACTTACATATTACTTCCTTGGGAAATTTTAAACTAAGGCTGACTAGGTGGTTCATACCATTCTGACAGCCAACTGCCTTTGCTGACACTTTGTATGTTTGCACCGTACCAGTTGCATTGTCCAGAGGGCCATCACAAGTTTCCCTCATCAGTTTGTGTCCTCTAAACCCTCCCAGGTCATGCTGGCAGGGAACAGAGTGACTCTGGGGAAGTCAGAATGTCGTTCTAGTGATGAGTTTGGCCCTTTGTAAAAGAAACTGATATCCCTCTTTTCCCTCTCTACTTCTTTCCAGCAAGAAATTTTCATTTTCAAACCAATGACTCATACAAGTCTCTTCATCTTTTTGTCTGAAGCTCTCAGTCTCACCATGAAAACCAAAAGCTAAATTCTACAAAACAACATAAGGGAGAATCCAGTTATGATTAGGCTAAATTTAACATGCTCTCCTATGCATGTTTTAGTGCTTTATGTACATCACGCATGCCACTGAAGCGATAGACAGAAGAATAGCCCAGGAAAGGGAAGAAAATGAACTTCACAATAAAGGCTGTGTTTTCCCAAACCTTAAAGCATTTAAAGAATGGGAATTGCTGCATTCTTTTACTCTAAGAGTTCCCTTCTCAACTCTATCAGACAACTTACTGCTAACTCTTCACTCTGCTTTTAGTTATGAACTTGCTTTTGCTTTCCTGTTCATAACAAAGCAAGCAGGCAAGAATGGAAAGCAGAGTTAGGTAAGTATCTGGCAGTTTCATGAGAAGCATATTCTAGAGAGCAGCAATAATCCAGATAAGGTTCCAGTTTTCTTTGTGCTTGTTTTGAAGGGCAGTTGTTTGGCAGCTCCACACTTCCCATGTATGCTTTGTAGTCTATGTGTAAACGTAGACTCCCTCCCCTGAGTATCATCCCACAAAGAAACAAATAATAATGGAAAAAGTTTGAGGGTAGATATTTGTAAGTTATAAGAATCATATTCATGCATAATGATATATTTTATATAAAGATTTTTGAAGCAGTCTTTTTACTCTTATGTGTAAGAAATGCAAAATGCTTTTTTCCTTCATAACCAGTAACTATACAGACAGGTATACTGGAATGGAAAGGGACAAACAAACCTAAAGATGACAAATCTGTACAGAAAGCTGTTAGTATGCTAGATCCTATTACAGAGCTGTGGGAGGCCTTGTACACTATGTACCAGCTCTATGGGGACCTCCATATTTAAAAGGATGAAAAAAATGTGATTTGAAAAACCCCTCATGGGCAGCCTTCAAAGGCACAGACAGGTTCTGACTGGATTAACATTTATTGACTGTTTAAGCCTGCTTTTTTGCTTCAGGACAGAGATACACAAGTTTAATTGCAGAGGCTGTTCTGCCAACTGATCACCAGAGTGGCAACCAAAGCTTCACTAATCGGTCCTTCATTAGAGAAGTCTCTATTACAAAACAAATTAAGCATGCTCTGATCTAACCTGCAGGTCCAATGGCATTACAGCAAAGTTTAGGCTGTTAGAGCACTGAAAAACTTATTAAGGTTTAGCGCTGATATAGCACTTTTGTATTGATTTTACAATACACAGGTATTATGATTTATGGAGTGCTAGTGTCACTCTAACAAGCTGAAGGACACACAATATCATCTCCAACATCATTAAAATTCAGAAGCCTCTAGAACTAACTCATCAACGACTGTGCATTGTCACAGGCTATAGAGCTGTATTCCAGTTGGAAAATGCCCTAAGCTTCCGGGATAGTTGTCTTTCGGAATAATGTAATTTAAAAGAGGGGGGGAAGGGGGAAGGAGAGAATTCAAACTATGTTTTAAAAACTGCCTGTGAATGCCCAGTTCCTGCACTAGCAGAGCACTCTTCTTCACCTCCACCCGTTCACAGCTGGGATGCTCTGACTGCCGCCTGTGCTCCCGGAGCCGCCCGGGTACCCCCGACCCAGAGCGGACACGCTCGCTGACAGCCCCGCGCTGTTCCCGTCCTTCTGTGTCCCGACGACTCTGTCCTATTCTGCCCAAGTTTGGGTTCGCGCCGTGTCCCGGCCCGCAGCCAGCCCTCCCGCCCGGGCGGCCGCTATCGCTCTTTTTACATTAAAAAAACCCAAACAACAAAAAACCCACAAAAAAACCCACCAGGCCCTGGGCTGCCGCACCGCAGCAGCGATGCAAACAAGCTGCAGGGCCGCTGCCAGCAGCGGCAGGGACGGCTCCGGCCCCGACTCCAGCCCCAGCCCCGGCCCCGGCCCCGGCCCCGGCTCCGGCTTCGGCTCCGGCTCCGGCCCCGCCGCGCGGGCGGTTCTGCGGTGCGCTGGAGCCCCCTGTCGGCCGCCGCGCGCAAGGGCGGGAGCGGCCGCGCCGGGAACCGCACCGGGAGCGGCCGGGCTCCTCTGGACACGTGTTCCCTTCGGCTCAGGTGCGTGCCTGCCATCTCTGGGGAGTAGCGTAGGGCCGCTGGTCCCGTACCCCAGTTCTGAGCTGGTGTGTAACAACTGAGAACATGCTGAGTAGAGGCACAACTTTGCCTTTCCTGTAGCAATCTCCGAGCGCAGGAAATTCTCCTCACGGAATTTTATGACTGGGATGACAATAGTACCTTTAGCACTGGAGTGTGCCTGGGCTAGCCGAAGGAATTTGCCTTGGCAAAATCCTGGTTTGCTATCCCACCCTGCACTAAGTAGTCACAGTTTATGCCAGTAGGAATCCTGAGGGCCAGTTCTCTTCTGTGTTACCATTCATACACCAACGGCATTTACATCAGCACTACAAGATCACTTAAAAGGGGATGTAGGAACGACACTACAAACCACCTGAGCACCAAACCCATTTGTGGTTAATGAGATAGTGCACCATGCCCGGTATTGTATTATAAGCATTTCTGTTCTTTACTTGGTGATCACTGGTGTTGTTTCCTACCTCAAATAATGAACAGTGTTATATCACTATTACATTTGCTATATGAATATAATCAAGTATGGAAACATGCATTCTACTGCCACTCTTGTGTGTGCACAGCTCCCCTTATAAGCTGTGAGAATGTTTCATGTGAAAGGCCTTAAAGTCGGAAAACTGGGGGCTAGGCTTATTCAAAAGCAGCCTTTTCTGAGGTGTTCCAAAGTTCCCTAAAAATTGACAGAGCCTCTAGATATGCCACATATTTCTGTTTGGCATATATGTACTCATTTTTTCTCCCAGATTCTGAAACATCTAAATATTTTCAACTGAGTATGCTTGAAAATTACAGTTAAAATTACAAAATACTTCCTAAATTATTTTTCTGACTAACATTAAACCATAGTTTATGGATTACTTTTATCTTAAATGACACTTAAAGCTCTTCAGATTTAGCTCTTACACTCACGTAAGTCACTTCAATGGGGAGAGTCATCCGATCTCAAATTGCTTAAGTACCATCACCATAAACAACATCAGGAGCAGTCAGTAATAAGTGAGTAATACATGTAAATGACTGAATGAAAACCCCCCACAAAAGTACAAATTAGCATTTTTCTCTGCTGAGAATTGCAGTACTCTCTTGTTTTGGATCTCTTACTAAGACTCAAGCAGTCCTGCAAAATGCTACTCCAGTATGTATAGTTAAGTAACAGCTAAACAGATAAATTATTTTAAGTCTTCTTAAAATTATTATAATGTATATATCAAAGATTAGACATTTTCCAGACCTGTGTAAATAAGTGTTAGTCAGTGGCTTATTAGAGTGGTAGAAGTTGTTTATATTTTTGTTGCTCGTGTTTTTAATAGCTTATTATTTCTAAGGAAGGAAGACAAGGCTTTTCTTTCCAATGCAGCCAAAGACACCTGATTGCAAAATTCAGTCAGTCCTAAAATTAAAATTAGGAGGCTGGATCAGCATGAAAGCAATTGTGTTAGAAGTCAGCGTTGAGATGTTATTGATAGAAAAGCTAATGCAGTACATTTTCTTCTGTCACATGTTTCTGGCCCAAAGCAATTTGCCAACTAGCTAACCACCTCAGCATAAACACTGGGGAGCCCCTGCTGGGTTCTGGAAATCCCGCTTGTCTGCAAGTGCACAATATACAAGGCAAATCTCCATAAAGCTTGGTGCTACAGTTGAATACAAACACTCCTCAGGTCCTGCTGTGACTTGGCATACCCCGCTGGACAGCTGGAAACTGAGAGGAAAGGAGCTGCTGCCAATAACGGGTTACAAGGGATTGTCAGTGCAAAGTTTCCTGGAAATAGGCAGCAACTGACATTATTTTGTTGGAGGATACTGATGTGATATATAAGGTATATACAATGATACGTGGTTGCGTTTGATATATATTTGATAGGATATACAGTAAAACAGCACCTTTTTGATATGATCCATGTGCTTTGGCTAAGAATTAAACCCTGAAAAAAACAAACAGAATTTGTCCCAACCTTACATTTTACCTAACATAATTCTGGATATCAGATGATGCCTTAAATGTCATTTCGTTATGTTTATCAAGAAGATTTAGCATGCTAAGGGTTGTGAATGTGTATCTAACACCTTTGCAGCTGCAGTTTACTGTAGAGAGATTGCATGCAGTCACTTTTTCTTTTTTTTTTCTTGGAACCGCTTGCAATGAATTGCTACCAGCAATCATTAAAAAAATTTTGCTCTTTTTATGTAGCTTGAATATACAAAATGCTACTTATCTGCATCCTAGTGTAAAGAATACTTCAAAGACAATTCAGATATATAAATGAAACAGCTAACATAGGGATTGGCATACTCGATCATCATTAGTCTAATGTAATATAATCTTTTATGTAAAGAAGCTACATTTTCTAACCCTGAATAAAAGCCCAGCATTCTCTGTGTGTTATAATAAATTAATGCAATAAAAACAGGTACACTTATCCTCTAAAGAAGCTTATTAAGCAGACTGCTAGTGCTGCAAAATTCAGCACACAGTAAACAATACTTTTTTTGTTAGAATAATGACTTACAGTTTATTCTTTTATACATCTAGCACTTGGGGGCCGCATCCATTTACCAAAATAATACCAAATTAGTACTGCAAATATTGAAATCAGACCTTTCAGACTAACCAGTGGCCTAATTTTCTCTTCAATCTGCTCTTAATCTCAGTTCATCAATAACACTGCCTTATTATAGGACTTTGACAGTGAGCTAGAGCTTTTGATAAATTATACATCTCAAGCCAGATTTAAAATTTGAAGCTCAAGTGCTAATTATCTGTACAGGCCTAGTTAATAACGAGATTTCTTGTTAAGTATCTGATCACAGCATGGGCATCATTTGTCAAGAACCTCAAGTCTACCTTGGAGACTAGCTCTTCGAATTCTCCCTTGCCTACCATATGTAAAATTGGGATCTTTGTTTCTATAATAACCTTTTATTAGGAAGCTGACATAATGATTAAGTTCGCTGTAGACACATACAATGAGTTAGACAATTACCCTTGCTGCTTTAAACTACTCAGGCTCCTAGCAAGACAAAATAATTAATATTGAATTTTAATTTGATGTGTTCCACATTTAAACCCCAATTTGCAAAGTACACCTGGAAGGCTGCCGCTGTTTCCTTGCAGTTTGTGCTGATGAAATAAAAGCTCCTGCAGTTTGAATGTAAAAGCACAGAAGGCATGATGCACCACAATCACTTCTCAGTGGAGCAAAGAATTTTCGAGCGTTAATGGGAAAGGTAATTACCTAGGTCTAACTTTATAGCCTTTTCTCTAATGAAACTATAATCTCCCAGGCCTACATGGTTTAAGTATTTACATGATTTTAACGATTTCACTGCCGTAACAGTTGTCACACATGGTAAGTTAAAATGTCAGTGCCTTAAAACAAAGATGCTAATTATATTTCTATATTTTTATTATTGAAATAAAACTGTACTGTGCGAAGTGACAGAACATAATAAAAACAACCATGCACTGCGTTGCCTAAGTGGAAGGGGCAGGGGGGCATATTTGTTTGCAAAAAAACGTGCCTGAGAGCCTTCTCAACTGTACCTGTTAACTGGGCTGAGTGGCTTAGTTCCCCTGAGCTTTGGCAGTGGAGCAGAGCAGGCCATGTGCTCTAGGACCCATAGTCTCTCAGACTTTGGCCAAAACTCCCACTGTGCCAACTTGTGTTGTCCTTCTCTTATTAAAATACAAATGGTTCTCAACCGTAATCGCCTAAAGTTGTCTCACATCCCTACAGTGCTGGCCTTGTAAGGTGGAGTCCTGGAGACCTTCCTCTACATTAGTCCAGTCCTTCCATACATTACTGCAGTCCTGATGGCAAGCACTTCCTCCAACATATAGATGAATTGAGTCTGAAACATGTGGAGAAATAGGCTTATTGCCTCAAGGACTGCACAGTGCAGCTATTTGCAGAGTGTACCCTGTAATGTGGTTCCAGTTTTTTGGGGTGGTGCCTGGGTCTGGCTGGGGGTGGGATGGAGCTCCCACCCAGCTCACGTCATCTGGTGTTCACAGCCTTTGCAGAGTTCTCTGTTTCTCCCTGCTAGCCTCTGCTTTTACTGTACTTGGCGGCTTCCTCTCACCTCACCTCTATGTCAGATATGTAGGTTGGCAGGGTTGTAATAACATTAGTAATGTCAACTTTCCCAATGACTTCAGCTCCAGGTTTGGAACCTGGCAAGTACCCTGCCTTTACTCTGCTCCAGTAAGGCTGGATGACTTCTTCCAGCCCTGGCTTTTGTCTGTGCTAGAGAACCTCTCACCTTTAAACAATCTGAAGTCATTACCACTGCAATTTCCAGGCCAGTCTAATTTGATGTTCGTCATCATGCTACACCTTTATTTTCCAAAACCTGCTCATATCTTCTAGCCATGGGCCTCAGGTGCAAATTTTTGTTCCATAACAAAAGAACTTGCCAAAAAGACAGATGTGGGGATGCCTAAACCAGATACCTTCTGATTATTATCAGCTTATGACACAAAATGACACATTTAAACAGAAAATCAGAAGCTACTTGGCTGACAGGAAGGTGAGTCTCAACACTCATTTAGAGTGTCCATGGGGAGCCATAATTTTCATTTTGTAGAAAATTCAGACAATTCAGATTTTTTTAAAATTCCTTACTGGAATGAAAAAACAGAAAGATAAAAATAGATTTATCAAGATTATTTTTCTGGCTGATTCACTGCTGCTAGTCTGAAAAAATAATTCAAGACTGTAAGCAGTGTCTTTTGAGTCACAAATTTTAGTGAAAGATGCTGTAATAAAACATCTGATAGAACAATCTCAGAGAGGTAAGCTCTGCAAATCCCTGAAGAGTAGTGGGACCGAAGGGTGAAACCATGGACAAAGAAACATGGACAACTCAATATGATGACCAAACATGGATTTCTGCTTTGACCCCTGTAACAGCTGTGGTGTTGTAAGAAAGACAAGACCCTTGGATGAAACTGCGTGGATCCTGTTAGCCTGGGGAGGCAAGTATTATTAGTTAACCTGGCACCAAAGCAAGAAACAAAGATGCTGCCAGGCTGGGGAGGGGCAAGAACATAGTGCTAGACTGTGGTTTGGGTTTTTTTCCCCTTCCAGAAAATAAAGAATTATAATCATCTTCTGTGCCTCAGCTCAAGGAGGACGCTGCAGACCAGGAGGGAGATCATATAGCATAACAATGTGTGATGATGGCAGGTAAAAGCTGCTTTTCCTGTGTTTCCAGATCATAAACTGGGCTATATCATTCAAGGGGAAAGACCTAATAGTCTTCTCATCTCTTAACACTGTGAGGGAATTCACTAGGATGCTGGATACTGAAGGAGAAGCCTTGCATTCCAATTTTAAGGATGTCAGCACTGGGAAAATCAAATGCTTTATTGGTTTGACATTAGTAGAGATTTTATGTTATAGGATTTCTTTTTCATTTGAAAGCATAGATCTACAGTAACAGGCAGATGGTAGAAAAGATGAAATAAGAAAGTGCATTATTATGATGGTAAAAAATGACAGACATCTTCTTTAGTTGCTCCAGTATAGCCATTCACTAGCAATGTTGCCTAATTAGCCTCCACCTCTTACCCCAGGGAGGAGCAGCTCTGAGCACTGCTGCTTTTCTGCTCTTTCTCTTCAATATGACAAACAAAAGCAGCCAAAGCAGCTGCTCTAAGCCACTGGCTTCTTCAAAGGTGAGAACAGAGTGAACTCCTTCTACTGCTTACTACTCCTAGCTTCCAGATAATATAGTTTTTATTATATAATATATATAATTTCCTCCCTAGTCTCTCGAACATCTCTGAAACATTGCTACTGAGTACTTTAAGTAGTAGATTTGTGCCTTTTGAAGAGGCTTTGGAAACCTTATATTTCATGGTATGAGAAATATAAAAACTTCTTTGTAGATTAATGACTGTTTCTTCTTGTAAGTTTTATAAAAAGAAGAAAAATATTGTTTTACCAATAATGAAATTCAGTATGGGTTATCCAGATCAGGAAATTTCCATCAAAAATTTATCATTAGTTTTAGAAGGTCGTCCTTTCCAGGTTCCTATCACAATTAAAAATTACTTTACAGCACAGATCTTGCTGTCCTGAAAGTTAAACTACATGTTTAAGAACAAATGATGTAATAATCAAGATGTTAGATGCAAAATAACACTGAGATAAAGTTTCTTTTAACTATATGAAAAAGTACGAGAAATTCAACACTGTGCAGCAATATAGAAAATTCACAAATTTTTGCTAATGCACACAGGCAACACAAATCAAACATCCCCTTTTTAATTTAGACATGCACTGGGTTTTTCAGACATCATATTACTGTGCACTAAAACAGCCCAAATCACTTATCAAAAACACTGCCAATGAAAAAAACAGGTTTGTCACTTTGCTGGTGGTCTTAGCACATAAAGCAAAATTGCCACTATACATCATCCTTAAAAGAAAGACAATACCAAAGGGGAAGCTGCCAGAAGGTGCCATTTTCAGATGTCAAGATAAGGGATGGATGTCTGAATTAATGCAAGACTTGTTGCATGTTGTCTGTAACAGGCAACCTGGTGCCCTGCTAAAGCAGACAGCAATGCTTGTACTTGGATGCATTTCTAGGACGTATAACTGAAGGAGCCTAAAGTAACTTAAGAAAACAAATGCTAGTTAGATTACTCCTGGAGGCAACTGCTATGGGTTCTTGATGGTGCTGTAAGCAATTCTTTCAAAGTGCTATGGAGAAAAAAATGCAGAGATTGGATCCTGGGGTAACAATCCATTGGAAAAATCCATTAATCCCAAGGGCATAAATTGAGAAGCCACCTTTGGCCCTTCTGAGACAAGGTCTTCTAGGAAAGACTAACTGGTGCCTGTGTTGTGAAAAAACTGAGTAAGTACACCCAGAATGGGAATGTTGGTGCCATTAAGCGGAACAGCAAAGTTAGTAGGCATTGCAAGAAGCAATGATGATATTAACAGTAATGCTAAGAACTACAGTGATTGTAGGGGGGGTAAGTGTGTCATTGGTATAACAAGTGCCCACTAGGGCTAGGGTGGGTTTCAGCACATAAGGAAGTAAAGGTTTGGAGGGCAATTTGTTTTGTAATATGTACAGTTGTGACAAGTGTTAAGATTACAAGGAATCATTGTCTACAAAGCTACTTATACTCTTGGGAGCGAGGAAAGGACCTTTAAGGAAGCTATGATGCAGGCTTAGCTTTGCCTGGGCTTGCATGTAACATCTTTATGAACCTTTCTGTATGTGGCTATTGCTTGGGTTTGCAGAAATTAAATACATTAAACAAGACTATCCAAAACCTCAGGTGGGTTTAAGGGTAGATTTGCACCTATTACGGAGTTCTGAAAGTGGATGGAAATTAATCCATTTAATTTTGACAAGAAAATCATGTCTGAGTATCCAAGAAATTAATATTATTCTGGCTATGAACTTTTGGAAAACGTTACTGTCTAGCAACCTAAAGCCTCTTGAAAGTGTCATTCTTAAGCTGATGAATCTGTCTATACTGCTTTGCTTTCCCATGTCTCTACCTTGTTATGTTTTGAAGTTGTTGTGCTTTCTTCCACTGCCAGAATCGTATTTCTGGCACAAGCACAAACCTGCTGCCAGCTGGTCACCTTGTGCTGGAGCCTCCTCATGGCAGCTATCAGAATGTGGAGTCTCATTAAGTTCTCTGTGTACCTCATCTTATTTAGACAGATGAAGGGGCCAGAGCAGAGGTACATCTGAACAGGATGCCTTAGTACCCTGTAGCTCAGAATCGCAGAATCAGCTAGGTTGGAAAAGACCTCTGAGGTCATCAAGTCCAACCTATGAACTAACACCACCTTGTCAACTGTGGCACCAAGTGCCACATCCAGTCTTTTCTTAAACACCTCCAGGAACAGTGACTCCACCACCTCCCTGGGCAGCCCCATTCTGATGCCCAATCATTCCTTCTGTGAAGAACAACTATTATAACCTGCTTTTGCACCCTCCTCTGCGTGACCACAGCACTGCAGAGCCAACAGGAACAGGAGTCGTGTGCTGTAATGGTAAAATCAGTTCTATGCTGCTCCTGCCAACATTAAGGCTGTCATTTCTACAAAGCCCTGATATATTTTTTGCCTCTTCCCTAACACAAATGTAAATCCTGAAAACTCATACTGGGATGTGGAACTGAGGGCATCTTTGTCTATACTGAGAGAACTGAAAGCGCAATTTAAATGTTAGTGATATTCCTTCATCTGTAACACAACCTGAGTTGGCCCCAGAGCTGACTTCAAGAAAGGAGCATTGTAGTGTTAAATATATATAACTGTTAAATCTTTAACTGAATTTCCACCGGTCATGTACAAAGACAGAGTAATACCTGAGTTACATTCCTACTGACTTGCACTCTTCACAAATGAAAGCTGGTGAGATGACTTGTTAACTGGTGTAGTAATTAATCTTCAAGAGGGTAGAAGTACAATATTAAATTGGAGTTCAGGTTACAGAGATGAAATCAAATGAACAAGTTCAGTATCTCTAACATCTTACCACTTAATCCACAAGCTGTCTAAGTACATCAAGACATTTAATTAATTCTGAGATTCCCTGATCAATTGCAGAAAAAAAAGATAAAATGCAAAGTATGCAAAAGAGTTCTAGTCAGACTGACCTGCTATGTAGCAGAGAATTATCAGTGTACCCTATATGCATGCTGCAGATGATATACTGTCTCTGCATCAGACTGTTCTGAAATTCAGACCTTCACAAGTTCCAGTACTCAGAAGGGCATTTGGAAGAACCTGAGAAGAGCTTAACTGATGAATTTGTCAAGTAAAAAATTTTCACTGTTAAACCTCAAATATGAAACAAGTTTCTCACAAAATGCAAGACACTCCCAGCCCATACAAGGTTTTTTTATGGATCAGCTAAGACTTTTGTGCTGGCCAACCTCTTTCCTGACAAGCCCTACAGACAGCTCAGGCCTCTGTGGAGAAATGGCTGAAGCTTGAAACTGGTCCAGGTGGGAAGGGAGGCCCTTCTCCCAACCATGGCATTTGACCAAACAGATGAGTTTGTGGGTTTACCCTGCCCCCAGCCAAGGGCTCAGCAGAGAGCAGTGTCCACAGGGTCTGTGTCTGTTCTGCCCCAGGGAAAGCTGCCTAAGCACTATGGGAGCAGCAGGTCAGGCCTGGTTTGGGGAAGCACCTTCAGGTTCTGCTTTAATTACCTGATCTGTTGACTTCTACAAAAAAAGGGAAGCATTTTTTGAGAGGTGCCTCATTCAGAGAGAAAACACAGTGTGCTGGGCAGTTAAATGGGGCATGTTTTATTTAATTCTCTTTTCTCCACATAGGAGCTAGGTTTCATATCTCAACTAATTTAGGTAGGAAGCTTGTTTTTATTCCATTAACTTGCAGTATGAATGTCACCACCCACACTGATAGCAGTGACCACTGCCAGAAAGTCACCAACACTTCACAGTAGTCCTTATTATGCCTGAAAAACACATAGCAGTGGATACACACTATTTATTCTAAAGCAGGAGTTACTTAATGCTTAACTATGTTAAAAATGCAAAAGTGAAAAAAAGTGATCTTACCTCCACCTCTCCAACAGCTGCCGTCACTGGGGAAGGACCAACTTCAGAGCCTGTGGCAGTGTTTTCTGATGAGCTATTGGCACATTAAAGACTTACATGTTCACCTGGAGAGGAGCACACCTGTTCAGTCAACCCGTGTACATGATAATGTATGATAATCGTGCATCAGTGCTTTTGAGGACTCTGTCATTGCACCCAGACTGCTGAGAGATCATCCCATCTATAATGCCTATGCAAGTAAGTGAGGTCCTACACATTGAATAATATTGCAGCTTGTTTGTTACTCGTTTTACATTCTCATTTTGGTAAGGAGAAGTTGACAAGACCGTAAGTTAAATTTTCTCTTTTTTTTTTTTTTTTAGTAGAGCTTTAACAATCTACAGTAGCTGAGAATTTGCCTAGTTTTCTATATCATGTTGGTTGTTTAAAGACCATGCAGAATTATGTTTTTTCTTTAGAGGCTGATAAGTTCAGTCTTCTGAAGAAGGTGTTGACTACCATTAGTAGTGGGTTCATTTGTTCTCTGCTGGACACTGTCAGCCAGCAGGGGTTTAGGCTGTTGTGCAGCTCCCAGCTCAATTATTTCTTGGGGCTCTTTGTTTAATATAATGGGGTCAAATTCAGACTGTAGGTGGCTGATGATTTCTGGTCCAATTTACAATAGCCTGTCTGTAAGCCCACCTTGAATCCAGTTAGTCTCTTTTGTAAAATAAAGTGAACACTCTGCAAAGTCTCAGTCTTTTGGTCCAGTAGTTTTTATAATGTGAACCGATTAGCAGTTTTTCCTGTTCAAAGTGGTTCTTACATATTTATGCAACTGTGTTGATAGGGAAATTATTTTTATGTCATATATTGTAGTGCACTGAAGTTGAAAGTTTTTCTCCTGAAAGAAGAAGAAATGGGAACAGGTTTAGTACTACCAATATCTGCCATTAAGTGTTTTGTGAATCTCAAGTTCACAATTAATCCAAAGTTCCTGATCCCTCTTAGGAGTATGATATGATCTTTAGAAGGCCATGGTATTGTGTTTTGTCAATATGCAGGCATTGTAGCTGACCAGCTGGCTTTTTAGAACAGGTATATATTGACTAACAAACACTGAAAAGAACTGTGAGTCTTAACTGCCCCAGTTCAGCTCAAATCTTTAGGGCAGAGGAACACAACAACTTCTGGAATGTCACAGCAGGGAAGTAAGTGTGATACATACCCCAGGGATGATGCAGAAAGCTCTGAGAATTCAAGGATCTTTACAGAATAAACTGCTCCATTTATTTCTGTGTTTTATGGAAGAGATGAACAAAAGGCCTCAATCTCACACTGTCTAAACCAACTGGCAATGGGACTACTTATTATCCTCTGGATTCAGACTCTAATTCAGACTGTAACTCAGTGCACAGAAAATATTTATTGGTTTTTCAAGATTCTGAAATTTTTCAGAACCTAAATACAAATGCTCAAAGTAGAAGCATAGAAATAAGGAATAAAAATTAAGATATGAAATGAAGAACACTTGACATTTCATGATTTTTACAATGAAGCAAATAGATAAGACCTTAGGAAAGCTACAGCAATGGTGATCCAGAATGCAGGGTATGCTCCTGTATCAGGCTATTTCTACTGGGAGATTCAGTGTTGCAGTTGGACCTGCTGTAGTCTGTTTCAAACCTTAGTTTTTCTGAAACGACATCTAACTACAGAGACGGTTTGTGGCAGAGTTTGTGTACAGACCTAGTGATTGACATAACCACCTGTTTGCAAAGAGGGAGCAGGAAAGCTTTGTAGTCTTCAGGCAAATAGCACCTTTTCCTCTTAAACAAGTGTTCTTCTTTCTATAACAATGTGACTGTACCAAGCAGCATTTTTGTTGAATCTGAACCAGGTGTTATATTGCTGTCTCTATTGCATTTACTTCAATCCATATATGTCTGTTTCTTTACTATACACCCAGATCTGAGCACTTGCTATTCCTTGTAGGGCAGGAGAAAGAGGCTGACATTTTGCCTAAAGTTAACTGATTTTACTTGCTTACAAATACAAAAGCTTCATTTTAACAGTTGTATCAAGAACTTTTCAACTTACCAATACTTTTCAATTATAAAAAAACAGCTACCAGATTAAGTGACTTACAATTTAAGCTAATGTAAGTGGGGAATTCTGAGTATATTTGGGTTTTTGATAAAATAAAGTAAGGTTCATTTGCTAATTCGAACTTGGTGGAAAAAGATAGAAAAACAATGCCCCTTAATTTTCCTTTGTAGGTAGAGACATGAATGTTGATTCTTTGCTCATGAAATAAACCTTCTTTGCGGCAGTAATGGATAGAGCTTGCAAACAGGAAAAGAAGTAAATAGGAAAAAACCCACAAAACTTACTTATTCAGAATGAAAACTGAAATAGATATTTTATCTTTGAAAGTTACCTCATTATTGAGTAAATAAGATGTCAAAACAAACTGCAGTCCTGGGTCAGTTTCTGTCCAGTTCTTTCTTAGCAAAACTGAATAACAATTTGAGAAAGCCTGTGAGGACATGAAGAGAGGGTAGCAAACTTGGAAAGGCACTGAAGAAGTTTCTAGGTGACTCTAAATTTAATGTTTCTATTCTACTTGTCTTCATTTCATATCTTAATTTTTATTCCTTGTTTCTATGCTTCTACTTTGAGCATTTGTATTTAAGTTCTGAAAAATTTCAGAATCTTGAAAAACCAATAAATATTTTCTGCCTTTTTCTTTTTTTCTTTTTAGATGAGCATGCTGTTGTCCTTTCACTCTCGCTTCATTCCAGTTCTTAATGCACAAGACGTGGAATTTAGTCTTAAGAAAAACTAAGAACCCGGAGGTAAAAAGCCTAAAAAGTCAAATGTGGCACTGTGAGTAAAAGGTACTGAACCAGCAGTTTGGCTAAGGGTTTGATGAAATGTCTCGTGTAAATGTTAATAAAACATTGGTAAAAGAATAAGATGAGCAAGAAAATGGCCAAAAAGTAGATATTTAGCTGAGCTTAACAGGAAAGTTATTGGAAAGAAGGTACTGGTTCAAAGGCTGATCAAATCTAAAGGGCTGAAAAATGTTTTTATGATTATCTTGACATAAAACAGGTGTATTAATGAACACTGCAGATGATAAAACTTTGGAAGGCATTGACGTTTTGGAACATGTCTGGAATATTACATAGGCAGAATTTGGGGGGAAAAAGGTTTGAAATAGAACTAAATGCAACATTAAAAAGAACTTTGTCTGTAATGTGGAATTTCATTAGAAACATCAGATGAAGTGAAAGTCATCTTTCATCGATCAGCATACACAATCCAAGCCACCAGTGCAACAGATCTAGTGGAGATGTAAATGTTCAGAGTTCTCTCTGTGTTTCTGCACACTATTGTATTTCAGAATATAGGTATGCTCCAGGTGTACGAGGTTCCTCTAGCCTAGTAATAATAAAGCTGAGAAGGATATATGAATCTGGCTTTGTATATAGCAAAGAAATAAAAAAAAGAAGATTGCATTTAAAAATAGAAAAAGACTAATTTCAAGCCAATCTATAAGTGTAAAAAGAGAGGAAGATTCATCCAATGAACCAGAAACCTTGGTTTTAAGGGAAGCACAGTGTGGGGAACATGTGTGATTTTTAAGGTGGATCACTTACAATAACAGTTATTTATGGCTTCAAAGGCCTCTGCAGTGATGTTTTCTTCATTTTAACAGTTTGGTTGTCTTGCAGTAGCACCTTTCTGTAGGGTGCATCTTCACCTTCCATCAGAAATCAAAACTGACCATTAAGCTCAGTATCCAGAAAAGATTGTCAAAACTCTTTCATCAGCATGTTGTGTTGCTAACTTTTTACAGACCCACAGTCTCACAAGTTCAGTTCTTGAGATACCAATTTTATCTTTTGAATCCTCAATTTGCATATCTGTGCAGAGAAAAGATGGCTTTCATGACTTCTGGAACTTGGTGTACTTTTCATGAATGCTCAGGCAAATTAACTTCAAGCAAGAAATGGCTGAAGAAGAGAGTTCACCAACAGTGTGGAAGAACAATGCATTGGCATTAGAAATGATGAAGTGTCCCTATTTTGCTGGCTTTATCCATAGATACCCATGAGTTGCCAGACCCATACTCCCTGGAGCTATTCCTGGCAGGCACACAAGAATGGCACACTGTGGGTGTACACTGTGGTTTTCAGACTGTAGAGTAAAAGATGTTCCCCTGAGATTTCATATGTTTTCCATTGGTTTTGCTCTAGCTCATTTGCAAAAGTGGCAGTGCTAAACAGCCAGGGTTGTTCTTCATTCTTCAGGGTGACTATGGAGATTGTAGCTGCATAAGGTGCTTTCAGCTCCCTTTAACCCTCATGCCGCATAACTGCTGGGCATCCCCTTAGAGTAACAAGGTTAGAGAGATGATATATCAATTTTTTTTCTTTTCTTTTTTTTTATTGTCAGCCACCTCTGAAGCACTTTGTATATGTGAGTCACATATCAGGCGCTTGGTGGAGATAAACTTCTCAGCTGTTAGAAAGTCCAAAAAACTGCTGGACCTTTTGGTACAAAAGATCATCCTCTTAAGGATATTTAATGGCTGGGTAGCAGTCTCCTGTGTGAATGTATCCAAGTAATTATAGCTTAAAGTTGTACTAATCACTTCTAATAGAGATGGACTCTTACCCCTGCTGTGTCCCTCACTGCTCCCAGATGAGAACTATCCCAACAATTTGGGATTAGCAAAAACACTTGTTATACTATTAGCTTCATAACTTTATTAACATCTTTGATTATAGAACAGATGGATGAATCTTAATCATTCTATAATGGAAGATTAAATAGCTTAAACTATATCAATCATATTTAAGTCTTTGCTTAATAAAACAATAATTTAAGTTGGGTCATCAGTAGGGTTTGAACCCCAGGCTTTCAGATTAGCTGCCGACTTCCTCCATTAAAAGAGTAAACCCATTAGCTGCTTGCAGTTGTACACTTATGTCTGTGTACACTGGCCATTAAAATATGTGACTCATGCTGTGTTGGTGGATTACACATTGAATTTTGAGATTAAGAATTCCTTTTGTGCCCCTCAGAAGGAGTTTTACCCCCTGAATAGAGTAGGCAAAGAGAAATGGGTCAGCTGGTGACAGTGTTCAGTTTTATTTTTGCTTAAAGCTGGTGTAAGTCTTCAGGTATCAAAACACTTTATAAAAATGTCTAGTTTGGTTACCATTGGTTCAGAGATACTTAAGAGCCAAACTTGCATATTTGGTGTATGGACTTTGAGATCCAGACAAAAACAGTCTTATTGAAGTCCCATCCTGTTGTTATGATCAGAAAATAACTATAAGACTACATTAAAAACTGCAGTGATTACTTACAGTATACTTTTTGTCATCTATTTTAGGTAAACTGGTTCACTGAAAACAGAAGTTCTTAGAGGTTTTTTTTCCCTCTGCATCATTTTGCTGTGCTACTTAAACCTTAGGTAACCTCAGATACTCTTCATGACCTCCCCCAGGGTCAGCACTGGCTTGCACTGAC
The DNA here is from genome assembly GCF_047495875.1 of Pithys albifrons albifrons. Lineage (NCBI taxonomy): Eukaryota > Metazoa > Chordata > Aves > Passeriformes > Thamnophilidae > Pithys > Pithys albifrons. Next base: position 22,722,189 of record NC_092465.1, on the reverse strand, counting down.
TCAGAATCTTGACTGCAGTTTATTAAAGCCCTTTATCTGCTGCTTTATCAGAGACAGCATATCAAACTTTACTGAAGGTGGCAAATCAAACCACTAACTGAAGGGAAATTGTGTTATTCTCTGAACATTGAATGAAAGAACCAGTGGAGGGTGACTTAACAAATCTCATGTGAAAAAGAGGTCTTCAGTCTTCAGTGTAAATTTGAATGCAGTTGATTACAGTGCCAGGCTTCAACAAGTGTGGGTTTCATGACTGTACAGTTTGTTCATTTTGGTAAATAAACAGAAAATGCGTAACTATTGCTTGACACTGTTAACACAGACACACAATGTCAAAACTGAAGGAAAAACATGGTAAATTAAAGATCAGCTACTGGTACAGAATTTGAGAATGTCACCTCCAAAAGCTAATAGCTCAAGGACACGCTGAGGAATATGGCTCCAGCTTAGTGGGAAGAGAAACTACTAATTCCTCATAAAAAACCACTTCCTGTGGCATCATTTGTCTTCCTTGGAGGAGAGGTGTCTAAAAGCAGGTTGAACTCTAGTTAACTTTGGAAAGCTCACAATAAAAGGTAAAACTGCACAGGAGCTCCATAGCTGTGTATCAAGCCCTATAATTCCGCAAACTTTGCAAGTTTGCCCATCAGTCTTCCTCAAAACTTTACATACATACTTAAGATTAAAATTTTATTTGGAGATGTCATTTCACTTTACTGTGAATCAGTACATCAGCTCTTCTATAAGTGCACTCAGTCACTCCCTGAAGAGAGAGAAACTTAGCAATGGTATATATATTTCCTGCTCATTACACTGTAAAGACCCTTGGAGAACTGATACATTGATTAGCACAATTTAGAAGCATGGTTTTGCCCTGATCAATACATTTGTGTGTTGCAAACTGGCTAATGGCAAATATCAGAGTCCCCACCTGTTTGGAATAATTGCAGGATACAAACATTAGCCTATTGAAAGAATGCATTTACTGGGCACAAAGAAAAATTTATGATCTTCAACTATACAGTCTCTGCAATAACAGTGACTGCCAAGCAGAGAAAAGATAGTTCAGCTATATTAAAATAGCAGGTAAATCTGGAGTCTGGGGTTTGCTCCAGGTATTTAAAGACCTGAGCAGATCATAATGAAGGAACAGATGTACCACTTCAAGCTAGTGTGGTACATGAGTAGCCTCAGAGGAGTGTTGGAACACAAAATGAAAAAAGATATAACTCTGATCAAAAATCTATGTCCAATGGCTCAGAAAATACATACACCTGCTTACAGAGACTCTCTGTATGGATTCTTCAAAGTTTGATATAGATATGCCGTAACTGTAATTCATGTCACTCCCTCAGGGTACAGTACTTTTTATACCCTGGTAAATTATTTTATATCCTGAAATAGCTTTTCCAGGTGAACTGAAACACTTTGTGGTGCTTTTAAGTACTCTGATGCTTCTGACTGGCCATGTTTTTCATTTTAACCTCTCAAAACAGAGGAGGACCACTCCTTTTTTGTCAATCCTATAAACCAGGAGATACAAAGTTCTCACTGGAGAAGAAGTTAGGTTGCCTTGTTAGAGTTCAGGAATTAAATATTTCCCAGGAAATCAAAACAGTAAAGTTATTCTAAGATGAGCTGCTTTCAATGTTTTCTACTGCTGAGGTTCTACTCTAAACATCATATTTCCATACTCAGCAGGAGATAACTATTGCCTGGTGGTTCCACATCTCACTTGGTAGTCTAACTTATCTCTGAGGCATAAAGGGGCATGACTTCACAGAGAGACCAGAGGAGAGTCAGACCAGCTGAGCTGCCCAGAGTTCTGGACCAGACAAGCCCACTCGCCTTTCTTGAGGATACAAGAGGTGGCCAAACACGTCCTGATGTATGAAGATGGAAAGTGAGATACTGCCAACAGGAGGCAGCGTATGTTGGACTGAACTACCCTAGGTATTTTACAGGGACTTAGGGTTGAGCCCTGAAATTCTACAGCTGCCAAAGTTGAATCACTATGGCCAGGGAAACATAAATTGCAGGAAAAAGTCACCCAAGCGAAGCACATGGTCAGGTGCTGGAGCTCTGAGTGGGTGTCCTGACTTTCCTCCAAAGAGCCTGACACAGAATTGAAGAGTTGTTTGATCTGAAACTAGCTAAATTTGTGTTGCTGCAAGAGGATTTCTTTCTATGTTGGGGCAGCTAAACGAATATATTTTCCCAGCTTGTTTAATACAAAGTGTTTCTACAGCAGTGTCTTGAGGGCCATAATGCTATGGCTTTCTCCTGGCACAGTCAGCTAGATCACCTTATTGGGTTAGAGCAGGAAGAATGGGACTTGCTCATCAAACTCTGGTTTTAGTGTTAGTAGGATTCAGGATCTGTAGTAAGTTTGTCACATGCCTTTGTACAGGTGAAAAACATGGTTATCAGATATTGTTCTCTGAAACCTGATGCATTGATGTGCCAGTTCCATGGAGATAAAGGTAAAACCTGGTCTTGGGAGGAACCCTCTTAATTACAGGTTAAGAACTGACACCTGAAATGAGCCCCAGCACCTTGGATTCAGTCCTCAAAATAAAACCAGATGGGTAATGGTAGCTTTAGAAGCTCATATTAGAGAAGTTAGAGGGGTAACCGTTCCTTGTAATAAAATAAGAAAATAGCGATTAGGCAGTGTAATATCAAGCTTTTCCTGCTCCATTTCTGCAGTGCTGAGTTTGTAGAAGAGAGAATTTGCAATTCTCAGATATCTGGGAAGTACTTTTAAGTGTTTCTAACACATCTGTTAGAGTCTGAGAATGTTTGTATTACAAAGGACTAAAGCTGGTAAGGGGGTTTTCTGTTTGTTTGTTTGTTTGTTTTTCAACTTCTACTCGTAATCTGATACTTTTTTCTGTTGTTTTTAGTTTTCTATAGCCACATTGAGGTTAGCTATACAGATAAGAGAAATTTACTCACCCTAATGTATCCTTTACAAGAATATCAGAGGATGAGGTACTATCGCTGTAACACAGAAAGTAAATGTAATGCCATTGTTAATATAGGTAGTGCTCCTGCAATCCACAAAGGTACAGGAAAGTAAAATGGATTAACAGTGACGTGACTCCTTCACCCTGTATTTTGTTGTTTACATGAGAAATTCTTTAAATATTAGTGTTAATCTAGCTCTGTTTTCACTAACTGTTGGCTGATGCATTCATTCCCAAGCAAAACTCATCCCTTTTGCAGCACTGCAGCAACTGTCCATTGTAATTGAAAAGAACCCTTTGGGACTTGCTCTTGATACAACTGTCTCTCTCAATATGGAGAGCTCTAGGTTTTGAGTCAGGCTTTAACTAAGTATAAAAGTGTTTCAGGAAGGTGACTATAAGTAGCCCAAGGAAACTGTGTTCTGGACTTTGCTACTGAGCTAGTTGAACCCTCTGATATGTGCTGAAAGGACTTTTTGTGCATCCAAGAGGAGCAGCATAAGGGTAAGACACTGGTGATGCAGGTTCTGGGAGAGCATTTCAGATCCACCGATTGTTCAGTGTTGTGAACTCAGTCTGGTGAAATATTCAGCTTTTATCTTCAGGCTGTCCATAGCAGCACATCTAGTACAGAAACTCTAATACTGACTTAGTATGCAATTGTTCACATGAAGTTCAGGGCTTCTGTTTGGATCCTCTGCTTTGCAGTATGAGTACAATTTCAGATGGGAATTATGCTGATCAGGTGGGTAGGAGCTGTCATGTGTCTTCTGTATTTCGTCAGCTGTCACAAGTTTGATAAAACCTCCTCTAGTTACTGAGGTCAGACACTGGTGACAATAAGCACCCAGAGGAGCCACAAGAGAGTGGTGACTCCAGAACCTGTAAATGCAGTTACTTTTTAGTCTAGTCACATGGCCTTGCTGGAAGAGGCATTGGCTCTGTCATAAGGACAACTATCTGCCAACAGGGTAATGACATTCATTGTGAAAACTTATTTTTCAGGTAAAGATTCCTTTTAGGTCTTCATCCTGCTTTAGTTTTTTCCCCCAAATAAGGCCATTTTCATTCTAACCATAGGAAGTCCTAAGTGAAGTGTTTGGGAGATAGATGATAGTGAATTCCAGTTTTCCTGGATAACCTTGGTCAGGGATATAAGTTGTCAGTGCTGTTCACATGGGTAGGCTTTCACGTTAGTGCCAGTTTTTGCTGGGCATCTTCCTCTCTGCCATGTTTCAGAGGTACACTTCATGCAGTGGTACAGCTCTCAGTTGCAATACTCTTTCCATTTCTCCTCAGCGTGAGAGAAACAACTAGAATCCTGGCTTGCAATCTGTCTTACTAATGCTTAGGCTGGTGTTCACAGCCCTAAGGGCTTGTAGGCAATTTAATTACATTCATTTCATAATTTCAAGTGATGGTATTTTGTAAACATTTTTAATGTATCATCATTAATATGCTAAGGAATGAAATCTATTTCTGCCAAGAAAGGGGAAATAAATCTTCACTATCTCTTTGGTCCACTAGTTTACATTTAGAATAGAACACCTTTTCTGAAAAGCTGTTGGAGACATATGCTCCCATTATTATCTCACAGTGATTTATCACTAACTCTAAAATAAACATTATATCCAAGTTACCTGCTTGCTACTGCCCTTACTATGCCATTTCAGAATATCTTAAAGAACCAGCATATGAACATTGGTGTGAGTTTGTTGAGTTTGAGAGGTTTTTTGCCTGCACTCTTTTAGTATTGTTGCCACATGTATTTTTTCAAATTGTAGTAAGCAAGAGGAAAAGAAACAAATAAAAACAGAATTTCCAGCCGAAATCCTAGCTAGAAAAGGCAAACTTACACATAGAAACCAGTACTGAAATCTCCTCATTGGGAGAACACTGAATTGAAAAAAATTCACCTATTAAGGGAAAAGAAAAACTCATTAAAATATGAGGTGTTCTATACCCTAAAGGTTGAGAGGATCTTTTTACCTACATATTTGGTGCTGAGTGAGTTAGCACAGCCCTCAATAACTTGAAACAGTCATAGACAGTGGTCTAAGATGTAATTCTGCTGTCAGCTGCCCAGAATCTCTCCATTTGTAAAATAGGCCATCTGTTTTCCACTTTCCAGCCACTTTTTCAAGTAACAAACAGCCCTATTTCTGTTAGAGTTGAGAAGGTGTTTTCTTGTAGCTGAAAGATCAAGGTGACTGAAGGCATAGGATAAGTGGAACCTGTAGTTCTCTGCCTTAGCACATGGTGCCTACCTCTTAGTTAACAAATCACACGCTGCACCCACTTCAGAGGAAGAATTCAATTAAAGTATGGATATTTACTTAAATTTATTTACTTAAATTTATGTTGAAAATCCAGTTCTTACACTCCGTAAGAATTAGAGCTTAATTAAGGAGTTTAGTAACAAGATGTATCATTGCCCCAACTTGAAAAATGAGGGGAAAGAGAGAGAAAGGTCACTTCTCAGCCCTTTATTACTGTACCTTTTTCTTCTTTGTTTTTGGTGATCACTACTGCAATAAAATTTGTTAACAGCCATGTGAGGGAAACATCTCTGCTCTTGCACTAAAAGCTTCACCCAGTGTCAGTAATTCTCTCTTTTAGCCTTTTTGTTAAATGTCTTGGGCAGTGGATTAAACCTGAACATTTAAGATATTTGTCTCCCTTTTGGAAAGGCTGGTTTATGTTCATAAAGTTCTTTCAATGCAGGAAACATATTAAATCCTGCTCTGTTCTGTGCTTCCAGTTTGTTCTGAGGTCGTGCAGTGGCAAAACTGCTCTGCAGAAATTCTGGGTCAATTATTTTAAAAAATAACAAATAATTGCCATTGGGTATAAAACTCTGATTGAATGCAGTAGAGACTACTGCTTTAGCATTATTAGAATAGCACCTCTTGGTTTTAAAGAATTGAGAAGAATTGCTTTTTTACAATGTTTAAAGTTACGTAAGCAAATTCAAAATCTGAAGATTGCCTATAGATATTTGACAAATATAGTTTAAATAATGCTATGAGGTCCAAGAGCAGTATTGTGTCTTACCCTGTGGAGGTAAGCCCTGCATTGAATATTTATTACTTCAAATGTTTTCTATTTTTCAACATCATCACTCTAGTTATTTTATCTGGCACATCTTTATTCTAAAATATAGGCACACAGTACAGAATACCACAGTAGGTTTTCCTGGCAAAAATGTATTTAGCCTGCTCAAAGACAGGAGTTGAGGTTAAAAATATTAGGTGGCAGTGCAAGGTGGGGATTTGGGAGTTTAAGACATTCTAATTATTCACTAGACCCGTATGCTTCTGTCATCTTCACCAATTCAGAACAACACTTGGAAAAAACAAGTGACCCTCACTATCATACATAATGTGGCAGCTTAATTGGCAAGAAGAGGGTGAAAAGTAGGCTAGGAAAACCCTTTGAGACTGATGGAGCATATTTCAGTGGCTTCATCAAGGTAATGTTACCCAGGTGATTGAAAGCAGCAAATATTTCACCAGGAAAAAATACACAGGTGCTTCAACTGCAGAATCACATACAAATTATTACAAACATTCATTCAGGGTTTTTTTGAGACTTCTATTTAAATATTTAGAGGAAAAGTAAAAGAAAATTATTAATACCCACAAATTATGGTGCTAGTGTACCTAAAGATACCTTGCATTTGCAGTGAGATTTCACTCAGAGAGGTTTTTGGTTGTAATACTTATTTGCTTTCATCACAGGAGGGAAGCAATCAGCAAGTAATTTTCTGCAGATTACCACAAAACATGCCTTTTTGCATATGTGACCAGAACAGACATAATACTGAAGCACCCTGAATTTCATGGTCACAGAGCCAGTCGAGATCCATCAGTCTCACAAAAATGCACTGTTCAATTTACAGATATCATAAGGAACCTTTTAAGTGTAAACAACATAGACCACAAATTGAATTAATACTGCTTTTATTGTTGTTTTGACTTCCTAGATAGCATAGTAAAACTAGAAAGAAAGGAACTTATGGAGTTTCCTGGACAAGTACACTGATTCTGTTAAACTCAGATGTAAATAAATAAACTTTAAATATGTATTTTAAACAAAATTCATAGCCACATTATTAGAACAGGTATGTGTCCCCAGATCAATATAAAATTAGTAATATATATTTTTCAGTAATATTTTCCGTCAAAAATACATCATCGTGTGATTTTGCTTCTTCAACATTACTAACATGTACCACGGCAACTACTATAAGCTACTGGTTCAACCCAACAAAATGCATGGGGAATTGGAAAACACTTTCTCCTGTGCACACATGCACTCCTGTGCACGCAGTGTGAGTTGTTACCACCAAGGGGCCCACATTTGTATGAGCAGACTAGGTGCTTTAGAAGTCCAGATTTACTTGGGCACTTTAAGTGACTTAATCGTATTTGAAATCAACATGTGTTAGCTAGTTGTTAATTGCCAGTTAAAAAAAATCCTGATCAGCAGTGACTAAAAATATTTGAGGGTAATGCTGTTAATCCAGTCTTTTGGACCATGTGTTTGCATCCCAAGATCTCACATCTTCATGTATGCTCTGTGCAGAGGTAGTGGAATAGCTGAGTGGATCTGGCTGAAGTACTTTTTTAAGACAGGTTTAGAGATGATCTGAGCATGGATGTTGTTTATGCTACTGGAAAAAAAAAATTAAAATATAAAATAGGAGTTTTGTCTGCTATTGAACTACAGATATTTATGATCATACCTCCCTGGTTGTCATACTTCCTCCAATGCCTACAGCTCTGACCTGAAAGTAAACTGTGTAATTTCAATGAGCCATACGTGATCAGAGATGTCTCTTCCCAGACTTAATTCTTCTAAAAATTTTCGAGGCTGATAAAAATTTATTCCCAAATCTGATAAATAAATAAAAAGTACAAGGGGATGTTTCAATCACGCTCGTCTGTCACCCTATACAAAGAACGAAACATTTCTTAAACTGACTGCTGTGCGATATGTTAATTAGTCATCACCAGAGAATGAAGGGCTTCATTAGCAGGTAGGTGCATGTGAGACAATGTTAAAGGAATATATATGCATGAAGCCTCAAATCTAACCATCTTATTTGCAATCTGTTACTGAGCTAGAATTTTGTTAAACATTTTGAAGATGTACAAAATCCCTTGTAGAGGAGGCACTGGCTCTTAAATAATTGGCAGCAGTGCTAGCTCATTAGAATAGCCTCTCCTCTCATGTGCCAATTGTGCCCTGTGTTGAGCTGTTCAATAATCAGCATCCAATCATTCCTCTTGTCACATCACTCAGCATGACAAATCAGTGATATTAACCACAAGGGTTAAGGCCAGTGCCAGTCATTGTTTACATCTCAGGTTAGCCAGTTCTCTTTCAATCAATACAATGTCTCTAGAAATACAATACAAATAGAACTGGTGGTATAGGCTTCATAAAAATCACATGACTTCCCCACATTTCAAAAAGAAGACAATAAATTATAGATGTGCCATACAAACTGTGGTATGAAACTGGCTATATTTAACTTGAAGAATATAGGGAATGCACTCCTGAAAAGAGTTGCTGTATTTGCCAACACCCAGTTGTAGAAATACCAAAACCTAGAGTTTCAGAGAAACACAGGATAAAGCACCCACATGGAGGACGTCCCTCACAGTGAGTCAGGTTGTCAGTAGTACATTCACCCAGGTAATGCCTAAGCCCTTCTCCTAAGTGATTTGAGTTAATTTGTGAGAAACTTGGGATACCCTTTCTTGCATGTATTACTTCCTATTGGTTGGCACTGGATTTCAGACACTGTTGGGCATCTCTTATTTGGTTTAGTTAGGTTCCTCTCAAGCTTGCAGCCTTCCCTAGGCTTTACCTAGCTGAATAATTTAGTGCATTTTATCTGTGTAATCTGTGTATTTTATCACCTCAGTGCTCTCCTGTGGTCAAGGATCACTAATAAATAAGGGAAGCAATAAAATATGATATTCAAACAGTACTATCTGCTGCCTTACTGTGCCAGCACTAGCCATGAGAGCAAGCGTCTGTTCACTCTTATCCACAGCATATTGCTCATCATCCCTCAGTTCTGGCATAGAGCAGCACTATGCTGTTCACTCTTTAATTTCCTAATTTCAGCAATAGCATCTCATAGAAATGTAGCAATGAATCAGTAAATCTGATATCTACTTGAGGACAATTAAATCTCGTATTTTTCTTATCACCAGTTTTGTAAGCAATAGTTATGGAAATCCACAAACTACAGTGACTATCACAAATTTAAAAGACTGATAATATGCTTGTGTATGCATACCAAAACCTGCTGAATCTGTCAGTTTGGAAAGAGCTGCAGGCTAAGTGAAGCAGGGTGTTCTCGGAAGTTAGCTAAACAATATGAATCATAATTCTAAAGAGAGAGGCTGGGCAAAAGGACAAGGAATAGTAGCCAGTAATATTAGAAATTTCTTGAGCTCTCTGTTCTAAACAACTTGTAAGCTCTGACAAAGAGGCATTTCTCTTGTTCTGTGCATCTTGCAGCTGGTTACCTTCTGAAATGAGCACCTGCCATTATTTTTTCTCCATCTTTGCTTTCACTGACAATAGAGTAATACAGGAGCAATGGAAGGCTCCTGAGTAATGCCTATGCATGGGGTCTGGCTGCAGGCTGAGCAATAACCCAACACTAGTTATCTCGTGGGAGAGTCTCAGTGCAGCTTCTTGTCTCTCTCTTTTGTCCCTCCCCTCCCTTATTCCTCTCTCCCCCCTCTATGTATAAACACAGTCACTTGATTTTGAAAGTTTTTGGGTTTGGTTACTCTCTTTACATAAATGGAATAAAAATCTGTATGCCACATTTAAATACATATTTCTGTAGTATAGACACTAGAGAAAATAAAAGGCAGAACGTGGATGCTCAAAAGATTCAGTAAATATACATTGGGCTGTTATTAAAGGTATATTCATCCAGAATCACACTGGTCTCCCTGGGCACAGCTGGCCTCCCTTGTGCAGTACATGCAGTACTGTACCACTGTGGGAAAATACAGCGTGGAGAGAATTCCTCTACTTATGATGACAATAACATAATAAATGCATCCTGAGATGGTCAGGATAGCTATTACTGTGCTGTGGCAAGCTTGGGCCTTTAAATGTCTAGCCGTTTTTCGTTTTTAAAAAGCTCATTTTATATATGGTTCATCATTGTACCACTGACCTTTTCTCTTCTGACTTGTGCTGATGACATCATGGAAATGACAAGATTACCAGGAGCGATGGAAATAGCTGCTTATTATTGTACAAATTAGCAAAGACCTGGCAGCAACACGAACGTGATAGGCTGGTACATCTGCTCTGGTGTGGATGAGAAAGCCACATCCAACCATCTAAAATCAGCAATCAGAATTCAGTCAGGGACAAAAGCTCCTGTTTGTCTAGGAGCTTCTCTCAGTGTGGGAGCATCCAGATGAAAATGTCTGATTATCATTTATTATAACATGGAGTTACAGCTGTTTTCCAATTTCAGTAGATAAATAGCACACTTACTTATCAATATCTCCTATTTTAATGTGGAGCTTAAGCATATTTTTGGGCAGGATTTCAGTAATTACTTCCCTATAATAAATTCCCCACTCATTTAGTTCCCTCATTCAGTTTTACAGTTATAGTAAGCACTGACACGGTTTAACTGTATTTCAGGGTGGTTTTAAAGTTCTCACAAGAATATAGAGTTCTTGTATTATCACCTGAAATGTGTTAATATTCCCAAGGTGGTAGTCTCGACTCAGTCTAGTAATATTACTAGGCTTGTAGCAAAGCTTAATTAGTAGATTCATACTCATGGTAAAAGTTAGGCATGGTCTCAGTACCATATTGAATTGGGGTCTTGGAAACAACTATGCCTGCTAATTTTCTAGGATAGTGCTGTAGAGTGAATAAAATAGTTAAATCGATACCAGCTAGGTAAGAGATATGGAAGATCATGTAGAACCCAATACGTGTGTAATCATACCCTGGTTATGATGGGAATGAAAAGGGTATGTTGAGTTGTGCTACTTAGGTGATCTGCCAGTCCAGCAGACCTTCTCTGGTTTCTATCCCTGTCACCACCATACCCCCCAAAACCAAAGAGAAAACAAGAAAAAAACCCCTGGATGCTGTTTTCTATTTACAAGTTTGTTTTCTATGCTTAATCAGAAGTTGCAGGTAGCTATGGAATAGATGAGATGAGAATTAGACTGCAGTAGGTCATTCTAGGGCTGCTCAGGTTCAGCAGGTTCAGTGTTGTGGTGACTGCAGGTATAAAAAGATATTTAATTTTTCTTAAAAGCACTTGAATGGCTTTTTGTCATGGTCTTATTATACCTGCTGAGAATGTTTGCTTTTTATCATTCACAAACAGGTAATGTTTCTGTAAGAAAAGGCTTTTCCTTCATGCTCGAGAATATAATAGTTTTTATTACCTCAAAATGTAGATTGAGGGAGAAAGTGAAGGCACAATCAAATATACAGGGGAAAAAATATTTCCCTGGGAAGGTCACAGTGAATTAATAAAGAATGTCCTTCAATAATCATTGTGACTTTAAGGGGAATAATTATTTAGTGTCATCCTCCTTTGCTTTGTTAGAATTTCCTGTAGAATTCTGTTTTCCTGTGTTCCCACTACTCCTGTGGATCATGCACATGGTGTTAGTGAGACTGAATGAGCTGTACTGGATAGCTCGGTGCTCTATGTCTTTATCAACAGAGAAAAGATGGCAGAACAGCATCTGTTTCCCTGACTGCAGGCATTCTGGTACTTTATCTGTGTGTTTATAGCTGGAGGCTATACTCGATCTCTTTGCTCTTGTGGTTTGGTAATTCCAGTAGCAGGTAGCTTTGGCAGCATTTCATATTCCTAATTGCATCTGTGACTGTTTCTCAGTGAAGTGGATGTGCTCATTTCTATCCATGATTCTTTTATCCTAATTGAGTAACTGGAGCTCACTAATGTCCAACATGACTCAAACCACAGCTTATGTGATGGCCTTCATGCCACTGTGTCACGTCATGGTTTTCCTGCTGGTTCTAGATCTCCCTATGGATAGCAAAAGAAAACTATAGACTCCCTACCTAGGTTGGCACCTCCCTGGGAAGTGGCTTTATGCAGATGCTGAAATTAATTAGCATATACAGGGAAGGACAGAGAAAGAGATCTCTGGAGAAATGCCAGCTTTAATGTAGGCAGACTCATCTTTCTTTGCAGTCAGTGAAAGGGAAAGGTCTCCTCCATATACAGGTCCTGTTTTTCAAATTACTGACTCCTCCAGGAATTACCAAAAATCATCAGAGTACATAGTTAAATGCAAAGTAATCCCCAAATTCACCAATATAAGAAAGTCGGGAACTTTCAGAAAATGTGTGCAAATCCTTGGCCCACACCCAACTTTCTGAACTCAGCCAAATTTGCTGTTCGTTAAAGTGCTTAGAATAGCACATGTGTAAAATTTAATGCAGAGCACTTCAGCATTTCATTCTATGTCTGACAGGAGATGCTTCCATTTGGGCTCTTGGTTTGTTTCAGAAAAGTGTGGCTGTGCATCTGTTCCCATCACACCACATAGAGGCAGCCTTGACAGACTCCTCTTCCAGGACAGCATTAGGTTTTTGGAGATCTCTCGCTGTATTTATTTCTTGTAAAGATCCTATTGCATTGTCAGCACTTAGCACCAGATAATAATTCTGGAGCCAGACACTCCTATCACAGGCCACAAGTCACTTCCATTGATTTCAAGTACAATGCAGCTTTTATCTCCATGCCATTCAGAAGAGAGTGTGGTTGGGTCACCCTCATTATATACATCATTTGAGTGTATACAAGAAAAGTAACATATTGGAGAAAACTTAGGCAGAGGCAATGCTGCTTTACAGTAATTCCTAGAATAGGGCAAAAAGAAGGCCTTTTTTTTCCCATTGAAAGCGAGATACTAATTCCAGTGAAATTATGGAAGTATTGTTTCTGCCTTAGATATGGCTGGGAGATAATAAATTTTCCTCTTCAATTTGTAAGTCTTTTGAGTACCTGGCTATTAGTTACTAGCCTTCACTAACAGCAAGTAATCAATAGTTAAATCTTAACTCCAAATAACCTATATAGAAAATAAAAAATTTCAGTGAAAAAGATAGTTTCTAAGAAGTTTACTTTGATCAGGTTCCTTTTTCATAATCTGAAGAGAGACAGAAAAATATAGAGAATGAGCACAGATACACACTACCAATGTGGCTGTCAAGGAGAGCACATTTTAGATCTTTGCATGTGGCTTGTTTTTGAAGCAATCTGAATGACTAATGGTGGGGAAGAGGGATTAGAAGGGATTCTTTATCCCTATAGGTTACCAAAAAAAAGGTCGTTATTAATGCAGTAGTAGAATCTTAAGTTACAGACAGACACGAGACATGGCTGCTCATAGCAGGACCCAGATGCGAAGCTAGAAAAGATACATAATGCTCCCCGTAGCAGCATCTGGCTTTTTGGCAGAGTCTACACACTTGGGCATTGACAACTCTGGATTTGCTTTGTAGTCTTTCAAACAGTTGGATTGCAGTGGCCCTGGGCAAAACTGCAGTACCTTTTCCTCCATAGCACATAATTTTACAGAGCATTTCACAAAAGAATTACCACTGAAAATGAACATAGTCTGTGCAATTAGTCTGATAATTAAGACTTAAGTACTGGACAGAGATCAAAGTGCTTGTAATCTGCAATAAAGTTCCTAGAGTTGTAGGGATTTTCAAAATGTTAACTTGTGCTTTATTGCACCTTCCATTTATTGTGTACCCATGATAGCAGCAACACATTTTCCCAGTGGATATCAGCATGTATAACTGCAGCACCTGTTACTACATAAGCCTGGTGTTTCTCACAATATGATTACTCTGTCAACGACTGCCATAAAAGGTGGCATCTGTATTCATCAAAAAGAGTTATCAATAAATGTAAAGCCATACCACAATTAGAGATCTCCAAGGAAGAACAAATCCAACAAAAAAAAAGTCAACGACACTATTTAATTACCAAGATTGTTAATCAATAAAATGCCTTCATAACTTTTAATTAAATTTTTATTTGAACTGGATGTTTAGAGAATCTGATTCTTTGTTTTTGTTTCATTTAACAGTTGCACTACTAAAGTACTGGTGACATCTGTGAACAACCATCCTCAGGGGGACATTTCATGTCTGTAAGTACATTTTGTCACCTACAGAGGGTGTTAAGAATCTTGTTAAAAATAAAGGAAATAGTTAGGAGACATCTCACTGTAGCCATTATTATAGTGCAAATTACCAGGTAGAGTAATCCAGAAGCTGTCAGGAAAGGTTAGTAAGAAACAGTGTCAGGAAATCAACCATTCAGCAATTCATCACAGCCTAACACTAGCCCTAAAGCTAAAGCTTTTAAAAGGCACTGTTTTATGAAGTCAGGGATATTTTTATTTTTTTTTACAGCAGTGAATAACAATAGCTAGGTGAATGGTTCTCTCATGAAAGATATAAAGACATAATGATGAAAAATGTCAATTATTTTATTGCACAAATCTGCAGGCAAGGTAAAAACCAGAGAGAGGTTGCTACAATTGAAGGCCATTGAAGTATAATACCTCACCTTTATTTTCTTTTAAATTTTGAAATATACAGTCTAATTTTTACAATCCTTATTCAGACAAAAAATGACAGGCTTTCTAGATCACCAGTCCAGTCCCTAGAGGCTCTGTAAGATGTCATGAAAATATAAAATTTGCCTTTCAGGAAGTTTTTACAAGTACTGTCTTGATACTGATTAACACAGATTGCCATTTTTCTGTTAAGGGACATTGGAAGAGTTTATTGCCATTTGTCTTCTAGGCAAATAAATGTTGTCTGCCTCTTCCTTTGACTTTCAGGTTCAGCTACTGATGAGTGAGTTCATTCTGATGTTGACTATCAATAATGATTTTCTACTGCTGCAGTGCCACTGATGTGGCCATAGCTGTTCTCTGCTATCATGTACTGTTTTCATGGTGCACTGTGAGAAGAACATCACCATTGCTAGTTTTTTGGCTTGCCTTCATAATTGTGTCAGAGCACTGGACACAAAACTTGGTCTTTTATAAAGTTGCCAAAATGGTACTTGGGTGGTAGTGGAACCAAACACAAAAATCCTACAAACCACCAAAAGACTGAGCCAGTTGAGAAAGAACAGTTTGCATAGGCCAGTATTTCCTGGTTAATTCTGGCTGGGTGAAGTGGAGGGAAGGCAGAACAGTTTGCTGGAGGTAGCCTAGCCATGCTTAAAATTTCCTTTTGCGAAGGGAAAGAGTAAACACACATCTACTGTAAACCTGCTGTTCAGAGGCCTGGTTAGGTGCCAGCATCCCCACAGCTCTAAAGTAGCTTTGTAATACTTAAGAAGCAGAAATCTGGTAGGAAAGAAGGTGACAAAAAAACCTGTCTTCATATTATAATAATATATATCCCATAATATACTCCTGGAAAAGCTGGTAGCCCATGGCCTGGACAAGTGTACCCTCTCCTGGATTAAAAGCTGACTGGAGGGTCAGGCCCAGAGAGTGCTGGTGAACGGAGCTGCATCCAGCTGGCGGCCGGTCACTAGTGGTGTTCCCCAGAGGTCTGTGTTGGGTCCAGCCCTGTTTAACATCTTTATTGATGATTTAGATGAGGGGATTGAGTCCATCATCAGCAAATTTGCTGATGACACTAAGCTGGGAGGGAGTGTCGATCTGCTGGAAGGCAGGAGGGCTCTGCAGAGGGATCTGGATAGACTTGAGAGATGGGCTGATTCCAGTGGGATGAAGTTCAATAAGGCCAAGTGCCAGGTCCTGCACTTTGGCCACAACAACCCCATGCAGCACTACAGGCTGGGCACAGAGTGGCTGGAGAGCAGCCAGGCAGAAAGGGACCTTGGAGTACTAATTGACAGGAAGCTCAACATGAGCCAACAGTGTGCCCAGGTGGCCAAGAAGGCCAATGGGATCCTGTCCTGTATCAAAAATAGCGTGGCCAGCAGGACCAGGGAAGTGATCCTTCCCCTGTACTCTGCATTGGTGAGGCCACACCTTGAGTACTGTGTTCAGTTCTGGGCCCCTCAGTTCAGAAAGGATATTGAGGTGCTGGAGCGAGTCCAGAGAAGAGCAACAAGGCTGGTGAAGGGACCTCACCAGCTCAGAGGTGACCTCATCACTGTCTAGAACTACCTGAAGGGAAGTTCTAGCCAGGTGGGGGCTGGTCTCTTCTCCCAGGCACTCAGCAATAGGACAAGGGGGCACGGGCTCAAGCTCTGCCAGGGGAAATTTAAGTTGGATATCAGAAAAAAATTCTTTACAGAGAGAATAATCAGGCATTGGAATGGGCTGCCCAGAGAGGTGGTGGATTCACCATCCCTAGAGATTTTTAAACGCAGATTGGACGTGGCTCTGAGTGCCATGATCTAGTAAATGGACTAGAGTTGGACCAAGGGTTGGACTCGATGATCTTGGAGGTCTTTTCCAACCCAATCGATTCTATGATTCTGTGATTCTATGACTCAATATGAAAATGTCACAAGAACTACCAGTAACCAGGGGTTCCATTGGCATTAATAAATAAATGAATGTTAAAAGACAACTGTCTCAGATTGTGGGTATCCCCTAAGTTTAAGCGATACCTGGAAGAGCTATGAAGATGACAAACAGAAATAGTAATGAGCATAAGATTGTATAAGATGGCAAGTTCAAGAACACCACACTTTGCTGAAGTCTCTGAGAGCTCCTGGAATGCTATACAGCCCTATGTAAAACCATGTGAAAGAATAATGCAATTGTTGATTAATAATTTTTAATGGAGCTGTTTGATGATTAGATGGCAGAAGGTTTAATCCAAGCACAAACTCGCATCAAGTTTGCATTGATGCTAAAGGGTTGTATTTATAATCAGCCTTAATGCACTACCAAGAGCTATTCTTCATTTGCAATGTTGTTGATATTTTCTGAAAACTTGTCAGAATGGAACACTCACTTCTCATGGACATGAAAATACCCTTATGAACAGATAATAGCATCAATCACTTTTAGTATTTGGATGTCAGATATGTAGGAAAGCCCTGCTAACTACCTTCAATAAAGAACTTTAAAAATTACTCCTCAACATATATATACATGTATTTAAGTCAGAGGAGAACAGATTAAGAGAACGCTCCTTCCCTGACACATTGGATAAGAATCTATCTTGTTGCAATGCTAAAAATTCTCAATTCATCAATTAAATCCAGATTCAGGGCACCATCTCATATTTCCTTGTCAAATAAATTATGCATTCTATCAAAGACCACACAGATTCCTACTTAACAAAACAGGGGTATGTCTGAACATATCATAAATGTGAAATATGAAGGAGAACAAAATGAGACAGCCAATAAAATGCAAAATTTGTCAGATAGCATATACCTTAGAAATATTGTTACCAGTACTCAGAATTTGTGATTAAAACAATATTCCTAATTTGTCACTCATTTTCCACACAGATTGGAACTTTCTTATAATAATCCCCCCCCCCCAAAAAAAAAAAATCTGAGGGAAATTAAAAGTAGCAGGTGAAATGGTATTTAAATGTACATATTTCTATATTTGCATACATAAAAAGATATTTCTTATTATTTATCTCTTTTTTCAATTAAGAACTAAGTTGGGAAAAGGATGCATATTATCAAAGGACGAAGTTTGAAGATACGCTATTATTGAGAACAGTCAAATGTAAAACCATAAATAGAAATTGCCTACAGCTGTCATAATAACTGTCTGGGCAATAAATTGGTGGCTGAAATTCGTGTCAATAAGGGGAGAAAGAAATATGAAGAAGTATGAAGAAATCAGCTCTAAGCAAACTGCTGCCACTCAAGGATGAGACCTTGGATTGGGTTGCTTTATAAAACCATTAACTTGGTATTCCTCAGTTTTCATAAAGCAAACTCTGTCAAGAATAATTTGGAAAGAACTTTCAAAGAAAATACTGAACTGATTAGACCTCTGATGTATCAAGTCTTGGATATAGCTTATTGTTCTGATCAGAGTATAGTAGAAAGCTACAGCAGAACTGGTCTCTAATCAACATAAAAATACATTAATAACATGTGCTTTCCTTCCAGAATGAATGTTCCTCCTTTTGTTTTCCTTTATTAGGAGCTCAGCATACTCTGAAGCAGCTTTCACAGATGAAGACTCCAAAGAAGCTCTGGCTAAACAAGAAAGCTAGCTAGAAGGTAAGAATTCTAAAGTATGTTGGGAACTAGATAACTTTTTTTGTTGTTGTTGTTTAATTAATATGCTATGCTTTATGGACAATTGACTCTTGCCAATAGACTTTCACACTGATACTGTAACCAGATTATCATATGCCTTGTTTTCTGATTCAAAATAAATCCTCAAAATCTCTTTTTTAATCTTTGTGTGGATAGACAGACATCCTTATTCTCTAGCAGCTCAGTTTAATCAGCAATGATCACAAACTGCTATTAATCCTACCTCAACCCTGCACTGATCTGATATTACCTGGCCTCCTGGATAAAAGAGGCAGTAGAAATTCACCTCACGGTCCATGCATCAAGCCTCTACATTCTTGGTGAGGTAGCCTGCTTCTTCAAACTGACATTATGCTTCATATAAAATCTTCAGATGAAGATGAATCTGCCATGTGGAAATAGTTCCTGTGTTTAAGTACCCTTTGCACTTTATTCTCGCTCTATGCTTCGCCATCTTTTCTGCAGTCATTAGATTTTCCTATACTTGTGTTTGTTTATAGGTATCAGATGTCTTCATCTGTAGATAATTATGGACCATGATCAAATTATCTCTTAATTAACTGTGGATGAATTAAATAGATTGAGCTTATTCCAAATCTCTGGGGAAAGGTAGGTTCCTACTTCTCATGTTTTTTCTTTCTCAGTGGTTTTCAGACATGTCCACATACTTTCAAAGGTTGGGTGCATCCTACTTTAAACATCGTGCCTCAGAAATAGATTTGATGTCACAGGTATGACCATTATTACCATTTTTCTCAGTATTTTCATCTACATCTTGGAGAATCCCATTAGGTGTTTCTTTGTCACTCTGTGACATCTCTTCCAGCTGCTTTTCAGCCATGACTTCCAAGTCTTCATGGCCCTTACTTTCCAAGCATCACTTTCTGTCCTTCTAACGACTGGTGCATTACCCACAGCTCTTCATTATTTCCTTTGTTTCACTTTTCCATTACTCCTTATACCAAAGTAAACAATATGTGAAAAAAATAAACAACCCTTCCTGCAAATTAAAATAAATCAATATATGAATATACAAAATCTGCCCTTAGTTGGTACAATCACAATTTCTGTCTCTCTCCACCACTACAACAATATCTTCAAGTTGAGAAGGAAGTGTGATACCAGGAATATATTATAAGATGGAAAAAATACTTTGTTTCTTAACTACATGTGAACTTTTTCTGTTTTGACAATTTTCCTCACATTGCATCCTAACCAGATGAGCAAGCACAGCATACATATATTTGCAAACATAAAAGCATGTGAATGGTGCTAATGATAGTGGTGGTGAGAACAGAAAGGAGATGGCATTTCATGACTTAGGTTCACTAATCAGAACTGTTTGAACTCATGTCCATGGGATCCTGCAGAATGTAGGTCTCTTGGCAACCTGACCTGACTTTACTATAAGGTTACTGTAAGAAATGGGTGATTTTCTTTCCCCTAATTTGAGATCAGACAACAATGATAACGATTTTACCACCTTTGGATAATAGTGTATATCATCTCTCATATTGATGAGAAAAAAATGAATGAAATTTACTAAATTGTTCAACAGTGTGCTACACCATCCTTGTATTTCCAATCATAACAAAGTCAAAAATTTTTGCTTGGAGAGGCAGCAAAGTATGCACCTACGTGGTGGAGATGAAAGTGGTGGGTATATGGGTATGTAACTTCCAATTTACTTCATGGTATAATGCACATGTACAATTTTAGGACCTGTCTATCTGTTGTTCAGTCAGCTGCAGCCGATCGCTGGAAGGAGGAAAACACCATGCTCCTTCAGAGAGGCTTAATTTCTGCTCTTTCACTTTGTCTTTAACAGGAGTTACAATCCTTCAGCTGAATGTGAGAGGTGTTTTTCCTATGTGGGGAAATAATGACTGAAATCATAACCACCTTATTGTGACTAAGTGAAAGATCCATCTCATCACCTGCAATGGAAGCTAAGCTGCTAAAGGAGACCGTACATACAAAAGGAACTTCTCTCCAGGTATATAATAAATTACTTTAGATAAATCCTCCCGTATTCAGCAGCTACCAGTAAAGCTCAGAAAGCCTACTCTTTCTCTCTCTGTCTCCATGCCCATTTTTACAAGAAGAATCATATGGTTAAGCTATTTTACATGCTCACAGCTGTTCAGGAAAGATGAGAAGCTGAAAGCCATGACAAAACCCTCACCATGCTGATTGCACCGCATTTTACCTACCACTTCTGTTATGAAAAACATCTCCCGTTCTTGAGGCTGTTGGAGGCTTTAGGGATAATACAGAGGTTCAGAATGGAGACTGTAACACTTGGGAGGAAATCTGTCTAATTTTTTGTTTTTAAAACAGAGTTGTAACCTGTGAGTATCAGTTACTAATACACATTTGTGCAGTAGTGCAATCCCCTTCATTAATGCCAGGGTAGTTCAGTGGGCACTCAGGCATCCCACAGTCATGGCTGGAGCTGTGGCAGCCTGTGTGGGGCATGAGGGCTTGGGAGAGCAAGGGGCCAGGGCACAGCTCTACTGCTCTTCCATGGCTTTACCAAGGGTAAGGTACTTAAGACTCACACTGTCTGTAATGGCCACAGTTTCACTATGCCATAGCCTCACAGAAAGTGATCTTTGCAGAGCAGAAATCTCAAGTCTTTCAGGTATAACCTAGAAACTGCCTCCAAGGTTTTTATAAAAAACAGGAAAGGAAGGAGAAAGTTAAAAATACTGGGTTGAATAGGAAACAAGAAAAACTTCACCACTTGTTCACAAAACCTCTCTGTGTTTCTAAATCCTTATCTAAAAAAATTAGCAGCCAAACCAGAGCAGATCCTTAAACTGGTTATGAGTGCTCCCAATACCAAGATAAATACTGGGGTTTGTTTCATTTGTTTTGTATTTGGAACCTCTCCAGTGGAAAGAAAATTATGCCTGATGTGCTGCTCCTTTGGTTTTGCACCAAGGACAGTAATCCCCTCTTTCTGTCTATCCTTTGATTGCAAAATGTCATATTAATGCTGATCATTCCATTAAAGTCTTAACTACAGAAATAACAGAGAAATTAGAAAAGTAAACCAGACACTTTCTCTTTTATTTAATCCCATTTATTCTTTCTTACAACATATGTTTGGTCATTCTGGTATATGGGTCAAGGAGAATGAGTTTCCACAAAAATCTGCTGAAATTCTAACTCAGAACTATCCCAATGGAGGACCCGGCTAAGTGACAGACATGACTACAGTCTTCCATGGCATCCTCTCTTTCTCTCAACTTTATAAATTCTCTGAAAACCTGAGCATGAGATATGAACACATAAACTTGAGAAGGAATACCAAACAAAATGGTATGGCTTACTGATCTTTCCTGCTCAGTAAGCCTGGATAAAACTATACATTTAGAGTTAGAAATCCTTTTTGTTTGTTTGTTTTTCCTACTTTGGTTTGTGTTTCTTTTCAAAGATTGCAAGTGAAAAATAATTCAATATGGACTTTCCCACGTAAAATACTGAATTTTAGAGTAGCAGGAGTAGGAACGGAATATTTGGATCATCCCCGCTGTTGCTTCTGAATCCTGACTACTGCTGTTCACTTCCTTATCATTAATAAAAGATAAAGCAGATGACACAGAGACCGTGATGAGAAACAGCAAGTCTGTTTTGCCACGAATTTCCCAGAATAATTCTCTTTCTGTGTTGATGCTAAGGTTTCATATAGGGAGGTTTTCTATTGGTTGAGTATGCGTCAAAGAATGTTGATGAAAGAGATGGCTGAGTTAGTAATTCCTCTTCAGAAATGCTCTGGGAGTGTGCACAATTGGGGTTTCCTTGGATTGGTATATACAGTGCAAGCATGATGGACACAGATTATCTGTATTTTTGAAGAGTAACTAATATTGTAGGTCTGCCATGTTCTTGCACAGTGAAGTATGAAAGCACTCAGCAGTGCAGGACACCTCTTTGTCTCTGCCAGTGGGTGGGAAACTTAAAATTGTGAAGAGAGTAAGGAGTAAAAATTATAGGACTGAGGATTTGCTGAGTATTAATAAAAGGTATCAGTCTCCTATTTTTACCCAGAGATGTTAAAGGGACAAGATGGACCTACATCATCTGGTGATGCTAAGATTTAGATTTACAAAGAACCTGAATGCCTAACTCTTTGGGGCTTTTTCGAATATTCCAGGTCAAGGAAAAGGTGAAGTTTTCATTTCTTGGTGTCTCTTTGAAGACCACAAAGTTCGATGCCTGATTTGATGATCACCGAACTCCAGCACAGTAGAATATTTATCAATAAAATAGGTAAGCACTATTTATATTTTAAGCAACAACATTCAAAAATACAGCAGAAGGCTCTCTCAGACTATTGCAGTCTACTGAACTCATCACTTCCTAATTAAATTTTCCATAGCTTGTCTTTGGAAAACTGGTCAGAAGCATCCTTCATCATTTAAGGGATTTTTTTGTTCTTCTGATGAGGGGATTACATGGAATTTTAATAAATGTAATATCCAGTAAATAATCAAATAATAAATTTAATACCAAGAGGAGATTGCCAAGAGCAGAAATTGCAAAGGAGCTCTCTTATACTACTCAAGCTTATTTTTATAGAGTTGTTTCCACAGCATTTTATGCTAGTTTGGATTTTTCTGCATATTGATAATTGATGACAATGTTAATTACCCAAGTTCTATACTGTAAGTGGTTTAGAATCTGTGACATTTTATAACTGTGTTAACCAGCAGTAGTGATTCGTTCAAGAAACCTAGTCACCAGAGGATTCACTGTGTATCACTGTCCCCACAGTCTTAAAGGACAGTGAGCCACAAAACTAATAGTGAACTAGGACTCCTAGCCAAGGTGAAAAGCTGTTGCCTCATGGAACTATTTTCCAATCATCCTCCTTCCAGCTGAGCTGGACTAGTGACACTATAAACTGGCAATTAAAAGACTCAAGTTTAAAAATACCTTCAGCTTCCCAGGTCCCACAATGGCAAAGGTTAAGTGGATTATGTGGAGATAATTCACTCAGCTCCAGAGGGAGGGTGCTGATTGCCAGGGCTATTGGTTACCTCCCTCTCACCTCCTCACTTGCTGAAGCAGTGATTGTTACAACAGTGTCAGCTTTGCCGGCCTAAAAGAAGGGGGTGAGAAAAAGCCTGGAAAACTTTCCCAAAGGACCCTGCAGTTACTAATGGGCACTGACCAGTACTTGAAAATTTTACTTTGATATAACCTTGAAAGCTGTGCATGGAAGTAGGCCCTGCTCCTCAGCTAACATCTTAATGCTGCTGTCCATTCATGCAAGTCTTCCAGTAAAAACACCCTGTTTCTTCAAGGGAAAAGAAGTATGAATAAGATTGCTGGCCTTACGTGATTGGCTACTCTTCCCCATGCTCCAACTGAATTTAAACCACCAATTGCACCTCTTGTTGTGTGGCAACACCTACACTGTGTTTCCAATTAACTTTGTAAGTTTTTAATCAGTGACAAATGCATTTTTGTAAATTCAATTTGCCTTTTATTGCAGCTCCTATAAAATGTCTTGCAGCATTCCGGAACTTTGTGAAGGTTTTACTTGCTACTGACATAATGCAGCTGTCGGACCTACAACAAAGGCTAAGGTTTATGAGCAACTTGAATTAGGATGTAGGTTAAGCAATTAAAGTTCAAGAAGGGGGAGGGGGAAATGGTTTTCCAAAATTTGCACTTGCCAATGTGAAAAAGCGCACCAAAAACATGCTGCCCACTGCAATGGACAAAGCTAAAGCAGCTAAGGAGCTTTAAATTTGCTATTTTGAGAGAGTTCCATATGTGAAAAGGTCACCGAGATTTCATTAATAAATCTGCACTGCTGTTTGTTTTCTTTTTTAATCAAACTCAAATGCATCCTGTTAAAGAGCTGAGTGATTGGATCATAAATCTGGATGTCCTTGAAGATGAAGAGGAAAACGCTTATCTGTAAAGCAGTCATCACACTGCCAGTTCTGTCATTTGCACATTTTTACAGGTGCTGGAAAAATGGTTTCATTTTAAATTATTTGCTTGAATTTCTAGGTAAGAAAAAAGAATGCTTGCAGTTATATTACAGTTAAAAGAGCAGCTGGGTTACTTCTGACATATGGAAACAACCCATTACAACTAATCTTCTGTATCTAAATTCAAGGTATTAAAACAATCAACATTCATAATGAACATGAATTAATATTTCATCTTAGTGAAGCTCAACCGTCAGTATGTTAACTTCTGGTTCTAGTTATATGATACAATGCTCCTAAATTCAACAAGTCTGAAATTAGTCAGCTTTAATGGGGCCTGAGTATAAATTTGCCTTGCTAGGTTTTATTTGGACTGGTAGAGGCAATCCAAATCAAGTTACCAACTGTTTTTGTTATATTAGTGCATGGAAAGCCTTATTCTGTGCTCTCCAGACCAGTACGTATTGTGCTAGATTTCTCATTTCTTCTTTTTTCTATTTTTTTTCCTCATATCTTGTTTTTTCTTTTGTTTGCAAAGTGTTTATTCAGCACTTTTGGCTGTACATTTTTTGTTGGAAGCATGATTATGATATTGGTGTGATTTCTCCTGTGTGCATTTGGGTCTTACAGCTGATTTGTCACTTTGTCTGAACCCACTTGTGGACATGACAATGTCCAGCACCAGCAGCATATTTTGCTATTGCAGTGCTAGCAGGAGGTTGGGAAATGAACATCTCTTTGGAACTTTATTAAAACAATGGATATGGAGAATAATTTCTGTGGATTTATAAACATTCTTACAAAAGGAATGAGTTATGGAGCAATAGTGAGAGGTGGGTAAACACATTTTGCAATTTTTTAGCTGACTGCATGACCTGCTTTAACTTAAATCCCATCTAGTTTCATTTAATGGAGCCATTTTGATTTCTGGAGACTTTTGATCTATAGAAGGTAAAAGTTATGAGAAAGACCTATCTGGCACTGATGTGAGTGCCAAAATCTGGCTTAGTGGAGTTTAGCACATTAGTTATCTAATGACAGTGGATGTGTTGCATTATTTAGTGCATAGAATGTCCACCCTGAAAAGATTTATGTGTTTGTTTAACTTTGTTCTGTCTGTTAATTGCTTATAGTCACTGAAAGTCCTCACATGCATAGAGTGAAACATCAATATATTTTATTTTCAACATATTTCTAAAATTACTTGCTTAATTGTTCACTAGTTGAAAAGGCATTTTGGTAAAAGCTTATTGTACTTTCCAGAGGTCTAAGTTATAATTTTCCTGTTGATCGCAGTGAGCAGAAGGAATAAGAGCAACACTCTAACACTGATATAGATGCATTCCTATGCTTCTAACTTTACTTCTCACGATTTTCTCTAAGTGACATTTATAAACATTATTTTTATTTGCTTTGTTGTAGACCCTACAATCTTTTGCTCATAAACGCAAACACTAACTTAAATTGAGTTCAGCAAGCCAGTTTTGAACTGCATGCAGAGAAGATTAAAAGAAATACTACAAAATCCTCTCCTGGGAAAGATCAAATGGTTACTGAAATGAAAGCAGCCTAAAACTGTAGCATTTAGCCCAGAGGGGGTGAGGGGAATTGGGCATTTAGCTATAATTAACACCTTCTACTTACACTCTCCAGTGTTTCAAACAGATTGTTTCTTATTATGGATAGTAGCTCACAAATCTAAAATCCCTTTATTTAAAGAAAAAAAAATAGATTCAGAAACAATATTAGCAACTGATGTGTCTAACTTCAATGGTTTGCTCTTTAGCAAAAGTTCTGTAATCTTTGGACATCTGTAGTTGGGCATAAAATCATAAAGCCTTAGGTACACACACAAATACATTATTTCTGTGTGTATATATGATTGCAGAGAAAAATCACCCTTTTTTTTTTCTGCTTTCTAAGGAACTTGTACTGAAGTTTGGCTTGGACAAGCACTGTATTAATTTATCCGAAGCTTGAGGTTAGCAACTTCATCCAGGATAAGTGTCTTAAAGATTCTTGGTGCTATTTCTTCATTCCTCCATTATTTTTGCCAGTGTTGCTTAAAAATATCTTAGATTGCTACCTGGAACATTTTAAATTAAGGTATTGTAGCTCTTCCTTTTTTCAGTTTGCTTTGATAGATAAAGTGCCCAAAGAAACAGAAAAGCTGACAGGCTTCCACTTGGCTTTCAGAGACCTTTCTCAGTGTTTTTGGTATGTTGCATGCTGGAGTCAAAATACAGCTTTATTTTCTCTCCATTTCTTCTGTCATGAATCAATCATTGTCACATCATTGCCTACTGATCATTCAGTCCCTCAGTCTGGTGCCACAGAAGTACTTGTTGTTTTCTCAAAAAATAAGTATGTTACTACTCTGCATCAGCTGATCTTAAAGTAAGATTTCCTGGCTTTCTGAACTTTGATTTACATGTTGCTACTACTACACTCCTTTGGCATTTATAAATTCATATCCTGTGTAGGTTCATATCCTGCCCTTTTAATGCATTGCAGGCTGTTAGCATATTTCTTCAACTGGTGGAGATAAACTCCAGTGGTACATGGTAAAAATAAATGCTGGTTCGCATGTTTATTAAAGAAAATATAATCTGTATATTCTGAAATAACAAGACAGTGGAATTCGTTTTTCCGTAACTGCAGAAGTGCCTCAAAATCATCACCTCTCCTTTTTCCCTGTCCTGTTGAGCTGTACAAGGAACCCGAGAAGTGTGAACAGAGTGCAGATGTGTCCTGCTGAGATCTCTGTTCACCCCTGATCTACCCCTGAACACCACACCTGGTGATTCTGATAAAGTTACGCATATATTTATGCCCATAACCTTGCTAAAAGATGAGGAGTGTTTGTGTGAGGCCAAGACCCCTAATACCAGGAGTTTTGGGGGGATATAGTGGGTACAGAGATGGCTGATAGACGTTTACTTATTAATTTAAGTGATCTGTGATAGTGCATCATGAAGTATTTCAGTGTGTAAGAGGAGACAATGGTATTTAAGAAAGAAGCTGATAAACAAAGACTGTAAGAACAAAGTCTGTGTGGTGTAGATTTGTTTCCAGTTTTTCTTGTTTTGTTCCTAAAGAGAGACTCTATTGACTATAAACGTATTTGAAGTAATTTCTTTTTCTGTAGATAAAGTTAATGCTTTCTAACTTGCTTTTTCATGCTTACAGGGTGTAACACATGGTAAGTAACAATAAAATACTGATCTGACTGTACAACTTTATGTAGGGCATGTGTGACTAAAACCTGAGCTATAAAATTTCCTTTCCTGCTTAGACAGAATTGCATATGCCTGTCATATTTTATTGGTTGTAAAATGGCACAAACACTTATGGATCACAAGCAAAACCAGACAGCCTACAGTATCATTGCATATTTGTCATTTCCAATGAAAACACTGGAGCAGATTTCTTTATACTTGGGCAAATTAAGCTATAGGAAAGTAAACAATCATGTTGCAGATGAATATGCGTGCACTTAAAATAAGCACATGGAAACTTTACCCTTCAGTACTAGTGGCAAAAAATATTTCTGATTTAAGTAGTGACACATGCAGTAATGAGAAAGCAACACTGTAGAGCCATAATTTTTTAAAGAGATACAGTCACTTTTGCGGAATGTAGACAAAAAGGGTTATGGATCCAATAACACAGACCCATTTTAGCTACATTAGTAAATATTATGTAATTCATTAACATCTAGTGACTAGAGTTATCTGAAAGAGATATACTCAGAACCTAAGTTACTAAAGTATTATTAGTATCACTATTAATAGTGGGACTCAGCCTTGTGAATTCTGAACTTGATTCTTTTCCTACATGGCAGACAAATAATTCTGGCAAATTATAAAAACTATTAAAAACATGTGAAAGGAATCATTTATAACAAAATGGAAAAATGGACTGTGTTAAATATACAGTGAAAGTATGCTCCAAATTCCCTTTCAAGGAATCCAATGGCAATAATCAATGACAGCAATTTTTAATATGAATTATTAATATGAATGCATATGCATTAATAATATCACATGCTGCAAACCAAACTGCATTGATGTTTTCACGAATTTCTTTTTGAAAAAGTGTGAACATTTAATTAATTAGCCTAAGTACCAGAAGGTATTTTAAGGGTGATATAGTTACAGCAGTAATCCATCCTATGCCCTTTCTTCAAAGCTGGCTCAAATTATATTTGTTTCACAAAATAAAGCCTTGTGACTTTTGTTTAGCTCATATGGCAGTAGAGGCCACTGAATAAGCTATTTGGACACAGTAGCATGGACCTTCATCAGATAAATTTTTGGTCAGGAAAGATATGAATGTTCTTTCTTGGCAGGTATAAATCTTTGGTTGATGCCCAGACCTCAGCGAAATAACAAACTGGGAGGACTATGCTGATCTGAATTCCTAAGAGTGGTTTGTCATTACTGTAAAGCCACCCAAGGCATGAAGATTTAACTTTGTCATATTCTTGGCATCAATAGCTAAGAAAATACTACAGGAGTGACAGTAACATGTAAGGAAACTAAGAGTGGATAACTGAAATTGATTTTGATGACTAAGTATATTATACAACACTGCAACACTTCAGATAGCATGTGTCTCCCTCTCACATGCCAGGCATTCTAACTGGATCCTGAGCAGGTTAGACGGGCTGAGAGTAAGTTGAAGTAATGATCCTCAGGCACTGTCTGCAACAGCCAGATGTGTGATACCACAGTGATGGAGAACCCAGAGCAACTCTGAGATCTCTCACTTCTTTTCACATAAGACTACTAGCAAAACTCTTAATCTTTTCTCTGCCTGTAATATGAATTCTCCATAACTACCATTTTCCCATGTTATCACTGCTTTACATTCATTAGAAGTAATTTAATGAAAGTCAGGATGATGATCATAAGCTTTCAGTTTTAGATGGCTGGTTTTGAAATAAGCTGAACTGACATGATCCTGGGCAGGAACTGAGCTGCTGTGTTTATTTTGGCTGTGTTTATAAGCACGTCAGCTTTGTAGTGAGAGCATCTTCCACTGGAGGAGCTGATAGGGTTGAAGGAAAACCAAATCCATGTGCAAAACCTTGTCATCTAGTCTGCAATGTCTTTGTTAGGGTGATGTTGGTTGGTCATATATATTGACTTAACTCAAATTCCTTTCATTAAATGCTTTTGTCTGTTAAGAAAATATGGAAGAATAAGCTTAAATCCAAGATGATATAAGTTTGGGGGTTTTGCACAACTTCATCTTACTTCATATGAAGTGACAACAATATAGGTGCTCATATTTGGTGAAGATGATTACTGAAATGGGTAAAATGTCAAAGAGCCAAGTAATGTATTTGCTGGCATACTAGAACTTAATTAGGAGTTAACAGAGATTCTCTCCACTGATTTCTCCCAGCAAAAGTGTTAAAACCTAGAGCTTTGGAGATGAGCTACACTGTTTTATATCCAGTCTTCTCTTACGTGTCTTTTTAACAGCTGTGAATTTCCATTTTTCTGCTAGATTGCTTGAACGAAAATGCTAAAATGTCATTGGGGACTGATTTAATAATTCTGACCCTTTCAAACACTGTCTGAAAGTCAGCTGCAACAACTGGTGACGTTGAAATGCATTCCAACAGCTTTCAAAAATCTTAGGTTTTGGGAAACTACAGTTTTTATATTTGAAATATGGCTTCCCACAGAACTGTGGTTGAAGTTGCAAAATCAGAAATAGAGTTTGCTAAATATCTTTGGAGCATGCTTTCAGCTTACAGAATGTGATGGCCATGGTCTGTGCAGTCAGGTCTCTGATCTTTTTCCAAATACCACTTGTGTGCCACATGTTTTTCACAAAGCTGTAAATGTGATGCTACTAATTTAATTTGGGGGTAGACAAGAGTTTGTTTAGAAGAAAACAGGAATATTTAAACGTATTCAAGGATCATTTCTACCCTCAGACATTTTTCCTCGGTGCCTGCTGTCAGCACTAGAAGTTTTGTCAGAGCGTTTGCAGAGAGAATTTATCTGATGCAGTCAGTGTATGAAACCCCACGTTTGTGCAGCTCAATCACTGGTGCTCCCTCTGCTGGTGGTGAAAGATGAATTCACAATCAACATGATTTATAACTGTTCCATAGTATAAAATAAAATATTCACAATTTATATGTGTAAATTGAGTAATACCCACAGTTTTTCTGTGAAACTGAGCTCTGTTTTTTCTGATGTGTTCAGTGTGGCATAGCTACTGCAATTTCATAGATTTTCAACCATGGTTCTTTTTATAAAGTACTAAACTATCTCATGTGAAAAAACTCTCATTTTGAAACAACCATTAGATAAAAATCAGGATGCAATCTAGCATCCAGAATGGATTTTGCCCAAAACTCTAAATATATGGCCAATACCCCATTGCCAACAGAAATTGCTCAGGAGTACAACAACTGAAACAATAAGCAGCTTACTCAAGAGATGTATGTGCACAGCATTCACATGTTTTCCCAGCAAAGACTGCTCACGCCTCCTACTAAATCTTTGTTTAATACCATGTGCATGAAAGGTCTTCCTATTTTCATAATATAAATATGCTAAAGGGCTAAAGGACTGAATTACAGTATACTGACAATTCTCTAAACTAAAATTCTCATCCAAAGCAAATGGATGCAATGCTGTATTATTTTAGAATTTAATCTGTATAGGCACCTTTCACTGACTGCTGTAAAAGTTACACATGTTCATGTGGAAGAAGAATATGAGCCTGAATTTAGTGTTTAGTGCACAGCTTGTACCTTTACACAAGCAGGAAAGCGCATTGCAATGCAAGTGTTGACCATTCAGACCCAAGGCATCTATGTTTACCACTCATTATTCTCTAAACTGAAGAGCATTAAATACCAACAGCCAAATGCCTTTAGGTCACAAAAAGCTGTTTCCCATCTTTGTATTTTTATGCACAAAGGAGCTTTCAGGGAAATGTAAAAGCACAGATAAAACTAAAGATCCAAGTCTACTTAAGGCACCTAAGCGAAATAGGTTTGTTGGTCTCACATCAGTGCATATTGCAAAAACATTTCAACTCAGTTGATAGTCTCTATTTAAACTGAGCTTTTTGGACTGAAATAACCAGGAGATCTACATGACTAAATTCATTTCACCTCAAGAGATATTTGTGGGCGTGATCTGTCAAGGATATACTTGAAAGTAGCGACATGATAATAGGAGTGCTGACTACATATTTGCATGTGGATACACAAGGAGACAGGCTTAGATTAGGGATCTGAGCTACTAAAATTAAAGTAAAGTTTTCTGACAAATACAGAAAAACTTTCCAGTTACTCATAATTCTTACATTGGCTGCCCAGCACAAAAAGCTACCACCATGGGCAGCAACAGCATTTTTGAGAGGAATGCAATGAAAACTATAGCATAGTTCCAGTTTCTTGACTCTTTCTCTTATAAGAGCAAGTTACTTTAACCTAATTCCAATGCAAATTTCCATGTGAGCAGTCGTCATCCCAGGAAACACCACATTTTCACAATTATAGAGGAATGGCAGACATTCTAGGAAGAAAAGAAGTTTAAATGAGGTTAAACTTTTAGTATAATGACCATTACTTCACATATTTTTCCAGACGAAAATACTTATTCAAGACCACCACCCCAGTATCAGTTTTAAAGAAAAATAAAAGCTTGAAGACTGTCAGCTTTCAACACAGTACTTATGAGTGGAGTCAAGGACACTCTTGGTCAGTTTGATTTCTTGTATAATAGAAAGAAAGACAGGATACTATGAACATGATGTTTACTCTAACACACTCTGAACCACGACAGTGCTTTACTGCAATTCCTGCTAGGCAGAGTTTGTATTTTTGTCAATCCATTAGTTTATCTCACCAGGCGAGAAATTTCCATGGCATGCCTAAAGCACCAGGGGGCAAAGCTTCCCAAAGCTCTTCATGTCATGCAGCTTTGCACGCTTGAATTAATGTCATTTTTCTAGGCGGGGTTTTTTGGAAATAAATAAATAAAAGCAAGTTTTCCTGACCACACTGAACAGTCCACTTCATGGTAGGAGACCACCTCAACTCTTATTTCTGAATGTACTTTATCACATCCAACAGGGAGACCATAAGTAACTGAATGGAATTTTCTGCCATAGAGAAAAAAGGTCAAGTATTGTAATATTAGAGACAGGATTTTCAGAAGTGTGTAGGGAAATCCCACACTTAAATGAAAGCTTAATTCCTTAGACTCTCAACCCTTACTGACATAAAATTAACATTTTACACAGTTCTTGACTCAAAAGCATATTGAAGTTTATGATACACAAAAATGTGAGTTACTAACAGAGAACTCTATTCTAGGACTGGGAGGTACAGGAAATTTTGCACTCCAAGAATGATGTTTCTGAAGATGAATACTTAAGACTGAAAATATTCCAGCTATAATACCACTGAGTAATGCTTCCTGAGTGAAGTCATGATATTACTTCTGGGAATAATGTAGCCCTGGAACTTGGTCATTTTACTATTTTAGATTAGATGAGCCAAATTCTTTAACACACTGTTGCTGCGACTGCTGTGTACCTTTTCCCAAACTTTTAGTGTTTCATTCTTTCTGGTATTTACTAAATGCCTGTTTGGAGTTAAAAACAAATTTTATATTTACTCTATGTCAAGCTATCATGGGTAAACATAGGAAAAATAAGAGAAAAGCTCACGAACATAGACTGTAAAGAGCAAATAGTTATATGCAATCAGAAAGGGAAGGCTGGCTTTTTCCATCTCCTGCAGAAAGGCTAACTTGTCTCGGCAGTCCTTCCCACAGCCTGCTGTGCAGGGGAAGCCACCCCCTGTACCTGCTCCGTTGTGACAGGTCTCCCTGCACACACCGTGCCTGGCTGTGCTCAGACATCCTGAGCAGCATCCTGAGTGCTGGTGGCTGCCTGTGTCCAGCAGGACTCTTACTGCACACAATGGAGGCTAATTTCTCAAAACAGCCAAAAAACTTGGCTTCCCATGAGGCCAGCACTTGGTCCAAATTTAGTAATTGCTTTAGAAGTCTAGTCATTAAATGCAAGATGATTCTGTTGTATGTTTAACAACTTTGGCTTTTTCCAGGCTGCACAGAGACATTGGTGAAGATTTTTAAACACCAACAGCTTCTGCTAAGAATTAAAAATGCGAAGCATAATATAACAGGCACAAAAGAAGTTCACTACAATCAAAGGGGATAAACTGCCAGTTTTATATACCACAGTATCTTCCACTTAGGAACTCTGACAGAAGCAGTGATATGTTACACAGCTACTAATTTTTCTTTAACATTGTTTCTTCTGAGAAAGATGACATTTTTTTTCTTTACTGAATTTCTCTTAGCTAATACTATAAATTGGGGGGAGGGGTGAACTCAAAAAAAAAAAAAAGGCCTGCTGCTTTAAATCAGTTACAAATGTCTTTCTGAGAACATTTATCTCTAATTGTTACTACAATTTAAAAGCATAGTAGGTAGTATGGAAGATTATTTTATATTGGACTTGTTAGTCTACTTCCATTAGTATCCGAAGTATAATTTAGCAAAATCTCCTTTTTCTTGCTTGTGGTGTTTCGTTTTTTATTCTACCAATGTACTCATTTTGTATGATTCAAAGAGTGCTTTAGTGATAAACAGAGAACTGAACTATGTGATGCTCTTAAACAGTTATGGACAGCCAAAGGGGAAGTCCTTTCCATAATTTGACTAGCAACTACATACACTACCCTGTGACAGAAATAGTGTATTTAATGGTACTTAGGAAGTATGTGTCTTCCCAGACTGATATCAGCAGTAACAAACAGAGAGGGCAGTTTGCATCATTCTTCCAGGTGTGCAATCAAGCATAGTGCTTTTCCCAGCCTGGTTTCCAATAATTGAGTCATTTTCCATTGTTTCCAATTCGCAGTGAAGTCCATAATTTTTTAATTTCCAGTTTCAAATTGAATTAACAGTTCCTCCCTTTCATTATAGTACGTCACTGAACTCCCAGGAAAAAAAAATTAAAAAAATCTATCAGCAAACAATTTTTGCAAGATAGTTTTCTGCAAACCTGCATATTGTTCCCAGCTCCAATAAATATTTTGTTTATCTTTTTGATTTGTCAGTTATTCAATGTTTCCCAGGTTTACTACTTTATCTTCAAAACTTTTGAGATGTTTTTCCCAAATGGACATTTCTGAAGGATGCTTCTGAACTCAAATGCCCATACTCATAAAATGAAAAAAAAATAAATTTGATTATTTAGAAAGCACACAATTGCCCCAGATCCCCTTTCAAAAGTAAAAGCAAGTGTTGGTCCTAAGCAGTTTGTAACTGAAGTAAAAACATACAAAGTAGTGTAGAAGGCAAGGAAAGCTAAGTGACTATTGCATGCACTTTAATGAGATTGCCAAGCTAGTCTTTGATTTCTCAGTCTGACTATTTTCTCAAGTATAGATTATCTTTCAAAAAGATTTCAAGGCTGGGAACTAAAAGAACTATAGAAAGAAATTTTCAGCATCACAGTGTAGCCACCAACTCCTTGAAATTCAATATTGTAGGTGAAAAACTGCTCACTAGGACATATAAAAGCTAAAATCTGTTATCCAGGAATGAGATTACAATGTCTTACAACCACTCCTTGTCTGTGAATACATTATGATCTGATTAAAGAAAAACAAATAGCCTATTTTTAAAATTGATGGAGAGTACAGACTAATGTCGAATATTCCTAGATGGCTATTATTTGTCTTTTTTCCTAATACCGTACAGAAATATTTTAAAATACAAATTCTAATAAATGCAGTAAGGACACTTTAATGTACATTTAATTATAGGTTCTAATAAATATGTAAACATACATACGATTTTCTATTTGTCTTGGAGCACACATAAAAATCACTTTCTAAATTAAAATCAAAACCTCACTTAGGTATTTCACTTTCTTTGAAAACTATTAAGAATACTCAGGAGTCACAACCATAGCTTGCTTCTAGCACAGAGCTATAATGTAAAGCAAGTTTCCTTCACTCTGTAGAGACTGATTCTCCCTTGAAGCCTGGATAAAATCATCCCGATAGCACCTGAAGGATCAGTAGAGGATTGCACTTCAATTACAAGCAAGAACCTGGGCCAAAAAGGAGCTCTTGTAATTCTCACAGTGCTCATTACCTTTGGCTTTCTGCCTTAACAACTGGCATGTACTATATCAGGTATATGAATGTTCTGCATGGTTGTTGCATATTCTCCATGCTTAGCCTCACTTGGCAGTGTTCTGTCTCTCCTCTTCTGCTGCCTTTCACCTTGTGGAAACATTATGTCATTCACATTCATGTAAGGCAGATCCAAACCACTTCTGAATTACAAGTCTTTGAATGGCATCCTCTTTGCAAGGGTTTGAGTAGCCACACTATGGACAAGGAAACAAAATTCCTTGCCCAGAGTCTGTATTTCTGAGCTGTGCTTGTCTTGATTTTTACAGTAAGAATGCTTTAATGGAAGTTGTGCAGCTGAAACAAATGCCAATGAGTTTTTTTCAGTGCACTCTTCACAGAAGCTCATAAAAATGACCTTTGCGTCAATTTGCTGGGGAAAAATATTTCTGTCTATAAGGTGCACAGATCAGGAGAAGCTGAGAGGATAAACTCAACATTCTGGTTTTGCATCTGGCTTACATTAGTCAGTAGTACATGATGTGATAGTGTAATAGAAGTAAAGAGCGTATGGAGGGATTCTAACACTCAGTTACCACATCTGTCTCTCTACATTATCATCATTAGAGTGTTTAGATGCAATTTATCTCCCTTTCCACTTGGAAGATTCATGTTCCCTCCTATGAACTGGGCATCAGCCCAACCATGATGGGTTGTGTCCATAGGGGAACGCCTTCACTTCAACACCTGCTATTAGCCATCATCAGCCCAGCAAGCTCTGCTTAGCTCATTTGTATGTTTGCAATCTTTAGCCAAGCAAGGAAGGAACTGGTGTATGTTTCTCTGATACGGAAACAGCAGAGAAAACTAGGGAAAAGAAAGGTTATAGCCACTCTTCCACAGCTGACAGATTTTGTACCTCAGACATACCAAAATTTAGCAAAGCTGGCTCTGCTTTTAATTAATTATAAATAGAGAAGAAGAGTGCTTCTGGGGTTGAGGCCATTGGCTAAGGCACAAGAGATCAAGAGTGAGTCACTAGGAACAGCCATAGTCTGACACTGGGCAAATCAACCTCTCTGTCCCAGAGTTACCAAATAGCTACTATATTTAGATTTCATGTTCCTTTGGGCAGGGACTGACTTTTATTACATTTTTACCAGCATGCAGTACCCTGAGGCCCTGATCCCAATGAGGTCATCTGGCTATTATCATAATGCAAACAGTTCCATCTATGTCTCTGCTCTCTGGCCTAAATCTTACCAAAAAAATCTCCATATAAAAAGGAACTGAGGAAGAACACCAAGATGGAGCACAGAGAATTCTTCTTTCAGATAAAAATTCCTATTATGTTGGAACCAAATTGCTTATCAGCAATCAAGCATAACAGGAAAAACTGGAGCTGAAGCAACTCCCTTTGTCCAACTCCCTGTCATTGATGGCAAAATCAAAAAAGCACTAAGGTGATCGAAGTTCAGAATATTGTTGCAGTGCATACTTTGTCGTATCTGATAACTTCTGGAGGTGGTTGTAAAAACATGCTTTGGAGGAAGGTACAAGGATCCCTATTTTCTCAATCTTCTACCAGGGAGAATAATGAGGATGGTCTGCACTTCTGCTAGCCTCATCTAACTGGGATGTGTAGATGGGTGTGATTCCTGCAGTATGTGTAGGAGTTATCACGCAAGCTTTCATCTAGCAGCCAGCCTGTGCAGACTATGATGACACATCCAGTTGCAGCATATACAGATGTTAGATACAAGAGAAGTCTAATTTGAACCAGGAGATCTGGATTCTGTTAGTGACTCTGCTATATATTTCCTCTATTGCTTTAGGCAAGGCATTCAGGGCCTGATCCAGTCTCCATTTAATTCCACAGCACCCTTTTCTCTGGCAGTACTCTGAACTGGTTTAAACTCCCAGCCTATTACTTTCCCAGGCTCTCCAGATTCCTCAGAGGTACAATATTACCTGCTCACTCCATAGGTATCTGATATGGCTTAAAACATTTGCCCCTAAAGTGATTTGCTCCCTAGGCATAGCACAAATATGCAATTGAATTAAACTCTTGATGCAGCAAAAGCCTCAAACCTTTAATAAGCTTCAGTCAAGTAAACACATACTGGAGAATTTCAGGTTCTATATCATTAGGTGTCAGTACATAGTCTTAAACATGCAAGAAGGTAAATTATTTCGGTGGAACTACTTAGGGACCTAACATTAAGCATACATCAAAGTACCATGCTCAAGGCTGTATTAACTATCATTAGCCATATACATGTGCTTAAAGTTAAGCATCTGCCTAAATGTATTGCTCAATTCATCCCTAAAAGCTTGGTACTCATATGCTTTCTAGCATGGAAAACAAACATTTGAGCCTAGAGGATACTAAAAATAATCTACATTTGATTATATAAAATGTCACAAATTACCAGTTTAATTTTTTTAATAAATCTAAAGAAACTAAGAAAAATTGAGGTCAAGTAGCCCATGCTAATTTCCAGGAATCTTGCTTACCCTATAACCCTTCACTTTTACGTAACATTGAAATCACAATACGGATGTGTATTTTGAAGTAATTGTGTTGGTGGTCCCTTCATGCTTTCTGAACATCTAACAGTTGGCTAAGCAAACACACGTGACTGATTAAAAGAAGAAAGGGAACTATTTTTACAAGGACCATTAAAATTTAACTGCCATCTGGCAGGGAATGATTAGAGAAGATCAAAATTAAGGCAGTCAACACAAATACTGTGTGGATACCTTAGGGAATTAATCTGGATAGAAGACAGTGGACTTGTGGCTAAGTTAAGAGACAGACAGAGGAGGAAGTGGTGAACACATCCTTTATGACTGCTGCCCTAATGGGCACATTCACAGCAACAGGAGTGGAGAAAGAAGAAATCAAGAACACCTGGGAATAATCAGACACTTGCTGTCTTAAAAAAGAACGTTACAGCATTATACAAGAGCCACACCATTCTTGTTCCCCAACAAGTCAGGAAGGAAATTTTTATTGTGGAGGTGTGTTGCTGTTGGCAGGTAGTTAATATTCAAATTAGGTCACTATCTTTACATAGGCATTTTAAATAGGGTCTGTAATAAATCTTTTACTTGAAAGACCTTATGGACCATGGACCTGTGGTTGATCTAACTGAACACTGGATGTCACTAGTTATACACACTATTAGTCATTTTAGAGGCATTAAAAAAAACAATCCAGCCATGAATTGGAGCAATCCAGACATGGCTTTTTCAAATTAGCAATCTTTAATTATTGGTATTCTTGAGATAGCATTTTTAATGAGCCAAAGCTTCCAAGCTGCCTAAACATGCACAGGTCATTTTTTACAACTACTCAACTGCCTGCCCTGGCAATGCTGCTGTTAGGTGTTCCCTAACAAGAGTACCATGTCTGACTTCATATTTTATGGAGAAAATTTGAGTTCTGTATAAATAGATAATGGACTGGCTGTTCACTGCAACATTTCATAGCTAAGACTCTGACCAGGCAGCCTTATAACTCTGCTCTTGTGACTGGTAAGAAACAATCAAAATACAACTTACCCAAAACTGCAACAGCCCCCATGAGGTAACTCCTGGTCTGACTGTACTGGAGTAGAACCTTCTTTCCACCCATCAGGAGCTATTGGGTGGGAAAACCCCTGTTCCCTCAAGCATCTGCCTTGAGTTTTTTTACTCCACGGCATTAATACACCTCTTCTGCCACTCTGCTGCCTTTACTTAAGGAACAGATGATTTCTAAGTTATA
Source organism: Pithys albifrons albifrons (assembly GCF_047495875.1). Taxonomy (NCBI): domain Eukaryota; kingdom Metazoa; phylum Chordata; class Aves; order Passeriformes; family Thamnophilidae; genus Pithys; species Pithys albifrons. The sequence continues at coordinate 22,683,029 of NC_092465.1, read as the reverse complement.
CAATTAGTATGAGGGAGAACTTTTAGGAGGCAGGGGATGTCAAGAAGAAATAAAAGAAATGAAAGTAGTATCTGAGTCCAGGTGGCATGGAAAACAAATCAGTACTGACAGTCCACAAGGTCAGGTTAGCTGCCAAAAAGACAAAGGACAGAAGGCAGATGAGAGGAGGTAAAAGATTCCTAACAATTGATACAGTAATGTACTGTGAAATGAGGCTGGTTATTTTTTGTTTCTTGAGCTCAATACAGTATTTCAAAGTTGGACTTTTCAATACCATAAGAGAAGCATAGTAAATATGCTTCAAAGCCTTTAATATCTTGTCAACTGTACCTAATTTCATAAACATGCTAACAACACCAAAATTATCAGAAATATACTCATTACTACTCTGAAATGCACAGTCAGCATAAATGTTTGGTAATTTTAGACCCGGATTTCCAACACAACTTTTCAATATGTTCATGTGTCTACTTGTCACTCTGCATCCTTGAAAATGCTAGGACTCTTAAAAACATCTGTCTCTTCTAAACTTCCTTAAATTCAACATTGTTTTAGAGCAAGGTAAAATATAACTAAAAACAGCCTTTGGTGGTTTTTGCTAGTAAAATGAACAAGTGAAAATACCTTTCATGATTTGCAAAAATCCATTTCTATCCAGGACATGTGAGCATGGTCCTTCATTGTGCAATACTACAAGTGTAGTATTGTCAAAATACCATGAGTGTCAGGGCGGTTGCACTTTTTGATTTATTTTCCAAAGATCCTGGCTAAGCAGTGTAATATCTAAGAGTCAGGAATTATAACTAGAAATATATGGCTGGAAATTATCTACCCTGAATCTTACTTTATTGGACAAAGTATTTTTGAAGAAATACTCTGGGCAAAATACTCGTTCGCTTAACTAAAAAATCGTATTTTCAAATTTGAGCATAGGTGGCTGTCCAGTTGAGGCTCATGAACATGTTTTCCTCTTTCCTAAGCCATTTCTATCCTTATACAGTACAGGATAATTCTGCTAACACAAGTTCAGTGGGGCAAAACAGGAGCCAAGTGCAGCCATAAGATAGTAATATGATAATAATGTGATACATCTAATATATTATCATATATTTTATCTTATATAGAGCATTATGTAGACTAAAAACTTTAATAAGCAGTATTAATTTTGTTGTCCATGTGTGCCACTTTACAATTGCACAGGGACAGAATATGCCTTATATATAAATCTGTTGAGAACCCGGAAAGCTAAATACAGTGCAAAGAGGTAACAGTCTATCATTCTCTCTGCAGAATGCACCACAGACACAAAGCAATCCTGAAAATGCAGCACAGCTCTGGTAAACTTCTGCCGTCTGATGTCCCAGCTTTGATGCAGTAACCTGTTGAGACTGCTCAGAGTATGTAACAGTCTATGGCTCACTCCTGTTAACAAGGTGCAGAGCATTCATTCTCCACATGCAAAATTCGAAGTATTGAGCCAAAGTGAAAGAGAAATACAGTAGACATGTGTTGATTTTTTTTTTTATGATGCCCACAAGCATCTACAGATGTGATCCCATGTAATGAGGCATGTGGCCTTAAGCTGGAATTATTTGCAAACAGCAGGATCTTCTGGTAAAAGAGATGGCACTTGCTGTGTTATGAAAGCTGTCCCTCTAAACTCATGTTTGGTTACCACCTATGCCCTGTTGAAATTGGCATAGATAATTCCAAGTGGGAACAATGCCAGCATGACAGATGGGAATGAATTACAGGCATGCCAAAGAACCAGGATGTTCATCAAGTCTGAATATTAGGTACAGAGTCCTTTCCAAGAATTTAGAAATGGCAAGCTGTCCAGAGTTTCTCTACTTTAGGTATGAAATATAAGAATATATGACCTCTTTTGTAAGTATGAGGAAAACCAATTATAGTCATTTAAAAATAGCTTATCTGAGCCATGCAAAGCTCAACAGTAGTCAACTGAATTAGAACAGCTCTTTCTGTGGATTCAGATTGGCACCAGGTACTGAAGGGTAGAACCTGTGCACCCAAGTCAAAACGATTCCACAGGTTTTTGGCTAAGTGGTTCAGACTGAAAAGCTCTTGGATGATAATGACTATTGTTCATTTATACACTGTCTTTCTGGTTGTGAGCCTAAAGTATTTTTCAAAGTCATATCTGAAAGGTAGTAATTTATAATTAAGCAAATGAATGTTGTGTATATTAATGGGCTATAGTCCCATCTCCCCTTTGCCTAGGAATCATAACTGGAACTATGATCTCTGTGAACAGGGTGGAGGAAGGCAAAATCCTTCTGCCACGATCCTGACAGATATGTGTATTCTGCTTTTGCTCTTTACATGGAACAAATGGCCATTACAGATCAGTTATCCAAAACACTAATTTAATATCCAAACAAGAATTACTAATCCCTGTGGGGGGGTTTGAGCACTGAACAGCTACCTTTCCTATTTCTTTTTTCAGGCTGTGAATAACAAAATATGTTACCCAAAAAGACTTGTCTAGGATCATTGATATGATTCTGAGAAACAGGAAGGAAAAACAATCTGACAAAAATTACACAAGTACCTCTGTTTAATAATCAAGAATCTGGTGATGCAATTTCCCATGCACAAAAAGCCTGGACTTCCAGAAGAGCCCACTAACAAAACATCCCTCCATTTTGGATTTCTTCAACTTCAGCAATCAAAGTTTATGGATACTTATGAAAACAAAAGTGGTTCTACTATCAGCAAAATCTTGACTTTCTGTGCTGTGTATCATATGAAAGGTGTCACAACTGGATTGCTGACATCGTGTTCTAACCAGTGCAGCTAACAGTGTCAGGTTACAGCTGAGGTCTGTTTTCTGTTCAAAAGGTTTTAAATACTATTAGTAGGAATAAAAAGCATTGCTGAATTTATTTTCATTTAATCCAGTAATGTTCTGTAAACTAGAAATCTATGTGTGTGTTACCCAGTGAACTGACTGACCATTTCAGGTATTGGCTGCAACAGAGCCTTGAGTAATATCAGGAGTCATCTGAGTAAGAAACCTTAGTTAAAGGAGTTTGTGTTCTAAAGTAGTACATGAAGAGGTACAGTCAGTCTAAATGTTCTGAATTTTCTGTGCATATACAAATTACTTTGATTAAACATCAGTGGATTGTTTTATTACAGCTTTTTCTCAAAAATCAATTTAGAAAAAATACTGGATAGATTCATAATAATTTTTAAACACATGAGAGCTCACCCTGAATGTGGCAATCCTGACACACACGGTGTAATAGATGTGAAGTATAAAGGGAAACTATTCATGAACCTAACATTTCCTTTCACTTCAAATTACATTGCAAAGATTCTTGGTTGGACACAATAATCTTTGAGGTCTTTTTCAGCTTTAACAGTTCTATGAGTCTATGAAATACAAATAAAAGTTATATTAAAATAGGGAAGCATATAGACAAATTATAATTTTTGACATATAGAATTAATTTTAAAAATACAGCATTGTCTTCTACTTTGTGACATGCTGGCTTTTACAAAAGGGTAGCTGTATTTTTTCATGTTTACACTGCTGTACAGCATCCTGAAGATAACCAGTAGAACCTGAATGCTAGACAATAGGGCTTGTTATCCAAAGTGAGAGCAGCTCTACCAGTCTGTTCTGGCAAGGCTCCTTGGAGTCTTGGTCTCACTTTCCACCAGAAGCCAGTAGCTAGGATGAAGATGAGAACACAACTTTGCCATGCTGAATTTCTACTGTAGCAGGATGTTTTTCCTCTTGACAACATCCCATTTTGATGTATAGTGGCTATTGTAGTAGCAGACCTTACATATATAATCATTGTGCTATTTAAAGCAGATCTTAAAGACCCAAAAATTACCTGGTAAGGACTAATGTGATTTTCAATTCAAATTTCATTAGCACACAGTACAAATCTTGCCTAGTATGAACATGGTATGGTGTTTGTGGTTAATGTCATCCATTTCTAGGACTCAGGTGTTAAAATAATCAATGGACTGTTGAGCAAAATGCCCTACAGCCTAAATTAATTTTACTTTGTTAATGGTCCTCTGTTCTCCACTGAAAGATGCTGTTGAGACTATAAAAATAAATAATTTTAGAAAAAAAATCACTTGGGTAAGTACTCTGGGGGACAAAGATCACTCGTGAAACACTTTCTCCTGTAAAGGAGAAGTTTAGAGTGATGAGAAAAAAACTTTATGTTCTGCATTCCTATAAAGCATCTCTTACAATTAAGTCAACCCTGTAATTAAAATTCACAACATTACTTATATCAAAATGTGCCAGCTACTAATAATAAATACAATAAACAGGTATTAAGAGTGTATTACCAAGAGAATTTCTCCTTAAAGCAGAGACATCTAATAACAGCTTTGTTCCTTCTTCCCAGAGCTAAAATGGTATAAATATGCTGGATTAATTCTGCTCTATATACCAACTTTCTACAAGCCATTGCTCCAGTTATATGAGAGGACACACCTACACAGTTCTGAATGGCAAAATTCGACCACACAGCTGTGAATGGAAGAGGTAGAACTGAAACATGGCCCAGGCTGTGAAAAACACTGGAAACCCCTGACTTTGTAAATCAATATCAATCAATGCCCTACAAAGTACATCATAAATCTGGATGTTCAAGAGAGCAAACCCTGCGGTAATAACACCACCTTAAGGTTTAAAAGATTTCACAAACATAAGGATAATCTCAGGAGGCCTTTGATCCAATTTCATCCTTTGGGGGTCTTCCAACAATTAAGAGTTATGGGAATGTACTGGTTTTCCAGACACATTTCCTCTTCAAAACAGATTTAAAAAAAAAGATTAACATGAGCGTGTGATGTGTTTTGAGTTAATAATCCTGCGCTGGAAGATAAAATTTAACCTGAAGGAATAGGTTTTGATCTAAAGGAACATTTTATTTAGGCTTTGAACTATGGGATTTCTCTTGACTAGTCAAGATTTCTCCTTCAGCTGGTATAGAATGAACATTCATCTTTTAAAAGTTATTAATAATAAATGTTGAATTCTGAGAGACCCTTCAGTGCAAAGCACTCAGGACATACTCATTTATCCAGCACTGAACAGGATTTTACTTGTTCAACTGAACCAACAAGCAACTGCCATTATTTGTCTGTACCTGGAGGAAAACCAACCTATACTTACCAGACAAGCATTCCAGTTTACAGTCACTGTGCCCAGTTTCCTTATTACCTGCTTTATGGACAGATACAAGGCTTGATAGTTGCTTTTTAAGAAGGCACCAGGAAAATGCTATTTGAATGATACTCGTGTGTAGTAACATTCAGAACCTGATATGTGTATGTACTAATTAATTTCAGGGTTACAAAGTGAAACTGCATAGGGGGGATTCATTACATGGTGTACCAAATAAATGAGCTGCTTGACAGTGACAGTGAAACACTGCTACTTTTCTAAAAACTAGGACAAAGGGACTGGGAGAATATGGTTTCAGGGGAAGTTTTCAGAGGGCTCAGGAAATCTGAGATGATCTTTTCTCTCTCCTTTTTGGGAAAGAAGGCCACACTAGTGAACCACAGCTCATGGTCACTTGCTGTTCTTACCACCCTGACCCAAATCTGGCTCATCAGGAGGGAGCTGTGGGAGAGGAGTGGACTGGCTCTTCATGCACCAAGTACAGGTCAAACATCTGTACTGCTCAAGTATCTTCCTTGCCAGAGGCAAAATGGGGAGAAAAACTTCTCTGGTAGCCTTGGCTACTGTGCACATAAATCACTGGTCCTGACTGGGAGACAGCTGAAAAACTGGGAATCTACTTTAAGAGATTTTGGGAATCTAAGATAATATTTCAAGTAGAACAGATTTTCAGAAATGTAGTGAGCAACTAGAAATTACACTGTCTTTAGTGCACCAATGTATTTCCTTCAGCACCTCGCAGCAGGTCAACCAGTTAGGTCAACCTCAGTTCCCAGAGAATGGGGCTAAGCTGTGAAAAGACAAAAAAAAAAAAAAAACCATAAGCAATTTATGACCTCTTTTGCAGGCATTTACAGCCTGACGTTTTACTGCTCTGTTACTGAGACTCTGGATGCGCACTGGAACCAAACCAAGCTCAGTGTTGGATTCAGGCAGGGAGCAGAAGGCTGGGAAATCAGACCTACAACTGAGTACAGCTCCGCTGCACCTAAGCATCAGAAGACACTGCACTGTAGATTATAAAAGCCAAATTATCATTATAATTAATACGCAGCTGTGGAAAGTACCTATTGATTATGTTTGTTGGTGGGTGTTGAAGTTGCTGTTGGAGCACATCAGCTGTGCTACCTATGGTTTAACCAGTGAGAGGAATATAAATCCCGAGACTGTGCTGTTCCCATCCCTAAACACAACACACAGATCCTCTTCCTTTTTCCATGGAGACAGTGTGCAGCACACAAACTATTTTATTTAATTTTTATAGCACAGATTGTGTCAGATGAAAATTTGCAACAACTTAAATATGTTTTCCAGTGTTTTTCCCAAAATGTCCATTTTTCTGCCTCTTTACTGACACTAATACTACTTACAATGGCAAATGGCCATTAAAATAATGATCCCGTTATCAAATGAAAAACATCGAAGCACGTCTAAGTGATTAAAGCGGGAATCTCGGGAACACATGCTCTGCTCAGCCATGGTAATCCTGTTTCGACTAAGCTTGATTGAAAAGGATTTTTTCGTGGCTTGGGTGTGAACCCGCTCAAAGTAGCTAATTAAACAGGATGGGCGTTTTGCGCACAGCGGGTGTGCTCGGAAGCGCTCCCTTGTGCTGCCGGCGACCGGCACCCGGCACCCGGCACCCGGCACCCGGCGACCGGCACCCGGCACCCGGCGACCGGCACCCGGCGACCGGCACCCGGCGACCGGCACCCGGCGACCGGCACCCGGCGACCGGCGACCGGCACCCGGCACCCGGCACCCGGCACCCGGCACCCGGCACCCGGCACCGAGTCCCCGCCTCGGGCGCGTTCCCGCAACTGCGGCTGCGCAGGAGAAGCGGCGCGCGCGCGCGCACCACACCCCCCGCGGCCGCCAATGGCGCCGGCACAAAGTGACCTTGGCCGCGCCCCGCCCCTTCCGCCGCCCGGGCCCGCCGCGCCTGCGCAGAGCGCGCCCAGCCTGCCCGCCGTCGGCCCAGCGCGGCAGCCGCACGGTGAGCGCCGCCCGCGCATCCGCGCCCATCGCCGTCCCCGCCCGCCGCGCCCTCACCCTCTCCCTCTCTCCGCAGAGACGCCACATCGGGACCCCCGGAACGCCGCCCGCTAAGATGTTCGCTTGCGCCAAGCTCGCCACCTCGCCCTCCCTGGTGAGTGGGGACCCGCGGGGGCTCCTGCGCCTCCTCCGCGGCCGCGTCCCGGGCGGCAGCGGGGGCCGTGACGGCCGCGGGGCGCCCGCGGGTCGGGCGGGCTCCCGGATCCCGCGGCAGGGCCCTAGGACGAGCCCGTGCCAGCGCCGCCCGCCCGAGCGCGGAGGGGCGAGGGAGAGGGGTCGGGTTGCGGTGGGGCCGCGTTCCCCTTCCCGCCCCTTGGCGGGGCCGGGCCCCGTGCCAGGGTCAGGGGCCTCCGCAGGAGCGGGACGGCAGCGCCGCCGGCAGCGCCGGGGCCTGGTGCGCTCCGCGCCTCGCTCTAGGTCAAATTCCAGCCTGTTGCTTGTCCTGTGCAAGGCCGGAAATTTTTGTCCTTGCAGAGACAAGAGGCTGTCCTGCATGAAAATGTTCCCTCTGGCCTGCAGAACGTCTGGCTTTGCATAGTGCAGGCACAGGTTTCCCCTGCAGGAAGAGCTTTGTGCAAGAGCCAGTATGACCTTATGCTGCGGGGAGCCCAAGGACACATGCAGGCCGCTTGTGAAAGAGGATTCATTCATTTGTGTCTTGCTAGTTTTAAAAGTCTAGGTTACACCTGTGCATTTAACAACTTTGAAATTCATTTTCATAGCTTTTATTTTTTCATTTCAAAATGCATATCACTGCCTACTGATCTGTCAGGCCTTTTTGTCGCTGTTTTCCTGCATTGTCTGTCAGTATAATGCATGCATGGGTTCATTGAATGATGTTGCTATTTGGAGCAGCATCTGCTGAAAACGGTGCTGTCAGATTGCATGACAGTTCTTGCTTCTGTATCATTTATTGTATGTCCGAACTGTGCAGACATGGCTGCCTTTCAAGGAAGACAAATGGCTTAGTAGCTAATAGCCTTATAATCTTACAGACTATTGTATGGAACAGCTGTGATCAAATGTTTCTTCTTTTATAGTTTTTTCCCTTCTCTTGCAGATCCGTGCTGGATCAAGAGTCTTGTACAGACCAATTTCGGCATCTCTGTTGTCTAGGCCAGAGGTCAAGAATGGAGAGGTACCTTATAAACAAAATTCTGTATCTTCTTAAATTACCTGGTGAGCCTAAATGTCCTCAACCTAGAGTTCACTTGCACTAACTCCAATACCTATAGTGTGAAACTTGCTTTAAGTCAAACACCTGATAATACTTGTTGCTGTCTTGCTGTTTGCCCTAAGAAGTCTTTCACATTTGAAGTTGATGCTTTTGGGTGGAACAGGCAACATTCATTCTGAAATGTTTAACTCTTACAGTGTCATCACTTGGAAGAACTACACATTGGATTTAATACAACTTTTAATACTGGATAATAACACTATCACGTGGTCTTGTGCTCTGAATATAATGCTTTTTCTTGTTTGGTTTTCTTAGGGCAACTCAACAGTTAATGGGGCCCAAAATACTGTCTCCCGACTAGCACTTAGAGAATTCCAGACTAGTGCTATCAGCAGGGACATTGACACTGCTGCCAAATTCATTGGTGCTGGTGCAGCCACCGTAGGTGTGGCTGGTTCTGGTGCTGGTATTGGAACAGTCTTCGGTAGTCTAATCATTGGTTATGCCAGGTAATCAATCTCTTTCTCATCTGAAACTCTTAATTTGTATGCAGATGTATCTTGAGACAGAACCCCCAGATCACTAAGTTGTAGTAAGGATGTTGGCACTGTAATAAATTCTGTTAATGATTACTGTTACTGATAAACAGACCTGAATAGAATCATAGGAAACTGTACTGTATTCATCAGGATGGCTCTGTTAAATTCAGAACTTTGTACATTCTACCTGGAGGAGAGCCATGAAAGAAATTGCCCCATTAGAATTGGGTGGTCTTTCAGTCACTGACATCCAATGTTTCAGCATTCAGTTCCAGAATTGAATTAAGAATCCAGCCTGGATCTTTTCCCTTGTGAGGGGAAAAGTCCTAGAGAAAAACAGTCTGAAAACTGGTAATAAGGCATGTGAGTCTGTGTGGTTTAGTCTCCATAGTCAGGATTGTTGTTTAGAAATCGGTGCTTAATTCAGTTTTCTAACTTACTCAGCTTTGCATCTCAGATTATGTAATTACTTAATCAAATGCGTTACCATTTCTTTGAGAAATCTGAAGGGGGTGAGGGTGGGGGTTTTGTAGTAGGGATAAATTTGCAAATAATTTTACAGCATTTCTGTAATAGAAATAGTTCACAAGAGCAGAACTGATACAGGCATAGAAAAGGTTTCATGTCCTTCATTACTCTTTCAAGCAGTAAAGACTGAAGTCTTGTTTCTTAATAAAGATTTTTAAGCCCTGCTGAAGACAAGGAAGTTCACTTTCATTGAAGGAACAAGTGTTTTCAGTACAAAATTAATGTATTGGTTTTTGAATTTTGGCTTGAACGTATCAGTAAGAGGTTGTAGAGTATTACTTCATAATTTTATATTGGACGATTTTTTCCCCTCACTTCTTGAAGGTATTGTATTTTTGCAATAGAGAGCTGCTTAAAGCATTGTACTCATAAAATTCTAAGAGTAAAGTTCTCACGTCACAGATGGGAAATAAATGTCTAAAGCACAGTACTGATAGTTTCTGCATGGGAGAATGTAGCGAAGGGAAATTCTAAAGTATGTGTGAGTGTAGTCACAAAAACTGCTCATTTAGAAACCCGCTATACCATCTGTGTAACCTGAATGTGCCAGCTCCTTTGTTGTCAATGAAATCCTTGCAAAACAATTGTTCTCCTTGGATTAATTGGATTTTCCTGTTGTGTAGCATGGAAGTATGAGGTTAAACTGTATGAAAAACATCTTAATTGTAAAGATGAAAAGGCCTTACACCTTCACTTTCTTTTAGAAATCCTTCTCTGAAGCAGCAGCTGTTCTCATATGCTATCCTGGGATTCGCGCTGTCTGAAGCTATGGGTCTCTTCTGTCTGATGGTTGCTTTCTTGATCCTGTTTGCCATGTGAATGGAGATCTGCCTGAAATACTGGCATTGGAATGTAACTGCATTTTATGGGACTCCCAAAATGTTGGTGTCATGGAAATTGATGCTATTTCCAAAGTCATTTCATTAAAGATAACAACTTTAACTGACAACCTGTTTGCCTGCATTTATTGTTTTTCTCACTAGGATATCTGGAAGATAGTACTTTGTCGTTCAGTCGCCTTGGATTTCTCCTGATAATGATGTATTGCATAGGACCCTCCAAACAATGACTTTAAACGTTTTATTTATTGATATAGGATGGTCATGTTGCTTGTTCGTTAAAATTCATGGGGCTTATCTTTAAAAGATCACAGGATGCAGAGATTAAGTGTGAAAGGCTGTATTGCTGGCCTTGTTCCTTCACTTGGGTTTTAAACTTCCAGAGCTGTTTCTGTGTACAATTTTTTTTTCTCAAGTTAGCTGGCACATAAGTTGTTCTGGCACTTGATAGAAGGAGCTCAGCACAAATCCGTGATAGTTACAAGAAAGTTCTCTTTGTATCATTTTCAGCTTCAGTAAAAATTTTGATTACTGTGGTAAGTTTTCCACTTGGATCTGACCCCTGTACCCTTAACAACTATTTTAGTTTGGTCCAGGGCGTTTAATTGTGACAAATTGATAGTATACTCTCAGTTACTGCTTTCTTAGCTACACATAATTAAAAGGAAGAGCTTCCAGCCTGCTAATGCTGTAAAGTCAGCCCTGCATTATCTTGCAAATTCTTTTAAGAGAATTAAGATCAAAGCATTTTTGTTAAAAAATACTGCTGTAGTATCTGGCTTTCCTTTTCACAGTATTTGTCTTGTAACAATCAGAATGCATTTATGGTGTCATTTGCACTTGGAGCAAAATACTGTGTGCTACTGTACTAGCCTGGTGGGAAGGTTGATGGCATCCCAGACATCATTGAGAATATTAAATAACTGATCATTTGAAAATTACAAACTGAACTTTGTAAGAATGTAAGCAAGCTTGCTAAATGTTGTGTCATCTTGCTATTAAGTGGGTAATGACTGAATTAAATATAGAAAATTTGATCTGTCTATCCTGTAGGAAATGGAGAAATGGTTACTGACTCTCAGATCAGTGCAAGGTGCAGGTAAGATTTTGTTTTCATCTGAATTAAAAAGTACCAAATTGGTTTCATAGAGATAGGGTTCAGTGCTGGACTTTGCAGTGTTAGGTTAACAGTTGAACTTAATGATCTTAAAGGTCTAAGAGACCTTTCCTTAAAGGTGTATTCCAGCTTAAATGATTCTGGGATTCATGTAGCCTAACTTGGACTTTACATGAGAAGTAACTTTCCCGGTGTGTTCTAGGAGAATACAGTCATCTCTGATACAGACAATATCCTTTTATATATGTGAACTTAAGGAGTATAGAATAGGTAGCATCTTTAAGTATCAGCTTTATGACAATATTAGTAGTGTTTTATATGACAAGATCTGAAAGTGGGGGTTTTGAGGAGTGAGAGGGGGTAGGAGATGAAAGATATTGCAGATATCTTCCATGTGGTCTTATGCTCATGCAGTGTTGATTTTAGGAACTTGCTATTACCTTTTCTCATAAGCTGTTGAGGTGCAGAGCTGACATGCACTGCATTTACCCTGGACTAAGGCTAATCTGTGCACTGCTCTTCTGGTAGGTGGTGACTAAATTTCTTCTGTTCTCTCAGTATGCAGAGATGTCTGCAGACATCTGAGGTGTCAGTCTGTAATTCCTAAAATCATGGGCAGTTTAATGGACTGGCTTAAGTCAAGCTCCAGATTTCCATATCAATAGTTTCTGGATTTACAACCCGTCTTTTCCCATGTGCTTCACCCTGTCAACATGTACCCTTTTTCTTGTGATCAGCCTTTCCTAAAAGGCAGGGGACACTGCCTGGATGTTGTTAAGTGTTGTAGCATCTTCCCAGGCTTTTTACCTTTTAACTCAGACTGGTGAACTTAGGCCACACTCAAGCAGAATTGCTATTTGGTTATGCCAGTCATGAAAGAATCCGATCTGGGTTTTACAGATAGAGACTAATCAAGGAGTTTAAAAACATGGCAACAAACCTTCAGACAAAGGATTATCCTCCTTATAGAAAATAAGGGGCTTAGAGTTAACAAGAGATGAGCAGATGTTTACAGCTGAACTATCACAGATCATATTGAATCCCTTTCTCTATTCCTCTATTTTTCCTGTTCTTAAAAAACAGCCTAGTTGGTCAGTTTGAGTAGTCTGCAAAGAGCACTCTGTTTTCCTAAAATGCTCACAAAAGTGACAACTGTAAACACATAAAAGATTTTTTTTTTTACCAACTCCCCCCACCCCCCGCAATCCAACGTCTTTGCACTGACAGAGGAGCAACAGGCCAAGGTCTCTTCATATTCACTATAACAGTTCACATCAAGAAATCTTTACAGGTCAGGGAAACTGAATCTAAAGCTTTGTGAGTTGATACTGTAGGCCTCACTTCCCTGAAACCTTTTTCACAGTTTCTTGTGATACGAACTATGCTGACCATAGAGATGGTGAACTCATGAAAATTCATACTGTAGATTCTCCAGACCCAAGGACTGTGTTCATGTTTCATTGTTGAAGATTAAACTAGCTGAAGCAGATTGTTGAAAATTAAACTAACTTCATTGTCTCTGAATAACTTCTGCCTACTGTCCCAGTAGATCAGACACGACTCCACCTCTGAAAGTGGTGTGCACAGCCCTGTTACTCTAACGGCTAATGAAGGAAATGTTTATGTTACCAATTATGCTCTTAAATTACTGCTGCAGGTAAAAGTGATTCATCCTTTGCTCCAGGTACATGTGAACAACGTGCTGCTGGTTTTTTCCTTTTCTGTTTTTCCCTGTTTTTTGCACCAATTTCAGACTGAAGAAAGGTACTTGCAGTTGAGTTTTTTTGTTTGGGTTCAGGACTGCTGTTGCAATGTGATGGTGGAGCTAAACCACTGAAAAATACTTGTTTCCAGTACAGCTTTTAGTTGCTCTCTGAAGAAAGAAGTAAGATCTCTCTGTTGCTCTCTTCTGCACTCATATTTGAGTCCTTTGCAACATGCTACATAAAAGAGTGATTCCACCTTTAAGTAAACAGTGTGGTTTTATGCAGTGCTGCTTATCCTACCGTATCTCAAAGAACTTTGCAAAAGTGCTGTATAGTGCCCACCAAAACAGTACACAAGAAATGAAACATACTACATTGTCTTTTGCAGGTTTAAAGAAACTCAGAGAAAATGTTATTTTACTGGAACAATACTACTTTTGTAGAAAACACTTCAATTTTACAATCTCATACTTCTGGGATCAGTTTCAGAACCAGACAGTTTCAAATGATACACAGGCACAGAATTAAACTTCATCTGTGATTAAGAGCACGTACTAGCTAACTCTCTTGCCATACAGGGTTATTCTTTTAAATAATCCAAAATGCTTTTAGTTCCTTCTGTATAAAATACAGGTGTTTGCCATCATTGTACAGTGCTGCTGCATGTTTGATACATTAACTAAGATGAACTTTTACCAGAATCACAGGCACACATCAAGCTCTGGCCCTGAGTTGTGTGTAAAGAGAGGGGGAAACTAAGGGACTGTAGCCAGTACAGGGCTTTGGAGGGCTGATTTTTCCACAAGTTGTGTGACAAGCACATGAAGACTTGGCATTGAGCAAAGCCTTGCAGCGGTTTGGTCTCTGCCTGCCGTCTCTTGCCTTCCCATCGCAGGCGCTGGCAGCTCCGCCAGCAGAGCCCGGGCGCTCCATCCCGCGCTCCCACGGCTGCCCCGGTGTGGGGGCAGCACAGGTACGGCCCGGCTCTGGCGGCGGAGGAGCCGCAGGGTTCGGGGCCTTACCGGGCTCAGGGCGGAGCTCCCGCAGGACTCGGGGCCGGGCCGGGCTCAGGGCGGAGCTCCCGCAGGGCTCGGGGCCGGGCCGGGCCCAGGGCGGAGCTCCCGCAGGGCTCGGGCCGGGCTCAGGGCGGAGCTCCCGCAGGGCTCGGGGCCGGGCCGGGCCCAGGGCGGAGCTCCCGCAGGGCTCGGGGCCGGGCCGGGCCCAGGGCGGAGCTCCCGCAGGGCTCGGGGCCGGGCCGGGCCCAGGGCGGAGCTCCCGCAGGGCTCGGGGCCGGGCCGGGCCCAGGGCGGAGCTCCCGCAGGGCTCGGGGCCGGGCCGGGCCCAGGGCGGAGCTCCCGCAGCCGCTCCCGGCCCAGGGCGGAGCTCCGGCCCTGCCTGCTCCACGTGACCGCTCCGCCCCCGCCGCCGTGTCAGCGGCGCTCTCGCGAGAGGTGACGGAAGCCCGCGGGGGACTCGGCCTTTAATGTGCGGTGCGGGCGCGTTCCGGGTGAGTTTGTAAACACGGCCCGGCCCGGCCCGGCCCGGCCCTGCGGCCCCTCCTCCCTCCGCGCTGCGGCGGCGCCGGCCGGGCGGGGGCGGGGGCGGCGGGGCGGGAGCGGACCCGCGCGGCGGTGGGCGGGGGATGCCCGGGAGGCAGTAACATGGCGCCGCCGCCGCTCTCCGCGGCAGCCCCCTCCCCCAGCGGGGCCTGCGGCTCCCGCCGCCCCTAGAGCGGAGCAGGGCGGGGCGGCGCGGCCGGCGCCGCGGACACCGGTACCGCCCGAGGTAGGGCCTGGTGGGGCGGGCGGGCGAAGGGGCTGCAGCGTAGCCGGGAGCGGGGGCATCGCTGGGACCTGCCCCGGCCCGGCCCGCCGCAGGGGGCGGGAGGAGGGAGCAGCCAGGCCTCGCCTTTCCGCCTCGTCTCAGCTCTGAGGAGGCCTCCGCCTGCATCCATCATTGCTGTGGAAGGAGGTCTCTGTCCGTCCCGGTGCTTGTGGGGAAGGTGCCGAGAGGGGTCCGGGTGCAGGGGGTGTCGGGCGAAGGGGTAAGAACAGCTTTTTGCAGCAGAGGGAGGTCTTGGCCTGGCTGGATCTGGCTGTGGACGTGGACCTCCTGGACCAGTTGCCCCATTGACTTTGATGTTGTTATGCATTATGGCTGTCCTGAAGATTCCGCGTGAAAAAAACGTCACAGACCCTCAATTAACGATGGCTGCACGGTGTTATAGGCACAAGTGTTTTATGCCACGATGCAACCTGATGTTTGTAGTTGGGAGATGTGTGTGCTGCCATGTTGCTTCTGCAGTCTTGTTCATTCTGTAGTGTTTTTGTATCTCAGTTCTTGGAGGGAGATCCATAAATGTGTTTTCATGTCCTGCCCATGCACTGTGTCCCTCATTTGCATTTCCTTACCTCTCTGTCGCCCAGAGATGTTTATCTTCAAATAGTGATACTGTCACCTGTTTCCTTGCACTGGAATGAGAAATTCGAATAAAGCTGAAAATTCTGAATCATCTGCTACTTTCTAATATAATGACCTCGAATATGGCCAGAGTGTATTTTATTTTACTTTTAAAATGATAGTTTTGTTTTCTTGTCATATTTTATACATGGCAGTGAATGTCATGTCCCCAGCTCTTGCTGAGTGCAAAGCCAGATAAGAGTTAATTAAAACAAATGTTCTTGAAGTTAAGGCAATAATACTGCTGGTTCTATGTTAGGTGCTGAATTCGGTATCAGCTGATAGGATGAGGACCAGGCCTTGTTGTCCTGGGCTTCCACAGGTGTTCCAGATGGGATTTCTTCATCCATCCACTGAAACAGGTTGCTGCCTGTTAATGGACATCCATTGCAGACCTAATTTCAGAGGGGCAAACTGTAGCTGAGCTGAGCATTCACTTACATTCTTGTGTCTTTAATTCTGCATTCCAGAATCAAAATTGTTATCTTGTTAAAAAAGAAAACAGGAGTTTTGTCAGGGGCTGGTTATTACATAATGCATCAAAAGAATTGTGCAATAATAAAAAACCTTAATGTGTACATAAAGTGTAGCAGTGCTGTTAAAAATCCATTTTGCCTTTGTTTCAATACTGATGTTGCATGTTAATGCTTAATCAACTAGTTGAGCCTTTCATCTTCACACTGTAGTTGATGTTTCTATCCTGACTTGAATTCTAGAAATATTTAATATGTTTGGTATGTCTTTTTCCAGAAACTTCTGGTCTGTGCAGCATCTAACATAAGGTGCTTTCAGATCTTAAATTTGATCATACACAGTTTTGTTTTATCTTTTGTCACAACATGTTGAATAGCTTGAAATATTGTATTATTTTTATTCTTGTTTTATTAACTTTTGGATGTATCTAGTGCTAAAATTCCTTTTCTATCATCAGCTTTTTATTTCTTCCACTCTTAATTAATTTAAACTTACAAATGCAGATTTCTAGCTCAGAGAAGTGTTACTAACTTTAAAAGTTTGTTACATCTAATATCAACATTTTTAATTATTTCTTAAAATAGTCTTGAATTTCTCTATAAAAATTATGTATTAACTATTTTCAAAGGAGGAAACATGATTCAATACTTTTAACTGTTTTTGAATAATGAAGATACCAAGTTATCATTGTCCTGCATAACTCAACTGCGTTGGTTTCAGGCAGAATGTGCATTCTAAGGAGACATTGGATATAGTTAGTGATAGAAATATGAGTCAGTATTTAATAACTATGCAGTAAATATTTTTTTCAAGTTTGTGCTGTAATGTTTCCAGTTTTATTCAGTGTCAGTTTCAGTTCATCCTGAGAACCTTTCCATTGGCTTCACTTCAGATAAGAGTTCCCTTCAGTAAAGCATTCAAAGTCATATCATGTTTCCCTTCCTGGGTAAATAGCCACAGTCATTCTTATAATTACTTACAGGAAAGAAGATCATTCTGTTTTAATGGGCAAGAGAAGGCTTGTAGAAGGATATTTATAATATATTTAAAGATATTTTTTTAACTTTAAGTCTTAATTATTGTATTCAATTCTATACTTTGGGAATGTAATCTGAGAAAATGTGAAAAGGAAGTAACTTTTTGTTAAGCTTTTTTTTAAAATTTGTTCAAAATAGTGCAGAAAAAGGAGGTTGGGTTTCTAATGTTTGTTAGGTTGATGGGCAATATGAAGATGTTCAAATTTAGATAATTGAGTTAGGGAAGGGAAGGGCTCGTATCTCTATTAAGGAAAATATAAAAAGATGGGGGAATATTAATCCTTCTGTATTTCTTTTGTGAGGTTCATTGACTTTTCATTTAGCTCCAAGAGCTGTATTCACACAGCCTGAATTTTTAGTAAGTTAAAGAAAGGTCAAGGTCTCTGAAAAATACTTAAGCCTGAGGGTTGAATGAGAAGCCACCATATTCAGCCAACAGGAAGTGTTTGGCCTAAGGGCCTTTCCTTATGCCATTGGTGTTCTCTGTCTACCAGAAGAAGCCTGCTCCTTCAGCAAAGGTGAAGGAACTTCATTGCTTCCTTTCTGTGTATGTCACTATCTGTCCAGCTGGCTTTGCTGTTCTTATTTGAACTTGTTAAGTCAACCATCCTTACTTCTTGCTGCTTCTTGTCCAGATTGTCTCCCCTTTACAGAATTTAGAGAAAGATGGAAGGTATGGAATTAATTTTAGACACCAGATACAAGGAGTTACCTAATAATATCAGCAAAAGCTTCCTAACATTTGACTTTTTTAAAGAAAAAAACTGAGCATTGTGCTACAGGCATTCCAGTCTTCCTTATTCTTCCCTAGAACTCTGAAACATCACGTGTCTTCAGCAGAACAGCACAACCCTTCTATTAAGCAATGTAGCGTGAAGGAGGAGCTCCTCTTCTCCTGTTTGTCAGTTCTTGATATTTGCAACCATTAAATATTCTATGGCTTGTACTTTCCTTGCAGAATCTACTGAACTACCTCTGGCAATCCTACTTTCATTATGAGGATTAATGTTTTTATTTTTCAGATTTTATCTCCTCCACTTTGTTCATCAAGAAGTTTTATTTTTTAGAAATGTGAAATTCTGTGGTGTTACACAAATACAGTTACTCAGGTCACTTCTGAAAGTGCACTGTGATGGTCAAATATTAATTACACTGCTTTTGTTTCACCTTTCTTCTTTTGCTTTATAGGAAACAAAAAAAAGTAGCTATTCCAGTCCCTCCAGGTGAGTGGAGCGATGTTTTTTTTTCCTTTAAAATACAGAATTTTTATTTTTTTAAATTTTGTATCACTTGTTATTAAGGGGTGTATTGTGCCTACTAACTTCTGATTTTTAGTGAAATCAAAACTTGGAAGTCTACCTCTGTGGAAAATTGTGGAAGTAAAGATAGATTCAAATGTGAGAAGTGATTCAGTTTTATGCTGTGAATGCTGTGCCAGTGTCAAAAGTGTAAAGGTGCTCTGTCCATTTTGATTTGTGTTGATTTTTTTTAGTTACATGAGAAAGACACCTCTTTTAATTTTGATGGGTTTAAATTTACCTGTTATGATTTTGGTTTGGGCTTTTTTTCTCTCATCTAAAGAAGTGTGTTAAAAGTCTTGTAAGGATCTAAGCAGAACACTAAATTCATCTCTTCAAGTAACCAGTAAGAGAATGCTCTCCTTTACTGTGGCATGTATGTTTGGTTCCCTTCACTTTGAATAAGTATGCACCTCAAGCAGAGCTCTTAGAGTTAATAAAGACTGAAAAACTTTGACCTTGTCCTTTTATGCTTCACTTTCCTGTTATAAAATGAAGCTTTAAGGTTATTACACGCTATGATGAGACCTGCAGAAAAGCTTAGTAAGAGTTAATAATTCTCTGTACAGTGAGGCTACTGCAGTAAAACAGGACACAATCCCAGATCAAATGTACGGAATAAAAGGAAATGTTGACTAGACATGATCTGTCTTGAGGAAATGCAAACATCCGTAGGAAAAGGCATCACTTGATAGTGTAACACAAGCACTTTCTAATCTTTGGACCCAAAGGAGGCTGAATACTGGTAGGACTACTATAATTCTGACTTGTCTCAGTGGCCTAATATACTTCTTGTCCAACTTTGATCTTTTTCAAAACAGAATGTACAGATGTTTCTTGAGTTGGAGCCATGTGCAAGTGGCCGTCTGGCTGCAGAGTTGGGTTTGCTTCACGTGTGAGCAGTCACAGATAAATCAGCCACTGCTGTACCTGCAGAGTGACAGATTGTCTTCTATGGACTCTCCAGGTTAGGGGAGTGACACACTTGGGAGAATTTGCATCTCTTCTTGCTTGTTGGCCAGCAGAGGAATGCTGTCGTTCAAAGGTTTTAAGGTTTTTGTTTGTGGTGGTTCTGTGTGTTTAGAGCTGTCTTTTCTGTGTTCAGTTTTCTTCCCTGCTGGTAGTGCCAGCCCTGATGTTACAGGAGGGCAGTGTCTGTGTTGCTGCAGTGCCTAAAATAAGTAATCACAGGGTAAGACTGCACAGCCCTTGAGCAGGTTTGTGCATGGAGGTCTTTTGGCACACAGTTTGCTTTCTACAGGTAAAACAGGCTTTAGCTGCAACTCTGAATCTTTACTAGATATGTGTGAAGAATTATTTTTCTTACTAAGCTTGAAGAGGTTTTTTCAAGGACTACCAATATGTAACATTTACGTAGCTTTTTAAAATCTATAAATAGAAAATAAATGCTGAAACAAGGTGTCATTTGTGTTTTCCATGCTCCTGTATGTGGGAAATTAAAAGAAAACAGAAGAACCTTTACCAGTTAAATAAGACATGTCTACAGAAAGGTATTTTGGAAGCAAGCCTCAGACTATGCAGTAATAGTTTCCACAAAGCGTACCCTGGATGTTTAATTAAAGTCTTACAGAAATATGCAGATAATTGTTGAAGCTATTTTTGTAGCACATTTAGGTAAATACCATTAATGTGATGTTTTATAGACACTTCTTTATTTTTAAAATAATCACAGCATCCTAAGTATAAGTGAACTACTTGCAAACCTGTTTTCATTTATATTTTATATATCTTAAAGATGAGTATATATTTATTGTACCACTTATGTTCCAAAAGTGATACAAGAGGCTTTTGACATTTTAAGTAGGCATGATCTGAAATTATTTTCCTTCTGTGTTGAAAGTGTGGAGCAAACACCAAAAAAGTATTTTTTTATTTTAGTACCAAAGGTGATTACACTGCCAAGATCATTTCATGTTTTTCCTGTGTTTAGCTCTGATCCTGTTACTGTGTGACTTGAATTCTATGTATGGATTTCTTTGTGCTACTGAAGGGAATGTAGGGTTGAAAGTTTACAGAAGAAAGTTGTAGTTCAGTGCACTGTAGTAAGAATCATTTCACTGAATGTTTGTTTTATCAGAAGAGATGAGTTAAGGCTGGAGTTTTGCATTCAGATTGGATTCCTTCAGGAAACATCTCTTTTCTATCGGACAAGGTGTTTGCTGTTGCCTGGGTAACAGTCCAAGGTAACAGTCCAAGGTGTCTGTAATTCACCCCTAGTGTCAGTTATTACTTATGTATTTTATTTCTCATTTGGCTGGACGAATAACTTTTTTATCAAGATGGCATTTAAGTTGCTCTTTTTATTTTCAAGGGGATAGTATTTTCTAAATTCTTCTTTCTTACTGTGAAATTCTCACTTTGAGCCATCAGTTTCCAACAGAGAGAGACTCTTGAAATCAGAGTGGAAATTACAAACATTTTTTCTGAAAATTTGCATTCTGTGTATTAGTCTTGTTGTGCCTGTCAAGCAATGTAATCCAGAAGGAAAAGAGGAGGCAAAGGTTTGGTTTTATTTTGTAGCAGCAACAGGTTTAGTTGTTGGGCCATGAAGTTAACCATGCAGTGTCTTCTGAAGCTGTCAGAACATTTCCCAAGTTTGGTTTGTCTCTTGCAGTTGTTTGCCTCTGTTTCTAGCTGTGATATCTTTATGGTATACTTTGAATTTTGGTGTTATCTTGGATTGCTCACAATTTTAATCATTCAAATCTTGAATTTCTGCAAGGACAGAGATTCCATGGCCCCACTGGGTAGCCTGTACTTTGCTCTCAACTTTCTTGATGAGCCTTTCAAATGTTGCATCTCATCCTTTTCTTACACTCTATGCAAAGTCTGGATCTGTCTTCTCTATATAAACACATAAGAAAGAAGGCGGGTCCTTCCTTAACCTTCCCTCTCCATTCTGAACAAACTTTTTCTTCCTTATATTCCTCTTGTTATATAATAGGCCAGCCTCCAAACTGTTTGGATGGGGCCACAGGTGGTTCTCTCCAGTTCATCAACTGTCTTGAGGAACTCAACACAGGATACGCACTCCAGCTGGAGCCTTTTAAGTGCCAGATAAAGGAGAATAATAAATTCCCTTCATGTGTTTGCTGTACCTTTGCTAATTTGTCCCAGCAGCCTGTTGGCTTTCAGTGCTGCAGGTGACATGATGCTGAGTCATGTTCCATTTGTTGGCCACCAGGAGTTGCAGGTTCTGCCCCAAACATGCTTGACGCCGGTTATGTCTCGGCCTCCGCTGCTGCCTGGAGTTACTTCATCCTGTGTGCAAGCTTTGCTTTTGTCTTTGTAATAGGTAAATACAGTTCTTATCAATTTGGCTACACTAATGAATGCAAGCCCTTTGTTTTCTTACCCTGTCACATCCAGTTTCTATTTAGATTTATAATATTCAAGGTCTTGCTTGGAATGTGAGTAAACTTCTTTTCTCTTTTAGGTGCAAGAATTTCAGTGCTTCAAGATAATTTTTTTCCTCAGATCTTAGCTAGAATCTCTTTACAAGGGATTCCCTCACAAAATTCCATGTGGCCTGTAGTCAAATAATGTTACAAAGATGAGGACGTGAATTTATCTCCAACTTTTTTCCAGTAAGTTTGCCAGGCAGACAGTGCTGCTTTTTTTTCCCCACATATATTTAATTTTTACATCAGGCATTCACAATTCACAGGCATCGCAAGCCGGCACATGGAACCAGTCAACAACTTCATATGCAAATACATGCTTTGGTAATATTCCTTTAAAAGGGAAAATGAGGAGACTTAAAAATTGATCTTTACATCTTACCACCTAAGAAAAACGCAAACAGTATGGAGTAGATTTTATGGCTGATCCTCTGCATTTCCCAGAGGCGTGTTAACAAGATCCAGTAACGGTGGAAAAAATGTCCTACATGCACTTTGGTTAATCAAAGTCTTCATCCTTTGGGTTAAAAAAGCCCCAAAACCAGAATTGTTTCTTATACCATCAGACGTTTCTGATATGGATATGACTCTTCTGCTCATCTTACATATCCATATGTGCACGTTGGCATATGGTGGCATATGTAGCTATATATAACTTCATGCTGTCCCATGATCACAGATAGAAAAAAGCAAATTGCTTTTGAGATCTCAATGAGACTGAATCTGTTAGTTTAAACCTGCATTTAAAAAACAAGATAGCTGAAGAAGGATAATAAGCTTTTAGAATAGTTTTTAAGTGTCTGTTGAGGTTCCATGTAATGTAAGGTTATAATCCTAAAGCTTCATTTATACGACTTTTACCCTGAAGCCTATGAATATTCGGACTTGCCCATGACCTTGTTAATACTCTTTATTAGTGAAAGTACCAAGTTCTTAGTTTGAAAAGTTCAAGAAATATTTCATTCCCTCAGAAACTTGAGGCAGGTAATGAACTATTTGCAAAGAACTACAGAACAGTCTCCATTCCTGATTTGGTTTGTCATCCTTTCTTTGAGATGTTAAATGTTTCCCTGAGCTGTCAGTGCCAGAGTCTAAAGTTTCTGGCAGCCATTTATCACTGACTTGTGATCTCAGCTCAGTATGCTCATTCTGTTAGATATATATATATTTGGAATCTCCTGCACTCCATGTTTTGTTTCTTTGCTGTTTGGTGTATCTGACCAATGACACTGGGATCTCCTCCCTAAAGTAATATCCAAAAAGTCTGTACAGTTTTTTACTGTACAGGTACAGGCAGAAGGATCAGGTAATGTGTTCCCTACAGGTCTCTGTGGTAATAAGTCTGAAATTATTTCCTTGGGCTTACTTGATTTGTTTTGTGTCTAGTGCCCAGTGGTGAACCAGAGCTGTACATTCTTAGGTTGGTTAGACAGTTTCAGAAGCCTTGCAGCTCTACATGACCAGTGTACTGGGGGAGAGATGGGTTTATTCTGCTTATGATCTTTAATCATAAAGTCAGCTTCATTCATCTTTATTTGCTTCACCAAGCGAAAGAGTGTTCAGAACTAACATTGTTAGTTCTCCATACAAGTACTCACATTTAAACATGAATTTATTTCCTCCAGGGTAAAGCCACAGATGCCACAACTAGAGGATGTGTTGAAGTAAACCATTCCTTTGAAAAACTGTTGTTTCATGGGTGAAAAGTGGACACTTTGTCATTTATCTTTACAAAATTGTGCATTATTACATTTTTAACATGCATAGTAATTAGCATCTTCTTTTACTTACAGCTCATTGCCATGAAAAGGAGGATATGATAGTTTGCCCTATGAAACAGGTTTATATGTGAAATCTGGCAGGTATGTGTATTGGTGTGTGGGTTGAGTATGCAGAATAGCACTAAATATAACCCATACCTCTTACTTTTTTCCTAAATATTTTTAGCCTGTCAGTAATTTAGTACCTGAAACAGTACTGAAGTGCATGTTTTTGGAATTAAATTTGTAACAGTTTATGCCAAGGGCTAAGTATCAACTTATCTTTAAAGATGAGCTTTAAACAAAGATTGTGAAAAGACTAAGGGGTCAACACTTTTTCCTCATCTGTTGGGACCATAACCTTGACTACTTGGAATTGTCTGCTGCTTTGATATTTTTTTAATTGTGGAAATTGGATCATTATTACAATGTGTTTAATTTCAGTGACAAGTTGTCCTACTGTATTTTCAGATACGTTTTGCAGTTAGTAATGTTACTTGTGAACTCTCATTTCCAACTGAGTGTATGTTCAAAACCTGCTTTGTGTACCTTTTTGTGTACCTTCCATGACATAGCTTGAAATCCATACACTGTTTGAATTCCAGGTACCTGGAACATTGGTATAGCCAGAAGGCAGAAATTGTTGCCCATGGAATATTAAAATATCCTGTGGGTGTTGATTTGTTCATGGTTTGTTGCAATATTTGTAAAATTTGTTCCATTCCAATTTTAATTCAGGTAGCACAACGACCTGTGGAATATGAGTGATGACAAACCCTTTTTATGCACTGCCCCTGGATGTGGCCAGGTAATAGTCTGAACTAAAATTATTAACATTGATCAAATAAAATTAAAACAATGAAATGTGTTTTGAGGGATCACAGAAAAGAGGATGATGATCATTGCTATAAAGTGTCTGTGTTTTGCTGAAAAACAGGTGACAGCAAGAATTTGTAATATTTTGTGTGTTTATCCATTTGCTTTCATTAAAAAAATCAAGAAACAACCTAATTTGTATCAGGTAACCTGTATTTTCCAGGATATTTTGGTGTTGGGGAGCTGATTGTGAAGCTTGCTTGTCACCAATCTTCACAGCTATGGTGACTGCAAATATTTAATAGCATTATTTTGTTTTATGTACATTTTTGTGTATAGAAAGATGCTAACAGTATGCATGTCACAAAATGTATTTCAATTCCTACTGTAGTCTTAAGGTGTTCTAGTAAATAGTATTAGTGTATATAGAGAGGAGGTGAATGTGAGCAGAAAAGTAAAAATACTATGACATGTTTCAGCAGATGGTTGCCTAAAAGGAAGCAGTCTTAACACTTTAATTTAGTAACCTGAAAATAAGTGAATTTGCATTATCTGCTGCATGAGGTGGACATCCCTGCATCCTTTATTCAGAGTTAATTTCATAAGCTGAATCTGTTCATTAAGCTGCTGCCTTTATATAGAATTGGGTTTTTTAAACAAGATGGTTTTAATTTTATTAGCACACTTTGATTTTCTGGATTTTGAGTTCAAGATACTCTCATTTTTATTCTGAAAACTTAGTTCTTATGATGAGTGAGAGCATTAATGCTTTATTAATGGAGCCTTCTGTATTTAAAGTGGGAAAGGACTAAGATTTCTTACTATGTATGTCTAGTATGTTCAGAGACATCAAAAGTAAGAGAAGAGGTCTGCTTTCTCCTAAACAGCATGTTTGTCCCCATCCTGTTTGAATCTCATTGTGATACAAGCTCTGTCAGAAGTGTTTTGGTCATTAAGTCTCATAGAAGACCTTATGGGGCTGGACCAATTGGGATTCCAGTGAAGATGAACAGCAAAGTTTCTGTCCCTGAAAATGGGCAAGGCTCCTCTAAAACAGATAGAATGCTCCAGAAGTCATACCATAGAGTAGATAGGGGGAGTCAGGGTCTGGAGAGCCTCTTCCTCCAATATTCACAAAATAAAATAAGAATTTCAGTGTTTTGTGTAAAATGTGTTCTTTTTAGGAAACCTGCATCTTGGTAAACGCCTCCTTAGATTATGTCAGTTGAAACACTAACTCTACCCAAAATTACAGATGCATAGAAAATTTCAAGTTAGTGAAAGTAAGAATATTTGTTTACAGCATCTGCTTTGTCTTACTGCTTTTTTATAGCATATACCCTGAATTTTAGGAAAAGTATGCACAAAACTAGCATACTTTTGAAAACCTGATAGATTTTTAAAGAGCTGGTAAGTTTAGTTTGTTCACAGCATTTCAGTTGTGTGACATTCCTCCAGTGTTTTCCATTCTATCTGCTTGTTATTTTATGTTGTGAATGGTCAGGGATGGGAGCTATGGTTTATTTTATCTTTATGCTGTTAAGTACAATGAAGTTTGTGATTACAGATCAATTCTCATTATTGTGGTAATACACACAATGCAGTAATCAAATAGTAGTAATCAATTACTAGACATTGTCAAGATTCATTAATATAGCAAATGACCGGTGGTTGATGGAGTCTGCAGCACTCTGAAATTCTATCTTGGACTTGCAGGTACTTACACTATGATTTCCTGATGTCATATTTAGTTACTATGAACGTCATTTGAGTTTTACATTTCTGCTTGGTACTGTTGACCAAGGAGCAAGATGTATCTGCCTAAGAGGGTTGACTTGTAATGTAGTAACGATAGTTTTACATGTTGTAAAAATTGCTTTCTGTGGAATGGCATTTACTCTGTTCACTCAGAATTTAAACTATTTCTTAAAACTTTTTGCTGCAGCGTTTTACCAATGAGGATCATTTGGCTGTCCATAAACATAAACATGAGATGACACTGAAATTTGGTCCGGCTCGTAATGATAGTGTCATTGTGGCTGGTCAGTATATACTTCTATAACAAGTTTGTTCACTTTTTTGCTGGAATGGGCATACATTTTAGGCATTTTCTGTACATAACATGTTAAGAGAATATGAAACATTTTCTTCACTACAGTGTGTGCTTAGGCAATATTTGCTTACATAATTCATTCATCTCAGAATTTGAAGCAGGTACTGTTCTGCATAAGTTACTTTTATTTGGCTCCGATATATAAAGTAAATATTTTTAAATATCAATACTCAAGTAATTGATTAAATTATGTAAAAAGCATTCAGTAAGAACATGCTAATAAAGGCTGTGCCTAAGAGGATCTATAATTAGATCAAACTATATTTCAGTTTTAATTATTGATTGATATTACCCATCTCTTAAATTTTAAAATATATAGCATCTTTTACATATCATGGTGAAATTAGAAGAAGGAATCAGTAATTATTATTCAGATGGGATAATAGAAGAAATATCAAATATTTTGTTTTCATTTTAGCTTAAATTCAAAGTACTTTTACTATATTTCCGCCTCTGAATTTGTGGTATACCCTTGTTCAGTTGTAACTAACTTTTCTTGTTTGTCCGGGGTCAGAAGTAATCACCAATAGATGATTGATTGCATTATAAATTTTAAAGTTTTTGAATGAAGGTATCATGTGCTAAGTATTCTAAAGTTACAGTCAGGATGGAGTTTTTTTCAGTGGTGGAGCAGCCTAAACGGACATCATAAAGGCTTTCAGGCATCATCTGGGTTTTTTTCCTTATAGGAGGCTAATTTGTATGGCCAAACAGACAAAAAAAGATTATTGCTCTTAAACTAGCAGTTAAAATTTTAAAATTCTAAATGTGCTCCTTGGCAATTATACCATAAGAAAGGGAACATGTCAAATAATCAGGTGTTTGAGAATGAAATCGTGGCAGTGTCTGTGCAGCCACATTCCAGTGTAGGAACTGCCATAAACAGCAGGTTATGTTAATAAGTACACATAATAATACCACATTACAGTATTTTAAATGCAGGTAACTTTGTGGCAAATGTGATTCATTTTGACTTGGTAATTACAGGGAAAGAAGGCAAATTACATAGTATCAGAAATTTTGTAGTAAGATGTTTCTGAAATTGCTTCATGGAGTAGTCACCCAGATGGCAGAAGTCCTGTGATTCCAGCTTGATACACAGGCATCATAGGAGTCTGTATGATCTTGTGTACAGTATTTCACTTTACTTCCCTTTAGAAGTTCCGTGCACTGTGGTCCAATTATGAAAAGAAAGAAGTAAACTGGCTGTGAACTGTGCACTTTTTTTTTTTTATTTAAAAGCCTTCATGTGGGCCTTCTCTTTATTGGAAAGTAGAGCCTGCTTGCTCAATGAATTGATCTGCTGTGCACTTGAGAGTAGCTCCCTGTGGTTTGTGAACACAGACAAAATGCTTTGATACCCTCCCAGATGTGTCAGGGGCTCACTGGTTTGGCTCCAGTTGCTGGTCTGTAGCAGGTGGGCTGTGCTGGCTCCTCCCTGGAGGGACAGCAGAGCCCGCCTGCAAGGCAGGAGAGTTCCCACCCACCTGTCTCTTTGTTTGTATCCTGAGAAGTATTTACGATAAGTAGGTTCATAAATGGTATTTTAAAAATAAAAATGTGGGGGTTTTATACACTTCATTTCAGATCAGACACCAACACCAACTCGATTCTTGAAGAACTGTGAAGAAGTGGGCTTATTCAATGAATTAGCAAGTCCTTTTGAAAATGAGTTTAAAAAGGCTTCTGAAGATGACATTAAAAAAGTATGTTCAAAAACTTTTTCTTCTCAGAGCTTCTAAGTTTTATATCAGAAATTCCATTAAAAAAGCAAACTTTGGATTTATATATTGTCTTCTAAACTATACCAATAATCACCTGTTAGCTGCTTGTATATGTTTTATGGAGAGATTACAAATCTGTGATTACTCTTCTGAAAGTTAGTTTATCTGATTAATTTTGCATAGTTAGCATGGACAGTGGGACTTTGTCTTAGCTCCTAAAGCATGTAGTATAAATGCTTCTGCAAATAAAAAATTTTGTTCAATGTACCCTTTGAATAATATTGCCTTTGGTTGACTACCTGGTTAACTTTCACAGGAGGAGATAAAATAATTTTATTTATACAGAACTTGCAGCATCGGTAGCTTCATTTGCTTCATTTTAGTAAAGATTTTTAGAGGTACCTCTTTATGGGATGGATTATTATCCATTCCTGTTAAGCCTCACCCTTGTTTTGTTGCCACAACTATATCAAATCATGTATTTTAAAGTTTGTTTTCCAATTAGTGTATGCTGTTTTTATAACATGACTTATGGTAAAACCGATTCTGAATTTACTACGACTGTACTTTCTGTGTAGTTCACCACTGTCTTGGATGAGATTATAAGTATTGCCAAGTATTTTAAACATTTTGTCCATTTCTTTAATTGATAATAATTTTCCAAGCTTCCCTCTGAAACACAGTCCTGCCATATATCTTAACGATTTATATACACGATACGATCATGGCAAAGTGTGGAAAACTGTACTGCAATGGCACACTTCCTAGGGGATTGATAGTTCAGTTTTTTTTGTAGTATTTCATATTTACATGTGGTATGAAAGCAGATTCTGCTTCTAACAGTCCCCCCCTGTCTGTTAGTAATATATTGTATAGGAAAACTAGGAATTGAATTGAAAAAAGACATCTGGAAGAACTTAAAAACATGAGCTTTGGGGGAAGTTTCTTCCAAAAGTATTTGGATAGCAGACTAGACAGGAGTATAGGCTATCAGATGTATAGTGTTGCTTTAAGTACTGTTGTAAGTTTGTTTCTTTAAGGCATTTCAGATGTCCCACTGGATTTTACCTGTGTAGTAATACAAGATTTGATTTTTCAATATTTATTTGCTGCAATAAGCTTGAAATTAATTGTCCACAGTTGCTTTCTTGATTTGGAAATGTAGTTAAGATTTTCTGGTTTGTGGCATGAGGTGTAATAATTCATATAAGGATAATACCTTAATTTAGCTGTAATTTTTTAAGTGTAACACTCCTTCCTTAGTTGTAATTTTCTTGTGACTCTTGGGAAAGGAAAACTTTAAGAATATTTTTAATTCTCTAGAAAGAAATACTTAATCTGACATTGGTGTTACTGAAGATGGGTGTTCGTGCAGGTGGTGGTAAAATAACCTTGACTGGTAATGCGTCTGCACCAACATCTTTCAAACATCAGCACCTCTGTATTGTTATGGGCTGATATTTGTCTTTAGTTACTTGCATTTTCTTGCTTAGTTTAATTTTTTTGAGATTGAGTAATTTTGTTTTACATTGTTTCTCATAGATGCCTCTAGATTTGTCTCCTCTTGCAACACCCATTATAAGAAATAAGATTGAAGAACCTTCAGTTGTAGAGACAACTCATCAAGATAGTCCTTTACCTCATCCAGAGTCTACTACCAATGATGAAAAGGTCAGAACCTTTATTTTTCTCTTTTTGGAACTTATTTTTGGAGTCTTCTGTAAGTTTTTTGTACATGGTGATAGCTGCACCACTTAGCTGGTTGAAAGGAAAAGTTTTCATTTGCCGTATTCCTGTGGATTTACAAGGTCAATTGTTGAATTCTTTACTTAGCTTGTTCACTACAATTATTTCTTTGCTTCCAGAGAAGCCAGAAGGAAGTCAAATTTAAGATTCATGTTAGAAAATGCTAAAGGGGCTTTTTATTCTTGTTTATGCATCATCATTCATTAAAAAAAACCAATAGAAGTTCCGTTTCTTTGGTTTTATTGTTTTTTCTTTTAAATAGCATCAACAGTTTGGAACTCTCCATGTGTACATTTTTGTTTAGCTTATGTATTACCAAAAATTGTTTTGTAGAAAGCAGGAGGCGTTCTACAGAAACATACAAAACTTAAGCACCAGATAATTTTGTTTCAAGTGTTACACTCTTTAAGGTGTATCATTGTGTTTAAAAGTGATCTCAGGCATTTGCTTGTTTCTTTTACCTGAATACTCCTAGAAGACCGAGGTATTGTCTGTTACTAGAGGATGGTGTAGCCAAATCAGTTTTAAAACTGTTGCTTTAATGAATGAACAGTTTAACAGTAATGTTCACTTCAATATGTGACTTGTAGTGTTTTCATTTTGTGGACTTCTCTTGAAGAACACCAAATGAAGAAAAATGAATGAAATTAAGTATTTGTAGTCTTACTTCTGTAAATAAAAATATTAGGAGCAGAACATGATAAAGCATTAAGGTTGCTTTACTCAGTCTTTATGTGCATCTTTACTGGGTAGTCTGTGTTTGAGGGACTTAGCTGCCTTACTCCCTAAAACCAACAGGATTTTTTAGGATCACAGGGTAATTCAGGATGGAAGGGACTGCAGGATTTTCTGGTCCAGCTTCCTCCTGAAAGCAGGGTTAGCTCTGACATCAGACCAAGTTCCTCAGCACTTTACACACTCTGGCCTTGAAACCTCTGTGAGAGAGAGGCTTTTGTAAAGCTTCTCAGTACAACCTCCTCCAGTACCAGGCTGTTCCCATGGGGAAAGCGTTTTAATTTGGATCTAGTCTGAACCTCTCTGATTTCAACTCTTTCTCATACACTGCCAACAGGAACCAATGTGAGAACAGCCTTGAGTGTGTGACAGAAATTGAAGGGAGTTTCCGTTCAGATTTGTCCTTAAAAAGCTTTGCTCAGTTTCATTAGTTAACAAGGATGAGTGATCCTGGGTAATCAAGGCTATCATGTCTCAAAAATAGTAAAAGTAGTTTATAGAAATATATGTAAAGAGCTGCTTATAGTAAGTGAATCACAGTTCTCTTTTATTTCATTTAGTCTTTATTTCAGAGGTTAGTGTGGGGTTTTTTGCTTAAAATACTTACTCCAAGTAGTCTAATTTTGGCAAGAAGATAATATTAATGTCTTCGTACTGTAAATTCAGTATTTCTTTAGCATCATTACAAGTGAAAATTATATCTTAGTGCTTGGCAGTGTTTATGAGCTTTTCTCATTCAGGATGTAAGTTCAGTGTGTTGCTGTAGCAGAGAAGCTGCTGCTCAGCCCTGTTCTGGTGTCCGACTGGAGAAAAGCTGAGCAAGGCTGAGGGTGGTGCTGCTGAATGTGGCCTGCAGAAGTTGAAAAATGTGACCAGAGCGTTGCTGTTTTCTCAGTTAGATTTTTGTATTTTATAGATTTATTGAAGGAAGGAAGTTGGTGTGCTTTTTTTTTCAGAGCATAGCTGTTTTTAAAATATATACACCACAGTAACTGTTTCATTGGCTGAGTATATTTTAATAGCCTTAAATGATTACAGCCTGTTAATGTATGTGAAAGGCAATTCTAATTTTTCTTGTAGTTGTCAAAAGAATTCCTTGGAGAATCTTAAAAAACTGTGCATAGTTCTTTTCCTAGTTTTCCAAGAGTTCCACAAGTTCTATTAGGCTTCAGTAAGAGTTGAAATTCTGCTTTGAATGGACGACAATATCATTAGAAGTAGATAAAATCTAAGCCTTAAAATAACAATGAAAGCTTTCAAACCTTATGGTTGTATATTAACAGTGCATTGAAGGGTGACCCTCAACAGAGTTTTAAAAGTTGCTTAGTTGTTTTCAGGTAGCTGCTTGCCTAACTTACCTGTTTTAAAACCAGTTGTTTTCTTACAGTAATAATCAATTACACTATTAGTTCTGGCCCTCTACGTTTCTGTATAAAGAATTCTGTTTATTGATAACATTAGAAAGTTATTGCATTATATTTGCTTTTAAATAGAAAATTCTTGAAAATATGCACATCTGAAAACACTTAAGTAAAATAACTATCCTGTTCTGTAATGTCTTTTCCAATTCATTGGGTTTTAGTTTCAAGAATAAAGGAGTTGGAGAAGTCCCTTTAGTAAGTTTCTGATTCCTTTAAATAGGGTTAAATGTTGCATAGGTGGCTAAAGGTAACATCAATTTGACTAAGTCTCACTATTGCAAATTCATCTCTATTTTTCTTTAGCAGAATATATTTACAAAGTATTTTATTCCAGTCAAAATTTATACTTAATTAGTGCAATGCTTTGGTGACCAATTATTATCTGGTGGAACTATGGTTTTGTTTTTATATGCACGAAAAGTGTCGGCCTCCTTTAGGGCCATACTTCTAAATCTGCAGCCGATGTTATTGCCACGTTGTTGCAGTAACTGGCACCTGCAGGCACTTTTCAGTGTAGCGTAGAGCAAGTTAGTGTAAAGTGGAAGTTGAAAATACGTTTTGAACTGCATAAACACACTCATCATTAAATGTGGTAGTTATTTAGTAGTTGAAGATCATTTTTGGTCTTTTAAAGCATAAATGCTGGTTTTAATAACACAGGAAACTGATTGTGTGTATGTGAGGTTTCCATTTTCAGAATCTTAGAGGTTTTTTTCAGAATTTTATACATTAATCCAGTTTCCATAGAGCACTCTGTCTAAAAGTTTCAAACTGCCCTTTTCTTAGCAGGGGTTCAAGGCAGGGAGAGACCCAATTTTAAAGTCAGTATTTATTAGAACACCCATTAATTAACCTGCTGCTATGAATAGCAAACAAGTGTTCACAGAATTGCCATGACTTACTTGCCTGTACATAGTTACCTGGTTGCAGCAGCAGTTGGAAGACCAATCCCATCTGTTTGCTGAGTGGTAGAAGGTTGTACTGACATGTCAGTGACTTCTCGGTAGGTGTTCAGAATTGGCCATGTCAGGCTGGCTGGGAGCTGAGCAGCCTGATCTAGTCAAAGGTGTTCATGGCCGTGGTAGAAGGATTGGACTGGAGTGACCTTCAGAGGTCACTTCTAACTTCAACCATTCTGTGATTCTGGTGAAGTTCTTCAGTGTCCATTCTTTGTCAAGTGCATATGGAATGCACTAGTCCTTGTTTGCATCTAAGTGCCCTCATGACTTTGAATGTTGTCTGAGTTGTGCAGCATGTTCATGCCAGCATGCAGGTTGGGCTGGTGTTCTGAGTTCATGAATTGTTGCAAATTCAGCAAGGATGGTTTTCTCTGAGGCTTACCTGTTCTTGAGATAATTGCACACACTGCACTTCTTTTTTTGGCCTTCTGGTACTTAGAGAAGCCACTGGCAAAACCCACACAGAAGGGGCTGTTATGGCATTGCTGTTGTTGGGAATGTGTAAATATCTGGTTAATTCGTGCTTTTGTATTAAAGCTGTACACCTGGGTCCATGGCTGCTGGTACCTGACTGTCCTTTTCTCCTCTTTGATGGAATTTAGAATTACTTTGCGATAGCTGTTTGTTCTGGGGTTTTCGTGTACGTGCGCTTGTAACGATACATATACTTTTCTCTATATATGTGGTTGTCATGAATGAAGATGTTTCAGGTGAAAGG
Source organism: Pithys albifrons albifrons (assembly GCF_047495875.1). Lineage (NCBI taxonomy): Eukaryota > Metazoa > Chordata > Aves > Passeriformes > Thamnophilidae > Pithys > Pithys albifrons. Next base: position 22,649,200 of record NC_092465.1, on the reverse strand, counting down.
AGGAACAAGGAAAAGACCTCAGCTGGCTGTTAGAGGCAAATATGGATGTGTCTGTCAAAATCCTACAGTGGGAACAGACTTTTTAGTGGCTCTTTGCTCACAGTAATGAGACAGGTAATAGTGGCAAACAGCAGGCAGGAAGGGGTGAAGTTGAATGCAAATTTCGGAATTGGGCATTGCCATGAGATTATCAGGGCAAGTGTTCTCTTATACCTTCCTGTAGTTTCCCACAGTCAACCAGTTCAGTCTCCTTTATGTTTTCCCTTTGACTCTTCTCATTGAACAAGATCTGTATAGCTGTTGTACCAAATTCCTTATTTGCAAAGGGGTATTTAATCTTGTCCTAAGAAGCATTGGGCTTTTTATTTTTTTCTGTTTCTGAAATTCCAAACTGGATGTTTTCTTCTTTTTACTGAATGCTTATCTGTAATTCTAGATACTGTGTTCAAATATTATGCCCCAGATTGGTAGTAAAGAAAAACATTCTGACTTTCACAATGTTCACTATTATTCTCCAAAAATTCTTCATTTACTGTGCATAGTCTTTTGGGTCCCTTGAGGAAAAGCCTGAATGAACTAATGAACCCTGATGACAGATCCAGATTTTGGAGCGACAAAGTTTTATCATCTAAAGTCCTTTCTTGTGTGGAGCTCATAGTCTGCCAGCAAGCACACCGTTCTGTGACTTGCTCGGAGGAGCACACACATTTTGCATTAACAGATGTAATAAGAGAAACAATCTCTTAAGAGAGCTAAGGCCTTACTATTTAAAACTTTGTGGATGTATTTTCGGAACTTAAGCTTAATTCAGAGGAAATAATGACCAGTGCAGCCTGTATGGCACAGGTATGAGATGTTCTCTTTGAGTTATGGTTTAACAGCAGAGAAAAGTCTGCTGGTCTTAAGAGTGTAATTTTATATGTCATTGATTTCAGTAGCTATTGTCAAAAGAATAAAACTTGGACAAGCCTGTCTGAAGGTAAATTTGAAGTCTGACAGTATCAAGGGTTTCCTGAGAAGAAAGGCTTTGGTTACAGCAAGGCCCTTCTAGGTTTTCAGAAACAGCAAATGCAGGTATGACATTCAGTTGATAATGTACTTTACCTGATTGCTAAGCTAAGAACTATGGTGATTTCTGTCCACTCTTTATTTGCATTCAAAAAAGTTTAAGTCCTGTGCTCAAATCCTTTTTTCTGCATTAGGATACACATATATTTTTCAGAGTTCTGAATGTAACAGTCTAAGTATTTTTATCACTCGAGTAAAGAGAGCTACATAGGTAAGGGATAAAAGCTTAAAAAAGTAGCTTTTTTTTTCCTCATTTTTACTGAACCATAAAACTCTTGTTTCTCTTGTTTAAGTCCAGAATAATGGACTGATACTGAAATGTACATAAGGACACCATAAAATGTTTTCCTTATTTGGAGAGTGGGTAAACATAATAGTGGTGATAAGGGCATGGGTTTCTTCAAAAAAAATTAAAATCTGATGATAACTGAATTATAAGTAATAGTAGCCTTAGCATAAATTGAGCCAGGTTTGTCATAAAGCCAAAATCACTATTGTTGGAACAGATTTTACTATGATGGTTTAAATGATTCATCCAGAGGGGATTTTTGAGTGTTCTTAATTTTATAACTGATTCTACTTGCATAATGTTATTGAAATTCTGATTTGTTCTATCAAACTGTGTCCATTTAACAGTCAGAATTAGTGGCCTGTAGTTGTGTTTTACAAACCTATTAACCTCTCTTTTTCCTCAGGAGGTGTCACTGCAGCAGCCTGCACAGCCCACGTCAACAATAGTGCGTCCAGCATCACTACAAGTTCCTAATGTACTACTTACGAGTTCTGACTCAAGTGTTATTATTCAACAGGCAATACCATCACCAACTTCTAGTACTGTTATTACCCAGGCTCCCTCGTCTAACAGACCAATAGTGTAAGTTACATAAATCCTAGTAAAATATTTTCTTGCCGAATTTAAAAGTTTTAATTTACTTTCAGTTACTGTTTCTGCAGTTAATGTATGAATTTGAGATGCTTTGGTGTAATGTGGTGCTTTACTACACATAAAACATGTAACTTTCACTACATGTGAGATATAATGCCATGTTTTCCACATCACTAAGTTCATATTTTTGATCTCCAAATGAATATTACATTACACCTGTAAAAAAACAAACCAATTTAAAGTAATGTGTAAACTTGTTCTCTTCTCTGGATAAGTTTTCTTTTATATAGTTCATTCCTTTTTCAGTCCAGTTCCAGGTCCTTTTCCTCTGCTGTTACATCTTCCTAATGGACAAACCATGCCTGTTGCTATTCCTGCATCTATCACAAATTCTAATGTGCATGTCCCTGCTGCAGTTCCAGTAAGTAAGCATGATGCTATATTAATTTGAAAGTGGAGCAGATTTGCATTAAGTGCAGCATAGAACTTAGTTATAAGCACCTTGATAGCTGTTTTGGCTTCAGAGGGTAGTGCTGTCATATGCTTTCTATTGTGATAACATACTCAGGTTTTCTTCATTTTTATACTTTATCTGGTCAGCTTGTTAGACCTGTCACCATGGTGCCTAGTATCCCAGGAATCCCAGGGCCTTCCTCCCCACAGCCAGTGCAGTCTGAGGCTAAATTGGTAAGTGCAAAACTCCATTATTCCTCAAGAAGAATAACTTCAGAAATTTTTTAAATTCTGTTGCTTTTTAAAACAGCTTTAGTTTTCTTTTGTTAGTCTAAATTCTGCAAGTACAGATTTAATAAAAACAGAATAATAATGGCTGAATTTATTTTACAGCTCTTTCCAGTTCAAGCATCTGTTAGTTCTGTTGTTAATAGCCATTTTGATTTTATTTTTAAACATTCTTTTAAATTCATTAGATTATTAGCTAAACTCCTTCTTACTCCTTGTATTGGAAGATTGGGTATATTAGTTGGAAGAAAGACAAGATTAGTAGCATCTTAACGGTGAACGTTTCCTTCAGAGAAGCAGAATTATGTTTCATCCCAAAGGACATGATACTTCTTAAAAAACGAGGAAAAGAAGGTTTTTTTCAAAAATGTTTTCAGAATCTCAACTGAATATAGTCCATTTGACAAGAGTTTTGTAATTAGATATATATTATTGACATAGTTAACAAACTGTTATGTGTGGAGGTTGTTTCTGTTCTGTTGGGCATTTTGAGGGGGTTTGAGGATTATTCAGAAAAATCATTAGTAAAACAAGAAAAACAAATTTTGGGTTGATTTGGTTTTTGGTTGTTTTTTGTTTTGTTTCTTAATATTAGTGATCCATTTGTAGTGGTAATTTGAATTAATTTCTTGAAAAATTTTCTGCAACATTAGATAGTTGCTTCTCTTTTTTTGCTTTCTTGTGTTTTTATTCCAACTGTTCTAAAGCAATAAAAAATCTGTTATTAAACAATAATTAACCATTTATGTATTTAAAAGATTCCTCCATAAACAGTGTCTGTCCTCTGAAATAGTGTTTGTCTTCCTTCAGCTCTTACTTTATGCTAAAATAATCAAGAACACCTGCTAGATTAAATATATTTTTCTACATTAATATTGGTAGGTGTGAGGATGCCCTTAGCATTCTTTGATATCTCATTTCTCTTGACCTAAACCTGTGGGGTTTCTTTCCTTACCCATTTTCTCTTTGCACTCCACAATATGAAAAACAGAGTCTGGGAGTCCTGGTTATTCTGCTGTCTGGAGTAATGGGATTCCAGCAGGGTGGGCATGCTGGACCGCATTCACCAAATACTGAAACTACTGGGGAGAAACCATTACCACTGCACTCACTGGTGCTGTCTGATGGGGTCCAGTCCTCCGTCAGTTTCCTTCACTGTTCAACACAATGACTTTTGAAATAGTATAGAGAGGGACAGAAAGGAAGAAGGTCTGTTTCTGTGCATCCTTGTCCTCCTAGGAATGGGAGAAGGAATATTTTAATACTTGAGGAAATAGTTAAATGTAACCAGCTCTGATGAAATGAATTTACCTTAAATCCAGAAGAGAAGAATATAAGAAGGTGAAAACAAGAACTGTTTTCTCAGAAACTGCACTTACAGGAGACTTACGCTCTGCATTCTGCTTTGTGAAATCCATGAGGAATTGGTTCCAAATAATTTTTCAGATAGGCAAGAAATTAGATTTTTAAGTGTATTACTGAATGACTTGATTTTGGAAAGGTTTAAAGGCAGAAGGGAAATACAGGTATGTGGCAAAGACTTTGGTCTCATGTTGGAGGAAGCAATCACTCAAATACAAAAAACCCAAAGGTCATTGGACTTAAAATTTAACAGTCTCATCAGCCTTCTTATTACAATAGCTAATGTATGCACTTCAGTGAGACTGTAAAAAGGGTATTTGTAGTATTTCTTTCTTGTTGCTTAATATAAAGCATAAGCAGAATTCAAGAATATCAGAAGTATGAATATTTCTTATGCTCATTTACTTTTATATAGTGCCTAATCACAAAAATAAAAATCTTAATTTCTTACCACTTTGAAAGTACAAGCAATTTAATGAGAAACTTAATGTTTATGTAGAAAAGCTTCCAACAGGAAGATAAACTCTCTGTGCCATGGGCTGCATTGTTGGCAGATATGTGATGGTTTATTAAATGCAAAGTTCTCTTTAATTTTTAAAATGTAAGTCTTTGTGATACGAACCCTCTTCTTTTTCATGTATCTCTTGAAAATAACTTTGCTTGCTACATACTAAGTTCTGTGAATGTATGGTAACCAGGTTTATTTTTCAGTTGTGTTCCTGGTTAAACTAACAGAAGACTTAACGTTCAATTTTACTGCTTCCCTTTTATTTCATTAATAGTTCACATTTAGTTTTGAATAACAAGCTATTACACTGAAATTTAATAAATGAACAGTGTGTGTTTCATGTATTAATGGTATACTGCAATTTGTGGATTTATTAGTATGGTTAAGTTAGCAGAACACTGGAAACACGTCCTGTGTCCCGTTGTGTACCATAGCTGTATTTCCCCCTCGTGTTGTGGGGCAGTCCTGAAGGATACCAGCCCCAGGAGCTGGAAGACAGGGATGAGGAGCAGAACGAAGCCTCTGTAATCCAAGGGAAAATGGACAGTAACCTGATACAGCACTTGGACACACTCAAGGTTATGGGCCTGGATGGGATCCCAAGGTTACTGAGGGAACTGGTGACAAAGCTTGCCCAGCCACTTTCAGTCTTTTACCAGCAGTCCTGGCTAACTGGGGAAGTCCCAGGTGACTGGAGTAATATAATGTAAATGTGATGCTCATCTTCAAGAAGGGCCAGAAGGAGGATCCAGGGAACTACAGGCCTTTCATCATGACTTCTGTGTTGGCAAAGATCACGAAGCAGATGATCTTGAGCTCTATCATGTGGGCATAAACAGGACACCCAGGGTATCAGACCCAGCCAGCATGGATCTGTGGAAGGCAGGTACAGCTTCACTGGCCTGCTTGGCTTCTGTGACAAGGGTGGCTTACTTAGTGGATGAAGAAAAGGCTGTCAGTGTTGTGTGCCTGGGCTTTACTAAAGCCTTTGACATTGTCACAGCATTCTCCTAGGGAAATTGATTGCTTATTGTCTTAGTCATACTCTATGCTGGGTTAAAAAAAAGGCTGGATGGGCTGAGCCCAGAAAGTGCTGCAGAATGAGGTGAACTCCAGCTGGTGGCCAGTTATAAGTGGGTTCCCCAGGGCTAAGTGTTGGGGACAGTTCTGTTTAGTATCTTCATTGATGACCAGAACAAGGGGATTGATCTCACCGTGGTCAGTTTGCAGAGGACACCAAACTGGGCAAGTGTTGATCTGCAGGAGGGTAGGAAGGCTCTGCAGAGGGATCTGGACAGGCTGGGCGCATGGGCCAAGGACAGTTATATGAGATTCAGCCAGGTGAAGTGTCACAACCACCACAGTCTGGGGGAAGAGCGGCTGGAAAGCTGCTTGTTGGAAAAGAATCTGGGGGTGCTGGTTGGCAGCTGACTGAACATGACCCAGCAATGAGCCCAGGTGGATCCTGACTTGTATGAGAATCAACAATAGTATGGCAGCAGAATCAGGGCAGTGGTTTTCCCCTTGTACTCGGCACTGGTGAGGCTGTACCTCGAGTCACATGGATATTGAGGTGCTGGAGCAAGTCCAGAGAAGGGCAATAGAGGTGAAGGGTCTGGAGAGAAAGTCATATGAGATGCTACTGAGGGAGTTGGAGCCATTTAACCTGGAGAAAAGGAGGCTCAGGGGAGATGTTACTGCTCTCTCATAAGAGAAAATGGCCTCACGTTGTGCCAGGGCAGGTTTACATTGGATATTAGGAAAAATTTCTTCATAGAAAGGGTTGTCGAGCATTGGAACAGATGGCCCAGGGAAGTGGTGAAGTCACCAGCTATGGAGGTATTTAAAGACATGTAGATGTTGCACTCAGGGACATGGTTTAATGGTGGACTTGGAAGTTCTGGGTTAACGGTTTGACTCCATTAATTAATCTATGAAGTCTGTCAGCCTAGTATTCTCAATGTCTTTTGGACAAAAAGCTGGATGAGAGGAAAAGCTATGATGTTCCCTTCACAAAAATTCCAGGAGTCAGGTTTTGTATAGATATTTTGAATTTTCTTGGCTGTCGTTTTGTTTATTTGTTATTTATTACTTTGGGAAATTTTTTTGTTGTTCTCTATAGATGGACCTTGCAATCTCATGGATTTTTTTCATATTTCATTATAAAATGTAAGAATAGAATATGTAGCAAATACAGAAAACATGCTTGAATAGTTTCCTAACTAACTTCCCTAACTTCCTCAGGTATTACAGTAAGTTTGGTACTTACTGTATGAGGTGCAAAGTTTGGAAAGTTAACAGGGTTTTTTGTATCTCAGAAGGGTTTTATCATACTTGCTTTTGGTTCTTTGAACCTTTCTTTTATTTAAAGACCATACTTGGTATTATGCTGTTCTGCATTTTCTGCTATCCTATAACAATACTATTTCAAAGTATTCTAAATTGACACACATTTGACAATTTCAGAGGTTGAGTAAAATTCCTGAAGAATTGGTTGGTGTAACTTTGTCATGGGGTAACACCAAGTTGATGAATTGTTACCAGATCTAGAGCTGTCTTGTGTAGAAGGCACAATTCTATGTTTTGGATTAAATACCTGGCACAAACCAAGGCAGAAACTAGGCACTTGCTTTTGTGCTTTGTGCCTTTCTTTGCAGAGGCTATTTCCACAGTTCATGTCTTGCATGGCGTTTCAAGGAGCTAATGTAATTCAGAGTTTTGTAGTAAGAAAAGCACTTTGTGCTCTGATTTCATTCCTTGTCACAGTCATTCATTTCTGTCTTACCTGCTTACAAAAGGCTACTGTTGTGTAACTTCTTTGTTTTTTTTAAGTGAAGGTGAGAACTGATTAGATAAACTTCAAATTAGAGATTGTAGTGCCATTGTTTCCTAATGGTATGAAATTAATTATTTAAATATGAATTTTGATAGCTTAATTTCTACATTTTTATTAACATGAAAAGAACACATTTTTCTTTATTTTGAAGGATACTTCCTGTTTTCTTATGAGCTGCATATACCAAATTGTACAAAGAGCATCCTATATTTCTTCTTTATAAATTCATGAATGAACTTTAGTAAAACAAATTGGTATTTTCATTTCTAAAAGCTAAAGCTTAAAATAACTGGCAAAAGACAGCTTTGGTAATGGGCATAGGATGACTTCCTGTAGGATAGTTAAAATTTTTCTTCTGCTGTCATAGAAGTCTTAAAACCCTTTAAAGATAAGGAAACTAAGATACTTGCTGACTTTTTTCCCACTATGGACAGCTTTTGGAGACTTCTTCCCTTTGTACATGGGCTCTGTTACAACATTTAAAAGGGTTTTTAGATTAGAGTGTCCAAGCTTAATGCATAATAATCAGAACTGTGTATTTTTTTCTATGTTTCAATCTGAAGTGTCAGACTCCTTCAACGTGGCAGTTTTGGTTACTCATGTGAAGTGAGTTACTAAGATGTCACCTCTAGAACTTCTTTCTTTGCTGAAATGCTCATTTCTCTGGTTACTATCAAAGTTGCTCGACACTAAATGATCATGTGAAATCTGTAGAGGAACAGTTGCATTTGGAAACAGGTTCACTGAGTGAAGTAGCAGATAACAAAATGTGTATCAACTGCAAGGACTCATGACTAGGAGGAAAAAAAAGTTATTAAAAAAAGAAAAATGCATAAAACCAATGACAGACAAAAATTTAAAAATTGGCTATGCGGTGAGACAAATCCTTATGATTGGTGATGTTATTGCAAGAGGCTCTTGACTGAAACAGCTGACATTTAGTGGAAGAGTGCATTAAGCCGAATTTTAGTGTTTGCTTCACCATAGAAACATGTATTGTGCTATGTGTGTTTCAGTGCTGTAGAAGAATTACATGCAATTAGATTGCATTTTAATTTTATTGACCCAATATTGAAGTTACTGTAGTGAGCATAGCTGGTCCATTCACACCTGTGAAAGGGACTGTTACTGTAGTCTTGAACATTCTTGTATCCTTTTTTTCCTACTGCTTGTAGAACTAAAGCAAAAAATGACTAGAGATTTTATTCGGGGACAAAGTTGTCTTTTACTGCTGTTCTTTTGAAAATGTCTTTCTATCTTGCACTGAGAATGACATTCAGTAGGAGTGAAAATGAGTTTCAGATTTCTGTGACAAACAGTATAAATGGTCAGTTTTTCTGACATGACTCCATGTTTGTTGTTATGCTAAAGAAACTTTTGCATACTTAAAAATCAAATGTGTAAGTCAGTTCTGTGGTATTTTAGAGAAGATGAGATGCAATAGCTGCCTTGAAAAAACCAAACCATCAAAACAGACAAACTGTCAAGGACACAAAATTCAAAATGTTGCAGAATTGCTTCCGATCTATTTGTGACAATATTTGTAATTGTATGCTTTGTGTGTATGAAACATGAGCCTTGAGTTGCAGTTGTAAAACATCCTTTTTTGAATGGACAGCCAGTGGCTGCAAACATAATGTTCAGACCTTTCTGCGTGGGTTGCAGGAGTTTCTGAAGAACTTAAATAACACTGAATGTTGCCCTCAGTCTCCTCCTTCTCATATGAACCCTTTTGTCACAATGTGAGAAATACCTTGTACTCAGTGGGCAACCAGTAGACTTTCCGCAGGAGATTTCTACTGAGAAGTGACAGAGGGCAGCTTGGCAAATGTTCAGAAACCAACATTAACTTGCTGGAGCCCGGCATGGGACCTTGTGTTCAGCAGAATTCTTCTGACCTGTCTCTGCATGCCGAGCTAATCAGCAAACACCTAATGAGCCTACTCTAAAGAAACAGACCCTCTCACAACCTACTTCATTTTCATACGTTCTCTGGGGGTGGAGAGACAAGACTTCATAAGGACTGATGATGCTGCAAAGACCACAATAATGATAATTAACTTGCTGAATTTAGAAGATTATGCTGTTAATTAGTTGCAAAATAAAGATAAGTAATAGAGCAGCAGATGGTGGGATAACACCCAGGAGAAGGAGGGTTATTACTCTGATGAGCTTTTGTGGCAGATATGAAATATGGATCTGAGTTTTTCACAAATTGTTTCTGGAGTATATTATCTTGTTTCTGTGAGCTCTTGATGGAATGATCTAGTCCTACCAAATTTTGACAGATGTGGTGAGGATTTGTTTTCATGGATATACATGAACAATAAAACCTTGCTAATCAAGATTTTGAAAGCTATTAAGCTATCTGAAAATACAAGTTTTAGTTTGCTATAGCCACATAGTATCAAAAAACCTTGGTTGTCATCAAGTTTCCACCCATAATAATGCTTATATGCATTCATTCTTCTTTCAGTATACTTGATTGTTGAAACTGGAATTGTCATTGTATTTGGAGTAGCTGTCTCCCTGCTCACAAGGAAGCACAACATCCATATAATATTTTACTTCAGCATTGCCTCTTAAAATATGAAATGCTTTAAACACATGAGCTGGGTATCTACTTGTGAAAATCTGTAAATATTCCTCGGATTTTCACAATATGTCTGCATTTCTGGATAATTTTAATCCTAACTACTTGACTCTCAACTTTTCAGCATTGCATTATAAAAGTAAACCCAATTATTTTCTGATTCCTTAATACATTACGTTTAACAATGTAATTCTCTAAAGGACTTTATTTACTTACTGAATTAAAATGTTTAAATGTTAACAGTAGGGCAAGTTAAGTCCTACTCTGACTGTTTGCACATCTGTGTGCAAACTCAGCAATTACCACCATGGGCAAAACAGACTCAATTTGAGGAAAATTAGTTTTATTTATTACCAATCAAATTAGAATAGGATAAAGAGAAATAAACCCAAAACTTAAAAACACCTTCCCCTCTCTTCTTCCTGGGTTTAACTTCTCTCTACGCCTGTGCCCCTGCAGGGAAGGAGGAAAGGGGAAGAGGGATTGTGGTCAGTTCATGGCATGTCTCTGCCACTCCTTCCTCTGCTGGAGGAATGGGTCGGCTTGGAAGGGACCGGTTTGGATCATCTGGCTCAACCCCTCTGCTCAGTCAGGGTCATCCCAGAGCACATGGCACAGGATTGTATCAGCAGTTTTTGAGTATCTCCATGGAGACTCCACAGCCTCTCTTGGCAATCTGTTCCAGTGCACAGTCACATGCACAGTAGAGAACTTCTTCTGCATGTTCAGATGGAACTTCCCGTGCATTTGTTTCTGCCCATTTTTTCTTGTCCTATTGCTTGGTACCACTGAGAAGAGCCTGGCTCCATCCTCTTGACACCCTCCCTTCAGGTACTTACTGACCTTGATGAAGTCCCCTCTCAGTCATCTCTTCTCAAGGCTGAACTGGCCCAGCTGCCTCAGCCTTTCCTTCTAAGAGAGATGGTCCAATCCCTTAATCATCTTTATTGGCCTCCGCTGGACCTGCTCCAGGACATCTGTGTCTCTCTTGTACTGGAGAGCCAGAATGGACACTCCAGATGTGGCCTCACTAGGGCTGAGTGGAGGGGCAAGATCACCTCACTCGACCTGCTTGGCACGATCTTCCCAGTGCAGCCCAGGACACCATTGGCCACGATGCCACACCTGGCACAAGAGCACACTGCTGGCTCATGGACAGCTTGTCCACCAGGATCCACAGGTCCTTCTCTGCAGAGCTTCTTCCCAGCAGGTGCATCCCCAGCCTGTACTGATGAGTGAGGTTATTCTCCCTCTGGTGTAGGGCCCTGCATTTGCCTTTCAGGAGATTCTTACCTACCTGTATCTCCAGCTTGTCAAGGTCCTTCTCAAAAGGTTGCACAGCCCTCTGGGGTATCAGCCACAGCTTCCCATGTCTTGTGTCACTGGCTGAGGAGGCATCGTCTTGCCCCTTCTTCCAAGCCACTGACAAATAAGTTAAACTGGGTGCAGTCCAGAACCTTGGTGACCACCAGTAGTGACAGGCCTGCAACTAGTTCCTGTGCCACTGATTATGACCTTCTGGGATCTGCCATTCAGCTAGTTCTCAATCGACCTCACTGTCCACTCATCCAGTCCGCACTTCCCATATTCCAGTGTGCAGTGCCTCCCGTGGGAGTCAGTTCTCCATGAATTTCTCCAGTGTGAATCCTTCCCACAGACTGCAGTTCTTCACAAACCGCCCCAGTGTCGATTTCTTCCACTGGGTGCAGTCCTCCACAGGGTCACAAGTGCTACCACCAAATCTGCTCCTGTGTGGGCTTCACATTCCATGGTCCCACAAGTCCCAGCAGGAGCCTACTTCATCCTGGGTTTCTCACAGGGTCACAACCCCTTTCAAGCATCCACCTGCTCTGGCTTGGGGTCCTTCACAAGCTGTGTGTGAATCTGCTGCCCCGTGGTCCTCCATGGGCTGCAGGGACACAGCTGCCCCACCATGGGCTGCAGGGGAGCCCCAGCTCTGGTGCCTGGAGCACCTCCTGCCCTCCTTCTCTGGCCTTGGTGTCTGCAGAGCTGTTCCTCAGAAATACTCTCACTTCTCTCTCTGGCTGCCATTGCTGTTGTGCAGTTTGCGGCTCTTTTTCTCCTGAAATGTGTGGTCCCAGAGGTACTACCACCACTCGACGGGCTCAGCCGTGGCCAGGGGCAGGTCCATCCTGGAGCTGGCTGGCCTTGGCTCTGTGGGATGCGGGGGAAGGTTCCAGCAGCTTCTCAAAAAAGCCACCCGTGCAGCCCAACCCCGTGGAAACTTTGCCGTGTAAACCCAATGCAAGTAATTTTTGAAACAGTAACTTTTAAAAAAACCCCAATATCAGGGCTTGAAATAAAAAAGGGCATACCCTTTAGAACCTCAGCTGAAGTTAACATAGGCACATTGTAACTATTTTGGTAAAGCTGATTCCTGCTGTCAATACTCTCTTGATGATGACTAATGAAAGTTTGTCACGTCCTTACAGTAAGTTATGATACAAGAAAAACTTCCAAATTCAGGCCATAAATGAAAATACATTGGAAAAAATCATATGTTAATAACTTACAGAAAGGATATTGTCATATTAAATGTTAAATATTTTCATTAAAAGTATTTTTTAAAAACTGAGTGGGAAGTGATGTGTACAATAAAGGAAGAGCATCAAACCTTTTAGCAGTTTTTTACTGTAAAATAACATGCTGTAACAGTTACCTTGCATATTTCTACATAAATGATCTTTATATATAATGTGAGGCTTCTTAGTATTTTGTGCATTATTATGATGTTTCAGGAAAGATCTTGGCTTTTATCTAATTACACATAGGAAGGGTTGCAGAGGTGAATGTTTGTAAAGTGGAGGCATAACAAGCTATTTAAAAATGGATAGGGAACACCAGATTTTTTAAAAGGGAAAGATGTTTATATTCTGGTTAACTATTTTCCTTCATGTGTGGTTGTTACCATTGTGGTAGTACCCTTGTGTACTACCAGTCTCAGGAAGTGTTTGTTCATGGCCTTCCAGAAGTCTCTGTGCAGACACAGTTCATCATGAAGGAGGCTTTGTGTTTACTTTTCCCTACAACTTACCATCCCTCTGTTTTTGGGATCCTATGTAAGCCTCATTGCTATTGTTATGCTTGCCAAAAATTGTCATCTGTTAGTAGGTATGCCTGGATCAGTGTTGAAAGCCTATAAAAAGAAACAACAGAGTTTGGAGTGCCTGTTTCCAAAATGGAAGTAACTACTAATATAAATAATTAATTGCTCGAGTTGCCATGATAGAATATTTCCTTTTTTTTTTCTTTTCTTTATTTTCTGCTTTCAGAGATTGAAAGCAGCCTTGACCCAGCAGCACCCTCAGGTAACAAATGGAGATACTGCCAAGGGACATCCAAGTGGGTTGGTTAGGACTCAGTCAGAGGAACCACGACCACAGTCACTACAGCAGCCTGCAACTTCAACCACTGAAACACCGGTATGACAACAGAGTGGAGGTGTACTTCCTACCCTCTCTTTTTATTTTGCAGACATTCTTTACTCTTGATTTATAAAACAGAGGTTAATAGGTTTCTCTTGGAGTCAATAGCTTTGTAGCAGTAAAATATTTATATGTCTTACATGTTCTTAAATGCTTCTAAAATCTGTTTTCCAAGATGATAATTTCAAAATAGGTATTATCTATCTGCTCAAATTTAGAACTAAGTCCTGATTTCTAGAGTTCATTAACAGGAGATTCTCTGGTATCTGAAATTTGTACAAGCTGGTCAATATATATAGAGATATAGATATATAGAGAGATATGGGAAAAAATAACTGCTCTTATTTTGTATTTCTGTTGCATCTGTTGTATATTTAATATTTGATATCATAAGTGCTCTTAGAAATTTTTAATTGCATCAGGTATCAGGCTTATGTTAACTTACCTGACAGATCTTTTCTGGGCTGCCCCATGAAGAGTTTCAGCTCTGTGATGAAGTGTACTGTGTTAAAGTGTAAAGTGTCAGGTTCTCAGAGGGGGGCTCTGATTTTAGGTATGGTATGCTGTGCTTTTGGGGTGCTCAGTGATTGCAGGGGAGTAAAAAGCAAGACCTCGGAGTCAGACTGGAAGTGGGAGTGCTGCTGGAGGAAAGATAACTTCCCTGGATGAATCCTGGAGGATTGCAGCTGTTCTATTTCTAAAAGACCTGTTAGAATGTATTTTCAAAACACTTTAAAAAAATCTTAAAGAGTTATTTTTCAGAATTCTTAGTATAATACCAATTTTATAAAAGCCACACCCTTGGCCAGAACCAGAAGGACCTGCATCTGCAATGAAAGCCTCAGATTCTTGGACTGGACAGTGAAATCAAATAGGCTATCAAAACAAAAATGTTTGGAGCAGAAAAAGGAAAAAAGCAACCCTTCATATAAACTAATCTTTTTATGGCTGCTGTTCCCCATATTGCCTTCAATTTTTAAAAGAGTATTTTCATAATATCACATAGAAGAATTTTCAAGATGAAAAACTCGCTGTTTGATTATTTTATGGTTATTTTTCAATTAGTATTAACCAAAATTCCAAGTGTTTAATTCTTAAAAGGCTGATTGGAGTTCCCTTTTTTATTTATTATTAGCTATTTAGAATTTATGCCAAATCAATATGCCAGCTAATATGTTTGGGGGTTTTAATTTAAAAATAAAAAATCTTACTGTGCTAGGTTGAACATGCAGGTGCACCCTTGAATATGTCATGTAGACAGTTATATTCTGTCTCTCCTATTGTTTTAAAGGATTTAAAGAACCATTATGTTGTTATCATATTTCATTAAATCTTCATTTAGGTTCTGTATACAGCTGCAGAGTGAGTGTAATGTATAATTTAAAGTATGGAAATATTTTGATCCCGTCATAATATGTGGGTGGATTAAGGGAAATCGTTATTCAGTGGTGGGGAACACATCAACAAGTAGGAAATTGCTATCTGGAGATCCAGGAATTGGTGGATCTCAGCACTGGCAGCATTTGTCAAACAACTTCTGTGTAGTGGGCATAAGCGTTTGTGTCATGTTCCAGTTGTGACCAGGTTTGTGGGAAGAGTATTTGGGAGGAGTCAGAAATAGAAAATGTATTTCCTGCTAACTGTAACTTGAAAGCTATTTTGGGTGTAGTACGTTAATGTAACGTGTTCAGGAGTGTAAACATGGTAAAAGTTTTGAAAACATTGCTGTAGAGTTAAATGGACATAGCATTCCGCAAAAGAAATGTGCGTAACCTGAATGTATTTAGAAATGTGCTGAATGCTTTTCTCAGGATGTGATGATGACTGTCGAACCTGCTGTTTAAACTACAGCACTGGCGTAAGTTGTGAGTAGTAGCATATTGATGGCTTGCTTAATACTTTTTACTGTTTTCAGGCATCACCAGCTCAGCCCACGCCACAAACACCAAATACAGGTGGTCGGCGAAGAAGAGCTGCCAATGAAGACCCTGATGAGAAAAGAAGAAAGTTTCTGGAGCGAAACCGGGCTGCTGCTTCCAGGTGCCGACAGAAACGGAAAGTCTGGGTGCAGTCATTGGAGAAGAAAGCCGAGGACCTGAGCTCACTAAATGGCCAGTTACAGGTATACTTTTTATTTCAAGTCAAAATGAGTAAAGTTTTTCCCTTCCTAAGCAGTGATCCTTGATCATTGGAACTTAAAACTTTGCATTAAATCTAAAATAGAAATGGATTTATAACTGGTTGCTCAGATGAGATTTGAAAATTCAGCACTAATTGCATATAGCAGTAAAATTAGAGAATAAGGGCATACATATATTTCAAGATGTGTGAACTATAGGATCTTTGTTCTATTTTAACTAACTTTCAGACTATGATACTAAACAAAGATGGCAAGATGTGTTGGAATAAAGGCTTATTAGCAAAATAATAGTCTTATTTTGAACAGGTATTGCTCTTAATAATTTGTTTCGCAACCTAAGTTATTTAAATAAGTTTTAGGTTTATTTCCTTTGGTTCTTTCAAATTTCACTTCTTTTCCTTAAAAGTGAAAGTAGTGCTTGTGAAAGGTGCCAGATTGACATCACTGGAAACTGAAGGCCTCTTTTGTCCACAGAACAGGTACAGCACAGGTAGTGGCAGTGTAAATTTCACCACACTGCCCTCCCAGTGTGCATAAATCCTATAGAGACAGAAGTATGCTGTAAGAGGGTAGGCTAGTATATGTTGCCACTCCTTTTTCCACCTCATCTGAGGTTGTCAGTCTTGGGAAGTTGTCATGTGGACACACCTTTGTCCCGGTAAAACTATCCATGTTGCTTTTTCTTAAACTAGCATTAAATGTTAAAGCATTCTTTCCTAATGTATTCCAGCAGCACATAAGAATTGGCACAAAGAATTGTTTTCAAAATAAAATGTCTACAAGCTTTGTTTTGAAAATTCCTGAAAGGAAAAAATTGTGTAATTTCCTAAATAAAACATTCATTTAGAAAATGCAGTGAAATGTACTTTGACTTGTTAAAGTTCCACTTCTTTTTCTTCATCAGAGCTGTTCACTGAGACAGATTCACAGATCTTCTTCCTATGAAAACTCCTCTGTCGTGCTGTTTGGTAAAGAAAATACCAGTCTGACTAACAGGAAAGTAGGGCATGCTGAGATTACTTTTCATCATGTAATCAAAATTACAGTGTATCAGCTGTCTTCATGTCTTTAAAAATACTCAGTATCCCAGACCTTAAAATTTAGAAAATTCCTACCTAAACACACAATGTGAAATGATTTCCCATGTTCCAAGTATCATGACACTGTGCACCAGCACTGGTTAAATTTCTTGCAAGTATATATTCTTCTCATACCTCTTCAGTCTTTAGTTGTGTTCCTTTATGCAGTCACAGTTCTCAATGAAGTCCAATAATTACAAAGTTAAACACAGCAATGTAGCTTAAATAATCTAAGAAATGAGTGAAGGAGAATAAAAACAATTAGCCCTAGTTCAATTTTTTAGTGGAAGTAATATTTTTATCACTTGAACTGCTTTGACTAACATACACCAATTTGTATAACAAAAATCACGTAAGTGCCATAACTGAAAGATTTTCAAGAGTTAACTCAGTCACAGTGAATTCAAGAAAGATTTTCTTATGATCTAGCAAAAGCAAAACTTAACTGTAAAGAACAGAATGGCTTGTAAAGAAAATTGAATGTCAGAGAAATAATTAAGCTCTACTTTATGCTGAAACATAAATCAATCCTGTATTTCTATAATAATTCTTCACTTGACAGGCTAACACAGCTAATCAGCATAGTGGGCAGTAATGACCCATGATTACTTACTTTAATAGAAAATCTAATAAGTTTGGAATTTTGCCTTAGTGGAGTTTTATAGACTGAGTGTTTGGGTTAGTAGTTCATATTTTGCTTAATATCTAAGTGACCTGCTCAGCTGAATTTACCAGAATGTCACATTTGCAAAAGTTGGGTCATAGAAAAATAACTGCATTGCATTGCTTCGTGTAACAATTCTGACTCTTTTCAACACAGTAGCTTTCTTGTAATGTCTGCATCAAAGCTTCTGATGTCAATGGGAAACCTTTTAAGGCTGGAAACTTGCCAACAGTATATAGGGATTTTGAAGAGGTTTACTTGGTTAATGTACGTATTTTGTTCTGTATATTAACTTCTGCCAAGTTCTTCTTTTAAATGTTTGAAGGTAATTTCCTTTTTAAGCAGTATTTTTCAAATTTTTTGCTTAAGGGAAGATTTCCATGTATTACATCACACTAGTAACATACATAGGTTAGACAGGCTGTATTTATTATCGGCTCTCCTGTGTAAGTTTTTTTCAGGGTTTCAACCTTTTAAAGTTTATTTACTGTTCGATTTTTGTTGACTGTGTGTTCTACTAATGTGTTGACTTGTTTATTGATCTTAAATTCTGTTCCTCACCTTGTTTGGCCTGTGTGCCTTGTGCAGTCCTGCCGGGTATGGGGTGCTGTGTAACGTATTAAGAAGGTATTGTTAGTGTGTCCACAGTGGCCACTCAGCTGTACTGCAGGATGAGATGCCAAAGTGCATTATATGGACAGTATTTGGTCCCTGTTGCTTTAATAATGTTAGAGGGCAAAGTATTAGAAGAAGAATGGCCTGTCTTCCTCACAAGGTCACCGTTGCGTTTTCAGTGAGCAGCAGTCCAGTGATGGTTTGTACTGATGCTGCAGAAGCTGCTTGAGGAAGGTTAAATTATGAAAGTATGCCCGTAAGTAAAGATCCTTTCCCAAGGAAGATGTCCAAAAAGAAACAGGGAGAGCACTGTTTTATTCAGCCACAGACAATCCCCTATCCCCAGAAGTCACATCTGCCTGTCTCTGATGATAATTCTGGTAAATGCATATCACAAATACTGTCCCACATCTTGCTGAGTAAGGGTTAATCTGGTCCCACTATTACGTACACATTTTGGATGCAGGGAGAAAGAGGCAAATACAGACGAACATGTCATACACTGTGTGGTATATCTTTGTAAGAATACAGAAAGGAAAGCAGGTAAAGTCAATATGCTTTCCTCCAGCAACCTGCTTTCTCATGTTAGCACATTTTGAAATGTGGGCACATATAAATTCTTCTAGACAGTATGTGAGGTATATTTCATGCTTATTTAAGAAATGTTGATGCCTACATTTGACTCAAAATCTTGTTAATGAGGAGTACCTTTCTGGTGTGAAAATTCTAAATAATCTTTCTTCATGCCAGCTGCTAAAGTGTTTATTCCACGTGTGGCCTGTTAGCCTGTTTTCAACAGGTTAACCGCATGTTAAATGACCACCACACGTTAATGTGTTTTGAACAAGATTAAAAGACTTGGTATGGTCACATACAAGATAAGGAACCACAATGTGTGTGGGTATTGGTTCTAACAGCCTCCCTTTACCAGTTAGAAGTGGTAATATGTGAAGGACAACCACAGATTGCCTTTCTGTGACATTCCACATCCCATGTCTGTGTCTAGCAGACATAACTTTGTTCTAGTTTCAGGAGTGATGTGTGGATTGCATGTAGCTCTCTTGGCACAAGTGTTTGTGTTATGGAATACACAACGAGCACTGTTAGTGAGATTACCTCAACCTTTTTTTGCATAGGAATGCTGTTCGATTTTTTTCGAGTCTGCTTTAATGTAAGATAATGTATTTGCTTTTTGTATATATGCCAGCAACATTCTTAATATTTTCAATACAGCTTACATTAATGCATAAACTTGTAAAACTTAAATAATAATAATAATAATATATGTTACTTTACTTACAGAGATAAACAGCAACTTCATACTTAAATGTGCTGTTTATGTGTAAAATTCCTCCTTAAAATGTAGGAGACAAGATGGAAAGTTTCTGAAAACCTTTTCATGATTTGATCACTTAATTTGCCAACATTCCTTTGAATTAAACAGAAGTATATTTTGTAGTCTTGGACGTTGTTACTTCTGTAGATTGTCAGTGCAGGTTTTTTTATTCCCCAACTGTGTAAGTTTTGTGCAGCTGCCTGCTTGGCATTCAGATCTGTGGCTCCTCGGTAAGTAACATGGTGAACTAAGGGGAGACTGAGCGCTGGAGGCAATAGCAGGGTGCTTTCTTAACAGCCTGAGGTTTTAGGACATGTCATGCCAGCTGGTCGGGAATTTATGGGGCTTTTGATTGGGTTTCTTTCATTGCAACCTTTTTTGTTTGTAGTTACGTTTTTCTTACATTAAAAATGTTTGTGAAGTCAGATTTTTGGCATCTTTCAGCTGTTGCTTTTAATACGTAGTTTCTAAAAGAGATATTTTTCACAATAAAATGGCTGAATAGAAAAGGGATCCTTAATAGTTTAAGAGGATTTTGCAAGTATAAATTGAATTTTTTTGTCTACTAAATGGAGAGAGAGAACACAAAGAGGACCTTTTCTTTTAACAGTCTGGTATTTTAGTTACTGAGTGTAATTAAACCTGCTAAGTTCTGTTCCAAAAAAATTGTTTTCCTTTGGAATCCTTTTACTGGTAATTCATCTCATCTCTGACTACATTGCCTTATTTCTGGCTTGCAAGTAAATAGATTGACTTTCTTGTGGTTTATTTTTCCAGATAATTTTAGTTGCAATCCAGTTTTTGTGTGTTTGTTTTTTCTTTAACTTGCTCCTAAATGCATAAACACAGGCATTTACCAAACAATTATGTCACATGTGGGGTATACTGTGCTAATGTGGAGAAGTTTTATACTTAAAGTAACTTTAAGTGTCAGTAGAAAGGATTTATATTTAAAATCAAGTAACCCATGAAAAATATGCATTGTATCAAGATATGAGGATCACAAAGCATTACAGATAACTTGATTCATAAATACTTTTCTACTGTTTAAAGTGAAAAATGCCATACCATTCTGAATTTAGGTTGTCACATGTAATGCAGTTACGTAGAGTTTCTCATCTATAGACCCCAAACTGCTTTACAGGGAAGGTAAGTATTGCTGTCCTCCATTTCACAAATGGACAAAGTGAAGCACAAAGCAGTAAAATGACCTTGCTCAAGATCACCCAGTAGTGGAAAGGCACAGTCTGGAAATGAACCCAGTCCCTGGCTTCTGCAGGGGCTGTCTCCTGGGTTTCACTGTGCTTTAGTGACATAAGCTGACATCTCAGGATTTTGTCATT
Source organism: Pithys albifrons albifrons (assembly GCF_047495875.1). Classification (NCBI taxonomy): domain Eukaryota; kingdom Metazoa; phylum Chordata; class Aves; order Passeriformes; family Thamnophilidae; genus Pithys; species Pithys albifrons. The sequence goes on along the minus strand of NC_092465.1, from coordinate 22,628,583 downwards.
ATTATCAACGATTCCTTCAAACAACACATTTATATATGGCTGACAAAATAAAAATCAGTCTGGAGATCAACAAATATTTGCTAAATTGTTTTCCATTACACGAGATTTTCTTTTTTGAAGTCCAAGTATAAAAATAGTCACTAAAAAATTATTCTGCATTGGCTTTTTGGGATTTTTTTCTCTCAATGTTGAATGTGGCATCTGTTAAAATGTGTGTAGCTAAATGTAGGTTTGCTCTGATTAGAATTCATCACAAAACCTTCCAGAAGAATCTCAGTAGCTGTATCATGTGAATGATGAGACTATATGTAGATTCTGTACCTGCAAACTGAAAAACATACATTGTTGTTTTTTTTTTTAAAAAAACATTTCCTAGTTAAAATAATAAAAGTTAGCCAAGTTTCAGCTAATGTTTACATTTTCTGAGATAAAAGAAATGTATACATTTCTGCAATACATGCCAAATGAAAATTTCTTGTATTTTAGCTACCCCTAAATGAACAACTGAAAATCCTATAAAACTTAATGCTTACCTTCAAAACGTGTGTAGTTGGAGCCTGGTAAAGTACATAACTTTCTTCTCGTTTAGAATGAAGTCACCCTGCTGAGAAATGAAGTGGCACAGCTGAAACAGCTTCTTCTGGCTCATAAAGATTGCCCTGTAACTGCCATGCAGAAGAAATCTGGCTATCATAGTGAGTAATGTTCCATTACCCATAGCCTGAGGCTGCATCAGTGAAATACTGCCAAAGTGAACTGAATGAGCATTAAAATTGAGAAGTGCAGTTCTAATATTACATATATTACATTAAAGATTTTTTTTAATCTTGAAGGTTATTGGAAGACAGGAATTAATATGTGATATTTAGAAATACATTTTTAAGTTGAAATTGAATTGTTGCATAACATTGGAGGTTTTATGTTGGTTTAATAAATGTATATGATAATTAACATTCAAGGACTATCGGTTACTACACCTGCTCTGGAAAATATAATTGAAGTATTAAGAGCACATGATAAACCATTTTTTATACTTTATCTTAGCCTAGTACAGTGAAAGGTCCTTGTGGGTTTTTTTAATTCATCATAATGAGATTTCAGCAGAGGTCCTATAACAGCTGTCCTCATTTACCACAACATCCAGGATTAGTCAAGCCATTAAAATAATCAGATGCAGGTTCATGGCTTCTACTGTACAATATCTTTTAGATTGTTTTGATTTTCATATTAAACAACTGCTTTTCAATAAACAAAAAACATGTTTTTATAAGCAGTTCTGATTTTGAAGGGAATACTGAGACTTTCAATATCAATTTTTTCTAATCCATATTTTTACTTTTAAGTTATTCATTTGATTTTTTATCCTTCCAGCATTTTAAAGGTTATTTGTGCTTTTCTGACTTGTAACTTCCTTTTTGGCTGTGATACACAGTGCCAGAACCAGCTGCTGCTGCTGGAGAATAAATGGCCAATTTTGTCCATTGTACACAAATTTGTTACAAATAACTGAGCTGGGAATGCATTAGGCAACATTCATAATATATAACCCACAGCTTTCGTTTTTATGATTTAGTGATATTTCAAGATATTTGTAAATGTGAAGATTGTTTCTGCCATATGTAGCCACTTCATTTTAATTTGCCAGTGTCAGTAATTCAGGAGAATAAAGGAACATTTTGTATTGCATGCAAACAGATCCTCAGGTGCTTGCGATAAAACTTAATGGCCACCATCTTTACTTGTAGTCATTGTAAGCAATTTCATCAGAATGGGCAATATTTTTTAATTTAAAAGATTCTGGAGATTTAGCAGCTCTGTATTGCCATATATATTTAGAATACTGATTTTGTCAGTTTTGAACTTATAAATCTTGGTCCTTTGATCTCCAGTCATTTTGACAGGACAGAAAATAGCATCTTGGAGTAAATTGGAACAGTACAGAAATATGTTTGGGATTTATATTAACAATGATTGCTGCAGGGATGAGGCCATTATGGCTCCCATCTGACAGAACAACATAATTTCATAGGGAAGATACAAGGGGGGATGGCATTATGCGTGCAAGGTTTTAAAAAATCAAACAGAAAAAACAACAAAGCCCTGTAGGTTTCTTAAATTTTGTTGGGTTTTAGGATGCATGTTCCTGAATTATTGGCATGAAAAATACTTAATTTTAAGTCATAAATTGGCAAACTGGTTACATGCTAAGAATTTATTCACTGAAGAATTAGCAAATGGCCTGGTTACTAATGCTTGTTTTCTGCCCTGAGAAAATGACTATAATGCTTCTGGTTTACTAAGGAATGCAAAATGAATCAGACCTAAAATACCAATCAGTGGCAAAAGCAAATATTAGGAAAAAAAATAGTGTGCAAGGAGATTGGAAGCCCAGCTCACTGCAAGCACAGCTTGCTAAGTTTCTTGAAAGTCTCTTGAAAGTAAAAAACTTAACATGAATGATAATACTAACGCCAATCCTCTGAAAGGATTTTGTCACATTATCTCTGTGTGAATATTGTTAGGAAAGCATGTTGGCTAAGTGACATACCCACAGTACAATTTATGAGAGGAAAAATGGTTTCAATCAATATGTTCATGAAAATGGTGTTCCTATAAACTGTATTTAAATAAACATATTATATTCATCAAGTCATCAAAGTTCAATTGCTGCAAAAATGTAGCAAGTGGTTTAACAGTTCTGCCTCTACAGAAGAAGTGAAGACCTCAGTTTACAAAACTCCTGCAGTGCCGACAATTGTGCACTGCTTAAAAAGTGCCAGTTTAGACCATGTACACCACAGCTAAGTCCACAATTTGATGGTTTTCCCTGTTATTTTTATGCATTTAAATAGGCACAAATAACCTGTCACTTTTCAGGGTATTTTTGGCACTTAATTTTACATATTTTTTAAGATCTTTTCAATTTTCCTGGCAGTTTTCTCTGAAGCCAAGTGAAAAGCACAACAGTTCTAAGATTGTTCTTGGGATCATATTGTCCTTATTTAAATTCTTGTTCCTGCTTCAAAAGAGGTGTCATCGGGACAGAGAAACCAGAAAAACTGATTATTGCACTTTGAGTCAGTATGGATGAATTTGTGTTGCAGTGTTTTAGTTTTTGGCCAGCTTAAATTTTTTTATTTCCCAATGAAGGATATTATGCTTCCGAATGTATCTTTAGCCCTGGGGGGGTAGGTGCTGTGTATAGAATAAATCTAGATGCTGTTCATTTATTTTTCATGTTATCTTTTCCATACTAAATAATTTTTAAAAGTCTTCTGCAATACACTGTATATTTTCTCAGGATTTTTTTGGACTTGTGGTAGGAAAAAGGTGAAAACTTGCAAGAAGAAAATGTGAAAATCAAAGATGTAAAAAAAAATAAAGGGGTTTTTAGGTATTTTTTCATATTTTTCAGAAGGACATCAGGACATCATAGTATTCGAGAGCATTTGTTCAAAACTGAATATAAAAGAAGAAAAATAGAGGCTGCAGTGGGGGTTTGTGGGGGTTTGTGTTCTTTCTCAAGTTAAAGAAATGGTAGAAGGTAAATAGCCAGTTTCAGACCTTGAATGATTTGAACCTCTCAAACCACTTACGTTCCTGCAGCCTGTTCTGGAGAAGCAGCAGTTCCTCAGTGGCTGCAGGGGGTGATATTCACAAAGGCCAACTCACTGGAAATGAGTATTTCTAAGCTTAAGTCCCTCTATAGTCCTTGAAAGGCCAAATGAGAATTACCATGAGGTTTCCTCTCTAGTGATTAGCAGGGGACTGAAGGGAGTTCAGAATCACATGTTGGTGCTTGTGTACTCATTTTGGTTTTGGTGGGGTTTTTTCTTCTGAAGACCAAAATCCCTCTTTGCTTACCTTACTAAAAGGTGTTGGTAAGCAATGCTAAGAAGCAAATGATGACAACATTTGGCTACTCTTAAAGGATACTTTTTAGAGCATCCTCAAAAGTCTGTGCTTTTTTGGTGTTTTTTAATTCCTTTCTATAGCTCATCTAGCCCATGTTGTGTCAATTCCCAGAATGGCTTATGCCTTATGACACAACCTGTCTAGGAACTATCTTGCCTTGAGGAAAGTCCATGTAATGTAGCTCTGTAAATTTTCTGCTTTCTGATATACAGCAAACGTTACTTCTGTAGGTTAATTTCTAATCCAGAGTGTGCATTTTCCTTGATTTGAGGCAAAGCTGGAGGAGCTGTTAAAAAACTAAAATCCCTTGGCTTTTTTTTTTTTTCACACTGCTAGCTACAGTATGATTCTGGTGTGTGTCAGTTGCACTCTTGAAACCACAGTCCCGTGTCTGGCAATTCTGTGGTCAACTAAGAAAAAAGAAAATTTTTCTTACTCACAGCTAGTATGTTGTATAAACCTGAGTCCAACATGAACTTCATTTCACTGTTGTTCGTTGATACTTAGTGTTCTGTTGCTAATATTACCCTGACTTTCTGTGAAAAAGAGGATACGACACCACAGCGTTAGCTCGTATTCTCATGTTAGTGTCATCCTTTCCCATCCTTTCTCTTCCTCTGGGACACTTCTAAATTCATAGGCCAATCTCAAGCAAATCTGAAAGGGATTACAAAGCCAAGACTAGAGGAAACCAAACTTTGTCCTGTTGCTCTGTCACAAGGAACAGTTCCCACCAGCTTCTGGCTATGCGTGTATCACGACAGTCCGACAGTGGTTGCAAAGGGACTTCCAATATTCCATCTGGGTGCTGGTTTTAGTTGGTTGGTAAAACTGTTGGGGAAAACATTTGAAAATATTAAGTATGACAAAGTGATACAAAAAAGTTACAGTGAAAATCAGCATTCATATTTCTGATTTTGGAGTTCTTTTTGCTTGTCAGTGTTTGTATAATCCCCAGGCAAACCTTTGCCACTCAGCATAATATGGGTGTCTGTGCAAGAAAGACATTTTAAATCATGCTCATTGTGGACAGTCAAAATTATCTTTTAACCTGCTTACCCTCTGTCATGGGAAAACATGATGTAACTTTGTGGCTAATCTACTTCAGTTTCGTGGGAAACGCATGAAATATTCTGGAAATATTTTTAAAACTACGTTTAACAATTTAAAACCCTGTTGGGAGGCATTTGTATGCAAAAGAAGTTATGGAACTTTGTTGAAAGAATGTGAGTTGAAAACTTGTGAAAGTATTGTCCAATTAATATAGCACTGTATATATTATCTTTTCAGATTTCTTATTCATGATCACAAGTAATTGTTACTGAATATAGAATTACTCTTGTTTGATTACTAAGGAGATGCAGTCAATGGCGTATATAAAAAAATTTAAAGCAAATTCATATAGAACCAAGATGTCTGGTAGCATTTTTAGTCTGTGAATATGCTTATTGATGTGAACATGCATCATTAGAATTAGGTGTGGTACCCACCACCTAATTTACTAGAAAGAAATTAGCCAATTTTAATCATGGCTTTGAAGATGTGAAAATCAGTTCTGGTTTCCTGAATAGTCCATATTGCCGTCTATTTTTTTTTGCTTACAAAGTAGTATTTTCTTTTTTAAAAGAATGAAAACAAGATTGTTTTGCCATTTGTGCTGTTACACCATGAATTTTAGTTATTTAGGGACTGATTGCTGTTACTGCAGTGGGGTGGTGTGCATTCCAGGGGACAAAATGAATTAATTTTTCTTCTTCAGCTGCAGATAAAGATGACAGTTCAGAAGACATATCAGTGCCAAGCAGTCCCCACACAGAAGCAATTCAGCACAGTTCTGTCAGCACTTCCAACGGCGTCAGCTCCACCTCCAAGGCCGAAGCAGTGGCCACCTCTGTTCTCACGCAGATGGCAGACCAGAGCACGGAGCCTGCGCTGCCCCAGATCGTCATGGCGCCTCCCTCCCAGTCGCAGCCTTCAGGAAGTTGATTAAAAACCTGCATTGCATCAGTTTCTTAGATACACATCTGTGACTTTAAAGGGAAACCAACAAAAGACCAGTCTCCATCTAGGAGAAACTGTAGCTTAAAATTATTCATTTTGGAAAATCCAACTTAAATTTGGCTTTAAAGATTGGCAGGTGGAGATGAGACAGAACAGCAGTTCTAGTCTCTTGGCGAAAGACTTTTTTTTTTAAGTATTAGTTTTGCTAGTTATTTTTTGTGCTTAATGTGTAAAGTGTGTGTACAGTACAATGTGGTTTATTTCATTTTTAATTTGGTATTATTTCAACAAACATTGGGGTGAATTACTGAAGGTCATCCCCAAGACTGTGATAGTAATATTATGTGACATTTTTATACCAAAGTTCTGCATAGTCCCTATTGACTTTGTAATGTTAGCAAGGTCATAAAGCACTAGGCAAGAGAAAGACAGTAACAGTAAATTTGCTTTTAGTCTTTTTGCCTTTTTTGTTGTTTTGCACATTGTGAGAGGAAGAACATTGGGAGAAAAACATTTGGGTTGTTTTATGTATAGCATTTTGGTTGACTTTTAACTGTTGGGGTTTTTAATTTGTTTAATAGGGCCAGTACAGTATAAGATACAGTGCTCTTATGCACATACCAATCCTAGATGAGGATCATTACTACATAGATTGGATTTTTTTTTTTTTTTGAAATTGATGTCAGGTGGGGTTTTTTCCACTCCAACACTTCCGTTCTGGTGGGAGAAGAGCTTTATTTCTCTAGTCAGAATAGGTATCTATAACCACCCCTTGTTGCTAGGCTGAAACCAGTAAGCATATTGTAAAATACAGGGTTATCAAATATGGAATACATAGTATTCCAAAGTAGGTTGATATTTTGTGGATTTTTGAGTCGCAGACTAAGGAGTTTACTCATGGTTTTGGATTCCAGAAAAGCCTAAAATCCTTCTTCAAACAACTCGACTTTTTTTTGTCATTGTCTTGTATTTGCAAGCTAACCTGTACTTAATTCTTGTGTAAGCACTGTCATCTTTTAGTAGCAAAAATTTTGATACCTTTCTTGTGGAAAAAAAAAATCAGTATCTACCGTATCTTGGAAACAATGTAATTATAATGTGGTGTGTGTGGTGTGTGTGTGAGAATGGTTCAGTAGTTAATGCCAGCAGTCTTTGCTTGAATGTTTAAAGATGCCTTCAATGTGATGCTGGCTGATAGGTGATTGCAGTTTTAAAATGTTATTTACTGTGCGAACTTGGATAACTAACATTCCATGACGTAGTTTGTTTCTGATGAGATGATTGTAGGTACACTTTTTCTCATTATCCAGTCATCTGTAGGATATTGAGTTTTTTAAATGTGCCATTATCTATTTTGATTCTGTACTCATGTTCAAAATACAGTACAATATTTTACAATAGATTAAGTTGTTTTAAAAAAAGTAGATGTGTGCTTTCAGGTCGGAAAACTTTGTATAATAGCAAAAACAGATACATAGTAGCAACTGGCAGTAAAGCAGGATTCCATTATGTATATAACAAAGATTTAATGCATTTATAATGGGTTGTGTAGTTCATTTGCTCTTCCTTCTCCACACTATAACGTGTTTTTAACTGTCAGTGCCATCAAGTTTCTATTTGGTTCAGTTTTAAGTCTAAAAATGTAATTGATCCACAGGAAAATCATAATTTCTGCAATATATATACAACCATACTATAACGAAAGCTGGACAAAGAAGTATCTAAGTTGTGTATGTATCATTGCAGGGCTTTAAGCATGAAAATAATAGGGATTCTAAATATTTTGTATTTTAAAACTAAGAAAGTTGTGTTGATAACCTCATGCGTTTGAGTCTTACTTTCCCAATTTCAATATAAAAAGCTGTAACAGTTACTGAACGTTTCCAGGATGGGGAAATACAGTGGAACTCTTGTGAGAGGGAAATGAATTGCAAAGGCACAAAGTGTGAATTCTGCAAGAAAGCTCTACAGTCACCTTTCATTGTAGTTTTGGTGGACTAGATAAGGCCTCATTGATCATACTATAGTTTGCTCTCCTAAACACAAAGGCTTTTAAGTCATAGAAGTGGAGTTTTTTAATAACAAAGCTGTTGTGCTTGTAATATAAATCTACATAAGTGTATAGGAGATGTGTAAACAGTTAATGAGTTTTAACGGTGGGGCTGGAAAAAGAACCATTAAAATCTGTGTTCAGCAAATAGAGAAAAGGTATTAGCCGTACTACCATGGATTCCGTTTTGAGACGTATGTCACACTACTTCTGTACTTAGCATTTTGGGTCTTTACATTTGACATGTTTCACAAACTGTACTGTTTTCTTTTATGTGCAGTTTGCATGAGTAAATCATCAAAGAGAATAAAATCTATCTTTAAGTTATGTTCCTAATTTTAATGAAATTATAATTGTTCTAAAAGGCAGCACTGTCTTCAGACTTATTTCTTCACCCTTGCAATTATCAGTGTTTTTCTGGAAGTCATCTATAATGTCAAAGTAATGTTACGCAAACAAGAACACGTACATTTCTGTAGAAAATAAGGCAAATTCCATGGCTCTGCAGTTGAGCTCCAGAAGCTTCTGAGGAGTAAACCTCATATTGCTAGTTCCAGGAGCCCAAGGTAATCCACAGATAAATGAGTTCATAAACATAGCTTGGTGATCCCAGATGTTGCTCAGCCATTTCTGGTTGCCCTGAGTTCCACAGCAAAAGCACTCTGTGTAATCAGAATTTCCAGCAAACTTCCAGCTATTTTTAATCTTATTTCAATATATGTGAAGCCAGAAATAACGGCTGTAAGGCAGAAGAACAGCTGACAACAGTTGTGTTGTTAAAGGTTCATAAAAAATCATGCCCTTTTGCCTGATTTTTAGAATAGTAAAAATGGTTTGGGCTTATTTATGGATGTTGGAAATATACATGGAGGGGCACATTTTGTTATCCTTTGAAAAGCTCTTGACAGAACCCTGATATGGAAGCTTTGGAGGAAACAAAAGAGTAAAGCTGCTGTGTGCTTGCAGTTGTTGCCTTTATTGCCCTTGTATGGACCAAAGGAAATGAAGTTAAGCTGCACTCAGCTTTGAGTCCAATATGAATTATGCCCAAGACTTCTATTGCTTCATTATGTTCTTTTTCTGACTATGTAAGCTATGCTTGTCACTCCAAGGGAAAAAACCCAAGTCTGTATAACAGGGATACTCAAGGAGGGGGAGGGAGGGCTGGGGTGGAGAACCAACCCACTTTTTAATGTCTGTGCTGTAAAAAGACTCAAGTTTATATCTTAACTATTCAAGTAAGCTTTTTCTCTTTAAAATGCTAATAAGAGGCTACACAAAGAAAGATACTACACTCAGGGAAGGAGATGACAGAAGTGTGGGATGAGCGGTGATTTCAACTACCTGAATTACAGAAGTAATTTGCTTGGAAACAGACACAAACATTTTAATTGGTCATCATAAATGATAATGACGAGAAAACATAGTGAAATTAAGTGCATCCTAATAAAGTAAGGTATGTTAAATTGCACTGAAGGAAACTTCAGCAATGCTTCTTGACATGATTAATATACTCATGACAATGTGTCTAATGAAGGCTGTTTGCATTTATATGCTGCCTGTTGCTCCCCTCAGTAGAGACATAATTTCAACAGTGCTCATTTACATTGCAGAACAGTGAGTCTAAGATTGGCTTGGAGTAGTCTTTACATGTATTTTTAACCATGGTATTGATGGTAATACAGGTATCATTTATTTAACCTGTGTGTTGTGTAACACTATGTAGGGTTGGTTTGGACTGTAGTATCAGGAAATTTTCAGCTTCATATTCTGTAACAGTAAGTCTCCAGTCCTTGTAGGTTTTAATATGCCTTTTTTAAATTAATCTTTATGGCATTCAAAATCATGAGCTTTATTTCATTTCACTTTCTTCCTCTTCAAAATATTTTTCTTTGTGTCATGAGCCCCGGAAAGTGCTTATATATTTAGTGTGTAATTTCATCTTTTTTCATACTGCTTCCTCCTTGATTGTGTTAACTCTATAGCAGATTTCCATTTCAAGGAGTTAGTAGTCAGAAAAGGAATTTCTGCACACTACCTTCAGCTAAACTAGATATGAGAAGCTTATGACATCTTGATATTTACATCTTTCTAAATTAAGGTATATTACATAATGTATATTTAGGTATGGGAAGACTTTTAAGTGTTAGAAAAGATTTCATACGGATGCTCTGCACAATTAACAAGTGCAGGTTGTAAGCTGATTGCTGCATAGTTCTGCAAAGTACAACCCTCTTCAAAAAGAGTTTTTAACTTCCTAAGTGTGGGGTTAGTATCATCTAATCACATGTCAATAGAATAACAAGACCCAAATTTGATCCAATTTGTGTAATTTTATTTTAAGCCTTGCTCAGTCTTTATATTACCATTTATATAATGTATGTTGTTCCAAGCACTTCACGCTATTCATTTTTTGGGGAAGAAGAAGGGGCAGGAGAGAAGATTCTTAAGTTTCCAAATAAACTACCTGTAACAGAATTTAATCTGTTTATTAATGAAGAGCTAATCAGAAAAGTGTTGCAAAATCATCATGCAAGGATATTTACTATTTTTAGTCCACGGGTAAAGAAACAGTAGCTTAAGCTGCATAGACAAACTAGAAATAGTAACAAGCGTAGATGTTGCAAAACATCTTGACGCAAAGAAAAGGAGTATCAATAGCAGAAACAAGGTAAGGTAGGGAGTGGGCAGTATTTGTAACCACCTTGGGCAGCAGGGCCTGGTGATACTCCAGGTTACAATTAATGAGCTTAAAGGATAGTCCTCTCCAGCTTAGGTAGGTCTGTGATGAGCTTCAGGAATGAGAGTGCTGGCACAGGGATACCTCCCGAGGGAGGGGATAGCAGGTAACCAGATTTTCCTTGCCTCATTCTTACCTGGGGCTATCTCAGTACATCAAAGCACAAATGAGCTATTATACCTCCATTTAACACCGTCCTGCCCAGGTGGATGGAAGGCACTGAACGCCTTTCTGATGTTTATGTTCAGCTACCTGATAGACAACTATTTTTTTTTTACTGTCTCAAATGTTCCTGCTCTTGTTTTACTACAAACTAGTATTGCCGTGGTATATAAATAGTATTTCCCTCCCTTTAGCTGAATCACTTTTTTTAAACCGTTACAGAAGGCAAAAATAACGCCTTGGAGAAATGACTGGGCTGATGTGTTTTATTAACTGGATGATTTCAAAAAGCCTACTAATTTGCTTATGTTTAAAAATAAAATAGGAAATCATATCCATGTCCTGAATCTGGGATTCTAATCAGGGGAAAAGGGAGATGAGCAAGGAGAGGATAAGCCCTCTGCCTTAGCAGCAAACAATTTGACTTTCTGAATAAATTGAGAAAATGAAACTGAGGACAAAAATGTCTGCACCATTTCCCACTATTTCCTCTGAGCAAGAAGGTGCTGTGTTTCACTGCTCAACTATAATAGCACTTTTCTCCAACACAGAGATGCATTCTGTGAAGATCTATTTCTTCCAAGTGTTTACAGTGATGTTGGGAATGTTTTGATCTCATTTGAGGTAAGTAGTATAAACATCCTATTTTTCATAATGCTGTGCTGAGAAAAATACTCTTAAAGGTGATATAATGTATATTACAGTCATTCTGATGCCTCTAAAATGCCAACAGACTTTACAGTCAGCCTGGCTGTGATTTGAAAACAACCAAAAGGCTAATATTTCAGTTTTCTTGCTTTCTGTCCTTTCAGCAGAATTGCTGTAAAGGACTAAAGATTTTTCTCGCAAAAATAGATAATCCTTGTAAATGTGAAGCAGATGCTGCATATTTCACTGGATCATAAGAACATTTTGAACACTTGCTCATTTTGTTGACTATTTAATGACTCTTAAGCTATTAAGTTTACAATTTATGACTTGCACGTATGTGTAAAATATTCCTTTCTCCTGTATCTAACTGTTTACCCAAACTTTTTAGAGCTCTGATTCTGATTGCACTTCTATAAATTATGCAGCACTCTCCTGAATGCTGTGTAGGAAGGTTAGTGGCCAGAGAGCTTTGAGCTCTCTTCTCATTCACCAGACAACTGCAGTGCTGTTTCTGAGTTGACAGCTGTATTTGTCCCAGATGGCACAGCATTGGCTTCTTGGCATGGAAACACTTTGTATTGACTTGGATGCTTCCCTTAAATGTAAGTACCGGTTTCTTACATAAATTCTGTACTTTTCCTTGTTACAAAGGTCTGGGAAAGTAATTTTGTTTCAAGAAAGAAACACATCATCTTTATCTGCTCTTGTAATTTCTTACCTAATTTAGGTTTTGTTGTTTTCACATACTGGATAAGGGCACACACCCACCTTCATGGAACTGCTCTTTGTAATGTGCCAGGCACCCAGGCGTGTTCCTGAGGGGGCATAAAATCCTGTGGGTCTTGTCTGCCTAAGAAAATGTCACCACCTTGGCAGATTTAGATTGTTACAAACACAAACTTTGACAGATTGTAAACTTTTGGTTTGACATCTCTATTGATTTATTCTGGCATTAAGCTAAATCTAAACTTTAAAAGGTGAAGGTATATTCTTACTAAAATAATATAAAGCCATTTAAAATTTTGCAGTACATTATCTCTCAAAATATTTGACTTAAAGCTTTCCTACACTGACAACTTCAAAGAAACTTGTAACTGTTTTATGAAGAGGTGAGGATTAATTTTATCCTAGTGAAGGAAGGTTCCTTCTATCATGCGTCTTTCCCAAGCAAGTGTGAATGCAGAATCTGATTAATCACCATCAATACCTCTGTCAGTAAGCGTAATTTAATCAAAAAATTTGAGTAGTTCACAGACTTGCTGTGCATCACCACATACAGCATGAAGCTGTGTCAGGAGAGGTTTAGGTTAGTTATCAGGAAAACATTCTTCACCCAGAGCATGGCTGAGCACTGGAACAGGCTCCCGAAGGGAATGGTCAGAGCACCAAGCCTGACAAAGTTCAAGAAGCACTTGGACAATGCTGACAGGCACATGGGGTAATCCTTGCAGTGTTCTGCACAGGACCAGGAGCTGGGCTTGGCTATCCTGATGGGTCCTTCCAACTCAGCATATTCTGTGATTCAGCGATTCTCTCCCTTTTTTCCTTTTAATTCGGTATCACATTTCTTCCTAAGGCCCAGAATTACTCCTTAGAAGACACTGTCATACCTAAAGCCTCACTGTAGCTTAGTCCAAGCAGGGAAGTTTTATCCTGAACGTTTTCTCAATTTTACCCTTCAAGGGTCAGAAATCTACAGCAGTGTAGTGTTTATGGGGTTATTAAGATTTGATGATTTGTCTAATCCAGCAACAGCCATTCAGGCCCTTGTCTGAGGCTTGCAGGAATTGTCACTGCTGTTACTAGTGGAGATAAAGGACTGTTAAGAGCAAGAGGTCTATACAGATATATTGAGTATATGTTAAACATTGAAAATGAACTGTTTCTGAACCATGCTGGTATGCAGTTATACATTACACAAAAAAACTTACCTTCTTTTCAAAGTGCATACTTGGAACTTTTGAGTTCTGTTCTGGGGGTTTGTTTTTGGGGTTTGGTGGTGTCTTTTTTTTTTTCTTTCAGAATTTTAGTGGGAAATGAAGTTATGTCAGTATTCTGATTGCTGAAGTTTGCTGTGATGAACTGTCAAACAAGCTGCTTTATGCTTAGAGCAGCAGTGCTTTTATGATCTAATGAAAAAACATTCTCATAATATTTGCATACATTCAAAATTACATTAAGGACATTTATTGAAGGTGTTTTGACTTTCTATAAGTAAGAATTAACTGTACTCTAGTCTCTTTTAAGGAAAAAGTTAATAGTTCACTTCTCCATCTCCTGTTTTGCTTCAGAGCAAGGGAAATGTATTAAACCTCGTTTGGTTTCATCTGACATTGAGAGGCTTATAGACATCATGTTAAACATGTCACCTACATGTCACCCCAGGTTGTGCCCTGTAGAGCTTCATTGCACCTCTGGGTATGATACATTGTACCCTGAAAAGATTAAGAATGGAAATGTCACCTTGTACCTCACAGCTTGTACAAGTTGAAATTAAAATGACCCCATGAAATATATGATATTAATAAGTGAATATATATTAGATTATTATTTCATAGTAAGCAAACTGCAGCAGCTCTATTCCTGAATGGGAACTATATTTTGTACTGCAATCTGTATTAAGGGTTTATCCAAAAATAACACAGGAAATAATACTGTGTACAGTTACTGGAGCAAGGCACTTCTGGCACATTTCCATGGCATACTCAAAGTCTGTGAACTGACCTACATTTGTCTTTCATAAGTGTGGAAGAGACTACAGCAGAGTACAACTCAAACCCCTACCTACTGAGTGAGCCAAGGTCTGAAGAGTCACAAGCTATAGTTAAATAGCAATTTATAAATTTGCAAATAAAATTATTTCCGTTAGTGATGTCTTGCTTCTACAAGACAATGGATAATAAATTATTAACCGAATGAGGTAAGTAATTCCATTTCCTACTGTTTCCTGCTATCTGTAACATCTAATTCAAAACCTGGGAGTTTCCAATTTCTCAGGAACAAAATGCCATCTAGTGGTAACTGCAGAACATTTTGAGCAAATACTTTACATTGACATTATGTTTTCATATTTTTCCTCATATTCTACATTTTACAGCACATTAAGCTTTTGAGGGAAGATAAAGAGGGAGAGGGAAGGTACAGTCCCCCTAGCTGTGGTAGAGATGCCACACTGCCCAGCTGCCTGGGCGCTCCCTGCCTGCCCCTGCAGCTGGGCCCAGGCATGTCATTTCCCCCACTAAAGGCTGAATAAAATTTCATACCTAGTTGGTAGGCTGCACCTTACTGTTGCTTGATAATAAAATATAATTTGGCCAGCACTGTGTGGAAAGTGCTGAAAGCCACCTCTGCCTCACTGTCTCTTCATCTGTCTCTCTCCTGGTAGGAGCCTTTGCCCTCTGGTTCAACATTCTCCAAGGAGCCAAGGGGAAGCCATTGCTTTTGCTTTTCTAATGAACTACCAGTGAATGGTAAAAGTTTCTCCATGGCACAGTTTGCCTACTTGACTCCTTAGAGGAGAATATAAACTCTAAAAAAATTAAAGAAACTAAAATAGAATAGACTCCTGAAAAAGTAACTTCCATGAACTGGCTTGTAGAATTGAATAACAGACTTTACTTGTACAGCAAGAATAAATAAAAAACATTATTTAAATATATTTATCAATGTAAACTGGGGATAGGAGCCTGCAGGTGATGTGAGCCCACTGATGGAGGCAGTCTGGCTTTATATATGGAGCTGACTGGAGAGAACTCTGCAATGTTTCACCTGTCTATGCATTTGTACTTCATTGTGGTAGGGGTTTTGTTGTTGTTGTTGTTGTTGTTCATGGGTCTGCTTTGTCCTTTCACCACTTGAATTCCTCCCTCTAGAAGTCTGTGTTGCCCTGTTCCACTGTGAGATGTTTGCAGCAGCAGCTTCCAGGGCTGTACGCAGACTGAGGGTGTGTTCTGCAGGCTGGTGCAGAAATCTCATTGTCCTGCTGATGTCATTGTAAAGTCTGTGAGGATGTCATGGCATCAGTTTGATTGGCTGTGAAGGAGTTTGTGGATGGAAAAATTCATTTTGATTCTTGTTTTGTATGGTATTTGAGGTAAACTGCAGCAGACTGAGTCTGATTAACAAGGGCACTCACAGCACAGCTCACCCAACAGGGTCATCTGAGAGTTTGGGCAGCTCTGGGGTCACTGCCCTTGCTGTGATGCCAGCACTGGCACTCATGCACTCCTCTGTCCCTCTAGGATACTGCCAGTTATTTTCCTGGGCCCTGGAATTGGCCAACAGCCAGTGCAGCTGCAAAGAAAGAGGAGGGAGCAGAAACAGGGCTAGAGCAGCACTGGTTTCAGTGGCAGTGAATTGTCATGGAAGCATATTCAGGTAGGTGGAACAGGAAGGGCTTGGGGAGCACTGGGAAATGCAGCCTGAAAAGCACCAAGAAATCTCTCTTGTTTGTCCTTGCTAAAAATACATGAGGAAATCCCCACAATTTCTTAAAGCTAGAATAGTGGCTTTCTCAGTAACAACTGCAGGCTTGCAGCTATTGTGGCTGCATCTGCCCTTCACTCTCAAGTTTTCAGACCAGCAGGATGCTTTAAAGAGATTATGATTCTCCACAGTCATAAGGAAGGTGTTTTGTTGTGCATAAAGGGAAGAAAAGAAATCTTAAGAGCAAGTGGTCAAGTGATCAAATCTTGAAGTAAAGGAGAAGTAAATGGGAAAATAACTGATTGGTAATGATCTACCTGAACTTTGCATCTATGTTTTTGACACTATCTAGATAAATACAAAAGGAAGTGAAACAATACACAGTATTTTTCATTCCTTCAAGGAACTTGACAGAATATAGACAATGTTACATTCAGTGGTTTTGGCTAATGATTATAAGCTATAAAGAGGAAATTATTTTAATGCTGTATAACATAATCTGGATTATTGCTTTTGATTTGAGTACTCTGAGGGTAAACTAGATTTCTTTAGCCCTTGTTCCCCTAAAACAGTTTAAGACACATTCTTCATGCAAATACATCCATCTGGAAGCAGAAAGGAGAGAAATTTTCCCTCAGTGGACCAAAGAAGCTGTTTTCTGACAGCAAGCAGCAAATCAGCAGTTGAAACATTGCTGCAACCCAAACTGAAATGGTGAGGTCCTGGGTTCCCCTGCCCCTGCAGTATCATACAGAGTTTCCCAAAGCGCTTTGTTTGGTTGTTTATTTTCAGGACATATTTTCTTGACATACTGGGGTTTAAGAAAAAAAGCCCCAAGCAATCCTCTTTGGAAACTTTTTCCCTTATCAGTGACTGGTTGGTACATATAAACTCTGAATTCTGAAGTCATTGTGTCTGCATAGGCTGAAGGCATTTGGATCACATCTGTGTAGAAGACCACTAGGAACTGGATGTTGGAAGGACTAAACCAGGAACTGGTTTCCTGTATATCTGTTTGATTGAGGATTGCATGAATTACACTTACAGTTGAATACATGAGGTTGAATCCTAGATCTGAGCTTGGTGTGGTGATGTGCAAGTCAGATTGCAAGGTCAGTTACCTGAACGCTGATTTTTTTTTTAAATAAAACTGCTGCATGCACAGCTGAAAAGTGAACAAGTCTTAGTCTCTGGCATTGCCCATTTAGGACCTGGATATCTGCTAATTTAGTTTTGCTTTCTTGAGGGGCTTTCCCTGTGTCTTGGTTAACAAGAAAAATGTGCACAACAATGAGATGTAATTATTTTATTATTAAAGAAGGGGGGAGTAACGCTTTTTTTCTTTCTTCCTTCTCTCCTCCCCAGAAAAAATACGAGTGACATCAGACACAGAAAAGAGAAATTTCTCTCTGTGTGGGCCACATAATAAATAATTGAGGCACAGTTAAAAGGGCTTAGAAAGAATCAGATAATTTTCTCCTTTCATGAGGAATCTTACTGTTGTAAACTTACAGTTCACTGAAGCTATTGTGATACTGGCAGATAAATCAACAAATAGGGAAAAAACTCAAATCCTAATTAAATCTCACTATTACTTCCAGGACTGGTTTATTTCCTCTCCAGGAATACTTGATTTGAACAGCTTGTTTAACAGGAAGAGCTATTGATCCCTTCAATAACACTTTAGAATCATTAAGAGGAAAAACTTTAAGCTCCTTCAGCTCTTTGAAGTTGCTTTGGTTAATGTCATCTCTCTGCAAACCTAAAGAGCTATTGCTGGTCTTGAAAGATATTTCCAACATTATTCTCTGCTGCTTTTTGCTCCCTGCTGCCGTTACCTGCCTGCTCACAGCTGGGCAGTAAAGCAGAAAGGGACCACTAGTGCTGTGCTTGCCCACTCTCTTTGGAAGGTTTTATATTCTCCTTCAAAAGTCTTCCTGGTGGAAGTAAACACATATTTCAGAGATTTGTTGAACTGTAAATTAGTTATCTAGTTCTTTTGCTACCTCAACACTGTGAGACTTGGACTTAAAAGCATCTTCAAGTCATTAAAGTTCATTTTACAAAGGCACTTGATAACTAGATTGCATGTCAATACAGCAGGAAATTCTCAGAACATTTCCAAACTTCATTTCCTATTCATATAGTCCATTTTCTAAACTGACACATAAAATTCAATTTCAAATCTGAACCAGTTTGTCTTTCCAGGGCTCATACACCTTTGTTCATGCAAAGTGCATTACTGAGCCTTAAAATACCCCTAAAAGTTTCATTTGCTCTAAAACATGGACATTGTCTCAAAGAATCCTAAGTATTCTAGAAAATGCAACTGTCTGAGAAGCAAGTCACATGGAATAACTAATATTCTCATTAAAAACATTATTTTTTACTGGCTTCAATAACACACACATAGGCTTCTCTAAGAATGCAGAAATTACTTTGAGGGACTGGTATTGAAAAATAGAGTAATTACACTAAGATTGTGTCAATTCTATATAGCACCTCAGAACTGCTGGTTTGGGTTGCTTATGAGAAAGTCCAATTTTTTTAACAGTTCTCGTGGATCTCGTGGTTCTAGAATTCTCAGCCGATTGCAGAACCACCACCAGTTCCGTGGCACAGCTTATGGATTCAAGTAGGAGATCATCACTCAGGGTTAAAGACATTTTGAAACACAGGAGTAGAAGTATCTTGCAGATTTTTGTATTTTTTGATGGCTAGCTTGTTCTTAGTTTTTAGTGTTTATGGATGAAATTATAGTCATAACAGTTTATTCCTAAGACTCTTTTGCCAATGGCTTGCCTTCTGTTTTTTAACTTGCAATTATCAGGGTTTTTTTCAAATATATACAAGCACTACTTCAACTAATGCCTTAGTAGGAATTTCTAAGCATGGTATAAAAACGAAATATTATGAAAGTTAAATAGAAGCTATAAGCTGCCTTTTACAGCTGGTATAAACACACTTGGGCGTTTTACAGCCATCAGTATTATCTCCTTTGACACTTGAGGCTTGTCCCTAGGAGACAGAAAACAGAAACTTCCTGGCATTTCTTTAATTAGCCGGTTCATTTCACTTAATAAAACAAGCAATCAAAAACATACTGTGTTTCTTACACAGGACTCTTAAAAATGTAACTCAGAGTATGTGGCTTTTACATCTGAGCAAAGTGCAAGCAATTTTGAAATTTGCTAACATATTAATCATTTTATTACTAGCTGATCTCACACTAGAGGCCTATGCCAATGGTATATGCTTTTTATAAGCAGGCCTATGAGCAGCTCATAAAAAGCCTGACATTAAAGTACATGCAGACCAGCTGCAAATGATAATTTTTTTAAAAAGCCTTTTTGCAGTTATAAATAGTTTAGTCACTGGCCTATTTTCATGCTGCTAGCTCTAAACATCACCAGGAACCTGCTGCAAGAGAAACGTCCTAAGTGTCAGCATCAAAGTTTAAAATCGTATGATTTTGCCAAGATATGTAGGTAGCATAATCTGTATCCTCTCCATAGTACCTGTCACGATATAATCCTCACCACGTTTATGCACATCTTGGAAATCCGATTTAATAGGAATCATGATATAAAATTCATCAAAAATTCTTTTAGAAAGGACTTTGTCCAGGAAACATGGGTGGTGAGGGGAAGCTTTTTTCCTTTGATGCAATTCTCCCCAAAAATGGCATAATGTCTCATAACATCAGTCTAAATACAGCACATTCTTTAGGCTTCAAGTAAACAGCTTTAGTTCACTTTTAAAACTAAGACTGTCCTCATGTGCTGCTTCCCCTTAGGTCTTGTGGCATTCACTTCTACTGTAACCAGAAAAAAAACACAACTCTAGAGGTTGTCATTGTCAGCTATTTCTGTCAAACATTTTATTCGTGACCCAGAGCACCAAAAGCAGGTGTGTTAAGCCCATTTTTCACTTCACTGATGTACATCACCTACTGTGTACTGAACTGTTGTTATGGGACATAGTGCAAGTCCTATCGGTCAGGATAAGATACCAAATGTGAGTTTCTAATGTGGTAGATGAGATTTAAAACAGGAGCTATGGTGGATAATGTACACATATCTCACTTTCTTTGGCAATGATCATAAAGTTCAACATGAAAATTCCTCCTAGTAACTGTTACTTTGCTATTCTGAACTCTGTAAATAAAATTTTTGGAAAATTACCCCCAAAATCTACAGACTAGCATAGATCCCAGTAAAATACTGATTATGTCTGGTTTGCAAATGTGTTTGCATAGCTGCTGTACCTGATGCAGGAACTCCCTCTCCCTCTATGCCTGTGCAGTGTTTAAATAACTTTGCTATTAACACTGAACAACAGCAACATCCAAAAGGTAAGCTCAAATGCCAGTTCTCCCATCAAAGGGAGAAAGATTATCCAAAATGCTGGTAATGTGCAATGACAATTCTGGGTTTGGTGATAAGGCTTGTTGTTACATTCAAATAACCGTCATTACATAAAAATTAATTGTAACTAGTGAGCTTGGTAGTCAGCCTTCAAACTTTTTATTGATGAGTTTCAAATTATCTAAAATAATTGAATTTATCATACTGAATAAGTGGTAGAAATCTGCCTAGCTGTTTTTCAAGGAGCAAATGTTCCATTGCAAATACTGTGAACTCCAAATCCACTCGGTAAGGCAGCCCTTGGCTGCCTCCCTGCCTGACCCACAAACTCCCAGCAGTTACACATTAGAAGCCTAATTAAATTCTGCACAAGTCAAGGCTTCTGCAAGTGCTGTTTTCTTGCTGTCACAGGGGTTTGTAACTGGAAGACACTAGCTGTGCTAAGATGCTACCCCTATTCATCAGGTAATATCTCACCATGTCTTTATTTACTGTTTCCCATTAATACAGGATAGATTTAATTTATGCAGGGGGTGAGGGTGGGGAGGGAGTGTGTGCCCCTTCATACAACATTCTATTTACTAGCTGGAAACTTTTTTTTACAATTGTGTATAAATCATTAAAAATGTCAGTGATTAATTTTAAAATCTCCTTTGTCACTATATGATTAGTACATTAGTTAAGGTTTGAAGAATAAATGTCAGTTAATTGAAAGCAATTTTGTATCAGACTCTTAGACAAAGTGATCGATCAAAGAAAGGCCACTAGAAAATGGGATACTTGTCCTGTAGTGCTCAGCATCCAGAGCAAGGCAGCAAAGGTAGAGGGGCCAAAAAAAAAAAACAACCAAAAAACCCAAACTAGAAACCAACCCCAAATTCCAGCGATGAAACGTTACATGAACAATGAAGCAGTAATAACTGACTGCAGTTTTTAAAGAGCCTTTAGGTTTGAGAGACGAGGGAAGAAACCTACTGAAGGACAGTGAGCATGCCAGAAAATAGCACATGAAAGAAGACAGGGGTTAGTGTTCAGTAAGCTCCAGCTCTCTTTCGAACGAAATTCACACGGTTGCAGTAAGTCATTATTATTGCTGGTGCACTAAGATGCACTGGCTCGATAAGACATTATGTAATTTTAAGACAATGTTAAACAGAAATCTCCATTAGGATTTCAGGTCCATTCAAAAGCAGGGTGTGGTGGAAGGGACCTTTGCCTGGTGAACTTCAGGCTTTTTTCTTTTTTTCTGCTTTGCACCTTGGATTTCTTTCTGCTGTGTTAAGGCCATCAGCCCTTGTAAAAGCCAGAGCTGCCATACCATGTAGGACACCCCGGTCACCTTCCTTATGCCAACACCTATGGTGGCTGTTTGAGAGCTCAGGGTGTGAGCTTGATGGTGAAGTCCTTCCAAAAGCTGCTGCTGTTGTTCTCTGCAGGCTGCTGGAGTCTGGGTCAAAACATCCTCCTAAAACAAGAAAAGAATCTAATAAGAATTAATGATTGAGCTCAATTTGTTTTGAAAACTCAGATCAGCTGCAGAACTCTCCAGGCACAGTAACATACAGCTCCAGTAACTAACTGTGGAATGGCCAACAGACTTCCCTGGGTGTCACCCGTAACTGCACTAATAGCAAAGGCATTATTAGACAATTGAAATGACTAATCAGTTCACTCAGACTGATCTTAACAACCCTAGTATTGATAAGGCTCATTATGAAAAACAGTGTTACACTCTCTGGACAGAAAAGCATTTTCAAAGTAAATATGCAGTTTAGTAGTTAGCAATAAAGATTTGGGAGTAGCAGAATAGTAAAAGCTGGCTGTTTAATGGGAGGAAGTTGTAGTGAAAGCTTAGGATTTAATTCCAGGAAGTGTAAGAGGAAAAAAATTATGTCTGAAGATCCAACTTCTTTTCAAAAAGCCAAGCAAAACACTTCGTGCACACAAAGGTCAAATCATGTAGGCAGGATGGGAAAGATTTTTTGTGTTGCTTTTTTTTTAACCAGTTTTCATTTATTTTTAACCTTTTAACCCTGCAATTAAAATATTATTTCTTGGTAGTCCAGCTGCTCAATAAACTTTTGCACTTTATACATGCAAAATGAAAATGTTCTGTGAAATCAGGTCCATCATGCTAGAATTCATTTGGCAAGGAATAAAATGAAGGAAACGATCACTTTGGGATAAAATGTTTATTTTTTTTTTAACTTTGCACGCTAAGCAAAGTACATCAGTGTAAAAACCTATGTTTTGAAATATTTGACAGACATAACAAAACCCTATGTTTTTCTCGTTATCTTAAACAAGATTTAAAGATACTGAAAACTCCCACATGACCTTTTCCTTTTATTCTCTACAAAAAAGATTAGGTAGAACTCTGAAGATGAAAACCTGTGTGCAGCTAACTGCATAAACCACCTGTTTTTCATACAGACGTTGATGTTTTAGTTGTCTTGTTTAAAGACAATGTATTTCATGTACTTGCTGCATTTACAGAACTGGAACCAGTAATTGTGGCGGCTGTGGATGCAGCCTGTGTGCACACTCTTCTTCCTTCAGGCTGCCCTCTGCCAAAATCCTTGTCTCGAAGGCAGGTTTCCCATGCACAGACGCCGCAGTATCCCCAGTGCCCCGAGCGGAGGCGGGACCGGCTCTACGACGTTCATAAGAACACCTGCAAAGCCCCTTTGCCCTGGCTGAGGTCTCCAAAACCTCCGGCTGAAGGTTATGAATTTGCACAGATGTGGTACATTAAACTTGTGTGGATTGTGCTCAGGCTGGGTTTGAATTCTCAGCGCACACAGGAAGCACTGAGAGGAGCGGAACCCCCGCGGGTGCGGAGCTGCTGCCCAGCCGAGGGGGGCGCGCCGGGTCATTCCGCGAGTGCCGGGAGGTTCTGCCCAGCGCTCGCCGACTCCGCTGTAAGTACCTGTGTCCAAGTTAGAAACGGAAACTGCGCAAGTGAGTCAGCCAGGCACGATGCTGTCTTTTCAGTTAAATGCTTTTAGCTGTAAAATTTACAGTCCTAGGCAGAGAAAAATGATGGCACAGCTCGGCGGGCTGAAATTTCTCGCGCCAAGTATTTTGAGACGAAATCTATGGTTTGGCTCCATGCGAGCTGGTATTTCGGTGGAAATTTTCACCTCGCTTTCAAATGAGTCATGTTTTTCTGCTGCCGGACCAGGCTGGCAAAGCCCTCCCAGGGCTGGGGAGGCACCGGCCGCGGGCAGCGCCCCTTCCACGGGGCATCTCCTCACAGCAGCAGAGGCGTGGGGGGCGGCTCCGGCGGTGCCCAGGGAAGGAGCCGGGGCCCCGGTGGTGTGTGGAGCAGTGCCCCGGGGGACAAGCCGGCGCCCCGGCGGTGTGCGGGGCGGTCCCCGCAGTGCCCGGGGGAGGAGCCGGGCCCCGCCGGTGTGAGGTGCGGGTCGGGACGCGCCTCCCTTTGTGCCCCGGCGGCGGGGGTTGCCATGGGAACGGCGCCGGCGGGCGGGGCGGGCCGTGCGGCGCAAGATGGCTCCCCGAGGCGGCGGGACGCAGCGTGAGCAGCGGGCGGGGGGCGGGCGCGGGCTGTCCCCGGTGCCGCCCCCGGTGCCGCGTCCCCGGCCGCCCTCCCGCGGCACCCCCGGCCCTGCCCTTCCGTCCCGTTCCCTGCGGGCCGCACCTGCCCCGCCGCAGCAAGTGGCAGCGGCCGCTGGTGCCGCGGGGCGCCCTGACAGCCCCGCGCCCAACTTGTGTTGCAGGCGCGCCCCGCCGCTGATGCGAGAGCTGCCGCCGCGCCAATGCCCGCGCCGCGCCGCCCGGCCAGCCCCCACCGCCCCCCGGGCCCGCCCCGCCGCCGCCGCCGCCGCGATGGCTCTGACCTTGTTCGGTGAGTGAAGCGCCGCCGCCTCGGCCCGGCGGGCGCGGGGCTGCCGCCCCCATTGTCTCGGCGCGGCAGCGACTGGGCGTGGGCGCCGCCCCGCAGGGCCGGGCCGGGGCCGCGGGGAGCGCGCCCCGAGGGGCAGCCCCGCTGTCCGCCCGGCGGGGGCTCGGCTGCCGCAGCAGGGTGAAAGTTGCAGTGCCTCAAAAGCGAGGGAGGCTGTGGGCTCGGGAGGGACTCCGGGAGTGCTCCGGCCGAGGGGTTCAGGAGCAGAGGTCCGGGAAAAGAGGTTTGGGGAGGCTGGGAGCGCTGCTGTGGATGTGCTTTACAGCCCGGGACGGCGTGGTGGGAACCGGCGTGTGAGAACTGTAGTGTAAACTGTTGAACATGTGGATGCTCCTAAAGTAAGGTTATTAAATTAAGCTTGCTTATGTTTAACGTGCTTAATTTTACAGAGAGAGGAAATAGAGCTACAAACTGTGTCTAGCAACATTAGGTAAATGCAGCAATGCGAAGGAAAGCAGAAATGAGTATCATTAACGTTAATAGAGAGTTAAAAGGATAATCGGGATGGTTTCTCCTAAGAAACTCGTGCACCAGAAGTGATTTCCAGTTAACAGATTTAAGTGAGGATATGAAGTCTATTTGTAACGTTTAAACTGTGGTTTTTATTTCATGTGTAAACAAAAGGATTACTTTCATTCATCTACTGATTCTTGAGCTGATACAATTTCTTAAAAGAATAAAAACGGTTTCATGGATTTTCTTAAAATTTGACACCTCTTATGTTATTGTGGCGTGTTGAGCCCCATCTAAAAAGAAGTTTAGCACATGTTGCAAGAGAGCTTTCTGTAGCTAAAATCTCTGCAAGCATTGGACTTAGCTACAGTGCTTACATTTTTATTTCCTGCTGGAGTTTTTCAGGATGCAAAAGGTCATAGATCATAGGTCACAGTAGAGTAAAATTGTCATTATAGGCCTCATCTTGTCACTTGAGTTCAGGTGAGCCCCACATTTCAGGAGATGCAGGTACGGGGGCCCTTCACTTTGTCAGGTGCAGGGTGAGTGAGCATCGAGCTCTTCAGCTTAGGAGCGAAAGTGAACACAGGGATCAAGTGGCTGATCGGCTCCTGTAAACAACCGCTGCACTTGTTACATTGCATCGTTGTAAATTATATTGCTAAGAAAATACGTGGGTTTGTAGGCATCAGAAGTAAATATTGTAGTTGTCCTTAACAGAAAAAATAAAAGTGAAGCTTTTGAAAATACATGTTTTCTATACTGAGTGTCATTATAATCTTTTCCTAGAAAAATTAAGCATATTTTAATTTTAGCTTTTAAAGAACATGGCATTCCTACATCAGTTACCTTTATTTTTCAAACTCATGTGATTCGTTTCTAATTCTCATGTGTTTGGTCTACTGAATGACATTTTCTATTAGTATACATTTGCATTACAAAGTAAATTGATGTTTTTGTGTTAACACATCTGTTGTTACAGTAAATGACATTGATACACATAAAAGACGGTGAGTCAAGAGAAGATAGAGTGGGGTACTCTGCTATGTCTGGGTTTTGAACATTATCTAGGGTAAAACCTCAGGATTAGGAAAACACAAAGTGACAATAAAACAGTGCAACAAATATGGTTAATGTGTGTCAACAAATGAATGTGTTGTCTTTCACAAATGTAAAAGCTTCAGAGTATGTCTTAAACTATGAATGCAAGAGTGTGAGTTGTGTAAATGCAGAAATGTGTGTAAGTGCAGTATGTTTGCAGGTGCAGTTGTGATTAACTTGTGATTGAGCTGGTACAGCTTACTGAGTTGCCATGTATTCTCTGAGCTGAGGTAGTTGCCACACTTTGTCTCTTAGTATATAACAAAGATGGACCACAACATGCTTGCTTTGAGCTTCAGGAACAGCATTCAGCCTTTATTTCAAATTTTGGCTGCCTGTGGATAGTTACATTTTCAGTTACTGCACTACAGCTGACCCACAGCAACTCGTTAAAAATATAACCCACAAAAGGTTTAGTTTGTTTCAAAAGCAACATCAGCAAATCTGAGGATAAGCAAAATAAATGTGTCTGAATTAATGTATATATTTTGAGGGACTAAGCATCTCTAATTGTACGATTTTCAAGTCACACCTATCTTATACCAGTAAAATTGTCCTGAGCAAAACAGGTCCCAAAGGAATTGTTTCTTTGGTTCTGCTCTTTCACATAAATTCTAGGCTCAATATTGCATTTTTATTTCCCCTAGCCCATAATGATATATCACATTGTTATTGATTTGCTTCTAGTAAGTTGTGCTCCAAAAGCATATAAAATTTGAGATAAATTGCCATGTCAGCTTGGGTGGGGGAGAAAACTCACCAAGTTTTCTGGGTCCCTTTCAATTAGTGTGTATATGTGTGAGCACAGCAAGGGAGAGGAGAGGAAAGGATGGGAAATGTCATGATGTGCTTTCTTCGTGTTAGAATCATAGAATCATAGAATCGATTGTGTTGGAAAAGACCTCCGAGATCATCGAGTACAACCCTTGGTCCAACTCTAGTCCATTTACTAGATCATGGCACTCAGCGCCACGTCCAATCTGCGTTTAAAAATCTCTAGGGATGGTGAATCCACCACCTCTCTGGGCAGCCCATTCCAATGCCTGATTACTCTCTCTGTGTTCTTGACACTCTTTCATGACTATCTCAGTGCATAGTCCAAAGACTGCACTAAAAGGGGATAGTCTAGAGATCAGGGTGACATTGCAGATTCTGGATTAAAAAGGACATGCAATTATCAGGCAGTTGAAAGGTCAGGTGTACCTTATTTTGTACCTTACTGTACCTGTGTAGCCACAGGAGCACTAACTGTGGTTCAAACCTTTGAGGTGGCACCTTGAAACTGTTTGGAAAGCTGTTTGGAGAAAAAAGCTCCTAGTGCATCAACAGCATTTTTCTGTGACATAAAAGGGCTGTTACCCTTGGGCTGTACGTGTCTCCTGGCTTATCCCTTTTTGTTTACTGCTTATTGGCGAGATTATGATGCAACATTAAAGTACTAAGGAAGAAAACGCTAAGACCCTTCATTTTATCAGTTTTAGTTATTTTAAAATTCTTTTCTTCATTTTGTCATGTCCTCTCAGTCATGACCTTTCAAGATATCCTGTGCTGACAGTTGACTGTATGGAAGATCAGTTAGGAGTTGCCCATGTTCCCATGGTGCAGTGGCACAGATGATGGATCTGTTTGAGTGGGGGTTATGGGGATGAGGAGTTCAGCTATTCCATAGACATGGAGAGGAAAAGCAGCCCCTGTTGGAAGCAATCACTGATGGGAGACCACAGAAGGTGCTAGCTGAAAACATACCTCAGTTACCTATCAATGACACTGGCTACTTCAGGCAAAAGTGTCACCCCAGCAGGGCTTCTAGTTACAGGAAGTTAATACTCAAAGGCATATGGTGTAATTTTGGGTATTGTCCTATGCAGGGCCAGGAGCTGGACTCTGATTCTTTAAGGTCCCTCCTTCCAGCTCAGGATATTCAGTGATTCTGTGATAAAATTATGGTGGTAGAAATGGCCTGTTGTCACCATAAGTGGTCACCCATATGTGACATGGGTTTGTGTGGTACTAGCAGAGGTAGGGCGTTAGCACTACATTCAGTTTGTGTTCTAATGGCCAAGCACTTGGTATGCAGGTTTGACAGGGGAAAGCAGGTCCTGTACAAGGACCACATCAGCAAAAGACTGGCAGAAAGTCAATTTCCTGGAAAAGTGGGGAAAAAAATGCTGTCTGATCCTTTTGGGTTTTGTAAACAACAGACATAATGGATTTCATATCCATGTGCATTGCTTATTAAGAGTTGGTGGGGACACGCAGTGTGTGTGTAAATGTCTGGAACCGGAGCAGATGTCCAGTTCTAGTGCTGGTTTTCATCCTAAAGCAGATTCATGTTCCCTTATAGAAGGCTGTTGTGATTACAGCCTTTTTGTTGCTGACCATTTCCTCCTGCCTGCTGCAGCAGCTGGAATGGCATATATGCTGGTGTCCTCTGCTGTTTCAGCATGAAGTCCAGTGGCTTCATGCCCAGCCTTCATGGAGCTGGGCTGAGGCACTTTCCTGGTTTACCAGGGAAGTGTCTGAAGAATACCTGCGGGTTCTGCTCCGATGAATCCCTGCAAGGGGTAGCAGCTCCCTAGAGACAGGAAGAGCAATCAGTCACGTTTCTATGGCTGAACTTCCTAAAGCCCATCTGTTAATAGCCTAAGCTGTGAGATCGCACAGTGACAGGGCTGAGGTGTGTGCTGTCATTCTACTTGGATGACTCATGTATGGGAAAGATAACAAACAATGTAGAGGGGAAAGGAGGCAACTATTAAGTTATCCCATTGCTACCGCTGTTTGCTTGTCTTTGAGTGTCCTGAGAAGTGTTTAACGAAAGTCAACATTGTACTTTGCAAGAAAAACAGTTTTGTTATGTTTTAGTGCCTACAAGTTGCCCTTGTGTTTTATGAGTTTCCTTACTGTTCATTTGTTTGCTCATCAACTCTCTTGTGTGAACAAAGGAACACATTTCAAAACAACCAGGAGAGCTCTTCATGGACATATTTGTCATTAGTTATTCATGCTCTGCCTTCTTGCTCAGAGACTGCCAATGGATGAAAACTCATCCCTGAATATTGGTGGTTAAGAAATGAAAAGTGAAGCAATTCTCTTTTAATCTTTGAAGTGCTTGTACTCTGATGAATGGGATTGGAGACAGAGCTGTAGTCAGCGTGACAGCTATAGTTATATAAGGAGATGATGAACAAGGGCAGTTCTTAGAAAAATCTATAGGGAAAATACCAGATTAAAAGGAACAAGCAACACACTTCTACAGGCAGGAAAGGCAGGGACAAAAAAGCCAATTATACCTCCATTTCAGGTGTCCATACATTTCTGAAAGATCACGTAAATATTAATTTGCTCACTAATAGAATTGCTTCCACAGCTGTGAGCTCTGGTATCACACTGCACAGAATTAATTTTCTATGAATCTTTTTACTACTATAGGTATGAAGTGAACCTTTTGAAGTAATTTCTTCCATACTTGAAATACTAATTAACAAATTACCATTTTAAGTTCTATGCATCTGTGATTACTGTTCTCCATGCAAACTGTGCTTACTGACTCATGGCTGCTTCAAAAGGTAGGGTGTGCTTATGTTAGTACAAGCACATATTTTCTAATGTATCAGTCTTAAAGAGAGAAATTGCTCTCTAAAGAAATGTTTTGCTTGCTTGGGAAAGGATGTTAAGAGTGTTTAGTTAGCACGGGTACATAGAAACTAAATGTTCCTCTAAAAAATGGCTCACAACAGGTAATGCCTGTAGATTTTCTGTAGGGTAAGAAACCCTAAAAAATTAATCTGCTTATTTCTTGTCTTGTCTGCAGAGCCTTCTAAGAACAGAAAATAACCAGACCACCTACAATTCAAGTTCTCTGTATTTGTACTTGTGGCTCTGAACTATGCTTAAAACTTTTGGCTACTTGTGATGGTAAAGTTTACTGACAGAGCCCCTTAATAAAGAGTCAGGTTGTACCAGAAAAGTGTTCTTTCAATATATTCCTTAACTAAAGTAGGTGATGGAAGCTTGTTCGTGGAATTGGGGCATTTATAGTAGGGCTTTTGTCACTACAGAAAATGTACATATGGGATGCTGTAGGAATGGTACCTATCAGGGACACTTCTAGGCTAAAAAAAATGTGTAAAGAACTTTGAGAACCGTTTCAAGAGCATAAGATAAGCAACAAAGTGAATACACATCACATGTGGCGCTGCCTATGCTAGATCTTTTTAACCAGAAAAACAGTGAATTCAAACTGATCTTTATAACCTGGTTGCAGTAGATACTTTTGAAGTGTTTAACCCTTGCTTAAAAATATCTGTGCTTCATTTAATACTAACTGACAGGCTAATTTTAGAGAAGATTTAAGCAGTTCAACATCTAATCACAATGGGAACTACAAATAGTCTAATTAGACAAAACAATTTAGGGACATCAGTACAATGTTTGGGTGGAGTGACGTGTTTGGTTTTTTAACAGCATATAAAAAGTAATTTGTTAAAAATTGAAATTATTGTAGAGAGAAACTAGACCTTCCAACTCCTGCTAGTGTGTCTGGGAGGGTAAGTGTCCAAGTGCTGAGAATCATAAGAATATCTTTTCCTAGGTGCTGTGCTACTCTTTCTTGATTTATAGAACCTAGTGAAGCAAATAAGGAGAGCAGCCTTGAAAAGGTTTTGCTGGCAATGCAATCGAAAGGAAAACCTGCATAGGATCTGGGAAAAAAAGATTGATCTATTAACTAGTACATTGGTATCAATTGGTAAATATCAGAGAAGTGA
The DNA here is from genome assembly GCF_047495875.1 of Pithys albifrons albifrons. Taxonomy (NCBI): domain Eukaryota; kingdom Metazoa; phylum Chordata; class Aves; order Passeriformes; family Thamnophilidae; genus Pithys; species Pithys albifrons. Next base: position 22,598,024 of record NC_092465.1, on the reverse strand, counting down.
CACTAACACTTGTAAACAAGAATGAAAAAAATTTCAGTCATGGCTTCTCAGCTTAGTGCCTAGAAGTGTCTTCATGCAGTGGCTGGTGTCAAATTGCATTCCTATTAATTGTGAATATTGTATAAGAGTCTTAAGAAATCAGAAGTTTGAAGATTGTTGCTGAAACTGGAAAGGGTAGGTCCAGTTGTGTGCTCAAGTAATGAATTAAGATGAGATTTTGGAATTTTCCTCAAGGAGATTCTCTTGTACTATCATCAGCTCAGGCACATTGAACAATTGCATCCCTTTCCTCCTTGGCATCTAGTGATCCACTAAGAAGTGGAGATAGTCTGCGTTACACAGAATCTCATCTGATGATGTTGAAGTGAATTACACTCTGGATTTGAGAATTCAGGAAGAGTTCCCAAGCTTTGCTGTTGTATACTTCATGTCAGTGAAGGACTGATGTTTCAGGTGTAAATCTAGGTTTCTTCTATTTGTTTTCGGCTCGGCTGATTCTTTCTTCCTTGTGGGCTTTGGGGACTTTGTTCTCTTACTAATTCTTTTCAAGAGTTCTTAGCTGGTTTTTTAGGTGTATGAAAAGATTTCCATTGATAGTCTGAGCTGACTATGCATTGTTAGGCGATTCTTATTTTTTCCTGTGTGGGGCTCGGCATCAGCAGCTCAGGCTGTTGCGCTGCTCCACCCTGTGGACAGAGATCGTACAGCTCTGCACAAACATGTCTTCATAATGAAACAAAACAGTTCCAAGACCTGGCCCAAGGGCACTTTTGTAGTTATTAAAAGGATATGGGATGCTTCCTTCTCTCTCGTAAAATCATAAACTGGCTTGGTTGTTCTTTCAGTGGAGTGTATTGTGTCTGGCTTGTCCCTCTTCACAAATGACAAAAAATTAAAAACCCTCTAGATGTTGCTTTTTTGAGTCTGTATTGAAACAAGGAAAAATATCATTTAAAGTCTCAGAAATATTCTAAACCATTCAACAGTACATCTAGGACTTTGTAATTGCATGACATCTGGGCCTCCAGCATCCTCACTTGCCATGCCTGAAAGATGCTGAGAAGAGTTCCTGCACTTCTCCACACTGTTCCTGAGAGTTTGGCGGTGGTGGAGTGAGTGGTTGGTCAGTGTCCTGATACTAGTCAGGGGGAGGGAGGAGGTTGGTCACACCCAGCTGGGAAGCCAGTGCTATTCACTGTGTGTGTAGCAGCCTCTGTGAATGTGTAAGAATTGACTGACATTTGGCAGTTCTAGCATTCTATCAGAATGAATGAGATGATGTACCTGAAGTGATTTCATAGTTACTAGAAATTGTGCTCATAAAATCATAATTATTCCTCTGGAAGTCTAATTTCCATGATATATTTTGATATATTCATCCTCAAATTTATTTTTGTGACTTTATTAGCAGTTCTGTGATAAGCTGAAGTTGGAAGACTGATCATGTCAACACTGGTTAGCTTTGGGTTAAAATTTTGTTTAATTCTAATAGGATGTGATAAAGTCTGTTTTTCATGTGACCAAATCTTCCTTCCTTGGGAAAACAGTAGAAAAACTGCATCCTCTGGTTGTGGACCACTGAAGAAGTTGCAAGCAAGACTTTCCTGCTCACAGTGAGCAGGTAACTCGTTTTGGTCTCTGTCAGCTCTGTGAGGAAGTCCACTGTCACATCCATCTTTGGTGCGGGTGGTGGGATCTGGCTCTGTTGAAAACATCAGCAGCTGGATATTCCTGGTGCTGGTGGGAGGTGGTGACTTCCTTTCTGCTACAGTCCTCCTCCCCATCTCCACCTCCTTCCTGCTTCCTTTGTTCTGAGAGCAGCTGCTTAGAGGTAGCCTTGCCATTCGAGAAGCTGAAATTAAAATATATTCTCTGATCTTGATCAGAAGCTGAATGTCCCAAGATAGTTTGCTTGTGGGAAATTTCATTCTAAAAGTAAGGGTAAAGCTCTGCTGCCTAAATACTGGAATTGTTTTGTTGCCCACTGCGTTGTGGTGTGATACTGCAGCTACAGAGCCACAACAGCAACCATTTAAATTATGCAGCAAGTACAACAAGAGCATCACCCAGAGATTTTGGTTAGAAGGGACCTTGAAGATCATCCCATTCCAACCTCTCTGCTATGGGCAAGGACACGTTCCATGAGATCACGTTGCTCAAAGCCCTTTCCAACCTGGCCTTGAACACTCCCGGGGATGGGGCCTCCACAATTTCTTTGGGCAACCTGTTCCAGTGCCTCTCCGCCCTCAGAGCGAAGAGTTTCATGTAGCAAAGTCTTAGAGTACTGCTGCAGTAATGGGTAGGGAGGTCAGAAATTATTTCTTGTGCAGTGTAAATAGGGGACTGTGAAAAAGGGAGTAATAGTACAGTTCTGGAAAGCAAACCCAGTGCACTAGTGCAGTACCTGACCATTCCTTGCTCTCACACTGGCAAGATACAAGTCAGGCTTCTCAGTGCCGAATTAGTATCTGATACATATACAATCCAATAATTATTTGATAGTGCCAGTCTTCCAGAGTTTTTCAGCTGCACTTTGCAGTTTCCATATGAATCTAGACTCCATGTTTCAGTGCAACCCTGGGTCACTTTTCATTCAGAAACAACAACAAAACCCAAACAGCCCACAAAAAAAACCCCAAACAAACAGGATGTACTTCTTCCTCACCTCTGCCTTACAGGCTGAATGTGCACAAATTGCTATATCCTTCCCATAAAGGAAGCATGATTTTACACAGCAATTCATTTTACCGGTTTCCTTTTCATTATTTTTTTCTTAGGTGTATATTTATAAATGGAACTTGCAAGTGTTGAAAACAATCTTCACTGGTTTAATAGAAGCAGAGAAGTATTTAAAATGAAATAGTGATTCTTCTTCCCGGTGAGAAAACATTCAGAAACTTTTGTTGAATATTGTTTCAATGCCAAAATTTACATGGTAAAGGATTTATGTCAGTTACTTCATTGTTGAGAAATAACATTTTTAGTATAGCAAGGTAAATATTTACAAGTATGTGAGAGAAAATTACCAACCTGAAAAAAGCACAAGAGGAGAGGAGACCTAATCCCAGCATTCATTTCCCATGGTGAGCTCTTGTGGGTAAAGCTGTGGTGTTGCTTTAGTGTGGTTCTCGGGGAACTCCTGGCTGACCTGTGTATCTGCCCAATTCCACATCATGTCAAAGCAAGCTGTGGTCACAGCCCCCTCCCAGCACCCTTGTGTGCCCCGCCTTGATGGCAGAGCTGCGAGCTCATCAGTAACTGGATGGAGCATCTCTTATTCCTGAGCTTTTATTGAAACCCCAATCCACCTCCATCTGCATCAGACCAAAGGTGATCATTTTGTCCTGGCTTGCTCTTTTGCAGGCTCAGAATTAACAGGAGCTGAAATGTAGCCCCTGTCACTGCTGTCCCAAAGCAGGGTGAGCTCCAGAGCAGGACAGAGCATGACACACTCCTGGGATGGTAATTTGGGGGATTCCTCCAGAGCAGCCTCTGAGATGGGAGAGTTGCAGACTGCTCTGTCAGAGGGAGAGCTCTGCTGCCCTACTCAGCTTGTTGGCTTTTTTGCCTGCTTACTAGAAAGATCTGGGAGAAGCAGAAGGAACTTCTTTTTTCTGCTTTGTTGGTGGGGTGGTGTTGATGCCTCCATTAGTCACGACTCTTAATGTAAAATACTGGCATCTTCCTTCTCCCATTGCTGTGCAAGAGCAGCTGTGTAAGACACAGGCAGGGCTTGCTGTGTCTCAGTGCTGCATCTGCCCTTATTTCTGAAAGAAAATCCTGTGTATCACAGTCTGACAATTGCTTGCAACATTCTGCCTCCAGCAGTTCCCACCAAGCCATGTAGTCAGGCCAGGACCAATTTTAAACTATAAAGTGGATTTTTGATCTGTCACATCCTATCGCTATCCCTGTGTTTGTCTGTATGTGTTTTCCTGTGCTGTCAATTGCCAGGATAAGCTTCTTTTTGTAAAGTCAAAGTGGAGCTGCAGACACCAAAAGAGCTGTTATCCAGAGAGACAATGCTGGCTGGGGGAATATTGGCTTAGCAAGACTTGGGAATAGAGATACTGATCTTTCTTTGATCTATAGGATGATCTCATCTACAAGGGCCTCTGCTTCTCTCACCAGCTGCTGTTCCTATTTTCTGTTTAGATGTCTTGTTCTGTAGGACAAAGTATGCTTTTCACTTGTGGACTTTTCCATGGGATCTCAGTTCCAATAAGGATACATCGGTATCCCAGGAATGCAGCTAATAGTTGTTGAAAACCTGTTTAACACAGTGCCATGATAGCATGAGAGCCTAATAGCCCAAGTGTCTGTTATTTGTGGACCAAATTGTCTTTCTTCTAATTAGCAGAATAAAGGAGAAAGAACATCAAAACAGAGACAAGAAAACCATCTGAATTAATTTCCTGTAGATGGAAAGAAATATATGGAGTTACCTGGAAAAGGACTTGGAGGTTATCTACGAGCATCGATCATATCAAGCTTTCTAGCCAGTTCTCCCATTCCCCCAAGGCAATGACAAACCTTTGTGTTCAGCTCTCCTTCCAGCAGCCTGTTCCCAGCTCCCCTCATCTACTTTTTTCTCCTCCTAAACACCGAAGGAACTGAGGACAAATGGGGAGCCCATGCAGGAAACCTCTCAGTGCTTGCAGAATTACTAAGGCACCTCCAAGACAGTTGTTTGGCTCTTGCTCCAGCCCCAGAATGTGCTGGGAGGTGCAGGAGTCGACCCAGAGTGCAGCTTCTTTGTGGACTGGCCCTCACACCTGCTCTTTCTCCTTTCTCTGTTTCCTGTCTGGTACAGCAGCTGAGCCTGCTGAGGGACAGAATAGTTATGAAAAAGATGAATGTAGTGCTATAAATGTTGGGTAAATATCTTTTGCCATAGTTCTTTGACTGCAATTGTAACAGTGAACTATGGAATTGCCAAAAAGGAATGTGAGGTTTTCAGCTTTTCTACCTGGAACATCCTACTTTGTGCCATTGGAAGCCTCTTGAATGTTTTATATGAGAACCGAAAGAGGTGAGGAGTGGCACAGCTTTCAGACTGGAGAGAAGCTCACAGCAATTGGAGAATGCCTTTTGGAATAAAAACTTAAATTCCAATTCAGGTAAAGGTATCCCACCACATTGTGTCCATTTCCCTTTCTCAGACCCTGCCAATAATGTGTTTTAGGACTTTCCTTCATTACATTAAAAAAACAATCATGATCCCAGGCAAGGGTGCTTGGTAGTTGCATCTGCTCTGGTAATAAGAACATAAATACAAGCCATATTTTTGCCTGAGCAATGATGTGTGTTATTGACGACTGTTTTAGAAAATGAAAAATCTGTTTGTAATAAGAATCAGAATAGATTTGTTATAACCTGATGGTCTAGGAGTTGAAATAGGTCAAGTTTGGGAAAGCAGAGGCAACAGAATCTATTAGACCATCTGACACAGAGAGATGTGCTTTGGAACACGTGGGTCTGTCTTGGGCCAGTTATAACAGCAGTCAGAAATCAGATCTGCTCTTAATTTTCTCTGGATGATGCTGATTTTTGCCTGGGCTGTTAATGGATGGTTTGATTTCGGTTGGGGTTATTTTTTCCCCCAGGAGGCCAATGAATGCACAGCAGCTCTCTGGGTCTAAAGTGCAAGGGCAGACAAGTTCTCAGCAGTTATTTAACAATGGATAGGGAGGCAGAGTCAGTGTTGTGCTCTTGTTGTGCTTCAGCTTTTGGTAAAGCCACAACACTCTACCTAAAAGTGGATTTTAGAGCAGGAAAGTGAACTTAGGTTCATTATCTCTATGTTATGTGTAGGAAAAAAATTCAAAGGAACCAAGCAAACAGTGATAAAGCATATCTCCCCATTCAGAAAATTAGGGCATTATGCAGTGGATGGAGGGGTTGTATTAATTTAGGATTAATTTAGAGCTAGAAGACACTGTATACTGTATCATATTGTTCTTTTTCACTATTAGGGCAGCTATTCAGAATATTTTTGTAATCAAGCTCCAATCAATATTCCCTGTTAGATGTGTTAGAGAATTGAAGACAGAAATATTTTGGTGAAAGTCTTGAGGCTGTGGCTGTAACAGTTGTCACTGGCTTGAAGTTATAGTAAAATTGATGTGCCCTGTTAGTATTACTAATGTTTGGAAGAAGTGAAGCAAAGTGATGGAAAATGAGCTCAGTCTCTGTGCAGGTAGGCTTTTAAAATAGGAGACAAAGAAGGATTTGTGGAAGAAAAAAAGAGAAAAGGAAATGTCGAAGGTTAAATGTTTTTTCCTGCGTTATCCATTGCCATGGTTGGAATGAGGGAGTGTAAGAGCAACAGCCTCAGCAGGTATTTCTCCAGCCTTCCAAGCAAACTCCATTGGCCACGGTCAAAACAGTCTCTCTGAAAAGTAGTCTGGATTTAAAACAGAAATTTTGATTACAGTGTTCAAGCTTGTGTTTTCTGACATTACTCTGTATTTACAAGAGTAAACAAGAGTATTTACAGTAAACAAGAGTTTGATGTACTGATCTAAAAGATATTTGAACAAACTTCTAGTTAAATCTAAAAGATGAGATTTGCCCAGTAAAGGCATATCTCTGTCAATCTTGAACTTGCAAAATTAGTTTGCAACAGACCTTTCAAATATCCCTTAGGGAGGACGGGAAACTGCCTAACTCATTGATCCTGCACTTCAGGGCTGCAGCCAGACAGAGTCAGTTTTGTCACAATGAGTTTAAAAGGAAATAAGTTGACAGGTTGTTTTTCTTTGAAATAGATACATTAGAGGCATGTTTGATTTTGACATCCTCAGTTGGAAGTTGTTTACTGTGTAAACTAGACATTTCAGGATACCTGTGAGTCTGTAGAGCTATTTTAACTCCTGTGGTGCTGTAAAGCAGAGGGTTACAGGTAGCTGGTGGACTCACTCCGTTGTTGCACCTGCTGCAGAGCCATGTCAGGTGACAGTTCCCATCGTGTCTGTCTTTCCTTAGGGAGCAAAGGTGGTGTTCCCAGGAATACTGAAAATCAGCTGCAGCCTCTTTGGAGACTGAGATACCCCACTGGAAACAGAAAGCAACATGAAATTCTGTCGTTGTTATATGCCCACAAGGTGGCACTTGTCATCTTTTTACCTCTCTGAGATCTAAATTTTTATACTTTCAACAACACTAGGAAGTAATACTTGAGGTTTTGAAACTTACCTTACAGTAAGCTACCTATGCTTTCATGGGAGGGATATTTCTCTGCCCATCCATTAAACTACAATCAAGACAAAGAGAACAACAGCCGTGTTTTGCTTCTTATTGTTGCATATATGAAAATTCCAGGTTAAAAATTTAAAATTAATTTTTTTATTGTAAAGGATTTAAAAAAAATTTATTTCTCATCATTCATGCAGTCATATGCCAATATTTATCTGACAAAGAGGAGGAAAAATGAATACTCACTTCCCTTCCTTAGGGAATGAAAATCTAGAAACAGATAATTTGAAGCCTGGTCTAATCACTTAGACGATGAGTTCGTTTAACAGCAGCAGTGCTTCTGATGGGCAGAGTATTACTTATTAAATTTCCCATAATTCATAAAGAGGCAATAATACTAGATCTGCTAATAAAAGGCATTGAACTTTGGCTGTTTTCAGTGGGCCTCTCATTCAAACCCATTAGAACCACAGAATTTATTGTTGCCATATCAGATGTTTGTAGAAACCAGGATGGCAGTGTGATCTGTTTTCTCTTTCCCCCTCAAGACTGATGCAAATATATTCAGAGCATGCCTTTTAAGCCCCTTCACTTTTGCTGAGCATGCTTTCTTGTCTCCCACTTGGTCTCATCAGAGAAATGGCATTAGCCCTTGTAGCTTTCTGGGGCATTGTTCACAATGGCTTTCACTTAATCATTTTTACTCCAGTAATAATTAGAAACCTAATTGTACTTGCTTGGAGTGGTAAAAGCAAAAACATATGAGGATGAAAGAGCAAATAAAAATCAGTTTAGTCCTGTTAAAAATTCCTGGGGCACAGTGTGTGTTATGTAGTGCCATCATCTTGTAGCTGATGGGAATCTTTTGTTATCTGTGCCTATTTTCACTGGTTTATATCTTTCACTTTGATTGTATTGTACTCTTGTTCTCCTCCCAGATGGGAATGCCTTTGAGAAAGAGAAGAAAATACATTCAAACTATTTTCTTGCTTAGATAACTCAAGCATCATTTAATTTTAAAAGCCCAGAGCTGAATGCATGCATGGGAATTTATGAACATTAAGGAGTGTAGCTGCCTGTGCCAAAGGACAGGGCAAAGAAGTAGAACTTTGTGTAAGGAGAGTTGTTCCTAGTGACTGTCCCTGCTACCCACAGACTTGGACACATCCCTTTGAGTGAATGGCTTTAGTGGTGGAGAGCCTTTCTTGTGTGCCAGCTTTCCCAGGAAAGAGGTGTTTGAACCGGCTACCTGTGACATCTGCCTGCAAGTTGCCATCTCCTGGCAAAAGGTGAGCCATGTAGGCTTGTCATAGCTCCTTTTTGGACCTTGGAGGCAGTTTGTGATCAGACTGGGGTTTAAGTTTAACACTTAACAGTTACCCCACTGCAGCTCCCCACCAGAGTGGGCTGTGTCGGCAGCACGGTGGGATTAGAGCAGGGGATCCTCCACTGGGAGGGTTACCTGTCTGCACATTGCCAGGGTGCGTGCCAGGCTCTCACATCTGCCCACGTGTTAAAGTGGATACCTGTCTGATGTCTCTTCTCTGCCTGGAGAAGGTGGAGAAAATAGATAGTGGTTTATTTGGAAGCTTTTGCACTGAAGCTCCTGGTGTCTGACTGCCTTAGGAAGAGCCTTGATGTGTCTAAAAGTTTTCAAAGCTTTTTTTCTTAATTCAAAGGAAATTGTGTGCCAAGGATAACATTAAAGTAACATCGAAGACTCAGTAAGAGTCTAGAAGTATCAATCATCATTGCCGAGTATTATACAGTATATTGTATATTTGGAAATCGATAGAAAATGTGGCTCTTAACTGCCTGGGGTGTTCTCGGCCCTGTGGGGATCTTCCCAGAAACAAAGGAAATTCTGTGATATCCTAGTTGTGAAACCCTAAGTGCTTTCCACATGGCTCCAGGCCCTGTGTGCCACTAGGTTCTTGTCATTAATGTCTTTGTTTTAAGGGAGTAATAGAGCAGCATTACCTTTGGATTGACATTATTTATTCAGGGACTTTTAAACCTCACCTATTTTTGGAAATTAACAACATAAAGGCTTTTGTTTAAGAGAAAGGGAATATTCCAAAAAGTTGCCTGACCTCTCTCAAAAAGCATGCTGTAAGCCTCTGCAAGGTATTTTTGGTCAGAAATGGTTTGTTATCCCTGTGCTATGGAAAGGTGAAGACAAGATGAGAGTGAGGCAGAGGATCATTTCTCTTTTTGTATTCATGTAATGGACTTGAATGCTGCAAAAGTACTTGTTTGTAAGAAAACATTTCATGCCAGGCAAGAAACCCTGATCACAGCTTTCTCTATTGATCACTGATTGAAATGAACTTCTCTGCAGCCTTTGGTAGCCGTGTGTGTGGCATCCTGAAGCCAGGCCAGGGGTGGGTTGGTTTCTGCAGGACCTCATTGATGTGTGTGTAGCCACACGTGGCAGTTGCTCTTTGCACCGGGTCGCTGCTCCTGCCACCACCCCATTACAGACTGTCCTTTAACTGGCTGGCCCTGGTAGCAGAGGCGTGGGAAGAGGCTTTGTGGAAAGAGATGCACATCCTAAGGTCTCGTCTAGGAGTGACAGAGGGCGTTTCATGTGTGCCTCTTCCTTCTTCAGTACACATGCAATAGACAGGGATATTTTGGCCATTCTCTGCACCCTCCATGGACCCTGTTGCCCCCTCCCAGAATCTCCTGCCATCACCTTCCCCTCCTCCTGCTGCCGGCTGCACAGGGACTTGGGCAGAGCACTGCCAGTGCTGCTGCAGCCAACGATCAGCTTCTCATATTTACCCTGAAACCACGGAGCTGAAGCCCATCTGTTTTAGTGCCGCTGCCTGGGGCAGTGGCTGTATTCATCCTTTAATTACCTCAATGCTGTTTGCGTTTTATTTTGGTTGGAGTGTGTAAAAGCTCCAACTGCTAGGACCTGCTTGGCTGCTGCTGAAAACATTTTGTGATGGCTTCAGCTTAGTTTCTAAAATGCTGTTGGCATTTGTACTCTGAAAAACAGAGATGGAATGACATTTTCTGTTCAACTGTGCTGTTTTTTGTGGCTTGAGAATCTCAGCAGCCAATAAATTACGGCTTTGTTTGTCTAGGTCAAGTGGGGGTTTTTAATGTGCTTCCTTTGGGTGTAGAGAAGGTGCTAATAAGGAAGATTTTGGGGTGGAGGAGGAACTTTCTAGAAGTTGTTTTTCAGGCACAAAAAGGAGTCTGTTGTATGGGTCAGCAAATGGCCATGTCTGCTGGTGGTGCATCTCTCCAGGAGTTAATTTTTGACAGATGCTGCTGCCAAACAAAGCAAGATTAGCATTTTACAGCACATGCTAATGCTTTCTGGTTAGTGCCTAGGCTGTAGCTTACAGAAGAATGTTTATACTTTCTTTTATCTTTTCATATTTGTGACTTGCACCATTCTTTGGCCCTAGTTCAGTTCAGAACATGAAATCAGCCATTTTTCACTCCTGATCATACTGGTGTTTGGTCTACATGGCTGAGAACTGGCCTCTTACACAAGGTTCACCACTTGAGGCCTGACCTGTGTTCAATAAGGATATTATCAAAGAAAATCAAAGTTTGGAGCAAGAGCTTCTGTGTTAGCCGATAGCTGATTGTTTTCTCCCAACCAGCATTACTCTGTGATGTTAGAGATGACCATGCTGCAGGGAATGACACCCTGTAAAAGAAGAATAAAACTGAATTCTCTACAGGAGATCTCTCTCTGAGTCCTGCATTGCCTTATTGGGGTTACCATGCAGAGTTAAACTGTTACTGCTCCTCTAGAGCTGGCTGATCTTTGGTGGGTTGAAAGAACCATTTCAAGCAGAGGTAAACATTTTTGTTCTTTCTATAAAAGGCATACACAAAGACAAGGACTCTAAACAGTTTGAGGCAATACTAACAGTTTTCATATTTGCAGTTAAAATGTACGCTCTGAAGTACTGCAGTTGTCCAGATTTATATAGTGGATAAAATAGGAGTGGGTAAGAAAGAAGGAAAATAAGGAAGCAAAATGCTACATTGTAATGTCACAATTAGCCACACTGCGTTTATGGAAAATCTGAGATGCTCTCCTAGTGTTTGCTTCTGTGTGTGACCTTCTAAATGGCTGTATGATTGTGTATTGGCCGAAGCCCTGTTCTGTGGAAGTATTTGATGGTCACTCTGTGCTTTTCCATTCTTAATTGCAGGTAGTTCATGTCCAAGATGCAGTTTCCTTTTTTATTTAATGAATTGATGTGTTCAAAGAAGGGCATGCTGGGCCTAGAAAGCAGTGCTCCTGCCCAGTGTGATGTTTCTGGCTCTTGCCAGAAGCTGCCTGTTGTACTATTCTGGGCTTTCAGTCTCTATTTTCTCTGCATTTAAGCAAATGTCAAGGAACCTTTGAGTAGAGATGAGATGAGAAAAAAGATGACTTGAGAATGAGAGGTTGAGCAGATAGAGTGGGCTGGGCAGGGGAGTCCTAAGAGGACAACAGGGCGAAGCAAACCAAAGCACTGCTCATGGATGAGGGGAGAGGTCTTTTGTGCAGATAAAGAGTGCTAAGGCTGGGGGAAGGCAAAGCCCTGGAAAAGAGGAGGGGAGAGTGTGTTTGTGAGGCAGAACAATGATTGCAACAAAGTGCTGAGTATCCAGAACTTCTCCTGTGGCTAAAATACAGGAAAACCAAAGGCAGGCCTTCACTGCACTGCTGAATGGCTTGAAATGGAGTGAGAAAGGATGAGCCACTTGTCATGCTCAGGACTCTGCATATACACCCTGATGGCATTAAATATTGCTTGTATAAGCTGCCAACATAAGAACAAAAGCTATGTCCAAGTTTCTGGGAGAACAGTTGGTGCAACAATGCTTGTCGGAAGCTTTATAGAAAGCTGGAGAACATGTTTACTGTCCTACATGGTAAATTTGGCTTACAGAGAATCTGTGTGGGTTTTTAAGCGCACACAAACTGTACTGTGTATGTAGCCCAGCTAATTCTGAGTGAAAGTACCTGTCACCTTGAAACTGGTCTCAGTTTGAAATTGCAATTTATGTATGTGAACAGTATCCCTGATCTAAAATGGCCTTGCTTATGAGAGTGCCTTTCATACTGGCAAAAATCTCACTAATGCTGGTAGGATCACATCTGGACAGAGCTGGCAGCATCAGTTTATGTATTTATTTTCTGTAGTGCTCTAGGCCTTTGGAGAAGAGTAACTTTAAGCTGAATTGCATCTCACTTAAGGCAGAAAATGCAGTTAAGATAAAACATGATGCACGGCTTGTAGAAAATTATTTTATCATGGAAATACTTAGCAGAGCTGAGCTACTGTGAAAAAATCTAAGCACTGACAGCACAGAGTTGATCGTGTTAATTAGAAAGTGGTGCAGCATCAGTGAGAAAATATATTTTAGGTTCCACATTTTCTGTGCGTTTTTCATCATGCCTTATCGGTTGCCTAATTAGAGAGGCTAAACATGGAAGCCTGCACTACTGAAAATCAAACCCTTTTCCTGACAGCACATTTCAAAATACTGAAGATGTGTTTAATGGGTCCACATCAGTTAATCTTTTAAAAGGGCTAACTAATAGACTGGGCTGGTGTTCACACATAACCTGTTTCATCTTTGTGTAGTGGGAAAGGTTTAGTAACAGAAACATTCTTGCACAGAAACAGGCACTACAAACCTTTTAGCTCCCTGTTGTTGCTGTGCTGTACTTGCTACTATAGTATTTTATATTAGATAGCTTTACATTTTAAATCACAATAGAAATGACCTTTTGTTTTTTCATTGCCTCGTGTGGGATGGCCAGAGGGTATTCTCAGACTGTAAAGGCAATAAAGCTCACCGTCAGATTCATTTCTAACAAAATCCTTGTGCACAGCTGCATAACATAAATCATTCCTTCCCATTTCTGAATGTGAAATGTTTGTTGTATTAAAGTTACTGCCATTCTTGCCTGACTTTAACAAGATTTGGGTTTTTTTGTTTGGCACAAATATTGTTGCTTTTTAGTTTTATAACCATGCTGCCCGTAGTTGTAACAATTATGTGGCTTGAGTGTGAGCAAGTACAGGTTAGACTGCCAAGATATTTTCATAACAGTCAGCTCCTATTTTACAAATATAGTGTGTGTTGTCCTTTACTTAAATTATCTATTTGTAAATTCAGTGGGTGCATATATTGCCAAAAAACAGAGTACAACAGAAGCAAATTCAGCTAGCTGGGTAAGAGTTTTGTCTTCTGGGACTAAAGCCATTATTTTTACTTACAAATTTTGCTCCTTTTCCATGTGACATTGCATTGCTGAGGAATCACATTACAATGCTTCTGGAATGAATCGACTTGCACTGCCTTAATTAAAGGTATCAAAATAGGAATGAATAACCATGGCTGCATCTGTTGCTGCTGATTTGCTTTTACTGCCATAGTGCAGTGCAAGCTGCTTAAGGTCTCTCTGCAGATTTAAGGTGTTCTGGCCAATCTGCAGGACATGGTAGAGCATCTGCAGGAGCTTCCAAAGGTGGAAACCCATCATATTCTGGGGGATGGCTGTTTAACTGAGTGCTGCCTTAATAATAAAGTCATAATGTGTTTCTAAAACCCACTGCCACCAAGGTAGTCTGCAAGGACTGCATCTTCTTCATGTGTAGAGCTAAAATACAAGATAAAAGATTGAAAAAATTATAGTGCAGGGAAGGCAGAGAGTGTACTGAGAGGGTTTGAGCAAGTCTTTGTCAACTAAACTGGAAAATATCTTGTTCCACTAAGCCTTAGTTTAGAGATTTTTGGCATGACTGTGTGGGGGAGAAATAGACTACAGCACGTATCTGAAGAAGACAGATTGCTTGTCCTAAGGGGACGCAAAGCAAAATCCTTTCCCAGCTTCGTGCTGAGTTTTGCAGGCCTTAAGGACTCTCAAGTGTAGATGCCACTCAGGCTAAAATTCAGGCAACAGGTTCCCAGATTGCTTGATCTTTACATAACCTTATAATAAAAACTAGAAATTTGTGGTTTGTTGGATGCAGCAGGTACTTGTGGTGAGCAGAGCATTGCAAACAGACATGAATGCTACGTTCAGAAGAGGTTTCAGACAGCAAGACTGGCTGCACGGTTGGCTCAGCTTGTGGTCCTGTGGTGTGGAGTAACTCTCACCAGCTCCAGGGCAGAGAAACACAGAAAGCCTCACTGACCTGTAGCATCAGAACTGGAGCTGGTCAGAGCAGTAAAACAGTGGCTCAAGGTTTGCATCATAGCCCTGAACTCAAAATATCAGACTCGTTGTCAGCAAGTCATAAGGGTGGCAAAAGCTTAGAATATACTGGGATTTTTTTCTTTTTAATATGGTTTTAGAATTAAAATTTGGGATCAGAATTATGTTGGTACTTTTAAAACATACTCATTAGTTCCAAATAGAGCTTGTATTCAGTATGAAAAAACCCCTGCTTTTTTATCAAAATATTTCACAGTACTTTCATACTCTAATTTTATTTTAAGTGTTCATAATTGCTGTCCAGAAGAGGAAAAAGCTAATGTCAGAAATAAGTTACATGGAAACCCATTTATTTGAATATAAATTAAGATTAAAAAAATCTTTCTGGTGTAGTTTAAAATGGAATTTATAGATATATACATAGTAAAATAATATGCATTCCCCTTCCCCCTCACAGTATGTTGGCTTCTAATCTGCATGTTTGCCATTTTGCAAATGTATTTCTATGACTTTTCTAGCTGGATAAAGAAAATACCTTTTCATGGTTTTAGTTTAAGTGAGGAGGGTAAACTTTTAACAGGTTGTTCTGTACTTTAATAGTAAAAAAAACTTTAGTGCAATATTCATCTTAATAATTCTGCAGGTGCTTCTGCAGGGTTATTTCTGTTTAAAATGTTTCCAACACAACACTAAGATTTTTTTGTTTTCTTTCAGATACTGATGAATACAGACCACCTGTTTGGAAATCTTACTGTAAGTATCTCAATGGAGTTTTTTTCCAAGTCAGAGCTGAAAATGTTTCGCTTGGATGCTTTAAAAGACTTACTTTTCTCTTCATCAGAATGTGAGTTTAAGAAGCACCAGGGGGTTCATTGCTGTTGCAGTGAGGTGCAGTTGTGTCTTCCCATGGGCAAGTGAGCATAGATTATTTGGAGGAGTAGATTCTCTGCACCTTATTAACATAACTTGTCCCACTCCTGGTTGGTCTGGCTTGTATTGGTTTGGCTGCTTAGACCAGGGCTTACATAAACTCTACTCATGTCTTAAAATTGGTATCCTTACGAGCTTTTAAGGGCTCCTGTAATCTAGTACATTGCCTCACTAGAGCTGAGACTTGAGCTGGTTAGAAAAAAAATCAAAATAAATTGTTTTTCTCCAGAATTTGCTGATGTAATATTGTTGCTTTTTAGTGTTATAACCATGCTGCCCTTAGCTGTAACAATTATATGGCTTGAGTGTGAGCAAGTATAATGCTGCTCACTCTGTGCATAAAGTGGTGGAGTAAAACAAGAGTGTTTGTTTGGCCTGGCGTGACAAATCACAAACAGGTTTTTTGAAGCCCTGACTAGAAGGGCCTGGTTTGCTCCCAGACTGCTAGTCTGGGCTGTGCAGCTCTTCAGTGTGTGTGCCCACGCCCCAGCCCAGGGGATGTGGCCTTGCAGCTGCCTCAGTCAGGTTGGCAGGGCAGCAGCTACAGGTGCATTGCCCTGAGATCAGAGTGCCACTATCTTGGGAACTTCACAGCTTGCTGGGGTTTATTTCAAATTGAAAAAACAAACAAACAAATAAACAAAAACATTAACCAAAACAAAAACCAAATCAAATAAACAACAACAACGACACCAAAAAAGCCAAGCCACCCCCACAAACCAAAAAAGCAAAACCCATAACAAAGCAAACAGCCAACATTCTATTTTTAATGCAGAAGAATTCCATGTAAAGGAATGACCTGTTGTTTGGCCAGGCTAATGGAGGTTCAGGGACATGGAAGAGAACATGAGACAAGTGGCACTGTAAAAGAGCATCATAGCTTCCCATGGTGTCTCGCCTATAAATTCTAGTTCTTCGTACATAGAAAAGCCAAGATGCAAGACATTTTGAGACTCAAGGAACCACAGCAAGAAATAATAGTCTTCTGTGAGAAGCAGATTTTGAAAGCAGAATGTTTGTGTGTATAACACACTTAACAGTTTAGGGATGTCAGACTTACATTTGCATTACTTGGTATATATTTGGCTTGGTGTCTTCAGGCTGGATAAAGGGTTTTGCTCAAGCAGCATTTCACACCATGAAAATGTTTGCTTTCTAAAGGTGGGGGAGATTCAGCACCTGAGAAAATGTAGTTATTTTAAAAGACTCCCATCCTGCTGTGGGAGACTGTTTTCAGTCAGATATGTGGGAGTGGTCTTAAAGGTTTGATGAGAACCATGGTTAGAAAAAGAGTAAGTGTAAGAGAGCAATTTAAAGTATTCTTTTCAGGTTTGTACCTGCTGTGAACTCAGGGAACACTGCATTCTGTAACAGGGAGATTCAAACTCTCTGGTACCAAATCTTCATTAGCAGCTTGCCAGGAGCTGAAGGTGTGGGCACGTGCAAATGTGTGTGCACCCACTCTCCTACAACACTGTCGTTTGCCTGCCATGGTGAACCCTTCATGTGGTTCAGAAGTGAGCTCAGAACCATCGGGTTTGATTGTATTTCTGTCTCCAGACAGATGAAGAGGAATGTCTTGTTCAACTTCCCTGGCAATAATTACAGCAAGGAAACTGGTATTGAACAGTTTGAATTACATACATCAATGAGAGGAAGAAGGATAGGCAACTTAGTCAACCTGCTGTACTTACTTACGGAAAGAGAAGAAAGGTGGAAAAGAATTTCCTTTCAGATCATTTTTTCTGCCTGGATTTTGAAGTAAGGTGGAAAACAGTCTCAGTTTTCAGCCAGTTTCTGTAGAGCATGCCCATTGTGAGTCTCCACTGCTCTTCTGTGAAATTCAGAAAAATCCATACGTGATCTGTGATTTTTTTTCTTTTAACTTGGCTCTGCAGTTCTCAGAATTAGGTATGGGCAAGGCCTGGTGCCATCAAATACAACTTTTACAACAGAAGCTAGGGGGAATTTGTGCTGGCAAAATAAATGGTCATGCAATGTTTAAAATGCTACTTGCAGTTTTATATACCAGTGTGCTGTTCTTCTTCATTGCTTGCAAAAATCATTTTTGTATTACCAATACAGAATGGTAAAGATAGATTTTAGTAACAGCAGGAAAAACATTAGCTTTTTTTGTTTGGAACAAAGAGAATAGTTTTTTTCCAGTTTATCTTACGATTCTGTGATCATTGGGCATCTTGCCATTTTCTCCATCCCCATGTAACTTAGCACATATAAATACAGCATTTGCCAGTGGAAAAAACTTGTTATCAAATGAGAAGTGTAATGAAGTCAAATCGTATTTGTTAAATTAATGTATGGCCTTATTACCTGAAGAAGGTGATAGCACTTGTTATTAGACTTTCATATTAGTACTAGTGACTGAAACATAATTTAATTTTAAAAGAATACAATTTCAAATGTCAATTCTTCCAGTTCTAGAGTACTCTTTAAATGCTAACTTAGTATTGACAGCCTCATTTTGAAGGTGACTTGCCAAACCAGACTCAGTTGGGATAGAAGTTGAAAGTTGCTCCTTTGGTATTATATTGTACTAGTACCACTAAATTCACATGTGGTTCCTAAGTTCTGTTCTGGCTTGATAAGGCTTATTTTAGAAACAGAGAAAAAGGAGGAGGGAAGATGTAAATGTAAGTAAGTGTGTATCATAATTTGGGCCTTAACTGTTCTACTCTGCTACTCAACTAATGTCTTCTGATCTGCAAATGCAAAGGCCATCTGTCTCTTTCTTCAGAAGGGTCATCTCTGAGCAGTGGCAAAAGCAGAGGGTTTGATACTGCACAGTTCTGTGTGATTCTTGTAAAGTCTTGACATATGAATGAGTGTGTTCCCAGCATAATAAGATGGGGCTCCACCTGCTTACTGAAGAAAGTCTGACAGCAGCCTGATTCGACATATAGTAAACTTTATTTGTTTTTATTGTGGTTCTTTTTCTGATCTGCTTGTTGGAAACTTCACTGGTCTCACCTAGGTGTTCTGTATTACTTGATCCATTAATTGTAAAGAAAATGAATACCTTGTTTTGGCTAGCAACATTCTTTTTTCTGACCACTTGTTGGTAAGTTTTGAAATTTTGATATCCTTAGTATCCTTGCATTAAACTTTGCAGAAAGTCTCCTTTACTTAAGCAGCAATATTTAATGTTAAAATGCCTAACTTATACAATGATCCTGTATTAATTAGAATTTAACTTCTGCCTCCTCCCAGTGTATCAGTTGCAACAGGAAGCTCCTCATCCTAGAAGAATAACATGCACTCGTGAGGTAGGTATTATGGCATTGTTTATTACAGAGTCCAGTAATTCCATATCAATACTTGATTGTGTCCAACCCAAACAGTTGTTCCTTGGGACACTTTGTGCTGTGATTAGAGTGAATAGCCTTGGGGCACTGGTACTTGAAAATCCATTTGGTCTAAACTTGGAATTGAAAGCATTTTGAATATGATGTGTATACCTGAGAATCATTTACTACTTTTTGATTCTTAGATACATGGAAACACACCTTTTCTCCTCCTTTATGGGTCAGAAATTCACAGAAGCAAGAGCAGAGCTGTAGAGGGAAACTATGCACCTGTTTGTATGGACATCACTGCTACTTGTGCAAAATAAATCAGCAGAGGAAAGGCTGAACCTGGTGCTGCTATTCAAGTCCTAGTATTTAAGGCTCATTAATAGCAGGAGCTAAGCCATGCAGAGCCACAGGTTCTGAGGACTGAGCTGGTAACAATGGGATCTGGTTGACAGACAGTGATACAGAAGCACCTGCTCATGGGGTCAGCTGTTGAGGCAGACCCTGAATTGCTGGTGTGCTCTGAGCTGCCATTCAGCAGAGCAGCACCTCTCCAGAGCTGTGGTGCTGAGGGTTCAAGTGGCACCAAACATTGGTGACAGCAAGAGTTACTCATAGTTACATCTGTGTTGGAGCTCCAGCTGGGAACCTGGGAAACACTCATTTCAGTTTCAAAAATTCTGAAATGTTAGGCAGTATTACAAAGCACAGCACTTACTGAATAACTGGAAGTTATTAAATTGAGTAATTTAATAATTACTCAAAAGAAAAAAATTAATCTTGGAGATATGCTAGTTGCTTCAACCTAGTATTAAATACAGAGAGATCGAGCACTGTCCGGAACATTAACAGCTTATAGTTTAGATCACAAGGAGGATTACTTGACAGAATTAAATAGGCATTTCTCTGTAATCTTTTCAAATGTACAGTTGTGATTTTATGAAGTAGTTTGTCCATTTTTAAAATAAAACAGAGATTTAACAGAAGTGAAATACTGCATTTAGTGGAAGCACTCTTGTTTTCTTTTGTTAATTTGATAGATTTGTATTTTTTAAAAAGGTACAGCTATAACTTATTGCACTTACGGATAATAATAACTATGCTACTAACTATTAATAACTAGCTATTAACTACAGATATAGCTGTAGAAAAGAACAACACATGACTTTTACAAGAATTGTAGCAAAAAATATTGTTTTGTCAAGGGTTTCTACTGTTCATGAGCTTCCAAGCAGAGGTCTTCTTGTTAAAATTGTTGTGCTGTTATCTTATGTGTGTCAAAGAAGTTTGTGTGGAGGTTTGAAGGAAAGATAACTGCAGAAGATCAGATCTAAGCTGTGGAAAAAATGGAAGATTTTTCCAGTTTTTATTCACATTGCAACATTACTAAAAAGGTTCTCATCTATTTTGTGTGTTCTTTATGATACATGTTTTTCATTATGCTAATATACAGAGTATCTGAAGTCTCATAAAACCTTAGTCTTTCTGTGCAGGTTTATGATTGTTCAGAGGGTGCACCTGGATAGAATAAAGCATTTTAATCCTTGCCTCCAGTGGATTTTGTTTACTGTTGTAAAATGCTGTTGGACAGTTGCTTTTTCCTTCCTTTCCTCAGCAGGAGGGAGTGGAAGGAGTGATAGTATGTGTGTAGGTATATGTATATCTGCATATTGTAAAACATTTCAGGGGTTTTTGGTAGCCTGACGCTGTTCATTGAGGTGACATTACAACCGTACAACAATCACTGTAGTCTTTTATTTTTTGAGTCTTACCTTAGAGTCCTGCTGTTGTTTACCGCCACAGTGACAGACTTACAGTGAAATGATCATAAAGTTGCCTGATTCTTGTGGTGATGTGTGACAATGTTCATTTTCTTCACTTAGATGCTTTGAGAACCTCATTTGTTAATGTTGTGACTTATACCAAATCAGAACCTTATTTTTCTGTATCTTTTGATTTCTTTAAAAGAAAAAAAAAAGAAAAACAAAAACCCCCAGCAATCAAATATTCCAACACTCAAAGAAATATAAAAAACATAATAGAGAATATCAGCACAACTAAGGAAATCTTACAGCACTTAACATTACAATTGTAATTATTTGTACTGATAAAGGAGTCAGGTATGTTAAATAAGATCTATTGTCGTTATATCCCATGGTAGTTTGACTGCACAGAAGCACTTGGGGGTCTTTTTGCCCTAGGCAATAAGAAGTCACAAGCAAATTTTATACTAAGTTCTCCTTCACAGTATTTCTTAGAATACTATTAGCCTATCCAATCAAATAAGCAGAGACATAAAAGTGTATTCAGTATCCGAAAATTAAAAATGTCTCCTGCCTCTAGAGTGCTGGAAATCTTTCACCTATTGATCAGATACAGATTCTCTCCTTTTTGGAACCAAACAAGAGTCTTACTCTTACCGGCCAAATATAGAAGCATCTGTGTAAAACTCGTTAAATACAAATCACACAAACTACTACAACTTTGTCATCCTCATTATCACTTAATTTATTAAATTCTGTTAATTAGAAATTTTTATTAGCTATACTACAGGTAGCAAGTTGAGAAGTTGGATTGGTTTACTAAGGAAAATTTGCCATGGGTGAGTGGTGTCCTGCATGAACTAAGCACTCAAGCTCTTTTGAGGGTGCCTGAGCTTACTGGATCCCTACACAGAGAGGTCCTCCTGGTCTAATTCTTTGAACTGGTAGCCTGTTAAAGTCAAGTGTGGGACTGGCAAAAGTACACAAACAGTCAAAACACTCTGCTAAGTCTTGTCATCACTGAAGAAAGAAATTCAACACTTTAGTGTCTATAATGTCATATTTCTGTGAATTTATTCTAAAACAAGATTATAACATATGACAAACTTTAAGTAAAACTATCCCTGTTTCTGAGTAAACAGAAGAATGAGACATTTTGTGTTTTAAAATAGTGTCTTGAACTCTGCAGAGTAAACCTGTGTCTGCACCAGGAACACTGTGAAAACTAAGAAATAAAAGCTGGAGATATAGAAACTAGTGAGAATTAATAAAACAGAACTATGAAAGAATCAGTCAGTTGCAGGTATTTAGCTGCAGAGCAGAGCATGTTAAATACACATTTTATCATTAAAGAATCAGTTTATTTTAAACAAACATTCTTTGAAGCTTTTTTTACGTAACAAAGGGAAAATTGAAGGAATATAGTATCAGTGTGTATTTTCCAACTTCTGCATTAATTCTTTATAATGCAGATAACTGTTTTTCATTATGAGTGTTGCACAATTTATGCAGCTGAGCTGATTTGAAGTGAAAATACATTCAGCGAGCAGTAACTTGTTTAACCTTTCTCTGCTCTCAGCCTCTCCTGCTTGTGTTGAGCTTTGTGATCTGTTCCTTCTCAGCTGGGTTTCTATTAGCAGCCATGCATGAGTCAGTGGGGAGCAGAATCTTTTCCTAAGTGGTTGAATTATTCAGCTGTATAAACAAATTCAGAAATACTAGGAAGAGGATCTTGGTCCTGAGAACATCAAAGAGGTCAGTGGGAGGGAACAATAAGTAATTTGGTGAGGTATTAGCACAAAAATTACTCTTCTTGCCTTACTGTAATCCACTTGTTGACATAAGCAAAAGTGATGTTTAAGGGAAAAAGCACTTGTTAAAGAATAATTGGAAATCACACCATGAAAAACTCCAACCTTTTTTTTAGTGTGCAAAGGCACATGTTGTGAAGGCGCTGATACTGAGAGGTGTATTCAACAGAATGACCTACTTAACATGAAATGCTTCTCAAATACAAAGATTTCAAGTTTCTGCTCTGCTACAGCAGTTTCATATCAGAGCTACACACAAGATCAGTGGAGGGACACAGAAGTAAAAAGAGTATTGCATTCATTTATGATTTCTTTTATTGTGAAGGTGCAGCAGAGCAAAGACTTTTAACATCCACTGAGCTTAAAGTTGATGATTCCATAACATTCTGAGGATATCTGATTTCTGTATGAGGCTTGCATCCAAATTACAATGTTGTTTGCCCATTTAATATTTTATTTCCTCCGTGAAATTTGTATTTGTTGTGGATATAATTCTTTATATATGCACGTGCAGGCATATTTAAGGCATCCTTGACTGCTATATGAAAGCATTCCATGCTAAATTTTAAATAACTATATGAAAAAATAGATATTATGGAGATAATTAAAAATAATGGCCTCCTATTGGGAGGCTTCATCCTAATTCAGTGCTAGTAGTTAACAAGCCTGTTAAAGAGCATCTCTGTGTAGTATCATGGAAATGGCCTTCCTTAGTAGTCAAGAAACATATAGATGGGCATATAGAATTCACATCCTTGTTAGAACTGTTTGTAAAGGTGGCTTTTTCTGTAGGATGTTCAGCCAGGATGACTTCCCAAATTTCATGGTAACTAAGCTCTTTTCCAAAGGAATATCTACTGTAAGATATTTGCCCAGTCTGCTCCCGTATCTGTTTATAAATTTGGTTTCATCTGCTTCACACCTTAGTTTGAAAAAATCAAAAATTAAACAATGGTGAATATCTCGTTGACCAAAGTTTGGAGAAGTCAAAAGAGGGCATTCAGCTGATCTTTGCTGGATACAGAGAAATTGAAGTACCTAAGGTTGTCTTTACTCATGCTCAATGATACTTTAGTCCAAAAATACTGCCAAATCAGAAAGAAACTGCAGAGGATAATTACATGGTATTTTCAGCTAACAGTTTTAGCTAAAATGACTGATTTCTTGCTGCTGCTTTGATCTTATTTTAAAATATATTTCCTTTCTTAGATGGGTTTTATTTCCAGTCCAGATGGATGTTATGGTTTTGTCTTCTTAACTTAAGGGTGGCTGACTGTGAAAGTGAGACTAATAAAGCTTCTGAACGAAACTTTTGGCTTCCAGTGCTCATGCGCAATGGGAGGATATATGGATGTCTGTGATAGTAATTTGTGGAATTAATTTTGTAGAATGCTACACAAAAGACCAAGAAAGGTGCATGTTGCTTCTTGTTCTGGTGCAGCTAAGGATACCTAAAGTAAGAACAAAAACTATGTTTAAGTTGCTGGGAGTATAGTTGGTGTAACAAAACTTGTCAGAAGCTTTATAGAAAGCTGGTGAACAGTGTGTGCTGTCTTACATGGTAAATTTGGCTTACAGGGAATCTGTGTGGTTTAAGTACACACAAACTGTACTGTCCGTGTAGTCCAGCTAATTCTGAGTGAATTAGAAGACTCCTGCTGAGTTCTGGTGGAATTTTCTTAAACTCTTGATATATGTATTCAATCTAGGTATCAAAAACCCTCTAATATTATAATAAATTTTAAAAGTTATGAAAAAAAACAAAACACAAACAGGCAATAAAACTCAGTGAATTGAGGTTCTAGCTGCACTGTTTTATATAAGCAAAAACTGCTGCACAACAACATTTATACTGAAGTTTTTGCAAGTTGGTCAAACTGATTAGTAGAGATTCAGTGTTAACAGAAGTGGTTATTTTTCTCTTTAACTCATCATCCACTGAGATGAACTGTAAGCCCAGCTACAATTGCCTTGAAGTTTGGTGGAGCTTTGTTTCTCATCCTTTGCTCCAATCTTTTGCCAGTTCACATTTTCAAATGTTTGCACACAGAGTATATTATAAATTATCTTAGGATTTGCAAGTACTCTGAATATGCCCTGTCACATTACTAATCCACTTCTGAAAAGGAATGGTTTTGCATATATAAATTTTCCAGTTCTGTCGTATAAATTCACTGAGATAAATATAAAATCTCAGTAGACAGACAATGAAATCTTATTCATGACAGGTTTCTTCTTTAAATAACTGTCTGAAACTAGTGTCTTGGCTTAAGGGTTTTAGTTAGGAATTGTTGCAAGTTTCTATAATATCAATAACAAAATGCTTTCACTTTTTTCTGTTCATGCTGCTATCTTCTTATTGAAGAAATAGCCTACTTCTAACAAAATATATCTAAGACCTTTTCTTCTTTTTTTCAATGATCCAGTCTCTTCAGGCCCTTTGAAGACAATTATCACACCAGTCAGCTCTTGTTTGCTGTTATAAAGGAAAAGGAAATCATTTAGAACAAGATAAATCTTTCCAGTGATGGATTGTTTTTTCAAAAGTGATGAACCGTCACAATAGTTTTTCATTTCTGGGAATGTGGAAGAATTACTATTAGACTGTACATCAGGATGTATAAAATCTTTATACTGCACTGAAATAACTGGAGAGAAGTGCTAATATTAATAGGGTTTTTGTTGAGAAGATGGAAAAAAGAAACTGAAATGGCAGTTTACTGTATTTTGTTTTTCCGTATAGCTGGATCATTTTATACTTCTGTAACTCAGACTGTATAACTGTTGAATTTTACTCCCCAAGGTGTTTACTCCTTTAAATTTACCAAGGAAGGATAATCTGGTCATTTAGATTATTGAGCTGATTTCTGGGAGATCTGCTGTTCCTCAGTTGGCTTTGAACTTCCTGGAAAAATGCAGGTGCATTACTTCATTTAAAATAATTATCAGGCAAATTGTATTCTGACACCTTTGCATGCTGTGTGCATTTACACGGTGTAGTCTCTAGAGCATGGACAAGATGGGACATAACACAGGCATACCTATTGTTGAGACCTTTTAGGTGATATTGCAGATCACACAGTTTAATGAAGTCAAGAAGTACAAGTCTTAGGCACTTGATCATTTCATTAACCATTCGCTCTCACTCTGAGAGGATATGGTAGTGGCTTTATTTCTCTGAGCAGTGGTATCAACAGCTCTATGATGGAAGGTAACGTGTAAATTTAAGCATTTTATAGATGTTTCACTGTATTAGTGCACTCAAGAATACAGTGCACTTACATGCATGAAATTCAAACTTTTGTTGCCCCTTTTTGGCAGTTTGTACAAGCAATGTTTAATGCCATCCATTTGTATATGCAGAGTCCCTGAGCATGACATGATCCAAGTGGCTCATCATTTCTCTACCTTTGGTTTCCTTGTATTCTAATCACAGGGGGAATTCTGGATGGTTGATGGGTTTTGTCTGTACTTTCACATTATACCCTTTCTTATTTTTAATACTATGTTGTAGACAATATGCCTTCTGTATAGGTTCTCTTATTATGAACATTACAATTTCTGTTGTTTCTTCTAGGTAGAGAACAGACCCAAATATTATGGAAGAGAGTAAGTAGCATACATCTCTGAAAGTAGTTTATCTGGTTCTAGTTACAGAGGCTGGCAGGTGTTTCCTGTGTGCCCTTTGTTTCTTCTGTGTGTTTTAGAGCAGTGTGTCCTTGCTCACCATCAGATTATTATTACAGTACCATCACTTCTTTCTGCCTAAAACTACAGCTGCAGTTTCTGATGGATATAGGTATCACTGAGTGCTATTTTAAAATAGAAAAACATACATATGTTTCTGTACTTTGAAAGGATTGTCTTTTTCTACCTCTCTCTCCAGCTGACTTTGCAAAAAGGTGTTTCTGTGTAGGAAGAAAAGATATTTGGATCACAAATGCAATATGTGTACAGTCTTTATGTGTTTTCTGTTTTAGTTTGCCAAGGCAAAGATGATTAGATTTAGTGTGGAGAAACAAAGCAGATCTTACTTATATTTATTTTGGTAAAAGATGTGTAGTGTTGCTAGATTATTACACCAGTAATTACTGAGATTATGGCAAGTTGCTAAGAACTTGGGGATTGCATGTAATATCCTTGAATGCTTCAAAATGTTTGATTGCATGCCACTGGCACAAAACATGTGAAGCCAGCAGGAGGAAAAGGATTTATTTCTACAAATTAAATTGATAGATGCAGATTTAAAAAGCAATATAGTTGTTTCATAGATATTGTTTCCTAGAAGCCGTTCTAAACCGTTTAAAGTGACTTCAAATACAGGCAGAAAGGGAGATTAATTTAAGCTGTAGATTTCTGCAAATCAGTTTCTTTTTTAATTACTGTGGCTGGTGCTTTTTAAAAGAAGAGTGAAAGGAAATTTAAAAGAGAAAAGGCCTAAGTTTCAAAAAAATTTTTGTTCCTTAGATTCCATGGGATGATCTCAAGGGAGGAAGCTGACCAATTATTAAGTGTTGCAGAGGGAAGTTATCTCATTCGTGAAAGCCAAAGGCAACCTGGAACCTACACTTTGGCATTAAGGTCAGTAATTAATATTTAATTTTTAAATTTATAAAATATTCAAAGGGTTTTACTGCGTTGTTGACCTCAGATCTAAAACTTCCTTGTGATTTTTTTTTTTAAATCATGGTACTTTTTTGCCCTAATTACAGATTCCGTTTCTTTGACCTTCCCTATCCCTTTCTAAAGTGCTGGCATTCCTGATTGTTTGTAGATCGGGATAACAGCAATTGTGGGTTTGCTGGTGATGCTTCACTTTGCCCTTTTCCCACTACATAATGATGTGACCCCATGCAGATGTTGTGAGAGCAGGTGGTCAAGAAATAAAAGGCATCTTATGAGTTCCCCCAACTAGTCTGCCATGTGGGTTGCTTTCTGGCTAGCAGTGGCTCAAGAGCACTTAGTTCTCCCTCTGTGGGATGGCAATAAATCAGCAGAGGTTTTTGTCTGAACACCTGCTGGCCAACAATGTCTGCAGATCTGCTTCCACACTCTGCAAAATCCTAGCAAGTGGATTAGATAAAAATATAAAACTGAAATAAACGCTCAAATAAATGTAAGTTTAAAATAGTTTAATTACTTACATGAAAATGAAGGTTATTCTGGCCTGTGCGATACACCTAAATACTCAGATGGAAAATGGTGATTATTAGCAATGTTTTAGATCTAAGTGGGGTAGAAGAATATTGAGGGAGAAGATGCACTTACTGAAAGTTTTTATGGATAAAATAAGAGTACAATTAAAATGTGATATCTTGAAATAATAGATTGTGATGAATTAATTTTCTTTTTCAGGGAAAAAAAGGAATATATTTTAATGAGATATTTGTTTCTGTAATAATAAGATTCCAAAGAGGAACATTATTGACACACTGATTTTCATTAACAGTGTAAATTTGGTGTTTCTTTAATACTCAATTTTATCTTCTGCTTTTGCAATATTCCTTTAAAGCTAGAAAGAAAACAGTTGTTGTAACACCTGGGTTGAAAACAGAGCTCCTGCCCCTTGCTTCTGATGGTGCAGAAGGCACGGACCTATAGACTGTCAAAGACAAAGCTGTTGAGCATCTTGTAGGATCTATTGCTACAGCTTGTTTTTCAAATGCACCTCCAGTTCAGCAGGTCAAAAGATGGGTTTTTTTCCAGGTTTGATGATATATCTTTCAAACTGGAAAACCTCTTTGAAAGCAATAAACTAAATTTTTATACCAAATAGAAAAAAGAATGGATAAATGTTAGTGATCAGTTTGGGAAAAGGTTTCAAATGGTAGGAAAGCTGTTATCATGGATTTAGTTTGAGGAAATTCAGAATTTGGGAAAACACATCAGAATCTGAATCACCTTGCAGCCATTTCATTATGTTTAAGTACTACCTGAATGCCTTGTGTATTAAGGTCAGTGGGTGTAGGTGGCTGCTTTCCGTCCCACAGCAGGTAATGGTTTGTTATCTTGCTGTTGGCCTTCAAAGTTATGAAAGAGGGTCTTTACTGTCATACCTTAGTTGGGGCTCTGTGAACTGCAGCCTTTCACATGTGGGAATTTTACCACTAGGATTTCTTTTTCATTCTAGTGGAAAGTGTAGCAGGAGTCTGCGTTTCCATTGACTGGAGGGAGAGTTTTGCTCAGTTTCTCTTTTTCCTCTCCTTGGAATTACATATGCAGAATATACCCATTATCCAGTGTGCTCATTGCCTGCATTGCTGGCACTGTAGCCTCTTTTAAAGACTAGGTCCTTTCTGCAATCTGTTCATCCTAACTGTGAGAAGTTTGCTGTGATTGCCATCATGAGTTTATATAATGTTACCTGTAATTTATAGCATTTTTTGAGACCATCATTTGTGTTTGTGTCAGTACACTGCCAGATGGCAAAAGTAGCCCTTTTTGCTGTAGAAATTTAAGAATATAATTTCCATGGCCACAAACGGATCTTGACAGCAGGGTGGTATGTATGAGCAAAACCTTTCCAAGTTCAACAGAAGACTTTGATTGAGTTCAAGGCCTCTGATTTCTCCCTTTCTCTTCTAGCTGTGTTAATCTATTTCATATTTTCATACTAGGTTTAAGTGCCACTCTGTCCTTCAAGCAGTCATGTTGATTTTCAGATCACTTCAGTATGTTTTTTGCTTTTCCTTCCTTCCCTTTTTTTACCCTTAAGAAGGTGTGGGAGGAAAGAAAACTTGGTCAGCTGTTAGTTTTATATAAAGAAACAGACACAGAAGAGGTTTCATGGAATTTTATGAAGTTAACCCAGTAATTCTCTAGAGGTGCTCTAATTCTGCAACAAATAACATAGTGACAAAACATAAAATAAAAATCCATATTTTCTGATTGTTTTTCAGCATGTTTTGGAAAAAATGGATAAAGGTAAAGAAAAATTTAGATTCTTGAGGGCACCCATTGATTCTGGACATAAATACTTGGTTCCTCTTGTATGTCTGTGTATCTGTTCAGTCTCTCACTGTGTTTGTTGCCTGATTTGTTGGTTTTTGACAGTCACTCAATTCTGATTAGGGCAAATTGGAAGCTGCCTATGAAGTGTGATTGCATCATGACATCCCAGTTCATCAGGAAATACAAGTGTTGTGGTAGCTTTGGGTAGGAGCAGCTGATGTTGAGACTGAGACAGGTTTGTCTCGGGGTTTGTAGTTACTAGTTCTTCTGCTGGGGAGGGAGGCAATTCCGTGAATACAGACAGCTCAGCACATCCAGCTCTGGCAGATTTCTTCCTGTGTTTGTGTCAGCATGCCTGGGAATCCTGAAAAACCCAGTGCATCCAGTCGTGAAGAGCAGTTTAGTGAAACAGGATCATATCCCTTCCTGTGGCAAGGTATGATGTCTTTGTAATGAAATATTTCCAGTTGTCTTTTCTTCAGTGGAAAGGGGTTTTTGTGCTTTGTCCTGAGGAGCAAAGCAAGACAACTCCTCAAATCATCGTGGAACACTTTGATTCCATCAGCTATTGTAGCTGATGTCTAAAGTCTCAACGTCGTGTTTGTACCAGCCAGGACAGCTCATCCTGTTCAAGATTAAATGGGCCACAGTGCTTTAGTTCTTTGTTCTCTAAACCTTTCTAAATGAATTTTGACCACCGTGAAGCATTGGGCTGTGCATTTTTATAGAACTAGCTTTAGTATATTTAAAGATCTTGTTCCTGAGCTGCAATAGCTACAGACATAGCCTAGCACTGCTTAAATGACCAAATATAGGACAGGAAAAAATAATATTTTTGCAGGCTTAAGCGAGGCAGTCAAGTATTCTTACTGCCATACTGTGGAATAGTTAACTGAGTTCAAAGGGAAGATTTTTAATGTTTCTTCTTTTTCAATAAGGTAGGGAAAATGACTCTTACCCAGAAAAACTTCTCAGTTTTTAAAGTTGCTGTTGAGTTACTGTAAAATCTGCTTTCCACTTATATAAGAAGCTGCATCTTGATCATCTTCTGATGAGCTATTTTTGTCTACTTTCATCCATTATTGTGCAGTGAATTTGCACCATGAACTTTTTTTAAGGCAGACTACTTTTTAAATTTAAATTTGAAACAAAAGAGGGTGGGTTTTTTCCAAAAAACAAATTTCTCAGAATTTGTAACAGAGGTAGAAGTATGTTGTTAAGGAAAAAGAAAATGATAATTTACATTTTGCTTTAAGTGTTTAACTTTGACTAAATATTCAGAGCTGTCCTTCAAATAAAATTGATGTCCAGAGCCTAAGGAGGCCTGTAAAATCGTATCAGCTCAGACACCAGATAAGAGACCGAAGCATAAACACAAACGAGAGCAGCAAATCAGCACCCTGCTATAATTAATGCTGGTACTTAATCATGGATTCATTCACCAATGTTTACTAATTACTTAAGCAGAGAATGCCACTGAAAATGTTTTGCAATCCTGAGGTTTAAAAAAAATTACTAACATGAGAAATTATTTTTTATATATATATATGTACGTGTGTGTGTGTCCATACGTATCAGCAACTTTATGTTACAATAAAAATATATAAAATATAAAATATAAAAATTGTAATGTTAATTCAGTGTTCCAAACAGATTAATAGAATGAAAATTCCTAATTGGCTTCTGGAGCTATTAGATCTGCTTTTAAATTTGGCAAAAGAGTAGTACATTGCTTAATGTTAGGACCTACAGCAAATGACAGTAACAGTAAGATAGGGGTTGCAGTGGAGCCTTTTGTGGTGGGGAGCTTGTTTAATAATTAAGAGGAGGATAAAGAGGAAATGGGTAGAGATTGTACTAGTGGGTAGGCGTTGAAGTGTGATGGTACTGCATGTTCTTTTGAGCAGATATCTGCTGTAGCACATTTAATTGGTTACCATGGTTTCCCTTCCTGCAAATTCTATTGTTGTGATACTGAGAATGAATCGAAATAAGGTTTTGCAGCATGATTTGAAAAAAAAAAGGTAATAATATGATCCGTGATTATGAGTCATGTTTTCTTTGTGTTTGGGGGTTAGGGCACATTCAAGACCATGTAGCACCAGGAAAGAATTCTTGAGTTGAAATAAATGTCAAAAATTAGTAATCTTTCTTTTAGCTGACCAACTACATGTGTTGTGCAAGAAATTCATACTCATGTTCTGTGTCCCTAAATTATGAAATTGTGTTAAGAAACTAACCACTGGCATTTTAAAAGGAGACCTAATTGGTATGCTATTAAAGCACAAAGCTGCAGATGAACCGTTTAAATTTCAGAGGACAACTGCCGTGGTAGCTAGATGCTGTTTATTTTCTATGGGCTCCTTAGGGACACGTGTGTAGTGCTGTTCCAGAACATGTGATAATTGCTGTGGGGTTACTTACACATGTAGAATTCAACATCTGCAAAAGGCTGCTTGAATTCAGAGGTTAGAACTGTGCATCTGCATTCTGCTGAAAAGCCTCGTTGTACAGACTGGGACATGGGAGAGCAATTGGGGAAAAAACAATTGTTTGCAACTACTTTCTATGTGATAAATAGCTGAACTATGTTTCTTGAATGATGGAGGTATCAAAATTTGGTCTAGTTTATCCTGAATCCACAGCTGATCTATAAGTAGTCAGAAGGTGCCCAGCAAAACAGTAGCTGACTGCATCCCTCCACTTTACCATGGTAACAGTATTCTGACATCATGCTAGTTGGTAGGAAAAAAATATAAAGACCATTTTAAAGACTAAACTTTGCATATCTTTCTGCGTATTTTTTTACCTGATTTGCAAATGCAGTGATTGGCAGTAGCAAGGGCTGAATTCAGTTTCTAGAAACCTTTCTAAAATATTCACGCAACATGCCTTGGTTGCTAGCTGAAAAACCCAGGGAAAAATGTGGTGATAAATTTTGGAGCTTGCTTTTCTCCTCTCAAGTAAACCAGTTGGCCCTATATATAAATGATCTTCCATGTAAAAAATTTCTTTCCCTTTATAAAATTTCACACTAAATAATATACTCTGTTAATTTATCAGTAACTTGGAAAGTTCAGCTACCAGTAAACAGCATAAATGTCCAGCATGTCATCTGCCTTATGTATGCACACCTGGACACTACCTGGATGGGTTCACTTAAGTATTTATAACAATAATAAATAGCTACTAACTTTAATGAGTAATTAACTGGCTACTTAGGTCCTCCCACAGATTAGAATGCTTTTTTCCTTATGGTTCATGTCTTCTTGCTGTGTTCCTGTTCTCCTCCTCTCCTCTTCCCATCTGTTGTTGTTGTCAGCTCTATTTTCTTTTGGCTAGAGTGTCTAATTTATCTTTGGCGGTTGTTTACTGCAGTCTTTCTCCTGCTTGTGTAAGTTCAGCACTTCTCAGAGGAATGTGCTTTGGTGGTGGCGTGAACTTTTTTGGTAGTACTTGTCCAGAAGTCTGTGCTCGGTGCAGATAGCTCATGTTCATTTTATGCCATGCCCTTCATCCTGACTGCAGCTCCTGCTGTGCCACAGAGATCTGCTGTGACCTGGTGCACAGTGGGGGCATTGGGCTTGTGGTGAGGTGCTGTGGTGGAGCTCAGAAGATCTGGGCTCACTTCTTGGCTTCATATGTGACTTGGCTTGAAGCTCTTAGGTTTTGCATGCCCCATTTCTCTGTCAGAGAGGATATTTTCTCTCCCCTATTGTCTGACCTGCCTGTTCAGTACAGAAGCCCAGGCTCTCTTAAAAATGGCCCAGGCAGACTGAAAGTCAGACCCCGTGTCTCAGACTACCCCCACTCAGTTCCTGAGCAGGACTCTGTGTTGTACTGTGCTATTTTTATGGTGTGTAATGTCTGCCAGGTTTGAAGCTTCTAGGCATTGTTGGAGTTGAAATAGTAAAAAGTCAAGCTGTAATGCAATCAGTTGATAATTAATTTGTGTACACAAGTACATGGCATACATTGCACTCTCCTCCCTGTCAGAAGTACACGTATCTCTTCTGTCTTCTGCGGGTTCTACTGGAATGCCTCTTCTTTTCTACTGCTTTTAGAAAGTGCTAGTTAGAAATATTCTTCAAGTTAGTAATTTTGATTGGTCTACTCTTTTGTATGTTTTTGGAATACATATTTAGAATTTTTTGTATTTGGAGAAACATCTTGATTCCTGTGGTTCATCAATAAGCAACAAAGTCCTTCAGCTCTAGATGCTATTGATGCTTTTAGAAACATGTTATCAAGGCAGCACACAATAGCCTTCTATTGTTGTTTAATCTCATAATTGTTTTCATCAAAACATTTATGAATTATTCAAACACTAAAACAACTGACAGCGATAAATGTTATCTGGCCCATTTTCCTCTTCCTTCTCCCTTCTTTATTCTTGATGTAGCTCAGCTGATGTAACTATGGTTCCTCTTGATCTGATAGGTGATAGGAAGAGAATCAAGCTATTTTTTTTCTTTTATGTCTTGAGATGAGTAGATGAATTCCAACAGTTTCAGTAATAAATCTGCCCCAGCTATTGTTGCACTTGTATGACAGAAGAAATGGTATTCTAGAAAAACAGAATATAATAATACAAAAGCTATTAATCTTCATTGATGAACTGTTAGTAACCCCAAAAATTCTAACAATGCCTGTCATACATGCAGGAACCATGTCATTTTACATTATTATGCTTATTTATTGTTAAGGAATGCAGCATTGAGGAAAAAAACATCTTAGAGAACTGGGTGAGTGTATTGGTGAATCTCACGGCTTGTGAAAATTGATGAATGAGTACCAGAAGATCAGAAGTAGAATACACTGAGAAAACAAGTTAAATGAGTAGCAAATGCTGTAATAGCTTTAAGTAAATTAAGTGAACCTGCACTGTAAGGTTGAAATTAACAGTGGGTTAAGGCAAGCCTGATTTGACAAAATCTCTGTGAAACAGAAATCTTACTGTAGTTATTTTTAATCTAAAGGGGGTTTTTTGAGACCTTAAACAACAACCTGCTGCATACATTAGGAAAAAAAAACCAAATCACAGAACAGAAACAATAAAAGCAATGTTTTTCCACTCTGCTCTCCAAAAACCCTTTTTGCACTTGCAAAGCTATTTTATGATAAGGACATTTATTTAGGTTTGGACTTGATATCTTCCACTCAGTTTTCCTTGATATGCTGAATTACAATATGCATATTGTTTTAGTAAATAAATTCAGAGCAAGCTCCTTTTAGTGTGAGAAAGTCTATAGAAACAAAACAGAAATACAACAGTCATGAATAACTTTTAAATTAGAAGAGGGAAGATTTAACATAGATACAGAAATTTTTTATGATGAAGGTGGTAATACACTGGAACAGATTGCCCAGATGAGGTGGTAGATGCCCATCCCTGGAAAAATTCATTGGACAGTGCTCTGAACATCCTGGTGTAGGTTAAGATATCTCTGCTTATTGTAGGGTGATTGGACTAGATGACCTTTGAGGGTCCCTTCCAACCCAAACCATTCTG
Source organism: Pithys albifrons albifrons (assembly GCF_047495875.1). Classification (NCBI taxonomy): domain Eukaryota; kingdom Metazoa; phylum Chordata; class Aves; order Passeriformes; family Thamnophilidae; genus Pithys; species Pithys albifrons. Next base: position 22,563,357 of record NC_092465.1, on the reverse strand, counting down.
TGCCTCTATGACCTTAAGCATTTGTAGGAAAAGCTGCTCTAAGTGAAATAAAAATGAACATTTGAGTGTCATGCTATGGCAGTTCTCTCTCCATAGTACACAGTTGCAGGAAAGTTTCCGTTACATTTCCGATGTTGTTCTACCTATAAATATACCAGAAAAACAATATCATAAATGACCTAAAAGGAAAACATTATATGTCAAGTAAAATTTGCAGGCACATTTTGAAGTTTGCTGAGCAGGCACTGGTGAGAGTTGGACTTGATGATCCTTATGGGTCCCTTCCAACTCAGAATAGTCTGTGATTCTGAAGTTGATACCTTAATTTAGAAGAACTGAAACACAGTTCTATTTTAAAGTAATAGGAAAGCTCTTAGTAGCATGAGGTCACACTGTAAAATTAACTCTTGAAGAACCTTTCTTAAAGAATTTTGGTAAAGAAATACAATTCTTTATTTAATATGAAACTGTGAAAGTTTACTAACTTTCCTGCTAGTAGCATTTTCAGAAGGTGTTTATTCCAAACAAGTTGGCATAGGTTTCCAAATATTTTCAAATAAAGAAAAGATATCAGGCTTTTACTACCTTCCCACGTGTTTACAGAATTCAAATGTGTCTCAACCTCTAACCACAGTGAGTCTTTTTGCAGGAAGCACAGAACTTCCATCAGGTAGAAAAGGCATTAAAACATTGTCCAAACATTGGTATTGATTCTAATGCAATCATCAATTCAATCCTAGCAATTGATATCAAGTTAAAATGGAATAGAGCATGTAAGCACAGTACTGAGGAGAGGTAATGCATCTGTTCGAACCAAACAGGTTATTTTCAAATGCTTATCATTGATCAAGAACAGTAAGAGGTAAGTGATCTTACTTCATATTAAGGAGTATACATACTCCTTGATCAGCTGACATTCAGAGTTTGAGATGGTGAAAATCAGCTATTAATAGTAAAATAAGAGATTGAGACAAAAGAATACATTTCTTATTTTGTTAGATTTATTAGTGAAACACTCCATTACAGGTACCAAGGGCTGATAACACTTTGTCTTCATTGTTTTCAGCAGCTGTTGCCTACTGCTGATGCCCTAGAGCAGTTGGTTTGTCCCTGACAGTGCTTATGATCCACAGGGAAGTGCCATTGCTCTGGTCTCCACTGCCTGCTGTTTGCAGCTCACTATTTGCACAGTATTGTTTTCCCTCATAGACAAGGAAGTGTTGGCAGTGATGCAGGTAAAAGTCTTCAGTCTCAACTGAGAGAAATTGCTGGGAAGCTGCTGTCAGTGATAGAGAACAAGCTCTGAATGTTTTTATTTGATCCTGATTAGATAGAGGGAATTGAGGGTTGTGTCTGCATTGGCATGGGATAGACATGTTGCAGTTCCAGCTCTGGGTTTTGTTTGCTGCTCTGAAGGATGCCATACATTTTCCATGCTGAACTGAAATATCAAGCATTGAGCCAGCGTGTGGATCTTACTGGGCTTTAGGTATAACTTTATACTTAACATTCATAACCAACAGTTGGACAGACAACCAGTGCTCCCCTTCCAAACGGCACTGGAAAGCTATCCATAGTAACTGTACTCTGCCACCCTTCCCAGCCATATCAGACAATGAGGATTTTTCGTCACCACTTGTATAAAATGCACCTTTACTTCCAATCCCTAATGCATTTTATTTCATTTATACGTATTGTGTTCTCGTAAAATACTGCTAAGATTTTGAAAACTATGTTATTTGTCAGGCAGGTACTCTGGAAATTTGGCAAGTTCCACAATTCCCTGGCCATCCTCAGAAATGTTGTTGCCAATAAATATTAAAAATTAGCTACTCTCAGAAGTTGGAGACCTTCAGGCATAACTATGTAAAAGAGGTATTGGCTGCATGCAAGGCTTGTGTTTGTTTGACAAGGAAATGGGCCAAAAGACGATCTGTGGAATAGTTTATTTTCACTTCCAAGAACACAGCATGATTAGGAGACATTCCTGATTGCAAAATTGCTTATGTTCCTGTGGCTTCTTACAGAGTGTCAAGACTCTAGTCATAAGTGTTGGTTGAGAGTTTTCAGAAGTTACAACTGAAATTCTGGCACCTAATTTTAGTTAAGACTTCTGAGTTCTGGCCACAAAGCACAGTAAGACACTCTTTCTCCAAGGGAAGATTTAAGTCCAAGTGACCTTTAGGCTTAGATTTATGATTTCCCAGTTCAGTGTATGAAGTTGCTGGAAAGTAAGGAGGACACAGGTAGTCCTGAAGGGCCTTAACTCTGTGGTCTGGTTACAGCTAAACATTTTAAATAATGCCTTGGTCTAAAAAGTCTTACCATAAAATAGTGAAAATGGTGAACAGCTACTGTATAATTCTGTATGTGGACTGTAAAATCCATCTTTTCAGATGGTAAGAAAGTGCGTATGGGCTCTCAGTCCTTTGCTTTTCCCTTTTGTTTCTTCGGTGAATGCTGCATAGAGGTGGGTGGCTGGTTCCACAGCCTGTCTCTCTCATGGTACGATACCTAATTCAGCTCCTCAGTCCTTTATTAATGGCCACATTTGCTCTACCGTTTAATACATTTTCCCACGTTGTTATCCGCTCTGCCCCACTGGCAACCAAAGGAACTAGACAAAGTCATTGCTTTTCAGACAACTTGGAATAAAAAAAGTCTTTTATCTGTAGTCCTGCTGCTTGCAAACTAATGCACAGTGGACACAATGAGTCTGTTTGACATGTCAGAAGCCTTTTTATTTTCTTGGAAAAGCATCTGATGTTCCCCTCTTTAAACCAAAAGAGAACATACTTTATCTGTGTCCTGCTTTCTACTTAAACAAAAACCAGCTGGTACTAGTGCTTGCCTTTAGGAAGAGACCATCAGGAAGTTGAAATATCAAATCTTGGCTCTACTTAGTTGCCACAGTGATACATAATTCCAACTTAAGGAATGCTATAAAAAGTAAACATAAGGAAATAGTCTTGTAAAATTAAACCATAGTTTTAAGTAATACTGAAGGGACTGAAGACTTTGTTTTGATTAATAATTTTCAATTGGACATGTCTATTTGTTTTATATTGCAATTTGATCAAAATCATTTCATTGTGTGGTCAGGAAAAATTTAAATGAGTTTGAAAGAAATTCTGAGGATTCTGAGACACACTGTTGATGACAGTTTTTGTAAGAGATTGTTGTTTCATTGATTGGTAGGGATTTTGGGGATTTATCTCTGTGTTACTAATAGGATACGATTTGAAAAACAGTACATTTCTTCACAATGTATCCAATAAGAAAGCAATGGAGAAAAAAGTTTGATTTGTAACAAATGGGAAATTAGATAAAGGCAAACCCTTCATCTCTTCGAAAACCTATTCCTTATAGTATCTCTCAAAGACACACTTTATGTGCAGCAGTCTGAACAGATGTACAGCATAGGGGTTGCTCAGTAAAACATACCTGGGGTAGGAGGGCGCACCTTCTGACACTGATGGAAAGAGGACTAATCCTCTAGGAACATCTGTTTCTGCTCTGTATTTGTCCATCTTGTTCTTCAGAACTGATTTTAGACTTTGAAGGGTGTTGCAAAATCAAGACACTGTGCATACTTAGTAATAGGCCTTTTCTGTGCCTTACATTCTCTTGATAAGATTAGCGTAATAGTTTTTCTTCTAGAAAGCTGAGAGCAGGAAGTGACTTTCAGCTTGTTTAAAACTCTGCTCTAAATACTGTCAGAGCAGATGTTACTGATTAGAGCAGCAGTTCACTTGTATCTCTCAAAGTAATTCTAATGTATGTTGTCATTTAAGGCCCCTTATTCTTCACCTTCAAACTTATTTGGTTCTCCTGATGAAGTTTAACATCAAGGTGCTTGTATGTGCTTAATGTGCATTATTCCCACTGACCTGAGCAGATGACAGTGAAGGTTGCTCATTTTAGCACTGCTAAGTGCTGAGCACTCTTGGCTCACATTGACTTCTCTGACAGTCAAGGGTATAGAAGGAGGATGTCTCATGGTCAGAGCTTGTTTGCCACACACCGTTTTGAGTAAAAAGAGGCGCTGAAGAGTGAGCCTGAACACATCTACCCCTTCTGCTGTAACTTAGAACATTATCTTTCTACTTTTTAAATTACTTGTATTCACTCAGAATTGCATCTTGTGATGAAATTAGCATTGGGTAAAAATGTGTTTCTGTCATTTTGTAATTTCTTGCATTTCAGTTTGATTCAATGAACTTCTAGTTTGTGTGGTATAAAATGTGTATGAAAGTACCAATTAATTTGCCCACATAGTTCTACACATCGTGTTCTCTTTCCTTACTGAGCAGGATGCAGATTCCTGAGAGCCCCCTCACACTTGAGTGTAATGTAGAAATAGCAGCTTCTGAAATTGCAGTCACTGTCAGACTATTGATAGGGGAATGGGAAGGTTTGGCATTTTGATTTAGAACACATTAAAAATACAGATCCCAGAAACATGTGGGTTTGCCCATATTTGCAAGAAGAGTACAATATTTTACCTGAGGCAAGGTCTAAAATTATGCTTTCCTGTTTGGCAAGGCCTCACTGAAAAGAGGAGCCACTTCAGCAAAGTACCAATGTTTACTGTGTTCCTTAACATCTCCTATGAAGTGTTTGATTGTAAAGTGAAAGCAATCCATCCTTTCAAAATTAGTTTTTAATACTTTATTGGTAGATCTGACCTAGTAAGGGGGCCCAGTACCCTTCCTGCTATCTGACTAAGGAACAACACTGGAGTGAGCTGTGAAAGCAGCTTCTTGCCTTCATCTTCTCCCCAGGAAATGCGTTGATTGTTGCTAAGTGCAAACGCTGGTGTGTTTTCACATGTTTAGACTGCTTAGAGGCAGCAAATGGCTGCAGATTCTATGTGCAGTTTGGGAAAATATGCCACTATTCCAGTAAAATTTGCATTCTTATGGTTGCTAAGAACCTGTGTCTAAATCCTGTTCCACTCTGCTGCAGAATGGCCAGTGTTGGATAAGCTTTCGTGTTATATATCCTGTATATTACAAAGATTTGCTTGAAGCTTGGGACTTAACAAGCATAACACAGAAGGCATTTTGTACAAAGCTTAAAGAGTTAGTCCTGGGCCTTTGGCCAGGAATAAAGAATGCTTGCCCTTGTGCCATTTTGTCCTGTGCTACTCCGGTTCTGGCAGCAGTTCTGCTTCAGTGTAATTGTTGGCACTGAGGCTGAGCTGAACCCTGAATGGCCTCTTCCTGCAAGCAAGCAGGGGCGCTGAGGTCCGAGACAGCATCAAAACTCCATATTGATCAACTCTAATACAGGACTCTATTATATCTTCATATCAGAGCCAAGCAAATTGGCTATGGTGATGTAGTAGTAAAGTACTAAAAAATGCCATAAAGAGTGTGAAGTAATTTTTCAGTTTTTCCATGGGATAATGGAGAGGTTAAAAGAATAAGAGAACAAACAGATCCTTCTTGGACAGTCACTGTTTTGGCTATCTATCTGCAGTTGTTGTTGATTTCTGCTTCCTATCTGTGCTAATTCTCCAGCTTGGCTGAGCCAGACACAGAGCATAGTCACAGTTTTAAGTGATAAAGTGTTTTTAATTGTTTGCAAAGGCTTGCTTACTCTTATTTATTCTGCTTACTTTTCTTTAAAAAACAAAACTTTCCCATTTCATTGAGGCAGATTTGGAAGTCAAACCAGAAACTTCAGACTCTACTACGATGGAAAACACTTTGTTGGGGAGAAACGTTTTGAGTCCATCCATGACCTGGTGACAGATGGATTGATTACTCTTTATATTGAAACGAAGGCAGCTGAATACATTTCCAAGATGACAATAAATCCAATTTATGAACACATAGGATATACAACTTTAAACAGAGAGCCAGCATACAAAAAGCATATGCCAGCCCTGAGAGATGAACATGATGGCAAAGAGTCTACAGGAGAGGATGAGGTAGCAGAAAAGAGGGTAAGCAATTGTTAACCCACCCTTTTTTTTTCTGTTAGATTTTTTATTTTCCACTTTTAACCTTCCCCTTCTACTATAAAGTACTAAAAGTACCTGCAGATATTTAGTCTACATATTTATTTCCATTGTTACATTAATAGTAATATTTAAACTGGTCATAGAATTTTGTAGTGGTACTTTTTGCATATAGCAAATTTTCATGATTTGGAAGTTAGTTATTTGTCCTTGTGAGATTCCTTTCTTCGGGTATTTTTACAATTGTAGATGTTACCACTAAGACACTTTATTTCAAATGGGCGAAGGATATTTAAATTGCTTAGTGTATAAGGCCACTTCATTTTGGTAAAAAATTTTATTTTCTATTCGGCATTTCCCAAACAAATGCATTCCATAATCTGTTCAGTAGTCTGCATACAATGACAGTGAAATTGTCCACATTATAAATACGCCTGTTCATTAAGTTGATAAAATGTTAAAACATTTCACTTGGCTAAGTTCAGCCTGTCAGAAGCTGACAGAGTTATTTTTGGCCTCAGCCAGACTTACGAAGAAGGATTGCTCTCTTCAGAGAGTTGCAGTATCAGCTGAGAAGTAATTGCAAGATTGGATTATAAAAGAAAAACGAACAAGAAAGAAATCTTAGAATCAGTGAACACAGAAATATTAAAGGAGGTTGGGAAGGTAATGGGCAAACAAAACAGCTGCCTGAATTTCAATTTGTTTGTCAGTGACTAAAGTTTAAAAGAAAACTTTATGTAAATTCCATTATGTTTAATTAAATACTTTGTTTATTGAAAGTCTGACATACGAAAGTCCTTTTTAAAGTTATTTTTACACATGTGTAGGAGTTAATGCATGTATAATAGTCTGACATGTTCCCCTATTTCATAAACTTCAGAATGACATTAGGAGTATCTAACATGCTCATAGCACTTAGAAAAAATTATAACCTTAATTGAGATCATTTGTCTTTCCAATCAGAAATATAGCTGTCATTTTAGTTTTTCCTGAGGTGGAGGAAAAGTCTGACTGACATTTTCCAACATACATGACTATTGCAGTGAATCTAAGCTCTGTACAGAGTCCACAGAGAGAAGAGGCTCATAGCTGTGGTCCTTCAAATCCTTCTTCAGCAAGATCTGTCATTCTGCACTGAATTTGCTGAGAGATGAAGCATCTAACTTAGCTCAAAGTATGAATCTTCACCGTTATCAGATCATTCTGACAAAAGAAATACTGGTAGGGATATTGAAGCTAGCTGGCCATGTTAAATATCCAATTTCTTGCCTGTTGGGTACGAGTAGTGGGGGGTGAGTTATCACTTACAGTTCCTGACAGCTGCTGCTTTCAGCGTACTGTTTCAAAAGGAACTTTTTTTGCATATTATCATAGACAGTTTATTGTAATGCAAAGCCTGGATAAAAATCTTCTGTAAGACTTCTGGAAGTCACTGCTTTGGGTTTCTTTGGTAAAATTAACTCTTCCTGCATTTAGAAATTTTCAAGTGACAACTGAACTGTCTTCTGTTACAACATGTTTGTAGATTGATGAAAAAATGTTCATAGTAAAGGGATTTCAGTGATTAGTATTGAAGAATTCTGTTTTTTTCATTGATTACATTGTGTTGTGTCACTCATCAACAAGGTATACATACTCTTTTGAAACAGTTTTTCATTAAATAGCTCAAGGACTATTGAATATTTCTCAAAGGTTGACATTTTAGGTGAAAAACCTTTAGACAGGTTAGTCATGTAATCACAACATCCCACCCTCTTTGCCACAAACTTATAAGCAACTTCATCCATAACATAGTTCAACAGCAGTGGGGTTTTCTGCCCTGAAGCCCAGCTCTTGAGCCTTTTCTCTTTGTCATGGAATCATGTTGATGTGAACACAATGAGGCAGACAGACATCACAGTATAGTTAAATGTAGAGATTTTTAGAGTCATTATCCAGTTGGAGTTGCTACCCATGGCTGCATGGGGAAGGTACAGTGTGATCTTTCTCACCATGAAGTGGTGCAGAGGTGACATCTTTGCTGCCTTTGCACCATTCAGGGTTTTGGTGGGAAGATGACACAGCTTGTCCCACATGTCACTGCACCCAGCACATATCCAAGGGGAGTAAGGCATTCAGCCCCATGACCAACACCCAATCCCACTAGCAACCTCAGCATTTGCAACAGGCAGACATTTATAAATAGGTCAAGTAGTTTTCCTTTCTTTTTGGTGGGAGGGATGGCAGAATGATTCCCAATGTCCAGTGTAAAGAGAATATGATTGAATTGCAGTGAATGCAAAGAAAATTGTTTGAAGTCCAACAAGAAAAAGCCATTGTCCTATGATCCAAACAGCAAGATCTGTGTGTCCATTAGTCCTGTAGTGAGGATGAAAATTTCTGCAAGGTGTACAGTATTTGGCAATTAATGCATCTTTGTCAGCTCTATACTGTAGCTGCACAGCTTCTCCCTGCACAGTGTGCATCCTTCTCTGGAAAGAGAGAAAGAAACCTGGGTCTTTAACACATCATCCTGAGCCAAAATACATTCCCAGATTTGCAGACTCTGTCTATTGAGATACAAATCTAAACTTTGTCCCTGTGTTTGTTGCCCAATCATATGTGGATGGTGTATGAAATATAAGTAAGCCCTTCAGAAGAAGGAAAGGAGAGACACAAAGACACAGTCAGAGCCTGGGGAACAGCTGGTGGGAATGGAGTTTCACTTTCTGCCACAGAAACTGAGCAGCTAGAGAACACACCCTGTGCTTGAGAATGAAATATTAAAGAGCACTCACCTAGTCTTCTGTTTGGTGTGGGGCAGTAGCAGGACATGCCTCATATTTGTGTTAGATGACTCCCAGCATGTACTAGTAATACTTTATTTGTTTCTCACTCTTTTCTGCGATTAACATTTAGCAGAAGAATTCAGCATGTGTTGGGTGACACTTCTCATGTGCAATACATGAGCCTTAGGAAAGGGGAAAGATTAAAGACCATGTGAGATGAAAAGACAACGAATATGTAATCATTAGATAAGGATGGTAGGATGCAAATCACAATACTCCTCAGTCCTCCAAGAGACCATATTGTGGTGTGATTTAAGATGCAGTTTTTAATATGGAAAGTATGAGAATATAATCCACAGCACAGCTTGTGCTTCACTGATTATGAGAAGGAATATGACTTCATACCATATACTAAAAATTAAAATTCCTTGTTAATGATTTAATGCTTTTCATAACCTATGAAGGAATTAATAAATAGTCAGAGATAACTGGAGGAGTGGCATTTGAAAACAGGAGAGTATTTATCATGCTCCAATGCCCTGAATAGATATTTTAGCTGCTGTGCTAAAAAAGTAATGCTGATTTCCAAAACAGTCTGCACATTATTCAGAACTCAATTGTGGAGCCATCATGGTCTGTGTATTAAGAAAGAGCTAAGATTAATTTGGAAGAGGACTTCCCATGTGGTTCAATCTGTATGGCCTAGTGTGGAAGTAGAAATAATACCCAGTATCATAAGATTTAGCATTCCTCCTGTGCCCTCAATACTGATGGATCTCTGAACATTCTCCACTCTCAAAAGTAATTATGGCCTTAGAGCAGATAACTTGATTCAGTTAAATAGCTTATAAGAATGGTAGCTCTCAGAAATTAGTAAATATCTAGATACATATATCAAAGTCTTTCTTTAAAGCTCTGCAAAACATGTGATTTTTTTATTTTGACATGCTTTTGATTTCTCTCTATAATGTAAGAAGTTATATGAGTGATTGATTCAAGATTTAATACTTGTTATGAGAAAATAAAATCATTAATTATGACTTATCCTGTCTTTCAGAAGGAAATGCTAAGGTTAATGTTAGGGCAGCAACTGAATCGCATTTATTCATGTTTACTTTGGTGATATCTGCTATTTCTTCAAGAAACTTCAGTGGCTGAAAATTAATTACAGACCCTTTCTAGACTGTACTAAACTCAGTTCAATTCCTATAGATGGAAAGACTGAGAGAAGGTTGTTGCACCAGTCACCCAACAAAAGCACTCTTTTTTCTGTTTTCAATTACCTTAGTGGTGGTGATGCCATTTATTCCTCCATAGTAATGAAGGCTAATTTTCTGCAGCCTTGTACAAGGAGATCTGGAAAAGTAAATATCATTATACCAGAAAACATGTTTTTACTCCTGCCTCCAAAAATAATCCAGATTACAAAGTTAAGTGCAATTTCTGCGTACATTTCTAGTGGATTCCTAGTAGATTCCACATACAAAATCCAGGGTCATACTTACGGCTGTTTGCAGAGGGATCAGTCTCACTTTCCAGCCTTGAAATGACACTGATATTTTCATTAATGACACTACTACTTTCTACTTTTGCTCTTAGTCAAATCTGTTGGTAAGGTCTGCTTAAACCCTTCCTTCTCCAAAGTTTTTTATTTTATCTTCAGTGAAAGGACCTGAGAAACTGTAGCTGAGCAAGTTACAACAGGCTGTCATAGAAGCATAGGCACCCTTGCAGAGTTCTGTGATGGAGGAAGACAGCTTTGAACAGCACTGTCTGGGGCCCAGCAATGCCAGTTCTGGAACTGATAGGAGCTAAAATAATACGGTCTTAATAATCAGGGAGGAGAGTGTGACTTGAGACTTGAAGCAACCTTCATGCTGGAAGTTGTTTGAAATATTTCCATTTATGTGAATTAAGTTATAAGATGGGTGTATAATGTATACAACATCTAAACAAGCCATAGCTATAACAAGCAACAATGTTTTAAAAAGCACAGCTAAGAAATGTTTAACTTAAAGTACATTTAAAGATGCGGGAGACTGAGCAGTGAAGAATCCTATGGGTTAACTTGGGGAGATTGTCAACTCTTTTCTCACAAATGTTCCTTTCCAGTCCCTGTGCGGGTGTCCATGACAATCACTCTCTAAGTTTAATGTAATTTATAAATAAAACATAACTCTGTGGAAGGCAGAAATTTCTATTTATTTCTTCTGGGTTTAGCCCATCTTTCAGCAGAGACTTCAAAGCACAGACAATTTTGTCAATACCAAGAAAGTTCTTTGCAGGATGAAAGACAAGCCTACTTTTTAGGTAGCTGCTCCTGCATATCAGCAACATTGCACTCAGAAGAGAATGCCCCAGCCTCGGTCTTCCTCATCTTTCTTTTCCATGCATTAGCATTTATGGCAGTGGGGAACTAGTGTCATATTTGTTATTATATATGGCACATGCAGTTCAAGCTAAGACTGCAAATGGTTACAATGCCTTTTTATAAGCCTATATGTCTTTAACTTAACCCTATGTTTATTGATACCCTAGAAACAAGAGTTAAGTGCACGTTGCCCAGTGTGCAGACATCAGCACAAAGAAAATTCTTCTCTCCAAAGTGCAGAGTGCTTTTTCTCCCCATAATCACCAAGAGTAACCTAAGCCATTATTCATGTTCATTATGGCAGTAAAATTGATTCACTAAAAAAGATTATATAAACTGATCTTGTTTTAAGATTCAGAGCTTCCAAATGAAGCATACACTTTGTTAATTTAAACCCCAGGTCACACAATATATCTAGTTTACTGTTATCAGTATCTTGTGCTTATAAAGGATAAATTAGCAAGCGAGACTTGTTTTTTAAGGGATTCTAACTGGACCTGTAGCTCAGCTCCAGTGCTCAACACTGTCCCAAAGCTCTCTTGTTTTTCTCAGGCCAAATTCTTTATTCTTCTAGTAGTGCCAGCTCTTCTCGGTGCTCAGCTATGCTCTATTAGTTCCTGCAGGTTACAAATGGCATCCTAGCTAATTCCAGTAAGCCTTGCAGGACCTTGTTTGCCTGTATGCTTCTGTGTGTCTGTGTGTGCATGCAACACGTCTGCATGCGTGTGTGTGTGCACACATCCACAGCACATTAATGTAATGCTTACACAATAATGTGTGGTATTAATGTGAGGTAAAAGTCACGTGCTTCTGTTGGTAGCCTGATTGTGTGTTGCTGATCTAGTATAGCAAGGTTCAAAACAAAGAAGGCTCTACAAACTTGGGACACTGAGGAGTACTTTAGGTCAGGTTGCATTTCAAGCACAGACTGCACCACTTGTAGCTATGTGACTCCTGTAGAGGTGTTTGCTGCACTCTGTAGGTAAGCACAGTTGAGGATGAGCATCTTTCTTCAGCCTTGTGTCATGAGTGCAAGTCACTTCACTGCTTGCTGGGATGACCTTTGAAGTTACTTTCTGTTTTTTCAGCTAAGTTTGGCTCTTTTCTGAGATATGTACACAAAGATACAGTCTTCAGAAAGTTTGATTTCTAATTATACTGGGGCAGTCAGCTGCCTTGTGAAATCAGAGAGGGGATGCTGGTTTCAGGCTCACACATCAGACCCTCAGCAAAACTGTGGTGAGTAATTACCCTCAGCACATGCCTTGTGCCTTACTGAGCCTTTGTAAGATGAATAGTGTACATAACTGTTAAAAAGGCTGTAAAGCAATACAATTGCTGTGCAATTAATTCTGAAGAATAATGCTTGTGTTGATACAGATAAAATGAAACCATTACCAGTGAATAAACTACTCTTTTCCATGTTGTAAGGTCAGTCAGTGTGAAGCCCTCACCACAGTTCTTTTCAAGGTTTCTTAATGCTTGGTGGTTTGGATCTGGTTACATTTTTAATGCCGTTCAAAAATGACTGTATAGCTCTAGCCTCTCTTCTCTTACATATACTGGCAGAAGTTTCATTCCTTTTTAACTGGGGTAGGCTAGTTCAAGTAGATGTACAGGGAGGGAGAAAGACTCTCCCTTTGCTCTTGAAGAGCCAAAGAAGATAACTTTCCTTGAGTGTTCTTTTGGGTGAGAAAGAGTTTTCCCATCCTGGTGGACCTCAGTAGATGGGACATAGAAATACAGAGGTGCAGCTCAACTCCAACAAGCAATGGAGAGCCATCGTGGCTTCGGTCTTAGCACACCGTAGGAGTCTGTGAGCCTTATACTTGAGGTTTCTGGAAAGGCTGCCTAGATATACAGTGGGGAAGCCACATGGATATCTATAAGGAAATTATAATTTTCTTTCCCACTTATTTTTTTAGCCCCTGTGTTTACCCTTGACTTTTTATGTTTTTTCACAACTGAATAATCCAAAGTGGCCAAAGAAGGGAGAAGGTGGGTCCCCTTCAGAGCAGCCTCTAAAGCAGGTGTGTGGTTCTCATTTATTGCTTATGCAAAGGGCTTTCTGGACGGTGAGGCACTGCAGTGGGTTGCTAGCTGGCAGCTCCCTCGTTTGTTGTTCTCATTCCTTAGCTGTATGAGTTTTGGGTCTTTTTTTTTTACCTCCTCCTCCCATCTGGCATCTCCTAATTATTTTCTATTACTAACCACTTCTACAGGAAACAGACTGCACTGTTGAATTAAGAGCCCTATAAAAGGATAATTTTGTTATTTACAAGTTTCTTACCTTGCTTAGACTTTATAACGTGACACTGTATAGCTGGTGATAATCACCTTGGACTATGAGTGTGTCCAATCTCATAAACTGGGCAGGGTCAGGTCTGGTCAGTAGTAGAATCTGAGAGGCCCAAGGAAAAGCTGGGGCTGTAGGAAGTGCAGTTGGTAACACCTTTGGCTGTGAACTAATATCTGACATGTCTTGTGTTTTATGCCTTCTGCAGCAATGTGTAGCTTGTTCAAACCTGTGATGAGTTTGACTACCAGGGATTTTCTCTGCTTGTATCTCTCTCTATTCAGATAAACTCCTTTCTTTCCTTACTGTTTGCTCTGTCTGTATGTGTGTGTGTTTCTAGATGGAAGCAGGGAAAGCGTTTTACACGGGTCACTGTTTACATGCTCACAAGTACAAATACACATCATTTGGCTTCTGTACAAAGATGGAAAGGTTGTGGAGCTGTGGCGGTCTGGTGTGTCGCCCCCCCATCCAGTTAGAGAATCCCCTGATTAGCAGGCACATCTGCTCTACTAATAATTGCCCATTCATAAGTGGTTACCAAATCCTTAAGACCCATGAAGAGTGAAATGTTTGTTTTAGAAGTGGTGGCAGAAAGAAAAGTAGTTAGAGGTGCCTAAATGAAGTATGTGAAAATAAAAAACAACCATTTATCTTGTGGTTAATGCCACAGAAGGAGATCTGTTCTAGCTCTTGGTTCTTTCCTTTTAATCTTCCACAAGAAAAAAAATATTTTCAGCTAAAACTTCTCATGCTTAATTTTAGTCTCCAGCTGAATGTTTTCTGACTTTGAACAAAGTAAGGAGAGCATTTTTGTTACTGAGCTCAATAAACTACTTACTCCTATTATTTCAAACCTGTCACACTTGTCATCAGCAAAGACAGCAACTCTTGACAGTTTTGCAAAGTCTTCCTTTGATCATTAACTTTTAGAACATGAAACTTTCCTGCATTTAGCCTTTCTTCTGCATGGCATCAGCAGTTAGAAACAGTGTTGCTTTTGGCATTTACTGTTCCTACAGTCCTCATGTTTAAGCAAGGTAAGAATCACCACAATGAAAAATCTGGTTCTCAGTTATGAACATTTGTTGCTCTAATCTTCATCATCTTAGTACTGATATTCCTCCCTTCCTTACGACTTCCAAGATAACTATAGGGTGATTTGTTTCTTACAGTGAAGTTGATATTATAATGCTCTTCGATTATATTGCTGTTCAGTGGGGATTATTATTGCATTTTCTTAGAGCTTAAGCAGTTTGTAAAAGATTGCCTAAGGAACATTAGAGGTAGTATCACAGAGTGTAATGTCCTCTATTAAGCCTTAGTCATATGTGTATGTGATTTAATAAATTTTTTTCATGTCTTCCAATTTGTGAATTAGATTAGTAGAACTTAGAGGGAAACAGCTTTTACCCTTTCTGAGAGAGGATTGGAGGAATTCTGTGAAAATGTGAAACACTGTGTTTCTAATTTCCATTTTGCATGTAATGATGAAATATTTTAAAAGCTCTGTGCTTTGTATCATGTATCAATTAGTTTATTGGTAGAAGATTTCTGATGATTTTACATTGCTGAAAAAGTCTTTAAGCCATTTCCCAGAGTTAATATGGTAGCGAATTACATTTGCATTAAGGCATTTCTGTGAATTGGCTGATGATTAGAGTAGCGATGTGTTTAATGCAAATGCACAAAAATTGCAAGAAGTATTCTGCGCTGTTATGTTTCACAGAATTTCAAGTGTTCGGTCTCCTACGTGACAGCTTCTCATTCCCTCCAGCCTCCATCCAAATCCTTGCTCGCGTTCGTCGCAGTGCTGCAGTCGGGCGCCTGGGAGCTTCCAGTCGCCTCTGTCACACTGAGGTTTGCAAGGCAGACTCACTGCTCAGCAAGCTGATCATGCTGAGAGCATACTGGATAATTATTCTTTTTTTATGGGCCTTATGGGTTAATTCTCTTGGGCTATTTTTATTGTTTTAAATTCAAACAACCTTAGTGTTAGGAATCTTTTAAGCAGTGTCATTTTAGTTGACAGTGGCAGTACAAGTGAAAAATTGCCCTATAAGATGAGATGAAAAGCATGAAAACCAGCAGATGTGCTGGTTTAACATTTTGTTCATTTCCAATGAATTTAAGTAATGGAAATATACCCCAAACTTAGTTTTTTAGCTTCGGTGTGACCTATACTCACAATAAAAGCTGCTGTTCAAAAATCACACACATCTGAAATTCTACGTGTACTGATTGGGACCTGGGACTAGGATATTTCAACTGAAAATAGACATCAACTAAACATTATGTTCTAAAAACCACAGACTTGCTGGAGGAGGCAGGGAAATAAAATCCCCCACAGTCTCTCCCGTGTGACAAAGGTTGCATAACCCGTTCACAAGCCAATGCTTCTCCCTCAAAAGGTAAATATTCTGCATAGCCCAAATTTATAATGGGGAGTTGCATTGTCAGCCCCATTTTGAATCATTAAAAACCATTCCATTTTCAAATCAAGTCATTGTTTAAATTTGTTTCAAAGGTACTGTGTTTGACCATTTAACATGATGGTGGTTTCTTGAGTGCCTGTCTCAAGGACCTTTTAACAGTCATAGTTTTCTATAGGGAAATGGGATGTTTCCTGCCCTTACATGAAATTTTTCATGACACAGGCATTTTAAAATGTCAATTAGCAAACAGAGGGAGTAAATAGGAAAGATGAACCATATGTGAAGAAGGAGACAGCAGAAAATTGGAACAATGGTTAAAAGAAGTAAAATGGGACTTTTCTAAGAATGTGATCAGGGATTAGAAGACTTTGTGCATGGAAATAAACTGATAATTTGTTAATATCTGGTAATTTGACTTTGGGAGCAAAGTATAATGCCACTGCCAGTGCCACTCTGGTTTTGTTCATTGCAGATTTCAAAGCAGTCTTGATTTAAATAGAGATTTATTCAAGGATAGTGGGAGCCCACATGAGACTCATCGGAAGGATGAGCCTACCTCATTCTCCAAGTCTGCCTAATTGCATTGTATAAAATGAGTAGACCCCGACCCACAGCACTGGGGCAGCTATGCCCATGGACTCACAGGGACCTAGAAAACTGGTGTTTAGGGTTCACGAGGAGTGCTGGTGAGCACTGGGGGTTACCCCATTTTTCAGTTGTTCTGCAGTGAGGTGGTCCATAACCAGCCATTATAAATTTTGCAAGAACGTTGCGTGTATCCATGTGACAACTCCAGTATTCCTCCAGGTTAAAAATTGTTTTTACCTTGACTCGTGGGTTTGAACCAAATGATAACTGAGGAAGGATTAGGAGCCTTTGCATTCATAGCCTTATTTATGCTAAATGAGTATGACTATGGACTGAAAGAATGTTTAAGAAAGAAACTGTGACAGCACATGTATCATAGCAACATGGCTTATTCAGGACAAAGCGGATGGATTCAAAATACAGGATATGCCAAAGGAGCAGGTGTAGTCTGAAATACAAAGAGTGTTTAGAAATTAATGAGCTGCAGTTTTCAATTATAACATACATTGAATTAGCCTAAATTGAATTACTGTGTAGAACAGAAAAGGCTAATATTAGATGCATTAGACTGCCAGACAAGACTAATGTGAGATGAGTATTATACATCAGGTAAGAAAATATTAATGAGACATAAAAAGAAATTTCCATGCCACTTGCCTACATTATACCAGTAGCCAAAGCTCCTATTCCATGAGGAATAAATTCAAAACCCCCTAACAAATACAATAATAGAAAGACTTCATGGATTACATGGTTGTCATTATCCCTAAGTGTATATGGTTTCAGTTACAAAAAGATACAGAGGTTGATTGTAAAATCTGCTTTTCTCAATATGATTCTTAAATGGATATCGTAAAGGAAGCATTGTAACTTACTTAGTCCTCATCAGAGGGTATGGTTAAACTTTTTGATGTGCCTTCTCCTTTATTTTTATTTTTCCTTTTATTTTAGGAAATCCTTATAACAGTATGGGTCAGATGGGGAATAAATTATCACCAGTCCCTTGTGGTTTCAGGAGATTAGTCTTAACAGCCTGTTTTCTCTTATGCTACTTTAATGTAGTATATCAGTAAATGAGAACATTTGCCAAAAGAATGGCATTCATGCAGCTGCCAATTTGCATTACATTTTGACTGTTATCACTACTACAGAGCACATGGCATTTATAAATTTCTTTTAAGATCTTTTAGGAATACAATCTGCCTTGACATGTCACGAGTCAAGAGGCTGTTGCTGGAGTGACCCCTCATTGCAATGAACATCAGTTGTGCCCTGGTCACAGCAGCACAGCTCTCTGCAGGCCACCCAGGAGACACACCACAAAGGGATGGGAAGGAAAGACTATGCTGTTAGCTGAAATAGAAAATGCTGACTCAGTGGGAGCAGGATGGAGAAGCTGCTGAGGAACAGGCTCTGTGTTGCTTGCTGACCAGTTTGAGGGTTCCTCCCTTAGGCAGAGTTCCTTGTTTCATCAACTTCTCTTCCCGAAGGTCTCATAGCTGCAAGACAGATCTCTCTAGCCCCAGTTTGGTGATGCATAATGGAGTAATAGCTTAAAAAGTGTGAGTAGTCCTCCCAGTCTCTCTGCTTCTGCCTTTCCTAGTACCTGGCACATGCATGTGCTTTAACTGTTTTAATTCACTGTTTAGCTCACCACCTCCATGGCCCAGGCTTCTGGCACAAGGGGAGGAAGACAGGATGGAACAAAAACCAAAACTAGGAAGGATGAAAGGGTGGATGGAAAGGATGGAAAGCAAAACTGTAAAGGACAGTCTTTGTCTGAAGGATTAACTGGAGACAAATTCTGGTGTTAAATGATGCTTCTCTTCTTGTTCACGAATCATCTTGAACATTTTGCCTGGGGAACAGTGATGCTGCCAGCCCCCTGAGGCAGAGAAGTGGTATCTTTTTTGCTTTACCACTTCTTGGTCATCTTCAGTACTTTCCAAGTTTGGCTGCAGTTGGCCCCTTTTATTGCAGTTTGTTTTCCCAGTGGAAGAATTGGATTGTGGTAACATGCTGCTACAAAGCAAGGAGACAATCGCTGAGGCTGATACCTCAGCTTGAACTTGTGGTCATGGGGAACTGCTTTCCTCATCACAGTCAGTTAAAAGTGAAAAGAGCTCGTGTCAGCTTTCTGTGTGGCTTTTATCACGGTGTTTGATTGGCATCTCCGGCCTCAGTGTCACACAACTTGGTAGCAGTTCTGCTTTTGTCAAGCAGTCACATCCTGTCTCTTGCAAGCAGGCTGGTAGTCTCTATCTTTAAGGAAAGGGCTAGAGCAGTTGCTTATTTTAACAGCTGGGGCCATGAGGGCATCTTGCATTGGTGTCCGCAGGGAAGAGCTTTATGGCTTCGGCTGGCTCAGGACAAGGCAGGAGCCCCAGGAAAAGGGCAGGACTGCACTTTCTCATTCAGAGCAAAACGCTGTTGGAGCAGGAGCATATTATTATTTATACGGCATAAAGGAAGTTGCAGCTATAGCTTATAAAACCCAGCTTAGCACTGTTATTGATTGCAACATCCACACCCCTACCTGTGCACAATCTCACATGCCCATGTACAGCCCTAAGTGGGATTTGTACCTGTGGACTGTGGAGGAAATCTCTGGAATTACCCACCTCTGTCAGTGTTATGCAGTGGGACAGTTGCTGACCTTCCTAAAAACTAAGTGGCTTGATATTAGCCAAGTCCCCAAGAAATAGACCAAAAGCAGAACTTCTTAGTGGGGGTACTGTGAAATTTTTATTTTATTTTTGCATGACTAGATCCATAGTTATGTACCAAAATAGCCCTCTCCCTAAGGAAAAAATGGATTATATTTCCCACTGAAAAGTGTCTTGCTTTTGTGCCACTATCCAGAACAGTAAGTGTTCATTGGTTTTGTCTTGCCAGTCACTGATGGAGAGGAATAGTCACATGGGTACTTTTTGCCAGTGCACCGTTTTGAAAGGTCCATATCAGTAACTGCTGGGAGCAAATCTACAACCCATCATGCCACTAGGAACAAAATAAACCAGCTGACCCAGATACCAGTCAACTGCAGTGACCAGTAGATTACAGGACTAAAGCTACAGGAAAACATTTCTGTTGGCTTCCCTTAAGATCTGCTTTTTTATGAGTATGCTCCCTTGTTATGAAAACATGGCAAGCACACAAGTGTGAACATACAATCTTCCCAAATAGTGCCAATACACTTATATTGTATTGCACAATACAGTACTGAATGAACTCACTGGCAGTGCAGTAATTTCTAGCAGCAATATTAGGCAACATGTTTTCCGTAATTTAAACTAAATTTAGATTAAACTAAATTTATTATTTTTAATTTGGCAGCCATACTTTAAATCAGGACAGCATTTTGGCTAAATTTGTTTAATTAAATTTTCAATTAAAACATTTTTAGTCTGATTTTAATGTTATATATGTAAAAATGCTCATTACTTGCTGTGGAAATCATATACACTTATACCAAAAATATAAATAGCCATTTCTTTGTATTTTGCAAGAAATATTTCACTGGAGGGGGTATAGGAAGGTCTGATTTCACTAGAAGTCAGTCCATTTGGAAAATTTTGTTATAAAACCCAGAACTTCGCTCAACATTAAGTTTTCATCATTTAACCATATCTTAAACCCCAACTCCCCTGTGTGTAACTGTGGACTGAAAGCAGTGTACTGTATTGCCTAAGGATTCCATTATACTTTGAGCACTGTGGGAGCCTGATGGTGTCCATGTGCCAGGTAAATGTGACTGTGTTGGAATGGCAGCAAGAGAAATTCAGTCCTGATGGTCCTTCACAGCTTCTGAGATGTCAGCTTTCAGGCTGAACTCTTCTTTAAATAGCATTCCTACCCTCTGCTCATGCCATGTGTCTGTGGGCAGAGGTTATGCCTGGCATTAGTATGTCTACAAGTGAAGAAAATTAATTGAAAGCAGCTTATCACCACTTTTATTTAAAAAGTAACATTTTAGGCTTCCCTTTCCTCCTTGGAACAATCCTATGAAAGATATTACTGGGAAAATTATATTTAGCATGGAACAAGCTTCCACTAAGAATAGCATTGAGGAAATTGGGCTCAGTTTCACAATCTGACTGATTAGCTTTTGAAAATCATGTACTAAGCGTATAAAATATGCTCATAAAGTGTTCAGGCAAGGAAGGATTTTCTGAGCATATGCATTTGACTAAGCTATACAATGAAACTGAATACTGCAAAATGCACAGTGGCTCACTGCATAGCAAGCCAAATGTCTTGTTTCTTGATATTTGTCCAATAGGGCATCATCTTGGATGTTTTTTAAAAATGCGTGCAATATAACTGCTGGCTAATATTATTATTAAAATACATTCCTTAGAGGGAAGGGATCATATTGTATATAAAGTCTGAAACAATAAAGGCATATTTAGTCATAACAACATGAAAATACCATATGAGAATGG
Organism: Pithys albifrons albifrons; assembly: GCF_047495875.1. Lineage (NCBI taxonomy): Eukaryota > Metazoa > Chordata > Aves > Passeriformes > Thamnophilidae > Pithys > Pithys albifrons. The sequence goes on along the minus strand of NC_092465.1, from coordinate 22,542,483 downwards.
AAAGCTTGCTGTGCACTGCACATACATTCCCAAGACTGAAGAAAACATGATAATGTGTTTGAGAGCAGAGCCAGGTGCTCATGAAACTAAACTCCATTGTATCGGAAAGGCACACGGACTTTAATCTGGTTATTTTAGGACTTGTGAGCTTAACCTTACTTGAATTTTTCTGTTTGGGTTTGCCTTGAGGTTGCTTTGGGTTTTTTTCCAGAGTAATTTTAGTTTATTACTCAACAAATGGTAACGCATCGATTTCCCTTTTTAGAAAGATAATTTGTACAATGTTGACTGAATTGTGTGACTGGATTAAGCTTCCATAATGTGTCTTTCAGAGAGTGACTAATTGGAATTTACTGCAAGTCGGGGATGACTTTTAAATCAATTCTGTGGAGGCTTTATAATAAGACTTACTGATTGGGAGATTAGTATCAGAACATACATTATCCAGCTAATACTGAGAGCAAATAGTGCTCAAGAAAACAGCTGTTTCTCCCGCACCCTGAAGGACTACTCCAGGGACAAGTAAGGAAAGTGGAGTCCCAACAGGATCTAGACTGAATCACTCTTACAAATGAGAATATTCGAAATAGCGGTTACAGTATTTTATTTCTTTTTTTTTTCCTTTCAGTTCAAATGTACAATGTAGAACCTCTAAGCTGATGTCTTGGTTTAAGGGCTGTTGTGTTGCTGGGTTTGGGGTTTTAGTACTTAAGTCACTGCAATGTATTGAACTGAGAGGTTGCTCTGGTTGTGTGTTCTGCTGACAGGTTGCTTGCCTATTGCTTCCAGTTGTTCCATTTTATTTCACCTCAATCCCATGAAATCACATCCTGAAATTAAATTTAAGAATGACAGCCCTGCAGTTTCCTTCCTCCTGGAGTCTGCACAGCATATTGCTCCCTACACATGTAATGATTGCAAATGTCTGTTTCAAACAATTAATAAAAAATGAAAATCAAGACTTAGAAAAGTGAAAGGGATATTACTTTCCTCCCTGGATTTCTACCTCATTTTCATCCAGTATGTAGCAGGCAGTATCTGTGCCTGTTAAGGTAGAATTCAGGCAGAGCAAGTTATAAAGATAACTTGTTGGAAAATGAAAGGGCTCTAGAGAGAGGTTTTTCTGGCAGGTGGGAGTGCAGGAGCCACTGGTGAAGAGCAGGCATTGAATCAAAAGCCAGCCAAGGGTGTAAGAAGAGCAGGACCTGCAGGCTGCAGGCAATAGAGACAGCCTGGAGCACCTGGAGCAGGAGAGTGTAGTGTCTTGGGAGGTGATAACTTCCTGCAGGATTTGAGTTGAAGCCTCAGGTCTGTAACTTTACTTGTTTGGTCTCAGGAATGATGACTCATATCTGCAGTGACTACGTGAGGACAGTAGCTTGTTCTGTCTTACTTTATTATCTCACATACTGGTAAGTTAAAGATCTAGGCCTGCCTGATGACCCAGACTATGGTCACGAAGGTGTGTACAACAGGAATTTCGTTCTTCATTTTGGTTTTTGAAAGAAAGGAACTGGTCTGTGTTAAGAAGAGCACTACCTTGCAAAGCCAAACTCCCAAAGTTAGATAATGGCAGAAGAATGAGTGTACAAATAAAAAAATTATGTCATCTGAAAGCTATTGTATAAATTTTAGTTATAACACTGCTTTATGTTGGGGGAAACTTCTGTAAGAAATAGATAGCAACTATGTATTCTTTCGTAATTTTTCAGTTGCTAGCTTTATGGCTTTAACTCACTGCAATATAAGAAAGATATTGAGCCATTAGAGAGTGTTCAAAGGAGGCCAATGAAGATGGTGAAGGGCCTTGAGGGGAAGCTGTGTGAGGAGTAACTGAGGGCACTGGGTCTGTTCAGCCTGGAGAAGAGGAGACTGAGGAGAGACCTCATTGCAGTTACAACTCCCTTGTGAGGCGAAGAGGAGGGGCAGGCACTGATCTCTTCTCTGCGGTGACCACTGACAGGACCCAAGGAAATGGCCTGAAGTTGTCTTGGGGGGGGTTAGGTTGGATATTAGAAAAAGGTTTTTCACACAGAGGGGTTGGGCTCTGAACAGGCTCCCCAGGGAAGTGGTCACAGCACCAAGCCTGACAGAGTTCAAGAGGCATTTGGATGATACTCAAAGACACATGGTGTGACTCTTGGGATGGCCCTCTGCAGGGGCATGAGTTAGACTCAATGATCCTTGTGGGTCCCATCCAACTCAGCATATTCTATGATTCTGTGAACTTTCTTTTAATCTAGGTTTCTGATGAACATGACTGTAATGCATAGAGCACAGGTGAATGTCTGTAAGTGCAGGTGAGCCCAGTATTCCTTTATTTGCAAACAGCAGAAAATGCTTTTCACTGAACAATGGGGAGCTGATTTCTGTAAAACCAATAAGCAGTCTGAGTTAGATTACTGTAACAAAAAAGCAGTGTTAAAATTCATAATCATATAACTACTTTCCAGATTATAATGCCTTTTCATAATTACAGCCATGAGATAGGACATTTCCCTGTTGGGTAGTCTCACTTACCTTTTTATTGGCATTCTTAAATTTAATTTTCCAGGATCCAGAGATCTGTTTCTACCAGCATGACTCTAAAGTGCAATTGAAAATAACTCACTTCTTCAGAATTAGGGAAAGGGATGCTGACAATTAAGGAGTAAGTATGTCAAAAAACAGATATGCGCTCTACCAATGACTGAAAGGAAAGTTGAGCATGCTTTATATTGCTTCTTAGGTGGAAGTACACCACATAATAAGGGCTGATTCTGATAGTAAATGTATTGTTGAAAATCGCTAGATTGGTTATTTCCAACTAATTCAACTTTCAAACAGTTTGTTTCCTAATATGAAGTTCAGTTGTTGTATTTTTTTCCCTTTAAAAAATAAGAGACATTTGGAGTTCCAAGGGAAATTGTAATGAAATGTTTCTAGAATTCATAATTTGCTTCCTGAGCCTGTTGTCACTCAAAACTGTTTGGAGAGGATGATGACTCTGGGGCAGGTGTAGGTCCACCTTGTTCTATAGGAACTTTCACTTGATGTAGTTCTTGGGAATGAAACTGAAGTGATTTTAGCTAGAAGGAAAGGAAAGAATAAGCTCAAAAGTCTGCCTGCTTCTTCCTCCCCTAAGTTCCTACTGTTCTCACACTTCATTTCAATGAAATGGCAGTTTTTGCTCTTTCTTACTGCTCTGCTTTTCCTGATCTCCTATAGCCATGGAGTGTTACATTTGCAAGGATGGTCAGAAAAAGGCCAGAGTAGCATTTATTCACCTGCAGCAGAAAGGAGTGGTTACAAGCAAGACAGGGACATTGGGGTAGTCTTTGGAAAAGTATTTCTCAACTAGATGGATCAACCAGCCCTGTGTATTGAATCTGGTCAATATGAAGTCAGGTGCTCCTAAGGCCACTAATGCCCAATTTTCATCCTGTATAATCTGTAGCCAGTGTTTCAATTATTAGTTATTAACTTGTATTGCAGATTAGTATTTGATGAAGCACCAGACTTGATCCTTAATCTCTGCCCCCTGACCTGATGCTGAAACCTAGCAGATTTTTAAAACCTGTTGAGAAGGTATAGGTGGCCATACAAGGGAACAGAAGAGGGGCTTCCAGGGAGCATTGCTCTCAGCTGTACTGGCAGGACTGAGCTAAACTGTAACACTGTGATCTAGCTGCAAAGCACATACCAATTCCATCCAGAAGCTTGTGACAAACTGTGCTTGTCTTTGGTTACTGAGTCAGGAGAGATAAAAATACCTTTGCTGCAGAAGGGAGAGTGGTTGCAGTGCTGCAGCCCGTGGCAGCGGGAGGGAGGGCTGTGTTGTGGCTGCACAGGCAGGCTGTGCACAGGGAGAGGTCCCCGGCCACCCTGAATGTCAGGGTGCTGGGCAGCCCCCAGGGTAGAGCCTGGCTGTAGCAGGTCAGATCAAGGGTCCATTTTTGCTGTTTCTGACAGAGACTGTTCGCACATGCTTGGAGAGCACTAGGAAAAAAAAGGGCAGGAGTCAAGTGGCCATCGTGGTGTCCCTTCCCGGCCGTCAGTGCTCACCTGCAGCGGGGCTCGCTGTGCTGGGCTGCCCTGCTCAGCAGCTCCGGCGGGGTATGACGTGAGCTGCCCTTGTCCTTTGGGAGCCCCGTTGATTTTTGCTCCTATGGCAACAAGTTCAAGGCTTTAATGGTTGTGTGAAATACTGTTTCATTTAGTTTGTGTGAGTGCTAGCCAGGACCCGACTGCTCTGGCCACGTTTCATCGTCAGTTGCACCCGTCAAAACTTCAGGTTTCAGTCCAGCTGGACACTGTGGTCATTCACCTTCTATTAGTGTCTGTAAATTCATAAAGAGAAGCACCCCCTGCAATTCGAGGTGCGGGTCATTGATGGATGGAGTTGTGCAATGAACTTTGGGTGGCGTGGCATTTGTGTTCACATCCCTACATAATGTAATTTTAGGGGAAGAGTGGTGAGAGTCAGCGGTCACATTATCCGCTCCCGGCCGTACCTCCTGGTGCACAGGCCGTGTCAGACGGGAGGGTCGGGGACAGCCGCTTCCAGCCGTGCCCCCTGGGGCTGCCGGTCGCTGCCTTGCCTCCCCCCGCACCCCCGACGGGCGCGACTCATCCCGCGGGTGACTCTCCCGCTCAGTTGGCTGCGGCCGCCCCGGGGCGGTGCCGCTGCCGCTCCCGCTGCGCGCGGAGCCGCGACGCTCCCGCGCCGGGAGCGGGGCGCGCGCAGGGAGCGAGGCGTGCGCGTTCCCGCGCCCCCGCACCGGCCGCCGCCGATGGAGGGAGCGGCCGCGGGTTGCGCGTCCCCGCCGCCGGCCGCCCGCGGGCCGCGCCGAGCCCCCCGCGCCGCGGAGCCCGTGCCCTCCATGGCCGCGCCGCCCGCCCCTGCAGCCTGAGCTCCACCATGGGCCGCGCCGCGCCAGCCCGAGTGTGACACAGCCGCGGCGCGGGCGGGCCCGGGTGCGCCGCCTCCCCACGCAGCGATGCCGGCCGGGGAGCCCTGGGCAGCGCACCGCGCCGGGCAGCACAGCCGGCAGCGCGATCTGCTGCTCGCAGCCTTGGGCATGAAACTGGGCGCTCGGAAGTCGTCTGTGACAATCTGGCAACCTCTTAAACTCTTTGCTTATTCACAGTTGACATCGCTTGTCCGAAGAGCAACTCTGAAAGAAAATGAACATGTTCCAAAATACGAGAAGGTTCATAATTTCAAGGTAAGACATTTTCCTTCATTTCTTTTTGAGGCACAGGAGCTATTACAGCTTGGGTGTTTTAAAATCGTCCAGTATTGCAAGGAAATGATATTGTATGCAGACTATTACTTTCTGGGAACTTAAAAGCTGTAATTAAACCTCATTGCCGGTTAAATCAATTAGGTATCTTTAGAACATATGAGCAGGAGAATGAGGACTTTGTTCTTGTCAGCTTATGTACATGTGTTTGTTTCATTAATATTTGCCTTGTCTAGGTTGCCTCTTTTATTTAGTATTGGTTTATACAGAGAGAGATACTAAAGCTGAGAGGAACTTGCTAAGTTTTCTTTCAATGCAAATGAACATTGTTAGTTTTACTTATGATGCTGAAAAATCTTAGATCTGTGGTTAGATGATTAAACTAATCTTATCTCACTTTGTCACCGGTAAATAGCTTTGGAGGTAAGAACTGTGTTCTACTGCATCTGGCTTGGGCAGGTGGTCTGCATTTCCCTTAGTTTCTGGCTTTTCTCCTATGTCAATGAATTGAGTGTATTGGTACCAGCATGGTTTATACCATAAGGCTATTGAAACTGCTAACATGAGCAACTACCTTGTGTTTTATTACTTAGTCTTCTATGTAGGTTCTAATTATTGTTTTAATTAAACAATGCTTTTTGGCAAGAGAGATACATGTCAGTGCACTACACACGTTTTGTGTCTGTATCTGTGATAAGTGTCCAGTAAGGATTTAGTAATTTAACCTTTTGGCAGTCGAATGCCTTTGATGATAGGCAGTTTTAATTGTAAGACAAAGGAAATTGATGCTGTACTGAATTCCTGTAGATGACATTCTAAACTTCATATATAGTATCTGAAGCCCAAATTTTATCTGTAATGTAAAAAAAAAAGCTTCAGGTTTTATTTCCTTTAAGAAAAGGGGAGATTTTTAATATGATACAGGCATCTGATGATATAAGGATCTGTTAAATGTCTCCTATTTGCAGTTTTGATTTCCATCACCTGCACAGACATATGTAAATGTCCACATGCATGTACATATGTAAATTTACCTGTCCTCCATTTGATTTTATTTAAATCACTTTTTGGCTTTTGAGTTCAGATACTAACTGAAAGTGGAGATTTTCTGTGATCAGGATGTTTTGTTTGATTGAGTTCTTCCATAAAACATGCATTTGAAACCCGTGTACAAAATGGTATGTGAGAAGTGTTTAATATGAACGCTTGGCATAAAATTATCCTGGCTGTCAGTTAAATGCAGAGCATTTCTTCACAGGCTCCTGAGGTGTCTTAAAAAGATATGCAATGTCTTGCAGCTCTTATTTGTTGCTTAGAGTTTGAACATAATTCTTGCAGATTGCAGCAGGTAGTGATTTTCCATCTACTACAGTGTATGTAGGATAACACGTATTTAATTTTGTGCACATCTGTATTCCCTTGTTGCTTTTCTTTAACAGCCTGAAACACATCTGTTTTGAAATTTATCCCATAACTTGATTCTCATTCATTTGAGTTTGTTTTTCTTCTAGAAATTGTTTATGGAAAGTTTGGAAGCTGTGAGTTTTCCAGTCTTTTTCAAAAACAGACTGTAGATCTGCTCAAACGTTATACCTACAACATAAACTTTCCACATATTTTTTTGTACTGTAGTTCCTCTATATGTATAGTTGCCAGAAAAATATACCTTGAGAAGTAACCCTTTTATCAAGTCAGTGGAATGGAGTCACACAGATATTTTTTTTTTTGTAAAAAAGTAGAAGGGTACACAAGCTCCTTACCACCCTAAGGGGTGTGCTGCAATGCACCTACCTGCTAAAGGAGTGCTGCTGGTGTTCGTGAACTCTAAATATGGCCACTCTCCCATTAAAAACAAAAAAATAAGCTCATAGTCATTACTGTGTTAAGGATCTAAAATGAATGGCCATCGTTAGCTCATGTCCTTCTCTCCTTCATCATTCCTTGAATCTGTCAAATTTTTCTTCTCACATGTATAGAGGTCATCATTTAAAATGTCTCCACACATCTCCTAGGTTACCTGCCAAGTAGCAAATGTGCCACCCATGTGAGAGGGTAGGAAATGTCAGGCCCAGAGTCATCAACCTAGACTTTTGAAACAAAACAAGGAAAAACAACCCAGAAACAAAATGAACTTATCTAGTTCAGCTAACCAACAGTGACTGCTGTCCCCTGAGGCCCCATGGCAAGCGGGAGGCCTCCCACTGCTTTGTACCTCTGCGGCTGATCTGCTTCTCATTTTGCAGGGACAAGGCAACAGACAGGGACCCCCCACCCTTTCCCAGCTGCTCCTTTGATCAGTCACAGAAATCCTTTTATACTGAAAATGTTGTAGCATCCTAGCGGGGGGGACAGGTGGAGAATCATTAATGCACAAGCACTGTTGTCTTGGAGAAGGGAAGATGACAACAAGCAGCCACTCCAGAGGCAGGCTGGGTTAGCAAACATCTGAGAGACTTGGCCACAGGCTGGGGGACCTCAGTTCCCCGTGCACCTCCTGTCTCTGGGGGCTGGGTAGGTGGGGTCACAGGTGGACTTTGAACCCTTAGACCCTGTTGCCTGCAGCAAAGCTCAGGTAGAGGAACACCTTGGCAAAGGAGCAGTGTAGTGATGGTCATCGCAGGAGTGCAGATGCCTGGGGGAGGGATGAACATGAAAGCTGCTTCTAAATCATCAAGAGATCTCCTGAATAAATCCATTAACCTATGCTTTGCTCCAAGGGTTGTTTGAAAGAAGAATGTAAAGACTATTTTGCTAGGAGTGCTGACACAGCTGGGGTTTTGAGAGGTTTTAATCTTATTTAAGTCTCCTGTAATGTGAGTTGTCTTCTGCCTGAAGGGAGCAGAATGACTCGCTGGGGTGACAGGGAGCTCTGTGGGCAGAGGTGGTCAGTAATGATCTCCAGCTCTGTAATATTCTCCTGACTGCAGAGGTCTGGTCTCTCATCAGCACATCTGAAATGCAAATATAGAGTGGTTGAATTCTCTTAAATTGATCATGGATGATGATTTATAAATGTCTGTTTTTAATGCCTGTCCCTCAGGATGAGAACTAGGTATTAAAAATATTTTAAGCATATTTGTGCCTTTTCTAATTTATAAAAAAGTTATACTATCATTTCTATGTTCTCCTCTGTAAATCTAATATGAAAGATTCCTTTTATGTTAATTTAAAACATGAGCTAAAAGAGATTTACAATGTTTGACACGGCATTTTGTTTAACTCTAATTGAATAATGGGATTTGAAGGTGAGCTAGAACTGAGTGTGACTTGATTGGGTCTGTCTATTTGCATATTTGATTACTTTTGCTTTCCTTCCATTTAATTTGCTCTTCTGAAATCCAGCACACCGAATGAGATCTCTGGTAAAATTAATCACTAGACCAAATCAGGACAGTCACTTCACCATCCTCGAAATTTCAGCCTCACCGTCTCTCACAGAAAGGCTTTTTCTTTCTTTCTGTCAGTTGCTTACCCATTGTTGGGAATAAATTTCCCCACACTCTGTCATACAAACGTATCTATATGGATATGTGTGTGCTCCTTCCACCCAATGTAGATGAACAAGCGCATCTTCTCTTTAGAAGCTCTGGGAGATCTGGGGTGTGCTCTCTGAGGTGCTGACGAGGAGCACAGATATAGCCAGTGGTGTTACTTTCTTACCAAAAGAAGTTCTATCACAGGGGAAAGTTCTGTAACAGAAGAGTTACTTCACAGAAGTGGACAGATTAGATTCCTACCTAATCATTCCCAAAAATTTATTCTACAGCTCAACCCAATAAGAATGCTTTTTACTGTTCCTTGTGAATCTCATATTTGTTTATCTTGTTCCCGAAAGACAGTAACTGTGATAGCTTGTAGATTTCTTAACCAAGCTGATATCTAGTCTATTCAATAACTGTAAGGGGAGGAAGCAGCTGGGCACCTCCTGGACAGGAAGGTGAAAGAGAAGCTTCAGGCAACAGCAGGAACCACAAATTTGAGGGTAAAAGGGGCCTATGGCAAGGTGCCATGTGGGATGAAATGTTCAAGATTAGTTACTGAGAGGACTCAGTGGAGCTTTGGGTTGGGATATGTGAGGTGGGCTCTAGACCAACGGACTTACACAGCAGGGTAATCCAAGTTTGGTTTAAGGTTTTCTTCGTCTTCTCTCTCTGGTGAAGCAGTTTATTAGGGCAGGGAACACATGGGATTCGTCTTGCTCAGTCCTCTGCACTTTCCCACTCTGCATCTCCTCCTCTCCATCTCCTCTCTACATCCCATAGTTTTTGGCTAATAAAGCAGAAGATACTCCTGATGAAATACCTTCTGCCCTGAGTCCATCCCTACCTGACATAGAATGTCTTCTTCACCTCCTTGCCACCTGTTGCTGTGCTTTGGGCTTGGACACTGACCTTGCTCCTTTGCCTGCTGTTTGTGTAGGATTAGAGAAAACAGTAAAACTATGCTAAAAAATGTTAATGATAAGAAGGGTAGTCATGGAAGAGGCACATTAGCTGGGAGTTATGGCATGATGGCTTAAAAGGAAGAGGAAAGTGAAAATTTGAGATCAACAGCAAGAAATTCCCTGGATAGTGAAACTTGTTAGTCAGTGCAATAACCTCCTCATCACCTGGCAAATATAAAATAAGCCTGGACCAAACACCTTAAAGGTCTTCACTCCATTCCAGTTTTTGTGACTCATGGAACCTGGGGAATTTTTAGCTCCCTTGGCTGGTTATAGGTATTCCTTCAGACATCTCTGGCTCCAGCAGAACACCCTTCAGGTGTTTTCTAACTGTCAGTGATGCAAAGCACAAACCCACTCTGACTAGATTATTGCTGTGGTGCTTCACTGAGCTAGAAGGTGACTGTGCCTGTCAGAGCTGGACTGAAATCTGTGTTTCCATGCATCATTTTTTGTAGGATATTGTTTCATTTCTCTCTTGCACTTCAGAAAACAGATATATCTCCAGAAGACTTTTTTGCTATGTTTTTGTGCAGTACTTGGTACAGTCATGGTGTTTCCTAGTCACCATCTTACTGACACCTGACTGCACAGTCAATTCATTGTAGTAAATAACAGTTTCAGGTTGCTGCTTGCTGAATTGGTGAGCATAATTCCCTTTCAAACCAACACTTCTTCCAGAGAGAAGAGATGTTTTTCCACGGTTGCTTAAACTAATTTAGCCAACATATTGATGAGCCTTGTTTATTGAGATTCCTTTTCTCCCTTCTCAACTGTAGCAACATCCTGGCTTTCTCTTTGAGACTGACCCACTGCAAAGGCCAAGTGGGAGCTCCAGAGCAGAAACAGTGTGCTTTTCCAGAAGTAACTGGAGAATATAGCCTTAAATAATATGCAGAAGAAGTGAAGGCTTGGGTGAAGACCAGTCCCTACTGCAATTACTTTGCTAGTATAGACAGACTCGAGCATCACTTTAATGGAGAGACTGCTAATTTTTGCAAGAGTTACTCTGTCAGTGAAACTTGTACTGCTTCCTCGAAACACATAAGCTGCCCTGGCCCAGATTTTACCAGTGCAATTGCATCTGTGCTAGGTGCTTTGCTAGCTAAAAAGTCATGGCAAATCACTTCCATGCCACATGTTATTCTAACAAGAGCTACTCAGCAGAGCCATGCCTAAGCACCTGAAAACTGGGAGATGGAAAATGCAGAAGTGCTGCAGGAAGATCAGAAACTATAACAAACTGTTACTATATTAAGAACAGCCATTTTTCTGCGACTTCTAACATGAACTCATTTCTATTTCTGATGTTCTGAAAACTGGGGCAGATGCCGATTTGGGGTAAATTGATCTAGTTCTGCTCAAAAAAGGATGCTGGGTTTTTTATTAGGAATGGACCTGGCACTGAACGTATTTTCAAAACATCTTTAATTGAGCCACTGCACTCTAAATATTCAGAGAGAGAGATGGGTGCCTCTAGCTCTGTCCCTGGGGAGAGTCGCTGTGCATTCTCACAGATGAGAAAACCTCAGGAAATTTGATGTTTCTATTGCATTTCTCGTACTTGAGGGGAGAAAATTGTTCAAAGGCAGTGGAAATATCTGGAGAACATAACTGGAGAAAAACTTCCACAAAACTCCTGAGAAGACCTCATCATCTGTGTGTTGTTGCTTCTGATAATGTATTATAAGACAGTTTAAGCCAGAAAAGCTTTTAAGTGTTGATGGATTTTGGTCTCCTAGGCTATTTATTTAATGTTATTTTTACTTTTTTTTACTTCTTTTTTTTTTTTTTTTGAAAAGCCAGACCTTTTCCAGAGCAGATTCCAAATAGCCCAATATTACTTAACACTTACTAGTTTCCTAGTGCTAGTTCCTGTATTCAGGCTTTGCCTCTGTTAAAAAAAAATGGGAGAAAGAGAGAGATAAAGCCTTTTTTCTAAATCTTTAATTTATTTAAGCTGTAATTTCTTCCCACCACACCAGTAGTTTTATTAGTCCCCACATGTGGATCCTGAGAGTCTTCCATGTGCACAGCCCAAAAACAGAGCAGCTCATTTCTGTGGTGAAGCTACAAAGTGCTCTACTGGGGAGAACTGGGACTTTGCCCCTAGACGCTCACAGTGGTTCTCTCCTCATGAACAGCTTTTCCTCCAAATAAGCCTTAGCATCATTGCAAAAGCATTTATTGAGGAATCTCAGGGATTTATAGTCAGTTTACATCATTGCGTATATGATATTCACATCAGTACATATCACATATATGGTAATATATACAATTTTAATTCAAAGGATTTTATTCAATTTTCACCTAGTTTCAGAATGTTTTGCATGAAGACATGTGTCATGTAACGTGGACCTGGAACAAAATGCAAAATGTTTCAGTTTCCGTATATCAATTTAAAGAAAATCTGCCATTCCATCCTGAAAGAAGGGTGGCCATTTTCATTCAATTTTCAAGCAAAAAAGACAACAACCTGCTATTCTTGTTTTCCACTTTGGCTCTTGTAGAGCACAATCTAACCTCAATTCCCAATTGTTCCCGTCTCTACTGACACAGTCAGTGCAAACCAGAAAGTAAACAAGACATGACAGCACTTCTGGCTCCAAGTGGGAGAGGACCTGGAGGGAGGTTGGCCTGCTCTACATCCGTGTCAGTGCCCACTGGCGATAATGATGCTATTTATACTCCATGCTCTGAACAAACCTTCTGACAGCATCTGTCCTCTCAAGAGCTGGTGGACAAAGTGACTGGGGTGGTCCCAAGCTGGCTCCCCATGGTTAGCACCGCAGCTGGGCCAGGCAAAGTCAGCTCTAGTTTTGAAGATGTGTTCCAGTGGTCTCAGTTCCATTCATTCCTGTTACACCTTCACATGAAAGCAATTATCTTGCAGATACAGCTCTGCCATGTGGGTTGTCATGGCTGTCTTTTCGCTTTTTAGATTACTCAGTAGCAGCAATATTTTTCTCACAGGATAAATACCTTATGCTGGAGTATTTGGAGTGCTTGAGACCTTTGTTTTAGAGGCACTGTCTAATCCTCATAATATATAAAAGGATTAAATTGAAGTATTACCCAAACTGATGGTTGAGTTGATTGACTTTCTCACTCATCTCCTCTGTGCCCTTCACACCCAGGCACTCTCTGTCTGGACCAGGGATGGATGAAAAGGACGTGCCTATTGAATGCCAGCATGGTTGTGCTCAGTGCCTGATAAAATCAGCTGTGACAGGGAAGACAGACGTTAATAATGCAGGCTGAGTTCATCGTTTTAATTGGGATTTACAATGTCTCCCATATCCAATTAAAAGCTTGGTAGAGTCACAACAGGCAGAATTCAGTTTGTGGAATTGCACGTCATCTGGGACCACTGAGGTGACAGCCTCCATAAGCAGTGTCCCGTCATCCTTGGGAATTTGTCTGAAGGACAGTACAGCCAGTAGAACTGTACCTTTGGAGCACCATGTGGTGCAAATGCTGGGTGTATGCCATGTATTCAGTCCCTGGTCTACTTGGTCTCCTCTTGAGCACTGACAATGCAGCAGTTCAGTGTGGAGGGCCATGGAAGAGGAGCTCTGCAAGGAGCAGGGTCCTGGTGGAGCCAGCATTCAGGGAGACCATGGCAGGAGCCTCTCAACAAAGGAAGGCTTTTTTGTATATTATCACAAACACTTCTGTTTTCTGTGCTCAGTTGATTTTCCATAACCACAGTTTTTCAAATCCAGCCCTGCTTTCTTCTCATCAGTGGCTTTGCTAAAGCTCTGCTGATTTACTGTCTTCTCTCATACTGCGCTTGCACAGCACTTGGCTGATATTTCCTCTTCTCTTTCTCCCTGCTTTGACAAGTGATATAATGTAAGTCTCTTAGTTAAGAGTACAGATTATTTGCTGGCTCATTCTTGGTGTTCAGATAGCAATCAAGAGTAGCTGAATAACTGCCTAGGAAAAACAAAAAAAATGAAAAATAAATGGAGTTAGGAGATACATGGGTAACTTCAGCAGTGACCCTTATAGAGCCTGAGAAATAATGGTGAGAGATCTGCTTGAGGAGTTCACAGCTTGTGTTGTAATCTGTTGTCAGAGCCACTGGGTCATTTTTTATTTGATTCTCCTAAAAAATTTGTCTTTTCTAAGAAATATTTTAATTAAATACTAAACAAAAATAAGTGAAATTCTATAATTCGTATTAATCACAGGGGTTAAGCTATTTCCCCCCTGTGTATAAGAAAATATCTTTCAAGTCTAAGCAAAAAAAATGTTCTTCTACATAGATCACAGTTAAATGTTTATTATACCTTGCTGATATTGCAGGAAAGTTCAAAATGGAAATGCCTGGGTGTAAACCCAATGTGAGGCTTTCCTCTTACCACAGACTTGCAGGACAGCTTAGTAATCATGCCTTAGTATTTTATCAAGTTTTAGAAGCAAGTATTTTCCTTTCTTTTAAATTTACCTTTTTTTGCCCCAGAATTTTACAAATTAAGATTAAAAGCAGTTTAACTTACTCTCCCACTCACTCATTTTCAAGATTCTTTAAAAAAATCCTTCCCATTTGAAGCCTTATGGAAAGAGAAGAAAATTTTAGGGTGGGAGTGAGAATGGTAGGATTGGGAGATATAAAGCCGCAGTTGGCAATCCTACTCTCTCACATTTCATAAGACAGTGAAATCTGCATATGGCAGATGCTCTTTTTATAAGGGGAAAGAAACCCCTTGTAATTTAAGTCAGGATCTCTGGGACTCTGCTGGGTGTGTTTTTAGAAAAATTTCTGGAAAGCATCCTTAATTTTTGAAAGCAAGTAAGTGGCTTGGCAGGTTTTTGAATGGGGAATTAAATATAAAAATCAGAATGCTGTAATAAACAGTGTCATGTAATAAATGTAGTATTGTTTGCAGGTGCTGGCTCTTGAACTAGCAAAGGGATGCTAAGGTGTTTCTTTTCTCCATGTTGCCAGGCCCCACCCTCCAGGATGAACTATGATTAGAGGCTGTTCTGACCTCAGAAGATCAATTTTTCAGTATTTTCTGGCATCACTTACTGTGCCTGATTTAATTCCCAGAGATGGTGTGTATTCAGACCAGGGCAGGATTAGCCATCCAGTTCCACTCCATGGTAGTGGGAAGATTAATGTTCCAGCACCGCTGAGCTCTGGGAAAAGACAGCACTGCTTAGAAACCCTTAAAGAGGCATCAGGGCTGATCTTGCAGGGTTGTGTACACCAGGGGTGGAAGGACATTATGACCTTTGGGCATCCTAATTAATACTGCCAGAGAACCCCCCCATTGCATGTCAGATAAAAGATGAAGAAAGGCAGAGCACTGTGGGACACAGAAAAAACTACCCTCACCTTTTAATCTGTTTTGAGTTTGCAATCAGAATACTGGATGAGAAAGAGTAATTTGGATGGGGCAGCATAAAGCAGAGCAGACTTTGGATAAGTCTTCTAACTGATGATACGGTAAGGCATTTTGGTATTTGGATGAAGCCTGGCTGCATGGGATGAGAGAACAGTGCTAATGATGCTGAAACAGTGGTCCTGAAGGGCAAAGTTAATGCTGGTCTTATGAAGGACAGCCAATACATACAGTGTAGGGAACAGGAAAGTCTGCTTTGTTCTTGTCGTTTTTACGTGGATGATGAGTCATGTAAAACTCTTCTGAGGGGTGATCTGAGAGCCAGAGCAATGTGAGGGAAACTGGCTGCCATAGAAAGGTAATTTTTTTTGTATCTAGGTGGATCATAGTTATTAGATACATTAGAGAAACCAAGCTCATAAAAAAAGTTCATAATAGTAAAAATGGAGGCAAAAGGTTGGAGTGGCAGATTTGGGATGTGACAGACCTTGCAGAAGAGTTCCAAAGAAGAGTCAGGGGGAAGTGGAGGCATGCAGACCATGGTGGGGAGCAAGATGCCAAGGAGGAAGGATGTTCACTGCTAAAACAACAGCCAGTTAGAGATTGGACATTTTAAGTTTAACATCAGTGCTGGAAACATCTCTGGAGAAGCCAGGTTCAGACCCCAGCACCAAAGGATAGCATTAGGAATGTTTCAGCAAATAGCACGTGCGGTGAATTTGATGAATTGAGATCAGCAACCAGAGAGGCACAGGGTAGGGATAGTGGCATTGTTTTTATTTAGAAAGAAATACTGATGTGTCAGAATTTGCTTTTATTCTGCCTAAAGAAAGAAGTTAAAATGCCATCATTTCAAGGAACAAGAGAAAATTTCCCCTCCTTTGCAATCAGAGATACTAAAAAAAAAACTTATAAAACCAAGAAGTGTTCTGAAAATAAATTATTTATTGTCCAGACTTTTGAAATGTCATTTTTGTTTCAGTTTTCCTCAACAGATTTATTGAGAAATATTTTAAATAAGTGGGTTTGGGGGGGGACATGTTCCTTTGATCCCTCCCCTAAAAAAAGATGGTGACTGAAATTAGGCTTTTTTTGTCCTGGAAAAGTTCTGTGAGTCCTGCAGGCATTAAAGCACAGTGTTTTGCTTGAGGATATTAAAATGTTCTTATTCGGAGAAGGGAACACTGCCAACAACCTGGAAAAAAACCACAAGGCTGAGGAAGAAAGCCAAGAGGATGTGGGTAGTGCAGGTGGGTAACTGAGAGAAAGGTGTGAAAAATCTCTTTGTGGTGAGAGGAAAAAAGAAAATGGAGATTACAGCTGCCGACAATCTTGTCATCCTTTGCGCTGTAAAAGTCAGCTGAAGCTGCAGGGAGCTGGTGGAGCACATGGCACCTTCCCAGGGCAGGTGGGAGCGGGTGTGGACGCGGCAGGCAGGGCTGGGGGGAGCAGTCTCTGCCTTTTACACCATCACACTCGCCTAGAGGCAATCGGAAGCGCAGCTTAGCACAGACGTGCATGTGCGTTACTGGTGAATTCACGAGCAACTTTCCAGCCTGTCACAGCAACCTGCCTTGGTGCCGGTCTGGGGGCAGCAAATGCGCAGGAGGCTGCAGCCCTTCCTTTAGTCAGAACTGAAATGTGGTCTGAATTGTCGCGAGGCTGCCCTGGGTTGTCACTTGGTAGGAGCAAGTGTCATCTGGGATCCAGCTGCCTCTTACATCAGTGGGGCAGGGCACCTTTGCCACCTCAGTCAGGCCACCTCACCTTTCAGCATGTATAACCAGAGCCCTGTGCAGATGTGAGAACACACATTTCCACCAGCTCCATCTCTCCTCTGCTCCACACTGATCCAAAAGGGCAGTGCATGTGCAGCCTGCTCCAATACCCGCTCAGTAACTCTGGAGAACCGAGTGACTTAAGCCTAAAGTGTTTTTACTACTTTTCACTGCAAAATTTGTGCTCTTATGATCATCAGTTGCTGATTCTTTTTGTCAGCCTGTCTATTCTAAATAGCAGCTCCAAGCCTTTTACACTAGCTAAGGAAGTAATGATTTTCTCTAAAGAATCCTGTGGTTTCCTACAGCAGGAACTTTATCAAAATAAAATCAGAAGCAGTTAATTGTGGCTGCAGGATTTGTAACAAGCATGTGAGCCAGGAAGGAAAGTAGCATAGGGTTTTCTTCCTTCTTTAGCTTTGAATTTTTTCCTTGTTCAGTGGATTCTTTTTTCAATTTTGGATTTTCAATATATGGCATTAGTCTGAAGAGAATTAATTGCCTTTTGGAGTTATTCTAAACTGGAAAATCTCTGAGTGAATTTGCAGTATTTCTGTGTAGCACTGGTATTTGTGCCTGGCAGGACTCCCTCTACCTGAGGTGAAATCTTGCAGCCCCCTACGCAGCTCACACAGTACCTTATGGAGGGGAGGGCATAGCAGAAGACATTTTAAATTGAAAGATGAACTCTTGCATGGTTGCTGCAAGAGCCTTGCCTTGTGGCCAAAATCTTGTCCAGACAGAGGGATGCTGAGAGGTGGGAGAAGGGCTGTGCCCTGCCATTGCTGCTCTGCCCCATGTGGTCTTGGAGCAAACCCCCACAGACACAGTTCTGCTGCTCTAGACAGCTTGAGATGGAGAATTTCTGCTTTCCACAGGTCTGCAAGAATCTTGGTTGTTAAATCTTTCTTAGTTTCTTTCTTCCTTTCATGCAGTGATAAAGGGAAACTTCCAGCAACTGCAGGTGGTGCCTTCAAAGAATTCTGCCCTGTTTAGACACATTGATACTGATGTCTGTGAAATAATTGGGTCATTTTCTGTAATTTTTCTTTCTTCTGCTGTCTTCCAGGTGCACACGTTCAGGGGCCCGCACTGGTGTGAATACTGTGCCAATTTCATGTGGGGCCTCATTGCTCAGGGAGTAAAATGTGCAGGTAACAGTCATTCAGTCTTCTTTTCCTAAGACAAACCTCATGCTGTAACTATGCCATGTGCTGTCTGCTCCACCATAACACCATGGGGCAATGGTCCAACCAGGCCCCCGTTAAACGGAAGAAGGAAGTGTATCCACTGCTGCTGATGGTTTCAGGTACCTGTTTCAGTAACTCGATGGAGTGATGCAAAGCACCTCTTGAGAGCTCATAGAGATAAAACAATAATCATCATTATAGGAATTTTTTTCCCCACCCTTTTAGAATAGAGGATGAAATAGGTAGATGCACAGTTAGTTTTTTTCTATACCATTCTATGTATTGGTAGGTATGAGAAAGTCACTGAGGGTCTTGATATTTCAGGTTGCTCCTGTGAAACAGACATTCAGGTTAATTTTATATATAAACCAGCAGACTCCCACCCTGCCATAGACCATAAGTCTTGTCTCCTACTGGCAAACTGAAAAGAAAGTAAGAAAAGATGATAAATAAGGGATGCTTACTGAAACGTTGCATAAACATTCAGGTGCTGGTAGAAGAGTATTACATGCATGGGTGTCACTGCAGGCATTTCTGGGATAAAACCTCTCTGAAGGAGAGCAGTTTACAGTT
This sequence comes from Pithys albifrons albifrons, assembly GCF_047495875.1. Classification (NCBI taxonomy): domain Eukaryota; kingdom Metazoa; phylum Chordata; class Aves; order Passeriformes; family Thamnophilidae; genus Pithys; species Pithys albifrons. The sequence continues at coordinate 22,523,919 of NC_092465.1, read as the reverse complement.
TTATTGATAAGATTCTTCTAAAAAGAAAAGACAGCTTTTTTCAAAGGCCAAAAAAGAGGGATGAAAGTGATCAAAATAGTTTACTGTATTTAAAAAATATTTTATGATATTCTAGCAAGCAACCGTATTTATAAAATGGTGCAAAGAGATGTTGATGTATGAAGACCTGCATACGTTGCCCTGGAAACTGAATTTTCAAGCTAATTTAAGAAAATCTGCTCTGTCTAAGGTTTTCTTAAGTCTTGTCTCAAGCAAATAAGAAGGCTTTTTATCACACAACCACAAAATAATGTCAAATTTAAAATTATTTCTAACCAAATAGGATTGAAATATTTTTAAATTCTTCACCTATAAGTGTTTGAATGCAATATTTTGTTACTATCAATAGACTCTGCACTGTCCAGGAAACAGTACAGCTCTGTTTTAAGAAATTATTATTTAAAAATGGCATTTCCTTTCTCAGTATTTTCCCTCTACTAAGAGTATAGGGTTGCAGCCACATCCTTCACTTGTGAATGAAGATTGTTAGTACTTCTTACTGCTGTTGATTTTAAACAGGGTATACAGTACTAGAAGAGAAAGAGGAAGCTTAATTTTGGTTTTGAACAGTTTTCTAATTAGTAATTTTTTGATGACACATGAGTCAATAAATGTACCATATTCCTTCCTTCCTTGCTTCAGATTTGTGAGTCTGGGCATCAAGGAGGGATATCAGGTATTTTTCAGATCAATATTAGGTAACTTTGATCCAGAAAAAACAAAAAAAAATCAAGAGAAGGCTATGAAGGCTTGCAGTGCTGCCTGGCACCGTGGAATTATTTCTATTGCTTTTGCAATGAAACCCAGAGTGCTTATGATTTTGTATTGCCTTTTTGGTTGGGTTTTTTTTAAACTAAAGTAGAGCTGATTTTCTGGATTCATACAGATTTTCTGAATTGTGGATTTCCAAAAGCTTCCAAAGTCTGATTTTCTTTCCTCCTTGTGAGGATGGTTATAAGTAGTGCATGTGTCCTTTTTCCTCCTTGCAGTGTAGAGGAACATGTGTATTAGATGACTTCATAGGTTCAGAAACTATAATTAGGGCTTTCTGTCTTGTGTGAGCTTTCATGTCACTGTTGGTAGCTTCGAGTAACTTCTATTACATTATTTATAGTTTAAAATCACGGGGCTGAGGTTTTTGAGACGTCGTGCACAGCTGGCACAGCTGGACGAGCTGCTGATGTGCAGCATCCTGAGCTTGGGGATGCGATGCGGAGCCACGCGGTGGCGAGGCTGGAGCGGCGCTGGCGCAGCCCGGCAGGTCCCGGTGCTGCCGCGTGTCCTGCTTGGCTCTCCTGTGGTTGAGGAGCGGGTCAGTCGGGCTTTCCCAAGGGCATGGGTTGCAGCCGACCCGCCTGGCTTGTACTCGCCTCACCGCAAGGCTGGCTTTGAGCCACTGGCCATCCTCAGCCATAGCTTCCCAGAGGATTTTGTTCTCATCAATGTCATAGAAGTCAGCGGCTGAGCAGATCAGAGGACTCCGGACAGAGCCCCACGGCGAAGAGGGCAGGACAGGTTCAGGAGTTCCCCACGGTGCCTTGTCTGTGCCTCACCCCCAGCAGTGTCTGCCCGTGCCTGCCCGCTGAGGCTGTGCCAGCCAGAGAGCCAGAAGCTGTATAGACCTGGGCGTTTTGGAGGAGCATTGGGGCTGCACAGACCAGCGTTAATGTGCTAGTGTGGAAGAGCTGAGGCTTGAGTGCTGTGAGTTTGGCTGAGTTTACGTGGTCTCACAGTGCTTTAAAAACAAAAAAAAGTAATCGTTTTGCTACTGAACTGAGCTATTTTAAGATGGAGACAATGAGACACAGTAAACAAGGAGCCATGTGAGGCTGTTGCTTTTCAGAGTGGGTCTGTACTCCAAAAAATTTACTGCCTTGAGCAGGGCACAGCCCACTTGTAATCAAATGGGGTTCAATGCCACTCCAGGGGAATCCACAAAATTTGTTTGGTGGTCTGTACAATGATTTTATTGAAAATACCTATGAGCAAAACTGTATGGATTATATGTACTTTTTAAAGTGTTTGCTTTTTATAGCAAACAGTTGCATATCTCTAAAGGACTCTATCTGCTGTACAGAAGAGATAAATTTAACAAGTAGAAATGGATTTTACTGCATGGGCTACTCTCAACCATTTTAAAACCTTTTCTCTCCAGAAGCACAAAAACATGCATGACAATGTGACACAGCCCAAGACTGGACAACAAAGGTACATATGACCCATTTGAGAAAGGAGGAAGAGCTGGAAGAAAAAAATTGAGCTTATTTCTAATGGCTGATAGTTTATGTTACACAAACTAAGCCAATTCTTTGAAAAATAATAAACCAGAACTAAACATTTGTAACAATACACATGCCATAGCAACCAGCAAGGATGCCTTAGCAACTTCAGCTTGATTCATGCTTTATTCCGGTCTAGCATGGCTGAATGTATCCCTCTCTGTCCTGGCAGACTGCATTCAGTATCTTGTCAGGTACAGTCCTGTAATAACTCCTGGAAGGTGGATTCTTTCTAGCTTATCCTTGTTCAAATTTTATGGCAGACAATGGAGGAGGACTGTGTCTTTTCCTTTCCATAAAGACATGGTGCAAACACAGGCACCCTGTTGGACAGCTGGTGGATCATGATTGGTTGAAGTAAGAAGTTGGCTGTTATTTGAACTACTATGGTTTGGGGATTAATACAAGCCATCAAACATGGCAAGAATTTCATTGTCTTCCAAAATTAGGACTTGGATGATGTCCAGGATTTGGATCATGTAGGAAATTAATTGGTGGACATAGTATGTGGTCTGACTTCTGCTGTAAGTATATCTAGCAGAACAGGAATAGTTTGTTTTTCCTTAAATGCTATTCTTTCAAATTTGATCTTTATTTCATCAACTTCTTTTAAAGATGGATTTGCTTCCTTACAGTGCATCCTTATAATAAGCCTCTGCCCTACTGCCACAAAGGGTCATATTTCCAACTTTTGCATCCAAGCCACAGGCCCTTAACTATTTTGTGAGATGAAGGCTCATCTGTATGCAAGGAACCTGCCTTTTCTGATGGGATGCTCAGTCTCTGGCGTGCTTTCCTGCAGGCTTCTGCTGTAAGCAGAAATTACTGAAGAAGTATTTGAAATTATAATGCCACCAGCTTGTTTAAATATTGAAGTTCAGTAGAAGCTAATGAAGACATAAGAGTTTACCCCAGCTCAAAATCCAATGCGTGAACTTAGGAAAATGTATTCCTAATGACAGTCCTCCTATGTAATGCCCTCCTGTGCTCACAGGGCTTATCCCATTGCCCAGAACATGTTCAGAAAAGAAACTATAAAAATATTCAAAGAAAATTTGCACCAGGGAGTTTTGCATTCAAAGATATGTACCAGGGAGTTCATTCCGTGAATGATACAATCACGTAACACCCAGTAGCATTAACCAAGAATAGTGTGTGTTCTCAGGGACTAGAGCATTAATGGTGCTGTGAGTTTACTGCCCAAGTGAACTGGTACACAAGCAGCATAATAGAATTATTAAGCTGCTGCATGTGTCCAGCCCATCAGAACTCTCTAAGTCCTTCCTCTGTACCCTTTTGCTTGTTGTTCTTAATGAATAAGCAATTTAAAAAGAAGGGCTTTTTTAAACAGGCTGATTACAAAGCCTTAGTTAGCTGATCTTAAAGACAATTGTTTTAAAATCTATTTCATTGGGTGCTTTTGGTGGTGTTTTGGGCTGCTCCCTATAACACCAGGCAGCACAACCCTCTAAGGCTGTACATGAAGCACCATTTCTGCTGCCTTCATAGATTTGCTCCACACCATCTCAGTCTGCCACCCACCCATGTAGCACTTGCCTGTCTTTTACTTTCCTCAAAGCTGGTAGCTTCTTTCTGAGGAACTGATAGAAATAAACTTGCAGCAGAACTATTAGTGGGTAGGCAACCAGCTGCCCGTGGCTGAACCCAAACAGTACTGCTGCCAGCCCTGACCACAGTGAGCCCTCTGAGTTGGTTCTCAAAAATGTTAAACTACAGTCTCAAAGCAGGATTGTTTTGTGAATAACTGCTTAAGTGTTTAATTTTCCCATTTCATGCATTTACTTCTCCAGCAATTGAAAGATGTACAACTGCCCCATTTCCTCTGCTATTTTGTTTTGCCTTGCCATGAAATCCTTTGTGTTGGACAGCCCTGTGTTGCTCTATTGATGTGTAAGAAAGAAGAAGAGCACAAAGGAGCCTGTCCATCTTCAGACACTGGTTGTGTAGGCAGAGTGCTCAGCTTTAAGTGCCTGGAAGCATGGCTGACGGTCTTGTGACTTCAGTTAGCAAAGGGAAAGGCAGGATGTGCTCATCACGTTGCCCACTCAAGGTATTTTGCATGCCTCGGTCATGAAAAGTTCCCATTCTGCCCACACTTGCATCTAACAAACACATCCACACTCCTGAGATGTGCACACAGGTTCTGCTGTTTGTAGAATGCAGGGCACACACAGCCCAATATAGGCCCAAAAAGCAAAGCAAAGCCACAGGGGTCAGGGCTGTGGGAAGGTTACTGCTGGGGAGCAGTCCCTGTCCAACCCCGGCAGGTGGTGATGCTGTTGGAAATGTGAGCTGCCTGACAGGCTGTTCCACCAGCTCAGGATCAGGTGGTGTTCCTGTGAGGAATGAGCTCCAGAATTTTAAAATGCTAATCAGACAGCAGAGCCTTGCTTCAGAGCTGTTCTCATGGGGAAGCTATTCTGGAGCTATATATTCTTGAAACTGTAACTACTAAGAGCAACTTTATCTTCAAGCCCACGCACACCTGGAAACTTCGAGCAAGTCAGTGGCCCATCAGAGCAGCTGTGGAGTTAGGCAGGTGTCGTGGCAGGAAGACTGATCTTTCAAGACTTCCATAAAATCAGACCATTGTCACCAAAGGTGTTCAGCTTTTGGAAGCATAGACATTATTTATTCTCTTTTTATTTCAGATAAGGGGGAAATGCCTGATTTGATGGGCTTTTTTTCTTTTTGTTTCATAAGCTCTGATTTTTCAGTAGTTTTAGGTTATTTTGTTGCCAAGTAACTAGCTGCCTTATAGAAATTCCTTTCTTAGAATAATGTACCCTGTAGTGCATGATACAGTGGTGTGGTTGAAGGCAGGTTTTAGGGAGCTGTTTGGAAGTAGCTTTTGCCATGGGGCTGCTTAATGAGGTGGCTTAAGACTCTGGTGGGACCAAGGTTGCTTCCTGATGTTCATCATACATTATCAAATAGCACATACTCGAGGCAATGTGGCAGCTCCAGTGTGGCCACCCAGGTTGCAACATCTCTGCCAAGGAGAAGGAAAAGGACAACCTTCACAGCACCCCCCTGCATTGTGCTTGGAAGCACAAAGTGCAGCACATGGGGCCCGTGGGGTTGCTACATTCACTTGCTTGTTCCCTGCATGCTGCGAGGAAATTGCTTCCTCCACTACAGAAAAGACCATTAAATTATTAAAGCAAAGCTACTAGCTCATGAGTGATGTGTGAGAGCAAATTCATTTCTAACCTGTGCACCCTTGCAAAAGTAATGATGCCAATACGTTGTGCTTGTGTTGAGCCTGTCACCTCTGTGTGTCAGCTCACTAAATGTGAGGGTGTCACCCTGTCTGGCAGGTCCTGCAGTGGACCAGCCCAAGGCAACTCATGGTGCCAGCACCCCAGCTCCTCGCCTCCCACCCTCCTACACTTACCATAAACCTCTGAAGAGTCTTTCAGAACTTTTTGCAGATAATGTAAATCTATCTTGTAGCTCTTAAAGCTGTCCTTCTGCTGTGATAGAATGCATCAATTTTCTTTGGAATAATTCAGAAATATAATTAGAGTGATGTATGTAGCATACAGTATCATTCCGATGGAGCGTGAGCAGCAGCCATGTTAGCTACTAAATCATAAACCGAAGGAAATAAAGAACTGACTGAAGTCAGATCAACAATACAACAAAACATGACAGCTGAGTATATTTTAGTCTCTGCAAATATTTATAATGTGTGCTCATGGGGTGGTATTAACATATATATATCTTTTGGCTCTGCTTATGCATTAATATGAACGTGTTACTTGTTCTGCCAGCCCAGTGGACTAACATCAGTGTTAGCTGTTTCTAAAACATTACCAAACCTTTTTCTAGGCATCATAGGAAACTATTGTTAGGGTGGTTGTAAATTTAATACCTCTCCTAGAAATAATGTCACAGCCCACCTGAACTCCTAGATCAATATGCTATTAAAGCTAGGGCAGCTTATTCCAGACTTTTAAACCTGTCATCTAAAATTACTTTCTCCCCACCCCTCTTAAATTTCCAAACTTCCTATAACTTCTTGAATTTATGAATGCCTTGGTTTTGGTCACATGTGGTGTACTTGAAAGTTGGCCACAGTTTGATAGCATTGTAAAAAGGAATAGTAAGAGTGACTTACAATTCTAGTTTTGAGAAATCATCTCTGTATGAGGTGAAATTCTGATTAACCAAAGTCATCAGAAGTTTTACTATTGACCTGCAAGGGCTCATGACTGCATCTTTTACATCTATCCTATGTTATTATAGGATTTATCAGCAGATACAATGCTTTAGGGGAATTTTTCTGTAGCTTCTCACCAAGTTACATACCCAGCCAGCTCATAAGCACTGATGAACTTCTCTAAGAAGTGAGAAAGGCTCCTGGTTACTTTAGGTCTGAGGTAAAACTGCTGACATCAGTTCAGCTATTCTAGATTTATTTTGACGAAAAGTAAAAAGACCCTCAGCTTGAAATTAAATTAATCCTTTTGGTCTTAATGAACCCAGACAAATCATGAAGCTCATGGAACAAGGGAAGCAGTCCTTAGACATCACCATATTTTAGCATGCAGAGAAATTCAGGGCTTGGCTTTCTTGTTCCTTCCGAGTTTATTCTAAAATAGTGGGTTTTGAAGCTTTCAAAACATCTGCAATGAGAACAGAGGACATTTTTTATTTAATGCTATTTAATTTGCAGCATAATTCCTGTCTTTTAGTACTAACAAGTAAACTGATTATAGTTAAGTACAAAACTGACAAATTTCCAGTGCTCTGTGAAGGGTAGGACTGACCTCCTGCCGTTGCTTTTGACCTTGGTGGAGTTAGCAAGACATCATCCTTAGTTACCACCTGAACCGGGGACTGGTGGCCAAGACATGGATGTTCTGCTTTTCATGCAGTATTGTTAGTTGGGGATAGAGGCCCACTTTGTCGGAAGCACAGCATTGGTGAGTTTCAGCTTCTTTATTGGAAAAGAATACAATTTTTCTGATGCAAATTCACTGAAACTTCCTAGAAGTATTTACTGATGTGAAGTTGCTTAAGTAAGATTGTTTCCTACACTTACATAAGAGGCAAAAAGCCTTGGTTATTAGAACACCACACAGCCCAGTAATATTGAATATAATGCTCACACATTTTCTAAACATTAAGTATCTGAAATGTTTCTCAGGAGTGTTCGTAAGCCCTTAAGGAATGGGCTGCTACATAAAATCTAATCAAATGCAGAGGAAGAACAAAAGAAAGAGGAGAAAAGTTGACTTCTGCATTTGTAATTATTATTCTGGTATTAATGAGGTCAGATCCAAAGCCCGTCTGAATCTGTGGGATTAACAATAATACAATTATTGTCAGAAGCAAGGTTTTCACACTGAAAACATCTCTTTAATTTAGAGATATTAATGAATTGAAACTTTCTTGTATATAAATATAATTAGGATCATCTCAGTCAAAGAGATAATTGGTTTAAGTCAAGTGTAAGATTCTTGGGCATATGGAGTTTTTTCTTTTTCTTTTTTTTTTTTTGTATATTTTATTCTTAATGATCCTTGGATTCCCAGAAACACAACCCTGAGCTATATTGCTGTCTGTGTGAAGCAGCTAATTTGCACTCACAGAATCACTCATGAGTCCTCATAAGTGTGGTCCTGCCATTCCAGTCTTGTAGACATCATTTTTGGCAGACATACTAGGGAAGTTCATGCAGGTTGGAAAATGTGCTTCTTGCACCAATTTTAGGAATTCTATGTACAATAATTATATTTGCATTTTTCAAATTTCAGGCAAAATGTATCACAGGGCATAGATATTTAAAGTACAGGTGGAGCTCCCCTTACCTGCTCTGGCTGTTGTGCTCAGAGTTTCTTCATTCCATGCCCAAGAACCACAGGTAGGGAGATGTGGTAACACACCTTCCAATCTGGGGTTTTTGAATGCTGCATTAAATGTGGGATTTAGAGAAGTGCTCAAGTGAAAGCAAGGCTGTTAGTGTTTCCTCTCTGTCATGAATTACTTGACTTAGCAAACACTGAAGGAACCCAAGTGTCCAAACTGCACTTCTGCACACTTGGAGGGGCAGCAGCAGAACCTGTCCCTGCCTGGGGCTGTGGGCAGCCCACTGTGACGTGCATCAGCTGGGGTGAACCCAGAATAGGGATGTGGGTCAAGGCAAGCCACCAAGGCTGCCCAGGGTAAGCCCCCTTGGTCCCCCTGGGAGTAGCAACATATTGCATTGCATGGCTTTGCCCACAGAAGGGTTCATAGCCCAAAATCACAACCAGGAGGTAGATTCAGCATTCGTAGCTCCCTGTGTGTCATTACCTGCTCCTCACAAGAAAGGGAGTCACTCCTGCACAGAAATCCCTAAAGAGAATTCTAATCAGCCATTTCATCTGGATCGGGATCTATGCAAGTTTGGACTGATTGAAGGTGACACGCTGAACTTTAATTGCAACCAGAGGTTCCTAAGTGACAAATCTGGTTGCTTTACAAAGCCTTTTAAGTAAACAAAGTGCTTTTAACAGCAGGCTGCAACTGACATAGTGGAAATTAAACTTAGCCATGAATTCTAGGGTTGACAGTATTGGAAAGAATGAAATCAAATAATCTGGAGCTATAATGAAAATACAAGTATTGGTAAAATCAACAGGAATGAAATACGAAGGGAATCTCTATAGATAGATACCCAGTACTGTAGTAGGAGAAGAAAGTAAAGGTTCTCATCAAGGCATTGATCCTTCAAGCTCCTACGTCACTTAATTCTGCGGAAATCCAGGTCTCTCAGGATGGCAGTGCAGGGAGGTGCAGAAGTGCCTGCAGCACTGGAGTCCCGGTGTGTGCTGAGGGCACAACAGAGCGTGGCCACCACATGACTGCCAAGTGCTGCCGTTCCTGTTGGGTGCTGCTTCCTCACAAGCACCTGTGAGTCTGCAGTGCAGAACAGGAGAGATGCCAGTGAAACTGGAGTCACACAGGCCAGTGCCGGAGTCAGCTGCCACACGGTGCTGATCGCAGTGTGGGCTTAGCCTCAAGGGCGCTGTATTGCTCTTCCCGTCTTCTCTGTGTAATTGGTGGTGTTTTCCAAGATCATTCTTTTCTAAACCATGAACATTATGTTCTTGGCAGTTTTTAGGCAGAAAAAGTAATTTTCTATAACCTGACCTCAACTGAGTTTCGCTTTAGCTAAATCTCATTCTCCATGTGCTTACAATAAAGCTGTGAAGTTGTTCAGTTTTGGTAAAAAAAAAAAAAAAGACAAAATTTTCCTAAGTAATTTTAAAGTAAAAAGAATAATTTTGGTGCCTTACAAGACTGTTTCCGAAACAGTCTGTGAAATGGCATCAAAATTCCAGCCACTGTGACTTAGCAAAGCCCAAGCAGGAGAACAGGCAAGGACTGCCACACCTGGCCAGAGTGTAGGGGTCCCTGAAGGAGTTCAGGTCTCAGCATTGCCTTGCCAGCACACACTGCAGAGGGGTTGTAGCCTGGTTGTAACCCAGTCCCTCCCTTCATCTTCCCCAGGAAATGTCTAAATTTCCAGAGTCCAGGACTACATTGAAGATAGAAGTGTTAGGAAATCCCCAACAACTTGGAAATATTGTGATAGCAATGTATATTATAGCTGTGGGGAACATTGTTGACCTCTACCTCCATTTGAAAAACCATATGGAAAGTTTGTCACTTTGTGTTAGACCTTCTAGGGGTAGAAGAAATGTCTTGAGTAGGAAATCCCTCTTACTTCAGGGCCGTCCCTACCTCATTCATTTGATGGTTAAGGGCCCTCAACAGAAGTAACAGTTGTGAGCTCAGGTCAGATGCTGCAGGAGCCATTCATACTCCGCGGTCCTGACCCCAGGATACTTTTTCACCAAACACCAGCCTAATCATATTTTCCTTTTTTCCCTTAGATTGTGGTTTAAATGTGCACAAGCAGTGTTCCAAGATGGTCCCAAATGACTGCAAGCCAGACCTGAAGCATGTCAAAAAAGTGTACAGCTGTGACCTTACCACACTAGTAAAAGCACACTTCACTAAGAGACCAATGGTAGTAGACATGTGCATTAGGGAAATTGAATCTAGAGGTAAGGCATCATTAATGGACTTTTGTTGCTTTACTGATAATCCATTTAGATTGATCTGGGTCATCTGGGTTTCTGCTGAATGTATGATTGTTCAAAACAGATTTGCACAAGACATTTTATGACTGCCAATTACCCTACACAGCTAGTATTATACTATGCATTATTTCATGGTTCATACCCATTTATAATTTTTATAGATTCTGCTAGAAATTGCTTAATAGACAGTTACTGCTTTATAGTTATATATTGGCACCCAACTTTCCAGTAATATATTTATTTTAAAATTGAATGTGGTAAAACAAAGGCAGTTAGTATTATTGTGTTCCCTCTTGCTAGTTTCCCATGCCCACACTGAGTATCCTTTTCTAGAATTAGCATATTTGTTTTCATTCTGAAATAACGACTGATCATCAAGTATGTTCATCTCAGTTATTTTTAAATCCATTGTAATTGGTTTAATATCTTTCTTCAGCTCTGAAATCATTTGCATAAACATAGTTTAGTGCTAATATAACAAGACAGCTACTGCAAGAGTCAAGGCTAAAACCCAGGATAAGGCTTCATTCTAGAAATAAAACCTGATAAGGCTTTTAAAACGTGCCTGCTTTTTCTGTCTTAAATGAAAAACCTGGTAAGGGAAGAACTGGGCAGAAGGAAACTGTAAAATTAAGACTAATTTTAATCTTGTTAAAATGTTCATTGCAGGTCTTAATTCCGAAGGACTATACAGAGTCTCAGGATTTAGTGATCTTATCGAAGATGTCAAAATGGCATTTGACAGAGGTACAGTCTTTCCTGCATGCTGGAACTTTGTGCTGATGTATTAAATATACACAGTTTTTCTGCACAGCCTGTCTCATGCTCCACTGCATCAGTGGTCCGAAGGAATCCGATGGCTGTGCTGGCAGGGGAGATTTCCCGTCAGAAAGACATATCAGCTTCACTTTGGCCTTTATTACAAAAATCTACTTTTCTCCTTCCATCAGTATCTGTGCTCCAGTAACCATGTGTGTAGGAAAGGACAAAGCTTTCTGAACTACTGCCCTAGTTTGCAAGTGAAACTACGCTCGGAGGGGTGGGGGAGGGATAGAGGGTAAGTGGTGAGGTACCTTAAGAGAGCTGTTCAACTTAAATCCATCTTTCTGGATGAAAGCTCCAAAATAATAAGATTAATGCAACAGTGCAAATAAAGTTTGAATTATTACACACTAAAAAGAGGTCAGTGAGAATAAACTCTTCTCTCTGAGAAAAGGCAGTGGGAACATGAAAAGCTTTCCAGCTGCAGTCCTTCTATCCCCTTAGAAATCAAAGCCAAAATCTGTGCTGGAAACTCTGTTTCCTGTTTCTCTGGAGGACTGGACATTTTCAGACATCTGCCTCCTCTGCAGTGTTAGCAGGGTGGGGATGTGCTGGAGAAGCCAAGTTCTAGGTCTGTGTCCACTGCAGTCCAGAGTAGGTAGTGTGCTGTAGCCAAATGGTGAACACATGTTTTTCCCATAAAACAGGGAGGCTGTGGACAAAGTTGGTTTTCTGCTTTTTGCTTTTTCTCCCAGGCTCCTCTGATTTCTTATTCAGTGCTGACAGATGTGATGTTTTGCAACACAATGTGTTCAGAAATGGCTAAAAGTCCATGCTTTAATACAAGACAGATACTGCTAGATCAGGCAGGCAGGTTTCAAAAAAGAATCCAAAAAAACCCAATAAACTGTATTTTTTAGTCATTATCTGAAACAAAGAAAGGATGTGTTTCTTTATAAAATGCTTGAAGTTTTCACCCTAAAACAAAGAAATTCAAAATCCAGTAACTGCCTTACTTATAAAAGCCAAAATCTGTAGTCATATCTGTTTCAATAATGTTTGCTCAACCAAGTTATTATTTTTGTTTTGAATGCTGTTTACGTCTATGTACATTTTCAAGGCTTTAATGTCAGTGCCTTCTCCACACAGATGGGGAAAAAGCTGATATTTCTGTGAATATGTATGAAGATATCAATATTATCACTGGTGCACTTAAACTGTACTTCAGGGATTTGCCAATTCCACTCATCACATATGATGCCTACCCAAAGTTTATAGAGTCTGCAAGTAAGTATAACACATTTTGCTCCTGCATTTACACAGACTATTCCGAGCTGGAAGGGACCCACAAGGATCATTGAGTCCAACTCTTAAGTCAATGGCCCACACAGGGGATTGAACACATGACCTTGGCATTATTACAACCAGGTTTTAACCAACTGAGCTAACCTTTTCATCTGCTTTTTGTGCTGTACTGTCCTATTCGTTTAATAGCTGTCCCATCTTTTTTTACCCTGTATGCCCTATTTAGTAAGGATTGCAGGAGTAAATATGCACAGCACATTATGACCTAACCATGTGATGCTGCAAGATGATGGTTACATTCTTCTTTGCCTTTGTCACCTGGAATGCTTCCTTTTCATCACACATGAATTACATTGCTTGTGTACCTTGCATGAATCCCTGGTACTTGACAGTGATATTTAAAGTCTGTTTGGTTTATGTTGCCAAAAAGAAGCTGATTTATGGAAATGTTTAGAAATAAGATGATGTCACTTGTTTCTGTAGTTGTCCATTCTGAGTGTTTTCATAAGCTGATAAGCACTCCTCCTAAGGTCACCTTTGGGGCTGACCTTGCAGAAAGTGGGTCTGCAGGCACAGCAGTAAGGCCAGCTGGAATATCTCTCCCAAATATCCTGGCAGCCTGAAGCATCTCTGCAATGTAGTAGTCACACCAGCCCCATCTGGAAAGGCGTGAGGTAGCCACAGGTAGGAAAGCAGGGCTGGATTCTGGCCTTACAGCTCCTCTGGAGGAGGTTCTTTCCAAGTAGAAGAGAGACAGCCAAAGGCATGGATGGCAAAGTTCCCAGTACCTTCTGCTCTCCCGGAGTTACACCTGTGAATTATTTGTGCAAAACTAGTCCAGTCAGCAAGGATTGCTGGAGAAATTTTTTAATAGGCTTCAAGGAATCTTTCAGTGGAGCATAGTTTGCTTTAGGGAGTTCTCTTTATCCAAAACCAGTCACATCCTGGTGGTGCTCTGAGCACCTCTTTGGGCAGGCAAATGCTCTGCTGTGAGTCATCCAACAGGGCTGTGAGGCCCTGTCTTCTGTGGAGGTGATAAGCTGCTGCCTTTCTGTGTGTGAATTCTGGCTGTACCTGTGGTGACAGTTGAGCATCTCTGTTTCAGAAACCACCAATCCAGATGAACAGCTGGAAATTCTCCATGAGGCGCTGAAGCTGCTGCCGCCTGCACACTGTGAAACATTACGGTATCTCATGGCACATCTGAAGAGGTAGGTGGAATAGCTGGAAAGAACTCTAAGCCAAACTCATTTTTAGCACAGTCCATGTTAGCACCTGCAGAAAAGCCTGGGCAAGGCCCACCAAATCCTGGAGAGGGACTGTGGCAAGGAGTAGTAGCATTCACAACAGCAAATACTCAAATACATGGGTTTATCTGTCTCAAAGCACTTGAAGGAAATAAGTAAAAGAAGCCCACAGTTTTGAAACACGGAAGTCATCTGCATAACAAATTTGCTCTATGTTTAAGGTTACAGTGAATATTTATGGTAAAAAAGACATTCATACCTCTGGGAGTGATAAGTCACTCACAGGTCAAGGGACTAATACAGCCTAATGGTTGTAGACTGGTGTTCTTTTCTGCTAAGTCTCACCTACTCTGGTCACTCCTGACACCCTAAAAAGGATGTCCTGCACTATGCTTGAGCTAATTAGGCACTGTGTTAATTGGCCCTCCAGTCCACTGAGCTCTGCCTCAGCACTGTGCAGCCTCTTGTTCCACCTGCCACCTTCTCAAAACTGTAGGAACATAAGTTCTGCCTGAGATTTCTTGTGCTCCCCAAGACATGATTGAAGTTGGTTAGTAGACTGAAAAATTGCTCAAGAGAGTCTGGCAGATGAAATACCCAGTACAACAGCACAGGTTCCATTTCATTTGGGAGAGCAAGGGGGGGAAAATCGATGTGGAGTGTATGAGTATCCATTTTAGTAACATAAACTTATTGTCATTATATAAGAATCATTCCCTTTCCTTAGAAAAATATTTTAAGCTCCTTCTACTTTTTTCATTTTGTAGTTCTTCTACAAGTAGGAATATGTTGACTCTGCTGAGTGCCTCAGGCAAAATTCAGCTACAGCCTTTCTGCCTGATTTGTCCATTTATTTCAATGACATTTCTAGTGGATGTCTTAGAATGGACACAGAGATGGGAGACATGGGAACAAAAAACACATTTTACAGCTTGTGAAGTGTGAAGTTAATTTTTCCCCACCTTGTTCAGGAGTATCTGTTGCTGCTCTACTTAGCATGGTGCTTTTGCACCTCATTTTTTATTTTTCTGGTATAGGTGAATGATATTGTAGAAGGGTGAGAAAATTCACTCTTTTTAGACTTCTTTTTTAATACTTTTGGTAGAATGAGCTGTGGTGCTCGACATGCTGTTACCTTGCTGCTGAATTCAGGTAATCACACAGCTCCTTTATTTGGAATATTTACAGACTGGAGACACAGCAGCTTGGTAACATCAGCTGACTTCTCCTTAAATAAAATTAAGGCAGAAAGGGAAGAATGGAAGAAAAATCTTGAGGTTTTGTTTTTTGTATACCCAATGATTTGTTCATGCAATGCAAGTAAGCACAGTCTCTCACTCCCTTCTGAGTATTCCACCTGACACTCCCATATGTGACCTCTGGAAATGGCAGCCTCTCCTTGGCGAAAGGCACACATTCCTTTCCTTGGGAAAAGGCACACATTTCTGCCCAGTTTCCTTGGTTTTCAAGCATATACACGCATACTTTGGCACAGAAGAAATGTGAAAATGACTGTCTTTTTTTTAACAGAGTAACGCTCCATGAAAAAGAAAATCTGATGAGTGCAGAGAACCTGGGCATAGTTTTTGGACCAACTCTTATGAGAGCGCCAGAGCTGGATGCGATGGCTGCGTTGAATGACATCCGTTATCAGAGACTTGTGGTGGAGAATCTTATAAAAAATGAAGACATTTTATTTTGAATATTTTTGGGGTTTTGTAATAAAAAAGGAAGCAACAGTGTTCTATGGATGAAGGAATATTTTAAAGTAATTTAATGGCTGTTGTCATTGAATTCCATATTTGCTAGTGCTTTTGATGTATTCAGGATAAAAATGAAGGAACTCTCTGTCGTTTCTGTAGTGCCATTCAGCTGATGTTGACAAACGTTAACACATACTTTCCAGTACTAGTAATCCTGGGTGTTTATCATGGTAAAATAAAAAATAAAAAACCTAAAGCTATTGCATGATTTGCTCCCTGTTCTCCCTGTTCTGGTGAGACTCATTCCATGAAGAAAACAACTGAACTGGTGCAGCATCTTTGTTCTGGATAGTTTGTGATTGTAATTCAGCATGTTTCTCCGTGTAAACCTGTTGTGAATTTGCTTTTTTGTTCTATGTAATTGGTTTCTGATACTAAAAAGAAGACCAACTTATGTGAAATGGAGCCTCTGGCTATTTATTGACATTTTCTATTATTCTCTTCCACTTTTGGGGCTGATTTCTTCTTGGATTTCTTTCCATTTTTCATCATATAGTAATTTGTTTTTAACAAAGAAAGCTGTACTTTAAATGTTACTTTAAGTAATTCTCCATTATGTTTATGGTGGTTGCAGTGAAACCTGCAATGCTGAACAGTGTTCCTTTATTATTATTGCTATTTCGATTGTAATTTTGTATTTTTATCTGGCATGCATATATTAATTTATTAAATTTTGCTTTTAGAACTCTAACATTAAGCTATTTATTTTTACTTAATGAACATATTTCAGAAATACTGTTTGTTTCATTTTTTACATTGGGACTTAACCCCAAACAACCTCTGACCTTAGAGAACTGAGTTAGTGTTTTAACAGTTTTGACAAGATCATTCTCATCTAAATACTTTGGAGCCTGACACTTAGTGCTAAGGTTCACACAAATTCCTTGCTACTATGAAAATTCCTTTATTCATTGTCCAAGACGCCTTTGAAGAATGCTTCAAAACTCTTAAATAAACCTAAAAGGTATTGTCAAACCATCTACAACTTCACATTTTATATATAGTGTTATGATTACCTATATATGAACCAGAATTACAGTTTCCAATACACATTTGTAGCTGCCCAGAGTAGATAGATATACCACTGAATTTCAAATGCAAGTACATCCCAGAACACTTGTTTTGCACTTCAAACACTCAGCTCTGGTGCAAGCACTTTAACCTTCCCTGCAAATACCATCTGGAGCTGGAGGAGAAGGATGAGGAATAATCCCCTAGAGATCACAACCAGCTGTGCTCCCTCCTGTCAGCAATAAGGTGTCTCCCTGCAGCCCACGCTTTCCTTACAGGTCTGGCTAGGAGACGAAGGAGAGAAGGTGGCTCTTCTGCAGCTCCCCTGGAGGTGGGGAATGAAGGATCTCAGGAAGGACAGTGTGAAGCTGGGGATGTACACTGGTAAGCATGTGGAGAATGCTCTGGGCTGGAGGCTGCTGGAGAGGCAGAGTGGAGGAGATTTTCAGAGAATCTAAAGTATCTTTTTTGGTTTTTTTCAATCCTCTGTAGTGCTGAAAGTGACTTGTAGTTATAACTCCTGTATTAATTAGTGCATGTTATCACTTTATTTATCCCAATCAACTGACACAGGTGGAAGGCTATATGTGTCCAACCATACCATTGCCTCCCCCACAGCCCAAAGGAGTGGCCCATGTGCTTCTCAGGCCATTTGCTTTGCACTCTACAGCAGCCACACGTGTCCACCAATACCTTGTTCCAAGCCAACTTGTAAATGTACTGTATCGCCTCCTGTTGCCTTGACACACACACTTGTGTGATGTGTTTCCTCACGCCCGTGTTGCCCTCTGCATACCCTGCTCCTCAGACCCTCCACCACTCCTGCCTTCCCTTCAGCATACACTGCTGTGGTTCTGGCTGACCCTTTGCAATGTCCTGTCACTGCAATCAACTCTCAGTTCCTTGCCGTGGCAGCACTCAAATGTCATCGCGTCTGTGATCAGGAGACAGGGGTTTTTTCTAAATAATGCCGTTGGGGGTTTGCATGCATGGGTTCCACTGCAGTGTTTGCATTACCCATTATGGGCTTGTCCTGATGCTCAATGCCATCACAGCCAGCTGTGGCAGAAGCATCCTTTTTCCAAAGCACCCATGTGGCTCTGCCATAGCAGCTCTGGCTGTGCTGGTGGCACTTTGTGCCCTCGGCTTACCTGAGCAAAAGGCATCTGCTGTTTGCCAGCACTGTGCAAGCAAACCTGAATTGGGTATCTGTAGTCCTACTTCTAAAGCATATAGCAAGAAGCATGTAGTAAATAACAGTAATTAGGATAATTACCTTTTCTTCTGATGTGAAATATCTGGCTGCTCTATCTCACTGCAACAGCAGGCAGGTGTTGATGGTAACAGCTGCTCTGCTTGCTTTGCCACAGGTGCTTCCAACTGCATTTAGAAATAGCGATGGCTACTGAGAGGTGCAAAGCTGGATCAGTCAGAGAAAAAACACCCAAAATAGTAAGCCTAGATTGGCTCTGGGGACAGTCAATGCACATGGAGCAAACAAGGTTTGTTAGCTACTACCATGCACCACTTGTCTCCTGCTGGAGGTTACTTTCAAACAAGAGTTTAACAAGTGATTATAATTATGGACATTCCTGCTGAAAAAGAGAAAACCTAAATGGGGACCTACTGCTGAGAGAAAAAAAAACCACCAAAGCAAGCAATGATCCACAAGTCCCCCACCCCAAAAAAAACCCAGCTTAAGAAACATAAATGTTCCTTGATGCCTGCACACCCTTGCCCTAATGAACTGTAGGCAGAGGAGCTCAGGGTCAGGTGGCCAGTCCCTCCTGTGATTAGCACACTTATTTCCCTGAGTTTCACCTTCTGATGGGCTATGAAGGAAACTGCATGCCAGGTGATAATAAGGCCTTGGAATGCACTTGACACCAATTAATCTCAATATTCAACTAGTGAAGGCTGACAGTGTTTGCTAACCACCCTGTTCACCCTACGTGGAACAGAGCTGCCCACACAGTGCACGTCTCTTGGGTTCAAGTACATAGGTCATATGTTGTGTTAAGGAAAGGAATGTGGAATGGAGGACCCTAACAGTCAATGAAGCACTTGCTTCACTTGGAATCACAGGAATCTGTATCCAGTGGCTACTTTTTTTTATTCCCTTTTCATTAGGTGTGTAGACAAAGCCTCCATTTTGGTCTTGTTTTTATTAATATTGTAATGCAACTGATCTTTCCTGAATGGTAATCATTAGAGCAGGTATCACAGGAATAAATGTTGTCTTTGCAGTGAATTTGATACTTCGTTTTGCTAATCAGTAAGATTCTTTGCATGAGCATATAAAGAGTTAAATGATTCCATTTATTTGATTCTTTTTGTTAAACAGAAATCTGTTATTTTTTAGTATTTGTATTAGTTAAGTGACAATACAATACATAATCTTAGGTCTATAAGAAGCAAAGGCTAAGTTGATTTGTTCTCTGAAGGAACTGATTTCCATGACATATACATGTTGTCTCCAGCTGACCTTGTCTCCAGCCGTGGGGTAGTGTGGGCAGCTCAGGGTGGGGTGGGCAGAGGCACTGGAACCAACTCGCTGACAACAGCTTACCATAGGGCAGTTGAGCACAGTGAAAAAGATGGGAGAGAAAGGATTAAAATGAGATAAGCTCCTTCCTTGGATTTCTAAGGAAGAAATGAAGGGCACTGGCAAAATGCATGATTTGGCAGCAGTCAAGGAATTTGCACAGAACATGAGGCAAAACAAGTTTTCAACAAGGATAAAGAAGGCAAAATTATTAAAAACTATGAGGCAGTGAATATGTTAAAATGTATGTCTACCAAAAATTAAATATCAGGAATACTGGAGGTGGGTAAAGCTCTGTTGGACAGTGTTTGGGGGCATAATGAGGAGCTTCGGATAAAAAGGGAAAAAGGGAAGGAATCTTGCAGCAATTTCAGGAAAATATCCCAGCAGTGAATTAGCCCAGTGGCTCAGCACAAGGTTGACTGGGCCAGGCCTCTGCAACACCATGCAAAAGATGTCCCAGCTGGTAGCAGGCTGGGCACAGAGTGCCGTGGTCCTGGCCTCCCTCTCCGTGGGTCCGCAGAGAGCTCTGTGATGAAGGAAGCAAGATGCCTTTTGAAACATGAACATGAACTTCTGGAAATGTCAGTTTAGCTGGCAGGATGGAAAAGCCTGTTATTTATGATTGTATGCAATACCAAACTTTTCCTGTCCTTCCCCCTCCAATGGCAGAGGAAGGAAAAAAAGGCATATATTATATACTTGCTCTGTTCCTGACCTAATTTTTGCATGCTGAAGAATGTTCTGCCATGTTTTTATTATAGATATAATTATATTGTAAGAAGGAGAAAGACCATTTAGTCGACCTAGCAATCATGAGTTTCTTTTTTAGTCATGCAAAATTACTGCTTAGCAACTACACCTAAGCCCTGGAAAGCTTATGTAATGCACGAGGAGGAGAGTCAGGACATATGTTGTGGATTAAAGCGATTGCTGAGCAAACCATGTAAGGCAAGAATGCCTTCTGCTTCAGCCACGTGCTGGCAGGAGTGTAAGTAAAGGGCAGAGGCTGTTTGTCTGACAGTGGGGCATGAGAAGCTGGGTATGGGGCTTGGTACTGTACCTCCAGCAAACCTCCCCACAGTCCTCCCTGCAGCACTAGGCTGGTTGGCACTGTGAGCTCTGCCTCCAGCTGAATCCAAGGATCCAAGAATCCAAGGCTGATGTGCTGAGAGGAGGAAGCCTTACGTACACATTGAGGGGTCCTGCTCTTCTTCAGTCTTCAGCACACTTCTTTATCTGCCTTGGTCATGGACATTTAGGGTTATACTGTTCCTCAGAGTCCTTGCATAAACTGATCATTTTCTCATGGTGGCCTGATTGTCTCTCTCCATGACGGCTGCACCAGAGAGATACTCCTTGATGCTGCCTTCTATATTTCAGTTTGGACAGCATGGTTCAAAGAAATTATCTAATGTCTGTTGCTGGTTTCAGGGTCAGAATACCATTTTTATTTCTTTGATCTCTCCTAAGAGTGATGTCAGTAAGCTGCTCAAGGAACTATTTTAAGAGCTTTTAGTCAGGTGTCCTTTCCTATTTCTCATGTATTCCGTCTCAAGGACATATGTAGCTCCTTACATTACTCAGGTCTTTATCAGTGCTCTGCCTTGGTGGATTAGAGCAAACAGTTTTTAGGCCTCTGGGAGCCTTTGATTAATGTATTTCCTGAGGCAATTAGGTATTGTTTTGAAAAATACATTTGGCAGCCAACCAGTATTTATTTTCAAGCACTATGTTGCCTGTAATTTTTGTTTCTTACTATCAAGCCTAGAGATTGAATGCTAAGCTTTTTATCTTTGCCTTTTTTTAAGGTCTTATTACTAACTGTCACTAATGCAAATAGGATTGTCTAAACTATTAAAATTACTCATTTTGTAGATTAATATTCATAAGGTGGTATATCCTAAGGCTTGTTTGAAGGATCACTCAACAAACTCCAAAGAACTTAGCACAATGCTGTTGCTCACTGCTCATCTCCAGTACCCACTCAGTTCTCAAAAAAGGGAATGGTCAAGATTCCTTTAATTGTTTTTCTTTTATCCCCTCTCATATTTTCCAGCATTAGGATGCTGGACATATGCTGTTTGTACCATGCAATAACTGTCATGTGACATCTTCAACTAAACTACTGGAATTCAGATTCACTGAGATTGCTGCAAGCTAAGTTAGACACCACCGAAGTGGTGCAGGACAAGATATCTCACAAAAAGGGAGGTCCAAAGCTCAGCTGAGCACTTTTATTAAAAGTAGGCCAAGGCAAATAATGAAATACACATGGAGGAGGTGTAACATCTGTCACAAGCTGTTGCAAGGTGAATTGCATTGACACTTGCAAACCACTTCCTTACAGAAAACTGTGAACTTCTCCTGGAAGTACTTCCCCAACTCATGCCTAATGTTGCCTCTTGGAGAAAAGGCATCATTTCCAACTGTGTTACAGTACAGCGGATACATTGGTTTTAAATTTTGTTCAAAAAAACCCCAAACCCCAACAGTCCATGTGCAGCAATCCATGTGCTCACTCTTCTTAATCATTTCAAATATGGTGCAATGCTGAGTCTCTACAGCTCTTTTGTGCCCCCTCACTGGGGGAAGAGTTGTGATCTGCCCATGGCTTACTTTGAAGTTCTCTTTCCATAACATAAATCAGAAGGGTTGATCTACAGTTACAGCAAAGAAATGCCTTGGCATTGCCTGGTGAGGATATTGGCAGTGGAGGAGGCTAAAGAAGGAGTTGGAGGTACTGCCGTGGAAAGTGTGGACTGGCTTGTTCCAGTGTCCATGTTGATCCTTGGTTTTGAAGTCTCTCCCAATATTAGGAGGGATCTGGCGTTCTCCTTCTCTTGCACTAGTGGGAGGAAAACCCTCTCTAACATTTGTTTTCATCTGCAGCTCTGATGTCAGGGATAGACTCATTCCTAAGCGATTGTGTCAGTTTGCTAATAGTGTTAGTTAAGAATGAGGCTCTTGCTGCTGTCAAAACCTTCCTGGAGAGCCAGCCCTTGGTGAGCAGCCTTCCCAGTACCCTTCCCAGTGCATCACCAGTGACCTGCAAGTGCAGGGGGCACAGAAAGAGAAGAAAGATATTGTAAAGTTTTCAGAATTGATTATCTAGAGTAGCCAGGAAAACTGGGCAAGAAAAATGGTCACATGGAATATTCTCTTCTTAGCAAAGGCCGTATGGTAGGGCTGGATGCTGTATGGAATAGCATGTATGACCTGCACACTGCTAAGCTGGTCACACCATGAAACTTCTGGCTGTGCTGCACTTCAGGGCTGTAAGCTTTTGTGTGTGAATGCAGGCTGTGTGCAAACTCCAGAGCTGTGTTACAAGTCAGCGTAGATGTGGCTTTTGTGTGCTAGAAGGATGAATTACACAATTAGGCTAATCTGGAAACTAGGCTTTGTTAAGAATCGCTAAACTGGAACTCTGTTTCAATGCCAGTTTCTCTTATGTAGCTGTTCTCTGGCTCCTGCGTGGCTTGGGTTACACTCAAATTGCTCCCCTTGCTGTGCTGTGTGTTTACCAAGGTATTTCCCCAACTGCCTTGAATGTGGTGTTTCAAACTGCTGTCAAATCCCAAATATTGGTGAACAGGGAAATCTGGAATTTGGCTTCATGTGCAATTCTGAGTACAAAGTCCTGGAGCTGTCAGAGGAGTGGGAACCAGCCCCCAACTCCTGCCTGGTGTGCAGTCCCACCCACATGTGCCTCACCACTGCCAGCCCCTACCCCTCCTGCAGGGCCCAGTTATCACTTCAAAGGTGTTTCTGGAGTTTAGGGTATATTTTCCCCCCTGTTTTACCACTTATAAACACAAGCTTTTAAGTTCCCTGTTGTCCAACACAAGAGGAACATGGCAAAGGTCTTTCAGGCTGCCAAGGTGGCAAAATAAACTTTGTGTGACAGGTGAGAGCTTCACACCAGAAGTCAGTATTTTCCACTAATTACCCAGAAAATGTTGTATGTGCTGGCAAATATCCCACCATAAGCAATAAAAGTGAGTATTTGGCATGAGGTCAGTCCTGGGTAAGGCACAAACCAACAAATCCAAGTGTGTCATGTGCAGGAGTAGAAATCTGTCCCTGGGAGCTTTTGGACAGCATGGCTAGAGGGTGGCATTTCCTGCTTTAAAATGCTGTGGTGGCTCAGGTAGCACAGTGATGTAGATGTTGACTTTTTAAAGGCAAACACTGCAGCCCCAGGTGAGAGGGAAGCTTTGCAGAGATCTGTGTTAAGTGTTTTCTGGGATCAGCAAGAGTTTATGGAGGGGAAGCACCAAGTGTGAAGGGAGAGTGCTCTGCCATTGACCTACTGGCAGAATTCAAAATAAAACAAACTTGTTTCTGTGTGTTTATCCAGATAATACTAGCAATGACAGAACCTGTACCTTAAAGCTAGATGCCCTGTGGTTCTCAAAGGGTTGCAGAGGTGTTTTCAGGATCACAAAAGTTTATCCTAGTTGCACTTACTGCAGGTGTCATGTGGGGTGGTTTAGCATGCCTGCCTTTCACCATGGCACAGGCGCCCCATGGGGAGCAGATGACATACAAATGAATATTTGTGCCCTCATCCTGTACATGGAGTTATGTGGGGAATGTGCCATGGGGTGCTCCATGTTCCAGGAGTTAATTGCCTTTGTATCGGAGTGATGCCATTGAAAAAAAGTTGTCATCAATTATATCTTTCATGGCTGGTGATTGCAGAGGAAGTTCAGATCAGGTAGCAGTAATAGTCTGTGCTAGGCTGAGTGCATTTTTCAGCTTGTGCTGCTGGGAAAGGGCAGAGCCTTTAATAAATACAGATGTCCTGTAGCTGCATCTGAGAACAAGTGAGATTTTTCTGACCACAGAAGCAGCGTATCTCAGGAGTCCTGCGTGCAGGAAAGTCTTCCCAAGGGGATGGACCAGCAAAGCTGTTCCTTGTGGTTCACACAAGCTGCTATGCTGATAGAGTGGCCCACAGGAGCAGGGCAAAGCAAACCTCACAGCTAATGGACTTGTTCTCTTTCGTTGTCCTGTTTGGCTCTCCAGCACGACTTACCTAGGTCCCAAAGACAAGCCTTGTACTCAGATAAGGGCCCTAGAAGCAACCATGTCAGGGATGATAGCTGGAGTTGAATATGCCACTGCTCTTTCCAGCAACTTTATTCAGCTCAGGGACTGGTTGCCTGGAGTGTCCATAACAGAAAGACAGCGTGAAGCTGCAGCTTCCTTACCAATTCCTGAGAAATTTCATTGCTGCTCGGCTTGTGTCTGTCACCTCTCCTGTCTACAGGCAGGAGTAACTGTAAATTTTAAACACATTCTTGCTGCTGCACTTGCCCTGCCCAAAATGGTTAAATGAGTCTCTGTTGTCAGTGTCATTTTTGCCTGAGAAGCATGATCATGAGGACTGGCATGGGGAGCAGTGTTTGTTCTCACCTGCAATAGATTAACACTTGTGCTACTGATCTAACTACATCTTCTGTGATTATGGTTTCTCTATTTGACTGTGGATCTTTTTCTTACTTTTTTCTTTCTTTTTGAACTCAAGTCCTTTTTTTTCAGAAGCATCCTTCAGATTAGATGTGTGCACGATGTCTATGCTGTAATTTGCAAGGTCTGTAAGCACACAGGTTAAGATAACCATTTCTGAGCAAGTTTTTAGTATTTTCAATTCCTTGGGTGCTGTAACAGAAAACAAAGAAAATGCTTCCTGAAATGAAATTCTCTACAAACATCCATGGGGATAAAATATATTTGTGGGGTGGTGGGTTGTCTTAGTACAGAGAACTGCAACTTTGAAGTTCTTGATTTGAGGAATTTAATCCTATTTATGAATACGTACTGATATTAATGCTCAACATATTCTTATGGGCACTGGAATAAACGGGGAAAGTGCAGTCCTTCAGCATCTCAAGACTGTGGTTAATTTCTTGAATGAATTTCTTCTAGAAAATATTTACTCCTGCGATGGCGCTCCCAAGGCCGCCGTGTGCTCTCCCGTGCCCTCAGCCAGCTGTTGCCCCCTGGCGGCCACCGAGCCGAGCCGCAGGGCTCCTGCGAGGGCTTCCAGCCGGGAAGGTGTGCCCTGATGGCTGCCACCTGCGGCAGTCTGGGAACAAACACAAGGCAAACCCTCAGCTCCTTATCCAACCACCTGCCTTCTCTTACCCAGTGCTGCCATGATCTACTGTGACCAAGTGTCATTTTTCTGATACCAAAATTCATTGAAAAAAGGTACATACTGCATTTGAAAGCTAAAACCAAACAAATGAACAGTGCTATTATTTTTCAGCTTTTTTCCTTTAATTTCCCTGATGTTCTGTTTAGTCTTCTCTGTTCATATTATTACTTTTGCTTCTGCTTCACACCACCTCCACCCTTCCACAGGCCATGTTGTCCGTGTATCTATTGGAGCCTTTGGCGCTGTCTCTCTTCCATTCGGCATTGCCTTTATGCGTGTGATTCCTTGAACAAAATTTCAGTTAAAATCTTGTTATTCCTCACTCTGTCAAAAGCATTAGGTGTCTGTATGATATCACCCTGCCAAAGAGACTTGGTGCAGGAGCACTTGTTCCCAGCTGCCTTGCTCTGGGCAGGAGCCCATGCAGCACTTGTCCCTCATATATGGAAGGAAGGAGCAATGCCTGAAATTCAGCAAACAGTGAATTCTGCTGCTTTCCAGTCGATCTGAATGAGGCTGTTCTGCCATTAGCACGATGGGAAGTGGGTTTGTCTGAGGGCTGGGGAGAGGGCTCAAAAAAACAACCCAGAAAGCTTGGAATCAAGATGGACATAAAAAGGGGATTTTGTGTGGGAATAAAACATTTATCAAAACATGCACTGAATACTCTGAAGGCAAAAAAACCCAAACCCATTCTAGCAATCAAATTCAGACACTCAGTGTAGCCCATCCCCTCCTCTTTTTCACCTTGGTCATGATGGGTCACATTCCCTCACTAACAACAAACAGCATTCACTTCTCTGTCCATATTTAACTGCAGGAGGTCAGGTTGGCTTGATTTTTTTGGGAGGGAAGAGGCCTTGTGCCTCTGCCAGGGAACATTCCTTGCAGCCAAACTGTTGCTCCCCAGAGGCCTTCTCCAAATACCTACTTCTTCCTCTTCCAGCATGAGCTCTGACTCACAGCCAGCGAGGGGTGCCTGGCTCCCAGGCTGGGAGGGCTCAGCTCAGCTGCAAGAGAAATAAGCCCTTGCTAAGGCTGCAGATTTTCTGGGGCCCCTACAGATTCTGCACCCTGCTGACTCCAAGAGCTAGATGTTTTCTGGGGGAGGGGGACAGAAACTTATGTAAACCAAGAGCTATAATTTGCCAGTGTGGTAACACTCTCCTCCCTCTGTTTCAGTGCAAACCTGCCAACCCTGCCTGGGGCGGACAGGAATGCTTTGACAGACCCTGAGAGGATCCGGTGGACTATGGTTGGCATTCCCACAATGCCTCCATGCAGTTGTATCTCCGCTGTTCACGCCAGCTGCCTGGCCCGGGATAAAGGCTGGAAGCAGTCAGACGCTGGTTTGAAACAAGATACCTGCAACAATGGGAGCTGCTGGCAGGGAACTGGTCAGGAACAAGGCCAGAGTTATGTAGATGAAGAGTGTTTACTGGAGGATAAATGTAAATGCAGAGGCTGAATGTTGACTTAGTGGAGGGGGGTGGGTGAGGGAAGCTGATTAAAAGAATAAAATTTAAAATAATAATAAAGGCATCCAACATGAAATACCAAACCAGCTGGCAGACAGTACAAAGGCCACCCAGCAGAGATAGAAAATGCATCTGGTGTCACCCAGAGGCAAAGCTAAGAAAGGTTTTTGCAGGCAGTGCTTTCTGGAGAAGGGAATTTGAAACAGTGCATAAGAATGGTGGTGGCAGGTCACCCAGTACCTCTACGTGGCAGGTGTTGGGAAAATACAAGAACAGCATAAGCATTAGGCAATATATCCCCAGGACACTACCCCAGCCTCCTGGGACTTGTGACTTTGGGACTTCTGTGACAGACTTCTTAGAGAGAGAGGGGGTGAGTGCATTTAATAGTAGGAAATTAATTTGTCAAACTATTTTTTTGATTACAGACAAACCTCTGACAACCAGACATTCCTGTGGCCCCAAGCTCCACTGATGCGTGAAGTAGGATTTGATTAAGCTTGAGATCTCTGAGTTTCCCTCAATGCCTTCTACTTTTTGCATGGGGACAGTAAGCAAATCCAAATCTGCCTTCTCCAGACCATCTGGGATTTTATAGACCTATTAAAGTTTTCTCTCTGACTTCTCCTTCAGACTGACAGTTCATACTATCAATCTGTTCCAGGTCCAGAAGTCAGTTTGTACTGTGGATGTTGTTGTCACTTTCTCCTGGGCCTTTTCCAAGTCTTTTGAAACCAGAGGACCAGAACTGCAAAGAACATTCACATCATCATGGATTTATAGTGGTATCTCTAATGTTTGCTTCATCTCCTTTCCTAGGCCTTGCTTTTCTTACACTGCCGAACACACACTTCACAGGACTGTCTCCCTCAAAATTTTGTTCCCGAGTGATACGGGTGAGCTCAGAGTTGATAATCATATATATATATATGAGTGTGTGTGTGTGTGTATATATATATATATCACATATATATAAATATAAAAAATTCTTCACAGTTTCTTGTTTTCTTTGCTAGCCTGAATAAGTGATTGTTATTACCAAGCACATCACTTTTCACCCCTTTTCCAGGTGATTTATGGCAATAAAGAACAAGAAATTGAATGTACTATAGGAATCCACTGGATCTGCCTGCTATCAAAGAAAGTTGTGTTCCTACAATTTGCCTTTCTGAGTTCAGTAAGTATATAGGTGACAGGGGTGGGTAGGGAGAGTGTCCCTTCTTACTTCACTTACTAAGGTTAGTTAACAGCTTTCAAGGCATGGACTCTACGAGGTACCTTCTGATAATGCCAGTGGATTCAAGGAGATGGATCTCTCTTGAATATATTTGTTCCCTTCTTCAAAGAGTTTCCATTCCTCTGTAAAGCCAAGGGAACAGCTTCACCCCAGCATGTGGTCTATACACTTGTGAGGGTGGATCAGAAATAAATGTGATCTCTTTTGTCTCAAACAAAATCCTAAATTTGGCAAGTTGCTCTGTTCACAAATGATAGCACACAACTTTGGGTCTTCAGCTCAGAAAGTTTCTGAGATCTCACCAAGATCTTCAGTTACTTACAGACAATTCTTTCATAGCTTTATTTGTTTATTAAGCTACAGATCATATTACCACTTAGAAAAAAATGACCTTCTGTAAACTGCAGAAGATATTTGACTAGTGAAACACACTGTGCTCCCATTTCCAACCCAGTGGTGCAATGGCCCTCAGCTGTCATTCCCAAAACAGGTGCTGTAAATCAATACCCTGGTGGTTATATTTTGGCAGCACCCTGGAGGGAAGCAGCACAGCCGTGCTCTGAACAGACCATAAAGGTGCTTTGTGTGTCTCCATCTGTATGTCTGCAGCAAGAGGGAGTCAGAATGATGAAGGTCCATTGCGTACTCCTCCTCATCTCCGCAGGTAAAGGTTCCAGCCTTGAATGGGAGTTGTCTCCTTCCTGAGTGTGTGGGACCAGGGCTTTGCATATACATTGGTATGAGCAAGAGTGTGTTCTTCAAGCAGCCTATCCTGCTGATAAGGGTTTATGAACACACCAAATAATTTAAAAGAGTCCATTAGCAGCAGCTAATAGGTATTTCTAATTATGGGCACCAGATATTTTGAATTGAGAAGTTTTTGTGTTTAGTTGTTTTTCCAGTTTTGTGTTAATTTGCTCCCATTTACCCTAGTGCTACATGTATTTCAAAATATGTGAAGGGATCTAGTAAGCATGGCTTGGAATGTAAAAAATCATTACAAGAAATTTCATTAAGTTGTAGGATGACTGAAAAAGAGATAGAATTGATTTGCAGCTGCATGTATTGCACCAAGATAATTCTTTTTAAATTGTCCCTCAAAAGAATAAGCATTGTGTGATCCTAAAAATTTTTCACCAAATTCGAACAATATGCTAAATTTCTACCAAGCCATGCCAGAAGGGAGCAATGTGAAGGATTTCAATTGGATTAATAAAGCATAGCGGAGAGTTTGATTTAGGCATGATGCTGTGATCATAACTTAAAAATTGAAAGATGACTCCTGCCACTGTAGTCCAGCCTCCTGGCAAGAGGAGCAAGCAGTGTTTGTCTGTTACAGCTTTTCTCATTGGCATCCAAGTATTTTAATATAATATCATGATAGGATAAGGCCAAGACAGAATCCTTGGCAATCTCAGCTATACAAAAGGAAGTGATGAAAAATCAGTTAAGAAACAAAGGGAAATCTTGGCTTAGGTTGGAGTCAGCAGCAAAATTCTTGTTGACTTCAATGGCCCGGGATTCAACAGAGTAGGGAAGGCCAGGGTGGGATCTGCCAAAAATGCTTGCAGCAAGGCTCTACTGTTCTGTTCCCTCTCACTATCTCTGAGAGGGGATACACAAAAAAACATTCCCAAGCTCCCCTTGCCTTTGCTTTACTCCTTTGTAACAGTGAAGCAGCTACAATCTGAGCACATCATGTGCCTGCTTGTTCTGCCACAAGCTCTGTGGAAATGTGGTCCACCTGTTTTTCTGTGCCCTTGCTCCTTGGGAGTGCAATGCCCTGCACAGGCACTGTGAAGGCTCCACAGGAACAGAACTGCTCCCTGCCATTTTCGCTTGTGACATGTTTCTTACAAGGGCTCTTTGGCACAGCACTGCCAAGTCATGCTGAGCAGCCTGTGGGCAGAGCTGTCCATAGATATGTTGAGACTTCCCTTGAGGAGAGAGCCAGCCCACATAGCGCATGGTTTCCTTCTCTCATCACCTGCACAACCTGAGCAACTCCCATTGCAGAAAGGAGCTCTTGCTCTGTTTAGATTGCGGATGCAAGGAGACTGAGTGGTGATTTCATCTCAGTAACCAGTGTGTTTGGCCCTCTCCGTTAATGTTACTGTCACAGGCAAGTCTGCGGAATTGAAAGTGGAGAAGTCAACATTAGAAATCCTTGATAGTTTGTATTCTCTGTCTTTAACCATCCACAAGTACTGTGTGCTAACACTGTTGCAGGCTGGAAAATCCTGGAGGAGATTCCTAATGCTCAGTCTGATGTCCGCAGTCCCAGCTATTTGGTTTTGTCCATCACCTGGTTGGAGGTTGTTGTTGCTTCACTCCTAAGCTGTCCCCAGATCAGATAGGCAGATACCCCACTGGTGGCATTTGCAAGGCACATAGGTCTCGTGTGAAGTGAGGAGTCACACGGAGGACTTGGATCACTCCTCCAACAGAAGCTTGCTGTTGGCAGTGTTTCCTTCATGCCCACCTCAGACTGACGGTGCTGTAGCCTGTTCCCTGTCCCATCTGACTGGTGCCACTCCTGCTGTTCTGCAGCTGGGCTGGCCCTGTGCTATGAACATGAGACTCGCCTTGTTGAGGACTTGTTCAAGAACTACAACAAGGTGGTGCGCCCTGTGGAGGACCATCGGGACGCCGTCGTTGTCACCGTTGGGCTGCAGCTCATCCAGCTCATTAGTGTGGTACGGTATGAACACGTGGTACATGTTGATCAGCTGGCTCTTGTGACAGTGCCAAATGGTGTTGCTTTTCTAAGGCAACTATTTTCTCCTTTAATTCTGTTTGCTGCTACTGCCTTCTTTTTTTTTCCTCCCTTTCTTTTTTTTAAGGATGAAGTAAATCAGATTGTGACAACCAACGTGCGCCTGAAACAGGTAACTCTAAATCTTCTTAATGATTTCATCCAATTCAAGTAAATACACAGCTGAGAATTAACTACTCTGTCATAGTTTCAGGGGCAATTTGAACAGGTGGGATCAGCTAGCAGAGCATTTCTTCTTTCTGGGGTCTCAAGACTAGAATGTTCTAGACACTAAGGATCTTAAGAAAAAAATGTTTTGCACTGCATTTCAAATATTACGCTTCTGATATGTTTATCTTTAGCATTATTTTCTTTTTGGGTTGGTTTTTCTTTTAATAAACTTCTTAAATCAAAATTAAAATTAATGAAAGAATGAGCTGAGGGTCCCACTCCCATGTTTGTGTTTACCTGCATGTCCTGCAACACCATGGAGATGTTGTTTCTAGCTAGTCCTAAAACTATCCCCAGAAGAGCTAGAAGAAGCCCTCAGGGGTTGAAATCTTCCCTCTTTAGCAATGGACGGACGTCAACCTCAAGTGGAATCCAGATGACTATGGTGGTGTGAAAAAAATCCGCATCCCCTCGGATGATATCTGGCGGCCAGACCTTGTTCTTTACAACAAGTAAGGGGTGCCAGCTGCCTGGGGAAGGAGAGTGGGAGGGGGACCTCTGCCTCATGACACCACTCTGCTGTGACAGTTTTCCCAGAACAGCTGGTCCAGTGAGCAGTATTCCTCAGAACAAGCTTTTTCAGGAGCAGGCACAATGGCACTGGGGGTCCAACTGACCCAAAGTCTGAAAAATCCTTTTGTGACTGTTATTTATGCTGTCCACACTGCTGTTAATGTCCTTGTTTCTTTTGCAGTGCAGATGGTGATTTTGCCATTGTAAAATACACCAAGGTCCTTTTGGAGCACACAGGTCTGATCACCTGGACACCACCAGCTATTTTTAAGAGTTACTGTGAAATTATAGTCACTCACTTCCCATTTGACCAGCAGAACTGCAGTATGAAGTTGGGAACCTGGACATATGATGGGACAGTGGTTGTTATTAATCCGGTAAGCAGGAGTTTGTAATTGGGAAAAGCAGTAAAGACCTGGGTGTGTTTCTAGGGAAATCTCTGATTCAGAATGGAATATCACCTAGTTTTGTCTGGAGAAACAAGCAGGCACTACCTGTAAAATAGAAAAGCCCTTTTTGCAGATCTAGCACAAAATTTCCTGGTTTGGCTTCTAAAACTCTGCATATGTATAATTTGTGTGCCCTAACAGTCTCCTACCTGTCTGTCCTCCTTCAGCTTCACACTGTTCCTTATGGTGCTGCCTGTTCTGCTTCTGTTTGTTTTTTTGGGTTTTTTGGAGGGCTTCATTTTCTCTGATCATGACTTTCCATTGCCAAGGACTCTTGTTCTGGCCCCTCAGGTATGCCTCCTATCTGTTATTCAGTCTACTGTCCCTGAATGTTTTCTGTAAAATATTTAGTTGAATGCTGCATAGAGGCTGATATTCTAAAGGAAAATAACACAGACAAGAGTCATTTGCTCACAAAAATCATGAAGTGCTTGAGTTATTTAGAATCTTCTTTCTGAGGCAAACAGGCCAAATTTTGATTTGATTCAGAACACCTGGCATTAAGAGTTTGTTTGGTATTTTGCTGCCAGGAGAGTGATCGTCCAGATCTGAGTAACTTCATGGAGAGTGGGGAGTGGGTGATGAAGGACTACCGTGGCTGGAAGCACTGGGTTTACTACGCTTGCTGCCCTGACACCCCTTACCTGGACATCACCTACCACTTCCTCATGCAGCGCCTGCCTCTCTACTTCATTGTGAATGTCATCATCCCATGCCTGCTCTTCTCCTTTTTAACAGGGTTAGTTTTTTACCTACCCACAGATTCAGGTATGTAAATTTACTCATTCTACTCTCATAGAAATTGTTCTTCTAACAAGTTCCCAAGAAATTCATAGTATTTGAAGTCACCAACCAACTTGAAGGCCAGTGCACACTAAAACTGGACATTTCCATGGAAAGTAATGGCTCTAAAGATTCTGCAAAGAAAGGATAAGTGCTGAAAGCTGAAACTATTAATATAAATAATTTGGGGTGCTTTCCCACTGAAATTTCTGATTAACTATCCAGTTAACTTCTGTAAACCAAAGATTTAGCTGGTTAATTTTAGGTTTTGCCATAGATAGATAGCTCCTGTGTTAGTACATCATGCAGGAAGTGAGAATATAAGGGTGATTGAGGTCCTTTTGCATCATGTTAGAGCAGAGATCTTGTTATCTTCACATGCACATTACCCCATGTGACACAGAGAGTAATCCTGGCCTAATCTAGCCTCCTTTGTCACTGCTGAGAACCTTGTGCTCCTTGCAACCATTTCCTCTGCTTTATTCATTTTGCCTTTTGTCAGATTTTCATAGTGCTTCATTTCAGTAAGACCCTTCTTATGAAATATTTGATGCATTTTTTTTCAGTGGAAAACTTTCTAGGAAGTTGAACTGGATAAAAAAAATGTGTGAATAATGTTTTGTGGTTCATTTTTGACACCCTGCATACTGAAAGATCTCAAATTGCAACTGACTTCTAGTGTCAGATGTGATTTTTTGTCAGCCCTCTTAGCACTAATCTTGTGGAGCAAGCACTAATCAGGTGCATGTACTTCATTGTTCAAAATATATAACCCATGAAATGCTCCTGGCGAGTAAGTTTTCTGTATCCATCACTCACACCTCAGCCCAACCATACCTGGTGATTTCCACCTTAGTGCTCAAGCTGATGCTCTGTTAGGCCCTCAGGTTTGCCCAGCCTAGTTACTGCTTCGGATGCTGAGGGAGACAATAGCACTCCAAATGCATGTTCAGGGTTTGTGTGAACAGTTACCATCTACATCCTCTCTGTACTGGATAATAGGAGCAGCAATGGTATCATACGTATCTTTTTT
Source organism: Pithys albifrons albifrons (assembly GCF_047495875.1). Lineage (NCBI taxonomy): Eukaryota > Metazoa > Chordata > Aves > Passeriformes > Thamnophilidae > Pithys > Pithys albifrons. The sequence continues at coordinate 22,490,200 of NC_092465.1, read as the reverse complement.
TTTTCCTATTTTTCTAATGGCAGGTGAGAAAATGACTCTCAGCATCTCTGTCCTGCTGTCTTTGACTGTGTTTCTTCTGGTCATTGTGGAGCTGATCCCCTCCACCTCCAGTGCAGTGCCTCTGATAGGCAAATACATGCTGTTTACTATGGTGTTTGTCATTGCTTCAATCATCATCACAGTCATCGTCATCAACACCCACCACCGCTCTCCCAGCACTCACACCATGCCACACTGGGTCAGGAAGGTGAGCTCTATGGCCTGACATGTTTGCTGGTTTCCACTGAACGCTCCATATTTTATTGGCAGGCTTTCTAATAAATGTGAACAAGAATTGGGAAATTAAATTCATCCTGTAAAATGTCTCTAGGCACAAGAGCCAATGTTTACTGCTTAGCTATGCATACAGTCAGCAAGACTGCTGAAGTGCTCCTGTAAGTAACAGAATTTCCCACTGTGGTAGAGTGTTGCAGGGAACAGATGAGGCAGAACATGGGCAGCTGAAGGTACAGGGAAAAGAAAATGTCCATGCGGACTCAAATTTCTTTTTCTGGTCTAATTCTCCCTCTGACTGCAAGGCACTGCTGCCTGCCAGTGGCCAAGTCCCCCAGCCCACATGAGTGCAGATCTCAAAGGCCATTGGGAATACCTGAGCTGAGCACCATATTTTGCGAAAGATGGTTTAGCAAAAGCTAAATAATCTTCTCTGTACTTTTCCAGTATACAGGTGCTCTGCAGCCCTTGGGAAGAGAGGAGATCCTTGCACATGAGTCTAAATTGTGACCACAAAACACAGAAAAAATTCTTTGTCATTACAAGTTCTTTGCCAGGGAGACAGTACCAAAAGAGAATCTGATCCATTCAGTAATTTTTGCCTTTCTGAAGCCTGCCTTAGTTTGTACTAACCCATGACATGAAAGGAAATTGCTCTGTGTAATTCTAATTATACTTTTAAGGCTACAGCTTTTATCACATCCTTCTGCAGAACAAACAATCCCTACAGAAGTGAAATTACAACAGGCAAACACTGCATGTGCCTAACATTGCTCTGTCAGCAAGTCTCTGCCACTCCAAAGGAATTTATTGTAAGGTTTATATGCATGTATAGCAAATATTCGTATTAGGAAAGTCAAATCTAAGTAGCCAGAAGAGGTTCTTTGCAGTCCATTCTTCAAGTCAGACTTGTAGGCAATATGTTTCAAATTAGATGAGATGGATGGAGTTCTGTTAGCACATGTTAGCTGAGGTTTTGCTCTGGAACATTGCTCCTCGCTTCATGTGTAGATGTTGAGTGTATGGCAGAGGGAAATGGTTTAAAGAAAACGTGTGGCAGGCCTGTGGGTGACTCCCTTTGCCCCAGGGCATGAGGCTGACAAAAGCCCCAATGTAACTGAAGCCTGGACTGTGACTTACTCCAAGAGGGAATCTGTAGCAGATCCAGCAGGGGAAGTGATCTGGGAGCAGAGAGACTTGTCTTTGTTCAGCACACAGCTGCATCTGTAACAGAGCCCCACAGACCCGCAACTGTCATCTTCTCCCCCTTTCTTTTCAGATCTTTATTGACACAATCCCAAACATCATGTTTTTCTCTACAATGAAACGACCATCCAGGGACAAACAAGACAAAAATATTTTTGGAGAAGATATTGATATTTCTGACATTTCTGGGAAGTCAGGCTCTGTGCCTGTCAACTTCTACTCCCCGCTTACCAAAAATCCAGATGTGAAAAATGCTATAGAGGGAATCAAATACATTGCAGAAACGATGAAATCGGACCAAGAAGCCAGTAATGTAAGGCATTTTTTGTGCATGATTCATTTCTAGCTTTCAAATTACTACATCTTATTTTTTGGCAAAATATCCTTGCCTTACAAAAAGACTCCAAGCCCTGTTTTGGCTTTAGTGGTGGACAGTCTTCTCCCCCTGATGTAGTCAACAGAGACAGATAATTGTCACAGATGGTAATTGAACACTGACACCCCAAAATAATAGGAAAGAAAAAAGTGTCAGTACTAAGGTTTTCTAAATGTGTTATGTGAAGCAGTAGAGATGTAGTGTCTGTGAGTAGGAAAGCAGTTTCAAGAACTGTAAGCAAGTTCCAAAACACATTTGTCCTGTCTCCCACTCAGATGTCTTGTCCCTGCAGTAAGCAAGATCCTATTGTTTTTGAAAAGCCAGGAAGCAAGACAAACTCCAAAAGACTAGTAGTTTTATCTGAGAAGTGTTAAACACAATGTACAAGTAGTAATCCCAATTTTATTCCTGTATCTTGCATAGTCCCTCCAAATTAAGTATGTCATGAGCTACTCTGATTACTGATTTTTTCCACATTGCAAGCCAAAGGAAGGATAAAAGCATAGAGTCACACATGGCAGTGTTCCCCAGGAAAATCTAGCTCTGCCTCCTTCTACCACATTCATCGCAACTACCAACTCTTTTATTTCAGTTTTTACTGCTGACACAGCTTTTGCAGGAGTAATTCAGCCTTGGTATTTCACTTTTCTAAATGCTCACAGTGCTTTCCTGTTGGGCTGTAGGCTAGCCTGAAGAGAGTTCTGTGAGAAAATAACTTGGCCTATGCTCTTGAAAAGAAGGCGCTTCCTTCCCACGGACAGGATTTACACCATGGTGTTTGTTCCTGTGACCAAATTCCTGGAGCATGTGGAATGTCTCTGGCTGTAGTCTCATGTTCCCCATGACTCCTATGCCCCTCTGCAGATAAAGTGTTACTCTCAACAGGGCTGGCTCATCATCTCTGGGTTTCACTTCCTCCTAGGCTTACAGGGAGGATCTTCAGGTTACCAGCAAGTGCTCTCTTTGGAACTGGAGCCTGGTGCTTGTGTCATCTGGGCACCATTGATATCGCTTTCAGGGGCTTTCAGAAGTCATGTTCCCCAAATAAACTGAAAGTTGTGGCTTCTGAAGACTTGCATTCATTGCCAGTGTTCCCTAGATAAATTACAACAGCCTCTTCTACTTCTGGGACAACCAAGGCAAAAGTAGAAGATGCTTTAGGCCAGCATGTGTCACTCCTTAAAGCACAGTTAGAGGGGGGAAATCCTGAGCACTGCTGTACTTGGTGCCTTTCACTCTGCTCAGTCTTACCATGCCGGGTTCCCACCAAATGCAGGCAGTGAAGAGGCAGTCACAGAGCCAGCGGTTCACAGTGTCCCACAACTGGAAAAAAGACTAAGGGAGTTACCAAGAAGATTTTACCTGATCTTAGCAAGTATATTAGGCATGGAAAGCAAGGATTAAAGTTAAATTAATGGAAATTGCCTAGATAATCCCTTGAGAAGGGAAAACACAATGGAAAAACCAAAGTCAGTTGGGTCAAAATAAATGTTTTGCTTTCAACATTTTAAACTCTCTTTCAAAAGCAACCACTGGCCTAAAAATTAAGCTTTTCAACATTTTTAAAATGAAATTGTTCAGAAAATTGCTGGGGTTTCTGATCAGTTTAGTGTTGAAACTTGTATTTCTAGGTTGCTTAGGCTTTCTTAACCACTGACCTGCTTTCAAGAAGAGCCTTCCCATTATTCAAGACAGTAGATTAAAAGAATGCTCATAAAAAACATGGCTCTGCAGAGATTTTACCATCTCCTTTGTTTCTTTCCCAGGCTGCGGAAGAATGGAAGTTTGTTGCGATGGTGCTTGATCATCTTCTCCTTGGCATATTTATGCTAGTTTGTTTTATAGGAACATTAGCTGTATTTGCCGGTCGCCTTATTGAATTAAATCAGCAAGGATGAATGTGAGCTGGAAACTATTTGCTACCCTGAACATCTGAAAACATCATAACCATCAAAATCTGGGCAGCCTCTGAAAGTTTTGCTGACAGGAATCAGTCCCTACTGGGAAAGAGCAGGGATAACAAAACGTAAGGCTGCTACTCAGTGGCATTTCATTGCTAAAAGAAACGCTGGCATTACTGGTAAACTTGAATGGCTGTCAGTCAGGTTTAGGTCCATATTACCATTTATTAAAAACGTATTAATAAGACTATCTGACTTTGTAAGCAACAGATACAATTCCAGTGAAGTCAATAGCAATGTAATAAGCTTCACCTGAGCTGTAAATCTGTTTCCAACTTTAGCATTCAAGCTGGTTTCAGTAGCTACTCTGTGGCTTTTGCAGTGGCAAGGTCACAAATAATGTGTCTCATAACACTAGATGTAACCATCAGAAATATCTCAAACTCCATGCTTAAACACCTGATTTTCATTCACAAATCTGAACTGAAAGTCCTATATGATTTTACATGTAGAAACTCTTGCCACAGCAAAGAGGAGAGACTTACTTGTTCCTTACTGTGGGAAGGATCCAACTTATTCCTAGGATAATCTATACATTTAACCTTTTCTGTTCTTGGAAGGCTGATTTCCACTCCTCATTTTGAGTGATGACTTATGTGGGGGCACCTTCAGACTTGGGTGTGTTTATCTTAAATTCAATTCTCTCTGTTCCTTGAAAACTGTCCCCTGCCGTGTTGAAATAGATTGTGAGCATTACAGCACCACAGGCCATAACTCGGGCAGGTGTAGATCTCAGCTCTGCTGACAGGACACCTCCTCTTCCGAGCAATACAAATATTTGCCCAAACTCTAATCAAAAGTTGAGCAACAGCTCACTCTGGTGGCTAAAGCAAAGTAGTGCTGCTTTTAGCAAAACACCGCTGGGGTTTAGTCGGTATTCGACGTAAGCAAGAAGCCTCTGTGTATTTCAATAATACAGTGTGGTAATACTAGCAGTGCTGCCTATTTTTCTCAAAAATAAAAAGGAGAGGTGGGACAACTGCGGCAAATTACTCATCATTCCCAGCTGCTTGTCCAAGCCAAGAGGACTACTTTGCTAACAGCTGTAAATAATTTGATGTGAGTTTAAGAAAATAATTTGTATTATGTTAATACTCTACAGGAATGTGTCATGCCTGCTGAGGACAGGCATTAGAAAGACTACAGGGAAAATTAGGCACTTGTGCAACACTCCCATCATTGCGTAGTGTTTGCTGGACAATGTTTTGGTGAGCTACAGTCCTAAGCAAACAATTTGTCTGGGGCAATCGATCACTCGTAGCACTCTGCTCAGCTCTTATGGTTTAAAGGATGGTAATCTTTGCCTCCCTGGATGATCATTAATGCTGTAAATGACTGCCGAAGATGTATGCTGGGCGAAACCTCTGCTGACAGAGAGAGTGTTTGCTGCACCTCAGTTTATCTTCAGTGTGACTTCCCAGCTCTCGGCTCTTGTGGGGAGTCATGCAGGTCCCTGCTCACGATGAGCTAAGCTGCAGCATAATGGTGCCTGAACTTAATTTGGGAGCCTGTGATGGGCACTAAAATTGACAGAACAATCCTCTTAGAGCAGCATGTGATTGAATCTTAGCACTAAAAGTAAACATAAAGTAATAAGATTCACGGTGAGCATCCACAGTATCTTTGCTCAGCTTCCCCAAGGCAGATCTGGGTCTCGGCCTCCCGATTTGTTTGTGTGCCAGGCTGTGTGTGTGCTCGCTTGAGCCTGCCTGCTTGCTTCTCCAGCTCTCTTCATACACAGCTAGCTACCAATGTTTTCCTTCCACTTCCTCAGAACACACTTTGAAATTATTTACTCAAAAAATTTTGTGATGGCTTGATTTGTCTTATAGGCACAACAAATCTTCTGCCTTCCTGTCACTCTGAGTCTTGATGAACTACTTGTGTCTCAAAAGACGTGACTCCAGGCAAAAATAAATGCTAATAACTTCCCTTCTTAGATTACACATTCTGGGCATTGTACTCTGACTCTCCAAACAGAGGGTTCTCCAAGCATCAGCAAGCACAGGGTTTGGGGGTTTTTTACTTTGCTTTGAATACTCAGACTGTACTAACTTCTATTTTCTGTTCCTAGATCACTTTTGTGATACATTATAAATACCACTAACTTCCCCTGTTACTAGTATCCATCTAATGAAAGAGTATCCATATTTACATGCAGTGTCCACATCTACATTCTTCTTGGCTACTACTGACCTTTTAACAGGTCAGTACCTGCTAAAATAATAGCGTTGGAGGTTTTAAATGTTCTGTCTCAGTCACAGATAATTTGCTGTCAATGTATAGGCATGTATTGTCTAATGGTTTCTCATTTACATCACTGTAGTCTCTCCCTGCGATCTTAATACTAAACTCTTCTCTCTCCTACATGGGCAGAACCGGCAGAACCCGGTAATACTTGTACAGATCACACATGCATCTCTGCTGCCTCATTGCCTTAAACAGGCACGTTTCAGCTCTAAACTTCAACTAACGAGTCTCATGATAAGCAAAAGAAGAAGCATGACTCACGCACTTACTGTTATATTTCTCTAATATGTGTAAAAAATAATGACATGCAAACACAATGGTGCTGAAGTAAGCAAACTTAATTTAAATGAAGGCAGACCAGGGGCCTCTGGGTGAGAAGGTGGTGCTTTTACAGTGATAGTACTCTAATCAGTTAACTCATCCTTCTTTTCACTGCCATCTTCTTGCTACTAAAGCTGCTTTTGTTCACTTTTTGTTCACTTTGAACTTGTTGATAACGCCCTATTTATGTCCTTACTAGAATATCTCCATCTTTTTCAGTCTGATTCTCTTTCCAATTTTTAAACCATTTTGCCATTAACTTTCCCCTTCCTGTGCCTTAATCCAACCTTCAGCTTCTCTTTACTGTTCCACGGATATGCTGCTCTCAGATATGCAGTCACCTTTAAATCTTTCCCCTTTAGTACCTGTGCTCTTCAAGAGACCTGGCCCTTCTGAGGAGGTTGAGTCATTAAAGTCCATTACCTTGTACCACCTCCAAGGGAGCAGTTTCACCTCTGTGTCAGTCTGTAATCAGAACAGGCTGCTGCTCTTCATTGTCACCAGACAGCTAAGTTGAACTTGATGTTCTTACTCTGTCTATTCAGCCAGTTGGATCTTGGCTTTGTAAAATGCGGTTGAGCCGATCAGGAGACAGAAGAGAGAAACTATACCCACTGAAGTTCAAATGCTTGTCTTTGAGCTTGTGTTTGCCAGATGTGATCATTCACTTGCCACTAGTGCTTGGGTCCTGTAGACTCCTTCAGTTTGAGCTTTTGAAAAGTCAGTTTATTTTATCAGGGAATTGTAAGACAATTTAAGTACTCATCTTTTTCTCCAGGATATAAGTTGCTGCCAACCTCCTTGCTGTGGCCATCTCTCCGGAGACGTGTGAAAGTGTGAGTTTCACGCAGACTCAGCAGTTCTTGTTTCCACAGCTGAAGCAAACCACAGTGGGGCAAGGAGAGTACGTGTAACACAGGACTTACAAAGTGCAAGAACACTGTGCTGCTAGTGGAGAAAGGGAGCACATTACCCCCCTGAAAGGTTTGGGGTTTGGTATGGTGACATGCAAGATGCCAACATTAAAGTCACTGATAGGCTAGCACATCAGAAATGCTTTTGACTTTGGGCACTTTTAGAAGTTTGCTGTCCTTGGATCCAGTCACAAGACCTCACATTTTCATATGTTGACTAGTGCTAGATAAAGTTTAGCACAGACTTCAGGCCGCCAGGCATGCTCCTGGGTAAAAATTTCCTGCCTTTCTCTTTCTCTTCTTAAAAACTGTGAAACCAATATGAAGTCTCCCAAGCTTCCCTCAGCTGAATATTGCACAGACTTTGACTTCTAACAAAGCTCTGGAATATTTTCTCTCTTCCTGGAAATCAAATCCCAATCACAGAAAGGGCAATTATGCACTACTTTGCAAAAGATTCTCTAAAATAATTGTACTTCAATCCCTGATAAAGTGTAAAAGACTGACATAGCTATGGTAAACAGTCAATCTGCAGGCAAGCAGTTCCCTGCTCACAGGGAGAGCCCTGCTGAGTCCCCCTGGCTCTAGATGGGTTATCTACAGCAAGGACAGAACAGTTTCCCTTGTTTCCATGCAACAGACCAGCTTGACCAGCATGCAAGAGTCCAAAGGAGTCCAAAGGAGGCTACTGTAGCACAGTCATGATGGGCCACTCGTAGATTGCCCATAAAGCGTCAACTGTTTCCTAGCAAGAGTTGTCACTATTTCCCATTAACACAGATTTCCCATTGCAGTACACCTTCCCAACTTCTAACAGCCGAGAGATCTCTATCAGTGTTTGCTTCTTATCCCATACAGAGCCTGGAATAAACACATCACATGGTATTTCCCCAGTATATAGACAAGAGGAAGCTGTTTGCCTCTACGTGACTTTTCAGCTAACCAATGACCTAAATGCAGCATGCCCTACTTAGGAACCTCATGTGGATTTGTGACCCTCTTTAGAAAGCATTGGGACTGTAAAGAGAGTAAACACACCTGCAGTTTTACTATTTGCGAGCACCATAATTTTTGCTTGCAAGCTAATCTACATTGTATGCGTGGGTCAGAAAAAGGTAGACATAAAAAATTGTACCAGTTTTTGTGTTCATCTTGTCATGCTCCAACCATGAAATGACACAGAAACAGAGAAATTACCTACCTAAAAGCCTGGTGAGGTTTCCAACCTTACACTGTAATGCCATTGCTCTTATGACAGCATGTCTCACGATAATGCTGTGCCTCTAGGCAACTGCTCATCTCCTGGTGAAAACATGAAAGTTGCAGCAGGTTAGCTTAGCACACAGGTTACTCAGTCTTTGACCTTGCTGGGACATGTTGCGACAAGTGAATCAAGCACATATTTAAGTTCTTCAGGACACCTGTCCCTAACATTCATTTATTTTAGATAACAGTGTTACACAGCTGCTGGACTGGACCAGCCCATGCATGAAGTATACAAAACACATTCAAACACCTTCAAAATGTGAAATCCTACAGAAACAAAAGATGCGAGATTAATGTATTGGCTAAAATAGACACTCAGGACACAGCTCTTGTTCTTCAACCCTTGCTCTTATCCGCGCAAATGTCTCCATTACATATACTTCAGGCATTTTTCCATTCAAAACTTCAGTGCTGAGCCTAAAAGCATTAATAGAATTTTGTTTCTAGAAAACTTAGTCAAGCTGAGAGGGAAAAGGGAGCAGACTAGTGCTTGTCTGGCAAAGCAATCTTTGCGTGAGTTAATTGAGGAATGAAGCACAAATACCTTCTGGGGCATCATGTAGAGAGGGGTAATTGATCTTCTCACACCTCGGTATACTGCAAACCTTAACAGGGAAAAAGCAAGTACCTCTTTCCCACTGTTTAATTACATTTCTACTCTACCGTGTGTGTCTCTGCCTGCTGCCTTGCCATTCCCCAGGCTCCGCTACCCCTTCCCTGCTGGCTGCCATCAAGGCCGTCGCAGACAGGTGGGGAAAACGAAGAGTTTTGAGAGCGCTGTGGCCGACTGGAGCAGGGGTGAGAGGAGTCCTGTGCCCAGCCTGCGGGCGGGCGGCTGTTCCACGGGGCAGGACAGCGCGGGGCAGTGCAGGGCAGTGCGGGGCAGTGCCAGGTAGCGTGGGACAGTGCGGGACAGAGCGGGACAGTGTCCCCAGCGTTTCCGGCCCGCGGGGCTGCGGCGGTCGAGGGGGCACGGAAAGCAGAGCTGCCCCAGCGGGTGAGGCCACGGCCGGGGCACCGGTGGAGGCTGAACTGGATGAATCCCCGGAAGAGTTACCGAAGTCCCGGTTCAGGCCGTTGGCACTTGGGGACCTGAACTCACCAGTACGGGAGCTACCTCTGTATCTCTGGCAGGTGTGATCTCCCCTGAGCACACGAGGACCGCGAGTGCGGGCACGGCTACCACCAGACCCCCGCGCTACCCGGGCAGGAGCACCCCAGGGGAGCATCTCTGGGCCGAGGGGTACAGCCCCGGTGCCGGGGGCAGGGGTCGGACCGCCCCGCAGCGGCCCGGCCGGGGGTGCGCCCGCCCCGCGGGGCCGGGGCATTGCGGCGGCGCGGGAGCAGCGCCCGGAGCCGCGCGGCGCCGCTTCCTGCCGCTATAAATAGAGCCCGGCCCAACATGTCCCGGCCGCCGCCGCAGCTGCAGCGCCCGGGGGATCCGCCGTGCCCTCCCGCCGTCTGGCCCGCACGGAGCGCGGTAAGGGGGTGCGGGGCGGGGAAAGCCCCGCGGGGCTCCGCTTCCCGCAGCCGCGGGCGGCGGGGTTCTGGGGCGGCTCGGCTGCCCCGGCCCCGCGGGACGAGCGCCCTCCGGGTACAAGGGTCGGGGGCTGAGTCTCGCTTCGTGCCTGTCTGCTCTTTCTCTCTTTTCTTCCAGACTGCTCTGTCTTGGGCTGGACGCGTTCTTTCTGCCCCCCGAAGCTGTGCTGGCAGGCGGGGATGCCGCCCCGGGCTTGGGCGCGTGCCCGGGGGGCGGGGGGGGCAGCCCCGGCCCCGCCGGGCAGCTCGTACCGTGTCCCTACCCGCGCCGGCGGGGAGGTGGCTCCTGGCACCCTCGTCCATTCCTGCAGTGGTACAGCCACGGCTGTGGAATCCCGGCCGACACGGCAGGGAGGGGAGAGCCACACAGGGACTGTGGCACACGCTGGAGCCGCGACACACACTGCTGCCCACAGTGTGTCACCCACGCAGGGCATCGTTGTGTTTGGTCACACACTCACACAGGTGTTTGTGTTGCAGCCTTCCTCGCTCAAGTGCTTGCATCTGCACCAAATGCTGAGGTGGACCTTGTATTTAGGCTTTTTGGTGTGGTAAACAAAGCAGGTCTCTGCCCTCTGAGCTGGGTCTTGGGGCCTTTTTGGAAAGAATCTATTTTGTGAACCTCAGGTAAACATTCCTCGAGTTTTAGCTTGTCTCCCTCTTTATTTGCTTCTGTTACTCAAAGGGCTGTGTTTCATCTTCTAATGAACACCTCCTGCAGAGCAGGACTATATGTTCTTGCAGAATAGGTGCTCCTCAGCAGCTACCATGAATCCTGTTTGAGCCCTTTCTTTAAAACAGAAGTGATACAGCACTTGTATCTGGCACTAAGGTGTGCTTGTCCAGGAACCCACCATGAGATCCTTCTAAATTGTTCTTTACTCTTGAAGTGCCTTCTCGAAGACACAGCTGTTATAAGCAGCTGTTCTGAGTTGTCTTGACCTCCAGAGAGTGGGCAGTGTGGCTTGCTCCTTGTTCACACCCTTTTTAACTCTGTGTTTCTACTTTTCCCTCTGTTTCATCTGTCTATTAGCTCTCCCAAGCCCAGTTTGGGAGGACAGTGCAGAGACCCAAGAGGCCATCTGGAAAAGAAGAGGTCCTCACAGATTCTATTTTGCCTCTGTATGTTACTCACAGTGTGCCCTGCTTTGGATCCTTGCCTTCAGTGAAGGCAAGAGGGATGGGAGTGCTGCCCTGGAGGGACCTGTTCTGGCAGTGTACCTTTTCAAGTGCTGTGAAGCACGAGGCAAGCTGAGCTGGCATGTACTTTCCCCCCTGCTGTGAGGGGAAGGAGCATACCAGGAGGAAATACAGCTGTTCCAGAGCACTTCTGCCCCATGTGCAGCAGGAGCACGTGAGAGGACGACAGACTCAGAAAGGGAGATTCAGCAAGAGAGTATGAGAGAGTCGGGAAGGAGGGCGGGGTGGGCGGGGAGTAGGGGAAAGCTAGAAACAGAAAGGAAAAGCTTTTTATATGTGCACAAATGTTATTTAAAGATCTGTTTAGCTAGGGCGAGAGCAAATAGCCTAAAACTGAGATTGTGCCCTGTTATTGTTCCTCCAGAAAGCACTGCATTTTGTTGCACAAGTATTATGTGTGTCTTTCTGCCTCACCCTTCTAGGCTCTTCAGCATCCTCTGACCTCAAGCTGAGCAGGATGTTGCCCTTAGCATCTGCCTGTCAAATGTGTAGTTCTCTGTGATGTACATGAAATGATTATTTCCATAGTTGGTTTTAAGGCAAGTTTCCAAGGAATGTGAGGCAAGAGGCATGCCAGTTCCTCTGACTGGCCTGCACTGGAGTGTGAGCTTTTTGGGGCAGAGGACTGTGCCCTGGAGGCTGTACTTACGCTGGGCAGCTTAGGGATTCCTGCCTCTGCTCCTGTCCCTCCCACCCTTCTCTTAGGTCTTACTGCTGCTGACCCCTTCCTTCCACTGTGCTGCAGCTGCTTCAGCCTCTCCCAGTTAGTTGTGGGGTTGTGCTGTAAACTGAATTGCTGAAAAGTTTAGAAATCTGGGTAAAAAGAGAGCAGCTACTGCTCTGCCTGTATAGAATTCCCCTCTCACCCCTGTGCTGACTCTTCCTTGCCTCCTGTTTTGAGATCCCTCACCCCAACTAATGGGAATTTAAACAGTTGAAGTTCTCTAGCTGAGTCCTAACTAGTGTTTCTGCCTTGTTATTTCTACTGAGATTACATGTTTAACTTTCTCCAGCATTAGTTTACTCCCTGAATGGCATCAGGTAGCAAGGGACTGTATTTGGGGACTACATTGCTACAAGACTACTAAACCTTTCTCTTTTTTTATTCTCTTTTTTTTTTTCTTAAGAAAACCCCAGAATTATCACAAAAAGCTGCAGCAAGGCTTCAGTGCTCTTACCTGTGTAGCACAGTCAGAACTGAAAGTGTGCATCTAAACCAATCTATTGGTTATAGAAGGAGCAATTTCCCACCTGTGACAACAGGTATGATTATTACATCTGATGACCTCCAGACCCTGAAAAGGCCCCTGAGGAGGACAAGCAATGCTAATGCACTTGTGAAGGGAGCATGCTGTAGTATTGCTCTCTATCACCTGCAGCACATAAAGTTCTAAAAGCTATTTAGCTTTCTGCCCTGTTTGTATAAGCACCAAGCTGCTTTGGAGGGAGAAAAGGGTGTATGTTGGTGTTGTCTGACAATTGTGACATGAGGACAGGAATACATAGGCTTCCTTTGGAGGCATGTATATTGGTTTTAGTGTACATGTACAATTTAGTAAAGCGACTTTGTGCAGCAGCCTTGAGGAATGTTCTGTGCTTCTAACTGCATTGAATCTCTATCTGGTTAATGGACTTATGTATAGAAAGTATAAGAAATATTGATGCAACAGAGGGGAGGATTTCTTTAAAGTTTATGCTTTTGTCAAGGTAAACATGTTAATTGTGGCTTCTTCACAACAATGAAGTATTATTAAATGCTCGTATGTTCTTTCTACTGATTTCTCTATTCTTGGCTCCAGTGTGAACATTTTCTCCTTTTCTTCTTGTGGTGTACTCTAACACTTGGTCTATGTGACCCCTTATAAAATGGGACTGTTGACTGTCTTGGTTCAAAATTGTTGGTGCTAGCTATATTTGAGTAGGGCTGGGGAGACCAGTCTTTATATGGGGAGATAGTTAAGGTCTGGGATAATAAAAGGGACTTTGGTAGTACCAAAGAGGATACTGGAAGTAGCCACAAATCATCAAAGCAGCTGCCTGTCCTGTGTGCAGTTAACACCTACTTGTTTAGCTCCTTACTTCAAAGATATATGTGAAAATCTGCTATTGAAAAATAACTGCTGAACTGCTAGTTGGCAAATAGCCCAGAAAAGGCATTATTAAAAACAAAATTTAATAAAGATGTCTAGAATCATGCTTTAGTAGAAGGCTTCATTTAAAGTGTTTTGTGTGCTTGTGGTGTCCACTATGATAGTGTAGTGCTGTCACATAGCACCAGCTACACGTGTGCATGTGTCTGGCTATCTGAAGAGCAGGAAGAAGAAAGTAATGAAGTGTTTACTATGTTAGTACTCTCTGTGAGGACTGTGTCACTGCTGCTGAGCCGAGAGTGAAATTTGAATAGTGAAAAGATTATTTTTTTTTCAGTGGAAGTAACCCTGAACATCAAGGCCCTGAAAGATACTGGAGTCACTCTTCAGCCTTGCAAGCAGGCAAGTCTGCAAGAGCAGCTGTCCTTGGGCCTCATCCAACACAGTTCACAAAGATCAGTCAAGAGCGTTTCTAAGGCTGGAGACACAAGTGGCGGGGGAGCAGTTTCGTCTAAATCTGAGAGATGAAAGGAGTTCAGAATAGAAAGTTTTTCCTAATTCCTGGAAGGAGATAGATGAGAAACACAAGGAGTAGTTGAAAGTCTGTTTTGTAACACTTAACTTGGCCGTAACCTCATTAGTGTTCTTTTCGATCTAATTGCACACAAGTACCCTGGAGTTAAAATGTATAGTTTTGTAACTCCTTAAACTACTAATGTAGCAGAAGCAAAAGTTTCTAAAATTTAATCTGTTTGTGTGGCACCCCTCATCTTTAATCTCCTCAGTGTGTATGTGTGTGAAGCTCCTGCTCTCCCACCCACCAGTGCATGCTTTGGTGAGAGAGCACTTTCTCACTTGAGCTAAACTGGAGTATATAACTCATGCTGAAGAAACTACAGGATATTCTTTAACGGGAAGTAATAGAGAGGTTAAATAAATGCTCTTGGCAGTTCGGTAAGCCTGAAACAGCTTGTGCATGTTTCTCTTGTGATAACTTCAGGAAGTGGGGTGATTCCCTCATCCTCCCTCTCTTTAATGTTTTGGGTGAGCGCTGTGCTTGAGTGCTGAAATCCTCTTACATGAAGAGCAGGTAATATGGAACAGGCTTCTCTGTATTTTCCTGGACCCTGACTTAACAGGACCAAAATTGAGCTCTAAGAAGAAATTGCATTCCTCAGCATATTGTCCTGCTTCCTACAAAAATTGCCAGTAAAGTCCTTGGTAGTGAGGGTGGCTAATGACTGCGACTTGTTGTCCAGAGAGATTGTGGAGTCTGTTGTTGGAGATGGTCTGAAAACTGGTCTGGATAAGGGTTGAGCAATCTACTTTAAGCCAGGTTAGCCTTGCTGTAAACTAGATGAGATCTAGCAGTTTGTTCCAGTTAGCTGTATGCTATGTTTTTGCATCACCAGAAAAGCATGGCTGCTTTTGTCTGTTCCCAGAACATGTGGGAATAAAAGTGGTCTCAAAACATCTGAAAATGGCCTTGAGAAGCCTGAATAAAGACTTCAAAAATTGGAGTACATAGAGAAGCATAGTATAAGAAAGTAGTTTTCCCTAAGTCTCATAGCAGCAGGTCAGTAATAGTGCTGGGAGAGGATCATAAATCTCCTGACTGGCAGACTAGTGGCTTAGAAGCTAAGAGATTTTGTCTTTAAACACAAAACTATCTCCTTTCCCTACTCAACGATTTTCAGATCACTTTGCCACAGAGACTACTCTTACCTGCTGATATATCATATTCTTTTTTTCTTTTCTTGCTTTTTCTGTCATATTCACAGGCAGCTTTACTAGAAAAGAACAATTTAGTGCATTGATTTTTTTTCTTATTTTTGGAAACCTAGAAATTCAGATCTGGAAAAGAATTTGGTGAAATAAAAACAAGAGCTGTAAAGGAAATTTTTAGAAAGTGATGTTATTCCCAGTTATTTGCAAAATTAATCTCTTATTTTTTAAGAGAGGAAAAGAGCAGAGAAAGTTGTACACTGAATCTAAGTTTGAATCTCTCTTGGTTTAAAAAAGAAAAAATCACTTGAAAACTTTTAAAAATCTGAAGCTGAGAACAACACAGATCAGCATTTTGTAGAGTATCACGGAAGGAGTTAAGCTGTTAGTTAACTGTGTCTGTGTTTCAAGTCCAAATGCTATGAACAAGGCACCATTCAGATCTTCAGTAATAAGTTATGCTGAATTTGTTATGCTGTGTTTGCTTGAATTCTGTTGAGAGAAGAAAAAGAAAATCCTGTCAGATGAAAAAAAATCATTGCTCTTGTGTTGGTAGCTTGTTTTTTAAGTGATAGAGTAGGATTCTCCTTTTTTTTTTATAATGCGGGGTCATCTGCTAATTATTAGCAGCTGTGGAACTATGGAGTTGCATAACATAACTAAAAGTCCGTGAAGCCTTGCATCACTCAGCAGAGCTATCCATTGCTTATTCTCCACAGTAACAGATCACTTTTGTAGCTCCCTTGACACAAGTCCCTAAATGCTAAGAGGGCATCAGCAGGCAAGGGAAGTTGGGAAATCCTTTAAGTCATAGCAACTAGATAAGATAATGTGTTATTTTATTGTTGCCACAGCCTGTTGTCCAATTATACACATGCATAGCTGCTCTGTGAAGAGAGCTGTGTGTCAGAATAATGCCCTGTAACAGCTGAGCATGCCAGCTACATAAAACTAATTTGTCTAGGCAGCTTTGCTTGGAAGACAGGTATGGGTGCTATGCCCAGCTGCAGTGGAAGCAAGACAAGTGTGAGTGCTAACAAATATATCCCAAATTAGCCATGCTCAGTGATATGGCTGAATATAACAGTCTCTTTTAAGCATTAGAAATGGCCTCTTTACATTGGGAACATGTGTAGAGCCAAGAACTTGGAATTTCTTGGGAAGGGAAACACCCACAGTGCACATGTGAGTGTGCTGACAGGGGCAGCCCAAGGCTGGCAGCTCCAGCCTCTGTCCCCAGGTTTATGGTGCTGGCTCAACATACCAGAAGATTTGGTTAGCAGTGTGAGTTTCTTCCTACTGAACCTGAGGGTATAGAGAACTTAATCTCCTGTGATTCTGACTTCTAAATTATAGACTATGTAATGAATTTTCTAATCCAGACCCTGCTTCTCTGGTTTTATTTTATGGCTATTTTTTTCATCCTGTCTCCTCATTTGCTGGTTTAAAGATCCCCATAGGCAAGAGAGACAATGAAAGGGTGAGTGCAGCGTTATCAAATGTGCAAAATATGATCCTTAAAGTACTTGTTCTTGAGAATTAAGAAAGTAAAATGAGTTTCAGCAGATAGTGTCCCTCTAGACCAGTCCATGCACCCAGTGGCTCTAAGCTGTGCTCCGACCTCTTTTGAACTGAAAGAGAAGTCTGCCTCAGCTTCCATTTTTTCCCCCAACATTTTTTTTTCTCTTTCTTCCTTTGTTTCTTTTCCCCTTTCCTCCCTGCCCTTTCTCCCTTCCACCCCTCCATTTTTAGAGCAATGATATAAACAGTTAAGTGGGAGCTGCTGTATTCAATTATGTTAGTGGTGTCTCTGCTATTTCTGCTGGGAACAAGAGACAGTACCTCATTAGCTCACCTCACTGTAAGGCTCTGAAAATGGTGGGGCTTTTAGCTGCCCTCAAATTGCCCTGGTCCCTGAGGAAAGCTCTAGGTGCTTGGAGGCAGCTTGCAGCTCCAGTTCAAGTAGCACTCTAGAGCTGTAAATGTGGGATTAATCAGAAACCTTCCTTTTTGAGTAGTTTAAACTTTTTGAGTAGTCTAAACTGTGTAAGTAGCATCAACCCGTTAGCTGTTCAACAGAAAGATATGGAGAACAAAAAGCATTTGGTGGGGAAGAAAAGGAAAGATTGCTTATTCTTCCGCTCACTTTCTACCCAAGGAAAGGTTCCTCAGCTATTAATTCAAAGGTACTTACTTTGGTAATGCTTTTTTGGATCACTTTGATTTGTAGTATGGCAAACCAGGACAGCATCAGCCATGCAGTACCAAGGTCTACTTTCCTCTCTTCAATTTACCCCAACTCATCAGTCCTCCTATGACCATCACATCAATCACTGCTCTCATGTCCTGATTTACGCAACATTGACTGACCTACTTTGTGTAACATATTTCCTGAAGTGTTTTTCTGGCATGGAAATGCAAAACAGAATTTTCACTCTTTCTTTCACATTTGAAGCTACTGAAAACAGTTTCTAAAGGAAATATTAAATGTAAACTATAAAAGGTGCTGTGTTGTATATATTGAAAGTAAAGAAACCACTTGCTCACCATTACTGAGTTTGCATGACTCAATGTAATGGTCTCTTTAATGTATTTCTGTTTGGTCAGGTGCTCCTTTGTGTTTTTCATATGGTCATATGTCTTGTCTTTGGTTTTAAGACCACTGAGAAAGGGAATGCATTTGAGCAATGCACAGTAGAATGCATTTTCTATTCCAGTGAGATGAAATGAAAAATCAAATTATAGCAATGTGGTGGTAAGGAAGGTATGCAAGTATGACCATTTCAGTTTTAGGGAGAATGCCATTCACCTGAGGCCACAAAGGCAACACCTACCAGTATATCATAATTTCTGTCTCCAAGCTGCAGTTTTAAACCACTCCAGGCTAATACTATTTTGAAACAGAGAAAAAGATAATCCTTAAAAGTACAGCTTTTCCTGTTAATAGTTCTGAAGGCATCTTGGAACCTGAAACTCTCAAATGGCAGCAGACTGCCCCCAAACTTTTTCTTAATAGTAGGCAGAAGCAAACAATAAAGAAATCCTTCTCCCTTGGAACTTCCTCCTATACTTTCAAATAGAAGTTCTGCATTTGATCTTAATATGTGGCTTAGGAAGAGACAGAAAAAAATATTTCATGGCCCAATTTACTTTCAATAGATTATTCTCAATTGAATTGATTAGTGTGCCTTGGGTGTAAATGCATAGTTCATATTCTTATCTCATTTGAAATTAAAACTAAAAACAATGATGCTTTTCAGAGTGAACCAGCTTACTCTGAGGAATTGCTGCATACTAATACTTACTTGTACCCTTAGGTGGAACTAGAGCAATATTTTATTTCCTCATTTATTGGTTATCTTTTTCATAGCAGCTCTCCACAGGATCAGTGTCTCTAAATTTTATTATAGCTTTTTCAGTTTTTATTTGTGCATCCTTAAAAAAGTGTGCATGCTGACTGGTGTCAAGATGAAGACAAATTAACTTGAGCTGCTATAGGGAACTAGAAAATGAAGTGTTCCATAACTGAAAAACAGCTTGAGATGACTGGACAGTTCACTCTTTATTCATCTAAAATGTGCCTGTTTTTCAGCAGAACATCCCTGATAATGTGAGTGAATTGCAGGGTAAAACCCAGTTGGATGTCAGCATATGCAGTACTTAAATGAGAACACTGAGGGATTTTGTGCTTCCAAGGGAAAGAATTGTCATTGTTGTCTTCTGGTTTGTGTTACTTTAGAAGTTCCCCAAGAAAGTTTCCTCTTAGGAAGAATAATTGTAAGGAAGAATAGTCGTTTATAGTAAAAGTGGTATATGACTTCTCTTTTTTGTTTAGACTGAAAGCTTTTTTTTTCTCAGAAATTTGTTCACTGTGCTCTCACTAATGGTGAAGACTGAGGAGGCATTAAGGAAACCATGGTAATTACCGCACATGATATAGAATACAACAGCATTTACACATTCCAAGGCCTTTGCTCCAGGCCATCCACTATGAGAGATGGATAGAATCAAATAAAAACAGAATCAAAAGACCTCCAAGAAGGGAAAGTATATTTAAAAAGTGTGTTTTCATTTTCTTCTCTTTATATAGAGATAAAGAGATGTCTCACTGCTATTTCACATTGAGGCTTTATGCCCTAGGAAGTGAGAACAGAGATAGACCAAAAGAAATCACTCTGGACTAGCAAAATGTCTGGTAGGTGCCACCCCAGCTCCAGTCCTGCCCTTGATGTAAGGCTGCTGAGATGAGACCAGTGGAGTAGGATTGCTCCAGATAAGGTCAGGACAGCATTTCCCAGGGCTTTCCCCTTGGCTATTTTCTGTTAGGCTTCTGGAGGCGATCCCTCTGTTCCCTGGTAGACCCTGCTGGTTATTTTTGGAAATCAGCATCCTGAAGGCAGGATCACTCATTTTTCTGCTCTAAAGCTCCAGTGCCCATGACATCTTTCTTTTAAAGATTTCCTGGGTCACTCTGATGTGATTGTGTTGGGAAGGAAAAGATGCAGATTGTCTGCAGGCATGTTTGATGTATAAACTTTCAGTTTTTTCCAGTGACATTGTTGCAAATTGCACTCTCAATTTCTGTATTTCACTCTGGCATGTCCAGGTTTCTTCATTTCTCAATGGAGCATGTGACCTCTGGTATCACTGTAATGTGCATTGGTTCAGGATCTCAGACTCTGTCACTAAGGAATACTGCCTGGTATAGGGCAAGTATAACATGAGGGAATTTTTAAATAGTTCTTCAGGGAAATAACCTCATGGACAATCAAGGGTCTTCAAAACCAAAATTTCCTAAAGTGATGTGAGGTGCTGGCTTTGGCATTAGCAGTTGAGAGAGCAGTCCTTGTCTTATTTAACACCAAAAAGCCCAAAGTTAAATGTCACAAAGTTTACTTAAATCCCATCTAGCAACATCGTGAAACTTCAGGTAGCCATTACAGCCTGTCTCACAGCTGGTGCAGCCAAGCCCCTGCTGGTACCATGTAGTGACAGGGAAGCAGGTGAAGAAACACCTTTAGACTCCTGCAGTGTGTGGGGATGCTTTGAGGCATTGCTGATGAGAGCTGGGGAGTATCAACTGCAATTCATCCTCTGTAAGGAACTGTGCTGGGTCTGCTGGGACTTGGCCCACAGACCAGCTGGAACTGTTGGGCTCTACCAAAATGCCTGTGACTAATCTGTCCTACCCCAAGGGGCCCATGCTTTTAGTCTCTCCCTCACTCTGGGGCAGCTGTAATTTATCAGGCCAAGCAGGAGAGTTTTCAGAGGTCCTTGCTGTTTCCTTCTGTGCTGTTCTCTTAGGTCACTGCTGTGGTACAGCCTCTCAAGAGAGCCAGCCAGTTTTGCTGAATAGTCTAGAAGTTGGACTGCAAGGTATTTCTGCTCTGTTAGCAGCACTTGCTTCAAACTACACAGTTGGGAGTTTCTGTTGTGCACAGGTAATGCACTCGGAGCCATTAGCCATATACTTTAATTTTTCTGTTCTCTGCTGGGTACTTGGCCTTTTGCTAGTGGGAGAGGAAAAAAGAAACAAAATACATGTAGAGTGGGATGCAGACAGATGATTCCAAGTTCAGTCATGTGACAAACTTTGCTAATGAGGGAGACCTGTTGCCAAGCTGTTTTGAGCTCCAGTATCATACCACTGCCTCGACTTTCAAACTCAACCTGTACCTTTGGGTTATCCTGATTGACAGTTCCCAAGCATGTTATGGGAACTTGCATACCCAAGGCATGAGAAGGCCAGGTCCTTTTGTTTTTCTAGCTGTGTGAACAGCCGGGTATTCCCATAGCCTTTTGAGATGGAGGTATTTCTTTGTCTTGAGTGCAGTCTCCTGATAACTGACTCAGTTTCAACAGTGGATGATACCAGGTTTTGATGAATGGTAATATAGGACATTTTATTTCCAAATCAGCAATTTGTCTAACCCAGGTGAGCTGTTACTAAACATTGCTTTCTGTCAAGCTTAGAATGGTCTAAGTGCAATGAATTGGTAATGCTAAGTCTGCAAGACAGAAGTTCCTTCTCAAAGTGACATTGAATGACTTTCATGCTGAAAGCCATCATGAAGTAGTCAGATTGTCAACAAGGTCGGAAACTGTTCCTGATGGCTAATGAGTGATCCTTTCAGACTAGGGCCAGCACTTGGCACAGTGCTGTTAGCAGTCTCACTGGGATGTGTCCCATGTAGCTACTCCTCATGTGCGAGTGAGATCTAGGATTTCACAACAGGGAAGAGGTTTTTTTTACTGTCTAAGGAAACAACAACATTAATTT
The DNA here is from genome assembly GCF_047495875.1 of Pithys albifrons albifrons. NCBI lineage: Eukaryota > Metazoa > Chordata > Aves > Passeriformes > Thamnophilidae > Pithys > Pithys albifrons. Next base: position 22,468,799 of record NC_092465.1, on the reverse strand, counting down.
CGAAGGCTGATCCAGGTGCTTTTCATGGTCTCTACAATTCTCTGTCACTTTTTTTAACTACTGGTTTCCTAAGTCATAGTAATTGCATAGATAATTGAGAATGTGGTATGCGGTCTATATACATATTCATATACTGAGCCTCCCTTTCTCCTGTATATTCTTGGGAGAATATGGTTGTCAGTAAGTATTAATGAAACAAAAGCACATGATCTGATCTTGCACTTGACCTGACCTTGCTCGCCTTACTTGGGCATAGTTCAAATCAGTATGGGATTGCTGACACTTGTACGTAAGCAAAGATTAAAAGGTCTCATCCATTATACAACAGAGAAGCTGATTCTGTTTTATAATCACCCAGTAAGTATACACAGACTCCCATCTGTGGCAATATTTGGCATCCAGTTATTCCTGATGTGAACTCTGCCACCCATGGGAAGAATGAAAGAAATGGACTAAAGTTCCCAAAGATTGGGACCTGCTTTCCCTTTGAAAAAAATTTAAAAGGACATGAACTTTGGATAGGAGATTGAGAATGTAAAGGGGAAATAAACTAGGCAGCAGTAACAGCTTGAAATTGTGTCGCCTATGACAGGTGAAAAATTGCCCTTGGCAATGAATATCTTTTAATTTTGCCGTCATAGCAGGCTCATGTATTGAAAAAAGGCACTTGAAGCCTAGGCATGACATTAGCAAAGTATAACAAACACTGGTCTAGAAAAACAGCTAGGCAGATTTTACTGGGCAAAGAATATTGAAAATACTTTTTGTAAAGATATCAAACGTTGTTTCTTGTGTTGGTGGACTTGCTGAGTAATCTCATATTCTTTGATGGGGTCAAAGACAAACTGTGTCTCAAGCTCATTGTATTAAAAAAAGCAACAAACTAAGAAATTAGGTTTTATGTGAAAATAAGTATTGGAAACAACAACCAGTGCTGTTCCTTTTATTAAAACTTCCTTTTTGGGGTTCTAAGAACATATTAAGGTTATTAGAAATATCTATAATGATGTGAAGGGACTTCCACAAAGATGGAATTCTCCTTTTAGAAATCTATTTTACTATATATATTATAATAATATGTATGCAGCACAGAACTCTTCTTCAGGAGTCTATTAATGTCTGTATTATAGGAGCAGGGAGGACAACTAACTTTGAGAGCAAGGTTTATCAGTTCAGTGGTTTTCACTCAAGTCATGAAATAGGCATTTCTAGGCATAGTGCATTGTCTTAGAAATGGCTTTTATTTATGTGGCTGTCTTCTTAAAGGATAATCTGTGGCCAAAACCAAGTGTGATAGCTGAAAATGTAATGTCCCATACACACGTAGCTGTATAAAGGGTTTTGTCTCAGAATTTTTGGGGGTTTGATTTTCTTTTTTTTTTCCACTGGTTTCAGACAGGACAGGAACAGTGTGAAAATTCTTCATTTTCCACATGTACATGACTACAGAGGGAAAATCTGCTAGAAAATTTTTATTCATCAGATTTTGTTCACCTCCTGGATGAAGGACAAAATAGATTCTCTGTTTTATCTGGTGTGATTCTCCCATCCCTGAGGAATGTGTTAATATTTCATCATTTTGAAGAAATGTAGTGGGCAACATTAAATATTTCCATCACTCCGAAGTCACACAGATGCCACCAGGATATCTAGCTCTACATCACACATGCTCTAATTCACCCCAAACACCCACTGTTTGCTAATCTTCAGCCCCCGTCTGTGCTGATAATGAGAAAGAGGAAATGGAAACAGCAGGGATTATATGCTATTGAGAAGTCCCAGTTTCCATGCCTGGTTGTAATTCTTTCAACAAACTTGCCGACTGTGCTCCTGCTTTGAAGTTTGAACACCTCTGTATTAATGCTTGGCTCTGGTGATTTGGCTAACAGATTTGGGGTTGGTTGGTTTATTTGTAGTTGCACATTAGCAGTTCAACATGATGGCTTACTCTTGCACTCACCTGTGTCTGCTCAAAGGCAGGAGCAGTACAGATTGTTTTTGCCTGAGCACTGACATATTAGTTTTTCATATTTGACGTTGACAGGTACCAGACAGAAAACAGTCCCCATCATATCCATTACTCTGTGTGTGCATGTGTGTATGGTCATAACCATATTGGTGAAGGGTGTGAGTTTCCATATAACAAATAAATAGGACCTATTTTTATAAGACAAGGGGTGTATTGAATGCTGGATTTTAGCTTCATCTGTTAGCCTGGATCACCATGTCTGGTATATTCAGATGTGTGAATGTAGGGTAGTGCAAGTTTCTAATCTAAACCAAAAACCTCAGAGCCCGTGATTGCCTTTTTATCCCTGTAGCACTGGACAAGCTTATCATTTGTGTAAATAGCTTTATAGCACTGGCTATTAACATCCTTGTGTAGCTTATCTGTTAGGCCACAGTGCAACTTCTTATTGCTGCTGGGGCGCTCCTTTATTCATAAATCAAACACTATTTGATCTCATGGCAAATGAGGGGAAGTCAATTTATGGTTTCTGAAACAACTTGTGCTTACTAGCGCATGCTTCCATTAAGTACCCAGATGTACATAAAGAGCAGCTTCAGTTATGCTTTCCACTTAGAAGCCAAAGAAAGGGTTTTGTCTTTTGTACGTATGAGGTGAGACAGCATTAGTTTCAAGTTGTTGGCTTACATAAGATTACTGCCAAAAGTCTCTGTTAAAACTTTGCTTCTCTGGAAGGTGCTGGCCAACAGATTCCTCATCTATGACAAGGATGGAGAAATAAGTCGTTTGTTCACAGAGGATAGAATTTATCAGGCTTCAGATGTTTCTCTTCATGTCTTAATGGTCCATAGTCAGAGTTGACAGATGACTCAGCAAACCCTGTTGTGAGACCTCTGTGGACACAGCGGGTCCCCTGGTGTCATACAGTTGCCTCTGCTGTCCCTGCAGTGTCTTCTCCATGGCTCCACTGACAGGCATGGTGCGGTGCTGCTGCACTCTGAACTTGGCTGAAGCAGTACCTTGGGAGGCTGTTTTCCTTGGGCACAGATTAAAAGTGACTGGGAAACTGCTACATGTTACCTGCTGGGCAAATGAATTCACCCCATCTTGAACAACCCTGAGTACCTGGGGAAGGATATAAAGGTACATTTGCCCTACCAGCAACTCCAAGTATCGCTCTGGCACAGTCCAGTATATATCACTGGATCCTCATACAGAGAGGTTGACACATTAGAATTGACTTTGTAAACGTAGCCCCTTCTTAAAACAGAGAGAAAAAACCCTTCTCTTGTGAGGGATCCTGGCTGTGTGAAGCTGCTGTGGAAGCAGCTGGGGGAGGACAAAGAGGCAGTGTGCTGAGAGCAAACATGGCCACTTCCTGAACTCTTCAACTTCCCCTCAGTGCCTCTGAAGCTCAGGGTCCGGCATATCGTGTCTCTGCACGCTTACTGAGGGGAAAATGCTTAAGCTGCATGAGCCTCACAGTCCTCTCAAGTGTCTTCCAGTGTAAATAATACCTTGGCAATTTGTCCCAAAACCTTCAGTGGGGGCAGAGCAGGTGCATCTGCAGACATGTGTTTGCACATGCACTCTTACTACAGCTGCAGGAGCTCAGATGTGTGTGCACAAGTAGGGGGTATGTGTGTGCTCTAAAAGTGTCTCATGCAAATCCATTTTGTGGATTAGTTTTTCTGAGTCATGCATGTATTTCTTTTTGTGTGGATAGATATCCTTTGCACGTTTACACATAAAATACATCTCTTACTAACTGGATGTGATTTGTTCAATACTTAACTGCTGCTCCTTGAAATCCTGTTGTTGCTGCCTCTTTGCTGAAGATCACTGCTGCCACATCTCTGTGGGATCCTCAAAACCATTGCCACACCATTTCCAGTGGGATTAGGCAGATTATTTTAACCCACTGATAAAAATTACTGTAGCTAGGTTGGTTTGTTTGGTAGTAGTAAATTAACAGGCAGTGGTAGGAAGCTGCCAGGTTGGCTTGTTTGGTAGTAGTCAATTATCAAGCAGTGGTAGGAAGCTCTGAGGCAGCAGATGGGAATGTAATCCCTGGCTATTGGTCACCGGGAGGCTGCTCACAACACCAATGTCTTCATCTGGCACAGTTTAATTTAAAAGATGACATTTTAGTGGAAACCTCTTAATTTATGTAAAATTACATAGAATGCATCAATTTGTGGGCAAAGAAGCAGCTTCCATTGACTTTCTCTGGATCTGTCGTTGTATCTGTGGTTTGGTGTTACAGCCTGGGTAGTGGCTTCCTGCTAACACTTGTGCCCTCTCACCTCAGAGTGAGAAAAAGAAAAAAAATCACCCTTTGACAACGAGATCAGTTCCTCAATGTGATCCATGGCACAGGCTGTGGAACCACTGTGCCAATACACCTGAGACAGCTGTGGAGTGCAGTGGGAGAACTGAATGGTGGTGGCAAGACAGCCATGAATAAGTGTTGTTGCCAAAAAATTTGTATCCCACTGTCTGTTTGTTCACTCTCCTCCTACCTTCGAGGTCTTCCTGTTCACACTTAGGTGCAGCTAAGACCAATCTGTGCCCCAGCATAGATATTTGCAGTCAGTCTGTAAGGAAACTCCTCTGGCTTTGTAACCCACGGCCTTCACACAGTTCTTGCCAGGCTGATCAGTGCCCCAGGCATTGGCTGTAGTTATTTCAGCTCTCACTAAATAAAGGGATGTTTATCTCCACCCCTTCCATTAGCCTAATTGAAGAGTGTTTACCATGTTCCACAAGGAGCATCTTCCAGCAGAGCTGTATGTCCTTACTGACCCTGGTCAGACCATTCTGCCTCTCCTCTGGTGTGGTAGTCTTCAAACTTTATCTCCAGGCTGTCAGTATTTTTGGTGTTGGCACTACTTAGGATTAGATTGCCTTTCCAAAATTGATGTGACTTTTAAAAAAATTGTGATGAAGCAACACCTATTGACTAGTCTTGTAAAGATACTACTCTAATCCAGGACTTCACTGTCCTTCCTTTTATGACATATATTCAGGCCTGTTAATCCCATCACTAGATAACAGTATATGGATGAACACTCCTTCAACTGAGAAAACCCCTACTCTTCTGAAGACATAAACTACTTTTCATGGGACTCAAACTTCTGTTTGCCATATTCAAAGGAAAATATTTCTGAAAATTACTGATAAATGCATCTGTTTCAATTCGTCAGTTCATTACACTGAAAATTTGATAAACAAATATCCCTTAACTGAAATTTCCCACGCCTGCAGTCTAATTACATTCTCCACTACTGCATTTGTTTCCTCTTTAAAAGAAGGAGGGGGACACTGAGCATACTGTAACAGAATCATATTCAGCATTTGGTATTAATGCAAAGAAATAGTACCATTGACTCATGGAATGATTCAGAAGGCAGTAGAGGAGGGCTCTCTGTGTAGGCAAAAATGTCAATGGTTCAGTATTAGATCAGAAATTTCTTAAACATGTTCAGGGAGACTTAGTTGTTTCATCTGATTTTAAAACATAAGCGAAATGAGTCTAGCAAGGTGCAGTGAGGAAGTGTGGTGTCACATGGCACTCTACAGGAAACGAGACCGAAGCTGCTGGGGAAGTTAGAACTGGGTGACCTCCAACGGATTCAAATAGCACAGGTTAGTTTTCTTAAAACATCTTTTTAACTGTCCTACAGGGGTTCTGCCTGTATATTTTCACTGATTTTTGGCAGCAGAGGATAAGGAGTGCCCGTATGGCAGTTGTGAGCAGGCAGTAAGCAACATGGGCTTTCAGAGCAGAACTGTACAGGGCAAAAATAGGAAGCTCATCTGTAAGTTAGCTTGGTTTGTGGGAAGCTTGGAGCCTGCCCTGCAGTACAATGGCAGTGTGGACCTGGCTAATGTTAGAAGTACAGATGAAATCCTCTCTATCTTGTTAAGAATTTTCGTACAATAAGTAGAAGATCTGTATTTTTAATGGAAGTGTTCAGTGTTAATAAATACCGGAAAGCACTTTTACAAGCACAAGTTAAAACCATTGAGTATAGTGAAAACCTCCCTTTGTTTGCTTTGGCTGTACTGAGTAGCTCTTCTTTTTGATTTTACTGGTGTAGCCTCTTGTTAAGGTTTTCTCTGGTTCCTAGTGATTTCTGTTGAGGAATTCCATCACAGCTTTTCCGTGCTGGAGGGTTTTGCCTTGGGAGCACACTGTATTGGGAATCAAATGGCACTAGGTTGGTTTTAGAGAACTTGGGAGCTCTCAGAGGCAGACAGTTTAACAGGATGTACCTTTGTACTCCTGTGCTAAAATGTAATTCTTACTTTTAAATTACTAGGTGATTTTGTTTAATTCAAAATCTTAAATGCAAAGTTGGAATGAAAGTTACAAAGAAAACAACCTTTGTGATGATAAAATATGGTAGTGACACTGCACAAAATCTGAACTAAAACTAAATCCCAGCATGGGCCCATGTGTGGTGGTGGTGGGAGAGCATGGGGGGAAGAGGAGGAGCCACACGGGGCTCGGGCAGTGGTGGCTGGAGGTGAAGGTTCTGAGGTCTCCCCGGCTCACCAGGCAAGGTCACATCCTATGGGGCAGCGGGGCTGGGACAGTGGTAGTAGCAACAATCTGGCATGTAGTGCAGGTGCTGGGGATGACAGCACCATAACAAGGGCATGACAGACATTAAAATCACAGTTCTGAGTGTCAGGAAAGCATTCCTAAAACTGCCCGTACTTCTTGCCAATAACGTAGAAATAATGTAGAAAAGCAGACTAAGCTGCACATCTCTCTCACCCTCCTCGTACCACCTAGCACGTTCATCCTGTTCTCGGCGTGGAAACATCTGTGTAAGATGGACGCAGTAGCTCAAGATGCACCACCCTGCATGAGCAGGGTATTACTCAGCTCCTCCTGCACGTGGAGGTGGATGCTCTGTCTGGCTTTGCTGCAGGGCACTGAGGGTCTTGGCGAGTTTGGAATGAATAGCAGAGCTCTGTTTCTGGGCAGTTAACAAGTCTGTGGCTCAGCCTTGCAGAGATTGCTCTCATGTTTCAAGCTTTGGGGTTTTACACATAGAGAAGTCTTAGCTGGGCTCCTCTGCTTCTGTAAAACCAGAAAGTTTCCAGAGGGCCAAGTTCTGCCCCACATCAGCCTTTCTGATGTATTAGGATTTATAGTACTGCTTAACTAGGAATGTGATTTTAAAACAATTTAGTGAAATCCCACTGCAGACATTTTCATTTCAGGCTAATCCTGTTTTATAGTGGTTCATCTCAAATAGATTAAGCGTTGTTTTAAGCTAAATATAATGGCTTGTAAATAATATATTTGAGCTTCTGCAGTGGATTCTGCCAGGCATTTGAAATTGAATTAAAAATAAACTAATACACTTTCCTAAATAAATAAACCCTATCACTTCTACTCTGCTACCAGGAATGAACACAGGCAACCAGGATTGAAAAAGCAGGAGTGGTTGGTGAAGAGGGGGGATTTCTGAGTGGGTCCTTTCCACCAACTTGTATTATGAAAACCAGGGAAAGAACGTTTCTTCCTCTAACAAATTAAAATGGAAATCTGCAAAATAAGGAAAGGGAATAAAGACTACAGACTAAACAAAATGAAATAAATATGCATTGGAATGAGAGAGAAGGAAACAAAAAAAGAAAATAGTAAAAAATAGAACCAGATGGGGACAAATTCTGTGCTCAGGAAAAAAAATTATACTCTTCCGTTGAATTTCAGAAGGAGGAAAGACTGTGTGCCTGTGTTTGTGTGTATTCATAGCATCTATGGAAGAAAAATACATTTTTCTGTATGACTTTTTTAAATTGTTTGTTTGTTTCTTTCCCTTGGGAAGTGTTGGTATAGAAGTTTGTAGGTTTTAGAGAAATTCAAAGTTAGATGAAAGCAACAATGAAGAATCCTTAATTCTGCAAATTAAGAGAATTAACCAGTCACTGCCACCTTAGTCAGTGGCCAGTTTTGCTCCTCAAAAACCACTTGGCTGCATTACTCTGTTGACCTTGTGTCCACTGTGCACTTAGATCCACATCCACAGCCTCTTACTGTCTGCAAGGGGAAAAAGTAGGAGTTAAGATGTGCCACAGCAACTACTGCAAGCCTGAACCACATAGGCCAGTGTCAAAGTGTTTACAGCAGGATCCCCTTGTGGATTTCATTTCATCACACAGTGTATTGCAAAGGTTTCATGGTAGTGAGGGACTGGGTGAAGTCTTGGGACAGATTTCTAAATAGAAGTAAATCTGGAAAATGCTGAATAGTTACTCTTCTTATACTTTATTTTAAAATTACTGGATTGTTAATGACATTTGGTTGTTCTAATACTAAATAGATCAAATGGACAAGTGTATCTTTTGCTGGAACATTACTTGCTGCACATCTGTCACATCTTTCTGGCTGTTCCCTCTGCCTTCCTTCCCCCAACACATGAAAGCAAGCTCTGTAATTAGCTGTTAAAAGCATCTGCACATTGAAGGAGGTTAATTTTACTTTTGTTTAATTTATTTGTTTCAGCTTTTGCATGCATTTTTCTCTAGCCTAAACTACAGAAACCTCCTTATTACAAAACTAGTCATTGAACCATTCTCTTATGAGGAGCAACTGTAGTAGTGGATAACTGTTCGGTTTTACCATCACATCCATCTACGGATTTTTTATGCTCTTCTGTTTTCCCTCCACCTTTTACACTGGCTTTTGCTATGCTATGCTGAAGTTAGGGGAATTATCTTAAATTTCTTTGAGAACAAATTGGGTCCTTTGACCTCAGGGACTGATAGGGAGAGCACAGCCAGTGTGTTTTCCTGTTCTGAATCGTCTTTAGAAGAAGGGAGAACTCTTCTTTACATGCTCCCAGTTTCTCATGCAGAACTTCAACTCATGCAAGGAAATACAGAGTAGATATGTACTCAGGCTCTGTGATCCCTAATGGTTCACAATTAATAATTCTTTTCTTTTCTTCCTTGCAGGAGTGTGCAACCTGGGAAATGTTATTGCAATATAATTAACTTCAAAAAGTGTATTCTGGACTGAATTGACCAGGCCTTCCCTTCTATGAAAGCATCTCTCCTGCTGGTGACCAGGTACAGAACCTGTGGGATTTGCACCAAGAGAGGAATGGAAGGGGGTAGAAGTCATGGTGTGAGCAGCAGCTTAGGGAAACATCTATGGTGTGTGTCATTCCTGGCCTGTAAGAGTTGGAAGGCATAGAGCCATCTCTGTGTCTTAGATTGCAGTGTGACAATTTAGGAGTCATTCTTCTCTGGGGCAGGATTAATGGCAGTACCAATTTACTGGCATGCTCTGATGTGGCACACCTTTCCTAATGACAAATTTTGGTGCTTTATGTTACATCAAATTTTATGCCAAACCCACAAGCTTTTAACATTTGCGGAGGGTTGTTTTTTTGGGTGTTTTTGGTTTTTGGTTTTTTTTAATTCCAGTAGCACAATGCTAACAGTGAAGAGATTTAACACATGGCAAGTAGGTCAGGAGACCCGAGGTATTTATTATATGACCAGGCACTGTTAATTTGTAGTTGTTCTGACTTAGAGCAGATGACATTACACTTGAAAACTGCACGGTGAAGCCTGCAATGTTTATGGTGTGATGCTAATGAACAGTAATAGTATGAAAAGGTTCCCTGAGACATACAGTTAGTAAGAAAGAAAGAACTTAATTTGTGGATCCACAACTCTCCTCAGGCCTGATGGACTGCTACCAGATAAGGATTGGTGAAAGACTATTATTTGGAGAGTTATTTCCACAGGACTGAAAAAGAGGGTACTACTGTGTGATCAGTAGTCAAACACACCTGTTTGGACATCACTGGTAGTAAAGGATGGCCTGTTTGGAGGAAGGACACATGCAGATAGGGAAAATATGAGTATTTTTAAATTGACATTTATATTTTATTTCAAATTAGTAAACTGTATGCTGCAAAAAAACCCTAAAATGCAATACTGAGATAAAGATGGTGAATTATGTCACCCTCACCTATTTTAGGTATGATATGGGCTTATGGGACGTCCCAGGAACAGCAGTAATGATGAAAGACAGCACAAATACAGCCTGTGAAGAAAGACTGGAGGAAATATGATGGCTTAGCCTAAAGAGGAGAAGATCAAAGAGACATGTAAACAATTTTCAGATAGCCATGAAGAGGAAAGGAATAAATTCTATGCACCAGTCATAAATAGGATGAGAAACTGTAAATGAAATCACAGTAAAGGAGGTCTAAATGAGATATGAGAAAGATGACTGAGGAATATTGAAGAATTTCCATAAGTGGAGATTTTCAGAGAAAAAGAGGTAAATACCTGCCAGGAATGATATAAGCCATAGTGACTCAGTGGAAGAGTAGATGCCTTCTTCCAGCCCTTCTGTCTTTTAGTCAGTATTTCAGTCTCCTTGTTGACAGCAATTCAGAATTTTTCTGGTTGTTGATGAGAGCTGATCAGTTACTTAAAATTAACATTTCCATATGTACAGTACAGTAAATCATATACTCCACTTTTCAGGGAGGGAAGGTAAAATTCTGTTCTGGAGTTTCCTGGGGAGATTTTGTTCTTGTAATTTGGGAGTGAACAGGTAATATACTCAGCACTGTGGGAAAGTATTGAGTTAGCAGCTGGCACATAACAGAGGTCTGCTCCTGCTGTAAGAGGGAGACCTGAAAAGGCAGGCCCTGCTGCTTTCTCAGGTGAACAGTTGCGTGAAACTGCTCATTTTTAGCACAGACCTCAGGGTACTAAAGGCAAACTTCAAACTCATGCTGTCTGCACAAAACCAGCTTGGTCTGCATTGAACAGCATGTCCTAATAGCAAGTGTTGATGGATCAGGGCTCACCTGGAGAAGCATTTGGCTGGAAAGTTCATGCTTTGTTCGCACAGCAGCGCTGGTGCCACCATACCCTTTCTGTCTAGAAGTGAGGCTTCCATGTGGTGGTACCTGGACTGGCACTTCCTGCAACCCAGTCTCCTGTGAGTCTGCCTGCTCACAGGGGTCTTGGCAGATACAGAAGAAAACAATGATCCTTTGCGAGTCATTAGAACTGCAGTTTAAGACAGGAAGTAGACTTCATGAGAGTAATAATGTCTTATGACCCAATAAATCAATCCAAAGCTTCCTTGCAGCTGTGGGTTTGATCCAGCTATTACAGTGCTCTGAGTTTGGAAAAAGTTTTCTTTTTATCTGGAAGCTTGTAGCCTCAGATTTGAAATGGCTCCTAACTCCATTTAATTACAAATTCTGGTTTTGAAAGCACAGAGTTTAGAGTCATATTTCAGTCTCCTAAATGCTAAGCTTAGCCTTCAGATTTTCTTAAAACAAACCCAGTCTGGTTTTGCCCATGCAAGCTAACCAAATCATTCAGCCAGTCTAACCAGGGGTTTGGCCATATTTACAGGATTTTGCAGATGTGATGCTAACTTTAGCTAGGGCTTAACAACTGTGACAGCCACTCCTATTACAAATAAATTAAAGGGGAAATTGCTTGCCACCCTTCAGTACCTGCTGTTTCAGGGCATCTGCACTGAGCACTTCAGCCTGCTGTGACCAATTTGTTTTCTCCTCTGAGCTTCTGGTAGACTGGCATTAGCAAGGACAAATTTGAGCAGTCCTATGGAGTAAGAACATTCTAAAGAAGAAATGCTAGTGTAGAATTATGGTACGTGGGTACTTTTGGTTTTGTGAGTATATGTTTTTGTGGCAGCAGTATGTCATACATACTTTTTTTTTAGCTTAAACTACACCAACTATAACTTTTTATGCCAAAGGCTGTATTTGGAATACCAGCAGAAGCTCAGCTAGTCCTTGCCTGGAGGCAAATAACCTCCAAACCCAGCTGCTTTCTGGGCACCCCCTGAGGTCCTGCACGGCCTGTGTGCCAGTCTGCCTCAGAGCAGCCAGATAACACAAAGGTGTGATGCTGGCTGGGCACGGCTTCCAAAAATCTGACAAGAACAGGAGGTGCTGCTGACCCCAGAGCAGCTGGCTGGGGCACCTTGTCTCTTCTCAAGCAATGGTTTGCAGCACCTGCCGAGTGGAGGCAAGATGTGGGTTTGTCCCTCTTGTCATATTCAGCTGCCTGGTACATCCTCCTGGCTCTGACCTGTGCAGTCAGCTGGATGTGACCTTATGGCATATGTCACTACAGTAGCCTGGACCCCCTTGTAAACCCAAGCTCTCCAGACCTGGCACCCACATGGCACACTGACTACATTTGCTGCATGGAAACCTTTGGTTGTTGAAAGTTGTAGGAAACAATTAGATATATAAATATTTAAAATACAATGCAAATAACAGAGTGGAACTGCTTGGTTTTCCCTTGGGCAAATGCTGTCTTTTAGTGTGTGTTGACTCAAACAGCTTCACCAGTAGAAAGTGGAGGGTGCTGTGTGTTTCCAGCTGCATTGTGATTGTGCTATTTTCCTTCTCGGGAAGGCAGCACAGGACACGCCTCCTCTTTGCTTAGGGGAAGATCGACACGCTCTTGCCCTAAGCTGTGAAAGACTTTGCTCTGCCTATTTTTTTGGCAGAATCCATTAATAATCATTCTTTCCATCTTCTCTTCTTTGCTCACTGGCTAAGTACTTGCCATGTGCAGCTGTAAAAAGTTGTTTCCAAAGAGAAATAAATTGGAGCAAAAACTTCTGTAATCGGAGATGTGGAGGAAAGCAGAAGGGCGTTTTCAGTTTGGTGTCCTTGATTGCTTTTTGTTTCACTTGTGCCATGCTTTAAACTAGAGCCCTTTACAAGATTGTGGGCCATCTTGCTTGTCTGCATCTGTGTCCTCCTAGTCTTAGCTCTATAGCACTGACTTGCCTCATGTTCCTCCTGGGACCAGGGATAATCAAGGCACCAGGAGTCAGTAAGGTAGCCCTGTGCTAGGATGGCAGTGGCATGTCAATGCATTAAGGAAGCTAAGAAAGTATAAACATCTAGCAATTGGATTTAGATGTCTAAGTTGTAAAATTTAGTTTGAATATCAAGGTTACTGATTGTAGTTATAGTTTTTTGGGATGTTTTTCCTAAAAATATTTTTTGATTAAAGCCATCAGTTTATCAAAACCTATCAAAACTTTTATTTTTCCCCTGAGATCTAGGTGAATTTGGCACTAAATTTAAATTTTACAAATTAGAAAATTCTAAAATGAGGTTCAAAAAGAAAATTTAGAACACCAGAAGTGAAATATAGGATATGCTGAAATTTGTGCTTCTAACAAAAAAAAAAATTGGTTGCTTTTTAATTCCTGATTACGACAGAAATTCCTTATGTCTCAAACTTTGACAGGACATAAAATTTATTTTCCACTCTATCTTTTTTTTTCCCCCTAAACTGCTCATTATTAAACCCACACAGACTTTACTGCTTCTCCAGGTAGATCAGGGAATCCAAATTCCTACACTGGGTTTCATGTAACATTAGAATTGCTCTGAGTTTGAAAGAACCACAGGCTGATGCAAAACAGAACTTGGACCTTGCCATCTATTAGATAACTGCCAAAAGAAGTAGATAAGCACATTTCTTAAATGGAACCTTCAAAAGCTATCTTTACCTATAGGGCTTCCAGCTGGACAATGAAGAACTCAGAATAGGTACGGACAACTTAACTATGTGCCCTTTCTGTAGGTGTTTCAACCAGCATCATCTGCAGCAGGTGTATGTGCAAATTTTATGGTCCCAGTATCAGTGCTTGAGTCTTCAGCTAAAGGCCCAGGTGTATAACTGAATCCTCTGATTCAATTTTACCTTACCTATATGTCTTAAATACCTGTATTAGATAAATATCAAGTCCTGCTGCAAAAGCAGATGAAATGGTTTATGTAAAAATGGCTTTATAAAGCTATTTTGAGTTGAATTTTTATTGTAGCTCTACTCTAGTAAGTGAAACAAAGTGTAATTGTGATTGGTCAATAGTCTGATCTCCACTTGGCTTCAAGTTGTACAAATATGAGGAATATTAGTATTGCCTGGATTTTGCTCTTTGCATTTTGGCAGCTTATTTATGAAATAATTGAAACCTCTCTTAGCTGTACCTTTCTTTTCCAAGTGCCTTTTGACATTTTTTTCTTGCCAAAAGGCAGTGTTGGAAATACTTAACAGAAAAACTCATCCTTGTATTACTCAGGATGTTTTCCAGATTGGACCAAATGGAAATTGCTGGTGATAGGAACAGCGCATGAGTATTGCCGTTGATTTGCACACATGCAAACTCTGATGCTGAAGGCCAAGGTCTCTCTTATTACATATGGAGAGGTATTCAATGCTCTGTGGGTTAGATTTTGACTGCTTTGCAAAGAGCCAAACTAAAGTCAAACAGAGGAAGAAGAATTTCAGGTTTGTCCTTCCACTGCTCCAGCTGTTAATGGGAGTCTGCAGCCACAAGGGTGTTAGGCTCCTTGCTTGGGGATCTCGAAACACCAGTCCACCCGTTCCACAAGCCCCTGGCTTGGAGGTGGCCTTCTGCAGGGCAGTCACCAAACCAGTAACTTGCTCTGAAGCTGCTCTTCCCAAGAACTGAGTCAAGAGCAAATCCTCTGTGCGTTTTCTGTACACATTTTCATTAAGTAGCAGTTTGTTTTGTCCAGTAACTGCTATTGGAGGCAGGGAAGTGCTGGTCAGCTCAGAATAAGGCATGGTATGGATTCAGTGGTTTGGTATTGCAAGAGGAAAAGACAACTCTTTTTCTTCCCTGCTAATAATCTGCTTTAGCCTTAGAGCTTCCACTGGCAGCCCTCATCATTTATCATACAGATTCACATTACTACTTTTGGATCATATCCTCCTCTGGTAGAAGACTTCTTAGGTCTGAAGTGAACCCAGAGCAGTTCCTATCAAGTAAGGATAGCTGATAGGGTTTTTTTGTTTTACCTTTATTAAAATTTAGACTTTTGAAATTAAGCTTTTTTTGCTGTAATAATAAAAGTGGTGGTGCCAACACAGTTAATATGGGTATGTTATAAAATCTATGCTTTTTAAAATAGAGGAAAAGATGGTCAGATTTTGTAGATTTTATATATCATACAAAGAACCAAACAATATAGAGATAATGGCAACCTTTACTCCACTTTACTCAGTGGTTGTTTAATGGTTATCTGGTGTGTTAGTTTTGTACAAGCCATCTAAAGATAGTTTTTGAGTTGTCTTATTGGATAATTTTTAATAGAAATAATGTATTGCTTCCTCTGTCTGTATCACTGAAGCAAGTTGCAGGAGAGCTTTACTGCTGGATTCCAACCAGGCAAATAATCTGGTGGTGCAGGAACAAAACATTTTGGATTTGTTTTTAATATGGATTAGAACAAGACATCATTTGCCAGTACAGGATATTAGGTGATCATGTAATTTCACATGTGCAATAATGTGTTTTCACTATTATTGCTTGTCTTTGTTGTTTTTAAATTAATACATTTCAAACCAAAGTATATATGGTAAAATATTTAAGATTAAAATTAATCCCTTATCCTTAACTTACCTTGGGGTTTGGTTGGGTTTTTTAATTGCTTTAGATGCCATTTCTGAAGTTTTGTAGACCCTTTAGAACAGATGATCAACTTTTGGCCAAGCTGTCTGAGTAATTCTGGGAGAGCTAAGGTTGACTCCAATGTGAAGAAGGGGAGATTGAAGTCCCAGAGTTTGGGGAGGGATTGTTTGCTCAAGCAAACCCTCTCCTTGTTTCAGATTACTTTTTGCTTCCTCTTTTCCCTCCCACTTATTATTTCCATCCTGAATTTCAAGACTCTTCCACGGATTTGTTTTTATATTGTTGAGAACCCTTAAAAATAATTACTGAAACCATGGCAGCCCATCTGAAAGCTTTCTGACACACAGTATGAACTACAGAGCAGGCCAAACCACAGAGGGCAGAGGCTCTCTTCCAAGCAAGCAAGAACGGATCCTGTGAGTTTCTTTGAATGCTTGTGCGAATGGTTGCTTTGTCATCCAGTTCTCAGTGAGTGCAGATGCCCAGCCTCACACACATCAGCATTTTGGGGGGTTGAAAGTGATACTAATTTTTAATTACTGTAAGCTAGTCATATAAAATTTGTAAAAGAGTTTTATTTTGTAGCTGCTCTCAGAGGATGGGATCTAGGATAAAATACCAATCATAGTAAATACTAAAAACTCCTAAGTATGCAAAGTAGTGGTATCTTGTGTATATTCACTTATACCTCAGTAAACTGAAAATTTTCAATTGCTTTATTTGCAAACTTGCATTAATTCCTTTGGGAATGTGAATCATAAAAAAGTAACTTTTTGTATCAGCCCAGCAGAGCCTACAAAGAACTTAACTTTTCCTGGCTGCGTTACTGAAATAAGTATTTAAATGGCAGATCAAATACTATTTTATAGCTTTTTGGGCTGTAGGTTAGAGATGCTTTGCGAGCACAGAGGATACAAGTCATATACAGAATAAGCCCTCATTTAGTATCTAGTCAGTTTGTAAGATGTGACACGAGTTTCTGTTCAGTTTGTGGCCTGTGAGCAGGGAACAGAGGGTAATTTATGGGGAGTTTTTCAATAGGTCATGGTCCTTTGGGACAGATGACAGTATACAGTGCTGGTTGCCCTCCCCAAGTTATGAGGCAAGATGCCAGCAGTGCTGAACACAAGTGATGGCACCTCTGCAGACTGTGGCTGCGTTCCCATCAGCCTCTGCATTCAAAGTAGGAGCCAATGTTGTAGGAGCCAAGGCCAGCCTTGTTGCTGACTATGGCACTTCTCAAATACATTACTTATGTGCAAATATGATTTGGTGCCTCAAAATTATCTGGTTTAATGACTAACCTCAGGGATGCACTCTCCTCTATCTCTGTCTGATCTCAAATAATTCAAATGCTTTCAGCAAAATCAGAAGGTACAGTGGGTCTCATCCAGCCTCCTGAAAACTGGCCTGAGCCTTTCCATGAACCCTAATGACAGTAAAATCAGACTCTCCAACTCCACCCTGTTTGGTGAAGGTTTGTGGTGTCTGCACTTTGCAGTCTCAAATCATTCAAAACTAACTTTCAGAATGGAAAATTAGATTTTTTTTTTTTAATTAAAATCTTTTTCAAATCTGGTTGCCTGTTTCTCACAAAACTTGTTTATGGGGCTTGCTGCACTGAACTGAGACTTTTATTGACAGTAACCTGGCTCTGAGGTGGTATTTGTTTTTCTCCACTGTCTGTGGCAGAGCAAGCTACCTTACATTATGCAGATCTGGGGCTGAGTTTTGTTTTGTTTTTCCCACACTCTGGGCAGATCAGTCTTTGATTGTTCTTCTAATGACAGGTATTCAAGTTACTCTAATTTATGTCAACACCTGGGCTGTAAAAACTAATGCACTCTTGCTTGTGTAATTGCTCTTTGCCTGCTGACTGCTCAGGTCATTTACCTTTTTGTTTGGGCTTTTAATGTGAGATCTGAACTAATCTCTGTACACTGTAGTTTTTCAACATTCTTATAGGAATATAACAATATTTATAAGAGCCAGGGATAGGAAAACAGTGCTTTAAATTCATTCCACATATCTGGCCCTTATATGGCTCAGATTTCCCCTTTAGAGGCAGTTGCTATTTCAATATTTTATAGATGCTGCCTTTAGTAGACCAGTCACAGTTCACTGCACATTTAGTAAGATATAGTTGATTGTGATGAAGAAAATGCTTTATGTTAAAAGAAGCCTGTTTGAATGCTGAAGTCAATTGAATCCTAAACCTATACCTACTGAGAAGTAAAATAATCTGACAGTGTGAGAGATCCTTGATCCTTTTCTGTAAGTATTCATTATAGTAAAATATTTTCAACTACAGCTTCCTATCATCCTATTGATAAGACAAAAGTGAACAAAGACACAGCTTCAGAAATGATGTTATGCCAGTCACAGCATTATTAATTTAGTACCCTGGGCATGGAGAGGATGTGGTGTGGGGTGTCCCAGAGCTCCCACAATGTAACCTATGGCTCCAAGCAGGCTCTTTTCATCCCAGCCTCAGGACTGTGAAGAGAAGGCCCTTTCCTTATAATTGCTGCTGCAAAGGGAACTGCAGTACACCTGCTATGGGCAGCAGAAGTCCACCAGTAAAATCCCAGGGCTCACTCTCCACATTTGATTGCTTTTTTGACTTCTTTCCCTGCTGACTGAAAGTTGCAACAGCTCAGGTGTCCAGAACAAAAAGAAAATCATGCTAATATCTGGTGCTTTTGGCCTGTTATGTCACAAAACAGTGGAGAGAAGGGAAAAAATCCTCCAGATTCCTGTCCATTTGATTCAAATAGAATTGCTTTTATGTTACACAAAGCAAACAAGTGTCAGAGCTGTAACATCCTAAAAGTAGAAGTGGTTTAATAGGTGGAAAGGCAAAAGGCTGGTATGCTAGTGTGAACAAAAGTTTTTTTCCCATGGTAACAAGCTGGGGATTCCAAGGGCCAGGTCATGCTTTTCCACCTCTGGGTCACCAGGTGTGGGCTGTGGAAGACATCCTTTCCTTCCTCTCTCTGCGGGCTGCCTGCCACCATCAGGTCATGAATAACCCTGTCCAGTCAGAGAGATAAGCAGTGCCATGTTGAAAGGATAAGCTGGTGGGAAAAGTCGTGTTCTTAAGGACTTTTTCTAACTTAATGTAATTATTTTTGTTCTGATTTAGGATTCAATAAGCTGGAGGCAATACTTGAAAATCTTTAATTTCTGAACTAGCCTGTTCACCCTACCAACAAGCTGCTACAGCATAAGCTCAGGTTTGGGGGAGAAAGCTGTGCAGTGCTGAACAGCCACATGACACTGAGTGATCACTACTACAGTAATGAGACACTGGAAAAAGAAGCCCCGTTGGAGAAAAGCTCTTGGGCTACGTGTTAGGAATAGTATTTTGTAAGCACAAAATGTTCAAAAGGAGGAACAGACAAAGAACTAAGCTGGAGAGAGACATGAGGTCCATATTGCCCAGGAGTCAAGTGTTCCTTTCCTTAGGTCTGTGTGCTGAGGTCACCTCCAGCCTGGGTGAATCCTTGTTGGCTGCCTTGGGATAACACAGTGTTGTGTGTTGTTTCAAACACTGAGCCTGACGAGAGGCTGCTGTGGATGGTGGAGTGTTGCAGGCAGCTCCACTATGGACAGCTGAAGAAGAGCTCAGGCCCAAACAGCTGAGTCCTTAACCATTCATCACTTCTGCCTGGGAGAGAAAGAAGGTGAAGCCTTTTGACGTAAGGGTTTTTAGCAGAGTGCTGGACATAGGGTTTTTACCCAGAGTGCTGGGTATATTTTGCTTTTGCAAGCAGGTGTTCTCCCCCAAAATGCCAAAGCAGTGGAAAGGATTCAAAAAGGTTTATTTCAGTGGTGAGGACACTAAAAACTCACAAATCCTCACAATGCTGTACAGCAGCACCAGGCCCCAGGGAAAAAGCAAACCTTTTGTGCATTTCCTGGTCCTTGTGATTGCTTCCCCCACCTCTGCTCCCCTGCTTGCTGCTGAGGCCTTGTGGCATGTCTGTGAGTGTTACCTCTCTTGTACCCACGGGGTCAACTTCTGTGGAATGCAGGCAGAGGAACAGCTAACACTGTCCCTGGGAAGGAGGGCTCATTCCAGGCAGGAAGCCTTCCTTGAGCGAAAATAACTGCCTCCTCGGTAGCGCTACCTTCCAGAAAAGAGTTATTTACCCCTGCAAAGGTTCTTCATTTTTTGACATGGAGGCAGGAGGAGCGGTGGAGATGTAGGAGGTCACAGTGTTGCAAGATGTGTCCTGTCCTGAGGACAGCAACTGTAGATTTTTCTGCTGGCTTTGGCCCTGGCCTCCTGCTGAGGAATGACACACATATGCCTGTTTTAAAAAGCTGTGGAGATTCCCTCCCATGGTGCCCAGTGCAGGGGCTTTGCTCCAAGCATCATATGTAGGGCTGAGGTGCTGCTCCCCAGTGCCAGGTCACTGTGGCAGGAGATGTGAACTGACTCTTGGAGTCTGAGCAGACAGGAATATTTTTGTACATCTCCTCTGAAAGCACTGGCTGAAAGAAATTACAGGAGTATGGATTGAATGGAAGCAATTTCTGTTTTCAGTGAGTCAGATGCTTTGTGCTATAGTGTATTTGCTCTTACATTATCAGCTTTTCTCAACTCACCATCCAAATACTTAAACTGACCAAAAGCTTTGCTGTATCTTCCAAATAGGGAATATACTGGTGACTAGGAGCAGTCCTCCAAAGCTAGCCACTGCCTATGATCCAGTGCATATCTGGAAAAATATGTCACTGAAAAGAAAAATATTTTTAAAATACTTGGATTAAACAACATTCTGACACCATAGCAGCCTGTTTCTTAGCTGTAATTTTCCATGGATGCAGCAACACTGGATTTTTGCCATAGAACTCTTGACTGCATTTGACAGATGAAGTTGCTGGATGCAGCTTGCCATGGGCCACAGGCACACCTGGCTATTACCACTTGGCACCCAGCAGTCATGTGTTTGCTCAGTGGTGTGTTGGCTCACTTGTCATTGACACCCCACAGTAACCTGTTTTGTTACTGTATTGCTGTGATGGTAAGAAGTAGATGGAACGTGTTTGGGGAGGTTTAGTTCTCTGAGGAATAGCCCAGTATGAGCTGCAGACAGTGCTGCCTGGAAGATCAGTGCACTTCCCTGGATGCTCTGAGAGGTAAGCATGAGGGATGTGGAGGAAGATGAAGATACTGTATGGTTGACAGAGCACAGGTGCCTGGGCTAAGATGCACAGAGATGTGAAAGCACCTCACAGCATTCTCTCTTTTTTCCCCCTAACTAGCCATGTCCTATGTTTGCTATTGCTGTTATTTATCTTTACTACTCATCACTGACTCCCCAGAACCTTCACAGAGCTCAGTCATGCTGTTGTACGCAGTAAAAGAACTCTGCAATTTATTAAGAAGGATATGTCCAAACCAAAACAAAAAATATATCATCTCTCTGCAGTCTCAGTAAGGCTGAAAAAATGCTCACTGTAACACTGACTTGACATCTGTTTCTCCCCAAGAACTATCCCATGCACTTCTGCCGAAGACCTCCAGGCTCTTGCTTTCCTCTTCTCTCCTTTTTGTTCCCTGCCTGCAGCAGGGTGGTATTGCATCCCCCCTGCTGATCACTGATAAGTTTGTAAAGGTGCAGTTCTCCATAGGAGATCCTCCTGTGTGTCCTTCAACTTGGATCAAATCCTATTTTGAGGCCACATAGACCTCATCCACTTTATACATGTGCCTGTGCATAAAGCCTATCATCCATCCGATGGCAGTTTATGGAAAGAGACAGGAAGCTCTGGCTCAGTGTTTAGGCAAGAGCTCTCCATCAATGGTATACCTACTGTGCCCTGGCATTTTGTGTAAGGGGTGGCAATTGCAGTCTAGTGGAAAGTCATACTTAAACCACTCATTTCAGGTACTGTGAAGAGTTTCTTTGAAATGCAAAAAGTCCCCCATAAAGTAGGCTTCCTCTCTGGCAGTGGCAACTCCCCAGAATTTCCTGGGTTCTCACACATCCAAAGTAACTTCTCCTCTGTTGGTCTCTCTTTTGGCTGTCCAGTTCCCTGCAAGTGGTGTTAAGGGTGAAAAGTTTCGCTACCACAGCTTCCTCCAGACAGCATAGGACAATCTGCATTCTCGCACCTTCGTAATGTCATTTCTCAGGCCACGGAGTCTTGTTATCCCTGCACAAGAAGGACTATTGTTTCATGCAGCAACTGTCCTCAAAAGATCAGTCACTGATGTTAAAGGACCCAAAAATACTGATAAGTAGCATGTTAGGTATTCCTTTAGACCTCCTTAGCTTCAAAAGGTTTATCCCAATTAGGAGAATGAAAATTCAGGCTCCACTGGTGAGTTCTACTGGTGAGTATAGGGTTGTTAACACAGCAGTTTCCTGTGTCTCAATTAAAACTTGTATCTGGTTACTTGAGTGCCTGACTCCTCTATTTGTGAGTGATTGAGGCCAGAGAGGCTCCTAAATATTCTTTCTTTCCACCTTGTAAGGGAATTCTTTATCAGAGTATTCCAGTAGCTTCAGGCTCTACTGAATTCATTTTAGAGCCCTTGTTGAACTCTTTAGGGGCTTAAAACCATCTATCTGTATATCTATCTATGGATTGCTGTATATTTAGAAACTTTAATAAAAAGAGAAGAAGAAAAGTATCTGTTTTTTTCAGGTGGGATTTATTGGCATGGTGTTCCATGGAAGGAACATCTTCAGCATCCTCTAAAGTTCTCATTCACACCATGCCACACGTCCGCACTGACTCTTAGTGCAGGGAGCCCCTCTGGCCTTGGGAGAATATGGTGGTGGAATGTTGGACATGTAAACTTACTAATGACTCAAGTCTGCCAAGAAAGGTGGGAGCAGGGGGTTTCTAGTTCTGTGACATCACTGTAACATTTTTTTATCAAAAAGATTTATAGCTCTGTACTCTGCTAAAAATTACTCATGAAAAAAAATGTGGTCTGTATAAAAACTGATTTTAAGTGGTTTTCCAGCTACTTTGTAATGTGTTTACAGTTAGTTGTCCTTTTTGTTTTGAGAGCTGTCTTATTAAAGTACTTGGTAACATAGCCCAATTTCCTTAAATTCAGATTTTATTTTTTTAAAGATTTTCCCTTCTTTCATTAGGAGAAAGTAATACATTTTCAAAGAATCAAATTAATGCTAGCTTGGAAGTTGGGCCCTTTTGCATAGGGGAGTAATCAGCATTTTAATTGGCAACTTTAGGGGGTTTTCCCCTTAAATTTATCAATGCTATTTTATTTCTACAGTTGTTTGTTCCTTCCTCTTTTTTGTGCTTGGAAACTAATCATGCAGGAAATGATTAACCACAGTGAGCTGTCTGTCTGACTCCATATATTTGAGAGGGAGGGCCTTCAAGCATCTCTGAATGACTGACCGGATGCAAACTGTGCACTTGCAGTCTGGTTGTTTGCACTGTCCATCCCACGTTAAAGGTCACATTTCTTTTTAGCATTTGTAATGCTTCTACAATGAATTCTGAAATACCAAATTAAATCTGAAATGCCTAGAATTGGTTTCACGAAGTTCAGTGTAGTGATAGTTTTGCTTTTCATGGATTACTCTGTGGAGCAAGGGGCTCTTTGCAGAATGCAACGTATGCTTTCTCTCTCTTCTGTTTTTGTTTTAAAATTAAATTAGTTCTATCATAATATTTTTATATCGTTCCTGATAGTGACTGACGGATTTGCCTGGTAGTTTGCAAAAATTTAGATCTTTCTTATGGCAGATATTTTTTCCTCAGGCAGCTTTGGAGCATCTCGATTGCTAGCGGCTGGGGTGGCTTTCTTCAAGGGCAGCAGGCGCGGGGTCTGTGCACAGCCCTCTCGAGAAGGCTGCCCGAGGTGAGCAGGGAGGCTGCTCCGGCCCCGGGGCTGTGCCGGGGGCGGTGGGTGCCTGCCCGCGGTGATGGCAGCCCAGGGCGATCTGGGCTGTCTCTCCCGAGGAGCCGGCGGTGTGCATGGCGCTGCTGCGCTGCAGGAGAGCAGCTGCTGTCACTGCTGCCAGCTGTGGAAATCCTTCGCTTCTTCTCTCTTACTGACAATACAGACCTTTGTGTTTGGGGCTCAGTGGCCGATGCTGCCGTGTACGTACGCAGGTTAAGTACCAAAATCCTTTCTGTTGCACCAACGATGCTCATATAGATACAACATCAACATTCATCTTCTTAAAAGCTGTGGTGGCCTACATCGCTGCCTGGAAAATAAGCTAGGACATGTGTGCTGGGTTTTCAAGTACCAACACACCTTCAGCCTTAGTCTTTTGAAACTGGTTCCTTTTTAACACCCTGCAACACTGAGTGTTACAATCAACTGGTTGCTAACACGTTTGGTGGGTAAATTTTTTACTGGGTTGGATGGGTTAGCATTTCAGGTATTTTACATAGTGTCAGCTGTTAACAACTGGACATCATGTCTGTTTCTTAAATTCAGCTCTTTCCCACTGACCTGAGTGGAAAATAGTGATCTGAGTCCATTGCTGAAATGTAGGACAGTAACCAAAGCTTTCCCCTAATTGCAGTTACGCTTAACATCTTAGGACATCTCTATGCTCCTATGAATTAGTGATGAACAAAGCAGCTGCAGAATTCGAGTTCAGCATTGTGCTGACTCAGCTGCTGTGGTTCTGCAGCCCAGGAGGTGCTGCTCATCCCTCTGTGCTGTGTGGGCAAGTCCCCAGGTTGCTGCATCTCTTCAGAACATTATTGTTCTTCCTACAGACTTATAGGGTTTGAATTTTAAAATCCAGAGAGTGCCCTTTTCTTTGCTTACAAGAAGTCAGACAAAGAAATAGATTGTACAAAATCTAACAACTGAACAGCAAGGGTGAGTTGGAGCTTCAAAGAGAGAGGTGCTGTTTCTTCCTGAGAAGTTTCAGCTTGATTTTCTGACATTCTCCTTTTCATCAGCAGAAGGGAAGTCAGAGTAACAAAAGGAAGAGTGAAGCAGGTTGTAACTTTGGTTTTAAACTAAAATTTGGCAATATAGGGTCTTTTACTGGCTGTGTAAGTGTATGCAGTATTCATTTTTGCATGGGCATGCAGGTTTCTGCATCACGCTGTGTTCTGTTTTCTGATGGCTCCTAAAGGAAGTGTGTGCTCTAAAACATCATGAACAAACAACCCCACAGGATGCTTGCATTAAACTGCGATCCAGTTCTGCCTGAGTTTGGCTTATTATAGGAGCTTGTTCTGTGCTTCCAAAGTGCCCTTTTCCATACTACCTCTGAGGGCTATCGGGCTTGTTCAGCAGTGGCTAAATGCTAAGCTCTCCATTGTGCAGCTGTGTGTACCTAATTTCCACTCCAGTCCTGTTGAGAAAGCCCTTCAGTATCAGAAATACTAGCTACTGTGCAGCTAGTGACTACAGGTACATGTAAGATAGGACAGGGAAAGAGGGAACACCTAGTGCCTTTCTCCCCACTACGTCTTTGCAAATGGTCTGTGAAGGGAGGGCTTTGGAGAAGCTGGATGCATTCATGGGTAGTGGCATCCGCTTAGAGAACTCAGGCTTTAAGGATCACCGTACTTCCTTTCTATCCCCACCAGTTCCTTAAGAAGCTCATCTAAAACAAGTTAAAAGGCAAAAGAAACAAAAGGTAGAGCAGAGCAGCACAAGCATGCAGGAAGCAATCTCTAAACTGACAGGGAGGTAGACAAGTTATGGTGTTTTACAGTAAGCACTTCATGGACCCCCTGGTTCACTCGCTGCATTCAGGTCTGACCTGCCTTAAGGGATTCATTTAAAAGTCTGATACCAAACTAGACCGCATTCTGCCTGTTCCAGAAACCTTCCTGTGACACATGGAGTGCCAAGGAGACTCACAGTACATTATCCAGACTGCTTTGGCCTCTTGGCAAAAAAGTGCAGAGAGCAGACTTTCTCTTTTTAATCAGCTGAAGCAGTTAAAAGCTTGGTGAAATACCCTCATGGCACAGTTAAGCTAGAGACAACTGCAGCTGTGAAAAGACTGTGTTAAGAAACAGGATGGTTGTGGTCTACTGTAAGAAATAATTTTCCTGTTGACTATTTTTTTAAACAGGAAGTTGAAGAACAAAGCAGCATTAGTCTTGGTGCTTTTAATAGGCTTCAGATTTCAAACATTGCATTTAGAATATGCAGATTGGGAAAGGATAGAGCTTTGTGCAGAGTTTTATGTAACAACTGAGAGACAGCGATACGGAAGACAGGAACATAACTGAATTCAAGCAGATCCTTGGAAAGTCAAACTGTTGTTTCTCTGGAAAAGCCCTAAGGTGCTCAGTAATGCATCAGAGGACTGATGAGAGCAGGCTGCTCTATTTGCAGGACTTTGTGAACACATACATTTGCACAGCAGTGCGTAGGCTTGGCTTCACAGAGTTTCCTCTTTGACAGTCAGGCTGTCCATCTGCCAGCTTCCTCTCTGCTCTGCTTGCTCTTTTGCAGTAACCGGAATGAGAAACAGTTTCTGCAGCATGGGAGAGAAACCTGCAAACACTAGAGACAGTAGAAGTGCCTCACGCCACTTTGAACTCCATGTTTTTTCTAGATATTCAGCCAGAGCCAGGGGTGATGTGTCTGACTCCTTTCCAAGGACCTTCCTCCCTAAAGATTTTACATGAAATCCATTAAAGTTTTATTTCAGAAAAGCTTTCTTCTGAGGAAGGTAGGTCAGCAATTATTTTTTAGTGAGGGGGTTATATCTGTGTTCTAATTATTTTGAAGCAAAAACATCTGATGAGATAAATCTGTACTTCTAAACACTTTTTTCTGTGACACACATCATGGATCATGTCAGAGCCATTACAGACATTTTAGATGGTGACTCACCTCAAGCTCTCCTGCAAATGCAATTTTGTTTCACTCAGAACTTTCTCCTAATGTTCATTTAAACTGTAAAGTGTACTGTACCTAGCATGATGTTGATTTGGCAGATACTATGCTATTACACTTCCCCTTGATTTCACAAAAAAATAAATAAGTTAATTTAAAAAGTAAAAGCTGTGCATTCTTGTAAATAACCGCCCTGGGGACCTCAGCCATCAGCCTGGGGTTGTCTGGAGAATAACCGTTATTCCTGTTCCCACTGTGTTTTACCTGCTTTGTGCAAACATTATATAAATGGTAGCAAATCATTGTTACTAAAGCTGGCTCAGATGAATGGGCCAGCAGAAGGTGAAAGCTCAGGTGAAAGAGCAAAGCACAAGCTGAAATGCCATAGCACCATCAGAAAAGCCCCGAAGTCCCCGAGAGGCACAGTTCCTGTGGGCTGTGTGCCAAAATGCCACAAAAAGCCCGTGTGACTTGAAAAAAAATGACACTTAGCCTTTCTTTTTTTGTTGATTCATATTTTTGTTACAAATCAGTTCTACATCTCAGGTGTGACTCTCCTAGGATTGTCTTAGGTTGAAAGTTCTGCTTAGGGTCTGGAAGAGCGGGAGCCTGGTCTCCAGCAGGGAATCCTGTGAAAGGCTCAGCTTCAGCAGCCAGGCTTTTCCCTCTGCAGCAGTCTGCAGCTGAGAGGCAGGGCTGCCTGCTTGCTCTTCCTCCTCAGGGAAAACACCCAGAGTGTGACTGTGTGTGTTGCTTCTGAGGAGGATGAAGGTACATTCAGACATGATGATGGAGCTTGGAATCTTCAGAGCAAGCAGGGAGAAAGGAGAAGCATGAGTCTGTCCCTGTTACACCCTACCCATAACAGTGTATGTGTGGAAATATTTTAGCAACTGAAGGGATTTAACAGGTCAGCTATCTCTTTCTGAATATGATCTTAAAGTATGATGCTTTCTTAAGCAAGGGTTGATGGTGTGGCTATAGAACTATCATGAAGCACTTCCACGAAAACAAGATCATTCAATTTGATGAAGTTCAATTCTATTATTACTGCATTCGTGCATTGCCATAGCAATGCATGGATTGCATAAGTGTGCAAAACTGGATGTGTATGTCTATAAATTTGTATGGCAATAGGAATTATGTAGAGAGCCCCTCTTTAAAGATGCAGCTGGTTTTCACACAATTAAATATGAATTGCTTTTTACAGATTATTTAAACTTAGAAAATGTAGAAGATAAATGTGTTAGCTGGAAAGATGTTTGCTAGCTGAGTAGGAATGTATTTACTAAGATGTATTAATCCCTGGGCCTTGTGTTTTTGTGTTTTGCTGTGCAGGTTTCTTAGTAAGAACAGACAGAGCTCAGCCTTCCACCATGCCCGTGCCTCCCCCTCCAGCTCCCCCTCCACCCCCAACACTGGCCTTGGTAAGTTTTACAGGAGGTGAATATACCATATGCACTGTTCTCTACTGCTGCTTGTCACATTGAATAGGATGTCCAGAGGTATTGAGGTGGGAAAGAGGGTATGCCCTGTTACTTGGAGAAAGCTCTCCAACATTTTCGTGTTGGTTGATCATTGATCCTACAAAAAGGACCATTACTTCCACTCCCTTCCAGTTCTCATATGGATGTCACAATCTACTCTGACTCTCCATCTTTCTCTAGCTCTCACACTGGTGGTTTGATCTGGTGGAGAGACAATAGCTTGTCTAAGTCAGCAGAAGTCTTGGTATTCTCTTGCCTTTCTCCAGACATGTACTCCCACCTTCTCCCTGGTTTTATTCTAGTAGTTATGTGACCTGAGCTGGAAAAAAATCAATCCTATTGTTTAAATTTGGTTAGCATAGCTCTTAGCTAGCACAGCTCCCTCAGCCTGGATCCACTGCTGACACAGTGGGTGAAAATACATTGGACTTGACTTATGTTTAAGCCTAAGCTGAAACAGATCTTGTGCTGTGTTTGCCCTGCCAACAGTCAGTCATCTCAGTGACAAGAGGAAAAAGGCTCCTTGAAATGCCATTTTCAAGTACTCAGATACTTTCAGAGCAAAACCCTAGCTAGTTACACAAATAGAATAGGCTGTGCCTCTGAAGAGTCTTTCCCTCATTTTCTATCACAAACAAGATATAGACTCTGTGCTTGGTCCCATACGGACTCTTCTTCATCCCAACTCTGTTCTTGGTCCCTCCATGGCAACTCTCTCTTTCTTTCTGGAAATCTCCATAACACTGATCTGATAAGTTAGAAAGTTTAGCAGGAACCACCATTTCCTGTAAGAAAGACGCATATATATATATATATATATATATATATATATATATATATATATATATATATATATATCTGTGTGTGTGTGTGTGTATGTGCATATATCCTGAAAAGAGAGGACCATGGAGACAAACCTCATGCATCTGAAGGTCTTACTTGATCTAGATTAAGAGGTCTGTATTGTTGAAGTGTCAGTTGCCATTTTGAAGTATTTCTATTGAAGATGAAATAGTATATAAAGGTCCATTTTTCTTCTGATTAGTCTAGAATTTGTATTTTGCTACAACATCTAAGAATACTCACCTTCTTGGGTAATCACATGTGTGTAGTCTGTTCTTGTTCAGTCTCCAAAAAGGCAATTTGCCTTGGCTTTAAAAAATTAGAGACTCTAAATCTTAAGTTTACAAAATGTGAATTCACATGTAAGTATTCAGTTTCCAGTGATTAGTGTGGGTTAGCATAGCAGCACTGAGTCCTTGAGTCAGTAACCTTTAACACCATTCACTAAAACAGGCATGCCATGCTGTTAAAGTGTTGTTAAAACAACAACTAAAGTCTCAAGTAACTGTCATAATTGAGCAGAACTTTTATCTAGAAGTTGAGGTTTATTTTGACTCCATATTTTTAATTTTATTTTGCAGGCAAATACTGAAAAGCCATCCCTAAGCAGGTCAGAACAAGCAGGGCGAAATGCTCTATTATCTGATATTACTAAAGGAAAAAAGCTTAAGAAGACTGTTACTAATGACAGAAGTGCCCCAATTCTAGACAGTAAGTATGATTTTACATGTTGGAGTTTCTGTAGGTGTGAATGGTTCTACATATCTGAATGCTGAAAGTTATTATCAGATGAACTGCCATGAGAGAAGTACACATAAAACATCGTGCCAGGAACTGGCATGCATAAAAATAAATTCTGTTCATCATGGGTGAACTGTCAGCTGAGAAATCAAGTACTACTTATGAAATG
Organism: Pithys albifrons albifrons; assembly: GCF_047495875.1. Taxonomy (NCBI): domain Eukaryota; kingdom Metazoa; phylum Chordata; class Aves; order Passeriformes; family Thamnophilidae; genus Pithys; species Pithys albifrons. Next base: position 22,439,264 of record NC_092465.1, on the reverse strand, counting down.
TGAATGTTAATTTGTTTGGTTATTCTTATAAAGCAGTTTATTTTCTCATTTGCTTATATGAGAAAACTATGTAAGCCCTACTAGGAATTCTGCTGAGGACCTGCAGGAGATGAGGCTAAAAAAAAAACATCCGGGCTGAGAAAAGCATGGAGAAAAAAGCAGAATTTCAGACTCTATTTTTGCATAAACAATATAAGAATAAGAGCATGTCTGGCATGACACCATTGGCTCATTAATGGCCCGAGTACCACTTAAAGCCAGAGCCAGAAGCCTCAGCTCTACCTGTGTGTCACTGCTGCACACCATTTCTGGAGTGACTCAGGGGTGTTCTTTTTGGCTGAGCCTTGTTGCCCAGCCTGCCCAGCAGTACTGTAGCACAAGGCAGTGGCTCCATTCAGCTGAATGGAAATCAGGTCTCCATCCAGCTGCGCTGCTGTGTCTCGCAGAACATCTTGGTGGGTGCTGAGAGGAGGCTGGAAAAGCACATGTAGCAAAAGTATTGAGAAGACAGAACAGAAACAGGAGAAGAGTGACAAACATAGTCCCAGTCTGACAAAGCAACAGGATTTATTGTCTAAGGAGAGAAGACACTTCTACAGACTGATAAGCAAATGTGGTACACCTCAGTCTGGGTCTGGCCATGCAATTAAAGGCTGGACTGTGTTAGGAAGATGATGAGGAAAGCAGGAAATGCCCAGAGGAGTGTGACCAAATAAAAATAATTTTAAAAAGTAGATACAGTCCTGCAATCAGCCAGGTACAGTTTTTAAACACTTATTATCTCTGAATGAGAAGTTACACATTCTAGTTATTGTAGTGAGCTGGAGGGGATTAAAGGAGGGGGTAAATAGTAAGATAAAAATGATGCAGCCTATTATCTTGTTTACATGAATTAACAAATCATGATGAAAGACTAAATCATAGTAGCAACATTTCTCCAGAGGTTGACACCCTGTATGAGTCAGAGCTGAACTGACATGAAAGAGGAGAATAGTGTGAAACATGCCCCCATGGACACACTCTTCCTACTTTTTTCTTGGGAGGATTTTTAGAAGTGGTTTTCTTCCACAAGTTTAATTAGTTTAAAGTCAGTGAAATTATTACCGACCCAGAGCTGGGGAAATCAAGATTCCAACAGATCAAACAGTTGATCCTCACCCATGTAGCCCATCATCTGAGAGCTGATCTCCACAGATATCCCAGCCTGTGGGCCTGCTCATTTGGTAGTGATGGTCTGAATAGAGCTCTTCTCTGTATTTGTAGTTGTGGAAATACTTTTATTTCTGGGAACTCAGAGTTGTCACAGCAGAAATACTGACACTAGAGAGAAACAGGAGAGAAAGGGGAGGAACTGAAAATAATTCCTATGTGTTGGAAACATTAACACCTGATGATCCTGTCACTGCATTTCTGAATCTACAGAAAAGTAATCAGAAATGGGATCTCTTTCCTTACTAGGCTTTGTTTAGATAAGTAGATATGTTGCAACATCATCAATAATGAGAGATGTGTTCCCAAAAGTGATCACCAGATACATCTTCAAGAGGAAGGGCCCTCTGTCTTTCTCCTTCCTTCCTTATTTCCCCTGAGATTGCCCTATCTCTGCTTATGGAGAAGTGGAGGGCAAGAATAAGAGAGCAAAGGTACAAAGAAACAGAAAGAAGCTACTAAGATGATAACAAAGACAACATATTCTCAGAGGTCCCATCCATGCTCAGTTCAAAATTCTGCACAGCAATTTTCTCTGCTTTCTAATACAGAGCAGACTAAAGGAAAGTGATGGTTTAATGAAACACACGGGCTGTAGTTATTGCACCACTTCTTCCATGGTGCAATAGTGGTGGTGATGGTAGCAGTGATGATCCAAACTCTGTGTTTTGAAAGCTCATCCATGTTTCCCCAGCTACAAGCACTGCTCGAATGAAAGAAATGACTTTCCAGTATCAGTCTTGCTTCACTAACATGGAGGATTTTTTTTTTCCAACAGAACCCAAAGGACCTGGTGGAGGTGGCGGCGGTGGTTTTGGAGGAGGTGGCGGTGGCAGCAGTGGGGGTTTTGGTGGTGGCAGCAGTGGCAGCTTTGGTGGCGGTGGACCTCCTGGCCTTGGAGGCCTTTTTCAAGCAGGAATGCCAAAGCTCAGATCTGCTGCAAGTCGAGATGCTGGTAAGAAAGACCTTGCAGTTCCCATGTGAAAAAATAAATGACATTGCTTAAAATCTCCATAGCACTGCAATATATTACCTGCTGGGATTGAAAAAGCCATGAAATATCTTAGGAAATGTAATTTTCAGCTTGAATCTTGTTTTATTCTTACTCTTAGGTTTTATGAGGTAGAAGTCAGACTCCCTTTCCACCCATCCTCCTAGTTATTGATGAAAACTAAAGATCTTGGCAGTGTTGAAATGCTACCTGCAACATACAGTCAGGCAGACCAGGTTTTTCCTTAGCTGTTGGGATGTACGACCAGAGGGGAACATAGGAGGATCCAGACTAATTCTTTCTTGCTCACCAGGAAAAATGATCTATTTTCCAAATGGAAAGTACATCTGTGCCAGCTCCGCAACAGTGTGATTGCTGCGTCGGGAGTGCACAAGGCATCCCAGCTGGCTGGTACACACTGCAGTTGGAGGCTTGGTTGGGGCAGGAACTGTACTTCTGGCTGACAAAACAGCTGCCCAGAGCCGCATGACCCTTGAAAAGAAGGACATCTGGGGCCAGTGAGTTTTGCAAGTTTAAGAACAGAGGAGTTCATACTTGCTAAAGGAGGACTGTGCAATGGGGGTTGCAGAGTGTTACAAACATTACATATTTTATAGCCTAGTATAATTTTTCAGCACATGTGAACAAAACAGTCTCTCAGAGCTGGTATTTTCTATTGTGTCACAGTCTATTTTGGGAACATGTATTAACACAAAAGTTCCTGGCATCATAGAACAGTACTTCTTCAACTGCAGGTCCTGCTGCCATCTTCCTGATGTGCATAACTACGTCCTTAGATAACAGCTACTAGAAAGGGCTACAAAGACCTTTTGCCAGGCTGTCGTTGTTAAATATCATTTAAAAGCTAACACTTCTTTGCTCTCAGGTTGATGGTATCCCATACTTGTTTTTCACCATTTCTTCCCTCCCTGTGTCATTGCTTGCTGTGTGATTGTTGCATCCCTTGCGTTACTTTGCAGACACTTAAGCCGTCCCTGCTAAGCAAGGTGGGGATGTCACCCTCTATTTGCAGTGGCTCTCCGATGCTCCCGGAGTTGGTGCTGAGCTGCCGGGCTGGTTGCCCCGTGCCGGGCTGCCCCCCGGCCGCTGCAGTGCCTGGGGACACACACGGCCCGCTCGGCACTGCAGCCCCGCTCCGGCGGTGCTCATGTCCCTGTCCTGTGCCCGCAGAGCCCGGGGGAAGCCGCCCGCCCGTCCTGCCGCCCGGAGGCCGCTCCGCCGCCAAGCCGTTCTCGCCACCGAGCGGCCCTCCGCGCTTCCCGGGGCCGCCGTCGGGGCCCAGGACAGCGGGCCCCGACCCGCAGCGGAGCCGCCTGCCGCCGCCGAGGCCCGATGCCGGCTCCAAGCCCGAGGCGGCGCCGCCGCCGGTGCCCAGCACGCCGCGGCCCATCGCCTCCAGCCTGCACAACCGGGGGTCGCCGCCGGCGCCGGCCGTGAGCCGCCAGCCCAGCCTGGGGCCCTCGCCCCCGCCGTTCCCGGGCAGCCGGGGCGGGGGGTCGGCCGGGCCCCTCCGGCATCCCGGCCCCGGCGCGACGCCCCCGTTCTCGGGCCGGCCGCCGCTGCCGCCCACCCCGGGCCGGCCGGCCGAGGACAAGCCGCCCCCGCCGCCGCCGCCCCCCGCGGGGCATCGCCCGCCCGCGGCCCGGGAGGGGCCGCTGCCGCCGCCGCCACCGCAGAACAGCAAGCCGCCCGTGCCCGCCGTCCCCCGGCCCGCCCTCGGTGCCCCAGCGCCCCCGCCGCCGCCCCCCAGCCGGCCGGGGCCGCCCCCCGTGCCGCCCGCCCCCGCCGGCGGCGACGAGATGCCACGACTGCCGCAGAGGAACATCTCGCTGGGGTCGTGCCCGGCGCCCGGCGGGGGCCGCTCCGGACCGCTGCCCCCGCCGCCCGGCGAGAGGCCGCCCCCGCCCGTCCGAGACCCGCCCGGCCGCGCAGGTAGGACAGGGACAGGGACCGGGGCAGGGACCGGCGCCGCCCCGCGGGAAGACAGCCGGGCGCGGCCGAGGGCGAGGGGTCTGGGGCCGTGCACACTCCAGCTTTACATGAGTGACAAACATCTCGGGATGACAGCGGGGTCAGGCACTAGGGATTCTGCAGCTGGAAGCAAGGGTTTATGGGCATCTCAATGGCTTAAGTCAAGAGTGCATCACCAGCATGCTCACAATTTACTTTTGCAGATCTTGGTAACTTTCGTTATAATTACTGTAATTGAGAAGGGTTGCCAATGGGGTTTCCCCATTAAGTTCTTTGATGCAAAGAAGCTGTTTTACTTGGCTTCTGGTAGGTGACAGCATTTGCCTTCCTGAGTCAACCAGCGTTAGTTAATGGTGGCATTCTCATGAGTGAAGGTTTGTTGAACCTGACCTTCTACGTGTTGGGAGGCACGAACACAGCCAAATACAAATTATGTTAATAAAAGACCCAGCCAACAGTTGTTAAATGTAATAGCAGTTGTTACAGTGTGAATAACTGTTGTTACTTACCATATGTAGATATCAAATTAGACTAAAAGTAGAGTTTGTTCTCTATGACAACTGTTGTTCATAACTTTTAAGACTTGCATCTCATTACTCAGCTAATACCTGATGGTTCTCCCTTTGGAGACAAGAGAATTTAGGCACAGCCAGGCCCTATAACATTGGGAGGAGAAAAGCATTGCATGGAAGATAATGCTGGGGAGCTCTGTAGAGTTGCCTTTCATTTCATCCTTTGAAGTAAAAGTCTGAAATAATCTCAAACCCACCAAGTCCTAGACAACAGAAGTGAATGTCATGGGACATGACACAGGAGATAGACATCTATGTTGCTTTCCATCTTCTTGAACCAGCCTGGATCTCCAGTAGCACAGTACCTGCAGCAGCTGTGAAGCTACAGAAAATACTGGCCCCGAAACCATGTTTTGTGGAACTGGTTGCCAACCCAAAGGATGGCACAATGTTAGTGAAGCCTGCAGTAAAAAATGAGAGAAATCCTGTCACAACTGACCAGGAGGATGGAAAGTTGCACAGAATGTCTGCAATTATTCCATTGCTTCCAAGAGCTTGTTCTGTGATACCTCAGCTTCCACTGGTGCTTTCCTGGTTGACTCTTTTCTGAGGCAAATGGTTTTAGCAAACCTGCCCTACCTTTCTGCTGCTTTAATAAGTAGAAGGAAGTTGTAGCGATAACTTATAAATACAGCTACTCTGCAGTGGTTCAATACAGATGATGGAATTTAGGTTTAGGGAGAGAGCAAGGAAAACTTTCTGAAAGTTGCTAACTGCTTCTCAGTCTCAGCAACCATTTCCTAAAGGAAAACTTGAGTAATTTGTAAAATAAAGGGGGGAAAAAAAATCCATGAAATGCAGCATGTTTATCGAAACATGTTTCAATGCTTGTTGCTGAGGCACAGAATCTGCTGCGCTCTTTCAAAATGTATGTCTGTAGATAGGTTTCATCAGGATAGGAAAGCTTTCCATAAAAAAGAACATAATTGTCAGTTGCCCAACTGTGCTAAACAGAGGTAGCAAGACCTTTGAACATGCATAGCCCTCCACACCCTCTGCTTCACCCCTTGTGTCCTAAGCATGGGTACCTCTCTTCCTGGCAGCAGCAGCTTTCTTGTCTTTATGTATTTTTCTCATAGAAGCACCCTTGCCCTGCCCTCAGGACAGCCCTGGTCCTGTGTTACCTGGGCTGTGCCTTCATATTTGGCCTGTCATATCGCTGTGCCAGTTACTCAGATACACAAACACTGGAAGTTCCAGTCTATGTGTGAGGTCTGTTTCCAGTCTAGAGGGAGATGGATATGCTCCAACTAATAAAAAACCTGTCATGCAGCTCATTTGTTTATAAATGAGTGCACTGATATTATGCAGTTTAATGCTGCCATTCCTGGACTGAAATTCCCTGTGTGCCACCACAGACCTTGGCTGTGACACTCAGAGGGGACCACCCCTATGGACAGAGCCTCCAAAGGTAGCAGATATCTTCTGCTACACCTGCTCTTGCCTTGCAATGGTACACAGAAAGGAAATGGGTTATGGTTTGGACCTCCACAGTACCCTGAATTACAGTCAGAATTTCTGTTTGTTGTGGCCGCCATTAAGTTAGAGTTGTTTAAAAGTAGCTTCAAGGATAAGCACCACTACAGAGGCCTCTGTAGCTGAAGGAGATGGGAATATGGACACTGCGGTGTATTTATGTTTGGATAGACCCTACTTCCCTAAGCTGTACTCTACAAATCAGCACTAACTCCCTAGGGAGCCCTGGAGTAGCAGGGAAGTGGGTGCTGAGGGCCATTATCTCTTGTGACCAAGGGTCCTAAGACAGCCCTCCCTCTCTGTTTTGTTAGCAGGAGGCCTTGGGATGCAGGCAGTGGCTTGCCAGGGGCAGAATAACCCCTGATGCTAACAGCATTTGTGTGCTTGCCTCTTGTCTTGCTCTAGGCCCCCTCCCACCACCTCCTCCCATAAGCAGGAATGGAAGCACTTCAAGGGCTTTGCCTGCTATTCCCCAGCTGCCTTCCCGGGCTGGGCTGGACAGCCAGCGAGGTGGACCACGACCGCCACTTCCGCCAGACCGGCCGGGCTCAGCCGCACCGCCGCCACCACCGCCACCATCATCAGCAGTTAGAAACGGCTTCCAGGATCCGGGTGATGGTGAGATACCCTCCCAGCTGTTTGCCTTTCATAGAGATGGTGTAGTATTTTTGCCTTAATATGTCAGAAGAGGTTTGGGATACAGACTTTGTTTCCAGTGGCAGTCTCTGATTTCTGACCAACAGAAGTATCATTGGGGTCTCAATCAACCCTGCCAAGTAAGAACCGAGTAAAGATGCCATACATAGAGCAGAACTGCAAAATCATCAATACAGTCTCCAAAATAAACCTTTGAAAAATACCCTGAAAAAAAGAAGGGGATTTTTTCAACTCTAGTATGAATTCAAAACGTAGCTACACTGAGACTTTGGAAGTCAGAATAAGTTAGATGACTCAAAGCTGAAAGCTGAAAAGCAGATGAGGGAAGAGATTGTCAAAATGTTGCTGAAAATGTCAAGTATCTATTTCTGCTAGTGCTTATTGAAAATATGATGTCCAAGACTGCTGTGTTTTCAAGATTCATCCTGCTTTTCTATTTGATTGTTTTCTATTTGCATAGAACAGATAAATCCTTCAGCTAATTACAGGATGCCAAAATTGGTATTTGACATTTATAAGGTTAGAAAAATCGAATAGAAAATAAAACTGTAACTCACACTTTTGAAACATCTTCCCACATCAGATAAGGCAGGTGGGTCACAGACATTTTTTCCTACACAAGTCATTTGCAGGGTTCAGAAACTGCAGCTCCTTTACACACTGGTTTATGACTGCAACCATTGGGAGTAGACATAGAAAAACTGGATCCCAGCAAATAATCACATGTACAAATGCCAGGTGAGACTTACTCAGCTGTTCATTACATTATGCAATAAAATATAACAATATTGCAAGAAAGTTATGGTTGCAAAGTCCTGAAGCAAGCAAGTGAAGAAATTTTGAAGTGTAAGATAGCCTACATTTTCTTCCTTAGATCTTCAAATTCAGATGCAGAACAGAGCTCTGTGAACATTTCCTATTATATCAATGAAAAAACTGGTCAGGTTGCTTTACTCTTTAGAGTCCTATAGACTCAGTAAGTACAGCAGCAGGGCCTCAGTAGTCTAAAGAGATATAGTTTCAGCTGATGTGTTTTTCCGGTTTTGACACTAGTTGCATACAGGATCTGTGTCATAAATTTTATCAAAATGGCCCCAGATTTTCTTTTTCCAGTATAAATATTAAGAAAGAAAAACCACTGCTTATAGGAATGTTTTTAGTGATGCTTTTGAGCTCTGTATATCAATGACATATGAATATCAGAAAATTCTATACCAGGAACAATGTACTGTTCTGAAGTAGAAGACTCTATGCAGTTCTGGTAGCGTGTGCGTGCATGCATGTGTGTGTGTGTGTGTGTGTGTGTTAAAAAAGCAGATCTATTACATATGGAAGGGAACATAGGACTTATTTCATTATAAGCAGAACCATGGCAATTTTTCTGATCTGTGATTTTGCGTTACACTGGCTACATGATCAGTTGCAGTTGATACAAATTTTCACTCTCAAACTAACCAAAAGCACCTTTTTCCGTGACTTTCTAACAAAATGTTGGTTTGATACTCAGTTGTGTAAGCATTTTGCAATATAAAACATGCATTAAACATGATATTAATGTCAATTTACTTTTCTAAGCTGTGTCAGAAAACTAATGAGTAAATTCCATGGGATTTTTTGCAGATGAATGGGAAAGCAGATTTTCTTTTCATCCTCTATCTGATTTGCCACCTCCAGAGCCATATGTACCCATGAACAGAAGTTACCCCAGTAAACTAGCAAGAAATGAAAGTAGAGGTAAGTGTATTTCATCTCTGCAATTGGAATTTCAGTGTATTGTCCTAAAAACAGTGTGGATGGAGAAGAGACTGAATGCTGAGGTTTCGGAACTTCTCAGACCAACAACCTTGTCCCCCTTCCTCATCATACAAGAAAAGCTAAATGCAGGTTCGCAGGCAAAAGCCCTCTTAAACTTGTATTTGAGTAGGGAATTGTCTTTTAAGTTGGAACATGTACTGTAAGCAACCAGCCTTGCCATTATTGTCAGCCCTTTTGCTAGAGGCAGCCAGAACCACAAAACTCCCTAAGACTTCCTTCTCATTTCCCATCTAAATTTATGCACATTCATTTATTCTTGTGCCAGCATCATCCCTGAGTTTAGTTTTTCTCCCTTCTTGTGTGTTAAACCCCTAGTATTTTTCAAGACAGAAGTCATATTCTCCTCTCAATTTTTGTTTTGCTGGTCTGATTAAATCTGGATGTACTACACGCTGCTTCCAAGTTCTCTGATCATCAGGGCTGCTTATGTATACATTTCAGTTTCATTTTTCTTTTCCAATCAGTATTACATGCTGTTCCAGTTCAGGCATCAAACATGTCCTCTACGGCAGCATGACTGTTTCCTGCCTTAATTAGTGGTATTTTGCCTGATACACCCAAGGATCAATTTACTTCTTTCACAACCAGTGACATTGGTGGCTCATAGTTATCCTGTAATCATCTGCACACTCAGATGTTTCTCTCCTGTTTCCAAATGATGAGGCTGTGGTTTGAAGCAGAAATTCCTCTTAGTCTCTGACCCTTCACAATGCCCTGTTAGCTTTCATCCTGTTTGTATTAGTCAACGAAGAAAGGCAGGGTAACATATGCATTTTTTTGTGATTCCTTTCATGAGTTTGCTATGAAAATCTTCATATAGGGAAAAACATTCAAAGCTTTGAAATGTTATGTGTTTAGAGCTTGCCACTTTTTGTTGAAATTTGCATGTGTTGCAAGTAGCACTGAGAAAGAATGTGCTTGCATAAATTAGTAAGGCTAACAAGAGTTATCTGGCTAAGGAAGGAGAAAAAGGACTGAAATACATGTGCTTTCCAGGAATTTGGGCTTAGCATTAGTTAAAAACTTCATTCTGGTTAAAAACTTCAAGTGTTGTTTAATAAACTAACCAGAAACTCTACAAAGAGTTGTTTGGGTTTTTTTAATGGCTAGGCAACTAAACTAGTAGATCATCACCAGTTACTGAATTAATTGCTTGGATGTAAACTCCCACTTCAAAAGGAGTATTCTAGGAGGAGTAACACAAAAAAACCCTTCTTTCTCTTGTAGGTGGCTCTGTCCGAAAAGAAAGAGGTGCCCCCCCACTCCCGCCTATACCAAGGTGAAATGGGTTCTGGCCCATCTTTGGGCAACATCTGTTCTCAAGTTTCCTTCAAGTCAGCTCTCCTGTCCACATCATTGGAAAGTTGTCTGTCTTGATTATTTCCACTTTTGGCTTGTCAGCTGGAACAGACTTCAGTCTCTATTACAGAAGTAATAGATGCAGCTTATGAACTATAGTTGCTCAAAGCTATGAATTTTATTTGCTTATACTGCAGGCATTTTGTGGACCATACACAACATATGTGCATCATGCTCACTGTGTCCAACCCAGTCCCCCTGAGAGCTCCACGGGAGGTCTGACTTTGAATTTCATAGAGCTTGAACAAAGCTGTTGCATTCCCTTTGGGTGCAGTGGCTGTATTATTTGAATCATAAAGTATTTTATGTTTAAAGAAACAGTTGCTGGGGAAAAATGTGTAGCCAACAGTCTCTTGGATCCTTCTTTGCATGCCTAACCTGGCCCATCTGCTTCTGCAAGCCATAGACCTATTGCAAGGTGACCCAGAGTTCATCCTTAACTTTTTCACTTCAGCTTAGCTGAGGAAGTCTTAAACAATGCTTAAACAACGAGGAGCACATGCTCCTCAAATGTGGAGTGTGTCTGGCCTTGTTTTTATCTGCAGAGACTCTTCCAAAGAAAAGCACAAGTGAAGCATTCATCAGCATAAAAATATATATTTTTTTATCCCTCTTTCCTAGTTTTTTAATAGTGTTATGCTTCCAGTGACTGAATTCTTTCCTACTCTGATGTGGACCAACCCAGAGTCATCCATGCCCTGGATTGCTGTAATGCCCTCTGCCTGATACTGCATGTGGAGAGTCCTCAGAAAGTAGTCTTGCTGCAAATGCAGCAATTATTGTCCTTGCAGGCTCCTCCTGTGAAGTATCATTAATGCCAGTGCTCCACAGACTGCTTTCCAGTTGTTTCTTTGGTACAATTAAATGATGGGGTTTGACTTAAAAAGCATCCTGGGACTTGGGTCACAAGTCTCAGAGAGATTGTATTTGACTTGCATTACGGCAGAGCAGCTGAGGTCAAAAAGGTGCCCTTTGATGTAGTGAGGGGGTTCTGAGATTTGTGCGTTCATGTGGGAGCATCCAAAATTTGCTGTCTGCACTGGTTCAACAGAAATGGGAAGATTTGGTCTTCTGAATTTGCCATGAAGCCTGTCCTTTCAACCTATGCTGAGAGGATTCTTCACAGAGAGCTGCAAGGCTTATATTATCAGCAAGAGAGAGTGAAGTATTCAAACATTGTGACAAGTGGTTAATGTGTTTAATGGCTTTTGAATTTTGTATATAAGAGAAGAGTTCATCGTATGAGTGAATTTTACAAGTGGATCTAAATGCATATAAAATGCCTTTGGAAATTAGAGGAAGATTATAATTCTGAATTTGATATATTGCTGAATGAAATATTGCTCTTTGTTAATTGGACCTCTGAAGGTTAGCTGTGAAAAAATTCTCCTCAGTCTCATCAACAGTATGTTTCTTTGAAGTGCTCCTCAGGATCCCTACCAAGCCTGTGTCAGCAGCCATGCTTCACAGGGTGTTGCTCCAAAAAAATCCCCAAACCATAAAACTACTCATGTAGGTTAAGAAAATGTTTCTCTAGAATAGGAGACACGATCCTTATTATGCTCTGGGGCTAGAATGAGGTCAGTCCTTGAAAACCTAAGAATTTAGCCAAAGAGAGTCTGGATCCCACTGAATTGTCAGTGCATAGGGCTTTTTGCTCTTTCTGTGATTGTGGAGGGGCAGATCCCCTTCTGCCTGACAGCCTGGACAGACACATTGAAGGGAATGAGACCAAGCTGCATTACACCAGATCAAAGTTAATTTGGTCTTTTCAGTGTTTACAAAATCTTGTTAGCTGTGATAGCGTTTGTACCTGTTTTTTACATTTTTATATCTGATGACCTATTTTAAGTTACTGTTTATGGTCTTGAACCAGCAATTAACTGCGCAGGCGCAGGGATGTGTCCACATCTAATTGCAGGATCGTGGCTGTAGGAGTTTCTTAAACAGGTACTAGTGGGACCTCCATGTGACAGGTGCACCTTGGGATCAAACCTAGCGCAATATTGAATTTGTATATGTATTTTATGGATGTCACTTAAACAAAGTGCCTGTCTCTTTGGGATACTATTATGTGAATAGAAGTCCAAATAAGATTTTTAGGATAATAACTTAAAGGATAAATTATTGTAGTCATGTTTTTAAACTGAAGCACTTAAAACTTTTTAAGGAACAACATTTTGAATTTAAGAATACAATATTTTCAGTGCCTTGACCTGCCAAATCTTTATTAATATCCAAATAGCTATGCAGCCAAAATAACCCCTCAACCCTCCAGAAACTATACCTTCTTTGTAAGTTACCTGCTTCCAACATGATTGTTTTACTTTGATAAGTAAATGAAAATGCTGCCCATTGTTCTGCCAGCTCTCTCTGTAATTCAAAATATATTATATTTGATCTTTTCAGAAAGGTTTTCTGACCAGAATTATGGATCACTACCAAACGCTTGGAAAACCAGCTTCAGTTTCACTTTAAAATGTGCTGTGTAAAAGGCCCTCAGTTAACAAGCAAGAAACCTGAGCTGCCTAGGTTTTAGCAATTCTTTTTACTCTAGAAACCTCTTCAGACTGAATGTTTGGCATACATGTAAAATAGCTTAACACTGCAGAAAGATACATTTTTGTTCACCTAACAACAACTTTTCCACTTATATCTTTTGCTATAAATGTCCCTAGTTATATTCCAGAACAATGCAGCATTTTATTATTCAATATATTGCTTCATATATCAGTAGCTATTTACAATATGATCAGTATTAAAGTATTTATTTCACTATGAAGTGTTAAAAAAGAATAATACAAAACAGATTGAATCAATGGTGCCTTATGACTTTTTTAGTTGACATTTCTGGTCTCACTAGAAAAATTAATAGATGTTGCTCTTCCTTCCAAGTCCTAACATGAATAGTGCCGACAGTAGTGTTACACAGTGTTTGAGCCAAGCACTGATATTGTTATGTGCCCAATGTGCTCACTTCAGGTGGAGCTCAGTGTGTGGAGAGACCACTGGATCGGTGTGTAGGTGAGGTGTGGGCACTGGTAAGCTTCACAATCACTTGTTGGTATTGCTCTGAAAACCTGACTCTTTCCCAAAACCAGCGTCTGAGGCTGCAGTCCACACAGCCCAACTGACTTCAGTGTGGTTGCATAGGTTATTACAGGACTAAATTTGATTCACTGCTTGCATATAAGATTTCCTGGATTTGTTTCAATGGCATTGCATTATAAACCTTCACATATCAAACTTACATTATCACGAAGGCTCACACTGTGTTACAATGGCCACAGATGTTCATTTTTGTTTAATTCAACTCAGTAAATAAAATAACTTTTGTACCATGTAAAAATAATTTCCCCTCTGTATTTTTGGAAGAAAAGCACATTATGTTTGTTACGACTTTCTGCACCAGCCACTGGAAGAAGAGGTCTCACACTGATTAATGTTCGGAGTTGGTAAAGAAAACTTATCTTGTGATTCAGGAAGCATGTATTTCTGTAGATGAAATAAATAAGGTTGAGAAGTTCTTGTTTAAAAGCCAGCATTTCCCAACACAAAAGAATCATAAAAATTACTTTTTTTTCCTGCAAGATGGAACTGTTAAAGAAGTTCCTTAAATTGTCATTTAAAAAAATGGACAGTAGTTTCTCCTAGCAGCAACAACTGTTTATATGACTCTTGTAGAAGTAGGTCTGCCTTGGATCACAGGATGAAGGAACTAAACTGTTTTACATATATTGTAACACAACAATTTTCTGTGCAGAAGTATGGAGATAGAAGGGGTACTTTTTGCCTTGGAAGCCAACAATGGAGCTGAATGATCAAACTGAGATTATTTTAAGCAGAATGTCAAACTTTGAGAAACCTAGAGAGAGCCCCTCAGCCACAGGGCACTTGAAAAGAGAAGATTGCTCAAAGAAACAAAAAACAATTGGCTGAATGTTGCTATCAATACTAGAGGGAAAATTACAATATAAAATGTGCATGTGTGTAGCACCATATCACCATAGTGTGAACATCCTTGTCTACCAGTCAGGTGCAAAAAACTCGTTATGGCGGTACGTTGAGTGTCTATAACATATATTGTATGATCTTTAGTCTTTCAAACAGTATTCACCAGAAAATAATGAGAATTTCTCACCTAAGATATCCAGGAGTACATTAAGTTAAGTTTATGGAGTGGTTATTCACATACATTGAGAGAAAATGGAAATCTCGTAGCCTGTAAGATGGATGTGTCTGGACCATTCGGTTAAAATGTAAACCTGGATCACTGGCAAAAAGAGGAATGTTGGAGTAACTCAGCCAGAAGCAGGGCACGTGTATGTGGGCTCAGTGAGTGAGTATGCAGCAGGTAGGTACGCAGACTAAAAGCAAAAAAGGGAAACCGCAAGTCTTAAAAAAGGGAGTAACCCTTCAGAGTATGCTGCTGTTTTGAAATACAGTTTGTCTGTGATAATGTTCCTTAGTGTAAACTAATGCATGCAGAGGAAAACATCTAAATTTGGACTTCCAATTCCACACAAGAGAAACATAAAACCTTGGCTGAGCAGAAAGTAACATGTTTTTATCAGATGCTTAAAGTTTGAGCTTTTTATAAATATTAATCTAGTTCGGTGAATTTTTTTGCTTAACATTTATTTTGTAAGTGATTTTCTTCTCCCAATTTTTCTGTTCTATACCAAATAAATTTTACTTTTATTTTAATTGGTGGTGCAGACTGTTACATTGAGAATGACCACAGTTGCTTCTTTGACAAAAGCACACATTGGCTTTAGCAGTGAGCCTGGCAGGAGCTGGGGTGAGCTGTTCTCCCCTCCTGCCTGCCATTGCACAGCAATAATGCTCAGAGGACTTTGGTCCTGCATACAGTGAAGCTTAGACAACTGCAGATAAGGAGAAATAATGAGTTTACTTTAGGATAAAGAGTGATTGAAAATCAGGGGTCAGTTATGCTGTACTGGTAGGTGGCTCTTGGGTGAGCTGTGGGCATTGGCTCTTGGCCAGGCAAGCCAGACACTTGCTGTGGGGAGATGACATGGAAAATCACTCTCGTTAGGCACAGATTTTTGTTTGTCGTGTCTCCACTCACTAGGCAGAAAGCTGCCAGAGAATGTCAAACAAATGGAACTGTCTCTTTAACTTTGGAGACCTGTACTTGATCGTGGGTGTTAACATTTTCATATAATTTGGACCATGTTCACCAGAGAAAGACCCTTTGATATAAAAGTCCAAAGGAGGCTCAAATTTAGTCTGCACTTCCAGCTTCTCCTTGGAAATGAGAAACATCATTTAAAATCCTGAGCTAAAAAGCTCTGTGCTGTAATGCATCTATCTTGCAAAGACTTAAGCATTAGATTTACTCTTACAGAGGTGGTGGATCCCTTGACATCTCTGGGTACTGCTTGTTGATACTTTCATTTTACAGACTGATTGGGACAGAGACAACTCATGTAGCCTAGAAGCCCAGCGGTCCCAGTGCCTGGGCTGTATAAACAGAGAAACTGTGATGGAGGGCAGAGGGTGGAAACTGGTGAGCTGTAAAGGAGCTGGCTCAGCAGGCTGAGACCTTTGTTTTCAGATCTCAGTGGCAGTAGCCTTGAACGAGAACATGGAGGTATGAACCTAATGAACAGTTCGTAGGACTGTCTATCTCATGTTTTACCAAAGGAAACATGATTCTTTCTTGTTTTCAAGAAATGAAATTATGTGCTTGACTTCAGGAAGAGGGAACTGAACTAAGCATGCTGTGACCTTGTCGTAACCACAATATAGTCCTTCCTCCATGTAACTCAAAAAACGCTGTTGATTTAAAAGAAACCCAGAGACTACACTGTAAAAGATTTGTTTCTGCTCCCTGCAGTTGCAGGAAGATTCATGTGTTGCGCACAGCACACATAGAAATATGCAACTTCTTTGATCATGGTTCAACAATTTCCAATGACTTTCCTGCCTTCTATGCACAGACTGTGCCCTTCTGCCCTCTCACCCAGTCTGACTCCATTTTTTTTAGGTTATTATTTAGGTTAACTAATGAAGCACATCAAGAGCTGCATCAGCAATTAGGCTCTTAACCTATCTGAAAATGTCAACAGCAGTCCAGGTACAGAAGCAATCCTGAAGAAAGGATGACTAACACAAAAATATTTGATTAAACACAGAGAATAAATTGTGTGGCTGCTGCTAACGCTAACTTGTGTCCAACATCTATCTGTCTCCTGAACAATAGCATCAGATAATCTCTTCTTTAATCCTAAAACACATTTATGACTTAAGATATATGACTTCTGCAAAAGCTACATTCAAAATATAAAATAAAAATCTATCATTAATGCAGTCTATATGATATTGCCAAGGTTTCTACTCCACTGCAATGGGGCTTTTCTCATTCCCATATTTTTCCTTCTGTTTTTACCACTCTTTTTTTCCCCTGCAAATAAATAAGTTATTTCTTCAAGAGTGCTGGGATTTAGCCTCCATAAACACCTTTCCCATTTTTACTCTCTTGGGGTTTTTTTGGTGTAGTTTTTTGGTTTGGTTGGTTGGTTGATTGTTGTGGTTTTTTTTTTTGTTTTGTTTTGGGTTTGTGGGGTTTTTTTTGTTATTGTTTTTTTTCCAGAATACAGGAGAAATCTCTGCCTAAGCACCTCTACCTTAAAGGTAGGCAGAAAGACTGAGGACAGAGAGGCTGTTGGCTGCTGTCCATCCTTTTTCTCTCCACAACAGGAACAAGTGATCTTTCCCTTCTTTATCACTGTCCAACTCCGTTTCCAAAGGGGACCACTTTGGCTACCTTTTGCATTTACCTGTGTGCAGAAATTGTTTGTCTCCAAACTTGTGTGCACACGGTGTGCAATAAGGCATGTAACCAGTTCCCTTCTGAAAATGTTTCTGTGTTCCCGTAAAGATGGGTGTTTAAGCTGTGCATGTTGGGTGTTACCCAACGTGAAGGAAGCATTCGTGTATAAAGGGCTGTGAAAATGAGTCATTCCTGTCCTTCTCCATTCCAGCAGAAATTTTAGTAAATTCAGGGTTCCTGGTAAGCCCTCGTGTGTCCTGTGGAGCAGCAGAGCCCCTGATGTGTTTCTGAAGGCTGAGCACTCTGAAAGCAAAACTCAGCTGAATGGTCAGCGCACCTGAGGAAAAAGGAAGGTAAAGGCTGTGAGTGAAAGTTCCACCTTAAACCCCAGGCTCTGTCGTATGTGTGTTGATACTGGAACTAGTGTACCTTGTAAATGTTTTCCCCCTTCCTACTTAAAACAGAAACTTTCACTTCTGCTATTTAACAAGGAGATTGGATTACTTATGAAATCTGGGAGCCTTTGTTTAAAAACATAATGATATCTGTTTCTTTCCTCTAAATGTATAGTTTCATCTCCTGAACTGTGCCTGCAGGACTGCTGCTGTGTCTTCATCCAGCTGTCGCACAACTGTGGGGCTGGTGTGGTCACTCCAGATTATCCCTGATTTGAAAGTAAACATCCTGCAGCATGCTTTAAGAGAATTACCACGTTCCTTCTTGTGCCAGAACCTTCATTCCTTCTCATACATAAGGCCACTTGGGAGCAAGGGGAGTAATTGAAATATATGTTTTAGCTGCAAACATGTGTAAGTGAAACCCTAGTACAAGCATGCATCAGAAAATGAGAAGCGTTGGCTGTTTGTGTTTGTTTGTAACCAAGGAGGAGGGAATCTGCATCCACAGCCTGGGAATTCTCTTTGGGCGGCAGGTGCTCATTCCCAAACGGTCTGTGCTGCTGCAGGTGCGGCGCGGAGGTGAGCCCCGGGCGTGGCCGCTCAGCCCCTGCTGCCCTGCCCGGCTGCTCCCTCCTGGGGGTACCCTCTCGGATGCTCCCTCCCCGGCGGGACCCTCCCAGCTGCTCCCTCCTGGGGGGCCCCTCCCGCATGGTCCCTCCCTGATGATCCCTCCCAGCTGGTCCCTCCCAGCTGCTCCCTGCGGCGCCCCCCAAGCCGTGTGCGGCTCCGGCCGCCAGGTGGCGCCCCGGCCGCGCTGCCACCCCCGCGCGGTCCCGCCGGGAGGGTCCCTGGGGACGGCGATTCCGTCGGGAATGTTCACCGCCGTTCCACAGCTCAGCAGCTCTGCCACTCGTGCTTAGCTACGCACAGCGGAGCAGCCTGGCCCAGTGGCACGTGTCCCTGCCCATGGCAGGGGCCTTGGAACAGATGGTGTTTAAGAAGCCTTCCAACCCAAAGCGTTCTGTGACCCCGAGGTAAGGCAACGCACAATGCGGCGTTTTAGGAACACTACACGCTGTTGCACTGCTGGCACAGTGGCGATTTCTCTCCAGATGCATCCGGCCCGACTCTCTGTGCAGTTACGCAGCTCTTAAGCAAGTCATACTCTAGTATTGGCATAAAAATGATGCAACAGGAAAGCACACCTGACTCTACGTTCAGTTCAGCTGAAACTGCGCGCTATTAGACCTCAACAAATAAAGTCTTTATCTAATTAAGTTTAACTGCAGTTGGAGAAGAAGGTAAGAATTAAAACAAAATACCTTTTTTTGTCTGAAAATGCCAAGATGAAGTAATGGCTGTAAGAAAGCTACTCTGACAATACTGCAGTCTTAAAAGCAGTACATATTCAAATATTTAACAGAAATTTCTTTGTATTGTGAGGGAAAGAAATAGAAAACAGTCTGAAGACACATAGGAGTTAAAATATTGGCCACGAATTTAAATGAAATGGTAAATTGCTGAGCACAATGAGGAAAGGGTACAGTAGCTTTCTGCATAAGAATTCAGGAAGAAAGGAGTTGGTTAACACAGTAGTGGGAAGGCTTGAGTCCTACAGCAGTGGTGAAATGACTGAGAAACAAATAAACAAAAAACTCTTGGATGTCTACCACAGGAGACAATACACTGCAATCAATATGTTTGTTGGATAACATTTTAACTAATTATGTGTAAGTTATAAATTGTGTCTTGAAAATGGTGGGATATGGTGTGATCACAAATGAAAACTTAGTAAGTGGAGAAAGTTTATGGAGATTTGGGTCATATCCTGAGAATATTTCTAAAGTTTTTGATTTTTGATACCAAAATTGGGTTCGTGGTTTGTTTGTTTGTTTGGTGGGGCAAGGGGGGTAGGATTCTTTGATGGGGTTTCTTTACTAATCAGTTGCTTGCTGAATAACCTTCTGCAGCTGTTGCACATCAGAAGCAGCTTATTTAAGCACTGCAGCTTGCTTTATCTTGGTTTTCCTGAGCAAAGCAGCATCTGCTAACTTGTGTATAACACTGATAGCTCTTCTAGGTCTGTTGTTTTTCGGAGGGTGGGGTGTGTGTGTGTGTGTATTTTGTTTTGTTGTTGTTATTGTTGCTTTGTTTGGGGGTTTGGTGGGATTCTTCTGAGGAATTAAACAAAATTTGACGAGTCTTAGTGACTGAGCACTAAGAGTGCTGAGAACATTTAAGTAATGAGCTGCCTATGTCAAAATGAATGAATAGGGGGTTTTAGGTCAAGCAAGTGCAGTAACTCTTATGCCCTGTTCTTAATAAATTCACCACATACTGGTAGCCATGTCAGTATGTGAAAATGCAAAAAAAACCCAAAACCATTTCAAGTGTCTACATTCAGTAGTTACAGCTCTAACCATAATATGAGACAAACAGACAAGACTTATAGTGATTTTCCAGATAAAGCAATGGTAGCTAAGCTAAAATACTGATTTTTTTATGCGACTTTTGCATACTTTTTTCCCCCCAGTCAGACTGGTTAACTACATAACTTATTTTTGAGTACTTGCATTTGACTTCAGCAGACTACCTTCTTGCTGAGCCAAGTAACAGCCTCGCACCAGTTATGGAATTTGTACATTTAGGAGATCTCTTCAACATCACTTTGTCTACCTTGAAAGCAATTTCAGAAAAATCTTCTGGTATTGAAATCACGTGAGGTTATTCTGAAATTTACTGATTTCAGTGGAATCTAATTTGAACTTCTTTCTTTACTTTTTGCTTTAGAGAGGTGAATTTCACCATGCCTATGGTTACTGTGCTTTATTACTAGAGCAATCTATTTCAACAGACCTGAATGTACATAATTATTGCTGAAGTCTGACTTTCTGTGAGCTGATTGCACCAGCTTCATGTATTTTCTTTTGGCAAATACAGTATTTTGAAGACTGTAATTGCACCTACAACTCTGTGACATACCAGTAATATGCCCTCATCTCAGCAACAAAACAAAGTGGAAGTGAGTACAGTAAACGTGGTTTCAAAACCAGCCTGAACGTACACATTGTATTACAAAAGATACTATATGGAAAAATACCAATTAAGTTCTTGCAACCAGCGTAGATAATGAGGCATACTACTGCGAAATTGTAGATAAGTAGATATATAGCTTTCCTGAGAAGGAAAAATGTTTTGCAAAAGTGTTCCAAGGTAACTGAGGTGAATGTAAACATCCAGTGCATCCCCCATAATTTCTGTGTTAATAAGCTTTGAGCTTATGGGTAACAGTATCTGGCTTGGCATATTCCTGGTCTCTGTATTAGATTGCTCTCAGGTGTTGAATATTTTTATGGTGTTTAAGCCTCAAAAGTTTGGGAAATTCTTTCATGGGACAAGTGCTTTGCATTTCACAAAATCCTCCAGAGACAAAATCCAAGGGCCTATTTCCTGTTTACAGGTTAATTTTCCTCAGGTTTCCCTTGTTGTTTAACTGCCTCACCAAACATATGTATATAGTAAGCTATAGTTTCTTTTCCAGTAACCATGTGAGTCAGTGTAAGTGACCAGACACATCTAGATATAGATAAGCACTTTGTGTTCTTCCTGAACATCTTACGCACAACTGCAAGAGAACAGATGTTACAAATGAACAAACTTTCTGAGACCTGAACTATATGTTTAGATAATCAAAGTTAGACATGGTGAACAAGTTTGTAGATGGAGGCAGCTAACAAAATTTAACAGAGGTTGAGCATGGGTCCCTGCCCTGTGCATTATATCATCCATTTACTTGTTAAGCAGTGAGCAATACAAGAACAGTACTTCTTCCAGAACTGGAGTTACAAGGCCATTCTTGTCTGTGGCTATAACTCTAATTTTCACATAAAATTTGGCTCATTGTCAATAACCCAAGAGCAGTGAGGAAGTGTTTTTCCTGTAATTGAATATAAGGAGATTACCTAAGAGGTGTTAGTCTCTCTTACCCATTGTTGTAATTACTGTGTTAGTAAAATACTTGGATTTTTCCATGCTGTTGAAAAGTAGGTACACGGCTGTTTGGAAATTGCACCCAGACTATACCTGTAAATTTCCAGACAGATTTCATCCTGATGCATTGGCTAACCTTCTTCTTGTCTGCTCATATTCTATATTCTGATTTTTGTCTATTCTTGGAAAAGTCTCTTTTTTGTAATATCCTACTGAGAGATTATTTAGTGAGATGTTCCACATTTTCAGTCAATAATGCTGCTTTGAAGCTCACCGCACTCTTCCTATTGTAAGGCAACCTTGCTTTTCAGTTATCACCATGCTCTAACAATTTGACTGCAACTTGCATGCTAGCTTTCTAGGGGAAAAAAAAACAAAAAACCAAAAAACAAAAAACATGCTTACTTTTAGTATTTTCAGAGACAAACTGGAGAAATGTACTTGCTTACAGTAAATTCTTAAGGCTTTTCCTCAAATACTGCAGCATTTCAGGTTTTGCAACAAGTGCTTGCAGTCTACCAGTAAAGTACTCTTTACACCTAGTGCAAAGATACATTTGTGATCCCCCCAAAAATCTGTCCAAACTGGCTCAGTATTATGCCTGTCATCACTGCCAGTTCTTAAAAGCCAAATTATGTGAAACCTGTTCTTATTGAGAGAGTAAGACTCTTGCAGTTCCTGTGTGGGACCAGCCTGTGTATGTAATGGTTGCAGGTAAATGAGTATGATGAAAGCCACAGGGAAGCAGGATGGCTCATGTAATGGTTGCTTCAGCTGCTTTTCATTGGTTGAGCTGCTGCCCAGATCAAAAAGCAGAAATTGTCTCCCATACATTCTGTAGATTACGTAGGTGACACATAAGTGGATGGAAACGTCCAATTTGAGTGAAAACAGAATAAAAATCAAGGGGGAGAGCAGCTCACGATTCTGAAGTATTATGTAGTGTTATGGGAATGCTCAAGAGGATTGAGTTAAGATTTTGGGGACAATTTTCCATTTTGTGTTTGTTTAGTAACTATTGGAAAGTTTGGCTTTGCAGTGCCAGTCAATGGTGTTTTCTGTGATCTGCAGTTAAACTGCCAAAGCTGAGTTGCCAGTGGTGGAGAACTGTGATTAAGAGCTGAAGGACTGTATAAACCTGTCCTCTCAGGAGTTCATAGACAAAACACTTCTATTGTTTGGGTGAAACTCCATAAGAACTTGTGGTCATGACTGTCGCTCTTAGTTTACAAGATCTCTATTATAAAGCCAGGGTGTTGGAACACAGAGGTTTCATGGAAAACAAGGGTACTTTCAAGGCCAGAGAACATGTGGCTCACAGAAAGAGTCCACAGAGCTTCGATTAAGTGATGAGGGAGTGGGGAGAAGGTGTCAAACAGTGAGAAAATATTATCCTTTGCTGTTTCAGGAAACAGGACTTTATACGGTCTTTGGGAAAATGCAGGAATATCCTGTGTATTCAGAACTGCATTAGAAAGGCTTCTTGGCTCCAACATTAAGTTATTGCTATTAGTTATCCAGGCTGAAAGATCCAGAAAACTGTGTTCCTAACATTTTCCAGCCAAGTGGAACACTGGTCCTGTAATCCACTGTTTCAGTTATTCACAGTGCAGTTTCGGTGGCACAGTCTGGTTAATAACGATTTCGTGGTTCTAAACAAGGTAAGAGGTCAGACTCCTTTGCTGTTCTCTGTTCATCTCAGATGAGGCTGCATGTGACTGACAGATAGTTGCAAGACTGCTGATAATATGTTTAAGAAGATTAAAATTTTGAAGAGGAAATATGCCATATTAAGTCCTCTTTATCTTCATGTATATAATTTCCCCTTAATTTATTTAGCTAGAATAATTTTATGGTATTTTTTGTTATATCATTCCATTCCTTTGGTACTACATTTCCATACTTTTGAGTATTTTACTTTTTTGAAGTTTGGAGTTTTTTACTATTTACCTTTTTTGAGTATTATACTTCTTAATCCTGGGTGTTCCCCATAAGAAAACACAGGACTTGGGTCAAGTGTACTTGCCTGATTTGCTACACTGTATATGTTACAGCTGAGATAGAAATCCATCCCTGACCTGTTAGTGCTGATTCCCTGGGAAATCACGCTGGCGGTTGGTGGTTCAATAGCAGTCAATGAGCAGCCTGTCCAGTCAAACTGATGCTATTTTAAAATAATGCACTGAAGGTTTCTTGTATTTTAAATACCTGAATTAATGTTGAATCACTAGTGATCTTTTCAAGAGGAAGAAATTAATTCAAGAGAAGGCAAGCCATACATTTTTACCAAGAATTCTTAGTACATCTGGTATGCGTCTTGCTACTCTCCAGAGCATGTCCCTCTAAGGTGTCATTTCTATAGGAAAGAATGAAAGGCAGAAAGCCAATAAAATCTGAAAGACTTCATTATACTGTATTTCCAAAAACTAATTCAAATCTGCCTCAAAGTGGTCTTTGTCAGGTGCCAAACAGAGAAACTTTAACAATGAATAAATTAACAAAAGAGTCTTCTTTATTCGTGTTTGTATCAAAACAAAGTCTCACCTTAACCTTACAGTGTTACCCAAGAGGCTACGCCACCTTCCAGCAATAAATGTCCATAATGAACATTGACAGAGCTTGGGAACAATCTCTTGCTGATCTTTTGGTTGGACTGTGTTGGCCCAAGGTAGGGACAGGATACAGCCAGGAATGAGAGGGAGCAAGGGGGCAGGCACTGACACTGCTGCTGCCTGTCAGCTGAGGTTCTATTAGGGTATACCCTCCTAGTGCAGCAACATAAAAGCTAAGCATCAGTACCTTTAAATTAAAAATAGACAGTACCTTCTAAAAGTTTCTGACAGTCATGTTTATCCCGACAAGTTTTTATCCCTGTCCACATTCTTTGTGGGATTTTCTTAACCCTTTTCTGGCCTCTCAATGAATTCCCTTAAGTGTTATTTTTGTTATATTGCTGGTCTTTATATATAATACCCGTTTTGTTTCTGGTAAGATTCCTGTAAGCAGACTTGCAAACTGAATGGACTGTGGGCAAAATTATTAGATCATACCTGACACAATGCTTTGTAAGTTGTCAATCACATACAGCTTTTTTGGTTGAGATAGTTCTCACTTCTGCTCTATTTTGGTCTTCTCTGGGTGTTACGTGAAAGGGGAAAAGTTCTTTCTTTGCCTGAAGGTTCCAGTTTGGAGGGAGAGACTACTGAGCACATGGACTTGGGATGACATCCCACCTGCCAGGGAAACAGCCCCAGTCCAACTGGGACATCTATTGCCATAGGTCTGCCAAACAACAAAGGCAAGTGGTTTGAGTCAAATCAGCTATGAAAGAAGAATACAGTACTCTGAATCCACACCTGCTCTCTCTGCAGCAGCAATATCTGTCTCGGTTCTTAGAAAAGGGCAGCTGGAACTGCTATGACCGCAATTGCTTTGCAAACGGGGAGCCTCAAGAAAGCTGTGCCCTCGTTTGCCGCAAGAAAATCTTTGGCCATTACCAGCTTTTAACTTTTACTGGGGAAATCACTGGCCGGCCAAGGTTGTGGCGCCGCTGCCATGAGTGAAACACAGCGGTGTGTTCCTAGGGGCCCTGAGAGCTGGAAGAGTAGGAATTGGCACAGGAGGCTGAGGATGGGCTGCTGCGGGCAGGGAGCCCCGCCATGGGCAGCGCCGGCTCGGGAGTGACTGCGGGCGGCCGGGCCGGCCTCCGCTCCCGCGGGGCGCTGCCGCAGGCGGCAGGAGCGGGTTCCGCTCGCTATTCCCGGGAAGGCGCCTCCGATTGCGGGGGAAGCCCTCGGGGCACAGGCGGCAGCAGAGACACACGGCCGGCGGAGCTGCCATCTTGCCCCTCGTCCCTCCCCGCCGCCCAGAGCCCGCCCTCCCTCCTTCTCGCAGCCCTGCCCGCCCGCTGCCCGCACAGAGCCCGCCCTCCCTCCTTCTCGCAGCCCTGCCCGCCCGCTGCCCGCACAGAGCGCTGTCCTCCCCCCCGCAGCCCTGCCCGCCCAGAGCCCGCCCAGGATCCGCCCGCCGCCGCGGCCCGCCCGAGGCCGGCCCGCCCGAGGCCTGCCCACCCTCCCGGGGCTCTGAGCCGCCTGCGAGTGCGGGGCTGTCGCTGCCGGGGCGGGTCAGCCCTTCCCTCCCCTCTCGTCCCCTCCCCTTCTTGGCCTCGGCACCGGCGGCCTCGGCCTTGGAGAGGTTCTCAATTTGGCAGAGCACAAACCCTCCCGCGCACTCCGTGCGGAGGCGCCTGCCGAAGGCCGCGTAGGTAGGTAAGCTGCCCGCTCGTCCTTGCCCCGGTGTGTGGCTGCACTTGCTGCTGAGGCAGCTGTCGGACAGGGCAGCGCTGCTGTGCCTCTGCCTGTGCGCGAAACGCGGTGTGCTCGGAGCAGGGTGACCGCGGCAAGGAGGGCAGGAAGGGGCAGGAGAGAGGCTTTCGTTTTGTTGTGGCTTTCTCGCTGCGAGTCAAAGGATTTTGCATCCCAATTTGGCAAGTGGTGCAAGTAAGGTGATTTTTAAGGGGTTCTGCAAGGAAATATAGTCTGCCTTTTGAAAAATATTTTGCTGTTTGCTTCAGAAGTATGAATGTATCTGTTGACAAACCCAAAGATGAGCCTAATTGAAACTTAAGGGGAGGTATGTTTCCCGCTTGTTTCCTGGGTTGATATTCTGTGCTGCTGGCAACTGTTGCTTCCTTTGGGCTTGTCTGAACTCCCGCACTGCCAAATTTGATGTAGCTGAAGCGTTGCCGTGGGAGCTGTGCCCGCGGGGCCGGGGCAGGCGCTGCTGTCGCGGTTTCCATCGCACGTGGCTCGCCCGCTCCGCGCAGGTGCCTTCCTGTCGCATCGCCGGAGAATGGAAAGGAAATGTGGTCTTGAATAGCAGCTGCTCAGAGACAACTAAGGTCTGACATTTCTTGTGGTATTGTCTAGATTTCCAGACAGGGGTTGCCCACTTCTTGGGTTAATTGGTGTTGTAATTCTTAGCCCAGTTAAGAGAAAAGTAAAAATCGTTGTTAACTTGCAAGAATAAGAACTGCAGTAATCACTTCTTGCCACAATTTTATCATTGTATCTCCCTGAAGTTGCTTCTTCTTTGACCCACTGTACAAATTTTTACACTAAAATGCATGCAGTAGATGCTTATCTGTGCTGAGGTGAGGTTCTAGAGCTGCCACGAATGGTAACTCTTCCTGCTCTGATTCTACTTTCAGCTTCCCGAGTAAAATAATGTGTCATCCTTGGGTTGTTTCCACATTGCATTAAAGTAGAAAAGTTTCTGCATTGTATTAAAGTAGGTCATGTTGTGGGATATAATTTATGAACAATGTGCACAGCCTTACCAGTGTCACCACATTATCCTAAGAGTGATTATTGGTTGAAAGTTTAAGAGTAAGTGGCCAAAGGGCAGGTGTACATTTATGTTATCTCTTTTATTCTCTCATACTGTCTTTGACTTTCATTAAAAAATAAGATTAAAGGGATTTTTCTAGTGGTAAAGAAGGCAACTTCTCTATTTCTGTACTCAGAGGAACCTGATGTTGCCTAACTCACAGCTGCTGGAAAATTGAGCTTCTAGTCTGGTGAATTTTAACACTTCACAAACATTGACAACCTACAAGAGAAATGGGCAAATGTCAGTACTCCAGTTTGTTTCATAGGAAGTGTAAACTGTTCTTACTCTTTGCTCTCTGTCTGTTGTTGGTCTTCATACAAGGCTTCCTCTCATGCTGGCTGTGCTGTCCTTCCTTAAAAGTGCAAGCTGACATCTGGCTGACAGCAGATAAGGCAGCATTATTCCTAAAAGCTTTGTCTGTATTGGCCTGCTGTTCCCAACAATGCAGCTGTGGCTGAGTTTTCAAGGATTCAAATCTCAATCTTCAATCCCTGAAGGGTAAACCACAACTCATGTCCTATGGAGTCAAAGCTAAGTGTTTTCCCTTGGAACTGTGTTATATTTCCTTATTTTAGTGTCGTTTGAGTCATTATTTTGTTACATCTACTATAAGGACAGATTCTTTTCTGTGTAGAATATGTCAGGTTTTGGTTTTGCATCAGATCATTAACTTTAATTTCATTAAGAACTGTGAATTGGAGATAATTTCACTCTTATGAGGTGCTAGTTTGAGTTAAGCTGGAGATGTAATAAGGCTGTATATTAAATCTGTGATTAGTCATTGCATAATCTCACAACAGTTATATAAATGCCTGTATCCTGTAGAGCAAAAGGCATTGAGACATGCATTGACTGTGTTAAGCAGCATGCTGTGCAAGAGCATTTCTGCAAAATACTGATCTGCAATAGATAATCTTTTAAATGTGAAGATTTTGGTATGTGCACTTCTCAGCAGCTGAAGAGATGGTTCACTCTCAAAGCCCTCTGAAGAGTGCCAGTAACAGCTTTTACTGTGATGCAGTTTCTCCCTTTGAAACTCATGTGGTTTACCAAAAATTGAACTTGTGTGACTTCACAGGGTCCCTTGTAATGAAGTTCAAGGTGAAGGTAGCCTGAAGGAAGGCTGCAGGAATGTTTGTGGAGCCTCACAAAAGATGGTTGTGGGTGTATAACCGTGTCAGTTTTGATCTAGGGAGGAAGATACAGGATTTAGTGTGTGCTATTGACCAATGCAGCATAAGTCAGTGCTATGAATAGTTGTTTAGGTCCTGAATTATGAGATAGGGATAAGGGCACTTCTATATTTTGTATCAAGTTTATGAGGAGAAGTAATGAGAGAAAAGATGTGATTAATTAATTTAGGCACAATTTTAGTTTAAAAATCTGGGCTTGTGTAGCAGTATTGACAGGCTCATTTTGTGCAAGCAAAAAGCCTGGATAGGTCAAACCACTTCTCAAGAGAGAAAAAGAGGAAGGAGATATTGTAGTGCTGATAGTCCTTCCACTATACAACTGTACGTAGTGTGTGCGCTTTTGTGAGTAAGCATAAATTTTATCATTAGCCTTGGATAGGAAGGCACAGCAGATGAGAAGGAATGCTAGAATTCATGGATAGATACAGCTGGAATACATTTCCACCACAGATCAAATGTTACATTTGTTTAAAAAAAGCTTCATCTTTACCTTATTGCTGAAAAACAGTACCTCAGGAGAGCAGCGAGTAGGTTGAACATGTTGCATTGCCAGAAGCTTTACCTTTATGCAGTGCTGTAAGCTTGAAGAATTTGACTTGGGGCTGTGCCAAAACCCTGCTTTTCAATTTACAGCTGGTGTGAAATGTGGCTGATTTCTTTCAAGAATTCAGTGCTGGAAACCTACTGATTCTCTTTTGGGCATTTTGTGAATTTCAACAACATCCTTAAGTTTTTCTAGTAGAAGAAATGGTTTGTCTGCTTCATTTATGATGAGTTTTTCCATTGTTCTATAGTACATAATGATTTGAGCTGTTGGTCCGAATACATCTAAGTGAACATATCATCTATAACATAAGAAAAAGCCTTTAAAATAAGCCCTACTTGGGTAAGATTCATTTTCCTTGGGAGAAGAGATAGCAAAGGCTACTGAACAGATTTGGATGATGCAGCTACTCAGTCCAGATGAACTCCAACAGCATTGTAGAAGTGCTTACTAAAAGCCTCAGGCATAAATAAAAGTCTTGAGTCCAAGAGTTTATGCTGCATGTGAATATGTATGTGCTGGATGCCAGGGTGTGAAACAGAGCATACAAGATCTTGCCTTTGTGCCAACTTGATTTACTTGCTTATTTACCTGGCTATTATGAGTTCTGCATTCCTTATGCATAGGATACAAAGAGACTGGAAAGACTCTTAAACCAGTTGATAATTTGTGCAGATTGTGCTGTACAAAACACTGTTTAGGAATTGGCAATCTCAGCTTTGCCACTGTTATGTTAAATGGCTTAGAGCAAATAATTTTGCAATTGCCTTACTTTCCTTCCCTACAAAGTGGGGTAAGTTATCTTGACTTCCTATACAGAGTACTTCAGGATTTAGTCATGTCAGAATTTTACATCTGGAGTTACAGCTGATGGAATGCACACTTTGCAGAGCTGGATCGGCAAAGGCGTGTCTCGTTCTCGGAAGGCCTTGATATTGAGCAATGAATATTTGGGTTTGATGTCCACTCTCTTCTTCTGGTTTGCAGACTGTACATGTCTGCTGGCATATAGAACCTGCAGTGCTCTAGGCAGCCCTTTCAAAGGGCATCGCTGCTAACAAGAGGGGAACAGGAGTAATGAGACATTTCTGTTGTACCTAAGTACTAATTTAACACATACTTCAATCTCACTGCTACAGGCCTGAATAATTGTATACAGAAATACAGGCAGGCACTAGTGTAGTGAATTAGATCATTGGCAGCTCTGTCATATGTGGATTCTTTGCTAACTGGAAAGTGTATCATTAGTACATGATACTGATATTTCGGGTAGTTGCATAAAGTAAGGTACAAACTTAAAGGATGATGGGATGTTTTGATTGCTGAGTCTTTCTGGAAGGTAGAGAGGACCTTGAAAAATGTTTTTGTGCCAGAGTGGAGAGGCTGTGATTCTTGGTCATATTTGTCTTCCATGCCTGGTGCTCAGTTCTTGTAAGGCTATTCCTATTGTCTATTCTGTAATAAGTTAAGAGGGCTTAAACTTGTACTTAATAAGAAAGCATAGGGAAGTGGGATGTTACAGGCTCCTAACAAGAAGGTAAAAAGACTTGTGCTTTAGCATTACAGACTTAACTAGGCTTGTAATGGTAGTCTGGAAATGAGAAATATACACTGAGAATGTAGCAATTCTTGTTTCCAGTTGTCTTGTTGAATTGTATGGAGTTGTGAGATGATGTCTGAAGGTCATGTGTGTATGAAAATTTTCTCAGAGTTGTTTCTCTTTAGCTATTTATCATTTGTCTCATTATTTGTTTGTAATGCACTTGTAAGTGTAAACTCTTCTGTTAACAAGCCTAGTACCATAAATATTCAAACCCACAGTCTTCAAAGTTAATAAATGTACTTTTGTTTCTTTTACAGATGAGATCATTTCATACTCCTCTTTTGGAAGAAGTGGTCAAAGGAAATGGATAGCTATTCAGACTTCACTGCAAAGAACCTCTCATCTTCAGGAAATATGTCTATTTCTTTGTCTGGACAAGCTGGACTCAATGCCACCAGTGGTACTCCTTCCATGTCAATAAGCAGGCTTTTCCCAGCCCTGTTGGAGTGCTTTGGAATAATTCTTTGTGGCTACATAGCTGGAAGAGCCAACATTATCACGTCAACTCAGGCCAAAGGACTGGGAAATTTTGTGTCCCGTTTTGCACTCCCAGCTTTACTGTTCAAAAACATGGTGGTACTTAACTTTTCTAATGTGAATTGGTCCTTCCTGTACAGTGTTTTAGTTGCCAAAGCTGCTGTGTTTTTTTTAGTCTGCGTTTTAACATTGTTGGTAGCCAGTCCCGAGAATCGATTTAGCAAAGCAGGTTTGTTCCCTATTTTTGCTACACAAAGCAATGACTTTGCACTGGGATATCCAATAGGTAAGTATGCTTTCTTCTTTTAGTTGTCACTGTTCTAGGCATGTTTGCTTTTATTTTTCTGTAATTTGAAAGTGACTTCTGAACCGAAGTTCCATGCTATCAAAGTAATTTCTGAAGTGCCTCTCAAAATTCTCTTTTAGATCACTCATCATCTAGGCAAGGTTAAGAACAAAAAAAGAAAGCAAGTTTGTTCTAGAAAAACCAAAATCAGGACATTTGATTACAGAATTGAAAATACAATTACAAAAAAGAAGCTCAACTGTGCAATTCCAGATTATACATAACAAAAAGTACCTCCATATTTTAGATTACTGTAGGAGTTAGCAGGTTTTTTCTCGCTATTCCAGGGCAGCATGCTCAGGAGAATCTTCAGTCTTTCTTACTCTCTTCAAATTTGCTAGATATGTATAAAATGTAGACAAATGCAACTACAAGCTTTTTCTTCTTTTGCTGAAAAAACTGTGTTTCCCTCAGTTGTGTCTCCTGAGATTTATTCCTCTTGAGTGAAATAAGAAGTACGTCACAAATAGGGCTGTGATTACATCGTTGTTTCTTGGTATACCTTTAAAATGCCAACTGGGACTTCTTTTATATATACATATACATACAGACAGACAAATAAATAAATGTACACACAGACATATATTTATATATATACACATATATTTATATATTTAAAATTTATGTGTGTGTGTATATATATATTTAGGAGTTGTCTAAATGTATTTTCATTGTATCCTAGTTAAAAAATTCTTTCAATTTTGACTTTCATGTCAGACTATGTATTTCTTCTGATATTTTGTGATTTATAAGGTATTAGTCTTATTTTTCTGTGCCAGAATCTACACCATTTAGTTCATTAAGAGCTCTGCTGGAATACTTACTGCAACAGTACTGCTGTAGGCTCTGGAGGTTTATTTCTTTTTTACAGCTGTTTGCTTCCTCTGCTGTCCTTTCCCTTCTCCCAGTCCCAAACTTTCACCAGTGTTTGGTCCATGCAAACTTATACAAAACCTATACAAAATTTTTAGTGTTAATGCCTCTTCTGAGGTGTCTGCAGGACTGGACAATAAAGAATTCCTTGCTTCTTTTTAAGTATGGTGACAGGTAGTGTTTTGAACAAAACCTCATCATTTAATGTAAATATATTTTTAAAGGCAGTAGCAGTTGAAGTTTGTAAGGGAAAAAATCAGTATTGACAAATCAGTGTACTAAAAGAACACTATTTAAAAAGGCAGTTTGAACACTTAAATCAGTAACTTCCTGAATCTTCATCCCATGTAATTTCTTTAATATATTACTATTTTTATTTATTATTATTTCTTTACTGTGCTATTTTTTGCTGTTTAACAAACATTTGCAAGTATGAAAATCAAAATGCAGGTTAAATTTTCAAAGGTCATCTCTGTGTTTTTTCTACTATTGTCATTGTGACAGTTCTATATTGCCAAGTGATGTTGGGGTGAAAAAACCTGCCACAGAGGTTTGCAAGAACCCCCTGACACAGATAAAACTGGTATGACACAAAACTTTGGTTTTTGTTACTGGGTGAGATGGTGCAACTCTGACAGAACAACTTCACCTTTTCTATAGTGCTCTATTGTTAAAGCACAGGGGTAGCAGAACTGTTATGTGGATGATGGCTCAGTTACCATAACTTTAATGATACTAATTGTATTTAGCATGGACAACTAATGAGTGATTTGTATGTAATTTTGAGCATCTGAGACGTGGAGAACTGAATTTTAAAAATGTATCTTTGATTTAAATTTTTTGTAAAGATCAACAAGCAGACACCTTGATTTAAATGATTTCTTTAGAGTAATTTCTATTTTTTCTTTTATCCACTGACTCAGCAATCTAGTTCCAGTTTTTGTACCCAGGAAAATGCATTGTGACTTCATACATCAGTTTAAATACTTATAGACCTTAATATATTGTATTAAGTGTGAAGTTTCACTTTGCCAGAAAGTAATGATTTTTTAAATTTTTGACTCAGGCACTACTTACATGTGACTTGTGTTGAGTTGTATTTGTGTGTGTGTGTGTGTGTGTGTGTGTATGTATGTATACACACACACACACACAAAAATACAACTCAACACAAGTCGCATGTATATATATATATGTATAAAGCGATGTAAAACATCACTCTAAAGTTTGAGGTTTTAGAAAAAATGTGTTTACATGAAAATGTTCAGCATGTTTTTATTTATCAAAATGTGTTTAGTCCTTAAAACTGGTTTGTTAAATGCAGTAACTAACCACAAACTTGGCAGTTCTGTTCAGCAGTTTATTCAGCATTTTAGTACAGGTAGTTCTTGTATACATACTTTAATCATGTCCTGTAAGAGGAAAAACACCTTTAGTGCCTTTTCTTATATATATTGGGCATCAACTAACTGAGAATGTCAGTTTATTCAATCTAAAGAGGAGACTGCTCATACAGAGCGCTGATTTAGTATTCAAAAGTTTCAGAAGAAATAATATGAAGACAAAATTATTTTGGATTTTGAAAAACTTAGTCAAAAGGGAAAACCTTTTCAGAAAAATAACAGGTTAATAATGTTATCAATATTATGGATATAAAGTATATTATAATATATAAAATATACATTATATATCTATATAGCATATAGTATATATAATTATTATTATAGTAGTGATATTAACTACATATTAATATACTATAATTGGGATTCTGTTAACACTTGTGCTATTGATAACTATTAATAACAAGAAAATTATTCAATATATTAACATTATGAGGCAGGTAAATGATAACATTGTACTTTTAATGCATTGAGGTTTTTTAATTCACCCTAGAATTGAATCTTGTGTATCTTTCCAAAGTAATTTCATTGGTTTTGAAGTGCTGTTAGTACAAACTTGAAATAAGAAGCAATTCTACTTTGACTCAGAAGTATGTAATGGAAATGAAAACAAATGCACATGATTTAAAGTTCCTTGAGGGCCCATAACTACAGCAATAACTCTTGCCCTTAGTAGTCCCAGAAAATGAACTAATAAGATATTTTTTATTTGGTTGTTGCTTTTTTGTGTTCTATTGAATCAATGTGGAATGATCACACCTAACTTACCCTCTGAAAACTGATTAAATTTCGGAGATGTGAGACTCCCCTAAGATGGGAAGCAATTTGTGTCCTGCAAAGTGTGTTTAATTCTCCACACCTGTCATGTCTTTGGGGTTAAAAAGCAAGTCAGGAATAAAGGCAAAATTTTTCCAGCATTTGGGGTGACTCAAATGAAACATAGGATTGTTGAATTGTTTTCTTTCTTTTTTTTTCTGTAAATGTTGACTATTTGTATAGCCATTAAATAATATTGGATAGTTAATCTTTGGTCTTTAATGTGTTCATTAGACGACTGTGGCCTGATGTGATTTGGCATTCTTCTCTTAGTGCATCAAATAGTTAGTTTAATTAATTTAATTAAATATTAATTGAATTAATACAATTCAGTTGCTTCTGAAGCAAAATTAAATAATGTTCTTTACTTTTCATACAGCAATATTTAATTTCAATATTAAAGTATTTTTGTACTGAAATGTTGTCACTCATGACTCTTCATTTCCTGTCTTCTAGTTGAAGCTTTATATCAAACCACTTACCCCGAGTATCTCCAGTACATTTACCTTGTGGCTCCAATATCTCTAATGATGCTGAACCCCCTGGGGTTTATCTTCTGTGAAATCCAGAAGTGGAGGGATAATCGCACTGTGCCACACAGCAAAATCAAAATAATGGGCCTAGCACTCCTTCGAGTTTTGCAGAACCCGATTGTATTTATGGTCTTCGTAGGAATTGCCTCAAACTTCATTCTTGGCCAGAAAATTCCTGGATACCTTGAAAACTTTCTCGATGGACTGGGCAGTTCATTTTCTGGCTCTGCACTTTTCTACCTTGGACTGACTATGGTGGGACAAACAAAAAAACTGACAAAGGGTATGTTTGTTGCACTGATCCTTCTCATCACAGCTAAACTGTAAGTTTGATTTCTATATTTTTAAAATTTTGTTCTCTAGATGCTTTAAGCTCTCAATACCCTGGTCAGGTGGCTTTTCTCTCAAAAGCATTATAATGACAGTATGTTTTGCTTCCCGTATTTTGAGTGAGTGCTTCCCAAACTCTTTGACAGTGTATGACTGGTGACTTCTAAGGGAAATTAAGCACACTAGAAACCCATTGTCAGGCTCTGCAGAGAAAAAAAAATCAGGGGTTCTGTGGCTGTGGCTTCATCAACTGCCTGCAGACGATCTGTCATGAATTGGGTGTTTGGGAAATTACTAGCTTAAATTAAAATTTACTGATTAAGTAGTTAGATAGTAGTGATTTAGAGTATATTTGATTAGTATTTGTATTTTATTTGGCTTAAACAATGCATCTCTAAATGAGTTATTTTTCCTTACTTTATCAATAAATCTTTGAAACTGCTATATTGGAACAGCTTAAAAATGGTCACTTAATGCTCTTAAACTGCCTGACTTCTAGACATGAGTAAATGGCAAGTTGTATTTTGAACTTACGCCATCATTATCGTCCCTTGACTATATCTGAGTTACTGGTGAATTAAATAGTTTATTTTCTACAGAGCAACAATCAACATAATGGAATTGTTGTTTGGTTAAGTTCATATTGTAAAATTTGAAGGGGTATTTGAGTATCAGTACAACTAACTGGCAAACTTAAAGACCTAGTGTGTAAACCAGCTCGATGACAGATTTTGTAAGAATGTAAAAGAAATCAGGTTTTAATGTTACCACTTTGGTTTACTGGTGATCCTGTGCAAGAGTGACATGGAGTCTGTGGGAGATCTGGGCTGTTGCTGAAGGTCAACAAAATAGCATTGGTGTAGGGGGTTTGTGGCCAAAAGGTTTGGAGTAGGATACTTATTATACTTGTTATATTTCAGGCAGCTTGTAGAATGGTGGTCTGGGTTTCACAGCTACTGACTGCTTATAGCTACTATTTAACAGTTGAAAAATGATGGGGGTTTTATGTTTAAATCAAGGTTTATACAAAGAATGTGTCTGCACAACCAGTGAGTCTGATTATATCCCAGAGTTTCTTGTCTCTTTAGCGTTTTGGGGTTTTTTTGTAACTTGGGCATAAGATTTTTAAAGAGCTGGTCAGTGCCTTGGTCACAGTAAAGGCAATGATTCAAAATTATGTCAGTATTCAAACAAGCCTTAAATTTCCTTTTGGTCATTTTCTGAATGAAGAGTCTATTGCTATAGCTTCAGTAATATTTTTTCAATTTTTTCTCCTCTCTTTTCAGACTTATGATGCCGTTTCTCTGTAGAGAAATGGTGGAGCTCTTGGACAGGAGTGACAATGTTGTCAACCACACCAGTTTATCAAACTATGCATTTCTTTATGGAGTTTTTCCAGCAGCACCCGGAGTTGCAATATTTGCAAGTCAATTTAATATGGAAGTAGGAATTGTATGTAGTTAGACTTTTCCAAATATGTACTAATTTTGAGGTTAACTTTGTTGATTAAATACTTAAATAAATAAGCAGACTTGGAGAATTTGCTTTCCTGTAGTATAGATGTCTTAGCCTTACTTGTACTCCCTGGGTCCTTCCTGATGTCTCAAGTGTCCTAATAGTAACTGTTCATAAATAAGTCCTCGTAATTATTTTGTTCATGACTCTAGTGGTAAGAACTAGAATAACTTTAAATATAATGAATTTGTATCTTTGTTGGGTTTTGTTTAGGGTTTTTTTTCAATGACCTTATCTTTTATTTTTGTGGGAAAGAGAAATTGTGTTACCAACTTCAGTAAGAATAGTGTTAGTTTAGTGCTGAAAATTTATGGATACTTTTGTGCTTTAACTGATTCAGTTGTGTTCCCTTCAGTTAAATCTTGTGATAGAAATGCATTTTGTGTGTGTGTGTATAGCAGAGGGTACCAATTACCTTTTCAACTTAAAATACAAGTTTTAGAACTGTTTCTTCCAC
Source organism: Pithys albifrons albifrons (assembly GCF_047495875.1). Classification (NCBI taxonomy): domain Eukaryota; kingdom Metazoa; phylum Chordata; class Aves; order Passeriformes; family Thamnophilidae; genus Pithys; species Pithys albifrons. The sequence continues at coordinate 22,402,528 of NC_092465.1, read as the reverse complement.
TTGAAGTGACATTAAAACATCCCTGTTAATTTCCACTGTTTGCCATGTTTTCTGTTTTGGGCTTGTTTAGGTGTTTGTTATTTTGTTGGGGTTTGGGTTTTTTTTAACAAAAAGAGGGGGTGGGAAAGGATACTAAAATTAAATCTTGAAAGATAGAATTTTGTGCCCTACAAACTCAGGAAATCTGTTTAAAGCAATCTGTAATATGAGTGACAATTCAGTCTTGCATCACTGTGCAAATTCTAGAAAGCAGAAAGACAGTGAGAAGCCAAACTAAAAATCACTTAAATATAAATATATATGGTTTCTTCTGATGAACTGGTGCATATTAGTATATGCATAACTGTATGTTTTCTTATTTATTTATGATGTGAATATTTGCATCCAAAAGTAAATTGTGGCAGTGTAAATTCAGCCCTAGTCTGCAGCTGTTAGTATATTTGACTCCTGCAAAAAAGCTCTGTAAGAATTTGCAGTAGGGAACTGTATTCCTGCTATTTCAGAAGCTTGTTAAAATTTTCAGTTTAGCTGCACATATAAGCCAAACTACTTTGTTCTAGAAGCAAATAATTTGTTCTAGAAGCAACTGACAGATTTGTTAAAGGTCTGTGTATGTTTAATTCAAAGGTTTTGTTCCTGAAAGCAGATTATTTAGCTTGAGATCTGATTAACTGTGTTCTTGTTTCTCTGATTCTTTTTGCAGATTACCTCAGGCATGGTGATAAGCACTTTTGTGTCTGCCCCTATCATGTATGTGTCTGCCTGGCTGCTGACCATTCCCTCCATGGACCCCAACCCACTGGCATCTGCCCTCCAAAACGTCAGCTTTGACATCAGTATTGTCAGCCTCATTTCTCTGGTAGGTAGTGGTACAAAAGCACATGTTGTGTCTGGGTAGTACAGAAGCAGCAAACTGTGTCACAATAAGACATATTTCCTCATCTCGTCGTATCCTGTTGCAGAAGGATAAGGAAGGAGTTAAAATCTTAATTTAGCAGTGGGGCTGCTGGAAATTTGCGCTGTAGAGAAAGATGGGTGACTGAATTAGAACTCTTAGTGCAGGGCTTGTGAGCTTCTTTTTTCTTTGTGTTTGTTTTTGTTTTTTAATAACAGGGTGTGAGGGAATTACAGCACTAGCTTATACCACAGGGACTAATTACATCAGGCCAAGTGAGGTACTTGGATATCACAGTAATGAAGGCTGTGTACAAACTTTAGCTCCAAAAATGTCACTGAATATTTATTTAATCTTAATGAGTATTAATAAAAATGTTTAACCTGAAAGATTTAATTTGTTTATCAAGTTCCTTTCCTAGAAATTCTTTTCTTAAAAAGTGAGTTGATAATCCATAAATCGAAAGTGAATTGTGTTTTGGCTTTATAAAAAAATCCCTGCAGGTAATGTCATTACTCTATTTACTTTTTTTTAAATAAAAACATCCATGTTGAAAGGAGTTGGAATTTTCTGAAGTTGTATCTGTGAAGTCCTCTTGTCTTGAAACTGTGCCTTAAGGAAGGCCAGAAGTCAATGCTGACACTTGCTGTCAGATTGTTTTGGGAGATTCAGGGGGGTGTGGATTTTAAATTCTAAATTGCCAGGCCACTCTGTGGTCATGTATGTCCTGAGGAACAAACAGGCTTCTGCACACTAGAGGTAAATTCTTGGTGCTTCCTGGGAATTGCCATCATGAGAATACCAAGGTGTGTTGCTTTTTCTGGTTGCAGCTGCTGAGGCTCAGGGACTGGCAGCAGTGGGGATGGAGCTGCCCAGAGCAGGCATGTTGATAGGAAACTTTTCCAGAAGATTTGTTATATGTTTAATTTCACCATAGTCTGCCAGAATGTTCTTTGTTCTTTTGGGGTTTGTTTTATTCTTAAATTCATTTTTTTCTTGTATGTTACAGACCTGGTCTCTTATTGTTGTTCTTCTGAGTAAGAAATACAAACAGCTTCCTCATATGATTACGACAAATCTACTTGTTGCTCAGGTCAGTAGTAAGAAGAATGTTGTTGAGTGAGTTTGAGGGTTTAAGTCTTTTTTAACATTTTTACGTGTTTGGTTTCTACAGTGATATCTTTATAGCCATCTATGGAGGGCAGGGGAATCTAATGTGTGACTTGTCTAAACAATTTCTGTGCCTTAAAATACATCCTTGAAGAAAATTATAGTTAATGCTGGTACAGAACATAAGCACTCAGAATGGAGAGTGGTTTCTGAAGAGCATTTTTACCTACTGCTCAATACTGTTGAGTGCACTTCTGTATCAATTTATACTGATTTGAACTCAGCAATACCAAGAACAGCAGCGTATGTTTGACTCTATAGTGCCTCAATCCAAGGTGCTAAATAGAAAAATAATCCCTGTGGTGGTTTATCTCCCTGAAGTGGTTTGCTGAGGGATCAGACAGGTGCAAGAGCTGGTGAAAGGAAGGAGTGTGGGAATGCATAGCTGGTGGCTAGGGAAGGCCAAAGCCAAATGGCTCTGGATTAATTTTAATTGTTAGTTAATGTGAGAGAGAACTACGGAGTGTACATGCTCCTCTAATCATGGAGTCACATAAGAAAGATGACATATACAAGAACTGCAGGTGCTTCTGTTCTGTAACAGCAAAGTTAGTTTTCATCTTAAAAGAAAAAAACCTAAACTATTGTTTTACTGTATTAGTAGTATTTCACCATACTTTTTCAGATTCCTTCAGTACTGAAATTATCATATATGCAGTATCACTGGGTGAAAACTGTTCAAATTCTTGGCTGAACAAACATCTGTTGACTTCAGCTTCATTCATTTCAGATAAATGGTTTGTACTTATCAAAAGCATCAGCTTTTACTTATTATAAGGTACATAAACTTGGGGGTTTTTTCTAACTGACCCTACTCCCAGTTTATATGAAATACATAATTCCTGTTCAAAAAACCTGTCCTGAAAATAGGGTACCATAGTCAAGTGACGCAACTGTAATACTGAATTTACTGTGGCAGTGCTTTACTGCTAAGAGAAGCATCCAATTCATAAAATCACACTCCAATCTGGCAGTGGAGTTTTGGAGTTTATTGTAGGTATATGGCAGTGTGTTTAGTTTTTCTTGTCATCCAGCTTTTCCAATTTAAATGATGTCATCTTACCTTTCTTTCCAGTTTATTGCTTGCATTGGAATGGTGGCATGGAATTTCATTGTTAAACAGAAAGACATCACCATGCAGATCCTAGTATTTATATTCCTCTACAGCTCACTTTACAGCACCTACCTGTGGACAGGTATGATTTTTCTAGACAGAACCTAGGTACTGTAATAAAAGAGTAATATACTGAAATAAGGTTGTTATATTCTTCAGAGTAATTGTTCCTTTCACTTGTCTGTAGTTCTATACATTTGGATGCTTGTAAGTTGTGCCAAGCTGCAGCACTGGCAGCACAGGGCTCAGTGTCAGGCACTGCTGCTGCTGCTGGAAGCTCATGCCTAGGGCAGGTCTTGTTTGTCTGTGCTGGGTACAGCAACCTGCTCTGTGACAGGACCCAAGAACCTGCTCTCGAGGCAGAAGCAATTACAGAGTGAATATGATGGGTTGCCCTTCAGCTAGTTAAAGTTTTAGTGAAGATTTTTAATTAATGTAGAATTCAAGATTTTAACTATATATCATCAAATAGATTTAAAAACTTGATGGCTCAAAAAGTAGAAAAGTCAGAATGAAGGGAAATACCAAAGTGTCTTCAACATCTCTTTACACTGGCAATTGTAATTTCTAAAAACAATATGTGTGTGTATGATTAAGAGGGGTTTAAAATAAGACAGAGTTAAAAGATGCATCAAGGAGCCTGGAGAACCTTACACATATGATTAATAAAAGAGACTTTTTGTACCAATCTTGAGTCCAGAAGTAAGTTAGGCAGTTCCAGAAGATACTCCCAAATATAGTTATATATGCAAAAATATGTAAAACATTTTTGTTAAGTTTATCATTGGCTTTACAAAGGACTAGTCAGTTTTTAAAGAAGTGTTGCAAAAGAATACAACATTATTTGTTGGTTACTAAAGAATGTCAGAATGGAACAACTGCTGTCAATACCTTAAGAAATTAGTTACTTGTGTCTTAAATGTTCCTATGACATCTTTTATACTCTTGTGAACCTCTCTTAACATTTAGAAGCTGATGTTTAATATAAAATGTCTTGGAATTTCTTCAGTGTTTCTCTGTAACGTGGTTTTTAAGACAATGGGTATTTCTAATTTACTATATCAGAATACAACTAGAAAACCAATTTTGGACTATTTCAAGGTCTGAGAAAATTGTAAATTACCAAGTAGGTTACCAAGTAGGTCACATCATGCAGTTTCAACTCTGTACTTTCCAGTTCCCTTTTTAATAATAAACAAAGCATTTATTTTGGTTTTGTTTTGGTGGGGGTTTTGTTTGTTGTTTTTTTTAGGTTTTCTATCTTTCTCTTTGTTTCTGTTGAAGAAGAGAGAAACAGTAAAGCTTCCCATTGGGTTTATCATCATAGCTGGATGGGGGTAAGTTAATTCAAATGCTTCCCTGCAGAATTAGTGGGTGCATGCTACATATATTACAGACTTCCTGTTTTGCTCTTTCAGAGTCCCAACAGTTCTGGTGGGAGTCTTGCTAATTGTTGGTGAACGTAACAGTGCTAGTATTGACTCTGCCTTTTTCTATGGAAAATATCAGGTATGAATATATTCTGTCCTCATCACTTCAGAATTCTGCCATGTCCAACATATTATTGAGAAATTGTATTCTCTGTTTGCTTCTAATGCAAGTAGCTTTCAGTTGAAGTACAGGCTACCATAATAAACATATCATTGTAGAGTGCTTATAGATTGATACAAAAATGTATTTCTGTAATGAACCATTAGGAAAACTTGTTTGAACAAGGACCTTCATGTTTAGTTAGCTCTGACCAAGAAAAAGAGGAAGTAGGCTTCCCAAAGAAAAGACTTAGGAATGAATTAGGTAATGAATTGCAGAGCCCTTGTCCTGGTGACTAATTTGTAGTCTCAATTGATAATTATCTAAAATTATTATTATCCAGTAGCTAATTAATGGCTTCTGGTCTGTAGTAGATAGGATCTACTTTACCTGTGTAGAGGTAACTGCTTGTACTGTGTAGGCATCTGCACAGTCATGGGTTCAAAGGCCCTGAGCCTGAACTACATTTTTACCAATAAATTATTGCTCTTATCAGAGGATGTAAAGTGTATGAGCACAGATACTTGACACGTTTTGTCTGTCTTTCTTATGGATAGAGAGTCAATGAGTGACTTGGTATTGTTCATGTGGCACTTTCACAAGTGTTAAATAGCCTCAGAGCGAACTCTGGGTATCAGTGGCAGATGATTAGAAGAAAAAGTTAATGAATAGGGTGCTCCTGATGGGCAAAGCATGGAAATTAGAGCACATTTTCCTCTTCAGAATTAACAAGTACCCAAGCAGAACTTAACCTAGTGATCCTGAGAGGAAAGGTGACAATGATGAGGGGAGGTGTTTGGATTGCATGGGAAATAGGGGTCCACACTTAAAAAAAATCCCAACAAAACCAAAATGCTGTAAGACAAATTAGTTTTATGTACTGATTGCTCTTTCAGTGCCACAAGGTGCAAGAGCAGTTAATATAGAAAACTGTCTTATTCAGAGGCATTTCTAAGTATATTTAGAAAAGTACAGAAGTTAGAAAGACAGATATATGCCATTATTTTCCTGTATTTAAGTGTATTTTCTTTGTTTCTTAACAGATAATTACCACAGCAGTGATCCTGTTCATCAGTATATTGATGTCAGGCATCTCACTTATGTGCATGAACAGAAATAGGCAAGAGTCAAGCTATGAAGTGTTGAACCCATACTCACCACGTGGCCAAGTGGAGGAGGTTGAAGTGGGAGGAAGTGAGCAGAAAGACAGCTCAGCCATTGTGCCTCAGCCTTCTCCAGAATCTTCTGCACAGCCTTCTCCAGAATCTTCTGCACAGTCTTCTCCGGGATCTTCTGCACAGACATCTGCAGAAAGGGGTAGAGAATTATTTGCAAAAAGAATAAATGGCTTGGGGTACTATAAACTAGTATTCTAAATTTGATTCTGACCTGGTAAAGACAGTTTACACTTTCAGGTGTTACACTGGACAGAAGAAAATCTGGATGCAACTGTAGGTTTATATTTCTCAGAAAAGTTTTATTGTTATCATTGGAAGGGTTGGGGAAGTGGACAAGAAAAATAAAACAAGTGTACTGTTTTTATGTAAGTAGTGGTATCTTGATAGAATTGTGATAAGTGCAATCCACTTGGCGTCTGAGATTGCTTACTCACTAAACTGTCTTTCTGAGAATGAATTATATGCCAGCAGAAACACTCAGTGTGTTTCTAACACTTCTTTTTTGTATGTAGCCTTGTTGATCACTTCCCATTTTTTTTTGCTTCTAGCTAAAAGTACCTGTCTTTCTTCCATGGTGGTAGTGTAATGTTCAACAGTTCCTATATATATTAGTACTGTAACCCATTTATCCTCTCAGAAAACTGGAAAAGTTTGTCTTCTCTTTTTGGGTTATCTTAAGACCATTATAGTTAAATCTCCATAGAATATGTGGTTATGCTTGGAGACTAACTTAAATAGGGAAGGAAACTAACTCCTGTTACTGTATGTGCTTAGTAGGTTGCTGTTCTTGTCAAGCAACAAATGGTGAATTATCCTGTGCTAAAGAGAGCAAAGCAGTGTCAAATGCCATTGAATGCAAAGTTCCTCCAATTGAGACAGGTAAAGCAGTAGTATCTCCTTGTTTTAATAGTACAAGCTCTTCCTCAACATTTATGTGTGTTGTTCTCACAAAGAAACTGTTTGGGTTGTTGTGCTCTCAGCTCTACCTGGATAACTTACATTTCATACTGGATTCAATTATTAGGCAATATTGTAGGTGTTTGTTCTCTTCTGCTCATAGTTACGTTGGATGTTATTAACACCAAGCTACTTTAACATGTTCTTCTGAGCATTCAGACTTTACCTCTTCACTGTTGTCTTGTTTGGATGCTGGGAAGTTGAATGTGTAACCCTACTTTACATCAAGCTTTTAACATAAACATGCTCTTTCAGATTCTTTTATTCACATCTTACATATTTTTTAAAAGACTGTTGCGTTTTGATCACTGAATGAGATGTAGAGGGATGTAGTGCTTATTGCAAATTAGATTAAATGTCCATGCTGCTGTACTATTCATGTCTAGGGGAGAGAGAGGGTGAGAATTGACTAAGAGGGCCTCAGGAGTCACTCAGAAAAACATTTCTCACACTGACTGTTCAGCACCTGATGGAGAACTGCATGCCCAGTGCATTCCCATTGTACACCACATTCAGTAATCAAAGCCAGCAGCAGCATAAACTTGCTCTTTTTCCTATTTCTTGGTTTTGCATTAACAAGACAGTTCATATCCTTATGCTTTGTTTTCATGCAACATAATTTTCAAATACTTTCAAATAATCTAAATATTTCACACTGAAGTGTACCTCAGTTATATCTCCACTTACAAAAATCTAGGTTTCTACCTATTGCCAACTGTTTTATCTACTAAGTGATTTAAACAAGCATCATAAGAATGTCTTCAGTGATAGAGGAAGGCCAGTTTAATTTTCTTATCCTGAAAGATAATGCAGAAAATACCTTATGATTGAGTGGAAATTATTTCAGCCTCCTGAGTGAACACTTAAACACTATAAATGAGTAAACGCAATTTGTAATGCATACCCTTGTGTAACTTTGGGTGCAGTAATTACTAATTCTTCTACTATCCCACTGAACTGCCGTGACTGGTATCTGGTGCAAATTCTTAGGTATGCCGTTGCCAGGAAGTTTTTCACTGCCATCTAGAGGAAGATTCTCAGAATTCCTTAGAACTCTCTGGAGGACAAGCATCCGTTCTCTTTGTGTTTAGCTCTTTTGATTGATAGAATTATGATGGTGTTCCGATATACTATGTTAAAAATACAGTCACAGACCTGAAATAAATATGGTTGTCTGTCTGATCTAGAGATCAGCAACAAAGAGATGCTGAGTAAAAACATTAGAGTTGACAGTATATTTGGTTTTTTTTCTTTCCAGAAATTAATTTAAAATTTAAAAACTGTTCAGATAAATGGGAGGAGGAGTGTGTTTAATGATTTCTAGTAGTGCTTTTGAAATGTTAACCACAACTTCAGTTTGAATTAAATCTTTTAAAGAAGAATTCTTTTGCAAAATGTTTCTTCATTTTGAGTAGCACTTGTATATTACTGTTTCATTTGAGTAGGTGTCTGAAAAGATTGTCAAAGCCAGTATTAAATTTTGTGTGTCACTTCAGTACAGATCTTACAGGGTCATTTGACTCAGCAAGTTACCTTAAAAGTTTGCTCAGGGAGCTCACAAGATAGAAGCCTAATGAAAAATTTCTTATTTGTTTTTCAGTGGATCAGTGTGTGAGTCATTGCAGTGCTCAAACGTGTGTGTTGGCTCAGGAAGAACAGCTTCTACAGACTGGAGACAAACAGCTGGCCAGACATGTGCTGCTGTGCTTACTTCTTGTTGTTGGCCTGTTTGCTGTAAGTATTTTTTCTCCCCATGTTGTTTAACTCATTGAGGTAGAAAGATTTTTAGGAAAGCTATGTAGACTGTCAGGTAAAAATCTTCCAGTTACTCATGTAACAATTCATTAAATAAATGGAGATTATATTTTGGTCCCTTACTGGAAGAGGGATGTCATAAATTAATTTTTCTGTACCAGATCATAAATTAGAGGCAAGTTAAGACTGATGATGATGATAGTAAGCAAGCCACAGAAGAGAACCCTAAAGGGAAAAAAAATGGAATTATATAATTTGATAGTTAATTTGTCACTACTGTCCCTCTTCCCATTTTTCCCAAGTTAGTCTTCTCTAGACAATAATTAATTAAAAGTATAAACTGAATTGTACTTCTGAAGGAGACTACAAAAATCGGTCTATCTGAGCAGGATTATATTGGAACTGGGATTTCTCTGAGGTGTTTTAGCCATGAAGAATAATTTTAAGATTATTTTAAATAGGACAGAGCAACTTTGTAGCTTTTTATGGCTGTTGGGAGTCAACGTAGCTAAGTTAGTGTTGCCACTCATTGTTACTGATGCACTCCCAGCTGTGGTGGTGGTGGTTGCTCCCACGTACAATGTAAAATACCAGAATGTAATGCACTGGGGATATAATTTCAATTTTTAACTCCGAGAAAGATGACAAATAGCTCTCTCTGTTTGAATGTAATGCTCAGAGCTGAGTTTCTTGTGGATTACAGTTGAGAGGAATACTTTTATCTGAAATGCAAAAGAGTGGGGCACAAATATGTAATACTGCAAAGCAGGACAGTGCAGCTCAACTGTGTGGGTAAATAGCTACTGCTGTTGCTTTTCAGGTTCTGTTAAATTACAAAATGGAAGCTTTTCCTCTCTCAGATTCTCTCTATCAAATATTCCATGCTAGTATATTTTTTTAATGTTCTCTCTATTTAAGAGGTATAGCAAATGTTAGCCTATAATTTAGTTCTATCTGAATGATTACATAGACATTATGAAAGAAGACCAGTTACATTAAAGAATAGAGCCTTTACACCCAAATGAGTTAACTTTGGAGGGTTTTTTACCCTCTGTCAGGCATCTAAAATAGCTGAAGTGGTATGTGCTTCATCTTAAGCTAATCTTAACTATGCAGGAAATATGTAGAAAACTCTGGTCTCAGCTAAGTAGGGCTGAAGACAAACACTGCAAATCTTCCAGGGCTAATATTGTCTGTGTTAAGTTGAATACTAAAGTAGGCTTAAGGCAAGTCCCTTTTGTAATCATGTGAAGAGGCAGGACCTCTACACTGGTATGTTTTGCATTATTACATTTAAAACAACCAAGCTTCCCCCTCCCACCTTGTTACTAAGCCTAACTCAAGTGATGTTTTAAGGTGTTTTTACTCCCTCTGATTTGTCTTTATCTGGATCATTCATTAAATAGAGACCATGAAAATTGTGCAAGAATTTATTAGCATGTGAAGAGTAAGAAAGTGCTTTTGATTATTATTATGTCAGGTTTGATTTGTGGTTTTGTTTGGTTGGTTTGGGGGGTTATTTTAATTATTTTTATTTTATTTTCTTTACAGAATCTCTCCAGTTGTTTGTGGTGGCTGTTCAACCAAGAGCCTGGGAGGCTGTATGTGGAATTGCAGTTCTTCTGTGCTGTCTTTAATTTTGGTCAGGTATTTAGCAATTTTTGTTCTGAATATGACTCTGTTGCTGGGTGTTGCAGCAGGTGCTGTTAACAAGCACTGTAGGTTGATGTTTTCAAACAATGCCAAAGTCACCAGCTCTTTAGGCTGTCTTTTTTCCTCAAGCTTTTCCTTTTGCTTTGATAGCTTTCTTTCATAATGCACGTCTTCTATGACCATGAACACTATCAAAGGTGCAGTGACAGCTGAATGCCAAAAGTCCATGGAAACCGAGTAGGAATTTAGCCTCATTTTTATCAGAAGGCTTCACCAGTGTCCCTTCTGTGGAGTTACATGGGCATAACAGTTGCAAGATGACTACATGGATATTGTGGCTACAAGCCTGAAGTCACTCTCCAGTTTCAGTGGCAGCACCATTAGTTAGGGGTTGACTGAGGCTGGTTCTGGCCGCACACGGCCCATTCCGGTGCAAACTGACACCGTGTAGCTTCGTTTCCTATGAAGGTGGAAACAAGGCAGTGTTAATACACATAACTAGAGGAATGTTTTACAGATTTATGGGCAGGTGTACCTACAAGATGCACTGCAGTATCAAATAGTGATAGTTTCATATAAAAGCACAGAAAAAGGAATAAAGTAGAGAGTATTCTAGTACTTGAATTACAGCAAGTCTGTTCTTGGCATGAGCAAGGAAATTTAATAACTAGCTGTGTAAGGATAGCCAGCTATCCCAAAGTGTCAAGTGTCATGTCACAACATCAGTTTTACCCAGCTGCTTCTTGCAAGGTTTATTTAGTGGACTGTTATGTATTAATCTGTCTTTTTAAGGTCCAAATGAAAAATCAAAGCAGAAACAAAATGCATTCTGAATGCTATCTAGAGAAAAGGAATACTTTTCCTGTATGTTTGGCACTGAGTTTTTAACATTTCTGTTCTGTAGGAACTAAAGGTTTTGCCTAATTTTGCTTTTTTTGTATTTTTCTTTTCTCCAGGGCTTTATTTGCTTTGGTATTTTTGGCTTAGATAAGCATTTAATCATTCTACCATGCAAGCGAAGGTAAATAGAATCTTTACACTTTTATAAATGCAATTGTTACTGATAATTATATTTGAAGGGTATTGAGTGTTCAGTGCTATAGAATTCCATTTCCTATTTGTTCTATCTTCCAAAGTTCTTTTCTCTCCCACTCGTGGAGAGGTAATTGCAGTTCACTGTGCATGAGGTTTTTCTGCTGTCCTATTGACAATTTCAAAGACAAAAATCCTGCAGGCTCCCTAGAGACAAGATTTTTGCCAAATGATAGATCTTGAGAAATAATTTCATCTGATAAATTAAAACTTATATATGGATGCTGAATAATCAGATTATAGTATTGCTGTTTGAAACTCCTGTATTCAGAACCTCATGCATGTGCTTTGTGTGGATGGGCACTTTCACTGTGGAGGAGTAAGTTGTACAAAACCATCTTTAACTTAGAGCTAACTGCCTGCCATATGAATCCAGCAGCTAAAGCTGGCCCCAAACTACTCTAACTTTCCCTCTGTCTGAGCCTAGAATAACACTTTTCAATGTTCAAAAGCCATACCAGTGTATTGGGAAGATTATATGTAAAGTATTGGGCACAAGGAGTAAAACAGTTGTGGTAACCTTCCTGGGAGTTCTATTCTGTTATTTCCAGTTTTCAAAAAAGGTCCCTCATGGTTTTGGTTGTTTTAATTTTTTTTTTAGACTTGCATTTTTCTGGGGTGGAAGAGAAGCAGCAGGACATACAGACCCCTCTGTACCTGAGGAAATCAGGATGACCTGTCAACAGTTTGTTCGTTATCACAGAGATCACTGTGTCAAAAGTATTGTCAGAGGCAGAAGGTAAGGTTCTTCCCTGCACATAGAACCTGTTACAAAGCTCACAACTCACCTTTTGGAAATAATGAAATGCAATTTAATCTGTGACCAATTCCTGTTGTGGTGTATTTATTCAAACCCCAAGGTGAGGATTAAAAATGTAACTGTAACAGAGAAACGTTTCTGGTCACTGAAACATTGAGGTGCAAGTTATCACAATATCCCCTCTAGGTTTTCAATAAATTATAAAAAGTTTTATATCATTAAGGGTTTGCCCCAGTTTTTGCATTTAACTGGAGTTCAGGAGATAAAATAGTTCTGAAAAAATGTAGATGATAAATGTAATAGTTTGTCTAAGTTTTCTCAAAGTTTGGAGCCTTCATTTGTTTTATTTTGAGATTAAGAAGCTGTCCATGTGTATGTGACTGAATGTTTACTAATAAACAGCTTTTACAGGATGTAAAACTCTTGCAACTGATTCCACTGAGGCCACTCAATATGTGAGATTATAATAATCTCGCTAAATATGAGATTATAGTGATTTTAGGACTTTTACAGCTTTTGAGTTCATAAAATTTATTTTGCTCATACCTCTAATGAGACCTAAACCTCAATTTATGAGGTCAGCAGAGCTTTCAGAAGCAAATTATGATACCTAAATCAAGGATTATGTCTTCAGGTATGTGTAGGTGGATGAGAAGAAAAATGCAAACAGAAGCAGCAGGAACAAGAAAAAGATTCTGCCTTTATTTAAATACAAGAAATGGAGACATGAAGAATTGTTCCAACAGGACACTTTGACTTTTCTTGTTACATGTACTTTTAAGTAGGGCTAATTTGGCAGGGTGGGGTGGTCTTTTAATGGTCACGTAGTCCAAAATCACATTCCAGAACTGTTTTAGACAGTATCAAGATTTTGTTCAGTCTCCTCAGAAGTCAGTTATGTTCCATAAGAAAGATGCATCAGAAAATGCCTGTTGTGAAATAGAACAGGTTTTACAGCAATGTTTCCTGTGTCTCAGCTGCTATTGTGGTTTCTTGGGCTTCAGGCTCTTCATTTAGTTGGATTTTGTGGGTTTTGTTAATCATATATCCACCTGAGAATACCTGAAAATATTTATTGCTTCATTTTTGTAATATTATGTTTGTGCAGAACTTGTTTCATGTCTTATTTCTCCATGTGAATTAAAACAAAGCATTTATCTTCTCATTTTAAATATTCATCTAACTTGATTCTATCTTCTTTGATTTAAACATACTGTAACTGAGACCTTTTAACCATGGATTTTAATTTAATTTTTGCATTTCTGCTAATAGACATTAACACTTGCTCAGCATTGCTGCTTTTAACTTAAAAAAAAAAGTCAGGGGAAGTTTGGTTTATGTTGTCTTGTAGTTTTAATCACCTTCAGAAACCCTGTGCTTGGTTTCCATAGAGTAGATTTTAGATAACCAGAAACATTCATTGCTGCAGGTAAATTTTTGCATGGTATTTTTACTAGGTACATGCTTGTGGCATGGCCTCATAAACATGGAGAAGAACATTAGTCTTGTTGTAAAGGTTTTGTTTATTCTTAGTACTGCCTGTGTGGTAAATATTTAACAGGATATGCAAGTTATAAATGGTTTTGTTTACAATATATGTAAGCAGTTAGTGTCTGTTTAAAGCTATTCATAAATTATAAAAAGAAATTAAAGTTCAGACTGAGTCCCTGTTGCTGGGGTCATGCTCCTCTCAGATCAGATAAGTTTTTACAGAATGGTCATGGTAACAAGTACATGGGAAGTAAGTATACAAGAAGTAGAATTACATTGTGTTGTGTCCACTAAAGTTTATTTCCACAAGCATAAACCAAATTTTTATGTCCATATTGCTTCTCATTGAAATGTCTGTAGGAAAAGGTAGTGAACATTGGCATGTCCCTAATATACAAAACTTACAAATTCTCTTCTAACATGCTCTTAACTATCATGATGTCTTTCCTTGTTTCCTGCTATTTTTCCTTGCCTTTCCCCATCGTGCAGTGGTGATACCAGATTTACAGAACATGTGGGTGAATCATTCCTTTGACATACAGGTGTGGTGCAAAGATCTCCACTGGCATCTTCTTTGGCTGTGACCTGGTAAACTGGCTCTTGCAAGTTGGCCTTGCCTCGGACCGTGGCGAAGCTGTGGTGTATGGGGACAGACTGCTGAAAGGAGGTGTCGTCCAGCATATCACAAATGAGTTTGAATTTCGGGATGAATACTTGTATTATCGCTTTATTCCCAAGAGATCAGTTGCAGTTGAGAGCCATTGACTTGAGTGTGTAGACAAAGGACAGGTAGGTAGGGGTTAGTGTGACCACCCTCTGCCTTCACCACTGGAATTGGAAGAACTTCTTTCTCAGGGCTCTCAGGGAACTGTGCTATTCTCTCTTACAAAGTTGAGAGATGTGATTCTGCTTGTGTGTATTCTGAAGGAAATGGTAGCAAGTGGTATTTAGTGAGCATTCCAACGAGAATGCAACTAAACAAAAGCAGATGCTCTGGATTTAGAGCATTTTTTTCCATTTTTAGCAAAACAAATAGTAAAATTATATGTGCCACTGTTGTATTTTAGAGACAGTATAACAGCAGCTTTAGTGACTGATGCCACAAGGAGAAAAAAAACAAACATGAAAGGTATTTTTCATGTTGCTGAATATTTTCCATATTTTAGTGTGATGAAATACTGATGCCTGTTTACAGTCAGGCTTCCCCCTGCCTTCACAGAAGTAGGGTTTCTTCTGTCATACCCCAGTTTTGACTACTCTGCTCTTGTCTAACACCAGGAACTTTTTCTAGCTCTTTACACCTCAGATCAGGTGGGGTTTTTCTCCCTTAAAGATAAAATCCTCCATCTATAAAAGCAGAATTGTTGTGACAGTGTTTCCAATGTCAGAGGATTAAAGCTGAGAGAATACTGAGTGAAATAATGTTTTTTGTACAAACTACCATATCTCAAAACCATAAAAATACCCAGCACTCTCCCAAATATAAAATTCTATATTGGAATAAAAAAATTGTTCTGAAATTTTGCCTTATGATGGTAGTAATAGCTCTGTCAAGAGTAGATTTTTATGTTCTGAAATTAGCCTTTACAGTTTAATTCAGAAGTGCCAGCCTCAAATCAAGATTTTATGGAAACCTTGGATACATGTGCAACTCAAGACAAAATTCTTTTTCAAAATGTGAAACTTCTTGAATTAAATACAATAGTTTTTAAAAGTTGTATAAAGAATCCTAACTGAACATCCAAATTGGGGTTTAGAGTACCTAAAGAGCCTAATTTTAGTTGGTTGCCTAACCCAGGTTTCTAATAAACCTCAGTATCCTTCTGTGATGTCTAAATGGTTACATGTCATTGAGATTCCTGTGTGGTGAAGGGAGAATCTGAGAACCTGTGTGTCTTCTGCAGTATTCTGAAAAGGTTGAAGACAAAGTGTTGTATCTCATAACCATGATGCTGCCTTTTAAAACTGCAAGAACAGCATTTATATGTCTATATAAAAATTTTATATACTGAGGGAAAGGAACCCAGGTATTAAAAAATTATTTGCTCAAGCATATAATTCCTCTCTTATTTGTTTTAAAAAGTCTTTCCCTTCTTTTTTTTTCTTTTAGTACCCAGATTTTTATTCTGTCTACTTTTGCATCCACTTTGTATTATGAATTAAAAGTAATTTTAGCAGCATAACCTCCTGTTCAAGTAGCAGTTATTTTATGGTTGCTATAACTCGATGCAAAACTTACATTCAAAAAATAATTCTGTTTACTGTCAGTCCTACTGCACTGTTGCAGTGTGCACAGAAACATAACTGCATCCTACTGCGTATATATGCTCTGGAAACTGACATATTTTGATGTTTTTCAGCAACAAAATAATTGACATTTGTATCAGGCTGTGGCCACAAAGGAAAACAGTAGTATATTTCTATTGCAACTGCTGAAGACAACTGCATCAAATATTTTTGAATAATTAGATATGTAATTTAAGAGCAGAAGCTGTATGTCTGGCTTCTAAATACTGTAACTTGTCAATAAATCTGTTACTTGATTTCAGAGTTCTGAGCTGTGTTGTGATGTGAGGTGTGAAAGGGTTATGTGTGCATGTCAAGGTTTACTACAAATGTGTTTTTTCTGAGAGATTTATAAAGTGGCTGTTGGGTTTCAGTTCTGGTATTTCTTAAATCCACTCTTGATCCTCTGTAAGTAGACAGAGAACTTGTTAATGGGTGCCCTCACAAAGATATGTCCATACCAGGAACATTTCACATTATCATCTAATTATCAATACAATGAATTTTTTTATATTCTTCATGCATTCAAGAATTTGATCTTAGGGCAGTTTTACAGTCCTATTCATAGTCATTGTTCTTGCACTCTTGTCTTTCTCATTTCCTTCATGAAAGTGCTGCTTCTCTTTTTTATAATGTAAGAAATTGCTCAAAATTTCTGCTTAGAAAAGGCTCCCTGTTACAAATCTAATACAGAGAACACCTTTAACAACTGACACCATATTCTGTTAGATTTACTGTTACCACATTGTGACTGCTGACATCGTAGCCATTAGTCTGCTGAGAATCTGTGATGGTTAATAGACTAAAGAAACTAGGAATGAAATACAGGATATAATCTGTTTCTAAATCACTAGGTACTTCTGGAACCTAAGAATAGACTGAATAGCTTTAGAAAGCTAAGCAAGTCTTTTATCTGGTAATTATTTACTCCCACCAAGGAGCACTGACAAGTTTTAGAATAGCTGACAATTTGATGTTATGTCAATAGTTGATCTACTGATGTGTGGATTTCTGGTGGTTAGAAATAGCTTTGCTTTAAAGATGTGGTCAGTGATGCAATGATTTTTTTTATTTTGAAGGTGAATTAGTTTGGGATAAATCTCAGTTAACTTTCAAGTTAAGTTCCATGAAAACATCTACTGATCAAGTTAGTCCAGAGGAGTATCTAGTGCAACACTGGATCTTTTTTCTAGGACTAGTCTCAAAATAATTGTGATAATGGACAGTGATGGATATAACACTTCTCTTGGTAGAAATTCTAGTATTTTTTTATAATGATCCTTCATAACCTTTAGGCCTTTTAAAATCAATTGTAAGATACATTCCTAGCTGAAATCCATGCAAAGATTGCCCTCTAGAGGACACTCTGATTTTTAGTTTTGGGGTTTTTTTAATATATGGTTATGGGAGGGAGGATTATTTATTCCTCCTTATCTCATCTTCATTTTCTGTTTTCACACTGCATGTATTTCTACGAGGATGAAATCCCAAGGAAAAAAGGTACTGAAATAGCCTTACTCTGCCATCATTTGAACTGTCTCAACACATTACATTGTTTTTACTTTGTATCCTGTAGACCAGTAAAAAAGAAAGCAACACATAAACAAGAGGAACAGTTGGACTGCACTAGCCTGTATTACAGGTGGACCAATATGTTTAAGCTACTGAATTTGCACCCCATGATTAAGTGGCCTGTTCACTTAAAGGCCTGATTCACTGACTTCACTACTGTGCTTCCTCTGTAACCTCAATATTTGCATTGTAGCATAAAATTCTTTCACTTGTTTTGCTATGCTGCCTGTAAACTACATTCAGACCTTGGTTTCCAGCACAGTCTTACATGACATTTACTGATGCTCTGAAGCTATGAAAGAGCTAGTGTGGAAAATATGATATACACATGATTGTTAGATATGGACATCCATAAGGAAAACAGGTAAATACAGCAAAATTTATTAAATCTATCTTCCATTTAACAAACATCCACTGTACTATTGCACTTCTAAGAAATTTTGTTGTGAACAAACACAGGCACAAAAGGATCAGTCAACTCAAACATACCTTACCTGCTACTCAGTCCTGCTTGCTACTGAGTGGCACACACACACATTGAGTTGCTAGAATTAGAACGTTCAAGAGCTCTTCCTGGCTCATTACTTTTTTGCTGTGGATCTGAACACAACATGCCAAATTAATTTCTACTTTCATTTTAGGATCAGAAAGAATAAATTGTGCCAAGTTCTTACTTTTCATATTCTGCAAACTTCATTGTACGATTTGTTTGCAGTTTACAAAATGAGGAAACTGCATGTTCATAGTGCCATCTTGAGCATCTGAGCTTATTCAAGAAACTAACTAAATACAGAAAAATCATCCAAGAATGGCCTTTCTGTGGTCTGCTGTGTCTGTAGGGATGCTGTGTTATGTCACATATTGCTGCTGCAGCTCTAATGCTCCATTTCATGTTACATGCTCTCTTCTGAAGGTTGGCAGACATGTTGGCTTTTGAGTGGTTTTTTTAATTTTCCTTACAGTCATCCTTTTTATCCTGCTTGATCATGTGGTAAAGTCAGGATCTTCTTTCTTTGGTACTTGTTCAGTTTGTCCCTTGCCACAGATAATAAAAATAGCGTCACGTATTGATCATTACTTTTTAACAGGATCAAGAAGGAAGAGTTCCTGGCAGGGCAAAAAGCTTGATCAAATTAACTCCATAGTCTAGTAATTTTGGCAAAACAAGCCAGGGTTAAAAGGCTTTATATGAAGTAAAAAAATATTATTAGTACTTTTAAGTGTCCTGCTAAGTACATGTATATACTTGTGTACCCTAAACAGTTCCTTCCAGGTTCCCCACTTTAAAAAGTAACAATTCAAGAAACATTTTTAAACTCACACACGATGTTATAAAGTGCATTGCAGAATTAATGTGACAGTAGTAATAATATTGTATATAAATAAGTTTACTTTTCAGTATCAGGGTGGAGAAAATAGACAGGGAAGTGAAAACTGTGTGGTAACTTACAGGATGCTTGCATTATTGAATTCTATAATCAGATTTCAGAACCAGTCATGCTAAAATTATAACTGATTTGTTTTTAATATACCTTGAACTCTTAGTCTCATTTTACATTGAAGCACTGTAAGGCTCATATATAAAATGTATGGTTAGAATGGTTTTATCAAACAACTGAATATCAATCTTAATTGATGTGCATATCACTTTCCTTTTTATTCAGTGCTTATCATAGTTTCTACATTTTACAAAGTCTTCAGCATGGCCATTGTACTTCAGGTAGTCTGAAATTCTACAGTTCTCTTCACTATAAAAGCTACATGTGTGTCCACGGGAACTGAATTCCCCAAAGCTGAGTTAGTGTTCTTCATCCAGAGATGGGGTTGTTCCACAATTTAGTCAAGCTACTGCATTCTAATTGCATCTGTCTGTTGGCGAAATCAGTCTCTGCTGACAGCTTTGTGCCATGTACAAAGCCCCTGCCTGGCTCTGAGGAGCCTTTTCAGCATTGCTTCCTTCAATCAAAGGCCATTTGTCCTGAATATGAACCCACAATTTTACAACTGTTCATATTAAGTGCTATACTGAAAATAAGATGTAATCTATATAGCCTCTTCATTAGAAAACCTAATTGTAATGCAGAATTGTACCACATTCAAATAATATTCTTAGCTATATATTTTGAGTTCTTCTTCTACACACTGTGAAAAAAGGTTAACTACTTGGTTAACGTCAAGACATCCATTTTGCAGGACTGACTCCATTTGACTTATCTTCTGTTTCTCCAGCTCCTTTATCTCTTTGAGCAGTTCTTTACCTTTGCCCTGCAAAAAGAAATGTTTATTTCACTAAAAGCTAAACAGAGCAGGTAATGATCACCCTTAAAAAATTCTATTCTACCATCCTTATTTTAATCTTTTAAAAGCTTCTAGGGTGCATATTTGTGTTGGTATAAGTCAGCACCCTGACAGGTTTTCTTAGAGTTCTCTCCTAATATCTAGCACTCACTTCATCTCCTTACAACCTTCTAGAGGACTGAAAATAAAATTAAAGCTGCTTCAGATATTTATGTTACCAAAACTTAAGTGGGCATATGACTTATTTTTAAGAACACATATCTGTAAATAGGAGAGACGCTACTGTTCAAAGTAAGCAACTCCCTTCCTGCTTCACCTTTTTGTCCAGCTATCGTTGTCATGTTGTTTCCTTTTCTGTCCACACTAAGCAGTAATGAAAGGCAAGCCCCCCTTTCTGCCTGAGACCTGAAGAGTTTTAAGTACCCTGTATAGTCCCTTTGGCTGCCCAAGCATTTCCTCCTTATCTGACTGGTGCAGGAGTCTGTGCTGGGCAGCTTTGCAAGGTGAGCCGGACAGATACTTACCTGGGGCTTGGCCTGGGAGTACAGCACAGTGCTGGCTGCAGTTTTCAGTTTGAAACATATGTCTGCCAGATGCCAACATAATGGGCTTCTGGGGCACTACACTGTTCTTTGCAGTCCATCAAAGGGCATTAAAGGTATTGCATTAACAAAATGTGAGCAAAGAGCTTATATAAACCACCTGCTTGCATTGAAATCTAATCTAATCAACATACCTGGTTAGTTTCCATAACTACAGCAGCACTTTCATGTTTTTTATAGAGCTCATGTCTTCGATCTGGCTTACTCTGGAAACGTGGTTGCTTCTTAACTGGATCATCATGACCAAATGTAGGGGAGCTAGTTTTTAATAACTGAGGAATATCAGGCACAAAAATGAAAGGTTTGAATACAGACCTAAAAGGAGAAAATAGAACAGAGATCCTTTACCAACACAGTTTTGTTAAAATCATTGAGTCAGTAGATTGCTGTATTTTTCCCCATTCTTCTACTTGTTTCTTTTAAGAAAGACATGTTGAAAAAAAAACCTATATTTAAGTCAGTGTCACAGCAGTATTTCACTAAGTAGGTTGGTAAATAGCATTAGTATACATAATGTACATTATGTTCCTCCTACATTTGATTGTGCTTTTTCAGGGGGACAAAAATCAAAGCAAAAAGGAATATAATTAGACAAACTGCAGCACTTTTTCATTTAAATATTTGCAATTTTTTATCCTATTTGCTTGCTGCTATATCACCTTGCTGGATCTGGAGTTCCAGTAAAGAAGTGAATACAGGGCAGGTTAGGCTGCTGAGGCAGTACAGACACCATGCTGCCAGTTGTCATAAATCCACCTTCCATGTTAATGCCACTCTCCTTGTCACGAAGAATTTCCATCATTATTTCAGAAGTGATAGATCCTATTAAAGATACAATACAATTATTTAGACACAGAGCTATAATACTAACTAAATGGCACATTCACTACAACAGGCTGCTTTTTCCTTTAATAGGCAATACCAATTTTAGTTTGTCTGTGTTGGCAGAAAAAAAAATCATCCTAATGGCATACCTTAATATGTAAAACACTTATAGATGTTACTGCTTTCCCCAAAGTGGTTATTTCAAAGAACTGGTGATAGTGAGCTATAATATGACTTAAGAAAGGGGAAGGACAAAGACTGGTGTTTCCAGTAGGATATTTCCCAGAAAGGTAAAATACATATGACTAGCAAATGGTCATTCACAAAGTAACTTTTCAGATGAAAATTAGTAGGTTGGATTAAATGCTGAACTCTGAGCACTTGTGTGGAAGTGAAGATAAATAATTGTAATACTGTTTGGTATTTGAACAGAGATAATACCACTATGTTGCTTTGAAAATATAAAAATAACTATGCATGGATTTTGTCTGACACTTTGAAAGCAAAACAGCATGACTGTCACTTGTTTTTTGGAGTAGCTTTTTTTTGGTGTTTTGTTGTGTTTATTTTTTAATTTTCATCCTCTGACTTTAAAAATAACTTAGGCTTCAAGTTGACAATCTAAAGGATGCACTGGAATAACACCATGTTCTGTACTCAGAATCAACAGAAACTGAACTCAGACATCCATTTGTAAAGAAGTCTTAATCAACGACCTGTGTGAGGTACAGTGGCAAGTGTCTCTATGAAAATAACTCTTTCTTCTCAGGTGAAACAAAGCCCTTTCCACATATGCCTCTGCATCCTGTGTTCAAATGATATTGCTGTTCATGTATGGAATACAATGAAGCTCAGATATTGGCCTGGTATCCCCGAGCCATCCAATATTCTAACAGGCAGCACTTGCAGCTTTCTTTTCACATTTGATGTACCATCTTATGGCAGGAAAACATTAGTTCGTTCACTTTTTTTATTTGAAAGTATCGCCTTCCTTTTCAATATTTTAGTAAATATTAAATTAGTAAATAGTAACTATTACACTCAGTGAGTTCTAACTGCATAAAAATTCTACTTTTAAACTTCCTTGCTGTTTCCTTTTAAAATAATTGCTGCTAAGTCAGATGTCTCTGATACTGTTTTTCCACATGCGATCCAAATTGCCTGTGGACAGGCATGCAGCACTACATTTCAGCACAGAAACACTCTTAAGGATTCCCACAGTTGCCTGGGAAAGTCAGAGAATGAAAGAAATCAGCAAGTTAGGCAAATCAAAGATATTAAAAGAAGCAATGGCCAGTTTGTCAGCTGCAACTTGGCAACCCATCCAGCAGGAGAGAAGGCACTGCACATTTTTCATAAGACTTTATTATAATTTTGTATGCCTGAAATTCATTCCCTATTTCTTGAAATATAAATAGTGTTTATCTAAAAATGGTCTTCCCATGGTAGGCAGCCTGAAAAAAAGCCACAACTATAATGCCACTGAGTGAAAAAGCAGGGAAGAGTAGATGAAGAAACCAATGATTTTACTGATGCTGTAAACCAAATAGCTTTTAGTTAGGGCACCTATTTAAAATAAATCTAAACAAAGGGAGCCATATGAGGCTGATAACCTGAACACCTCGGAGGATTTTTAAAATGGCTCTGGTAAATGCCTGAAAATGAGGATTTAGAATGAAAATGGAGATAGAATCTCAGCATTGTTATAATACAAGTAAATACAGGTATTATGAAAATGCTTTCAGCATTCAGAACCTGCAATTCCCAAAATGAATGAAGGATTTACATGATTACTACAGCAAGATTGCAAAAGGTAATTCACTGTGACACATTAGGTAAATGCTAAACCTGGTCTGGTGGAGTTCAGCTAAATAGGTAAGAAAAAACAAAGGGGTGCAATTTAATCTTGGTTCAGATTAATTACTTCAAATGAGCAAGTGAATACAGATGCAGCAAAAACCTGCCAGATGGATCCAGTTAAAGAGAAGTAATAGCTTCTTTTTCTAGAGGTCTAAATAATGTTTGGTGATTAGGAGCACCTGCTTAGAGTCCAGAATATTTTTTTCTACTCCCAGTGTGTTTTAATAGACTACACAAGGTTAGAGTAGCAGTTACAGCAAAACTATAAAATGTTAAAAACATCAAAAATAAATGCAAGATATGTACTTGAGCGCTGTGCTGTTGTCTTAGGCCTGTGTAAATGGTACCAGACTGAAGTAGTTCACAAGGTTCTTTGTGGCTGCAAACCACTGGAAGTGTTTTAGCCTCCAGGTTTTTTTCCTTAGAAGTAGAGTTATAATACATAGCAGCCTATCAAAATGTTTCAGAACAGGTCTTACAAAGTATGAAGAAATACGGTCGTAATGTGACCTCTCAGTGTTGTTGCTGTAGCTGTGTTTGATATTTGACCCTTGTTTTAATTTTTTCCTCATCAAAAAATTGTCAAAAATCGATAGAAGATTTCAAGTGCAGCACTTCTCCTTTAGGCAAAAAGTTGTTCTACCAAGTTTGGTTCACCAAGTCACATGAAAATTGCCTGCATCAGCTGTATAGTCATTTATGATTTGAATTAACGTAACTCACTAAGTACTTCGCATATCTTAAAAAAATAAATATATATAAAAATTATACCTTTATGTCTGTTCAGAAGTTTATAGCCTTCACAATATCGGCTTCTGGTCTTGGTCATTCTGGCAGTATCGACATAAGAATATGTGGCAGCAAAATCAAATTCCTTTTCCCCATCCCACCAGCCATTGCTTTTAGCATATTCCTTTAATTCTGGGTGTTCTCTGTCAATCTTGGTTGTGATAGAGAACTGGTTGGAAATATTGCGTACACCTCCTGTTTGTAAGTTGAGGAGAGAATTGGTTTAATACATTGAATGATTTCTCTTGGTATTTTGTTTACAATTACCTTACTAAAGCAAATTAGCAATGAGTTTCCTCTAAGATCTTTTGAGTCCCGTGGTTTATTTTTGGCCCCCTCTCCTCAGCTATATGTATCTTTCTCATTGAAATTCCACTGCCACTCAGTTCTGACTCATTTGCTTGTATTGCTAACATTGTACTTCAGGTTCTGTCCTGATTATTCTCATCTTTACATTCCCTCCTCTTAAACCTCCAAATAGATAGCTTGTTCTTTTAAGTCTACTGGAAGAATCAGCCTCTTCAGGGCCCAATACAGCAATCCTGTCACCAAATGAAATTGCCATTGATTGCCACCATCCTTAAGACCAAAGATACTGCTGTCGTTCTCATGCTGACTTTGTTTCTGTCCTCTCTATTCCAAGTGCAGGAGTGGTTATCTCTGACTCTGGAAATGCCCCATCACTCAGCTCCAGCAAACTGCTCACCAACCACTCTACACTCACACCCTACAAAGCAAATGCTGTTTACAGGCACATGTATGGAGCTGGAAGTTAGTTTGGTGTCTCAATGAAATGATAAATGAAAAGTGGACAACTGCCAATTGTCATTGCATCTGAAACGTTTAAAAAAAAGAGCATCATCCATACCTTCTACTTTTTCTGCTGCCCAGTATTTTCCTGATGTCTCCAGCACCCATGCTTCCTTCCTGTCAGCTATCAGGAAACTGTTATGGTATGCAAATGTCATCTGGCTCTCCATACAGTTTCCTCCCTGTCCGTATTTTTCCAGCAAATCAATTATGACACTAAGAGCCTTTTCAGCTGTGTCTGCTCTCTCGAGTCCAAGCCTGAAAAAAAAGGAAGATGTTATCTTTAGAACTGTAAACGCCACAAAAAACTATTCAGCTTGAGTATTCAAATTGACCTGGAATGCTATTTCTGTATGTACCTGACACTTGTATGACCTGGTAAGAGAAATGAGCAAGTCACTTAATTGAACTGGGTCCTCTATGTACTTGATGTGGGGAAAAACACCAAATGGAAATGCAAAAAAGCAGGGAGAAGGCTCCTACAAAATGCCTGCAAGTCCTGTGTGGGTATTGGACTGGGAGGAAAAGTACCAAGAGGAGCTGACTGACAGGTGTAGGTTAATGAGTTACACTGGCACCCAGGGCGGTAGGCACATCAAGCTGTTGTTATTTACAGAGATGTGCAACTAAGACTGAAACTTAGAAATATGTGTATGTAAGAGGGGGGAAATAGGAAATGACTACAGACCCTAGAAAAAGGCCCAAACACTAGTTCCTAAAGTCTACCTGTACTCTTGTAAGTCTTGTTTCAGTTTAGTATAAACTTTAAAGAGAGAAGAACGTTTGGTTATTTTCCTGACACGTTCTGGTCTAATGCCTGATACCTCTCCTGGGCTCCTGGCAGAGATCTAATGCCTGTGCCAGGAAATACTTATTTTTAACCATGGCTAGAACAGTGGCAGTATCTTCTGAAAGTGAACGACATATCTCCCCACATAACTCTAACCAGATGTTGAATTCCAAATGCAATATCATTTACCAAAAGAGGCCTGTGCAAACCTTACGAGGTCCATGCCGAGGAGAGCCTCTCCAGCGCGGACGTCGTCCTTGCCCCACACGGCCTCGTTGCCGATGCACACGCCGTGCTCGTTGGCGCCCATCTCCGCGCCCCAGAGCCAGGCGGGCCGGCTCAGCACCACGGCGTGGGTGCGCTCCGCCTGCGCGATGCTGATGTAGGTGCACTGCAAGAGCCGGGAGCACACAGCGCGTCACGGCCCGGCCCCCCGCGGGCCCCGCGCCGCCCTCCCGACCCCGCGGGGCCCGTCCTGCCCCGGCCTCACCTCCAGCGCGGCGCCGGCCGGGTGCGTCGCGGCCGGGAAGTGCACGACCTCCTGCACCTCGTCGGCCGGCCGGTCCGAGTTCTTCCCGAACACCACGCGCCCCCCGGCCGCGGCGGGCGGCAGCGCCACGAAGGTGTCACAGGAGCGGGGCGGCAGCTGCGGGGGCATCGCGGCTGTGCCTGTGCCTGTGCCTGTGCCTGTGCCTGTGCCTGTGCCTGTGCCTGTGTCTGTGCCTGTGTCTGTGACAGCGGCCGCCCCGCGGGGCCAGCCGGGCAAGGGGCGGGGCCGGGGCCGCCCCGCGGAAGGGCCTCCCGCTGCCCCGGAAGGCCCGGGCGAGGCGGCCCCGCGGCGTCCCCCGACCCGCCCGGTCCGTGTCTGTGGCGGGGCTCGGGGCCCCCTCACTCCCTCCCCGCCGTCGCCATGGGCAAGTCATTCGCCAACTTCATGTGCAAGAAGGATTTCCACCCCGCCTCCAAGTCCAACATCAAAAAGGTGAGGGGGTCTGGGGGCAATCCCGGGGTGTGACGGGCTCCCGGCACCGCAGTGGCACGAGTAGGGCTCGTCGGCATCCTGTGATGGGACTGGGACCGGGGCTCGGACAGAGAGGAAGGAGGGAGCCCGAAAAATAGGAAATACTTGAACCTTCGGGTTTTCCTGCCCATAGGTGTGTGTGACTGTCGTGTTTTCCTGGCTCCAGCTTCTCAGGACCTGATTAGCAGGCACGGCATGTCGTCCAAGAAAGCCCCCACCTGTAATGGTGTGCCCATATGTGCCTCGTGTGTCGTACCTGGCTGTCACGATGTGCCCATGTGTGCCCCGTGTGTCACACCTGTCGCGGTGTGCCCATGTCTGCCCCGTGTGTCACACCTGTCGCGGTGTGCCCATGTGTGCCCCGTGTGTCACACCTGTCGCGGTGTGCCCATATGTGCCCCGTGTGTCACACCTGTCGCGGTGTGCCCATGTGTGCCCCGTGTGTCACCTGTCACGGTGTGCCCATATATGCCCCGTGTGTCACCTGTCACGGTGTGCCCATATATGCCCCGTGTGTCACACCTGTCGCGGTGTGCCCGTATATGCCCCGTGTGTCACACCTGTCGCGGTGTGCCCACGTGTGCCCCGTGTGTCACCTGTCGCGGTGTGCCCACGTGTGCCCCGTGTGTCACCTGTCGCGGTGTGCCCACGTGTGCCCCGTGTGTCACCTGTCACGGTGTGCCCATATATGCCCCGTGTGTCACCTGTCGCGGTGTGCCCCTGTGTGCCCCGTGTGTCACCTGTCACAGTGTGCCCATATATGCCCCGTGTGTCACCTGTCACGGTGTGCCCCTGTGTGCCCTGTGTGTCACACCTGTCGCAGTGTGCCCCGTGTGTCACACCTTCCTGGCCAGGCTGCAGGTCTCTCCTCCCCAGCACTGCCTGCTCTGCTGGGAGCTCTCGAGGGAACCTGGGCCTTGGGATCTGGTGGGAAAGGGACACTCCAGGGAAGACAGGGACACGCTCAGGGGCTTTGCTGAGCCAACTTTCCCCTTTGAGTTACCAAATTTTCTCCTGTCTTTTTAGTTTGTAAGTGTTGTTGGGAGTTGTAGTTTCTCAAAATTATTATTTGTGGGAAGTTCACTTGCTGAAATACTGGATAAAAATAATTTATTTTATGTGATTAGAATGGCAGTCTTCCCTTGTTAAGTATAGATTAAGCCCATTAGGGTTTTGTACATGAACGTGTTTTGTGGTAGATTTTGTGTTTGTTTTAAGTAGAAACTTAATTACTTTAACTAGGTATGGATGGCAGAACAGAAAATATCATATGATAAGAAGAAACAAGAAGAATTAATGCAACAGTATCTGAAAGAGCAGGAATCCTATGATAATAGGTGAGAATTGGCATAAGATCACACACTTCTACCTACTGTTTCTTATTTTTGTGGTAATGAAGGACATATTACTGTAAACAATTTGAACTACTGTCTCCTCTTGGCTGTAGTAGAAGAGAACAGTGACTCATAAGGTGTTCTCTGATAAAGCAGAGGTCACAAGAACTTTAAAGTGGTTTGTGTGTGTCTTCTAATTAATTTCAAAATACATTATGTTGCACAAACCAGCAGGTAACTTTGTCTAGCAATACATTTGTATCACATAAAAGTCTGTCTTTAATAATTCTGTGTACACAGAGTTACATTTCAGTTGTAATTGGAATGTGTGATTTTTGGTACATAATAGAACATGCAAAAGCATTGACTGGTCTCTCAGGGGTTTTTTGATACTCAATTTTTGTTACTTACATCAACAAATGAAAAATGCCAATTACAATGATTTCATACTGCATGTTTCTTTCTTTTTTTTTTAATAAGTGATACCAGTATGACTGTTTTGTGTATAACACTCCAGACTGCCTTTTTGTTTAGGTTGCTTATGGGTGATGAGCGTGTGAAGAATGGTCTTAATTTCATGTATGAGGCCCCACCTGGAGCAAAGAAAGGTACTGTGGTTTCCTGGTTGTGAATAGACAGTACTGAAGAAATAAACACAATGTCTTTTATTTTAAAATAATGTGTTCATAGTGAGGGGATGCTAGGAGGTAGGATTTTTTAGTTCTTCCTGTGGAAATATGTAGACATATATATATATAGTATGTGTAGTATTATATATAGTAGGTTTTTTTATCTCATAATACTTTTATTTCTTTCAACAAGAAGGTTGGGGGTTTTTTAAGCAACAGTTCAATGTGAAAGGAAAACCAGGTAAAAGATCATGCCAGGAAAGAGCAGAAATTCTGTCCTTGAGCAAGGGTATTTCTTCAGCCAATTATAAAGCCATTGGATGAGGAATACTATCCTTACCAAGGCAGTGACTCAGACAACACAAACCTGTGTTTTGTCTTGCTCTTCTCTGTAGAAATGGGGGATTGCTTTTGTTTAAAATTTATACCCATAGTTCAGCTTGTTACTTGTCAAACATAGGAAATACCAGAGCAAGAAGTTAATTAGCAGAAGTTGTATAAATGATAAATACTGAGATTCTGTAGTTGAAAGGGCAGCTTGACCTGTCTCTGGTGGGTCTGACTATGGCTATTTAGTAGTGTCATAAACAGAAGTTACTAAGTACCTGCATACTCATATCAATGACTGAATTTTAGCAAGATCTGAATGTAAGTGCAGAACTAAGATAATGTATTCCCTCTAAAAGAAAAGATGTTCCCTTTAAAATGTATCTTTTCCATCTCCACGAATTTCCTTGGTAATGCTTGGACAGGCTCATTCTTGTAGAGCAAGTTTTGCCAATTATTTAACTTTGGAAGCTCTAGAAGTCATCTCAAAGGAAATGCAATTTTAGAGTAGTGATTATTACTAAACTTTTAAAAAGTATTTTAAAAGTGAGTATTATTGGAAAAATATGTTTCAAGTTTTTTATTTGTCTGACAAATCAGTATAATTTTAGAAGATGATGCTGGGTTTACAAGATTTATAACTATACTGAGGACTGGTTATTTGTAAGTGTGCTCTATTTAAATAAAGCTGCTTTCTGAGTATTTGCACTATTGATTAGTATAAACCATAAAATGTTTTGTATTCAGCTTAGACACCTCCTGTATTTTACATATATAATTAACATATCATTTCTTTTCTTTGCATGATTTCTGAAAATTGAAAGAGGAAACAAAAGAGGTATTTCATTATTTCATTTTGTTAAGTTTTCTTCCTACTTACTTACACCATATTCTAAAAAAAATTCAAACTTACCACGTTTTCTGTTTTGTAGCAAGAAGGAGAGACTGAATACAAATTTGAATGGCAAAAAGTTGCCCCTCGAGAAAAGTAAGATGTCTGGATTTTATCTGAATAATTGTTTCTTATTATTATTTATCTTTCATATCTTTTTCCTTTTTTCTTCCTGTTTTATTTTTGAACAGGTCACTTGTGTAATCTTTTCATGTCCTGACATTTAACTAGTAAAACCTACAAACCTGGAACTGTTTCCTTGTTCAGCTTTGGTTTGGTTTGACTTCTCCTTCCATATTTGAAAACACATTAAAAACAACATTTACAAGAGTTATATCTGTGAAAGGGATGAACACTTAAAAACAGAAGTTAGTTTTGTATATGATGTGTTCATTGAAATTATAGTGAATTGAGTATTTGTTTTCTTTTGTGTTTGTGTAACAGATATGCTAAGGATGATATGAATATCAGAGATCAGCCATTTGGTATCCAGGCAAGTTACATAAATTTCACTCTGTGGATGTCTTGAATATATTTCAAATGTTATCTAGCTGCAGAACACTCACATGAACTCTTTTAATTTTATCATCTGTTTCTCAGTGAGTTCAAAAGGTTCTCTTAAGCCTAATAACACAGATATTTCTGTAAATGTTTGGCTGTATCGGTAGTTAAATTGTGTCAATTGTTTGTTTTCCCTTTAGGTGCGGAATGTGAGGTGTATTAAATGCCACAAGTGGGGTCATATAAACACTGATCGAGAATGTCCCTTATTTGGCCTCTCTGGAATTAATGCAAGTTCAGTCTCCAGTGATGGTTCAGGTAGGCAGAGAATGTCTTTTAAAGGTGCTGGTTATATATTTGGGAGGAACTCATTACATTTAATTTTAGAAGGTTTAATTTTATCATATTTTAAAGAGTTGGTAAAGTGGGGAAAGCAGTTAATTCCAAATGTAGGATGCAATTATTCAAATTGCAGGGACCTATTTTTCTGATTAATAACACATTTAAAAAGGATTCATTAATGACTGTTGCTTTGATCCTATCTGTGGCAAAAAT
The DNA here is from genome assembly GCF_047495875.1 of Pithys albifrons albifrons. NCBI lineage: Eukaryota > Metazoa > Chordata > Aves > Passeriformes > Thamnophilidae > Pithys > Pithys albifrons. The sequence goes on along the minus strand of NC_092465.1, from coordinate 22,371,842 downwards.
TGAGAAGCTGCAACAAGGCTGTTTATATCAGAATGACAAATATTGTGTCACCAAAAAAGTGAATGGATTGTTAAGGACTGACTCAGTTCAAATTCTAGCAAATGGCTTGGAAAAGTTGAAATATATCACTATATCTTGATTAATCACTTGCTAAAAAGAAGAGGTTTGGGGTTTTTTTTATATGTAATTGTGCTTCTATACATGAACAGGCAGTTGAAACCAGGATTTCCAAATCCTAGCCTCCTTTTAGCTGACTTCTTGTTGCCTCTTGAACTATGTTTTTATTTCTATTAGTTTTCCTATTACCTGAAGGTACACAGCATTTAGTTTTAGATTAGGTTTAAAGAAGTGGATATAAACATTCAAATTGAGTAATTTTTTTGGCTACAGTACTTTGTTTTCTGTGAGTTGACCCAAGTCTGTAACACTTTTAAGATTCTTAAAATTGTGGCATGTTAAAGAGACATCAGATAGCATGGGTGAGTCTTCAGCCTTTCTGTACTGTGTGTTGAGGTCATGTGTTGTATCTTGAATTTTGCAGGGAGACCATTACAGTTGCACACTTGATAGCATCTGGGGTTTTTCTGCCTTTCCTGAGGTTATAACTATTTTATGTAGTAGCTCTTAGTTTTATTATGTGTTTAGCCTACTATCAATCTTGCTTTTCAGAATTAGGTCACTTAGATATATCATTTCTTTGAGATGAGGCCTGGAAGACTTGAGTTAAAGGAAACGTTGCTTCTAACTCCCTTTCCTTTTAGGCACTGTCCGGTGATCATGCCACTGTATTACTTACCCTTTCTATTCAGTATGTTGCAACATTAAATAATTTTCTTGCCTGTGGAAAGAATTGTACATAGAGCATTTGCTGGTGGTAGGATTATATTTTGCAGCTCTTACATGTCAGATGCACTTTTGTGCTACAGAACTCACTCCCCACCCCTCAGTTCAAATGGTGTGGGTAAATTTTGGGAGTGTTTGGTTGAGAAGGTGGAAGGTGGTTGTACATGCTTGCACAAACCTGAGTATGGACTCCTTATTATTCATTACAGTGTAATACAGACACTTTGCAGTGCCTGTAGAAGATAAACTACTGGTTTCAAACCTTACTGAAGTAACTGTGTAGGTGTAGACAACGTTGAACTGCTGTGGGTGTTTCCCACTTGGAGAGTTGTCCCCCAGAAGGCTTTTCAAACTGTCGTTCTGAGCCCAAAGAGAGGATTTAGCATATATGGTGAATTTTGCACAAGGGAAAGTGCTGTGAAACTACTTGGATGTTCTCAGGCTGCACCACTGCCCTCTCATTTTCAACTCTTTTAGAAGACAACAATTTCTGCAATTTTAGAAGACAGTGTGCTATGCAGATTGTAGGCTGAGGAAGGATTTCAGGGAGCAGGGGTGGGCGACAGATCAGGATTTGTATATATAATTTGTAAGACACTGTTCTTGGATTTGAATAGTCAGCTGTAATGATACTGCTACTTTCTCTTTCTTTCAGGGAGACTATGTAAAAACATTTTAGGTAAAGTTCAAAACAATTTAAAATTCTTGATTTAATATCAAATACAAAGCTTAGAGAAAGTGGTAATATTAATTACATCATCAGATGAAAGGTTGTCTGCTTTTTATAACCTCGGGAATACAATCCTTTCATCAACTTTTCTGAAACTTCATCTGATTTAATAACAAGTTAACTTACACTCCTTTGACTTCTGGAAATTCTGTGTGTGTAAATGAAGCACTATAGTTAAGTGAGAACATAGTTCTTGAATTCACTGCTTCTCTTAAGACTTTTAATTCATCCATGTGGCATATTAAAACTTACGTCACACATTTTAAAAAAGTGGTGGTTTTTTTAAATCAAAAGCCTGACAGAAGCCCTATGTTGGCTGGGTTGGGAGTAAGTCATTATCTTTGTATTGCTGAGAGCTCTCCCTGGGTATTATGGTGCTGCAGATCTGCAGCGAGCTTTGCTGCATCTCCTTCCACCTCCAAGAACCACCTTCTATTCCTCTCTGCAACACGTCTGCTCGAGCTCTGCTTCTTTCTGCTTCTGGCAGTCATTCCATGCACTCCTAAGCTGCTTTTTTGTCTCTAGTCTAAATTACTGATTATTATTTTATAGTGCTGCAAGAATGTCTGTTGCGACACTGTTCTTCAGACTGGCTAGAACTCCAGAAAATAGAACTTTGTAAGGGACAGGGACTCTTTGGGATCATATTTTTATGTAACCATTATGTGTTTTGTGAATTGATGCTTATGTTTGAAAAACTCCTTGTACTTGAAACAAGTTGAATTGCTCGTGAATTGCTTCCCACTTACACCTTCCTTCCATGTGTCACAAGAAAGTGTCTCCTCTTGCTTAGAAAACTGGTAAAAAGCATGTAAATATTACAAAGCTACTTTGTTTCTAAGGTCTGATAATATTAGCAAAGTTTTCTGAAGTTGTTTGTTCACTTCTAAAATGTAGGGAGAACACATGCCTCTGAACAGAACAATGAACAGGGACTTCAAGGATAGGGAGTGATTGCTTGTAGTACACAGCAGGTCTGGAATGCCCGTTAAACTTATTTGCCTGGGCTTTTCAATAGCTAACTGTGTCAAAATACGCTTGCAATGAACTCTCAAAGAGTTGAAAAATGTGCTAAATTATTGGAGCATATCATACTTTCAAAGGTCAGGAAGTATTTCCATATTTAGACAATAATTGAAAACTTGTTTCTGGCTTGTTTTTCAGGAAATTTAAATATAATTATTGTCTCATAAATGAAAGGGTACAGCTGAAAAATATACATCTAATGAGAATAAAAGTGAAACCAGAAAAAAAACTTTATTACAATGGTCAATATATGAGGACTCCAATTAGTTTATGAAATTAATTGCATTACAAGAACCAAATTTAGGTTATAAATCATTTTAACTTTTTTTTAAGAGAAAATCTTTGAAATTTTTTATAAAGTCAGTCGAAAAAGCTCTATGCTTTGAAGTTAGTTACTTGGTAGCAGTTTATTTCTTCTGATTTATGTTCTTTTCATCCTAATAGAAGTCATTCTTGCATCCTTTTCATGCAAACTGAACAGAATAATTTTTTTAGGCAGTGTGTGGTAGTTACAGTACCTAAGTTTAGGTTAGAATTCTTAAAACTTTGAGAATGCTCTCCCTTGTTAGAGCACACCAAGCATCAGCACAGTGTTGGATGTCTGTGGGCTGCAAAGCATCCTGGCTGGTAAGGAGTCTGTAAGCCATCAGTGCTTGGGAATACTTGGCCTCATGGATCTGGATTTTATAATCTGAGGACATTGGCATCACTAATTTCTGCAGGAGCAGGTTTTAAGAAATGGTCTGGCTTCCCTGTCAGAGGCTTTTAGCAGGTCTTGACTCAAGTTCAGTTTGTGTTTTGTTCTAATTTTTTCCTGCTTCAGAAAGAGTGAAACAAGGTGTCTTATTTGGACTCAGACTGTTTTTTCAGCATTAGAGGAAATGTTTGAATAGAAATAAATTAAAGTGAAACTTCTATGAGTAATTTAGTTGCCTTATCTGTAGTTCTTCCTCTATTTGTCTTTAAGGAAAAAGAAGAGTTACTGATTGACTAGATTTTTATTTTTTCCCCCCATCGTAACCCATATAGGCTTTCCCTCCCCATAAGTTCTATAGGCTGCGATTCTCTCATTTCACCAGGATAGTTTCCTTTGACTCTTGTGTGAACACTGCATTCTAATCTTCCTCTTGCCACGTAAAATTGATTGGCAATTGCTGTTTTGGATTCAGTGTTGAATATCTCATGTGCAAAGACCAGTCACAGACTTCACTTTCCGCTGGTGGAACTGCTGCAGGGCAAATGTGTCTGTGGCACAGAACTGTGTTCTGCTGTTTTTCAAGATCTGACATACATTGCAGTGCTCCAGAAAACAAAAATAATTACAATCAGTACCTTAACTTAGGCATGGTGGCTTGGTTGTTTTGCTTCTGGGACCATTTTACTAATCTAGCTGGTAATTCATACAAAAAAATAATAATCTTACCATTAAAAAAAACACCTATTGAATAATATCTCACCAGTGAATAGAGATTATTTTTGCAATAAGGCAATTTCAGTGGATGTGGTTATCATGGGATAATCACACCCCTGGGGTACAGCCTTGTCTGTAATCTCCCAGGAGTGTAATTATTTCATGATAACTGCACTCCCTGGTGTTGCGTTATTTCCATTATGAAATTCTTAGTTTTAGATATAAAGTAACTTACTTTGATCACTGGAAACTGCAAAGTAGTGTTAGGATGTTCCAGCTGTGAGGCTTACAGAGACCAACTTAGAAGATTTGCTTCTCCTTTACAAAGCTAAATTAGGCAATCAAAATGCTTCTTTGAGCTAAACTGATTTACAGGGTGTTTTACTGATAAAATCCCAACTTTCAAAGTTCAGACAAGATGCAAATACCAGTTGTGCTTCTGACTTTACATGCCACTGTGTATATATGCATGTATAAAATATGTAATGCATGCCAGCAAAAATACCAGATAACTACCATCTCAAAGTTTGCCTGTTTTTACAATATTATTGTCATTAAACAGCAGCATCTGTTGGTTTTGGTGGTTTTCAGTGCTCTTATTGTGGATTCTGAAAAGCCTTTGACTTGATTAGAACAGAGTTTATGAGGTGTTCTGTGCAAAATGTTTTGAAATAATACTGTTACTTTACTTCAAAATTGCCTCCAGTGTTCTTGGTTAGGTACACTTAGAACAAACTGAATACTTTTTGGTTTTGTTTTTTTCTTTCCCTTCTTGCCTGCAAGCAACCTGTCTTCTTCAGTGATGGTTTGGGCAGATGTTGGCGGGGTGGGATTGCTAAAAAGCTGTGAAAGCTTGAATGCTTACAACTCTTATTATATAATAGATGTTTTTTAGAAAAAAGAGCCCACTATGAATCTATTACTTTCTTATGAAGAAAGGCATTACTATCTTAGGAAGTAAGGCTGGTGTCTCAAAAGGGGAGATAATTGTGTGAATAGCATAGATAGAAGTGGGATGGTAAGATGAAATGTTCCTGGGCTCTTGGCCTATGAAAGCTAAGCCTGGAGAGTGCTGAGCATCCTTTTCTGCTATGGACTGCTTTGAGTGTTTATTGCTTCACATGTGACCCATGCAATGGAATTACTGGAAGGTAGTACTGTAAAGTGCTTAGCATTTTGTGGAGAATTCAGGCACACAATGGTAAAAGTGTAATGGAGCAACATGTATATTTATCTGGTGTCTTATAGTCTACCAAGTTATAAAAACTCCAGGTATGTCTATACAGGTTTAGCCTTCTAAGGACTCATTAGCAGTTCCTCCTACAGTTTGTGCCCTCTCTATTCATCACCTGAGTGCCCCTAAACTAATTGTGGTTGTGGTTTCGATCCATCTATCACTTAGTGTGTTTAACTAATCTTAAGCTTTGGGGTAAAATATCTTTCCATGGTGATGATTTAAATTATCACTCATGCAGAGAGAGCCAAAAAAGGAATTTAGGTCTATTTTGTATTATGTCTAGATCTCACTGCAGTTTTCTGGTGACAAATATTTTTGTTTCCCAACAGGTAAAGGTCTGCATTGTATTGGGAATGCAGGAATGTATTTAAACATTATCTTAAATCTATAGTAACAAACAAAAGGTATTTGAATACATTAACTGTGGATATTTGTATAAATGGTCATCTGTAGAAACATACAGTGTGTGAAACCTTCCTTTATGATCTGCAGCTGAGACCTTTGATTGTGAACAGTAGGAACCTTAACTAAATCTTCACATAGTTTAAGAACTGTCACATTTTAGAATAATCCTCCATTTATGTTTCAGAAGCCTCAGTACTTGGAGTGAATGCATAAAATATGGATTTCTATTAGAAGTCTTGTGCTTAGCATTTAAACAATAAATATGGATTCCTATAGCAGTTGGTCATGTTAATGGTTTTTACTACTCCGAAAAAGTAGAAAGGAAATTCAGGTTTCTCTGAAATACTGTGTGACAAAAACATGGCAAATTACACTGAAATTCTGTGCTAAATTGTTAAATACAGTGAAACTGCAGGCCCTCCCTGACACCCGATCCGGTCAGATCTCGGAAGCCAAGCAGGGTCAGGCCTGGTTAGTGCTTGGATGGGAGCTCACCTGGAAATACCGGGTGCTGTAGACAGTCCCGAGGACTTCCCTGTCACCGTCCAAGCTCACTCGGCCATGGCAGATGAACCTGAGGAGTTAAGGGTGGGGCCAGTTCTGTGCACGCTGTGCCTCACCTAAAACATCCACTGAGCAGGCTGGAAGGGCACACCCACGTGGGTAGAGCCCTGCCCAAATCTGCATTCCCGAGGCCTAGCCATGATGATAGCAGGCCCTCTGAAGAGGAGATAATTAAAAGTCAGATATTTCAGTGATTGATTTCTCTCAATGCCAACTGCAGCAGTTGCTTTGAAGTGTAAATATGGTCTGAATGCAGTCATCTCTGAAATAGATGGGAAAATTATCAGTAAAAGATGATCGATTCTGTATTAGTGGAAGCAGCATAAATGTACTATGTGTCATGATCACATAATTTTGATAATAGTTCTTTGTCCTTTAGTTAAAATAAGTGTCTAGTCTTATCTCTGTTACAACCACAATAAAAGTTCACAGACTATGCAGTGTGATTAACGTCATTTTTGTTCAATTTCCTTTTGAGCCATATAAAAATTACCATATGAAACTCTTGTGGACAGAACAAAATAGTATGTGGATGTATTGACAAAACTGTCTATGCTAATTTTAAAGTTAGTTTCTCTTTTAATACAAAACCTGAAAAGCATTCTGTCATATATTATGTCTTTGCTACCACTTAGAGAAGGCAATATTCTGAATTCAGAGTAAATTCATCCTTCGTGTGATTAGGTGCTAGACTAAACCCCACCAGCAGAATGGTTTTCTAAAACCTAGTTAATGTGAAATACTCTCTGAGTATTTGTTTATTTATTTTCCTCAGCAAAGTGTGGCTTTAGAATCACTGTTATGTACAAAATCAAATTTCAGTTTGGAAGAGTTACAGCCTCATGTGGTCCAATCTGCGTACTAGAAAAGATGAAGACAACGTGCTTTAGGCCTATTTTGTTAACAAAAAATATGTAGGAGTAAAGGAGAAGTCTTGAGAGTATCTTGTCCTTGATTCATTAATTAATTATAAAACATGGTAGTGTGGAGTACACCGAGTGTGACGTGTAGTGGCTCATTGGTAGCAGATACACAAGTGTAGTAAGTTCACATTTACGTTCATGTAAATTGTCTCTCTACTACCAAGTCAGGAGAAGTCTGATGGTGTAATGATGGTGACAATTTTAGATTAAAATTATCACATCTGTAAACTAAAAGATGTCACATGCCAGAACAGATTCTCAAGAAGGGGAAGCTCTGGAGAAGCCCCATTCTAAATATTCTGTTTTGATGGTGTACAAAATGAGCATTAGTTAAAACACAGGTAAAGAGCTGTGATTAAAATGACACCATGAAGAATCTACTACCTTTTTCACTAACCTTTATATAGAGTAGTAACAGTACATCGAATGGCCTGGGTTGGAAAGGACCTTAAATATCATATAGTTTCATAACTGCAGCTACTACGTAAGTACAACTTACTGTAATTTCCCCTGACACAAGTGGGAATAATGGTTATGGCAGTACTATTTCTTATGTCTTTGCTTTCCTTATATATTCCATGATAAAAATCCATTTAAAACTGGATTGCAAAGAGCAGTTCAGTTTGCTCATCTGTGCTGGTGACAGTAGTGAAAGTTTTTGTCAATAAATTGGGCAAATGCTGTCAAGACTATGCATCATGAGTAGATGGAAGTAAAACTGCTATTTTTGGTGATACTGGCAATCATACCATAATGGTCTGTCCTTACTGCCACGGAAACTGTAGCAGAAAATGTGGTATTTAATCACAATTGTTATGAAAAGATGTTTTAGCATACTGTTCCCTCATATTGGATAATTTGAAAAATGTACTTTACACACCCTGATGGAGTCCTGCTGGATGGTGTGTTACAGCTGGCATTGCTCTCCCAAAGGGCAGGCCTGTGCCTGTGCCACCTGGGGGAGGCACTCAGACAACATCACAGCGTTACATACACTCTGCATTTGTAGCTTCAAGAGAGGTACAGGCAGCATAGAAAATCAATTGCAGCTATAGCTTTCCCTTGTTTCTGGGACAGGAATGGGAGTAGTATGTGGAGTGGGAGAACTTGCTGCAAGGTAGGCACTTAAGTAATTGAAATCCAGAATTGTATTCCCTTCCTGGTTGCTTAGTAGAAGCAGAACTGATTCTCTTAAATGGATCTGAGTTGTGTGATGAGAAATTGGAGTGCTCTTTGTTCTAATATTATAGAAATCCTAGTACAACATCCTTCTGCAATCCAGTATAATTGATGCTTATGTAGGCCTGATAAAAAAATTTATTTGCATCTCTTCTGTTTATTTAATTGTACAAATATTATAAAGACGCACCAACAGCTGTCGAGCTAAGGCTGCACTTGGGTTGTACTTTGTGAAGACTCAAATCCTTCTTTTCATACTTCAGTGAATGATTTGAGTTTGTAGATTTTGTGCTTCAACTCTTAGAGTCAACTAAGCTCTCTGAATTTTATCCTTAGACAGTATTTTAAGCAGAAGATAAAGAGAGAATTAATGCAACAAGAACTTCCATGGGAAGTAAGAAGCAGGAAGAAACTTTAACCTATTTGCTTGACAACAGTGTTTCTTGAGAATTATACTAGCCATGAAAAAATATTTAAAAAATCCTTTGGTGGGTCTTCAGCTATGAAACCTTTGTTGTGCAAGTCCTTAATATAATTTCAAGTACCTGTAACTCCAGAAAATGTAACAAGTTGTGAGTTGTCTTAAGGCATAAAAGTAAGTATCATATTTGCAAGCAATTAATTACATTACATGGCAAATTACTTCCAGGACTATGAGTTTTTTTAAGCAGATAAATATATTCACTTTAACTAAGTGTCATGTGGAAAAGTGTTGAAGATTTTTTTTCCTTCTCTCTTTTTTCCTATCGAAATTCAGATTTCAGAAAATAAGTTTGACAGTCATATTCAAAAATAGCAAGGTACTGTATTTGACTTGTTTCAGAAAGAATAAGAAACAGGATGTAACTTTGAACTTATTTTTAGTTTGCTGATGAAAGAATGCTGAGAGACTAGTTGTCAGAAGTTGTAGCAATCAGCTATTTTTACAGGATTCCTATGTCTAAAGTTCTGCCAGCTCATGGCGTAATATCATCTCTAGGTGATTTCACCTGCATGAAATCACACAGGTAGCTTCTTCACAGGTTTTCTCACTGGACAATAAGGAATGTGTATATGAGGACATTGATTTTCATTGTATGTAAAGTAGCCTTGTGCCCAATATGGGATTGATTCTTTGCAAGTTGATGGGTACTGTTCAAGATTAAGTAGGTGTCATCACAGCCAGAGTTTAGCCTCTTGAGAGCCTCTCAGCTCAGTCTGTCTGTTTTACAGATGATGACTTAATTGTTAAATACAGCTGCCAGATACACCTAGTACTATTTTGGATTACCAGGCAAACCAAGTTTGCTCACACTGGGCATAGTCACGTCTCCCCAAGCAGGTCTCCACAATGAGTGCTCACCAAACAAAGGAAAAAGGCCCTCTGCCAGCCAATGTACTGGTGGCTAAAAGGTTTAAACTTTAACTGCTTAGTAGGGAAGCCAAAGACACTTCTGAGCAGTTGAGGTTTTCAAACCTTTGTTAAGTGAGATTCGGTGTTTTGGATTTTTTACAGTTTTTGTCTCTCTCATTAGCCAGGAGAAACCCCCTGTTTAATTTTATGGTGTGGAAGTGGGAATGTGCTTGTTTGCTCACAGATTAGGCATCTCTATCTTTTAAGACTCTGTGAAGAAGCATCCCAAAAAGAAGTACATTACACGCCTCAAGGCTGGCACATAAAATAGAATCCGAGGACCTCAAACTGTCACTGATATTTCAAAGAAAATTGGATCTGTGTATCAACATCGTTAAAGTATAAATCAAAAGCAGTCTGTTGAGGTATGGATGGGAGAAGAAAGTCACCAAGCATTTGATTCCAAGCAAAGGAGTTTAATTATGAGAATAAATGTTTTCTTGATTCTCGTGTTGCCGAAAGCAGATTGTAGTAGATGTTTGCTATTAAGCTGTGCAGCCATTGTCAAATATAGTGTCTTAACTGAACTTCTCTGCCTGGACTTGCAACCAAGTAGAGAACAGTCTCTTTAGACTTCCCAGATCAGAGATTGTTTTCTCCCTACTGTGTCCCTACAGCTGTCTTGCTGTCCTTGCTCGGTAGAACTTCTAAGACTCTCAGTGGCATCAGCTGTTAAAAAAACCCAAGTGTGAGCAGGTTCACCTGTGTCATCCTCTCAAAAATGTTAATGTTTTTAAAACTCCAAAGATGCTATGGTGCAAAAGAGTGTCCTCCATAGTTAACCATTGTGGACAGCTGCTTGTGTCATGCCTGGCTGGGGTCTGCACACAGAAGGGTTGTGAAATGGGACTGCATTTTGGCTCTGCTTCCATTTATGAAGTTGCTTTATTTTCTGAATCTCATTTCCTAGTGTTTTCTAAACCCTTTAGTTACAGTCAAATTAGTGTACTTAGAAAAGCTTCATGGAGATTCTTCCATCTTCTCACAAGACAGGCTGAACCTAAGTTACTATTTCCCTTGCAAGTGTGAGGGAGACCCAAACAGGAATCATTTATTTCATAAACCATTTTAGTCTCAAGTTTGTGTAGGTGCATTGGATGTGCATTCATCCACCAATAGTGATGTGCATTCATTACAAGCTTTTAGTGTAAAAGAGGAACTTATTTTGCTTGCCTTTTTCCAGTGCTATGCACAAGGAATGCTAGAAAGGTTTGTTTCTAGAAAATAATTTTTGAATTGCCCTTTGGAAGGCCGATATGCCTTCATGCCTCTCTGGTCTCAATTCTGCCTGTAGTCCTCATATGGAAACACATGGTGAGGGCTTCTGTCTTAGTGCTTTTTCAAACCTCCTGTATAGATGTGGACAAGTTATATTTCTCTATCTAATCACACTGAAGAGAATAATTAGGTATCAAATACACTCAAAATGTGTAAAATGCTGAGACACTGGAGGGGAACACCTAAGGAGTTAAGTTACTGCATTAGGCAGTGGGTGTTACTGCCTTTGAATAATAGGGGTATTCCAGGCTGGTCAAGTGTTTTGATTTCTTTGGTATGGTGAAATCTTTTTTATAACTCTATGCTTTGTCCCCCTTTGGCTTCCTCATGCAAGGCATTTGACTGACTTGTATGGCTGGTTTATGTGAACTTTTCAAATCAAGGTATCTTCTGGTACCAAATTCTATTGTTAAGTGTCTGTCTAATGTGGGTTTTTGTTTCAGCCAGAGTAGATTTGGGCAAGCAGAGCAAGGTTTTAAATTTGAAATACACAAAAATGTCGACACTGGAGCCTAAATACATTCATTAATTGTGAATTTACAATTACACTATAACCTGTAAAAAGAAAAAGCATATTTGGTAAAGTATCTGGGGGGATGGGAAATACCACCCTACTTACAAAGATGTAAGCTCAAGGAAAAACTAAAAGGTATCTCATTCCAAAATTCTTTTGCCTTGCAAAATTAAAGAACTTGTGAAAAGAAAGTAAGTAAGTAAAGTAAGTAATGCAAGGACTCCTTGTGAACACTGTCAGAGTTTTATCTTCTTCCTTCCTGCTTTACATGTAGGCCTGCTTGTTTCTGCAAGGTAGTGTATCATATGGGAAAACCAAGAAAAAGTTGACTTTTTTTTTGAGAAAGTGCTATATTACTTTACATATATTTTCCATAGTGAAAATCTCCATTTACTTTCTATACTTGTCTGTGTTAACAAGCTAAGAGTTTTGTCAATCTTCACAACTAAGAAACTCTTAAAGCCACAAAGCAGGATCAGCACATTTCATAAGACTAGTTCATCTTATCATTTACAGTAGTTTACTTTAGCAGTAATGATTTGCTCCATGCTCTGTTATATGTTCCTTCTAATGTAGATTTACCTTGCAAGGGAGGGCTGGTTCACTGACAGGAGGGTTCACAGGGAACTGTGAAGGAAATTTACTGAAAGTGACCTAACAAGAGTGAATGTTCAGAGTGAAGAAAAAATACCTAATTAGACAAGTACATGACATTTCGGTGATCATGGGGATTCAATTAAAGCATAAGAGTGAATTACAGTGTTTATAAATTGTGCACTCAAGTCTGAATGATACATAATATATCCTGCATTGTACTCCTTGTTAGATGTTTGCGAAGAAAGAAATCATGTGATTTTTAAGCTAATAAAAACAGAAATCTCTTAGGAGGTAACAGTCTAGAGACTTGGAATATTTTGCAGTGCCTAGAATAAGCAAGGACATAGATACTTTTTCAGGTATTTATATTCCATGTGTATACTGAGCTTTTAATGTTACTTTTTACATTGGAGTTTAAACATTTGTGTCATGAAAAATGTGTTACCAGTGACATACTAGAAGTGTATGTTCCTGTTGTTTGGAGGGAAAGGAAGCACCTAAAAGTCTTACTTAATGTGCTTTATTTAGGTTTCCTGTGCTTTTTTACTATAATAAAAATACATTACTAGACTTACCTAATATATTGTTTTCAACATGACAAAGTTACATAAGAGAATCCCCATGTACTTAAAGAAAAATGCAATTATTTTCCATTCTGAATCTTCAGACTGCTGTTTTAGAAAATCATATCTGATTATTTACTCAGCAGAAGATTATTGAGTTGATTTAGCTGTGATTTTACTTAACAAAGCTTCAACTGAATTCCCACTGTGGAGTCCAAAAAAGGTAGAGAGATATAAATGGTACATTCAAACTGTGATTTTTGTGAACAGGGCCATCAATGCACCCCTCGGAGCTAATAGCGGAGATGAGAAACAGTGGGTTTGCACTGAAACAAAATGTACTGGGGAGAAACTTGACCGCAAATGATCCATCACAGGTAATACCTTTTTACCAGTAAGCTGAAAATGTCTATAAATCTAAATGTGATTGCTTGTGAGTTGTTACTTAATGTTTTCAAATATGCATATCCATAGGAAAGCTGAATAGCTGTACCAGTAGAAAAATGTCCAAAAACTTACAGTTTTCCAGCTTTGTTTCTGTCGGAATGGTGAACCATAAATTACTTCTTTTAAAACCACATATAATAAATCAAATCCCTCTTCAGGGTGAATAGAAATTGAATTTTCATAAAGGGATGGTTAGGGGCTTTGCTGCATCCTTCTGATGCAGTGCTAGCTTTTGGATGAAGTTTGAGGCAGCAGGCACAAATAATTACTGCCAGTGATGCTGTATCTGAAGATTTTTTTCCTTGATTCACTGTTATTTCAGTTATTAATTCTGGGAGTGAAAATGTTCAATTGCCTTTACTTAGACTGCACAAAGTATATTTCTAATTGAGGTACTTCAATCAAAATGTAAAGTGAAAAATTAATGTATATTCCTTGAAATAACCCTTGTTCATATGGCAGGATAATCAAACCACTAGTGAAGAGGAGATGACCACAAGCTGGTCTTGAACTCTTCAGTAAATCAACAATTCATGTCTCCAGAGATGAATGTACCTTTGTCTTTAAAAAAGCTACATACCCCAAAAACTGCAGCATATGGGCACTGTTAAATGAATCATGGTGATAGCAGTATGTTTGCTTTATGTTAGGTGTGCTGGGGTTTCTTTGGAAAAGCTTTTTAATCTTAATTTCTTCTTTCCTCCTCTGAATGTGGCTAAAATTAAAAACATCACTGTGGAGAACTGTAGTGTACCAGATGCACATAATTCGAGGAATTCAGGGCCTTCAAAGTAGTTGTGCTTTGCTGATTGCGTTACTGTATGTAGATTGTATGATTACAGTATTTTGCATTGCTAGAACACTTTATGAACATTTAAAGACTAATAACACAACAGTGAAGTAGATGTGTTAATATCCATTTTCCTAATGACTAAACCGAGACAGAAAAGTAATTTGCTTAAATTACTCTGAGTTCGAGCAGGACTAGCATCTTACCTATTCATCCAAGCATGGTAACAATGGAGTGACTTATCCTGGGGAATCGTGGGCTCCAAAATTGGCTCATTTTTATTAACTGTTTCAGAAATGTTTCCTTCCCTAGCAGTGCTTTTTTCATATGTTACTAATAACTCCTGTTGTATAACCCCCACATTATAACACCTACTCAGCTCTGAGACAGAATGTCAAGGTTTTTCACATTGCAGCAGGTATGCTGCTCTTTCCAAAGAGTCTTAAGCTCACTTAGTAATACAAGTATATTTATGTCTGTGCAAAAAGAAGGTGCATAGAAGCATCACTTTTAAAACAGAAATCTGAATGAAGATATCATTTTTATATATAATAACTTAATGTCTTACGGCATTTGTGTAGGAGTTTGTTGCAAGTGAAGATGATGATCCAGAAGTTGAATTTTTAAAATCACTGTCAACCAAACAAAAACAGAAACTTCTAAGGTAGGTGTGGAGAGAATCTGTATCGCCTGTAGTTCTGACTCCATGAATGCCACTGTAACTCTTTGGTGCCATTCAGCACCATCAATACAGAAGGAAATCACTTAGTTTAACATACACTTGACCACAAATGGCATTATGCATCATGATTTTTTTTAAATCTGTTTGTTTTCTTTTAATCTAGTTTTGATGCCTCTGTAAGGAGACTTGTTTCCAATTTAACTGGGATACTGAAATAAGAATTGGCTCACTGAACATGTTGTCAGTTGCTATTTCAAAATACTATTCTACACTCCATTGCTTGTGCCCTCTTCTGTGATTCTGTGTACTTGTTTACCAGTTTACAACTTGACAACGTTTATCTCCTGTGTGGCTGAACTGACTCTGACCTGGCACCCCAGGGCTGAGGTTGGCCCATCTCCACCCTGTGTGTGGGTCAGGGTTTGCAGCTCTCTGCTCCCTGAGGTTTCCATGCTTTGCTTTTATCTGACTGGTTTTGTGTGTCAGGTGATGCATGTTTTTTTCTTCTGTTAATTTGCAATGTTATCTTGAAATAACCTGAAAATTATTAAAATCTAAAGCACTGCCTGGTAGATCCCAAACAGGCATACAGCTAAAATAGTCTTTTAATGTTCAAAGATGTCATGTATGCGGGGAGTGGGAGGAGTGGAGGAAGGGGAATGGCTAAGCAGGTACATGAGTAGGTACCTACCTGTGGTATTCACATATGTAATGAATAATTCTCTGAAAATGGTTGGCATATTTTGTATTCCTTTTAAGTAAGCAATGTATATATAGTTTGAGTAATTTAAAATGGTATTTTGTTTGAACTTCGGCAGGCCCAACATGTTGAAATTTTCATAATCCTTTATATTTTGAAAGTTGAAGTTTAGTAAATATTTGGGTCCTTTAGATTTTACTAGGCTGAAGGGATTTTTTTAACACACTGAAAGCAGCTTCACTATTCAGTCACTGATTTTTTGAGAATAAACACAGAAAGCAAAATAAAAACTATGTGAAAGTAATCAAATAGCAGTGAATGCATGTGCATGATGTAATACTGTATTCACAGATAGAAAATGTAAACTTCATTTTGACAGAACAGGTTACTGAAAATATCTGTATTATTTGCCTGGAGAACTCAGAGATACAGGCTTTAGAGTCTCAGTTTTCGTCATTAATAGAAACTGCATACTAAATGCATTTTTTCATTTTCAAAATCTCTTTAAAATGCACAAACAAAACCAACTATGATTTTCTAAAGCCTCCAGAGCAGCTAGACAAGGAAAAAAAAAAGCACTACTGAATGTATTTATTCCTAGTTACAAGGCCAAATTTGACATACCTTACTTATCTTTTTGAAACTAAAGAATTAAAAAGTCATATTACTCCTGTTTTGAGGGAGCAGCTGTGGATTACAGGAGAATTTTTACTATGGGTAATGTCAGGTTAGAAGTTTTAAAATAATACTTTGCTGAAAGACCAAAGGAATTCAACGTGTTTATATGGAAAAGAGTGTATTTGGGTAGGTCATTAGAAGTAGCAAACTTTAAAAGACAACTTTGTAATTCAGGGTATCTTGACATACCTGATTGTGCCACTCTTATTTTGAAAATAAAAGGAAGTTGGATCGTCTAGAGAAGAAAAAGAAAAAGAAAGACAGAAAGAAGAAAAAGCAGCCAAAGAAAAAAAGCAAAAGTAAACACAAGAAACATAAGACGAGATCCTCTTCCTCATCCTCCAGTGAGACTTCAGGAAGCAGCAGTGATAGCGAGACTGACAGCAGAGATAAAGCAGCACAAAAGAAGATGGATTCTAAGAAAAGAAAAAAAGACAAGTTTTCAGAGGCTAGCAGCAGCAGCGATTCAGAAGGAAAGGCAAAGACGAGGAAGGAAAAACTTTATGAAGATCTCTCCAATAGTCACAGTAACAAGGACAAAGACAGGGAGAAGTACAGGCTTTTAAAGCAAGATAGTTCTGCAGAGAACAACAAATGGAACTCCTGTGAGGGGGAAAGAAAGTCCAAAAGCAGATACCATAGCACCAACACGAGAGAGACTGAAAGAAAGGAGAGGGATAGTAGAAGCCAAAGCATGAATGAGGGGAGCAGGAGAAGCCCTTGCACAAGTCACAGCAGTTCCAGGCAAAGGCACAAAAGAAAAAGTCCAAGTCAAAGCCCTGGTGAAGAGCGGCACAGGAGAAATGAAACCAGAAGCCCCAGCACAGATGTACACAGAGAAAAGAAAAAATGTAGAGAAGGCTATGGGGACAAGTGCAGTAAAGTGGAACACAGAGAAAGGAGCAGACGCAGTAGAAGCAGAAGCAGAGAGAGGAAAAAGCCCAGATAGTATAGAGGACAAGTGTAAACAAGAATGTCTCTAGGTTTTGATGAATACCTTTAACAAGGGCTCAATTACAGCCTGCTGTTCATTTTCCAACCTCTGTGACTACCATTTCCTACATAAAGCCAACACCATCAGTTCTATCACGTTGGAGTATTTGTAAATTAGGTGTAAATGTTATGGTATTTTTCATACCATCAAAATATACTTATTGGTAAATAACTCTTGTATTACTGCATACAGTAATTCATAGACCTGATTTTAGGGTTTTAAAATATTTCAAAGCAGTATGTGATATTCTTGGATTGTCAGTGGTGATTTCTGTTTAGACACAACTGTGCAGGGAAGCAGAGAATACATCAGGAAGGGCCCTAAGATATGCTAAATGCTAACAAACATTTGAGATAGTTCTGGACAAATCACTGCTTCTAATATAAAAGCATTGTCTTGTAAAGAGTTTTGGGGTTTTTTCATACTGAAGCATTTTTCCTAAAGTTCCCTGTAAGAGATCAATTTTATGAGTTAAAACAGCAGAGAGACATAGTTCATGTAAGTGTGTAGCCAACATTTTTTGGCCTCCTGCAGTGTACAGCTTGGTCAGGGCTATCTAAACATCTTGAACCCCTGTTGGTATGTGTCAGTACAATGTCACGTTATTGTTCAATAATCTCTCAAGACATGAAAAGAATATTTACTGCCACAACTGTTTCAGGTATTTTATTGTTTGTGGTAGAAAGTTCATGTAAATAGTCATCCTTTTGTTTTCATGAAACAAACTTTCTGTGTTTTTAATGATTGTCAGTCATTTTTTCTGCATATATTGTTATGAATTTCCATAATAAAACGTCTTATTCTTTAAAACCAGTAATAACTGCCACGTTTTTCAGAGTTCTGAATCAGTACAAGTGCACAAGGCAACATTTCCCAAGGTTTTTGTTGCAAACGAAAGGCTTCTCTACCCTTCTGGATGACAGATGGAAGTACAATCATTAGTGGACATGTGACAAGGAGTCACTGTGCTTGTATTCCAGCAACTTTCTTAGTCTCCTCACTCACAGGACAAATGGGACTATCTTTTATTACCAGTCCATTTCTACTTCTTAAAATGGTCACTCAAAAGATTTTCAGCATCGCACAAAGTATAATAATAAGTGGTGAAAGTGACCTGACTTATTGCTTAAGTGCATGTGAAGAGTTTGAAAGGGTGAACCATTAAGGGATGTCACCTTTTCAGAGTGGTGCATTAGGTTGCTCCAGGGTTCTTGCTGAAGGAGCTGGGAGTTAAAGAGCATGCACAGCAGTGGCGACTCCCCCGCAGTAGAATCAGTCCCCCTATATGGCTGTGTGTGTGTAAGCTCTGATGTAGAAAGGAGACTGCCAAAACACCTGTTTCAGCAATCTAAACAAAGCCTCTTGCAAAGGATTTATCCTGTGGAAGAGAGGATGGAGTAATGTGACAGAGGAAAAAGCATATTCTGGTAGAACAGTTTTGTGTTAAGTACAGCATGAAAGAGAGGAGGAATAACTAAACAGTGGAAGATGCCACTGCTCCAAAGAACGGTCTCTTGGTTACAGGTCTTTCTGGTGGTTTTTTTGTTAGGCACAGGAATCTGCCAACCATAATGCAACTACTCCCACCTGAGGAAGGATGGACAGCTCGACATCAACAGCTCTAGACTTTTCTGTGGGCTCTGCATTCCTTTCCATGTAGTTAAACTGTGGGCTGTGTGCATCCTGCCTTTTGGCAGGGAAAAAGACTGGCAGAAGAATGAAGACATTTTGAATGTATTAAAGGCTATGTGCAGAAAAGCTTTGTACCAAACCATTGATCCTGCCGGGGGAAGGCTGGTGCGGCTGTAGAGGAAGGGGCTCACTGCTCTCAGTACCTTCCCTAGGCCGGTTTGTGTCCCCCCGCCCTGGGCGCCGAGAGGGCGGTTGCAGGGGGGACGGACCGCTTTCTCCACCCTGGGGCCTGGCCGGGGTGCGCGGGGCAGCGACGGTGGGTTGGAGCCCTGGTAGGAAGCGGAAGGGTCGGGGCCGCGTTTGGCCGCTGTGCCCGGACGGCCCCGCCCGCGGTGCGGGGTTGGCTGCGGGCCCGGCCCGGCGGGAACGGGGAACGCGCCGCCGCCCCGGGCCGAGCGCGGCAGAGCAGGCGGGGCCCGGCAGGCGGTGCTGTCGAGCCGCGGATGGCGGTAAGAGCAGCTCTAGCTGTAGAGTTACTTATTTTCTCAAAAGCGGCGGGTTAGGGTTAACCCTCCGCGGGGCCGGGCGGCGGGGACGGGAAGTGTTCCCCCGGCCCGCGGGGAGCGCAGGGGCCGTGGCCGGCACTGCCCGGGGCCGGCACTGTCCGGGGCCGGCACTGTCCGGGGCCGGCACTGCCCGGGGCCGTAGCGCGGACCGGCGGCGCCCCCGGGGCGGGAGGGAGGGACGGGGGGCGCCTCTGCTGGGGCCCCTCCTGCTGCTTGGCCCCGCGGGCTCGGGTCGGGGCCGGGGCCGGGGCTGGGGCTGAGACGGGCGCGGCTCTCGCCCCCGCCGGCTCCGCCGGGCGGCTCTCGGGGCGGGCAGGGCCGGCGAGCAGCCTCGGGCCGGGGTTCCCGGGCCGCGCCTCGGCTCTGCTGCCCCGCCGGACACACGGCTTGGAAGTAACGCAGTGCAGTAAATTATTCCGGCTCCGAAAGTAAATAAACGGGTGGCTCCCAGTTCGGGCTCCCGCTCGGATCGGTACAATAAATATCCCTGAAGGAAGCTCTCTATTTATGTTGTCATTGATTAATTCTCGCTACCTCATTTGCTTTCGATTTAGAACGATTTGATTCTAATTTAATTAGCATGTAATTTGGATGTACATAATTACTGTAATTATGACATTCAGGTAAGGCAGCTTTAGGCTGAAAGGCAATTTCAAATTTTCTAGCAGCCTACTTTACGCCGGGGAGCGGACAGGGACCCCGCGCCCCGCCGCCAGGTACCAATTAGCACATCTCGGGAGCGGCGCTGCCGCGCCTTGGGCGGTGGCGGCGGCGGCGGCGGCGGAGCCGCGCCCGGCCACAGGTGCGGGGCCGCCCCGCGGGGAGCGGCGGCCGCGGAGGGCCCGCCCGGCTCGCCGGGTGCCGGCCCCGGGGGAGCGGCGGAGCCGCGCCGGGCGCCCTCGGGGGTGGGTGTGAGCGTGGCCGCGACGGGCCCGTCCCGCCCCACCGCCTCCCAGCGAAGTTCGCGCCCGCACGCTCCCGGGGCCCGGCCCGGCCCCGCCGCGCCCCCGGCCCGCCCCAGCCGCAGCGGCCCCTCCGCGTTCCCGCCGCGGCCCCTCGGGCCGGCCTGGCCCGCGCGCAGCGCCGGGAGGTGGCGCTCGGCAGCCGCGGTGCGGGCCCGCGCCGGGCGCGTCCCGGTGTGCGTCTCCGGAGTGCGCCTCCCGGTCTTTTTGTAATGTGTGGAGGATGTTATTCCTTGAGGAAATTTGTAGCTAAATTATTATCACTTAAAATAAACACTTAGCGCACCAATTACCCAAAGGGGCGGGCTGTCTGTTAGCTTCCCTTCATCTGCGTTTTGGAAGGGTGGGAGCGGATCCTGGCGAACAGATAATGGCTGCAAATAAATTACAGCTCCCGCAGATAAAGTTTCCATTTGAATTGAAAGACGCAATTAAGAAGCTGTCCAGGCACGGGATCGGGTGTTTATATATATCTCATTAGAACAAAAATATTAATTTTACCTTTAAAGTGTAAAACGAGCCGTTGGGGCTGTAACTCGCCGCGGGGGGCAAGGGACACGCTTCCTGCGAACGGGTACTCGGCGATCGAATGATATTTTCTAGACAGTTTTTCCTGGCATTTTACCTTCTCCCGTCGGTGGTGGTTGGTGTCACTGGCTGGTCTTTTGCCGTGTGTTAAGGGGCTCGCGGAGCAAGGCTGAAGGTGCTGTCCGCGAGGTGTAGGGATGGGCAGCAATAGCTGGAGCGGGATGTAAATGGGAGCGAGGCTCAGGTCACGGGCGAGCGGGGCCAAGGCGGCGGGGAGCCCGGCTTCCCCTATGCCTCGCTTCCCGCCGGAGCCCGACAGGGCATTCCTCCCGTTCCCAGTGCTTTCCCGCTCTCGGGTTAGCATCCTCTCACTAAAGTGGTAATGCTGAACTACGGATTCAAAGACTGAAATTCAGATTTATTTTTCGGTTCTCAGACCGCTTGTTCTTCAGGGGGTTTTTTGTGGAGAAGTTCCCCAGACCATATAATTATCGTTAACGCTTACCAAAGAATGGTGTCATTTATTTTTAAAAAGGTGACATGCTTTCTATTTTCCCCGTTAAACGAACCGGCTCTGCGGCCCAGAGCTTCTCCCTTCCTCGTTTCTGGGGAGTCTGTAAGTGATGGACGTTTTCTGACCCGAAGGGGCAAAGGCAATGCAAAGAGGTCCTTGATCACTGAGCTGAGAATTGTAACCCCGGTCTAGCAGAAACTGGACCTGGATGGTGTCCTTTGATGTGTTTTATTATAAATCGAAAACAAAGCTGACTTCTGCCCAGTACCCCGCGCGGGTGCATTCCTGCACAGCCCCCAGACCGCCCGGCAGGAAGGAGAGCTGGGTCCCGCCGCCCGGCCCGCTCTGTGTGTTACCGCCGCCCGAGCGCGTCCCCCTCGCCCGCTCCCCTCCCCTGCCCCCCGGGAAACCTGCCGGCACCCGGCCGGAAGGGAAGACACCTTGCCGGGATGCTTTTGGCCAGGAAAATTTCGGAGCGGCTCTCGGGGAAGGTGCTGTCGGCAGCGGGGATGCGAGGTGCCTCTCCCTGGCGGGTCCCTTCCCCCGGCCCGCGGAACGGCCCGCGGGGCTCCCGCCGCCGCCCCAGGGCACAGGCGCTGTCGGCGTTGCCCGGCCGCTTTTGTGCAACAGTGGCGCGGAGGAGCTGGGACGTTGTTATTAGTATTCACGGCAGATGTATTTTCTTTAATGCAACGTCTTTATTCCGGTTGGTGGCCGACAGCAGAATCCGTTTCTTGATGTTATTTGCATTCCCTGTTTTATGGAGGATTAAAATATTTGTATTCATCCAATCTGTACTGGGAAGAGTAAATTAACTTTTTTCCCTCCCCCCTTCTTTTTTTTTAATAACACAATTATCTCATTTAACAATTTGCCTTTAAAAAAATACTGTGGATGTTAGGTTGGTGGTCAGGAGACAAAGGGAGTGAAAATAATTTTCATTTCAATAATTGCCTTCTGGTCAATTTAACTGTGCCTTATTTTGAAAGAGCCTGTCTAAATGAGATTCCTGTCCCAAATGTGTTCCCAGGCCTTAGCCCAGCCTTTAATTATTCCTGAGGTTTTTTTCTTCAGAATAAGACGCTGCACTGAGTAATCACAAAGAAGTCAGAGAGCATCCTTGAACCTTTTCAATAGCAGAGCCACTGATATTCAAATAACATGCAAGGACCATTTGACTGCATGGGGACATAAGCATTTCCAATTCACTATTTGCATAGATCAACTGTCTTTGAAAAGGAAAGGAGCAGTTGTCTTCCCTAACATTAAAAAGCCTAGTTATCAAATCAAGTGCTTAGTTTGGGGCTTTTAAAACGTTTACATTTTATCTTAGGTTGCCCTTTACCGTTTGACATGCAAATTTGGTGCAGTTAATTTGGACAATTAAAAGGATCTTCAAGGGAGCTTTGTCACCGAGAATATTCGGAGTTTTCCCCGTGGACCAGCTGAGATAAAGTTGGCCAGAACAAATGATGTCTAGGAGATTAATTAGATATTTGATAAGACATGAATCCCTAATAAGGGAATACAAGGCACAGGGGGCTGCTGTGTGCTCTAAGTCAAAATTAATAACATTTAACAAGATTTTCATTTAGGCATGAAATGTCTTTTCCGGAGTATTGACTCTAGCGATTTATTCCCCCGAGATCACCTCCCAGCCTAGGCAGCCTTGTGGCGCTAAAGGTTTTTGAAATTAAATAAATAGTTCCTTAGCACAGTTCGCCTTCATTCGATTTTGGGGATGGTTTCGCCAAAGACGATTAGGTCTCGGCGTGGCTCCCGGCTGATGCCGTGGGACCCGGACTCCGTTTAAATGTTGTGGGGTTTTTTTGGTTTGTGCCTTTTTTTTTTTTAATAGACCAAACCTAAGGAGGTTTGAAAAGAGCGAGCGGAGCGGTTCAGCGCGCCTGGCTCGGGGGCCGGTCCCTTACCCTCCTGGCTGTCGTCGCTGGCTGCATTTTTGATCATAGTGACTGTAAAGAGGACGGGAAGGGGGTGCGAGGGCTCCCACTAAAAATCTGACCCCTGCAAGGACTGGGCGGGGAGGGGGCACGAAGAAGAACAAACCCGTGAGTATATTGTTCAGAGTCCTTTAATAATACCAAAATGAAAATATGTCAAGATTTTTTCCATACAGATAAACGCATTTAATTTCTTTAAGAGACCTTAACTTACGTGTGTTTGAGTGAAGTGTTAACTCAACATTTTAAATATTTTTACATATATACTGACTTCCACAAAGTGCATCAGAAATTTAAAATTAAAAAAAAAATTAATCAAACCCCCAAAACCTCCCTGAATTTCAGGAATTCACCAATTTAAAAAAAATCCCCAAACCTCTTATCAGATCAACATTTACAAGAAAAATAAGGGAACACAATCTGGTTTTCTTTTTTTTTTCTTTTTTGAACCCTATTTATACAGATATTTATGAGATACAGAGGGATCGTCTCGGAGCTGCAGCTGGATTTCTCACCTTAAGCTTCTCATAGGATGCTTGCCTTCCAACAGAAAAAGGGAAACGGAAGAAAGTGTCATTCGGTACCTACTGGCCGGGCGGGAGGGGGGCCGCACCTCTCCGGCCCCGCTGTCCTCCGGCCCGCCCCCGCTGCGGCCCGGGGCGGCTCGTGTCCCTCCGGCCGGTGCGGGGCACAGTCCGGGCGCCTCCGGCGGCGCTGCCCCCTAGGAGTCGCCGGGCCCCGCGGTAGGTTCTTTGCCCGGTCCGCGGGCGGCGGCGCCCACCCCCTCGTGCAGGATGAGGTCGGGGGACTCGGAGCGCGGCGTTTCCAGGTTGCTGGCGTCCGTGTCGCTGTCACTGCCCTTTTTGCCCCCGCCGCCCCCGTTGTGCGTTTTGATGTGTTTGCTCAGGTGGTCGCTGCGCATGAAGCGCTTGTTGCAGACGGGGCAGGCAAAGCGCTTTTCGCCCGTGTGAGTCCGCAGGTGCCGCTGTAGCTCGTCGGAGCGGGTGAAGCGCTTCCCGCAGAAGAGCCAGTTGCAGACGAAGGGCCGCTCGCCCGTGTGCCAGCGCAGGTGCGCCTTCAGGTGCGAAGTCTTGCCGTACACCTTTCCGCAGCCGGGGATGTGGCAGCTGTGCAGCCCCTTGCGCCGCAGGCTGGCCCCCGCCGGCCCGAGCCGCTCGGCCTCCTGGCAATTGGGGCAGTCGCAGGTGGCGCGGCCTGAGTAGCGCCGGGCGGAGCGGGCAGAGCCGCCCCCGGCGGCGGCGGCGGCTGCGCCCGAGATCATGGCGCTGGCTGCTGCTACCGCCGCGCTGGAGTCCGTGTAGGAGGGCAGCACGGGCTTGAAGCCCTCCTGAGTGAGCAGGTGCTGGCTGGTGGAGAGCAGGTGAGAGGCAGCCGTGGAGCCCAGACCGGTGGAGCTGAAGGCAGAGTGGGTGAGGGAGCTGAAATCGGGGTTGTAGGTGCCCAGTTGGGAGTGCAGCGAGGCCTGGGGGGCGCCCGAGTGCAGCGAGCTCTGCAGCCCCCCCGCCGGGTTTTGCACCTCCAGCCAGGAGCCCGGGTTGGTGTGCACATCCCACCAGGAGGAGGCCGCCCCGTTGGCCACTTCTCCCGCCGAGAGTGTGGAGTGGAAGCCCGACTTGTACCAGGACTCGTAGGGGTGCGCCATGCCCACCCGCGGGTAGAGGCTCTCGGCGGCCGAGCTGTGCACTTTGGAGATGAAGGCCGACTGCCCGCCGGGCTCCTGCGGGGACACGCCCGCCGCCGCCGAGTTGGAGAAGAGGCCGCCGTAGTCGCTGCTGAAGGCCGAGGAAGTGGGTGAGGTGGAAGCCAGGCAGAAGGCGCTGTTGGCGGTGCCTGTGCCGCTGGCCAGTCCGTTGGAGCCCCTGCTCGTGGCCACCGTGAAGCCCGAGAGGCTGGAGCCCAGGTTACAGCTGGAAGTGGAGCGTTTCCAGGGGTGGAAGCCCCCTTTGGCGAAGGCGCTGGACTCGGGCAGGGTGGTCAGGGGACTGGTGTTGCCGATCTTGTTGCAGGTGGCGGCCAGCATGGCCAGGGGAGTCGTTCCAAATCTCGGCTCTTCCTGCGGGAGAGACAAAGCCGACCCATCAGCCTAACCCCCTGCCGCCTCGCCAGGCTCCCGCGGGGACGCGGCAGCGCGGGTAGAACTGCGGCACAACGACCGGTACCGCGGAAAAGTTTTCTTATTTTGGAGGAAGGCTCAGCCCTGCCGCGCTTGGCACAACTCGGTTTCCGCCGGGGACCGATCTCGGCGCCCGAGGATTTACATCGGAAGCGGATCCCGACGGGCACGAGCGACACGCGTGTTCCGAGAGGGCTGCTCGAGCGTATCACCGTTAAACCAAAAATCCCGTGGGAACGAAATGCGGCGTCTCCTCGAGCAACCGTACAGAAGCGACGGAAAACCGATATGGCAGCAAGGCGACCGGGGTGCGGAGCCTTCCGACCGTCGCCATGCGCAACGCCGGGCTGGAGAAAATCTTTGGAAATCAACCGTAGTCCAAGTTAAAAAAAAAACCAACAACATAAAAACAAACAAACAAAACCAAAATAAAACCAACCAAACGAAAAACTAACACCAAAACAAAAGAGAGCAGAAGCAGCACGGCTTCCCTCTGTCCCAGTGAGTTTCCAGACTAAACTCTTTGGGAACGACTCAATGGGCAGCCCGCAGTGAAATCCCCCGAGGCGGGCCGGGATCACCTCCCATCCGCGGGTCCGCGCGATTTGCGCGAGGGGCAGCCCCAACGCGGCGGCGGCAAGGACAGTTTTTCCAGGGGGAAGCCGCGAGGAAGCGCGCGGTGCGACTTACCCCGAGGATAGACGTAGCCATAGCACGTCCGTGGGCTGGGCGGTGGGGCGGAGGGGACGGCGCTCGGTGTGCGCCCCGCGCTGCCCGGCGGCACTAAGGACACTCCGGCGCGGCGGGGCCAAACTCTGCCTAAGTGCGGGCAGCGCCCGCTTTGAAGTACCGCTGGCGGCGGCGCTCGCCCAATGAGGGCGCGGGCGGAGCGGCCCGGAGCGGCCCGGCAGCCAATCAGGCTGCGCGGAGGTGCCGGCGCCGGGGCGCGGGGCGCGTGCCAGTCAGAGCGCGGGGAGAAAACTCCGCGCTCGGCCCGCGGCGGCCGCGCCGCAATTCCCGCGGGGCCGGACCCGGGGCCCGCACCGCCCGCACCGCCCGCCGGGCGCGCAGGGATACCCGCACAGGGCAGCGGTCGAGAGCGGGGTCAGCGCCGGCCGAAGGCTGGTGTCACGCCTGACGCTGCTCCACCGTCGCCTGTAAACTGTGCAGGCGGTGTCACATCCACCGCTGCTGGTGCAGTCACCTGCGATCCTCGCGGCCAGTAAACCATACCTGAGTCGCTTTTATTCAACAAGCCCTTTGCCTCCTTTTCAGGCCATTTAAGAACCGTCCGTGTTGGATACAAGTAACCTAACAGCGCCTTATGACATTTTGTGAAAACACATTAATTTTTTGTTTTTCTTTGCTAAATGCTAGAAGTGATTTCGGGCACAATGTATTTCTTACTTTCTTTGCAAAAGGAACTGAGTAGGCTTTTTAGTTATATAAAACGCAAAAAAAAATCCAAAGGCAGGGAACCGACAGGCATCCCTTTGCTCTTGTACCGGGGCGGGAGAGAGGACAAGGGACATATGACATCCTGTCGCTTAAGTGGGAAGATATTATTTTACAGAGTAATCGCCAACATAACACTTTGAAAGTCCAATTCGCAGCCTGCAGCACGTTTTTCAAGCCTCATATATTCCCGTGGAAGCAGTGCTGCTAATGGCAGAAGGCTTGCTCCCTCCTAGCAGTGCTAGGGCGCTGCTGGAATAAGCCTCCCCAGCACATGCCTGTGGCCTCTGCACTGTGCACACTCCATACGCCCAGTGAGCGACAGAGACTTTACCTGCTCTCTGCATGTGCGAAATGTAAGTCCAAACCTCGGCTCCTCAATGTCTTGCAAGCTAGTCCCTTTGATTTGTAATTATCGGAGGCTTCTTAAGTAATTGGCTAGAACTTGCCCGTACTGTGCCCGCGGAAGATCAATAGGTAGGCAACTTTTCATCATTGTAGTCGTCTCTGTGAGGATGGGAATAAGTTTTTTTCCTCTCCTTTCTGCCGTCCCCAGTGCAGCTGGGTACAAATCTGAACCAGGAATATGATGACTGTGTTCAAGCAACGCCGGGCCCTTGCTCTGCATTTGAGTCAATATTTCCTTCTTCTCGGTGTTGCTTCAGCCATCCAGTATAATGTTTTTATGTATTTTTGTGTATATGTGCTTAAATAAGGTGGGCATTGCGTTTTCTTTTACGTTGTGTTATGCAATCTGCAGGACGCCTGCCACGCTAGGGAAGGATGCCCCTGGAGATTATCTTTTATTTAAACGTCTAAGGCTATTTTCAAAGGGCGCTCGCCGTTTTTATCGCCGCGTATTAAACAGAGTCAGGGCAGTAGGAGGAAATACTGTTCTGCGGTTAATTCTTTCCACATTGTCTCGCAGCCGGCGCAGGGGACCGGGGAGTACATGGCAAACCCTTCCTCCGAAAGGTCTGCCTGGAGCAGATCCTGAGCGGCGGCGGTACCCAGGGGGGCTGTAGCGCTCGGCGGGTGGAGGCGGCGGAAAGGCGGTGGCGGGGGGAGCGACATAACCCCCGCGGGCGAGGCGAGGAGTCCGACAGGGGCACCCGGGAGCCATCGCCCAACAGGTGACTCCTTTCCTTCCTCCTTCCTCCTTTCCTTCCTCCCTCCTTTTCTCCGGGGGAAACCCGCTTCTTCCCTTCCCAGGAGCCTGCCGTGGTGGCCGTCAAGTGGCAGCGCGGTGCTTCTGGCCAACCCCAGGGCGGCGGGGGGAGAGGGTCTTTCCTCTTTTCTTGGGGAAAGTCATCAATAAAACACGTCTGGAAGGCAGATCGAGAGCGTGACGTTTAAAAATGTTGCCTCTACATCGGCAAGTAAAGGCATCCGCTGCCCGCTTGCGCTCCCACAGCAAAGTAGGGATTCTGCTGTGCCTGGAGGCAGGCGGGCGGCTCTGCCTGCCGCACATCCATCTCCTCGCCCCTTTGTAGTCGGAAAAGTAACTAAAACCCGCAGGAACGAGGCAGGCGGTGGAAAGGCTGAGCGAATGGCGGCGGAAGGGGGAACGCTGCTAAAATCTTTAGGGGGTCAAGTATTTTCTGACAGATTTTTTCATACTCCAAAAATCGAGTTTTTAAACAAAGATCAATGTGTTATGCTAAAGTGTTGAGCTGACTGTTAAAACATTTGGGGGGATAATGACAATGTAACAAAGGCCTGGTTTGGAGTGAATCATCACCCTTTTAAAAGTTAAAGCAATTTTCAGGAGAATAGCTTTCAGCAAATGCTTTACATTATTCAAAACGGCCAAATAATGCTCTATTATAGAGCCTGAATGCTGCCAGTCAGCCCATAAGTGCAATTTGTGCAAAGGCTCGGTGCCTTATCTCCACTTCTTTATAAAGAGGTGAATATAAAACAATTTCTTCCAAACCCAGACAGAGAGCACGAAAATTGCTTCCCTTTCTGCAATCAGGGCAATTTAACTGGAGTGCAATTAGCACTATTAAATGTCGATTCTGCATAAACAAATCTGACTAAGAAGCGAAAGTGGGGTGAGAACCTCACATAAACTGAAACTGATTTTTTAAAATTATGTATCCGGGTCCTTTACAATTGATCCGTGACGTTTTCATTTCGGAATATATTTACATCATAAATACATTACAGTTAAATCAACACAAATCTTTTAAAAAAATCTCAATATGAATACTAATAAAGAATAGCCTAGTTAAATGCAACAGTTCACTTCCTTTGAACAATATTGTTTCCCATCTTCCCTCTACGCGTGTCCTTTGATCTGTGCAACTACTAAAGTTGCTGTCTTTAGGAGGTAGAGCTGGGAAACAATTCGTTCATTAAAGATGGCTGGGAAGCTTCTGGGTTTATATTCAAGAGCATCAGATGAAATGGCACTTCTGCTCAAACAGAGCTCTGGGAAAGAGCTGCCAAATATTTTCCAAATAAATCGATTTAACAGCAGTTAAATGTAAGGTTGCTGTACAATTTCCCCTCGATCCTAGAAGGGGCACGGAGTTTTATTAGTGGATGTTACGGTTGGGAAAGGGGCAAACCCTTCGAAGTTCAAGAAAGCAGCCTCTTTTCTGCCAAACAGAAGGGACGTGGGCAGGAAACAGGCATTGCCGAGATAAATAATTGCGTCCTGCCAGATTTTTTTTTTTAAGCAACAGGACTTCCGTGCGAGACCCCCTCCCCCCCTCTCAATTACACTCTTCATTTACGTGATCTAGAAACAACCACTGATTATCAGAACAACGCAGAGGGGTACCTGGTGATAAATTAATAACTTCACTTAGGAAAAGGCTTCCCTACTATTCTGCCCAAGGCTAGATATTAAAAGGAGGAAGGATATATAGAGAGAGTGTTAAAATACAGACCTTGGTGCCTGTTGAGTCCACTGAATTCCTTCTGCTATAGAGTTTTTCATTTGTGGGTAAAGATGAGATGCAGCTTTTGATTAGAAGGAAATCTTTTATAGTTAATAAAAAGGGCATGCCACTGGAATCAAATAGATCATGGAAATGAAATTAAAATTATGGCACTCTCCCATAATTTCTGCTTGATATTTCATATGATGTTTGTTACATGGTGCACTCCCCTCTCCTCCTGCCCCCAGCACACCGAGCCCCGAGGTGGAGCACCAGGCTGGGCTTTCATCCTTTCCTCGATCTTTAAGGTGACACTAAGAGTAGCAGGGAGACCCATATTACCCTGCATTTAAAAAAAAATCTGCACGATAGTTTTAGAAATCCTGTCGCCTACTGAATGCAGTCAAAAGCATGTCTGTGGAACTAATTCTCTTCCGCTAAATTTATTTGGACCGTGTATTTTAAAGCTCCCTTGTTCTGTTTATCTCAGCCGGAGACACGTTAACAATTCAAGGGAAGACTAGTGTCAAAGGAAGGAAGGTGACTGCAGACTGGATGATGATTTTAATTACTACAATTATTGGGAGATTATTCAACAGCATCATAGATTTGTTTCTGCCTTGGTAGGAAAGTCTGAGGAACGCTGTGCGAGGAGCATTGTACGAGGATTTTATCTCTTGGTTCACATGCTTTCCAGTGCTGTTATGATATATAGGTTAGGCATGACAAGCTCAGACTGTAGCAAGTTGGACAGTCAGCCAGTGCTAGCGTTCAGAAAGCTTTCTTAAAATGCAGGCCTTTCTAAATAGAAGGAGTTTAATTAGTAAACGCTTGGACCCAACGTTTATAGAGCGTAAAACCGCCTTTCCACACAAGTCCATTAAAGCAGCTCTGCTGACTCGGTAATGAGGTGTGTGCGGTGAGCAGGGTACCGGCGGCCGGGACAGCGGGCTCGGCGGTCCCGGCCAGCGCCTGGCCCACCCCGGCCGATCCCGGTCCGGGTCCCGGTCCCGACCCGCCCGGCTGTTCTGGCCCGCGGCTCTCCCGGCGGTGCCGGTCGCGGCGAGGGGAAGCAGCAGCACCGGGTGGGCTGGCGGGGGAATGGGCGGCTGCCTCACCGGAGCAGCCTCATCACGGAGGAGTCCTGTCCCCGATTTCTCCTGGCTTTCCGCTTTTGGTACCCTCATAGCTTTTTATATCACGTTTTTAGCCAGACATGACTCAGAACGTTGGTTGTGATTAAGCAAGCTGTCTCTCTGCAGATAGAGATATGTGGCAGCGTAATAGGCAGGATGATTGACATTACAAAGTTCTCTTCGGTCCACAATGACCAATAAATCCTCCTGCAGCTTTTGCCCGTTAATGAATTGCTGGTTTGGTAGAGGAAAATATGCTGGATCCCCCATTCAGATGTTCCTTTCTCCCCCCTCACCCTGTCCTGGGATTAGGGCGAGGAAAGACGGGCAACCGTTCATTGTGCTCTTTCTGTGTTCTGTAATTACTAGAACTCAGGCTTAAGGTGAATTTCAGCTCAGATCATGAACCATTTCACGTTCAAATGCAAGCTTGCAATACTTTCCTAGTGGCAATTAGGAGCCTATTACAAGCCATTAGATTGATCAATGTACCTTAAACAATGTGAATGATTTATATGACAAAGAAAAAAACCTCCTTACATCCACTGTAGTGTTCCAGCGACCAACCTGGCCCTGTGTCTCCATTCATCACAGCTTTAAACAACAAAGGAGATTTATTTAGAAAACTTACATGAAAAGAAACAGGCTCAGTTCCTTCCTCTGGTAGGGCATCTGAGCTTTATCTGTTTTTATTGTCAAGAGATGTAGGGTGGAAGAATTCAGGCTTGTGGGAGAGGAAGGGAGGGGTAGGTTTGCTGTTCTGCAAATGGATTAATTCACCTTGCACCTGAAAGAAGGAAACAAAGAGATCCCTGACTGCTTCCTAAACAAGACACTAATCTGCTGTGCATATGCAATGCAAGGAGCAAAACTGTGGCTTACACATGTGTTCAACAAAGTGTTTGGTTAGCTTTTTGTAGCCTTTTAATGACATCGTGGACACAGAACCATAAGCCCCTGGAAATTCCAAGGCAGCTATGGATCGGAGAGCTGGCTGGGATGTGCCAGCTGATGGAGGAACAGGCTATGTGCAGTCTTCTATATCATGGATGATTATTCTAACCACTGTACAATGAAGAAACTACAAAATATCAGCTGCCGTGAATGCCAGAGCTACTACCCTGTAGGCCCTGTCTTTATTTGCCTCCTTTCAGAAGACCGAGAGAACTTCTCATGCCTGAGAAATTCCTCATAGACCCTGGCAACCCACCCCGAAGTAAAGGTCTGGAGAGGTTGGTAACTGTTCTTGCCAACAACTTATTAGGGATACAGAGATTCAGATCAGAAGGAATAGGACCATGATTTGCCATTCATTCAATGGACAGCCTCTTTTTTTTGCGTTTTCCGTACCTTTTTTATAACCTTACTCACCTTGCTACTTAGCAGTGCAAAATTAGTCTTTTCTATAGCAACCAAGTGACTGAATGAATCTTTGGCTTTGTGTTAAACAGTTGTGACATGCTCCAAACTAAAACTGCTGAGAAACAAAACCTCACTCATGTGAACTAACCAGGTCATTCTTTAAAATGTGACTTGGATGGGACCAGTGTAAATGATGACAGTGTTTGTTAGAAAAAAAGCCAAAACATTTGTAAGTCTTGGTCCAACTGGAAATTTATTTTGGAATATCACACAAGAGAGAATGTTAATAATTTAAGATCCCAATAATCATTTGTGTTTCAGTGTCAAACTGATCTCTGGAAATTGCTGCAGTGCTTGCAAAAAGTCACCATTTTATCACATAATTTTCTGCAAGGAGGTAAGCACTCAGTGCATCAATCTTGACACAAAGAAAAGAAACAAGAGATGGGTGTCAAGTCCTGGTTATCACCTTTCTATTACAAAACATGGATACAGCCGTAGCTGCTTTTCCAAGTTGTTCATATGGAATTGATACTATTCACTCCTTTAGTTATCAGCT
This sequence comes from Pithys albifrons albifrons, assembly GCF_047495875.1. Classification (NCBI taxonomy): domain Eukaryota; kingdom Metazoa; phylum Chordata; class Aves; order Passeriformes; family Thamnophilidae; genus Pithys; species Pithys albifrons. The sequence continues at coordinate 22,339,188 of NC_092465.1, read as the reverse complement.
GCTTCCTTTCTTGATAGAAAGGAATTAGCAAAACACAATGTCTACCATGTAAAGCCAAAGGTAGTTGTAAGAGAAATAAGAGCTGTCCACCCTCTTCCCTATAGAAGATCCCACAACGAGAAGAGTTTCTATTGAGTCTGTCACATACTAAACCCAGTTCTTCCCTTTCTTGTAGACCCTACGCCATCAAGAGCTTAACCCACAGAATCAGCAGTATGTCCTGCTTGCCTTAAACTTGCTCTTTGTCATGGAGGAGACATCAAAGAAAAATAAAAGATGTGGAGGCCTCTTTCAAAGGTTTTGTAGAGATTTTCTGTTTAGTCACATTGTGCTTTAAAGTCTTTTTCCTTTTCCAGAGCTTTGTATTTGTTGCTTTGCCCAGGAGAATTGCTGGGCCAACCTGCTCAGGACACGTTCTGGTTTTCCTAATTGAAGGGATTTCTGCAATCCCTAACCTACACATGTACAAGAGCAACCTATGCTTCCTAATGTGCTGTGTCAATACCTTACATTCCAGCTGGGTTGCATTGCCCTTTCATTATGTGTCTTATTGTGATCAAGTGAACTTTTACTGATCTCCGCATTTACTGTTAAGGTAAATAGATGCTGCTTTTAATCAGTATGGAGGACCACACCAATGTGGTTTGAAGTAACTTAAGTCAGCTGTAAAGGGTTCAATGTGTGTATAATTACAGAGGACATCAACTATTCACTCCAGTCTAATCCAGTGCCTCTTTAGAGACAGACCTCTTCCTTCTCCCTGGTCCCACTCTCACCTGGTTTGCTCCCTGCTGCTCTACAAAGCCAGCAAGAAGAATACAGGGGAAGCCAAGCAAGGAGCAGCCCTCCTGAACTTCAGCCTGGATTAATTTAGTGGATTGAAACTCCTAGGTGAGTGTAAGCATACGGGTACAGTGTAACACCTTCTTCCAACAAAAAAGATTGATTGCATTTTAGCCTTGGTATTAAATGTGCTATTATCAGAAGAAGCTGGAATAATGCATACAGTCACTTTAAAAGAAAGCAGGTTTCCTTTGCGAGCATACTTATTATTTCAATGGTACTTGAGAACTATTTTAATCGTGGCCAGGTTGTTGCTTACTAAAATATATCTGAATTGCATATACATGTATCAAGGTATTTTTTCTTAATTTTAGTTTGAATTATATCTGAAGTTCTCATTAAATTTACCATTTATAAAGGACAGATTAAATGAAAATGGCTTTTAGAAAAATAGAGATGGAAATTATTTTGGCCTTTGTGACCTGGAAGAGATGATAATTTGCAGCAGCACTAGATACTGGACATGTCTGACATTTTAGGTATTCCCTCACAGTTTCAGACCTTTGCACAGATGAACTCCACCTGGGACAACTCAGGAGTCAACTTCTTGTTACCTTAATGTAAATGAGAAGACTACAGCTGTCTTAAGCAATCCAAGTGGACACCACTAATGGAAAATGAAACTTTGGCAAAGGCAATGCTAAGAAAGGCATGTCTATTACCCACAATAATGCTCCTAACATTTTCTAAACAGCTATTACATACGTCTGTCCATAATTGTTATAGTAACAGTGCAGTCTTTCTTTCTGGACAGTTACAGAAATCTCTCTCCACTGACTTTTCTGTATAAACAACCTATACAGCATTTTGTAATGTAAAACAAATAGGGTAAGTAGGTCCCACATTAAAGAATCACTTGGAGTGGAATGTCTGAAATGCTCAAGGGTTTTTTGGGGGGTTTTAGAAAATACCACTGCTTGCATTCAGTTTCTAAATGCCTTCCCATATATGCAGATGAGCATCAGTGGGACCTATACAGCACATTGTTACTGAATTTGGATTGCCACTGAGAACAGATAACTCACTTTCTCTTTTGCAAAATGATACTAAATAAGCTGTAGTGGATTTTTGTTATCTAGTATTTCTCATGGCTTTTACTGCACATGAACATAACTAAATTTTAATATTGACACTAAAAATGTTTGTCTATTTGGAAAACGACATGACTGCAAAATTCCCAGTTAGAGCAAAACAACTAGAAGCCAACATCTGTATGGCCCCACCCCTCCATTTGTAATCTTTTTAGGTAAACCATGAATAGATGAAAAGGGCAGACTGTTGAACACCTCAAGGGGATTGAAAGCAGTGAAACAAAATGCATGTCTCACATTTCTAAAATCTCATCTCCATATTAAGAAATAGGATGTTCACAATTCCTATGCAGTACTTAACACAGTGTAACTTGATCCTCCATTATGCATTTTGGAGAAAATTTAGCAAAGCTCCAAGGTTTGTTCAACCTGGGAAAAGTACCACAAAAACGTGTGCTGTTTGTCTAGTTTTTTGTAAACATCATGGCTGAAAGCACTGTTCTAAGAGGAAGAGCTGGTGGTACATGTGATGTATAAGATTAAGTAGCCAGACCTTTCAGTCATTACCCAAGTTGTTATGCAGTAACTTCAAAAGAAGCTTTACCTGAGTGAGGACCACATGCTCCTATTCAAAGTAAGATGTAGAAGTTCATGCACATAAAAACTTGTGCTTGTTCAGAGAAAGTGTTCTATAAAGGTGTAAAGTGTGAAATACAATTGCAGGCTTTGGAAAGGTATGTTGCACGTTGCTTTAACTCTTAAGACTGTTTTGGAATCCTGTGTTCCCAGCAGCTGGGAGGGTGCTGATTTCCAAACCACAGAGATGAGATACTGCATTTTTCCAGGCAGTAGCTGTGGTACCCACAAATTGACTAACCACGTTCCGTGAAGCACCAGAGGCACAGGAACACCTCTTTGTGCCAGGAGTGCATACTGGAAATGCCACAAAATCTGGTTTATTGCCATTTGAGGGAGGGACTGAGTCCATATAACACTGGATGTTCTAGTGATGTGCAAAAATCTTCAGTATCTGGAATTTTGCAGCTCCAAGACTGAAATTTTACAAACAACAGTTATTTGCAGATGGTGTCTTACCTAAGCATGCACACTCACACTTGTGACTGCATAAGGAAGAGGGAGGGGATCTCTGTAAATAAACTGCTTAACAAGAAAACCCAATAGTCAAACTAACAGCTTGGTAGTTTGGTATTAGATTGCCTTTTGTTACAGTATTTTTCAAATAGCTGTTACCATAACAACATAATGTATTTTTTCTTTAATTTTTTTTAGCTGTTTGGAAAAAAAAATTCTTGCCAGAATTTTTCCATAATAGCTTCCATTAATAGCAGTGTCTTCTGTTGAGGAGGCTGGTGCTGATGTCTCCTGCTGTCACAAGTCACTTACAAATCTAGCAGATGTTTTGTTTGATAAGGCAAATTTGAGCTCTATAGAACATGTTGTGATTTTTTATCCATCTCCAAAGAATAAATATCAGTTAGGACAAGATTCCACACTGATCATTTGCCAGGAAACCAGGAGCATGATACCTGTCAACAGAATGTGACCCATCCTTGGAAAACTATCTGAGACTGAACTGTAAAGATTCTCCTTTAATGTAGTGATAGTGTGCCAGGCACCAAGAGACAGACCTTGGAGATGCAGATATTTTTTATAATAAGAACAAAAAAAAAAGGAGAAGGAGGGAGAAAGGAGGTGCAAATTCTTTAAGAGGTCAGTATTTTTCTCCTATTCTATAGCACATAGTTGACTAAACTCTTAAGGTAAATGCTATAGATGAGAGTGTTTTATCACTATCAAATAAAAGTTACTGTAAAAATGATTGGAAAAAGGGAAAGAAAAGGAATTCACTTTAAACATTGATGCTGCCCCAGAAACACTGGCAATTTTATTTTGGATTCAAGTAATTTGCATGGCTAAGAAATAATCACTTTTCCAGATCTTCCACACACTTGAATGTGGCAAACATGTCCAAGCTATTATATTTAATAATTTGTCTGCTCATACCATCTTGTTTCTGGAAACAGAGATAAAACTACTTATTTTTGCAAGGTTTATTTTATAATCAGATTTTATAATTTTATAATCAGTGAGAACCATGTTTTAGTGTAAGTTGATTTTTTTTAAGCGCTTAATGCAAAGTAAGAGGTTTCATGAAATACTTGCATATTATATAAAACTTCTCAAAGGAGAAGAAAATGTTACTATCTGTTATTTCCATGTTGATTACCTAGATGAAAATGAGTAGCAGCCAGCCCACACAGCACGCTGCTTTGCTAGGGGAGGTTGTAACTGCAACATTCATATGTGTGCCCATGTGTGCCCATGTGTTCAATGTAGTGACTGAAAAGAATATTTAAAAATCTTTAAAAGTAAAAAGTATTGCTAACAATGTATTTTAATTGCCATACTCTTTTATGTAAATTTACATTCACTAGAGCAGTTTAAATTAATTCCACAGAAGATATTCCACATTTGTACAAGAGTAAATGACACTGTAAAATCAAGTGGTTATCTGGTCAGTGAGACTTCTGGTTGCAGTGAGACTACTGCCACAAGATCAAATCTTCTGTTTAGTTTGTGAAGTCATCAAACATTTCAGTGAACCTGAAAACAGCAGTGTTGAAAACAGCATCACAAACCCTATTGCTCTACTTAAAATTCAAAATAGATGGCAATTTTTTCCTAGGTAGTTCAGACTTTTTTTTCCAATGTGTAGCTCAAAATACTTCTGTAAGCAAATTAATTTCCCCCAGATTTTGGTGTATTTGAAAGCGTACGTACATGGATGTATTTCCACTGTTAAAAATGTTAATTCCACTTTTAAGAATGCAGCAGGTCCAGCATTAGTCTGCCTGTTGAAATTTCTCTTTTGGGTTTCGCAACAGAGGTGTGTCAGGGTTTATCTAACACCTTGATCACACATCAGTTGATATAAAAAGGTGAAAGTGGTACTACAGATGCCTGCAGTTTGATTGATAATGTTAAGAATGCTCATCCACACACTGTCCACTACATTTTGTTTGCTGCATGAAGTTACTCAGCTTGAAATAATTTCATACAGGCAACAAATCTGAAGTTTTGAAATCAAGTGACAAATGCTACATGCTTGTCTTTCATGTTCCATACTGGTTGTATGTCCATGTAAAAAGTGTTAAAGAGATGCATTTAATTTAATAACTAGAATCTCTTGCATTCACACCCCTCTGCTGTAACTAGGATTGAGAAGATAAGCTTTAAACAAAAAGGGCTTTCATACCCTGCTCTGAGAGCATGACCAGTCATGGTAGGTTGCTCTTGGACTCATAACTACTGAGGGGACTTTTGAAATGGGCACTATTTGAACTTCTGAGCATGGCCTATAATCTTGCTTAATAGTTACATCAACTGTGACAGTTTAATTCACTGTAGGTATCCAAAATTATTCCTGAAATTAATAATAGGCATGCGTTATAGCTTATGCATGTCAAAAGTTATAAGAGAAGTCTCATCATGGAACGTAACTATTGTAACATGACTTTTTAAATAGTCCAACAATTTAAAACAATTACATAGCATTTTTTCTTTCCAATTTTTAAAACAAAAAATGTTACTTTGCATTTATAGGGTTGAATATAGTTGTGACCTCTACAAAAAACTTCCTTTTTGAAGTGTTCTCTGAAGAGAGCTTCAAGGCAGCTGAGTGTCTCAGATTGTGATTTTGTAAGGTTTTGATGCTAGAAAATTGTTTAACAAACAGCTCCAAAATATTGAGATTTTGATTAATAACACACAGTGCCATGGTATTTAAATAATATAGTTTTAAATCTAACATGTGGCAGGAGCGTATGTGTTCCACATGGTTAGGAGAAGAGGAATGGGGGCATACCAATATCTGAGCAGGAGGGGCACAGTTTTACAAAGCCAACTAAGCTATTGTTTAGGAATATATTAAACTGTTGTCTCTACTTGTGCCAAAACTTTTCCTCTAAATTCATGGTTGAAAAGGATGCTCCTTCAGCAGCAGAGGGATTTGGGGTTGCTGTCGCTTTGTTCTTCAAACGTCCACATTGTGTATGACTCTGCAGAACCCTGGATTTGTCTTCTCAGCAGAGAACAGTTTGGGGGTATTAGCCAAATTTCTTCATGCAGTAATCTATGAATAAACCTAAGGTAACTCCGGGAAGCTGGTTGAGTATAACTGTTCTAAGTGTGAGCAATGCTCACACAGAAATCACTCATAGCACCTCAAAACTTTTGACTGTCATTAGATTCCTATATAGATTCACAATCTTCTCAAATGTTGAAACTTTACTCATAAAACAGTACCCTGCCAAAAGTTTTACGTTGTCTAAAAAAGCAGAATACTCCTGTATTTGGAGTCTTTTCAATGACAGGACTTGAGCTGACATTGGGAGATATTGTACTGGCCTACACTAAAGGGTTAATTTAAAAATCCCACCTAATTTATACCCTAATTACTGCTAGATTAGGATTGCATCTACTCCCATGGTAATTATATATTAGCTGTATATATTAGCTTTAGGGTGAGAGATCCAATGTTTGCATACAAGTGTTTAATTTATTAAGGGAAAAGAAGAAAAACCTACGCAACTATAGCATTATACATCTATACCTCATTTGCATGTATGTATTTTAAATTACAAAGCAGAAAATACTTGTAACTTTAATTTCTATTTTGGGAAAAGACAAAGGGCCAAACCAAAAAGCAAACCCAGTAATTAAAAAAAAATGACAGAGGCAAAATGCAAACTAATGATTTATTTGATATGAATACATTAATATGTGAATGTGTAAGTTGCCATTTAACATGCCAATGAAATGCTGCAACTGTCCAGACATTAACACTGTCAGAAGATGAAGTCTACCTGTAATTCTTACCACTGTCAACATTTTTTATGGTTGTTTATAATGACTGGAAGTAGTATGTAGCCACAGAAATGTGTGCAATGGAAAAGATTCATAACTTGCATTTCTAAGCAGTTTCATATTTGATGTATCAGTTCGAAGAAAATACTTCTAAGTCCAGTTCTCTATTAGTGATGGGATGTGGTTGCAATATGAATATGCTCTCAGCGGTGCACTGTCTAAAATGGACATTGAAACTAAAGTTATTCTGTCTTCAGATCAATGTGGCGATGAATCTTAAAAACGTGAAGAAAAGAGCTCATTCAGCAAGCCCTACTAATTATATGTAGCCTGCATTTGCAAAATGTTTAATTGTGGATCTGTATTACTAAATCTCTAGGATTATTTTGCAGTCGTTGGAATCAACATTAAAAATAGTCTCTATTTAATCTATTTCAAAAGAGTTGAAGCTACAAAACCAAAATGTAAATAATGACTAAAAGCCTTATAATCACATGCCTTGATACCTACCCAAATTATTATCTAATGACTGAAATCTAACTTAAAAATCAATTACAGAACTTCTTTTTTAGTATTCATTCACCCCACCACAGGGATAATTTAATAAAGATTGTAAAAGAGCATTTTTACAAGCAGGAATGTGACAAATTTTTGTGATTTAGGCTTTTGAAACTGTAGATTACCATCTTCAATCTCAGCTAAAGAAAATTCTCTCAAGCTTCTTAAGGACAAATACATTTTAGTCTGTATCCACAAGAAAAAGTATTTAGGGCTTTTTAAATTAGGGGATTTTTTTTTCCCAGATAGTTTCCCTGAGTGAATTTCCCATTTGTAGATGTACACACAGCTTACAGTCTACTGCAATTTCAAATTTCAGAGCTAAGTAGGCTGGTATTTCTTCAGAAAATAATGCTGAAAGGTACATACTGAAAAATGGGGAAAGACCTCAAAATATTAAAATATGAAGTGTTTTCAAAGTGCTTAACTGTTGCAGTCTCCAGGAATTACAGAAGTTTAAAACTGCGGTACTGAAGTTGCTGACACAATGCTTTTTACTACTGAGCTCTTTGTCAGGGATAGGAAGGCTCATTGAAGTTTGAGGTGGCCTTGTTGTTGTTGTTATAATTTCATTTTCCAGAAGGCTGGTCTCTGAGACACTGCAGTATCAGTTTGTCACCTGATGGATTGTTGATTTAACTGAGGAGGCTTCACAACCAAATCCTCACGGTGTGTGAGTTACAGAGCTGGCTCTAGGGCAGGTTCAAGTTAAGCTATTTGTATCCATGTCACTTTGGACGTGTCTTGTTTTGTGAGCAATTAAAAAAAATAGGTCATGTTTTGTATTCTGGAAATATTGTTGTCTGTGGTTCTCTCAAAATTTAAACATTTTGCATGCCTCAGACCACTTGCAGGGTAAATGGAGTCCCCTACTGAGCAGCTAATAGGGGAACTCACACTTTCAAGAAAAGTGTGTCTAATAGCAGGGGATTACTATAAATCTCCTGGTTTGATGTACACCCTCGCTTAAATGTTATGGGAGTGGCTCCAGGATCGTGCAGCTGCTGCATCCCACTTGTACCTGCAGCCAGGCATATTTATAAATTTATTGAAGACTGACGTTTTAAAGAGGAGTTATCATCTTTTCTTAGAGATGCAAAATAAAAAATTAAGTAATCAGTTTACCTTTCTTCCCTCCTTCAAAATGCTACATGTTCTTATTTCTTTCATGTTGAAGTCACAACTTTGGGGGGGATTTTTGAGTTCTGTGATGGTTGTACATCGACTGCCTATACATTAATTCAACCTTAAGTGAAGAAAATAAAGGAAATAAAATTATTTTTGCAATTATTTTATAAACTATCTCAGTGCATTGCATATAACACTATGCTGTGTACTAGATAGTATCAATATGAAATTAACCTCTGAAGTATGAAAAAGTCCAATCAGAAAATATTTATTTTGTAAATACAGTGATTGCACTTGTACTCTTGGATATAGCATCTCCTAGGCAGTGTTTGTGATTCACAAGCTGGTAGGAACTTTGGATTATTTCTAAAGGAATCCGGACAAATTTTCTGAAAAACCAAGTTCATCTGCAGAACATCATTTGCGCAATTAATGGTTTTCAGTAATTTTGTTATTTCCTTAAACACTAGAGAAGCCTTCTAGATTTTCTTTTCTAGGCTACACACACCTTGAGCTTTGGCTGTTTCCCAAAAAACCGTTACTTGGGTGTTTCTAAGACAGCTTGATGTTGCTCATCTGGGCAGAAGCCATTCAAGCACATGTTAAGTGTAACAAGGCTTAGATAAGTGGCCAGTTCACGTTGTTAATTGCCTTATTCCTCTCCTGGCTTTGGGAAGTGGATGCTGCATTATGGCTACTCTGTTGTTGATACTTCCAGGTACAGACGGGGGAGGTGGCTGAGATTTGTATATGATCAATACAGACAATGTGTTCTTTTTACCAAACCTGGCTCTTAACGGTATTTTTGTGGCTAGCAGAGCTGTTAGTCAGACAGCAGATGTAACTTCAGCCTCAGTGCTGTGGGGATCATCTACCCCCTCACACCATCACGGCAGTGAGGTGAATACTGGCACTAGTGACCATCATCTCTTTCCTGACCCAATGCTGTTCTGAGGTACTTCGTGCTTTACAGTACACCTCTCCAGAGAAGTGGGAATATTAAGCTCAAAAGAATTCTGAGGCAAATGGTATTTCAGCCTCATCTAATTCCAGTGATGCACCAAGTACTGAGCAAAAAGACTCCCACAAATTACAGAAGAAATAACAGGAGAAACTTGAGATCACCTTTGACCTGAATCAATAGGAGTTCTTACTCTGTCTTGCAGATAACGTGAGTTTGCAAATGCTGCTGCTGCTGTTGCTAATTCCCCTGAATATGTGACCCGTGAGATTGAAAGTGAACTGATACGATTTTTCCTGTGTTGCCACATGTGAACAACTCAAAAATATGCAGAAGATAGAATGTCATTACTGGTTTCCTACAAGGAAATATGAGTTGGTAAGTGTATTGAGGTTTTTGTTGGGTGGACTTTCAATGACTCAGAATCTTCATTGATTTTTGAGGGCCTTTAAAAGTCGCCTGTGTTTCTGCTGGGATCATGCAGAAGATAATGGCCAACATGAAAAGTATCACAGATAATTTTTGTGAAAATGGTTAACTTTATCTCAGATTTTTATCCAGTGAAACAAGCAATGAATGTGTGAACTCCAGTTTTTGTTCTAAAGTACATTTTCTTTGTTTCTAACTGGTATTTTTTAATACAGTCAGTATTTTTATTTTCTGTGCATTTTAATAATTGTTTTGCTTTGAAAACAAGACATAGCTTGACTCTTTGCATAACAAAATTAAGAACATCCTGAGTTTGTTGAATTAGGGAAAACAGCATGGATACATTGAAACCTTTTACAACTTTGTTCTGTAATATGTATTGAGGTTGATAGGGACAGTAGCCATATACTGGTTTTGTGAGTACTGCTCTGAAACAAAGAATGATTAGGACTGGAACTTGCAGATTCAGAATGTGCAAGTGTGTTTCCAGTCTCAAGGCTAAGAAAAGAGGAGCAATCATTCAAGTTATTATTTAATGATGGACTAAAACTTGCATTTGAGAAATGATTTCATAAGTTATCCCAGATAAGATGAAAAGAGAAATAACTTTACCTGGAAGATAAAAAAATAGTCATATTGTTCTTAACCATCTACTTGAAAAAAAATAGGTATAAATTGACAGAAATTGGTTATTGAAGCAGAGGTACCACTAAAACTGTGATGATTCTATTAACTCTTCTCCCACTTTGTGCTGCAAACCATCTCATCTTCTCATTAGAATGGTTGGACCCAGCCCTGTACGTGACTGTAGATTTCTTTTTCAGAGCTTGTAAATGTTTCAGATGTGTTTGTCAGGACACACACCAGTTACATTTTAACATTAGCCCAAAATAATGACACTTCATCGTTACTGAACTAAAATAACACAGCTATTCAAACTTGGCCACCTACCTATGCATTCCAAACTACAAAACACTGTGAGGGAAGAAAATTGGAGTGGGATCATCACTTGGCAGATACATATCATAAATTAGCGATCTTTCCAAGGCTTTTCACTGAACCAGCAGTGCAGCTAAAACAGCTGTCACTGAGGCACCGAGCTCACATTGTAAGGGAATGTAGCAAGAAGAAATAATTAATACAAACACTATTAAACAGTCATTGATTCTTTGGAAGATAAACTGAATGGGATGTAAAGGCATTCTCAGCTGTATGTTTCAGGCTAAATTAAGGCACCAAGGTAAGGAGTATCAGTTACTGAAAGCTGCCTGAGTCAGGACCCCAAGTGAAACGTAACAGCCTGACAACCTTTTCCTGCTCGCCCAGGAGTTTTGCTGCTGGTGCTCTGGGCATGGCTGTCACCTGGGACCAGATACTCGCAGTATCCGTGTGAGAGAGAGTCTCACTGGGGGCTTGTTTTCTGCGCTTGAGAGCTGTGTTTATCCCCAGGTGTGCGGTTGTAGGTGTGCCTGCCTCTAGTTCTGTGACCTTTGGTGATGATCATGTGATCCAATATATTTTTACTTGGCTATCTGGCCTGACCACTGACATGTCTTCTCACTATTGACTTTTCTGGCCATTAATGAATGGACTTCTGGCTAATCCTGGTTACTGTTGCCAAGCCTGTTTTGCTGTATCATGGGGAAGTGGTTCCCACTGGCCTTGCTGCCACGCTGTGTGCGTGGTTGGAGTGTTGTGGTGGGTGTCTCACCTGCTCCAGGCCATCAGCTGCCCTGGTGTGGAGGGACAGCATCTCCAGCCCCTGGGCAGCGCCTCCAGCCCCCAGGCAGTGAGCTGGAGCCACCAACTGACACATTTCACTTCCTTAAAGAACTTCGAGGAATTTGGATACTTGTCATTCAAATGGAAAAAAACAGGACACAAATTAATCAGGTTTTATCTAATTAAAAGAACAAGACCAATTTATTTTGGTGGGAAACTGTAGCCAATTGTAAGTATCATTATAAATAGTGTTGGAAACATTAGATATATAGTTGTGCAAGCGGCTCCAAATCTTTAAGGCCCTTGAGCTTGCCATCTGTCATTCACAATGAAACACTAATGAACAGAAGTTGACTATGTTAAAAAAATGTTAATGCTGAAGTTATTGACATACTGTGTGTTTTGTAATTAACGGCCCCCCTCCCCCCCACCCCCAACCACTAAAGCACTTTGTGGACAAAGTTACTGTGCTGCTACTATCAGAAAAGGCAGGAAATATTTTAATCCTATTTTTACCCCAAATTATATTATGGCCTATTAAAGATTTTCATTGTTCAAATTGGTGAACTGATGTTATTAATTGAGATTTTAACTTTAAATGTTTCTATGCTTTTAGTTTCCATCATGTATTTGGCATGAATCAAATGCAATTAATTAGTACTGGAGTATAACTTTTCATTTATCACATTTTTGCAGATAGATTTTTAAAGCATTTATTCTGATTACTTGTTTAGTATGATATGCTGCTTCAAACTAAAATATTGACTTGTTTTAATAAGTATTCTGGAATCTATTCATACATCCTGCATGTGAAAGGCCTAACAAGAATCCTGTTAGTTCCATAATATAGTGGTATTGCTTTAAACATCACAAAATGATTATGTTTTCACCATTTTATACAAAGATGTGCAGTACTCATACTTATTCCTCAAATTAAATATCTTTTGGGAACTGCTATTCTGAAAAGCAGATAATGTTAGAAAGAAGGTGAATTATTAATGCAGAGCAGCATAGTCATGAATATACACTTTAAAAATCATGCTTTTACAAACATGGCATAGACTCTGCTGTAGCCCTCTATGCTCTAAAAGCTGTAGATGTATTTTAGAAAACACGATGAAGCCATTACTGCTTCATCCATTTGTTCATAGTATATATCATTATTCAAGAAATTTAAGAACAGTAATGATGGAAAATCACACAGAAAGAAAAGGAACATGGACTTTGTCAGAAACAAGGGCTACATTTTTATTCAAGAGGCCCATAATGATGGAAAATCACAATGAAAAGCAGAGAGGAAACAGGGATCCCATAAAGGACTGACACACCACAGTGGCACAAGTAGTAGAACTGTCATAGCAAGTGGATAAAAATAAAGAAAACAAAATTAAGTAGAGAAGATCTGGACTCAGGGATGAAGCAGAAAACAGAAACAAATCACAGTAAATGCTGAAGCTTAATTTCAAAGAATCTGCTGAGAATGAGTGCAGAGACAAGTTCCATCAATATTAATGAAGCTGAAATAGAACTCCAAATGACCATGAGTATAAAATGGCACACAAAGCATTTTCTTTTAAATAGGTTGGAGATTAGATCATAAGACCTTCCCAAAAATGAACAGAGTACGCAAAAGATGTTATTATGGGAAAAAAAATGATAAACAATCACAACATAATTAATATTTCTATGGTTCTTTTTTAAGATTTATAAGCATGCACATTTATTATAAAAGGATGGTTCATAGATGAGATAGTCAGGAAAGTAAAAGCAGAGGAGTATTTTCTCATGTTCAATGTCCTACAAATGTCTTAAAGGGATCTTATATAACTTCAGGTACCAGTCTTTGACTTGTTTTTTAAGCAGTCTAAAAGAAAGAGATACCTCAAATCTTTAGTAATATGTTCTACTCTAAGTTCATATAGTGTGCAAGGAAATGTTATTGCCCACCTTGAAGTTAAAAAAGAATAAATGTTATCTATAAGTTGGCAGTCAGAGCTCTGTGCAGTGAGAAAATAAACTTTTCTTCCCAAATTACTTAAGCTACCCACTCATATTAGACAGACATGACTACAGGTTATGGTGCTTTCAGAAATTCTTTTATTCTTGACATTAAAAATTTTTGCCCCACGAGCTGACAACTGTATTCACTTCTTGTCAGATAGCCTATGGTTAGAAACGAGGTGTCACACTTTAAGAACTTGATTTCTATAAAAGATCAACACAAATGTGTAATTTCTCAGATGATGTTGTCAGGAGTCCTGGAAATTGTAACTGGCATGTCAAACATCTTAAGACCTCCCTTACTGAGAAAGCAGAGTGAGTGAGTACCTTTTCCAGTAAAGATTGCTCTTTGAAAGTTTGTTGTGATGGGCAAAATTTCAGTGTCACAAAGGAGATACAATCAATCTGTTTCACTTACGTATAAAAATTAAACTCATAAAGGTTTTTTCATCTGACATGAGAGTAGCCACATGTCTTTCTTCTCATAGCAGGTCACTGATGTTATTTCAGTGATTTCCCACAGCTGGTCAGCAGTGGTTCTTCTCCCCTTCAGGGTTCTCAATGCTCTTGCTGCAAATGCAGTAATCTTTCTTTTACATTGTAGTAAAGATGTGACAATCTAAGTAAAGCTATTGAGAGGAATAAAAATACTGTGCAAGCCAAAGCTTTGGTTTAAAAGGGAGTTTGGGATATCAAATATTGGCACAAGTGTATAAAAAGATGTAGATTAGGTTTGTCAGAAAAACACGTATTTGCGATAGGCCACGCTCTCTATTTCTTCAGCAGGGCAGGAATTTTACATAGTGGCAATCAACAGTGAAGCTCTGGCTGAAGATTCCTCTGCAGAATTTATTTGGGTTTTGAAATCCCTGTTAGTGAAATCTGTATCGAAGCGTTCATGCTGTTAAGTCAAACTTTGGTTGTACTCACAAAAATATTAGGATTTTGAGGCAACAGAATTTGTTTTATTTCTGAACATGGTGTTATAGTTTCAAAACCTTTCATGGAATTTTTTCTCTCCCTTATCAACACAGCGGTTTGGGAGTTGAAGAGCCAGGACCAGATGGTTTGCTGAAGCCCAGCCCCCATTACCTGCTCCCAGAATCAGCTGTCTAAAAGCCTGAAGAAAGGGATGGCTGATAGCTTTGCATTCCACCTTGATGGCTGGGGGAGGATTGGGGGAAATGAGGGGGAGAGGGAGAGAAGTTTTTCCCGGTGCTGGCCACACTTTGCTCCTCAGTCTGCGTGGGTGCCAGCTGCCGTTTGCTGGGCTGGTGGAAGCACTGGGAGGGGTTCTTTTTTCTGGCTTGCCCCCCAACTCCGTGTGCCCTGTGCTGTTCTTTGTAGGGAGCAGCTGCCACTTCCTGCATTCACTGTGGACTGCTCGAGGGGTAACACCATCTGCAGAGCAGTTGCTGGCCCGTCCCCTGCCCCCACAAAGCTTTCTTTAATATTTTTTTGGACAAAGGATGGTAGGAGAGAGTCTTTGCACTTCCCATGGGAAAGGTTTCATCCCGTCCCTGTGGCTGCCATTCCCACGTATGTTTTGGAGTTTCGGAGCCAGTGCCTCTCCCTGGGCCCTGTCTTTGCCTCGCTAGAGCCCATAAGCGACTTTGACAGCCTCTGCCTCCTGAGGTGTGGCATCATCTCTTGCTGTCTGTAAATACAACTGCACTGAAGGGGCAGAGATGGGACTTGATTTGTTTGAATGTTTTGATTGCAGTGTTACTGTTTGTTCAGTTCTGATTTTGGTTATATATGCATATATTAGTAGTAAAGAACTGTTATCCTCTTCTATACATTTTCAGATTAAAATCTCTTAATTTCAAAGGTTGTGGTGTTTTTGGGGAAGAGGCCTCCTTCCTAGTCCAGATAGACATCTTAGTTTCTTTTAAACTGAGACACATGGTCATAGTAATCTTTACCACTTGATAAGTAACTTCTCAGTGTTTGGTAATAGGATTTTGTTCTTTCCAGAATTCCTCTGCAGAGCATGCCCAGTACTGTCCTGCTGTGTGCATCCTGCAGCCCAGCAACCAGCAGGGCAGGACAGTGATCTCTGCCTGTTACTGACAAGAATGCAAGTCTCCTTTAGGAAAACGGGGCATGGAATACAATGGGAAGCTGGCTGCAAAACATAGGTTTGTATCAGCTGCTCTGGCACCAGAACAGTTGTCGTCAGATGATGGTGGGTGCAAGACAACTGTGATGAGGCACCTGTAGAGATGAAGACTGTCAGGGCCTCTGGAACTGCTGGGAACTCTTGGTTTATGCTGGCACATATACACATGCACATATGCTGGTGCATATACAAGTTGTTCCTTCAGTGACAATATGGCAAATCCCACGATTACAAATAAGAGTACTGCACAGTCAAGAATAGATAGTTATGAATTGTAAGTTAATTACGGGGAAAACACTGGTGTTGAGTAAAGCTTTGTAGAGCTTCTAAGCTTTTCTGAATAGAAAATTACAAAGTTACAGAGCAGTTCAGAGGTCCTCTCCTGAATGTACAAGTGAAGCATAATTGCATTGTGACTTCTTCTTATATATAAGAACACTACCGTGAAATTAAAGAAAAATAATGTATATATGATCCAAGTTTTAAATCGACTTTTTTATTGGATTTTTATAATATAGTAGCTGAATTATGAGGAAGAAAAGATTGAATGCTTATTAAACCCACAAGAATAGTGGTTTTAATATCAGCCATATCAGCAGTATGCCATTAGTATTTATGTGTAAACTGAAGCATTCTACAAAATAAATCTCCATTATATTTACAGAGGTCACTGCAATCTTAATGTAGAAGAGAAACTGTTATCCCACCTTCTCTAGGGGTGTGGTGCTACCACAGTGTTTCTGAATTGGACTGATGTATAGCCCGATCTGTTCATCCTAAACAATGTTCCTTCATGAGGCAAAACTAGTTGATTGCTGTTGTAAGCTCTTGAAATTTTTATATGCAATTCCATCTAGCAGGTGCAGTCTGTATCCCCATTACCTCCCTTGTACCCATGCAGGTGGGACGTGCTTTGGGGCTTTAATGAATAAGCCCCGAGGAACATGTCACAGCCCCTTTCTGTGTCCTGCACCAGTCTCTGCATCCAGCCATACATGCAATGTTTGTGAGAACTTTGGATAACCTGGTAAAGGTTACAGACTTTCCAGGGTGAAAAGAATTCTTTGCTATTTTGCAAATGGTGTCCTAACTGTTTCCCACGAGTAACATTTTTGCAGCCTCTAGAAATGTAGGTGAGTATTATTAATCTGTTTTATCTGAACTCTTCATGTTATAAAATACATTACAACCTGATATAAATATAATATAGATGAAATTTAAAACAAGTCCAGAATTGCTGCGTGATGTACTTCAATATTTTGTTTGGTTTTCATTTTACAGTCATTTTGCAAATATGTAGTGTACAAAACTTACTGTTATGACTTTACTTTTGTAGTATATTAGGGAGCTCATCTTGTTCTTCCATCAAAACAGAATGTATTTTATCAGGCTAGAATATAACTGCTCAATCTGCATTAGGCCCAGAATGAGGTTTGTGGCTCTTTTCCTTAGCTGTGATGTTTTTGAGTTCAGTTATCCAGATCTCTCAGTACATTTTTCTGCTGTGTTCAATAGATGAAGTCATTGCATGTATCCTAAAAATGTTACATCACAAATATTTTTGTGCCCTAGAAGAGAAGGATGAAATTGTCTTTGAAAGCTAGCAAGGGTCTACTATTCTTGCACAGACCTAAATGGCAAATATTATATTATTTCAGCTTTCTGTGTTGCAATTTCAAACTTGCACCTCACACAAAATGTAGAGGTTAGAGATAGTTATGTAAAAGGAAGTTTATTTTCCCTGAGGTTTCTTTCTTGCAGGTATCTTCCAGGCTGCAGAATATGCCCAAAGACTGTAGAAAACTGATCCCAGAATAGGTCCTTCTGTGGGTTTATTCCTAGTCAGCAATCTTGCAGGGTGGGCTATGGTGCCTTTTTTTTGTATGTGTGTGTTTTGTTTGTTTTTTTGTGGGGATGTTGGATTTTTTTTTAATAAGTATACAGGATAGCCCAAATTCAGAGACAGAAGTCTCCTACTTGTACATTATCAGATCTTCCATGTTCAGTAATATCCTTAAAGGCACAGGAAGTATTTAGTACTTATGTTCCTCTCTTACTTAGTTGTTCAACTATCAAGAATTTTGATTAATCCACAATTCAGTGCTACCATCCATAGAACTAAATAAAATGAAATCTAAACCTTTTTCTTTGATTACTACCATTTATTTTCTTTTTAACAGACCTTTCATGTCTTACAGTTTAATTTGTAGAAAAAGAAATGGTCATGCTAGAATGGTCATGCTAACTGCTTGGAAGCCTAGAAAAAGCCTAGTATTGCTCACCTCATGATTAGTCACAATTGTTTTTATTAGTATTAATCATAACAATATTTTTATTTTATATTGGTACTGTCATTTTGCTAGGCAACTGAAATGTTCAAAGGAGATCTGTCATTTTTGAACTAAAATTTTATTAATTCACAGGTAATTTCTCCTGGTATAGAAAACTGTCTCTTCTTGTCTTTCTCTCTCTTCCTATGAGTGAATCTCCTTCACTATTCTCACTATGAACATCACAAAATACATTTTGCCTCTTAGTGACATTGTCCACATTAAAGTTATGAAATTCAGCTGACATTTCCAGACTCATGATCTAGAAAGAGTAATAACATGTGGCAGGTCAGACTGTTCCACACTATGTGCTTCTAGACAGACAAAGCCTGGGCTATTGCAGAAAGGGGTGAGAGATGCTTTGTCAGCACAGCAATCCTGACGGATTTTGGGCAACACTAACGTCATTAACAACCTGTTACCAGTCCTAAAATAAGGACAACTATCAGAATACCCAAGCATGAAAATGAGTAAATAAAAAAATGCAAAATATAGTAGAAATTTAAGTCTAAAGAATGGAATAATATTAGATTCTCTGTGAAACTGGCTGAATCCACAGTTAAAAGAACAAACACTATTGAACCCTACCTAACATAATGTTTAAAAATATTGTATTCAAGCACAGTTCAGCTGGGTGATGACTACCTTTAAACTTCACAGAACTCTATGAACACCGTTTAGTTTAAACTGTGCCCTTGAGGAGTGTTTCTTTATAGCACTGAGTGTATTTATTACTGGGAGCCATCCAGCTCCCTCCCAGTGGCAGGACCCAGGTAATTCGGAGTGGTGCTGTGCAAAAGCAGCTCTGTTCTTCCCACCCCCTGGGTTGCACTGAACATTGCCTGGTCACAGCAAGGACCAGAGGCTCTGTCTTTATTCTTTCAGTTCTACAAAACCACTTATTTTTGCAGTTAACAGTGACTTTGCTGTAAATATATGTTCTGGGCAGGAAGAAGTAAAGAGTATGTTGGTGGCAGAAACAACAAAGTGTTTGTTTTATTACTGTCCCTTAAACATTGTTTTTAATCAGGTAGAGTTGCTCCAGGGCTCTTTGGCTTTTGCACATGTTCCAGCTGTACAAAAAGCTGTATTTTTGCAGTACTTCAGTGTTGGAGAGTTGACATTGAGATGATTGCTCTCTAGATGGTTGGTTTTTTTTTTCCCCATTAAGCTTATAAAACACATTTTGAATGTAATATGGTCAAGATTATTATGGTTTTAAACTATGCATGCCAGTTTAAAATGGGGTTTTTACCCTTATGATAGATTTGGATAGAAACATTCAGCCAGGTAAGGCAGACCTTGAGTTTAAAAGCAACTCAAAATCAAAAGCATGTAAGATGAAGTGTTACATTGCCAAGAATCAATTTCTACCTGAAGGAATCAAATGCTTTGAAGTCCTCTATCTGTATTTAGTGAAGTGGCCATGCTGACAGTAAATTGGATATACAGATTATAGGGGGAAACGGTGGGCAATGTTACAGTATGTTGTATGAAAGGCATAAATTAAAAACTTACATTCAAACTTGCACATTTTTGCACATACAGCATTGACTTTGGTACCATATGTAGCCACATTGAAGTACATCAACAAAAGTAGTCAGAATCTTAATTTCTTTTTCTCTTCAAGTTCAGATATTTTCCCTGATAGCTAAAATCAGAATTATACCTATTGTAGGCTCTATTATTTGTGTGTGTGTATATATATACTCACACATACATACAGGCATATATACACATACTTCTTAATGTATTGAACTGCTTATGTCTGTCTTGTGCTTATGAACTGGTAAGCAAAAAAAATTAGACTGATTAGCTGCTAGATAAATAGCAACTTTCTAGTCACACAAAAATATTAAGCAGAGTTAAATATTTTTATTTTAAGAAGACAGTCAAAAAGTTTATCTTCTGAGAGGTATTGTGCCTAGGCTGGACAACAGAACTGTCTGACAAAATGTTAAGATGGTGAAAAAAATTAATAAACAGGAAAGCTCCCCCAGAGTAGTCTTTCAGAAAGGTTGTGGTCTTATTCATAGAGCTAGGCAAATCCTTCCCTTACTGATGCTGTGAAATAGCCTTGCACAACTGTGCTTTCAGGACAAGTATGGATAAAAGTATCTTGAACTTTAAAAGGGTGGAAGACTATGATGTGTTTATTCCATTCCTGAAAAGGAAACTATATTTGATTGTTGAAGTTTGTCATTTAGGGATGTGAAGGATGTAGGGGCTGCTCTGCATTTATTTATAAATGCTTTTTGTTAATTTCAGTATTTCTGAATATTTGATGTAGTAATACATTAGCTTTCTTCAACAGCTAAGGTACCTAAGGTATCTGAACTAGATGGTTGTTATTCTTTTTTTCCCCTCTTAAATGTGTACTGATTTTAAGACAACAGAAAGACCACAGAAGCATATTACCAGCAAGAACTGACTTACTGATTATCACTATGCTAATTGAAAGACTGAACAGATACAACCTTCTCTTCCTCAACAATTTGTTACAAGAGTCTCATGAGCCTGAATAATAAAGTTGTAACAGCCATTTTTTATGTATAATATTGAATTAGGGTTAGTAAAAGTGTCCTTTCTTAAAAAAAAAAAAAGATTTAAAAAATGTTGAAGATTATATTACTTTTATTGTGGTAGAGATGATATATAATCTGATGATACTCTCGCCTTGACTCCTTCATTGTGGTGTTTTTCAAGTTTTGAGAATTTTATCTTATGGACTTAAAATAGGACATACCATAAGAACAGTTTTTACTGCCTTCTCTCCTACAATTTTCTTAGCAGGCAACACTTGATGGTGGCTGTCTAATGGTTCAGAAAAGCAGAGTCTGAGTTAAAGAAAATGTCTAATTTTTTTTGAAGAGTCCTGGTCTGACTTCTGGAACATTCCACAATTAATTTTTTATGGATTCTAAATTATATCTTTTCTTAATTAAATATCTATTTTATTCATAGATTACTTTATTAATTTGCCATGTAAATTGTTACACATAAATCCCAATGTGTTTCCTCTTGACCATCTTTATAATTATCTAGATAAGCATGAACAAGAATCTAGCGGTGCGCCCAACCACCATCGCTCCCAAAAGCAGATGGATGCCCAGGACACTTTTTGGGCACGGGATATTTCACCTTTCCAGCGCTTCCCGCTCTGGTGCAGGATGGTTGGGTTGGGGCACAGAGGAGCAGGACATTAATCTGGAGGAGGGGAGGAGGTTCAGGGGCGCCACCGCTGACCGGGGCGAGCGGGCACAGCGCTGTGCTGGCCACGGGGGGCTCGGGTCGGGCATCGGGGAGAACTTCATCACAGGAAAGGTGATCAGACTTTGGAATGGGCTGCCCATGGGGGCGGTGGAGTCACCGTCCCTGGCGGTGTTTAAGGAAGGGCTGCTCATGGCACCCGGTGCCGTGGTCAGGCTGACAACGTGGGCTTCAGTCATAGGTTGGACTCGGTGATCTCAGACGTCTTTTGCAACCTCGTCGATTCGGTGCTTTGCGCCCACGCATCCCTGTAAGCAGCCGGCAGCGCTCTGTGCCTCCCTCTCCGCTGCCCTTTCCGTGCCCATTCCCGCCGGGCCGGTCTGGGCCGGGGGCGGGTTCGCTCCGCGCCCCTCCCGCACCGCCCCCATGCGCGACCTTTCCCCGCGCGGCGCCGCCGCCATGGCCGCGGCTCCGCCCCTTCCGCCGGCGCGTCCGCGTGCGAGGCCGCGGGCGCTGGGGCTGCGCGGCCGGGCCGGGCCGAGCCGAGGTGAGCGGGGCCGACCCGGGTACCCCCGCACCGGGCACCTCCGCACCGGGTACCTCCGCACTGCCCCGGACCGCCCCCAGGCACCCCCGCACCGGGCACCCCCGCACCGGCTCCGGGCACTCCCGCACTGCCCCGCACCGCCCCCGGGCACCTCCTGGCACCCCCGCACCGCCCCGGGCACTCCGCACCGCCACCTGGCACCCCCGTACCCTTCTGGCCGCGGCCTGGCGAGGCCCCGCCTGGGCCGCCGTGCCGGGAGGGGCGCGGAGGTGTCGCGGGGAGCTCAGCGTGCCTGTTCTGTGCTTTCAGATGCCCCCGAAGAAGGGAGGAGACGGAGTGAAGTCGCACCCGATCATCGGAAGGTTCGGGACGTCCCTGAAGATCGGGATCGTCGGGCTGCCGAACGTGGGGTAGGCGGTGGCGGGGAGCGGGCAGCGCTCCCGGGGCTGCTCCTCTCCGGGCAGGGCGGCCTGGGGCGCTCCGTGGGTGGGGGCCGGAGGAGAGGGACACGGGTCGGGGGAGGGACACGGGCCGGGGGAGGGGGACACGGGTCGGGGGAGGGACACGGGCCGAGCGTTGCTACTCGGCTCTGGGCTTCCTTCTTTAGCTGGAGCTGCTTGCAGGTGGGGCGATGTAAAACAGGTAGTGAGAGGCAGTGCACAAGTCTGGGCAAGATAATAGTCAAGGATTTAGAGAAAGGAAGTCTTAGCAACTGCTGTTTTATAAAACGCTGTGTCCTTTGCATTTCCTTGTTTCCACTGTTGTGTGTGTGTAATGTATATTTTCGTGCAGATACATAGGCACACATGAACACAAATTCCTTTTACATTTTGGGATGATGTGCTCAGGAAGGTATTAAAATTATTCCATAAGTGTCATTAATAGGGAAGAGGACTTCTATTCTTGGAACTTCCTCTGAGTTTGTAATGAAAAAAGTTGTGTAAGTGACAGGTTGGGAGAGATGACGGAAGGTGAATTGTTGCTTTCTGTCATGCTTTTCATCCATAGTTGTTATGGCTCCTCGGAGGAGCTGTACTTGAAAAGGATAATGAATTGATTACTAGAAGAAAGTGTGTAACTTTTTTGTATTCATCTATGTATCATATTTACTAAGAGAAGTTTGCAGCATTCTCAAACTTCAAATCTTTAAAAAAATAAAGAAAAAGCCTTTTTGCATGTCTAGAAGCTGTAAGCATTGCTTTCCTGGCTTCTCATTATAATTTATTTTATTTTCCAGGGTCTAGGTAAGATGTACTTCATACAGGAAATAATTAGCAGTAACTTTCAAAAGAAAATTGTTAATGACTTTTGAGCATATTGGCCATATGCAGGGCAGCTCTCAGCTTTTTTTTTACTTTCCAGTGGCTGAGAAGTTATGTGAAACAAAAAAATGAACCAAAAAACACAACAACCTGGATATTTATGGTAGAAGATTTGTGAGTTCATAAAGAGCTCTCTTAGCAATAACTCAAGAATTGTTCTCTTTTGGTGTAATAAATGCAGTTATCAAAGTAATCTGCTACTTTGTTTAAGGGAAAGTGTTCTTTTTTTCCCTGATACAGCACTTCTAGGCTTTTCCATTGATATTTAAAAAGGATGAAAAAGATTTGGTAAGATAGAACTGTATGTTCATAGCTACAAAACATTACTTATAGTTGATGAACTGGTGTGGTTTGCTTTCTGTCCCCCTTTTTTCTCTTTTGATTGTTGGCTTTTTTTGGTTCACTACTGAAATGGTGTTAGTATGTAAATAAATCTGAAGAAACAATACATTTATGGAAATAGCTGGTGAGTCATGGCAAAACTATTTCAACAATTAAATTCTCCAAGCATCTTTATGGGCGTCTCACTTTGTACTTGAGGAAAATGAGAAGTGGCTAGTAGGCCTGTGCATTGCTTTTGACTTTCATTTTTTTTTGCTGACTGGCATGTGCAATATAGTTACTTACGGAAATATTGAAGGGTAGGGAAGAGAGGTAAACATCATTTGGTTTCAGTGGGACATTCCAGGTACATATTTGTCTTCTTCTAGAGTCAGGGGAAGGGCCACTCTCATTGAAGTAAAGGGAAAGGTCAGTATTGCTTTTGCATTGGAATGTGTTTTTATCCAGTCCTTTTAAATGCTTCTAAATTGAACTTCTTCAAGAATGTGTGTATTTCATTTATAGGAAATCAACATTTTTCAATGTATTGACAAAGAGTCAAGCAGCAGCAGAAAATTTTCCTTTCTGTACTATTGATCCGAATGAGAGTCGGGTGCCGGTGCCAGATGACAGATTTGACTTCCTATGCCAGTATCACAAACCTCCAAGGTAACTCAAATTCTTAATCCTTTTCTTCAGTTAAGCAGCTGAAGTACTATTACTGAACTAAAAGCTTTCATAAAAGTTTAGTGCAATATCCCTAAGTTTTTACTGACATCTGTTTTAGAATGTGAAATTATGTCTCTGCCTGGATTATACCTTTCCCATGCCCCTGGTATGACTTTTGTTGAATGAGAATGATAAATGTAAGAGCTGCTAGTCATTGCTCAGCACCCTTCGCCACTTGGTTTTCCTGTCCTTGAAGATGTTTGCTCCCACGTGACTTGGAGGATCTTCTGAAGAGGTTTGGAAAGTGAACAGTAGTGGCCATACCTAATGTGTCACGAGGTTGATGATTTCCAAGATCTTCCCCCTGTTTTTGTATCATTCAGAGTATTGTATGTGGTGTAGGTAGCCAATACATGTCAGCCTTCCTGCATCCTCAGTCATTTGGCAGCAAACTTTATGGGCAGCCGGTTTTGCCTGTGACTTTTCTTTTTATAGGCTTTGGTACTTGGTATATTCAGGGATATTCTTATATTACATCTCTTCTAATTGTTTCATTATTCTAGGGGTGTATTAAGTCTGTCACATCAATGGTTTCTGCAATTGACTGTTTCTGTAATCTGCTCCATATGTTCAGTGTGGAAACTTTTTTTTTTCTTGAACATCAAAATTTAAGGTGCTTTCAGAAAGCAGATACTTAAATAAGGACTTGCACCTTGTTAATTGCAGCTTGTAGTTACTTGCAGAGGTATCTTGAATAAAGTGAGTGTACATAAAGCTTAGGGCAGACCAGCATGTCTGTGCTTTTGTTCAGCACTTGGCCCTCAGTTTTAGAGCCAGATCACACCCACAATTAAAAGGAAGGTTGATGAGTTGCTAATAAAATCTTTTTGCTGACTTAATTTTCAGATCCAAATGAACTGCTTCCATCTGTAATTAGTGTGCACTTTTAAAACACTGCATTAATACAAAGCTGTTTAGGTGAATTTGTTTAGTTATAACATGTTATCTTGTTTTTCCTACTCAAGTTGATATTAAACGTACTTGTTACTGGATGGGTCATGAAAACTAAACTGCTGAATTGGAGACAAAACTTTAAGACTGTTGGTTGGGCAGAGATAATGTTGTGGTCTTTAAGTTTAGTTGACAAATTTCTTCTAAATTATAATATTAGTGCTGCTTTGGCCACTTCAGTAATCTCTTTTTTTCTCAATTATGACTGGCTACTTTTCAATTAATAGTTGAAGTGACAAAGATTATTATTATCTCTCCCTCACCTGCCTTTGGCCATCTGTCAAGGAGTGATAAGATTGTAAATACCCATATGTGTGTTCTCAGACTTGCACATTCCCTCCCTTGCTCTTTTTTCCCCATCTCTCATCACTCTTAAATATTGATGAAAATAGTATATTTGCTGAATGTGTGTTTATTTGATAATGAGCTGGATAATCATCTTTCATTTGAATGCTCATTTGACTTTTTGAAGATGGTATTTGTTACTTATAGTTAATGAATATGGGCATCAGTGGATAGTTAGAGCTCCAGAGTTCACTTAATGCTGCTTATACGATTTTATAGTATTTCAGTGTGACAGTAATAAAGCAGTGATAGTGATAATTCTGTAGCACAGTAGCCTGAGGTTGCTTACTGGGCTGTCTGTTCTTGTCTGCCTGAGACTAACTCTGGAAAAGAAGGCTATAGTCACAAAGATATGCTACTGAATTGTAATTTAAATATCTTAATTTCTCTGTATAGTCTTGATTTTGTTCTTCATCTTTATGTAATACGTTCTATGTTAATTTTGTACTTGTTTGGATTAGTGGACATAATCCATCTGTGCACGCAGAATGTTTTATAAACAGTGAATTCTCTTTAAATTAGACTCTTGTCTAGCCTCAAGATTTTGTCTTTCAAAATCTAAAGCATTCAAGTTTTTATTTCCCATATGTTGCATTTAGTCTTCACAAAACTGCAGACATTGTTGTGAGGTGGGGAAAAAACAAAAGGGGTGACTTTGTCTTACCTAAAATGTATGACAGGCCAAAGTGATCTTGTGTTGCTGCCTGCTGTGAGGCAGGGAGGGCAGGGCAGGGCAGGGCTGACAGCTGCTGTCTGTCCCACTGAGCTGAGATTGCTGCTGCTGCAGCGAGACTGAGCATTGCCAGGGATGTCTGGTATGAGCCAGTGGCTGTTCTGCCGTCAGAGAGAGTTATTAGACTCCTCAGCTGCTGTTTGTTGCTTGAAGATTGATTTCTCTATCTGAAAGAAGAGAGAATAAGCTTGTTTGGGACTGGTGTGCTACTTGCTACCCCATGCTGAAAGCTGACTGGTATTACTTAACTGGAAATGTAAATGTTTGTAAATGAAGTCACGTGGGCAACAATTTAGAGACTATTCCATGCAGGTAAATCTGTACCTCACAGATTAAGGTACACTGCCAGAACTTATCACCTGTGCTTTTTTCTTTCTGCAGCAGTGGGATGTACATGACTGTTGACAATAAATAAGTTCAGTGATATAGACTGTACGCAGAAGGTGGGCTCCAAAAATTTCCTGTAAAAAATGTTATTGCCAAATTATATAGATGAGCAAATTTCTCTGAGCTCTAATGTTACCTATTCCTTGCTTGTTGGTGTGAATGCAATTGTGAATATAAAAAAAAAGAAGAAACCTTAATATGTTAAAACCAGTTCTGAATGCTTGTTAAGGTCTTTGTTTATACCATGTTACTAACTTAATGTATATATTTAAAATACTTACTTGTTTGAGTTATATTTAATGCTATATTCAGGGAAAACTTGTATTTGTTACCTTGTGCCCCTCATGTAGCTTCTTCAGGAAGGACACTCTTGCTTTTTATTTTGTTGTCCTCCTACTCCTGTTTCCCCAACAAAGGTACTTTCAGGCAGGGTTTGACAGGGTAATGATTGGATTAGTTCCAGTGTAGTAATTGGAAAGACAGTATTTTCTTTAGACTGATTCACTTCAGCAGGAACTAAAGCAGAAAGGTGTATTTTCCCCCAACTAATTTGTGAATCCTAAGTAGGTAGCAGAGGATGAGGTTTGTTAATTCTAAAATGGAAAAGAGATGTTCTTCATCTTAACAGATAGCTCCTGCAATGAAAATTGTGACATGGAAGCCAGAAACACTTGATCTGTAATCTGCAGTTAATATTTTATGGGACATTATGTTTTTAAAAGTGATGGTTTCTCACACAAGAAAAGAACTGTGTGTGTAGCACACCTAAAGAAATTTTAGTAACTTAATGAAAGGTTTAATAAAGCTTTTTTCTTGAATTCCTTGTTCTAAATTTCATTAAGATTCTGCTTAATCACCTTAAACCTAGAAATACTTTTTAGTGTAACTATGTCAGACTCATGTAATTTAAACAAATGATCTGTGCCATAATTCACAATGTCTTGGAAGCCTCAGACTGTATGTGCCCACTGGGCTCAGCCAGTACAGTCCTGCCTGCTGCCAACAGCTACAGCATGCTGTGCCTGACCAGGAGATGTGCCTCAGGGGTGGCATTTGATTCAAGCCTCAAAGTGATTGTGATTGAAAGGGTGAAGGAAACTGCAATTTCCTCTTTATTTTATTTATTTTGTGGCCCAAATAATCTCCTCGCTGCAACTATTTGCATTCTTTCCTCCATACCATAAGCTCCATGATTAACTAAAAGAAGGGCTCAGGAAGAAGCACTGTAAGCCTAAGCAAACTAATCTGCAGCCTAACTAGGTACAACTGAAGGCCTGTATTGGCTGATAGTAATCAACCTGTGTGAAAACATTAGTAAAAAACCCCAGTGATTTTCAAGTCTATGTTTCCACTTCCTCCCTTGGTTAAACTCAAATGAGATTATAAGCAAGAATGAGTAAAATGAGAAAGGGTGAACCAAACTGCTTCAAAACTGTCAGTATTTGTTTCATTCGTTGTTTGCACTTGTAAGGGGGTGAGTTGCCTGGCACATGTGTTCAAAAAACACAAACACTGCTATTTCACTTAGTCTGTTTTTAATCTATCTTGGATGTGCTTTTCAAACTTGAATTTTAAAGCAATTGTGATTATCTCAAAGGAGAATAATACGTAAATTGCAGCTACCACTCTTCAACTCTAGCACTGTCTATTGTACTTCAGGATCTCTGTCCTTTTTGTCAGCAGATTGCTGTGGTCTGTTCTGGTGCATTTAAGACTGATAAAATTCATGCATTTAGATATTTAGTGCTCAGGTGATGGTTACTGAACTAAATCTGAGTAACCTCCATTGCTATCTAGGTCCTGAAAGTCCTCTGCCGTATTAAATAAAAGTTCTCTTGAGCACTGTAGGATAGGACTATCATTGTAGGGTAGCATACCCACATGCTTGATAAAGTTTTAAAGTCAAAATTATGTAATCAGTTGCTGGAAAGTTGTGTGTGGGAAGCAGATCAGCAGTGGGACTTTCTGAGTGACATCATGTGGGACTTAATCTAGATGTAAATGGAAATCACCTGTAATTCCAGAATGGGACACCAATAACTTAACTGTATGTAACTCTAATATACCAGCATCTGTAAGAGAATCCCATTTTTTACAGAAAATGACTGAAAATTGACAAGTATATTCTTTTGTTAATGTTGTTCTTCCTTTGGTGTCACTGAATTTGCCTTCTCTTCAGTTGGTTCTGAGCCTGTGTAAATCAACTGGGCTGTGATGCCTGTTCTAACATGGCAAATTTGTCAGCAGTGAATGAAAGACCTTAAGTCCTGGTGACCTGAGCCGTCTTTTCTGCCTGGTGTGAGAAGGCAAGATTTCAATGGTGGTATTTTGTTGGTGTAATAACTTACTGAATAGTTTGAGAATGCAGGTGTTTGATAGATGCAGGACACAGAGTATGTGTCGTAATCCCCATTGAATCTCTTACCTTTTTATGATTCATATAAGTGCAATTTAATTAGCAGATTCTACTTCTGGTTCATGTGCCATTAGGTTGAATTCTTGTTTGTCAGTACCATGGATAAAATGCTATTAATGAAATCACTCTTGCATAGAAATGGCCAGGGTTTATCTGCAGTACCTGGTTCTTCAGAAGCAGATTCCTCTAATTGCCCAGTGAGGGATTTTGCTTACATTGGTCAAAACTGCTGGCAAGATTGATTGCAGGAGCTGTAATAGGGAGTACAGTCTCCTGGAAGAGGGAGGGACTGTGAGCTGTTCATTTCTGTTTGGAAATGAGCCAAAAATAGCAGTGAGGATACACTGGAAGTTGAATGGGTCTCTAAGAGGTTGTCACAATATACATGTTCTCCTTCTGTGTTGCTGATTTGAGTCGTTTGTGAAACCTGAACATAGTTAAGTTGTATGAATTTTCGGGAAAGAAGAATAATTTCTCTTTTTTAACACACTTAACATAGATGCTTTCAAAGGCAGAAGAGCCTGTGCTGGAACCAGATGAATAGCACATTTGGCTTTATGAAAAACAAAGGGGAGCTGGGCATTATACCTGAATACTGAAGAATCTGGCCTTTTTAGTGTGTGGGATCTATAGGATCAGGTAGAATTTGAGTTGAGAGAAATTTCTTGAACTATTAAAGAAATTGGTAAAAAAATGTGTTATGAGTATTATCATCTAAGCTTACTGGAAAACTGCTGCATTTTGAATTTACTTGAAGCTGTCATGTGGCTTTCCAGGGTGGATATGAGATTTATAAACTGTAGTAAATGGTGCAGAGAAACTAGTGGGGTTTTGTTTTCATTGGAGAAGAGAGATTATGGCAACTTTGAAGTGTAAAAATCGAGGGAGAGAAACAGCATTTTGGTTATCCTGTTTCAGTTGAAGTCAGAGCTGCAGAGCATGCTGACTGCGAGTGTTTTCAACAAAGCAATTACTAGTGGAAACTGAAGAAATAAATGTGTGCCTCTTCCCCTTGAATTTTGGGGGGAAAAATGCACAGCAAATTAGAGCTATTGTATGTGTGGGCATATTAGAAACAAAAAGGTAACTGGTTGCATTGTACCATTCAGAATTGTTGTACTGGGCAAACAGGTCAGGTAAAAAGAACTCCTCTTGCCTGTTGAAATAACTGGTTTGGATTGAAGTTGGAAATGAAATTTGAGACAAAGTTGGTGAAAAATAGGCCTCATCCACTGTAAAGTGTGTAGCCCTATGGATCTATCAGTGTTTTATTCCTGAATAAATGCCCTAACCACTGCCTTTGTCTGGCCCAGTGAGTCTTGTGCTCTTGACTGCACAGTCGCCCACACAGTGAAGGTGGTGCACTAACACAAACCCACCGCTGCTGCCTTTCTGAGGGGAAAAATCCTTGCTCAAGGATTATACCTGTGGTTGAAGTATACAGATACTTCTGGATTGGGTATTCTGTTTCATGTTATAAATTCCTGTGACATGCTTTGTGGTAGGTTGGTGTTGCACTGATTTGTACAAATGATCAGTCGATGCCACCTGTTCCTGATGATCATTTGAGACTCAGTGACATTATGCTAATGCTGACTAACGAATCTTAAGAAATGGAAATTCATTTGTTTAGAGGACAAGTTAAAAAAATAGAACAATCCAGTTAAGTCTTTAATAAACCATATTGGAGATATATGGTACTTTCCTGCCATTCTGTGCAGTGTTTCCCATTTATTTAGTTTCATGATTACTCTTTTTCCTTCAGAGTACAGGCAAGTGTGAACAGCTTGTGCCTTTGTCTGCTCTGTTCATCTTTCTATGATGAAACATTGATTTAGACCTAGGAAAGAGACTACTAGTTGGGATAGTTTTGATCTGTTTGGAATGTTAACTGTGTGGTATTCGAAGTGAAGGTGAGAAAGCCTATGGGAAATGCGGATACTTCAAAGGTCTCTTGCTTGTGTTAGTCAGCTGTGAAATAAATGTGCTGGGGTTTTCTTTCCATTGTCTGGCAAATGAGGTTGAATCTGGTGCTGAAGTGGCCATCTGCATATGAAGGTCTCTGTCTTGCTCTTAATGTGGCATCTTTGTAGGGAAAGTGTGAATTGTTCTGATGCCTGGTCAGGAAGTTAATCCTACTAGAAAGATGAGAGTGGAGCATACAACATTTCTAACACCACCTTTGTTTTTCTTAAACCAAAGTTTAAAATGACAATGGAGAAGTCCTTTAAAGAATGGTGTTTTTCTGTCTTAAAAAACTTTGAGTTAGGTGTCAAAAAGCGAGGAGTTCTAACAATTCTGGCTGGGAAGTTGCTGATGTTTCTTCTGAAGTATGTTAGCTCTGCGTTTGTGTCAGGCTAAAGGAATGACTGGGTTTATCTATTAATAAATAGATTTATCTATTAATAAATCTATTAAGTTACTGGCTTCTGTCTTCAGAATGTGAGTTACTCTGGATAGTGCCCTTAAATAAGGATTTTTTGTTTCTCAGTTTGTGTACTGGTAGTTAAAAAAAAAGATAGTTTGCTGAGAAAACCATAGTGGGACAGAACTGAGAAATTTGCAAAATTGATTTACTTCAGAATGTTCTTTTATCATGTTTTTTTCTACTGCATTCCACAGCATTAACATGCAGCACACGACACTGCCTTCCCAAGGATGGGCCCTTCTCTTCATAGGCTTGGTGGAGTTTAAAGCTTAAAGTCAACATGTTGTGTACCTAAATTTAAGTAACTTGTACTATGTTGTAAATATTTTCTTGCGTATTTTTTCAAAATCACCCTTCAGAATACTGTGTTATGTTCATGCTTCTTTCTAAGTACATTGCAAGGGTATTAATGGCATGAAACATGTCATTAAGTTCCTAATTTATTACCCTGACAGGTTTAGTAATACTTTGAATTTCACCTTGGAAGCAAAAATTAAAAAAAAAAAGATTTTGTCCAGATCTTGTGAAATTATTTTACTTGGGAGAAATAATTTTTCTTGGAAAGTATTAGAGCAAGATTGAAAACAAAACTTTTAGGTCACCAGTCTTCCAGAAATAATTGATATTCCATACAAAGACAGACTCTAGGGGATCATGTCTTCCCAAATTAGGGAGTTAATTTGAAGTCAGGAAGTACTTCTGCTGATATTATACCATATGTTGTGCCCTTTGTAGTCACATGAAAGTGGGATAGCACTGAGAAAAAAAGTTAGAAATATGTTTTTTCTACCTAAACCCATTACTCTAATGCACAGACAATGATCATAGAATTCCATAACTACATTTCCTTCTGTCTGGGCCGTAGCTGCCTTACCAGGCACTGGGTTAAAAAGAGAAGTTGTTTTCTGATGCCGGTGGAGTTTCCTGCTGTTACAGAATTGACAGCAGTCATGCTGTCAAATATTTCAATATTTGGAAAAACAAATGTTTTTATCAGTAAGTTATCACACACAAAAAAGTAAAGCTCGGCTGGGTGTGGACAATAAAGACTTTAGAAGGGTCATGCTGCTCAGAGAAGGTTTCTGTGTAGCGCTGTTCAGGACTTCACTGGCTGGGTCATCCCTAGCCCTCATTCCCACCTTAGTGGTTGCTTCTGTCTGTGAGCAGCACTACAAAGGTGGGTCTTTGGAAAAGACCACAGAATTTGTATCTTTAGATTTGAATCTCACCTTCAAGAACACTCACCCTAAGGCACAACACTCATCATAAGACACTACACTTGCTGCTTTACAAATTGGCACTGTAAATTCCTGCAGACTTCAGAGTACAAGTCACACCCTTTGCATTGGTGTCTCTGTGATGCTGTTGTCATTTGCATAGACCATGTGAAGGTACTTTTAGCCAACACCTTATCAAAAAGTTTGTGTTTTATTTTTTTTTACTGAACAAGATGAATTTTGAGAAGTGATTTGGTTTAGAGTATACTTGAAAACATTAATGCCTGTTAAGGTATTTGCTCACTTTAAAACAACTTGAGAATTTGCAGAGGATAGAGTTCACAGTTTATAAATTTCTATATGCATTTCCCATAACTTTAAAAGCTTTTTTCCATTTTTTTCTCAGCTAATTTGAACTTCCTGACTATTCTGTTATTGCTGTATAAAATGTCATGTGGTCATGTCTGTTTAACCCTTTGGTGTTCACTGTGCTCTGCATCATAATACCAGCTTCATCTTAACTTGTTTTCTGCTTTCTTTCAAATTATTTGCATAAGTCTGATCACTGTTAGTTTTAAGCACCACTGTATTAAAAAAATGCAGTTGCCTTCTGAGAAAGTTGCATAACTTACTGAATGGTAACCTTAGAGGTATGTGATAGCAGAGAGCAGTGGCTGTTGGTGTGTCCCATTCATCCCTTTGGTGCTGTGAAAACTGTGCATTACATGTGACAGACTTTATGCCCCATGTTCCAGGCCTGGTTGATTATTGTATAGTTGTCTGTATAGTTCCACACTTCAAAACTAGTTTACTTAATTTTGTGTAAATATTTACAGAGAAATTAGAGAATGGATGTTTCACATGGGAAGGGGGGAATTTTGTCTTAAGCGTTCCATGCCATGCTGTTCAACTTGTTCTAGAAAAAAGAAATGTTGGGTTTTCATGTTCTGAGTTTATTTTTCTGCCAAAAGTTTTGGCTAATATGCTTCAGTAATGGAACTTTTAACTTTTATATTTCAGCAAAATCCCAGCTTTTCTGAATGTGGTGGATATTGCTGGCCTTGTGAAAGGAGCCCACACCGGACAAGGCTTAGGAAATTCCTTCTTGTCTCATATTAATGCCTGCGATGGGATCTTTCATCTGATGCGTATGTAAACTTGTTTATCTGTTTTCTCTAGCTCAAGGACAGCATTTTTGTACTCTAATTAATAATTGTGGAGCAAAGAGCCATTGCAATTTTAACCATTCAATTCAAAGTCATCAGATTTTGGGTTTGTCCAACCAAGACAATTCCATCCTCTGCCTTTCTTCATTATCATTGTACTGAAGACTTACAAAAGAACTGGGTTTTTGGAAATCTGCAGCAATGTTTTGTTATTTTCTTTTGCCAGCATTGCAGGACAGTTTATTTGTTTAGTTTCATAAAAGAGGAGGAATTAATGTGATAATAAAAGGATGAAATGAAAGTAGAAAATGAAAATGTGGAGTTAGTAGCAGACTCTGGGATTCTTTTCCTCACTGGGCAAGCCTCACTTTTTTCCTTTTCCTGATGTCTGTGTGACTCATATTGAGTCTTGAACACCCCCTTACACCTCTTCCTCTGTGTGAATTCTGAACATGGCTGAGTTAGACCAAGGATTTTGATTCCCTTTAGTCATCTATTACCGTGATGCAGAACTGGCCCTCAGAGTCATATAACAGCACTTACAACCTTGGCACTTAAAATCTTGTTGAAAGTGTATGTTGGTTTGTAAAACAAAATAAAAAAACCCAAAACTTTTTATTTGGTGATTGGAGCAAAAAGTTCTGTGGGCAGGGTGTTTCTAAAACAAAGCCAATATTAGTATAGTAAGACATCAGTATATTTTAAATATTTATAATTACCCAAGAGTCGTTCCTACAGTAACACTAGAAAAAGGGTGAGTTAGAGATGAATTTCTTCAAATCCATTGCTATCCTGGGATTGATACTGTTTTGCCATGTTTGATAAACTTTTATACTTACTCTGTTTTGATACTTGTATCATAAATGCTTGCTAAGGAATGGGTTGATACAATAGCCAGTGGAGGAGATGCTTTTTAATCTATAATGTTGAATAACCTTAGACATTTGCTTCAGGTAGCTGTTATAAGAGAAAATACTATTTGTATTTTTCATTAGGGATTGTAATGAGACAACTGTTGTGGGTGTTGATTGCCTAATAAACACAAAGCTCTTTCAAAATACTGCTTAGGGATAATAAAGCAGCTAATAATAAAGCTCATTGTACTTGAGCGATGTAAAATCACTTTTTGTTACCCCCGTAAAAGGCACAGTAGTTCTACTTTCCCCAGAGTACTAAATTATTGAAGATTTGGTACTGAAAATTAGTAATAGCACTCTGGCAAATAAATTTTTTTTAAAATAATCTATTAGTTATGCAACATAAACTCTAGTTAAAGCCTATAACTCACTGAAGTTTTCAATACACCATGCTAACCTGTATTATAAAAATGTGTAAGCCTTTTTATATGCTGTAATGTTTTTACACCCATCCACCTGCCAACATTTTTTCCAATGAGTATGTCATGTCTGGAGCTTGCATGATTTCTGTTGGATTATAGAAACTACCTGAACTGCTTTTGTAAATCCTTGATCCTGGGAGGGTGAAGCTCCTTTGTTCCCTTTCACCAGGGTTTGGTCCAAGTTCTTAATGGACTGTGTGTCTTTGTGAACCTGAGAGCAGCTGTCAGTTTTCAGCCTGGGAGGTGGGCACTGAATACCGAACCTCTGCAGCCATGTAGAAACTGACGTGGGACCAAGACAGGCTGCTCCTGTTCCAAGGGAAATAGGCAGTGGTCTAGGAAGTGAGGTGTGTATGCCAGCAGGCTGGAAAGGAGCTGTTGCTGAAAATGAAGAGAAGATGAGAATAATAAAGTGTTCGTAAGAAGACCTGTACTAAGCAGTGATCTGGGAAACTGTGTGTTTTCAAAGCATGAAAAATTTAGTGTTTGTTTTCACTAAGGCTTTGATTAGCTCTGGAACAAATCTTCACCTTTGAGTACTGAAACTGTTGCTCCCTGTCCTTATGCTGTTGTCATGTGCACTACTGCTGCCCATGGTGATGGCTGGCTTGGGAAGCAGAGTCCTTTCCAAAATTGATCTTTTTCTTATTGATGAATGCCAGTCAGGAAGTCAGGTCATTGTGGGATTTGTGCTGTAAACGTCAAGGTCTGCATGCCTGAGTGTATTGAAGAAAGGCTTGTTTGACTTAGCTTTGTTCAGTTGGTATTTTTGCAGAAAGAGTGTGAGAATTAACTCCCATTGTATTAATTAAGGTAACGATAGGCAAGGAAGTGGCTTGCTAGGAGTGGAAAGCTTTTGTTGAGTATGAGCCAGAGTATCTCACCAAAGGTGTTTATAGTCCCAGACTAAAGGTTTTGATCCTGTTTTCTTAGTTCATTGAGGATGTGTTGAACTGTGTTTTCTTTAAGTGAGGAGGTTTATTTGCGGTTATTTAGTTGCCATAACAGAATACTCTGTTGCTACCTCTGTGTGTTACGAGATGGCTTTTGAAGAAGGCTGTGGCCTATCAGTTCATCCACCACAGGGCACACAGGTGAGCTGCAGCTGCAGTACTTTCAAAGTAATCATAATACATTTTTGTTGGAACGGTGGAAGTTCTGTGTGGTGTCTACCCAAACTGTTTCTTGCATGTCATAAAGCTGAGGAGAAATGAAAATGGTTTCCATGTGGCTAATACTCTACTTCCCTTACTTCATTTAAAACAAGAGAATACTCCCACCTTAAAATGACAGTGTATTTTCAGCTTTCAAATTTCCGTGTTCTTGGTAGACTGTTATTTTCCCTGAGAGACATGTACTCATTGAATCAATAAAAACATTGTTTTTATGTCTAAAGTAAATTTTAATATATGCAAAGTAACGGGCAAGGTCTGTGAGGACAGCACATGGTGGGTAATAAGACAAGAAAAAGGAGAAGTAAGTTTGTTGCACACCAGTGTATTTTGGTACATAATTAGTAACAGTATGAATCAGATTCTCTTTGTTCAACAAAGTGATTAAGTTTTCTTATATAGAATAGAGCAGTCCATTCTTAGTGTTTGATACTTTCTGTAGATTCTGTTTCTGTTAATGTGCGCAAACTGAAAATTATTTACTTGTATTTAAACTAAACCATTTGGTCTCCGTACACTTAAAAAGAAAAATTTCAGATGTTAACCCAATTTCTTAGGGATAGGGGTAGAACTTACCTTTGGCCAAATCCAGTCATCAAAACCTTAGACAGATATACTTGCTTACTTATTGGCTGAGTGAATGGGGAATTTAATTTTAAGTGATTGCATGTCCTGGGTAGTGGTGTCTACAGCAGTAGTGCCGTAGTAACCTGACATGTGCTTTAAGGTAGTTACAGCTTTGTTCATCTTCCAAGTTTCACTGTTTAATTTGGAACATTTCTGGCAGTTCTGTGTTTCAAGTGTATTACGGTTTCTACTGAGGCAGCAATGTTTTTGTGGTGACAGAAGGCAGGCTGTTTGAAGGTTCTGATAGTGTTTCTTCCCAAGTTTAATGGCTTTAACCACCTTTCAACTTTTATGGCAGATCAGTCACAAGTACTTGTAGAAAATTACTTTCTTTGTATGGTGAACTATAAATGGCCACCTTGTTACAAGTGTAAATTTACAAGTTACTTTTAAACAATGCTTCAGTGAAAAGAGTGGTAGATGTCAGTATTTAGTCCTTGCTATAGCTCTGTCAAGTTTTTGAATGTACTGGCTGCTAAATAGCCAGAGCTCTTCATGTTTTTGAGTTTCTCTTCTCATTGATGTCCTGCAGTCCTGGTTTTCTAGAAAATATGTTCCACATTTTTCTCTTATTTTTAGTTTCTTTAATGAAATCCAGTCTTTCTCTTCAAAGTCACAGAAATGGGGAAGACCTTTGTCTGTAAAAGTACTTTGCTGTCAAATGCTCCTTTTCAATTAATAAAAAAAATCCAGGATTGGATGCCCAGTGTTAGAAGTAGGGCAGGTGACACAGTGTTTGTGGAAGAACTTGGGAGCTCACCCGTGTGCCATCACCCGTGTGCCAGTGCTGCAGAGGGACATGTGAGCTGCCATCACCCGTGTGCCATCACCGGTGTGCCAGTGCTGCAGAGGGACATGTGAGCTGCCCTCGGTGACACAGTGTTGGGGGGTGCAGGCAGGTAAGGGCGGGAGGCTCCTGCTCTGCCTGGAAGGGCTCTGACTTCACAGCAGAGAAGCTGCAGCTGCCTTTTAGCAGCAGGATGGGGAGTTTGGAAACTGATAATCCGTGAAATCTTGTTCTTTATGCGAAGAGTGAAAGAACCATGAAGCTGAACATCCCCTGCAGTCTGACAGAAGTGACTGGTGTGGGCAATGTGAGTTGGTTCCTAGAAAGCTTTAATTGCATTTACTCCAGTTTTGTGTCTGTTTAAACTAGAAATATTTAGCACACTCCCTTGTAACTTCTAAACCTGTTTATCATTATTTAAAGCTTCGATAGGTATGAATCACCTCAGCTGAGTGTAGTTTATTCTTATTTGAAATAAGCACTTATCAAAACTGAGTTTGACAGCATTTGTACTGAAGTTTGCTCAGCATTTAAAATCAAGTTGACTATTATTTTATCATCATGGTTAATGGTAACTCATGGTAATACTGCCAGTGTGTTGATTTGCCTGTAAAAATCAAAGAAATGATAACAAAATTATTAAACTTGATGCCAAAGGGATTTCTGATTTTTCCTGTTTTGGGGGCACTCACAGCAATAAATTAAATAAGATACATCTTCTTTTTTTTTGCTTAACTTTTTGACTTTCTATAAACCTGTATTTTCTGTATTAAGATGCTAATCATTCTGTAGTTTTTATATAGTTGAGGCATGATGCATTTTTCCCCCCATGTTCTCTAAGAAGAAATCATTGCTGCTCCTGGAATCTTGACTACTGCAGAGAGGAGGCATATGAGGGTATCATTTAGCCACACTCACTGCCCCAGCATTTCAGTGAACAAAGCAGGAGTTACATCTCATCCCTTCAGTGTGTGTGTTCTGTTAATTGAGTCACAGTGGCTCTGTTTATGCAGCTGTACCTTTGCTATGTCACTTCTAATATCTGAAGCTATTTTTTCATTTTTATAATGTGTCAGAATTCACCTTGAATTACAGAAAATTTATTGTCTTTGACATATTTTGGTTCTATTTTTTGAAGATACTTTGGTTTTGGTTTATATTACTAAATGTAGTTGCCACCTGTTAAAAAAGGGTCACTCAGTTACAAACCTTTCACTGCTGAGCTAACAAAATTTAAAAATAGTTAGCACATATTAAACTTGGTAGTGTTACACAATCAAGATGTATTGCTATATGCTATTGAGTAGATGATTATTGTTGAGATTTTCTCTTCCTTCTTTAGAATAACTAAATTAAAGTTTAACAAAATATTTGGAGTGGCTCATAGTTCATCTAAACTTTTAGTTAGGCACAGTGACTTCTACATATTAAATCCAGACACTGTGAAGGGTTTCAAATTAAAGTGGCTGTTGTGGCTGTGTATTAACCTGATGCTCGGGTTTTTTGGTTTGTTGGTGGGTTTTTTGTTTGCTTCTTTTTTTTATAAAATATTGTACAGTGTTTTGTTTGAAAAAAAGGCTTTGCATAGGGGATTTTTGTGATCACAGAGTTATCATCAAAAGTGAAGTAGTTTATGTTAATAAGACTATTTTTGCGTTGTAAGTTGCAATTTCAGAGTATCAGGTCACAGAAAAAAAATAGAGGCAATTTGTCTCAGGCCATGTTATACCTGTCTTTGAATTTTACTTCTCAGCATTGAGACACTAAGCCCACCACCTTGAAGGGAGACTAATAACAATATTTATGGAGATTCATACAAATAAATGAAAATTGTGTGACTCTTGGGCATGATCCTGTGTGGGGCTAAGGGCTGGACTCGATGGTGTGTGTGGGCCCCTTCCAACTCAGCATATTCTGTGATTCTGTGAAAAGGAAGCATGTTTGAATAAAGCTTTTTTTCTTTTTTTTTTCATTTGGACACAGAATTCTGTTTGAGGCAAAAAAACCCAACAACACCCAAACCCCCAAAGTACCCAGTACAAAAGGGATTTGAAGAGGCAGTGAGACATGGAAGACTGATTTTCGAGAAGTGCTGCCTTGACACAAGATTTGTTGCAGGGAAATGTAGTTGTCATTAGTGTCATGTACTAGCCTTGAGCCATCTTGGAGAACTAGTGCTGTCTAGTGCTGTTGGATTTTTCTTGCTGGTTCCAAGGGTGGAAGCACAGCAGACTTTCTGCTCAGAAATACTGTTGGTAGAGAGAAGAAATGTTTGTACAGACACCTCCTCAAAGAAGCTTCTTGAGAAATAACCACATAGGATTGGAGTGTTAGTGCAGCACCAGCAGCAGGGACAGTGGATGTGAATGAACAGGAGTAGATTACAAGCAAGAACAGGCGTTGCAATGGTTGTTGTCTTTTCTCATGTGCCTACTCTTCAATACAATAGCATGAGAAGAGACCTAGAATGAAGGCTGATGCTCAAAAGCACTTGTCTGTTGATGCAGTCTACTTTGTAGAAGCATCTGAAAAGCAGAAAGGAATCTTGTGTGTGCTTTGCACAGTAGTGTTATTGTCCAAAATGCTGATAGTGGAGTTAAAGGACCAAGATGGAATTCTTGTGAATCTTCAGATACACAGTTTGAACTAGTACTACCTTGAAAGCTAAACCTGCAAGATGGAGGGAGTAATTTTGTACACCAGCATCCTGTTCGATAGATTAGTGCCAGTGCAGGGTCAACTAGTTTAATTTGGCCAGCTGCAGAAAACTTTCAACTGATCAGATTTTTCACTTGGGCAAGAAGATAATTACAGGAAAGGCAATAACCTCGTGAGCTGAACAACTGCAGAAGAATTTTGCAAGACCTGCCATTCTTCAGCGTCATATTAGTGTGTTTGAGATTCAGGAAATCACACTGTAAAATCACCCTCATCTTCTGTTTTATTGCTAGTGTTTCTTTCCTTTGGGTATGCATGTAGTGACCAAGTACATGGGTTTGTACCTCGAAGCTGTTTGCAGTGTGCTGTTTGTGGCTTTGTTTCCTGCAGAGGAGTGAATTTATTTTCCTGGGCACATGGGTGCAGACTGGGAAAAAAGTGCTGGAAAATTGTCATCGCTGTAGTGAGTTAGCCTTTGTCTTTATTGAGCAGTAAATTACATTGCCAGGCTGAGTGAAAGTGATACCAGAGCTTTAATCCATACTCCTCTAAGGCCAGGTAACTACAGTTTAAAGCACAAATAAACTCAGGTAAGGATTTTAAATAGGCTTTGTTTTCAAATTTCTCACAACTAATTATTGTTCTGAGAAATGAATAAGCATCCCCAAATATATGGATATTAGAAGCAAAAATTTATACTTTGCAGAGTAATATAATTTTAATCCCTGGTAATTAAATAAATGTCTTTCAAGCATATACTTCTTGAGAACGAATGAGAGCTGTGAATGCTCAAACATCTTGTAACTAATCAGACACTCTGAAGTTTGTTTTATGTTGAGGTTGCCTCTTGATGTCACAAGCTGAATTTTGATTGTGTAGTACCTAGGAGGTTTCTTTTCAGCCTCAATTATTGTGAAGTCTGTAATTTTAGTTAATTATCTCTTGAGAAGGAAAATTAGTGTTCTTGCAGTCTTCTCTAACCATTATTGAAGTTTGATAATACTAGAATTGTTAGTCTCACACTAATTGAAGTTACAGTGGATTTTGGAGTCCACTTTGTCATTCATCTTTAGCATAATACTCTGTGCTTCTCTATGTCCAGTTTCTTTTTCATATCAGAACAGATGAAAACATAAAAATTTCTTGTCTGAAGGCCACCACCCTTGCTGGAGTAGCAGCATCTAATGCCATTCTATTTATAGATGGAACTTGTTAAGTTTCCTCAGCAGGGACTTAAAGCTATGACCTCGTAGGCCAGAAGCAGGAGAGCTGCCTACTGAGCTGCAAGGGCAATCTCTCAATTCTAAAGAATACATAGAAACTTTCTAATATACTGTACTGTGAGTCATAAAGTACTTGACCACTAAGCTCCCCCCTCCCCTGAGAATAAAGACCAGGCAGGCTATCTTTACTGATTCATTGCTATTGTTTGACCTACAACTACTTTTATTATAATTCTGTGTGTGGTTTGGCAGTGTATAATTGCTATTTAGGCAATGCAGATGAGTTTGTAGTACTTTGAAGAAATTGTCAATGTTTGATAGTATTGGGGAGTTCAGGTGACTGCTTCTGAAATACATGTTTGAGTGGGAGTCTTTAGTGTAGGGTAACCTACACTTAGGGTAGGGTGTCCTGGCTTTTTAAAGACAGTGGTAGTTTAATACTTTATTAGTAATTTTTTGGTTGCTGTTCCATGAACTTTCTTGAAAGCTTGACGGGGAAAATGTTGCAGATGGATTTTGTCTTTTGATTCTGGTTTGGTTTGATTTTGGGGTGGTGGTGGTAGTTATTTTTTGCTTATACGGAATATGAAAACCTGTTTTCCTTTGGTTGGAGGAAGGCTACCTCAGGAAAGGTAAAATAAGAGTTCTTTGAAAGACTGTAGGAACCAAAAAAGGTAAGTGGCTTTCACTTTAATTAGCTGCAGTGATTGAATGAGAAAGGTGAGTGGTCTGTAAACTGAGAATATTTTAGCATTCCTTTCAGAAAGTTGCTTTCTCAAATGATAATAGGGAGTTAATTGCTTTTTGTTGTGGCTTTTTGTGCCTTTTTTTGGTTTGTTTGTTTGTTTTTTAATTCAGAGTTTTAAGAAAAACTTTAGAACAGGTCCTTAGAAGCACTTCCAATTTAAACATAGATGGCTGTGCTTCCTGACACAGCTGAGGGCATGGGCCTGTGTTGGGTTTGTAAACATCAAGGAGTTAACTGTTGGTGTTCAGGGGTTCTTTGTTGTCTTCCCTCATTGCTCCAGAGTTGAATTTGGCAAGTGTGCAAGTGTGTCAAATCAAATGAGCTGATGTAATTATTTCTGAGGCTGATGTGACTTCATATTAAATTAGACAGGGAGCAGTTGCAAAAGTGGTTGCAGTGCATCATCTGTGGGAGTGGTGATGTCCAGGTGATGGGGGAGCCAGTGCTTTGGCTCCTGCTAGGTATACAAGTACTGTAGCTTTTAGTACCTTGAGGCGAGGAACCAAGTTACTATGGAAATTTATCTTCCTCTCTTTGAATAGGAACTAAAGTCTAAGAATTTTAAGGAAAAAAACCGTAAAGACAGTAATCCAGTTGAAGAAGGGATAAAATATATTTGAAGTGCCTGTGAAGAAGAGCTGGCTTTTTTTGTGCTGGCTTATTTTATTTTATTAAAAAGTATTTTGCCATGTGTTCAACTCATATTCTTTTAACATGTGTGTGCATCATTGGACATACATTCATTGTGTTTATGTTTACTGTGAGCTTTATACTTGCAAATTGTTTTGAATGCACTTTATCTTCTTTTAGGTCTTCTGGCCCACTCTCAGAATGTATGAATTAAATTCTCCCTAATTGTCTGAATTTGTTGTATTGGTATTTCTGTGATGTACATGATTGCTGTGTACTGAATGGTGGAGCAAATACTGCAAATGAAGACCAGG
The DNA here is from genome assembly GCF_047495875.1 of Pithys albifrons albifrons. Taxonomy (NCBI): domain Eukaryota; kingdom Metazoa; phylum Chordata; class Aves; order Passeriformes; family Thamnophilidae; genus Pithys; species Pithys albifrons. The sequence continues at coordinate 22,295,906 of NC_092465.1, read as the reverse complement.
AGGAACCTGCCTTTGGGTGTGTTTTTATAGCTATAAGTTAGTTATCCTAGAGAAACTAAACAAGGGTACTAGGTTGGTTAAGATACGCTGTTGTAAGACTTAATTAAAATATGCCTCCTTTTTGTTATGTGTCAAATCTGTCTGAGATCCTTGGGGTGTCCATTTGGAGTTCCTTCCTTTTTCTTTGCCTATGAGAGTGTTTAATAAACTAACAAAAAACCCTCTGGTTCAGTTTTCTTTCAGAATTGCTATTTATTGGAAAAGATCTGGTTTCCAAAATGACCAAAATGCCATTTTTTATACAAATAGGTGTCTGTCCCTTTCCAAGTCATACTTTGTACCAAGACTTGTGCACTGGATATGCATGTCTTTTGAGAGCTGAAGCAGCTCCATATCCCAACACCTTTCTCTTCTATATGCTGCTGCTTTCTCCTGTGCTGTTGGAACTGATTGTGGAACCATGTAGTAAAAGGGCTTTTGTTTTTTAAAAATAACCATATTCTTCTTGCTGGGTTACTTTAAAAATAGGTAATTTCTCTAATCAGATTTAACATGTAATGCAGCAAACAGTCATGGTGTTCCAGCTGAGGGAGCATTAGGCTGAGATTGGTAAATTGAAAAACATTTGTAAAAAGCATAGGCAAATAAGAAATATGTGATACCACTTGCATCCCTTTTTTTTCTTCCAAGTCTACAAGACTTAGAGATGTTTTGTTTCAAACCTTGCATGTTGTCCACTGGAGTCTGAGGAAATCTGAATTTCTGATGATTGTTATTTATGCTGAGATATTAGTGAGATGCACTGTTTGTTTGCAGATGTGCCTTTATGCTGTTGTAATGCAAAAGTACTGATGTGGAAGTCTGCTGACTTCTTTTGGGGAGCCTTGAACTAAGGAAGTTGTTACATTTTCAATATGCTTTCCAAATATCCTCTTCCATCCTGATGAAGCCCAGCTTCACATTGGCTGAAGATGTTTTGCTTTCCTGCTTGGTTTTAGAGGTGATCTTAAATTAATCAGTTTTCAAGGCATCTGCATCTCAGCAGAAATTCTCATGGCCTGGTTTTTTTTTCTGTTTGGAACTTGTCACTCTTGCATTTGCTCCTCTCGGATTTCTCCCTGCTATTTCTTTTGTGTATTTCAGGATGTATTTTTATTCTGAAATCTTGTGTGGAAGAACAGGATTAGCACCATGCTGGATTTGAGTGCTCGATGTTTGTCAGCAGTAGTTGCTGGAGATGCTTTGAAAACTCGTTTTGGATTTGATGCCAGGGAGTATCCAGACTCAAAGGACACCCTGAAGCCTCAGTGCCTGCAGACAACTAACAAAATACATGAGTTACCAATCCAACTATGTGTTCTTGTGAAATACCTCACAAATGCTGCTTTGGGTTCTTAATTTGAGTTTTGCAGTAAAAGTGGAGTTTCATCTCTTGCTGGTAAAACAGCAAGAAGATTCTTCAGAACCTTAGTGTTTATCCTTAGCTACATAATTAATTTTTGGAGTATTGAGGTATTACATGTTTAATTTCTTTTCTATTAAAGTTAAAAGACTTTCTTTACAAAATCAAGCACACTCTTCTTCCTTCTTGCTGCCTGCTTCATTTCCACCCCCCTGTCCCATCATACAGGTTTTTCTCCCAATAAGGATGATGGCAGATAAGCTGCTGTGCCTCAAGCTCACTTTACTAGTTAAACTTCAAAAATATGTTTGTGTTTTAGTGTTTACCTAGATAGCTGTTACTGAGATATCATCAGTTCCATGATGCTTATTGAATATTTTTATGCCCCCAGCTTTGGTAATTTGATGTGAAAATTGATGTCTCAAAACTAAATAGCAGTAAGAATGGGAAGTCAAGTGTGTGAGAGTTGCAGAAGGGGGAGAATGTAGAACTACAGGAATGCAGCCTACCTGAGAGGGATGGCTTGCTTTGAGAGAAAATAGGGAAAGAAGCAGGGGGAATCTGAAAGACAGGCAGTTTAAGACTCTGGGTTGGGCTGCTCTGAGGTGTTATAAAGAAGAAACATTAATCTAGTGAACATCATAGAAATTGTGTGTTTATATATATGTGTTTGTAGTGTACAGACAAGAAATACTGATGTGTCATATTTTTTAATTGTTAGGGATGGCACGGTAAAATTACCACGTAGAGAAAAAAATCTGGTATCTTGGTGAGTTTAGTTTGCCCAAACCAGCAAACACTAAAATGTTTTAATCAGGTGATAATTTCATAGTTTAATTACAAGGCAGAATATAAAGCTTTTTATGGTATGCTCATTGCATTTTTGTCTTCTCAACTTGTCTTGCAGTTTTTTAAATATGTAACTAAATCAGTCAATACCATTCTAGATTATCTTATTTTATTTTTAAATTTTTGATCTGGATTATCTGTGTGTTTATAGTTTATTTTGGAAGTCTTGCACTTAAATGTGAATGTGAAGTATTTTCCTGCATTCATGGTAGTGTAGATGTTTTAATTGGTTATTTTTTTTTGTAACTCTGTGTGCTTAAAGAAAACCAAACTGTTCACTGGACTGTGCAGTATTTAGAAAAACCCCCTTCATTTCTGTAGTGCCACTCTTGGTGCAAAACTGCGTTGAGCTACAACTGACACGCATCACTTTCAGTTGGTTTCAAGACCTGAAAATAGAAATTTCCTTCCTGTGGTGCTACAATATCCAGCTATTGTTTGATATGGTATAGAAAATACAGTCAGCAAGAAAATATAAAATTTCTTGTCTTAAATTGATTTGATTAATGTATCACAAGGTACTGTTTAAATTTTGAGTGCTTTGTGCAATTACAAAACATTGTGAGTGTAGGCAGAGCTCAAGTCAATGGGATCCAGAACCTTCCCTCAGTCTTACCTCAGTTTCTGCTTTTAGCAAAAGATGGATAATTTTCGCTGAGCCATAGTTCATCTTTGCAGTTAGTATGTTGAGCTTTTATTTGTAGAGATTGTTTAGTCATTATGATAAAACATATTATAAAAATTTTGATAATGAAGAGTTAAAAAGCTCTCAGTGTTTTCTTTTTATAAGCCACCTGTTGCCTTCGATGTGTAAGTGTGTGAATTTGAACAAAGTGCTCATCACTTGTCAGCCATCAGTGGCAGCATAAAAATTACTTGTGGTGCTTGCTTTGCAAGAAGTTCTTTTGTGTTTGTGACATCAGCTTTGTTTTATACAATTAAAGTATTACACGCTAGAATAATCTAAATTGCAACCACTAAATGGTGATGTAGTTCTTTTTTCACAGAGCTGAATTTGTTTACTGGTTGTATACAGCTATTGACTACTGTTTAACATGACATGTCCTTTTTGCCTGGAACAATCTTCGGAAAAGGTGTTTTTTTGTGTCCTGTTCTTGTCTCCCAGCCCTTCCATTCCTCCTCCCTTCTCCATTATGGAAAGCTTTTCTTGTATTTTTTTTAACACGTAGATAAAAATACATGCTAGGCTTCAGGTTTTTTTTTTTTCAACTAGCAAATTAACGTGAAATGATGATATTGCCACAGAGAAAAAAGCCTCGCAGTGAAGTGATCTGGACTGCAGGAGATGTTTTGTTCCATATGAACACGTTTTGACATGAACAGAATAGTTGTTGTTTGCATGGTTTAAAATAAAACCCCAAACCAAGGCACGTTTTTCTGACTCTGACCCTCCTATATTAGGGACTGTACAGATACCTACTGAATGGCTTTCTCTGTTGGAAATACCTAATCTGTGATGTTCTATTCCTCTGTTAGGGCTTTATTTTTCCTTTATTTACATACCTTTCCACTTCAAAGTGAATGGGAAGAATTTGCATGTGACTGGGTTCTGATTTCTTAATATTGTTTTCCTTGTGTTAAAGCAGATATTCAGTGCTGTAGAAATTCATGGAAAATCTACTGCCCCCTCCTCAAATTCTTTAGTGTTTAGTAAAGGGTGTTTTTTGTGGAAAGTTCCATCAAGCAGGTAAAATCAGCATAGTTTTTGATATGTTGGTTAAGTATGCAACAGGCCTGTCTTTTTTCACATAACCTTAGGAAAGGCTTATCATCTCGTCAGAATTTCTATGTACTTAAAGTTATGTGAGACATAATTCCCATTTGAAGAAATAAGATTATAACTAAGCTTCACTGTTGCTGATTTATATATTAAATTGCTCTGGTTTTGTAAGGAATACATGACAGTTGGGTAATTCCATATTAATTTGTGTGCAGGAATTACTGCCTTTACTCAGTCTGTGATAAAATCTCTGTGACAGCATACCAGTCCTGGAGCATTAAAGGCTGCCTTTAGCAGTCACCCCTCCTTAGGCCAGCAGAACTGAGACAGGAGCATAAATATTTGACTTCTGTGTTCTTTCACATTGGCCTGGTAACTTACCCTTCTGAGGAATACTGCAAGTTAGAGATTTAGATAAAAATAAAGTCAAAAGTAGCTTACAGTCAAATAATGACTACAGCACTGTTCCAACAATAATTCTGTAGGAACTGGGATATTAAATGGATGTAAATGCTGGCTAAAGACTAAAGTAAAATTGTGTTAAAAAATGCAATTGTAGTCATATAGTCTCTTCCTGTACAGTGGCTTTGATAAGAATATGATTCTGTTTAAACTGATAAGCCATTAACAGCATTCACTTTATTAAGATATTTTTATTATTTAAACATCATTTTAGGCTGCTAACTGGCAAACTGCTGTTTCTTGGTGTCATCCTTTTGTATGCTTTCCTGTTGTCATTTTTGGTGTAATGTGTATGTAAGTAGGGAGAGAGAACAAAAGTGACCTTTTATAAAGTACTTCTGCATCCTTTCCAAGGGTGCAATTCTTCTGTTTACTCATACTGTGATTCAAATTCTATGAATTGCAGTCAAGTTCTGTTCAGTGCAAATAAAGATGTGTTGGTCTGAGCCTAAACTAATTGGTTTATATTTAGAAAAACCCCTCCAAAATAAATACCCTCCCCTCTTCTGTATTGATTACATTTGCGGACTGACATTAATGTGGGTGTGCCACATAAAATGAATAATTTAGTGTATGAGTTAATTCATCATTTATAAATACGCATTCTTCTTACGAAAATAGAGAATATTTCCTTGTAGTTGATTTGTCCCATACTGAAATGAAAGAACAATAGTGGTACCCTTGTTTAAATTTAATTTTTCCCTCTTTGTATGTTTTTCATTCTGAGTAGTTTTGAGTATTATGGATGCAGTTGCACACTTTAAGTAATTGGGGTGTTTTGTTGTGTGCCTGTATTTTCCCTTACGGAGAAGTGTTGCAGTGTTCTTGGACTTGCTTCAGCTGTTGTTGGAGCTGGAGAGTGCAGTGGGCATACACCTGGCAGAGCAAGGATACTGCCAGTTGAATTGGCTACTCAGCTTTGCAGTTGTCTTGCTCACTAAACCTCAGCAGTATTATTAACAGAAGAAGAAAACATCCAGAATATTCGATAATTTGTTTTTAATGAAGCCCTATACTTTTTTAGGAAGTGTTAGATATTAATGATTTTCATTTTCCTCCCTTGTGGTGAGTGTAATGTTGTCATGATAGTTTGGCTGTTGCATTTGAGTGTTGTTGTTGAATATTATGATGGATTAGACACTTCCAAAGGTAAATGCATCATAGTCTTGATTTTTCTAATCCATCACTGTTTCAGGCAAATGTTTTTCAGCTTGTCCTACTCTTGCTGTAGATGGAAATGTGCAGCTTGCTGTTTGATGGATTAAGGGAATGATTAAGTCCATGAGCAGAGTGTATGCTGGTGGGGTCTGGATATGTACAGTGTGGTTCTCATATTTGTGCCCTGTGGATGCGTCTGTATCCCTGAGTGAAGGGATCAGCTTATGGTGCTCGAGCCTCTCCCGTGTGCCCCGAGCCTGCTCTTCTCTGCTGCAGGCTCGATGGCTTCCTCTGTTTCAGCTCTGTTCTCCTGTGCTGGGGACACGTTGGGCCATGTTTGGGAGAGGGAACGTGGGATTCTCTGGAGGGGTGATGCCAGGAGCCCGCGGGGCTGTCAGGCACTGCCTGTCTGGAAAGTGCCTTCAGGCTGACTGAGCCACCTATGGATGGACAGGCTGGTACAGACCACCAGAGCTCCCAGCCTGTGTGTCGCAGTCACACACAGAGAGTTTTCTTCATGTCCCTTCATCTGGTTCTCATAAGTGACATCCAAATTCCCTCCCTGCTGGAGAGAAATACTGTCTTTGTCAGCTAAAAACCTCAAGTTACACTTTCATCTCTTTCTGTTTATGGATTTTATGTTTTTTTTCAGAATGCCTCTGCACATGGTTTGTTGGTTTGAGGTATTTTGCCTTCCTACGTTTTGTTTTCTTGCTCTGTATTAGGAGGGTGATGTTGGTTAACAGGAGTTTGTACGTCAGTGGGGCTATTTACTAGAATGTTGTTAATTTATTGTACTAGAGGAGGGAAAATATGAGCAAAAATAATTTGTTTGCAGTCTCAGAAAGCTAAAAGCTTTTGGACTGGAAAGATATCTTTTGGACCGCTGCAGCTGTAGGAAAATTGCTTTAAATTGAAATGTTAAATTTGGTGGAATTTGATTAGTTAGCACAAAACAATTTCAAATCTCACCCTTAAAATCAGTGGGAAGTTATGTTTTGTTTTTCTTTTTTTCTGTGTATTAAACTTTGCTTTGGAGAACAAGTAACTTCTTTGTTTCAGAACATGCAAATTATGTGGAAGTGCAATAATTCTGTGCTACAGAAGCACTGCATAGGAATATTTCCACATAACTAGGATAAAATATTCAGCATGTTTGAGAAGAAAGAACCTTTTGGAAATCTTTGGTAAGGGAAAATATTACTTATAAGATGCATTTTGAATACATAAATACTTTTTCTATATCACGTGCCACCAGCTTTAAAATCTTGATGGTGTGAGTAGATGGTCAAGCTGGGCTTGGGGGTTGCAGTGTTGGGCAGATGGAGCTGCATCTGAGAGTGCAGTGGTGTCTTCCTGGGGAATGCGAACAGGCTCTAAAGCCTCTCTTAGGAGGAGGAACACTGTAATGTTATCAGCAATGTTGTGTTGTAAATTGAAAACAAGTAACTGAAAGCACATTGTAAAGAGACAGATGATTCAAATAACTCAGAGAACATTTTTTAATGTTAGTAATCAGCAAACCACAGAGAAACTCTGTGATCAGAGTTCTGATTTTTCAGTAAACGGGAAAGCATAGTCAAGGGTAATCCATCTTCTGTTCACTTAACGTGTCTTTCCTTAGCTATACTTCTTACCAGTTTATTTAAAGAAAAAGGTTTTCTATATGTGTGTACTATTAAATAAATGTCAAAACAGAAACTTAAGAGCTTTGTAGCTTCTTGGAAGTTTCTCTCTTCTGCAGTAGTACTTCATAAAATCTCAGAAAATTTTCTTAAAAACAAATTGTTTGAAAAATAAGCATTTAGGCAACATGGTAACAGTGGCTAGCTGAAAGTAAAATGCAGCCTGTTTTCATTATTTTTATACCATTGCAGCAGCTATGCTTTCTTCACTTTGTTTTTTTTTTTGTAGCAGAAAAAGTCTCTTATTGATTTGTGGTGTGTTTCTAACCTTTTTTAAGTTTATGCGTGGTATTTTCATAAGGTATGAGCGTCAGTTTTCCTGCCCAATGAAAAAGAATAAATCTTGGGTGGGTAACATTTTCATTCTGTGTTGCGTGATACAGATTTTTTTTTTAATCCTTGATCCAATTTAGATTAGAACATTACATTATGTAAAGAAGGCATAAAATATTCTTTATTGGGTTTGTTACAAAAAGAGAAAAATTAAACTGTGAACAGTATCTGTATAACAAAGTTAAACAGGCTTGGAATCATAAGGTTATTGAAAAGTGGGATGTAACTCTCAAGAGATCTTCCTTTGTGTCAGATTCTCCTCCTTGAACTAGCAGATGACACGAAGTCTTCCAGGACAGTTCTGTCCTCAGCCTTGCTCCTGGCAGCTGTTCCTGCGGGCAAAGGGTGAGCAGGCTGTAGGCTGAGTGAAGCTTCCTGGAGGGGGTGGTGGTGCTTGACTTGCTGTTCAGGGAAGTATCTATAGCAGTAGTGTTAGAGGCATCTATGTAAATGCTTAAATACTGCATATACCCTTTTCATGTCCTTTGAAATTTGGTTTGGGTTTTTTTGTCATCTTTCATCTACTGTGAAGACATTTAAGTATTGTGGTTCAGCATCTACTGAGAGTCTACTAGTGTTAGGAGCCCTAGAGTAGTTCTGTCTTTTCTTGTAAGAATTATGGCCCCTTCAGGATAGACAAGGTTGAAGACAAATGCTACATGATAGCTTTTGTGGGAAAATTGCAAGGAACCTTGCTACAATAATTGGATGAAAGTATTTTTATAGATTGAAGTGCAGATGGACAAGGACTTGCTTCAGAGGCTTCAAAAATTGTCAAAGCGTGATACAGCATGGTCCTTTTCTTCTGGAGAGTTTGAGTGTTTTGAGGTGGAGAGGGTCTTCATTCTGTCTAAGAATGACTTTTAGGCTTATTTTATCAGGAAAATAAGACCGGTGTCAAACCAGACGCAGAACAGAAGGTGGTGTGTGCTGGAATTAGGAATCAACATTGTCTATGTCAGTGTTTTCTGAAAGTGTCTCACTGCCTTGACAGTTTGTATAACAACCTATTAAAAATGTTGTGGTAGTTATGTTTAAAAAGGCAGTGGTCAAATGAAGGATAATGACATTAGTACTGATTGTTTTTCAATTTGAAATGTTTGAATTTAAAATACATTTAGTTTTTTATCAGAGAAGAAATGTTTTAAGATCCATGTTTCCTCATGCTAAAAGGCAATTCCTGGTGGCCTGCTTGACTTCTTTGCTGCATGATAAAAGTGTTCATACTGACATATGTAGAGAACTCCGAGAATTTGAGCGTACCTCTTTTTAAGCATTAAATCTGTAGGATTTGAAAATTAAAAAAACAGCTTCAGAGGTGTGCATACTATTGCCAGCTTACAGTGACTGGAGCTGAGGCAACACCGCTGAGACAGGCAGCCCAGCACCCATTTGGTGCTGGCCACGGGGCTTTGCTTGTGCCCTATCCTGTGCCTGCATGTGAGCACAAAACTAACTGTGCTCATGTACCAAGCTTTATGGGAGGCCTGATCTTGTTACTGCGAACCAACAACTACTGTAATCCTTGTGTTTGCCCATCTATTAATCTTGAAACTGCGGGGAAAACTGTTACGCCTTCATATGCACTGTTTGGAAAGCTTAAATAGAAGGCAAGTGACACAAAGTAATTCCAATGTAGAAAAATTGTGAAGTAATAAACATATATAAGAACAGATAAGAATATATAGAAGCTGGTAAATAATGGTGTGATACAAATAGTGGGGGAAAAAAATCAGAATATATTTTCATATGGAAGTGTTGGTCTCTAAGGAGACTCCTTGCTAGAGCTGTGTGTGCACAGGAGGCTTTACCAAGCAGGCACTTTTAGGTGTTGCTGTTAATACAGACAGAGGTGAAATATAAAATATGATGTAATAAATAGAAGGTGGGTTTAAAAATAGCATGTAGAGGTATAATACTTGTCACTGTTTTAAAATGGTAATTTAACTGCAAAACATAATTATCTAAAGAAGTACATGCTGCTGAACGGGGGTTGCACGGCAGCGCGTTTAGAAAAGCACAGTGACTGTCTTGGCAGCCGAGCCTTGACTCCAGCTCAGGGTGCCATTGTCACAGCTCCAGTTCGTCCCGGTGGCTTGTCCTTAGCTGCAGTCAGGTGCTGTGGTGATGCCAAATGCATCTTACTGCCATGGAAATAGTGAAACTGTATCAATTCTTTAACTTTGCGTGAATACAATAATGCAGGGGTTGGGTATGTTTGCAAATGGTGAGTTGTCCTGAGGGGTGAAGCAGTTTATGTTAATGGTCCTTGCCCTACAGGAATCATGTAGTGAAAGGGTAGTCCCTAAACGGCTTAGCTAGCATGTGTTACTTGCACTGACATACTGAATGTATGAGTTAAATGTAATTTAATTTCAAATCCTGAAGTTGAAAAGGTTTATAACAGTTTCTTCCTCATGCTATGGTACTTTATAACATCTTTGTCTTTTTCTAGCATTAAGAAAAGTGTTTCTGTAATGTTAATTAGCTAGTAACTGCTGTTTTCAGTGTGCTTTAATTACTGTATGTTGCTTGATTATATGTTATGAAATAAACTTAAGGTTATTCTAGATTGTTAAACGGTGAGCTGATATATAACTACTGTGCTTAAGACAAGATTTTTCAGATACTGTGATGGGGATATTGGGAAGAGGAAAAGCTAAAAGTGCAGTTTCATTCTTAGTATGTGAAGACAATTTTAAGAATTGCCTCCTAGATTTTAAAATTACTATTTATGAGCAATATCTGGTAAAATACCATGAAAATATGTTGAATCATAACTGCATAATCATAGAATAGGTTGTAAAGATGTAACACTTGAATGATTTGCATGTGTGTTACTAATAGACATCCCTTGCTGACAGTCTAATTGTTCAATGCAAGATACTTATCATTTACTATTACTAAAGAATTTTTTAAAAATGCTCCAGTTCAAGTTACATTTAGCAGTAGCTACATTGCCAAATTACATGTGTGCACATATAAGTGGAGTGTTACTACAATGACAGTTGTACTTTTTAATGAGCAAGTGTTTTAAATGACTTTGCTCGTGGGCAGTTTTATTTTCAATTTCAGCTAAAACAAGCACCAAATGAGAGGCTGTATGTAGTGGTTATGTGCAGTAAACAGACAAAAAGTAAGTTAAGCTTTATAGATGACTTAAAACTTCTCGTAACAAAGATATTTAATTGCTTTCCATTTTAAAATAAAGAAGTTGAAATTTTTTTTACTAAAATTTTGAGTATTGTAAAATGTATCCTGTAATTTCTTTTTCTCCTTTAAAAAGATACTTGCAGTAGTATTTATGTTGGCTATTGATGTAACTAATCTAGCACTGGAAACCACTAAGAATTTTAATATTGTTCATGTATAATTGCCATAATCTCTGGTCTTTGCAGGAGATGGTACTTTGCATACTCAAGAGGGTTTTTTCATGGTTTTGTTTCTCAGATTGCTAGAATAAAATCCATACTTGTTTCAATTGATTTTAAATAGAAAAAAACAGTTTACATTTTCAGTTGATGCATAACTTTTTCATTTAGTTTGTTATATCTTGAATTCTAACTTCATCCTTTGTTAAATTTTGTGGTTATGTTCACATACTTCCACTTGGATCTTCAAGTACAACGTAAGCTGATCACAAGCTAACTTTGCAATGGTGCAACATATATGGAGATAAATCCTGTATATGAAGATAAATCCAGTTTATTCCTCCAAAGATTTTCATCATTTCTTTTACAGAAAGGTTTTTGAAATTGCTTTCCCAAAAGATGAACTCTCAGTATAGCACCCATCAACAAATCATTATATTCAAGGTATTTTAGTGTTATGGGCTTTTTTGATAAGTTTCTAATTTTTGAAGAGTTCTTCTTTGAAGTAGAGTGAAAGTAGGGCCCAACAGTGTCGATACTAAGAGCATAAGGTCAGTTGACAGGGGGTTGGTTGTTTTTTCCCTGTAACATAATAAAATGTGGCATTTTAAGTGCTGTAGAGCGGGTCTCAATTGTGGCCACTCTTGCAGTTAAGTAACTACTTCTGGACACTGAAGATGCATTTTTTTCATTCAAAGAAAGTAAAACAATTAAGTCTTCCTTCCTCTACAAATGTTATAAAATGTAACATACATGTTAATTTCCCTTATTTCACTATTCAGAGTGGGCTCTGGGGCTTTGATTCAGGTGGGGCCTTCTGTTGTTGCTTTTAAGTTTAATGGATTTTACAGCAGTTGTTTTTTTAAGTGTCAAAATCTTACTGTCAAGTCACTAAAGGGCAATTTTAATTTTTTTTTTAAGTAAATGTACTGCTGATTGTGTTAAATGCTATTAGTGGCATTTTTGTATGGAAAGTTGGAAGTTTTCTGTATTCTTTAGTCACCAGATAACTACATTTAAATAACGTAGTAGTGTGTGGCAGTGTATAGCTGAGATTTTAAACATTTGAATTTAACTTTTATTTAAGGTTGATAAATATGAAAGAATCAACCTGGGCTTTTAGGTGAAAATATTTTCAAATTTAAAGCCTTTGTGCCCCTGATGAGATTATTTCAGTGGTTGTCCGAAACACTTAGGGGAAGGGAAATGTTTCTCTAACTCCAAACAGAGGGAATTCAGTTGAGAATTGTGAACAGAGGGAAAAAACCCCCAACTTTAAACACTCCTCTGATTATCGTGAGACTGAGCTTTGCTTCAAGATTTTAGCCAATGCTGTGTTTTCATAATTTAATTGGTATTTATTTTCTGAGAAGTAGTAAGTGATTTGGCTTTCTTAGAAGATGCCTATAATGAACTGGATCTATCAATAAGTAACTCATTTGCAGCATTATTGTACTCAGTCATGAGAAGTTTAATTGCAGTTTGCGTCCATCATTTTTCTTGACAGCTATTGGAAATAATGTGGTAGATTTGGATTTATACTGACTTTCAAGAAGCAGATATTTGTTCAAAAGCAGTCGGGGAGTGCAAAGATCCGTGCCAATATTCAGAATTCGTATTTCCCTTGAATGGAAGGTTGTGATAAAATGGTACATGGTGTGTTTTCATTGCCTGTTGAAAGACTTTCATGCAGTTAAAATAAGCATTTTGATGGTGGTTGAATTAAGAGTTTTTGTCAGTCTCTTCTCATCATGGATGATTAGACTAAAACGTCTGCTTGTCTTGACTTGAGATCACCACAGCTTCAGATAACATGCTTTGTGATTGAAGGTCGAAATATTTTGAATTCTAATAGGCTGCCAGATGAATTGCTTGAAATAGACTGTAAAATTTCAAGGCTTCCTTTTCCATCTGCTGTGAAAAGAACCATTGGGAATGGTTGAGCTTGATGATCATAGAATTACGGGATGGTGATTCTAAAACCCTCAAAGGGAAGTTGCTATGGAGATCTAGTTCCAAACTGTGAAATGATTCACCTCTGAAAGGCTTCAGGGTCTGAGAAGCTGAACACATCATTGTTCAGGTGGTCATTGGTTAGGAAATTGCTGGTGCCTGTGTAATCAGCACTCCTGTGGTAGTTAACGATCTAAAAAGGTTTGTTCTGAATGATGTGGGACAACAGCAATGTGCATAAGATGGCTTCTCTCAATCGTAGTTTGCTCAGCCTGGTGCTTGTAAAAATACAGTGAGCTAAATGGCAGAGAAACGAACTGCTTCACTGAGGAGGTCTTTTAGAAACAAAATTCTTTTCTGTGATGGATTTGACATCTAAAGTGAAAGGAGAAGAACTGTTTCAGCTTAAAAAGCTATGGTTGGATGTTGCAAAAGTACCGTATTTATATATTTGTTTTGCAAGGAGCAGAACAGTGGGGCTGTGTATTTGTATTTGCTTGCAGGCTAAAAGAGTAGTACAGTTGGAAATGAAGATTTCTGCCAATCACACCTTGGGAACGTAAAGGAGTAGCCTTGATATGTTCATATTGCCCCCCTCCCCCTTCCCCCTAATCTTAGGACCTACAAGACACACTGCTTTGGCAATCATGGAAAAACCCCACCCTGTATATCCAGGATTCAAATTAATCAAAGCATATGTTTTCTTTCTTAGTTTCTAATTTATTTGCATGTTTTCAGGGATAGGAAAAGGGAGTAACTGGCTGATGTTTGCATAGATGTATAAAACAGTGCTTTTTGTTGACTGTTGCTAATATTTGCCAGCAGATTCTTCAATTACTTGAAAACACCAACATGCATACAAGGAATATAATGTACTTTTCCCAAGATGGGCAGAAGTCACTTGCTCAGTGCACGTGTAGTAAGTGACTATAGCTGTCTGTACCTTATCAACTTAAAACATTTGCTTGACCATATGAACTTCAAATAAAGAAGTTTGTGTTATTCTTTTATGCTGTTCAGTATCACCATTGTCACAACCCCTTAACACAATCTCTTACTGTGTTTTAGTAAAGAAGACACCAGTGGCTACTAGGTGGTGCCAGATAGTTACAGAACACAACTGACGTGTTCCACAATGCAGCTGCCATTAAAGTAAAACACAGCTAAAAAGCAAAGGAAATGTTTGAGGGCTAGGGATTTTTTTACTAAAACACTGTACAAAATGAGCTCTGTGCTTCCTACATAATGGGCCAGGCAATCTATAGCAAGCAATGTGTAGGGTTTTTGTTGGGATGTTGTTTTAATCGTTACAAGGAAAAGACTAATATGCAAAGTAAAATATTAGTATTGAATTTTATCTGGTTAACTGCTACGTTAAGATTTGAAGATGGAACAAGAAATATTGCAAAACCTTGTTATCAAGTTCAGCTTCTCAGCTAAGATGCAAATTATGTTTTGCCTTTTGTTTTCAGTGTTTCACATTCTGTTCTAAAAAGATCATTTGATATTTCTTGTGACTCTAAGCCTGTACGGTTGTGTTACTTGTGACATCAGCTTTAATTTGTTGAAAAATAAACATGGCATATGAAAAATAATAAGCTCTTAGGCAGCTAATGATATATTTTATTCACTTAGCAACACAACAGTTCATTAGGACAGCACTGATAAAACAGTTTTTACTGATTTAAATCTTTATCAACTCTCATTTTTGTTATACATTGGCTGGTTATACATTCCCTCAAGTGTGTTTACTCCCTCATACCTCCATTATGCAATGAAATAGATCCTCAAAGGAGAAACATTCAGATATGAAGAATAAGGTTCTTTGTTAACACATGATGGACAGAGTTTACAACTCGTTATAAATACCATTCTTCTAAACACTCTCTTACTCTTTTGGTAAATAGTGACTGACTGTAAACATAGCCCTTTTTCTTTTTCCTCTACTCTGTCTATTTCTATAACCCATTTTTTATAGCATTTTTGTAAGGCACAGCAAGAAGTTTTGACAGTTTTGTAGTGCCTTTTTTATCATAATGAAAACATCATTTAAGGTTTTGTAATGCTTTGAAACTGCTTGGATAACTAACTTCTTGTAGCTGAAAACTTGTCCTTACTGAGTTTTGTCTAGATATTTGTATAGCTTAAGTTATTGCTTTAAATATTTTTGAAGAGAAGTTGCTGTATTGAAACCATTTTATACCCTTTGTTGTGGGTTCCAGGAGGGTTGTAGCTTTGCGTTCTGTGCTGAACTGAACTGCTCATTCTCTGTTATTTTGTAAAGACTAGTAATCCTCCACATTGTGGAGGAATGCAGAGCAGGGAGTTGAGCTGTCCCTGCCCAGGAGCCAGAGTGGGCTCACTGGAGTTTAGTGGTGCTCACTTTGTGGGTATCCAGAGTGGTGCAGTAGGAGTACAGTCGTGGTAACCACTCAGTTGTGCTATAGCAGACCCAGTAAAACTTCAGGGCTCAAGTGGGTTTTTTTATATTTCTGTATCTTAGACATAGTCAATCTGTGACCCAGATAAATAGTCCATGAAAAATTAAATTTTTTCCTGTATATCTGACCATTCAAGGCCAGATAAAACTGCCCTGTGGATTTCTGCTGATGGCTGGTAGTTGCTGTTCATGATCTCTGTGGATATGTTGTCTTAAAAACACAGTTATTGGTACCATTTTTATTTTGTTGTTTCATGGCCCCTAGAGATTCCAGTTAAGACTGACACCATAGAGCTTGGCACTGCATATTCCTGAAGAGAAGACCTGGATGACTGACCTTTAGAAAAAAAGGAGTAAAATGCAGCACAGAGATATGGTGTTGGTGGAAGGTCTAAGAATACACAGTTACACGTATAGGCATTGCTTCTACTTTGCAGTTTCTGCTGGGAACCATGTTTTTTTTACAGTGTAGATATTGTCAGGTTTGCAAATACATGAGTTCCAGTCCACTTTTGAGCAGGAAAGTTACCAGGATATACAGTACACAGGGGCATGTTAAAATCCATGTTACAGTCCTGTTTGTGGCCAGGCCTTCTGTGTGCAGTGTTCTTGCCAGGGAGAGTGACTCCGTGGAGACTCCCCCTTGCTCCTGTTTACTTCTCTTTTCATGACTTAGACATGCAAAGGAAGGTTTTCAGTCATTAGAACAGAAAGTAACATACAACAGAGCATGACTGAGCTCAGGGTGGCAAGAGCACTCTTCACTGAAGCAAACGTTGCCCTTCTTCATCACCCTTTAGGCTTTTGAACATTTTGTGGTGGTCCAGGCAAGGTTCCAAATTTCCCCCTCTTTCCAATTAACACAGATGAAGTTTGTAAAAGTTGGAACGGAGAGACTGGTTTTTCTCCTAAGAAATTCTTGTTTTAAACAATTTATGTGGTATGTCAGCCATCTCAAGAAGTTTTACATCGAGTGCGGCCCTTCCTGGTGTGTTCTGGTAGAGAGTCTGTGTGAGTGACCACGTGCTGTGATCCCGGGCAACTTGTGCTGCAAGAAGGGAAATTAAAGAGTGTCCCAAGCACCATTTGGGGGACAGTGCAGTGATAGTGTTTAAAACATGTGATCATGGGCAGTCAGAGCAAGCCCTTGGCAAACAGAGGCACAAAGGGCTCAAAGATTTATTCCTTCAGCTGTCAAATAATGTCCTGTACCCAGTATGACCAGCTTAATAGCAAATCTTAGCAGGTATTATGTTTTGCCTGCGGAGTGTTGACTACATCCTAGTGGTGCCAGGATGAAAGAGCAATGGCAGGTAAACGCATTTTACATTTGAAGTAAATCACTAACATTTGTCAGACAGACTCAAGAGTGAGAAGTCTGGAGCAGGATTTTACAGATTGGAGTGGCTGTCTTGGTATCAACTTTTCTCTGTTCAAACTGCTTCCATCAGGAACTGGATTGTGGCTTCTTCTGCCAAATCTCCTGTCCTGAAGTGAATTGCTTTGCCTCAGTGTTTCCCGGGGAGGTGATAATTCTCTTCTCTGACCTTGTGCAGTACTCGCTTGATGAGTACTTTTATGCAAATGTAAATTCTGTGTATGCTTAAGAAGTTGATTCTACAGTCAGTTAGAATCCTGTATTGCTGCTCCAGGCTCTCATTGTGTGTCTGCCGGTGCAGAAATAGACATGGCCTTTTTTTGTCAAATACTCCTCATAGATTGGATATTGAAAGGACTGCCATTCAGACACTGTTTCAGACTTTTGGGGAGGGGTGCTTGATTTGCTGTCTCCTGACTGGTGTGGTATTAGGGCTCAGCAGGGTAAATGGAGCTGCTTGTCATTTATATAGGTAAGTAACGAATTAAGTCCTAATACCGCACCAGTCAGGAGAGCCCAAAGCAGCTGCTTTTGCCATCCTGTGTCCGTGTAGCCATATGGTGCACATAAACTGCAGTGTTGTGTTCAAAGTCAATAATGCTGCAACGAATATTCTGAGCTGGCTTTTTGTTGCTAAAAATCAGCTAAACTTGAGAAGGAAAACAAGTGTTTTAAATGCGAATTAAAACCTTTTCTTATATTTTTATGGTGCAGGTACAACAAAATAATTATTGCCACAGTGACTGCTTGCATTTAAAATAAATTTATACATATTATTTAAAAAAAAATCTAGTTAACTTTAAAATATGTAAGTTTTCTTGTCATTTAGGGTTCTGTGAAGCTGATCATCAAGAGGGTTGCAAATCATTGGCGGTTTCTATTTTCAGAGTTCTACATCCCAGAGTAATTTGCTTTAATTTCACCCAATTTAACCTATACTTCACACCATCACCATTCAGCTTTAATAGCTATGTTCTGTGCATAAGAAAAGCAGATAAATGTCCACAATTAGACTGCAAGTGATTACAACTAGTTAGGGCTTTATGAAGACAAAACTTAAGGGGCTGTAGCACAAAACAAAGCTACAAAAGATGTCTGAAAAAATTGTTTCTTCAGAAGTCAAGGTTTACTACTGCGTTTTATTTAATGTTTTTTGTACTTGATTTTGCTTATGTTGAAGATGTAGGCAGGTGCACCTTCTTCAATTGAAAATTACTCTGCTTAAAGAATATTAGGTTTGTGTTACAGGTGATTAATTTCACTTGAAATTAGTTAGCAAGGGAAAACATGCTAAACCTACTTTATTTGTTGACTCTGATAACATGTGCTATGTTTAAGAAGCTGTAAAATGTTGACTCTGGTGATACTATTTTGTCTTTCTAATAAATAAATATGGATAGTAAAATGTACTATCACCAAAGTTTAGTACATTCTGTAATGTTAAATGTACCTGCGCTTCAGTCAGAAGTAGCAGTATCTTTTACTGTTTAAATCTTCACAATACTGATGATAGCATGTCAACCCAGTATAAATATAGATATTATTTATAATTCAGTGTTTTTTTGACACTTGTATTCTTGTTTCTTGATAGCTCAAAGAAATACTTTGCTTTCAGCTCCCCACCCAAGTTACCATTTTTTATTTCCTTTTGTTCTCTTCCCCATTCCCGCCAGTGAGTGACCAGATAGATATTATTGCTCATCCGTTTCAGGGCTCATGGCAGGGGTGTGTGTGTGTGTGTTGTGATGGGCCACATCAGTCTAAGACGAACAGCTCTTTTTGATAAGTCATGAATGTGTGTGGGAGAGGAGGTGCAAGTATCAATTATTGTCTAGGTCTGGTTTTTGGTGGTGTTATTTAACATTCACTTACGGCTTATTGACAAAAAGTGCTGGTCATTATCCTAAATATCGATGGGAGTTTCAGTTTGTGATGCAGTTCGGATTCTGATCAATATCAAAAATTGTAAATACCCCTCTTAATTACAGCATAACATTTACCAATGCAGTTGCTTACATTTTGTAAATGAATACAAGATGCCAAAATGCTGTTATGTGGAGCTTACTATTAGCCAAATATTTGGTTCCATTTAACTTTAAAGGTAAGGATAATTAGAGAAATGAAGTGACATATATATCAAATATAAATTAACCTTGACACTATTAAATAATTTCCATAATTGCAATTCCAAACAGAATAAGATTAGTGGTAGTATTTTGGTTTGGATTTTAGCATCTCAGCAGCAGTTTGGAGCAGATAGAAACAATAAGGTTTAGGCTATAGGCAGCTTCTTCCTTTTTGTGTCAAACTAGTTTTATATGCTACATCATAAAACTTTCAGTCCAATCAGCAACTACATTTAAATACTGCAAATTGTGGCAGCAAAACAATAATTCTGCTGATTAGCCCCTTTCCATTTCTTGTAAGTGAACTGTTTATGCTGTTGAGTACCTTTTGAAAAAAGAAAAAGCCAAAACAGCCTTGATTAGTCAAGGAGTAATTGGATGACTTGATTTTAGCAAGAGAATGAATTGGTTGATGATAGCCTGTAACTAAGTGTAGTGGTTCTGTTCAGATGAATACATAACATACAGTCATCAGATCTTGACAGGTATAACATAAGCAATGCAAAAATTTCTGGAGGCTGAGAGGTAAATTTTATCAAAGAATTTTGAAGCCGATTCTTGAAAGAAATGGGAAGAAACGTGCATGCCATTAGATGATGCTGTTTAAAACGTGGCATTTGTTACTGCTGTGCCAAAGACATATTGATGTGCTGTTGCTTTTGCGTGTGAAGAGCAGATCTAGTCTGTGTGTCCTGGCTGCCATCAAGTCCTGACAAATACACAGTTCCTGCACTTCCTCAGTTTAAAACCAAAGTCAGGTTGCACATCTTCTCCAGACATTTGTTCTGATTTCTGCACCTTTTTTTTATCTAGTGTCATTTGAAAGCAAAGTGCAGAATCAGCTATCACTGCATTACATCTTTAATACCATTTAAAAAATATTTTTGGGCTTGCCACACTTGGATGCAAACAGCCCAGATAAAGTTCTTAGACAAAGATAAATCCTTCCCTGAAACTGAAGAATATTTCAAGTTTTAACTTACTGAAGAGGGAGCTGGATGTGGCAAGTGATAATTTCCAAACTCGTCATTTCTAGTAACTTCAGGTTAAATAATTATTTGGGGGCTGTTAGATTGCAAAAATGAGTTCTGCTGCTGCATTATGCCTCACTATTTTCCTGTCTAAATACCTGCATAGGTTTAATAGCAGTATCTGGATGCCACTAAAACATTATAGGAATTTACCACAGCAGATGTTTACTTACAGTGAGCCTGATGTTTTGAACTCTATTATCTTTGTTCTTTTACAGGGTGTCAGGGTTGTATCTTTAAAGCTAGAGTGCAAATCCATCAGCATGTTAAGGGAGATGATTTGAGAAAAGGTTTATGGCTAGGACAGATGTGGTTTCTGTCCAACTTGCTTTTGACAAACTTCAGATAAAATTATAGTTTACCTTTGGTGGGATATGCAAGACACCAGAGAAGTTATAATCAGATTTTTAAATAATGAAATTAGTGGTTAGGGTCTCCCAGTTGACCTTCCTGTCCTGCTGTATGATTAGCTTAGTTGTTGACAAACAGGTGCTTCCTTGGGGAGATTCTTGAGTAAGTCTGTTTTATGTATGTATTTTTCCCTCCCCATGTGGTAAATTGATCCCTTTTTCTGTTCCACAGCTATGACATAGTTCCTTGTAGTAGGAAAAGGGCAGGTTTGGAGCACAGGCAGTGTGACTTTGGGAAGCAGTCAAAAGTAACGTAGTGTAGTTTGGAAAGCCTGTGTCCTTCCGTTTTAAAAGCACATGCAGTAGATGAAGACAGGGAAAGAACAATGGATTTTCATTATATTCATTGGGAAAGGTCTTTGTTCATAGATCATACTGTCTTGAAAACACAGTGGTATGGCTAGTTTTGGAGATGTTAATATTAAATGTATTTTTAATTAGTATTATTTTTTAATAAATAAAACAACTAGTTAGATTGATCTGTTGTGTGTTGAAATTCCAAAATATCACAACATCTTTTTTTCAAGACAAATTTTTGAGCACAACTTTGAAAAAATTGATTTTTTAAATAAAAACTTTGACAGCTAGACCACTGAGCTCAGCAGTCAGTAGCCTGGCAGGTGTGAGCTGCTGCAGGGGACAGTGTGTGAACAGTTTCTGACCTTGGAAAGGTCCCTCCTCTTTACAGAAGTTGAACCCTCATTATGTCAATAAGAAGCCAGACATGTTGTGTTTGAAGTTCACCAAATTTAAACACAATTCATCATCAGAATGGGCTTTGCCTCTGACATGTGACCATGTTTGCCCTCTCTGTTCTTCTGCAACTGTCCCATTTATGTGCTTTGCTTCCTCACCTGGATGCCCTGTTTAGATAATTTTGGGAAACTGTTGCTCCTTCATTTTTCTAGCAAGCGCTCTCAAACTGTAATCAGCTTGAGATCAAAACAAGGTAGCCAGGTGTCTGTTTCTCCTTCTCCCCATTATTTTTCTCATTGATTCTTTTGTAATAAGAGATTGGTATCAGACAAGCCAATATGAGGATTTCCTTGTCAGTGTTTAGTTTTCATTTTACTTCTTCAATATCCATAAACAAGTTTTTTTTCCTGATACCCAAGACAATCTTATCTGTTCCTTCAGGAAAATTAAATTCTCATTTGTTTGCTGTCATCTTTCATCTCAAGACCTACTTCTTATCTTCCCTGTTTCTTCCAATTCAGTGGGTTTTAGTTTCAACAGGCTGCTTCTCTACATAGTGCTTGATATTAACTGCTTATTCAGTGTTCATGGCCCATGTCCACCTTGTGTGTCTTGTTCTTGTACAGCTGTGGCACTGTCCGGCTAGGACAGTGATGTCGTTCTTAGTCCATTTGTTATAATTTAAAATAGAGCTTTCTCTGTCACTGCTGTGTATGCTGGAAAGCACATGGAGCTTTCGTACCATCCTGCCTAATGAGAGTTAAAGGCCTTGCTTGACAGAGGAATGTCATGCAAAGGCTGAGATAAAGTAATAAATAGCAATATATTGTTAATCTATTTCAGATAAGATTTGTAGATTAATATTATAGTTCTTATTTTCATCTCTGAAAGTTGCAAATAGTGTACCTATTTTCTTGTCTGTCCTATTTATTTAATCAGTTTTACAGCTCCATTTTTTCCTACCACTTTTCATTTTTATCTAGATGTTTTTTTAAGTCAGAGACTGGGTAAAATGTTATTCTAGTACTTTAACTTTGCTAATTTCTCACAGTTGTACCTTTTCCAAGAGATCTCATCTCTCGCCCAGAGTCTAATTCCTAAGTTTAGCACCGGTTCTGGTTTGCTGTGTCTGCATGTGGCTCTGCAGATAAGAGTGCAATTCCCTACAGTGGGAATGTGGCTCAGTGTGGTTTGTGCCAGCTCTTCACTGCAAAGCAAGCTGGAGGCTGCATAAGAGATTGTTCAAGATACATCCCATGTGGTCAGAGAATGATCTGCTTTAGGTTGTTGACTGAAGTGGACGTTGACAAACTGAACAAGAGATTGACAAATAAAGCTCAATGCCTGTTGCTTATCAAGAAGGATCTGGTTTGTTCTAAGATGTGGACATTAATGCCGGTTTGGTCCTCTGCATTTAGAAAATACCACTTCCTTTTTGACTTTCTGTGTCTAGTGGGAAGAGGTTTAAATTTCTCTTATCTAAGTGTTCCTGATAACTGAAGAAATAATAAAACCATGATAAATTTAATGGATAGCCTATCTGTTTAGAAGAGAAATGTCTGGCCTTTGTCAGCACGACTGTTAATAGGTTTTCTCCTTTTCAAGTTAGGAAAACATACTTTTCCTCTACACGTAGAATTGAAAATTGAAGCTCAAAATCCGCAGCTTTAATGGAATATTCTAGTGTTCGTTTCTTCCATGAGAAGAATCAAGCAACCTGGTGAGGAGGAGAGAAGGGTAAATTGTTGCCTCAAGTAGGAAATCATCAGCTCAGTAGAGGAGCTTTTTACCTGAGCAAGCAACCGCCTGTTGCCAGACAAGGGTCTCTTGTCATCGGTGTTGCCTTAATGAGCTGCAGGATGGCTGTGACACAGGCGTGACGGGAGGAGGAGGCTTGAAGAAAACTCTGGCAGAACACTGAGGTGCCCATGGATTGAGCCTTTAGTGGACTGAAAAGCGGGTGGAGGTGAAATGTATGGATTCAGTTTTATAGGGGTGGAAATATACTGAATTAATTAATGAAGAAAGAACTGGATTTTTTATGAAAATGATGTGAAGAAATGAAGGTAGTTGCTGGAGAAGTATTTTACTGTTGTTGAAGAATATGGAAAAGTATAACTAATATAAGCTGGTTTTTGTTGTTACCTAGTTCACCTTACACCTGCTTTTTCAGAAAAGCACCATTCTTCCTTAAGACCAAAACAAGCTGCTTACTTTAGTTTTTATTTTTGTGTTCTAAATGCCAGATCTTCGTAGTCATGGAGCTTTTCCCCTGCCTTTAACAGTGTGGAGGTTTTTGTTGTTTTTTAAACCATGGACACCAAATGCAGAAAGAAGATGTAAACAACTTGGGAATATATTATTTAGATGGTAATGGATGCTTTTTTCCTGATACAAGGAAGAAAGATAAACTTTTAGCTGCATAAATGCTACTTGTGTTGAGAAGGCAGGGCAAAAAGAGTTTTGGCTGGTCTGTGTGGTGACATCTTCCTATTTCCCCCTTTTTATTCAGTCTTTTCCTTGTAAATTAGAACAGAGCTGTTAAACCATCTTCTAGTATTTATTCATCTAAACAGCCCATGTCCCATTCAGTCAGGTGCACAGCTAAGTATTTATGGAAGACCAGGGCTCCAGTGTCTCTCCCTAATTGTGTGGCATTACTGTTGGCTACTGCAGTGAGTTTCCATTTGATGGAGCAGCCTGTTCTCCCATCACTGCCAGCATCATATGGCACTGATGATCTTTGGAGAGAAACAGGTAATGAGAGAGGAGGGAACTTACGGTAACCCCTGTTGTAAAGACTTTTCATAAGTTTATGTGAAAATAATTTTGACATTTGACTGTCAACATTTTAAACCTGTGTTCCATGTACTTTGATGCAAAATCTTTGTTGCTGAAACCACTGTTTTCAGCAAGTTGGAAGAAAAGATGAAGTTTAAGATGTGCTTGACAACAAAGAACTTTCTGTGTATCAGTTAAGGAATTGTTTGTTGTTTACCCTGTTTCCTATCTTTCTCAGTACAAGAAATGGCTTAGGCTTTTATTCCCTGTGTAAATAATCAGTTGTTTTTAATTTTGGTAATGTTAAAATAACATTATTTTTGTGATTGATTTCTCAGGTGTATCTTTAATGTTACAGGCTAGGAGTGCAAATAGTCTGAAAGTTAATCCAGGAAGAAGTAATAAACTGCTTTTAACCATTAATATTTTTACATTTAAAATAGGTATTGATTTTTTGGGGGTGGAGGGGGGGGGGTAGAATTTTTTTTGTGATGCTGCTTATCTGATAATTTGTATCCTAGTTGAATTATGCTGCCAGATTGTCATCTGAGGGGCATGAAGTCAGCACACATGCTTCAGTAATATCTGGTTGTTTTAACCTTATGTTTCCAGTTGGCAATTTGAAATTATGGCTTCAACTGCACTTTAAATATGTGATAATAGCATGTGTTTCTAATAAGGGCCAGCACCATTTTGTTCAGATAGTGTGAATGGTTGTCACTCATATATGACAAATGCACCTTCATCTGCTTCTTTGATGGCCCCCTAAAAACCATACCCTCAAATCAGGCAGATGAAATTAGCTGCTGTGTAAATTGTGTGTCTGAGTGGTTCATTATCTAATCACCGTCAGAACCACAGTGATAAAGTAGATTGAAACAGGGACGAGGTCTGCCAGATGATTTCAGGCCTTTTTTTCTAAGCCCCGTTTCCCTTGGAAACACTAAGAGTCATGCAGAACTTCAGAATTCTTTGTCTAGAACTTTTTTCTTAATGCATAAGATTGGTCAGCCAGTGAGGTCTGCCAGGGTGATTTGTAAGGTTTTCTTTCCGTGACTCTTGTAGGCATTGCTGTGTATTAAAATGTTCTCTGATGTTCAATTTAGTTGTTATGTTTGCTACTGACAGACACTGTTAAATACACTGTTACCTATTCTCCAGAAACTGCTGTAGCCTTATCCTTCCTAGAAGAAACTCTTCTGGATATGCCTGAAGTGCTCTCCTGAAATGGCAAAGTGCTATGCTTTGTATATATAAAGAGAGCTTTGGATTCTGGAGTTGGTTTGTAAATTAATGTACTAAAATAGTTTAATATAAAACATCGTGTGTCACACATGTACATGGGCAGTACGACAGACCTGCTGACTTTTTCATCTCCAACTCTTGTGACTCGTAGTAGTATGTTCTAAGTATATATTTCTTGTTTTTTTAGCTTAATAGGTAATTTAATTCTTCTTTTGTTTTAGGAGCATTTGAAGATGATGATATCACTCATGTTGAAGGAAGTGTAGATCCTGTTCGTGACATTGAAATAATACATGAAGAGCTCAGGCTTAAAGATGAGGAGCTGATCATGCAGAGCATAGACAAGCTTGAAAAAGTAGCTGTAAGAGGAGGAGACAAGAAATTAAAACCTGAATATGTAAGTACACAACCTGTAAAAGCAAATCATTAAGTACTCTCTGCATTTAATTGAAATATTTGTATTGTTTAGTTTTGTTATTGATCTCTCACATGTATAATGCAAAACACTACTACTATTTTTGTATGTTTTTAAAATTAATTATTTTTATGAGTTGAAAAATTACTAGAATGATTTGCTGTGTTGGCAGTGTAAGATTTCACAGATTAAGCCAGTTGTAACTTTTGAAATTTAACTGTTATTTTCTTGTTGACACAGCGTTAATAAGAATTGCCAATGCTTCATCAAACTTACATCAGCGTTTAGTTGCAAGTCCATCAGTCACTTCTGAATTACTCTTGTTGTTAAGTTCTACTGTCATGTTAATACTGGTATTCCTGTAGCCATCGAGTGTATTTTCTTGGTGTGATTGCACTTTGTGTCTTTCAGTACATGTTAAATAAAGATTGCTAGTTGAAATTAATTTTAAAATGTTGGTGTGGAAAGCTGCTTAAATTAGCTCAATTATCACAGGGTAGTAGTGGTGTTTCTTTGTAAATTAGAAATGTATAATAATTATCAACTTCCAAGTATGTTTTTGCAAATTGGTATTTTACTGCCACTTGACTTTTGAGTCTTCTACACTTTGCTAGTGGTCTAGTTATTAATTTTTATTTATTTCATTTATCTTCTATAAATACTTCAGGTGGTACATAAAAGACATTCTCTAATTATTACAGCAATTTATCAGTGTGGAAGTAGACTATTTATGCTGAGCAATTAAATAGTAAAAATACTGTTTTCTCCCATGGCTTTTTCAACAGCAAGTATCAAGAAAAACATTGTTACATTGATACTAGTGGGTTAATTTATCAGTATTGAAGTGTAGTGAATTTGTTTGGAAATGAATAGGAACTGAAAGTGAATGTCCCTCCAAAATGTTCAACTTCACAGTGCAGTGTTGAAAAGCACTTCTTTGGTAGGCTCTGTTGGTGAAGAATTAATCTTCGTCTGACTTGAAAAGTGTTTTATTCCCTGGTTGGTCTAAGCCAGAAAAAATATCTATTATTGGGTGATTTAAAGGCTTTCACATAAGTCCAGAATGAGAGAGAATGAGGTTGCTTCATTTCGGGTCTTGTCTGACACGTGAATGCAGCCCTGGGTACATGTCAGCAGTGATCTTAACATTTTACAAAAGGTTTCACATGTTTAGAGGAGCAGTGCAGCTTATGCCTGTGATTTCAAGTAGCATCCACAGTCTGACACCTTTTAATTTATCTTAAAAAAAGGCACAAAGCAAAAATCCTGTCCATAATGAATTCAAAGTTCAGCCTAAGGCTACATTTTACATTTGTATGAGATTATGAAAATGAGTATTGTGATGCTGCTCTGCCCCAGTTTTGAGCTTTTCTCGCTTACTTTCTTGTGTGTTTGTCTTTGGAAACATCTTTGCTCAGCTCCTTATGATGGAACATTCTTGTCAAGTTTTTCAGTGATTTGTATCACAATCTGTGTTCTTCCTATGCCATGAAAGAAGTTTGTCCTTTTGCGATTGCAGAGTCATAACTGAAGTGGCTTTAAATAAAATTTGTAATAATGATCATGTAACTGTAATAAGTGGTAGGTACAGTTATGGTTGTACAACAGAGTGGCTCTTATGCGTTTTTTAACTACAGAAAGTTGGTATGTGTTGGAAAA
The DNA here is from genome assembly GCF_047495875.1 of Pithys albifrons albifrons. Classification (NCBI taxonomy): domain Eukaryota; kingdom Metazoa; phylum Chordata; class Aves; order Passeriformes; family Thamnophilidae; genus Pithys; species Pithys albifrons. The sequence goes on along the minus strand of NC_092465.1, from coordinate 22,268,771 downwards.
CAGAAAATGTCAGATTATTCTCAAATCCAAGGGAAACAGTAAATAAAAACCTCAAATCTAGAAATGCAGTTTAAATTAATTAAAGAAAAATTTTAAATCTGCATTATTAATCTGTTTTTGCCCAGCTTCAGTTTCTCATCCATCTCTTTGCCTCTTCCTTCAGTCTTCTCACTATTACTTCATCTGTAGTTCACCTGTCAAATGACTTTGCCACCTTAAACTTCCTGTCATTCACTGGGGTTTTTTTAGTTCTTTTTTTTATGAACACACGAGGTTCTTGAAGTCATGTTGCTTCACCAGTTCTGTTCTCAGTAACAGCTGTTACACATGACCAGTCTCAGCTGAGTTTGTCAACAACAATAGAGGTTTCAAAGGCATTACATTCTTTTGTCTAATGGGAAGGGGTAGCTGAAGAAAGGGAGGAGGCACAAATTAACGCTGCCCTTGAGACAAAGGCTGCAAATTGGAACTGTAGTCACTGGGGTTTCTCTTCAGGGAAGTGCTGTGGGGCATAGTGCCTGAGTCCTGCTGATCTTGGATTTTCTTGCTTGTCTTCCTTTGTGACCTGTGTGCTGAATTGTAAGGTAGACAGTAGGCCTTTGTAAAATGGACTTTTTTTACTGGTAAGAGCCTGTGAAAGCTCTGCCTGGTTACTTTTCTGATAAATCAATCCTTAGGGCCAGTCACACACCTTCTATAGACAGAATTGTGTAGCTGTAAGATTGTAACAGCAATTCTTGTGCATTTCCAGCCACTGCTAGGTTTATTTAGATGTTCAGCCACGGGGTTGTGAGGCACTCCTGTACATTTTGCTTTACCTCTTTTCCTTTAATGTTTTGTGTTGCAGAGAAAGCCTGTGGTTGCATTCTGTACAGTGAACTGTGGGATTGACTGTGCAGTAAATGACTTACTGGTCTAGGAGGGAAACCATATGGGACTGGTGGAAAAAGCAGTTAAAGATGATGCCTACTCCTTAAAGTGATAGCCAAATGTTAGGAGTGTGTTGTGGCTGTTGGACCATCCTGCACTTCCCGAATCCATTGCATCCTGCAGTTCGCTTGTTGGCCAGAGTTCCCTGTCCAGCACAATCTGTAGTGTTTCTGTGCGGTTTGCAGCCACTGGTCAAGGCTTCCTCTTTCCAGGGCAGAAGAATCATTTAGAGATAGTACGGACTGAAATTAATACTTTTTATCCAAACAGGTTGTTTTCAAAAAGAAGGGAGGAGCAGATGGGACTGGGAAAGTACTTCTCAGGATTTGCCTTTTTAAGTTATTTCCTAGTATAATACATAGCCATTGCTGATACTCTGTTCTTACCATAGCAGAGGTGTGGAACAAACAGCTCTTGTCTGTGCTCTGAGTGTTCCCAGTCGTTCGACTTTCAGGAAAACTAGGAGGTTACAAGGGAAAAAACTTTGTATGTTGTTTTGATTTTGTTTTTACAGCCCAATGTTAAAATATTAGTCTATTTTTTTTAAATTGTTTTTTCCCCCATCCTTGGGAGCAATTTAAAGTGAACACACTTGAGAATTTCTTAAGAATTTTAGCTGGTTGAGAGTTGTAGAAGTAATTTGACTTACTTCCTGAGTATGAATTGTCTGCTTTAGAGGATTCTCTTTATCAATAAGCCTCCACAAGTGTAACCTGAAATCAGAGAACTGTAGTCTGAAATCTCCAAATAGTTTAGGAGGAAAAAAATAGAAAATTCACAGTGTGTCAGTCGACAGCACTTAAATCTGAGATTTGTATTTGATCACTCATTGTGTTATAACTTGTTAATTATTGGTTTTTCTCTGCTTAAGCCCACATTGCCTACAGTTGGTAAGTTAACCTTTGTGCAGTGACCTGGCTTTGCAGTTGAATGGTGTTAACTGTTCGTCCTGTCTCTGAGAATTGATTTCTCAATCCCTTGTCAGCAGAAATAAAATAGCCAACTGTTGTTAAGGAGCCACCAATGAAATAATTTTCAAGTTCTACTTAAAAATCAATGGCACAATATGGTCCAAGTTTAGCAATGTGGGATGTTGGCAAACTTCCTTTATGCATGCATTGTTGTCTGTTTTGTTTCCACTACCTGCTTAGAAATGACTGTCTGCTATTACTAAGGGTACTAGTCTTTCAGACGTAGTATACCTTTAAATATTATTTGGGCTATAACCTTCTTAAGAGATATTATAGAATAAAGTTACTCCTGTTATTTGCATCTATTAGAACAGTGCATATATGATTTCAGAAAGCAATCAGAGTAATTTTGTTTTTATGTTTTAAATCTTTCTGGTGCTGGTATCTGCAGAGACATGAGATAGATATTGAGTTAAACTTTATTATTAGCTTGTTATTCATCTGTTATTTTGGATAGCAGGAGATTTCAAAGTAAAATTCAAATATGTATGAATTTATAGATCAGAACATGCAAATTATAAAATTAGTTTAAAAAATATTTTTTCATTTACAGGAGTTTTCAGTCATGGAGAGAGAAGTCTTCAAGTTAGTATCATCTAATATAGTTAAGTGAACATGATTGCAGGATTCTTAACCATTACTCTTCCATGGTGATTCACTTCTAGTGCTTAGACACTGATATGCAACAGATACTCTTTCAGGGTCTTTGTCAGTGCATGAAATCTTAAATTCCAGCACAGAATAATTCTTTCAGCAGTGATATTGAGATTCATATATCCGACCACAAGAATATTATTTATAGTTGAGTTGATGCAGATTATTAATGTTAGTGATATGAAGACAAAATCATTAGGTCAGTGTCAATGTCAAGAGTGTTTGAGCTTCCAATTTTCAGTTGAACGGTGGCTTTTACAGTAGGTCATGATGAGTGTTCACTGCATTTGAACTTGGAGTGTTCACTTGAACAGGGTGCTTTCAAAAGTCGCGTGAGATACATAAATCTCATTGTGAAAATCAGTTTAAAAATAGGATTAGTTTTTCAAATCAAACACTTTTTGTAAATGCAAAAGTAATTGCAGTTATGAAAAGAGCTGTTAGAGACTCCTTTTTAATGTAGTGGCACCAGAACCATCTACTGCATATTCAACTTAAAAGAAAGGCATCAAGCTTTGTTTTGTTACTGCGATGGGTGATGAACTAATGATTGACACTTACACTCTGCCTGTGCTCATTGAATTTTTCAGCATTTATGTACTATGAGGAGTAAAGCAAAATATTCCTAATGATGTTTTAAGTAGCTTTAATTCCTTCTGCCCTCCTCCCTTACATTTAATGGCTCGGTCTTGTCCTGAAAATGCACTAACTGTTTGAGAGATATTTTTCTGTTCATAATTTCTTGTTAAAAATCACTGATACGCTGTGGGAGATAGTTCATGTACAACAGAGAGCTGCTAGATTCAGTTTCTTCTTATTACCAGTATATACAAGATGAAAATCTTTCCTTCCTGCAATATTCTGATGAATGGGATGGTGCCAAGCAGAATTCGCTGACCTCGTGCTGCAAGTGCCTGCCGGAGTTCTCACGGATGGATGAACTCTTATTTCCTCTAACTGATGATGTCAGTTGGGAATTTTCACCTTTCTTTCACTCCAAGTTGAAGATAAATACAGCAATGAATTGTGTAATCTTTTTTTTGCCAGTTTCTTTGGTCTCCTTTTGTGAGAGGAGAGTTTGAGAGGCCAGTTTCTTCCACTGGAGATGGGAAGAAAGGAGCAGCACACGCGTACACTGTTGACATACTTTCTGCCGATGGCTTTTACAATTACTAACTTAAATCATAGGGAATCAAGAAAATATTTAGATTCTTAATGCATATAATTATGCCTAAAATCTTGAGTGGACCATTTACTGTGCTTAATGTGGTATTTAGAGAAAATTAAAGTTCATTCTGGAGAACATTTTGAATGTAGCAGGAAAATATTCATGGCAGATGTTTGTGAATTAATCAGTAGTAAAGCCTGACTTAAAAGTACATAATGTGTAAATACATGTTTAGATTCTTTTGGTATTATCAGTAGACAAAGAGAAGTCAGTGCTTAAATATTTTCTGTCAAGGCTGATCTTTCCTGTGTAGATTTGACAAGTGGCTTAACGTAATTACTTTTGTAAATAGTGCCTGTTTGGGTATGTCTAGATCCAAGCCACTTCTGTACATTGTCTGTAGATATATCAGAGTAACTCTGTATATGGATAGCTGTATTTTCATTTGGCTTAATTCTCATTTACAACAAATGCATTCACACATGGATTTATTTGGAAATTAGTGTAAGTAAGAACATATAATAAGTGCAGTAAGAAAAGTTTAGTGAAACTCTATGGAAGATGTTTCATTTTACTTTTCAGTGTAATTTTCCTGTTCTTAATTTCTGAACTGCTAGAAATAATCACTTGTTGATAGACTGCTTTCTGTATTCTTGCCTGCTTTTTTCTTTGTCATTTTATGTGTAACGCCACAGAGCCCACAAGGATGACCCACAGAGGAGAATTTGGGGATTATTGATATGAATTACATTGCCTGGAATGCTTGTAGGGTGTTTTGGGTGAAAGTACTTGTTGTGGTTTCATAAACATTATTGGCATTTACCTCTAAGTACATCTTGTATCATGTACAGCTTGTAGTGTCTCTGTTAAAAGGTATGAACTAGAAGAAAGGACAATATACTCGTTCTAAATCCATTACTTCTCCCATTGTATTTTTCTTAGTGAGCAAGGGAATTGTAAGAGATTAGACATTGTTTGGTACCACGGAGGAGCTCATTGTACGCCAGTTGCTGCAGTACCTGATGGTTCTCTCTCCTGCACCTGGCTGCTACAGCTGATTTAAGCTCTTAATGCGATGGAAAAACATGATGTAGCCTTTGCTTTGAACTGCAAAATTTATCTTAATTGCCCTTTAAAAATGCCATTGTTTCTAATCAGTGTTTTTAGAAGAAAATCTTACTTTGTCACTTCAGCCTCACACTTAAATTTCCAGAAAACCTCCAGGCAAAGCCAAGAGCTGAGCCTATGCTCAGTAGAACAGAACAGATTTCCAAGGAAAGCCATGCATGGAGGGACTGTAGGCACAATGCACAGCATACACTTCATGTTAACAGGGAAAATCGTGTGTACTCAATAAATTGCTTTTGGTGCAGCACAGCCCAACTAGCTGTGAGTACCTCCAGTAGCATTGTTCTCTACCTGTGTCTGAAAAAACATCATAGGAATTTTGAAGGCCAGATGGAATACTCATCTGGCTTAATCTCTTGTATATCCTAGTTTAATTCTTACAATCATAGTTAAAATAGAATGTATCTCTTAGAGGAAAAGTTAACCTCTAATTAAATGTTTTCTGGCTAAAGGTAAATTAACTTACTTAAGCTATGCCAGTCATTAAATATTGTTCATGTTTAGGGATAAGGTAGAGCTTTAGTCTCTATTTGTCAAGCTTCAACTTTCAGTCATTTGATTCCTCTGTGCTGGTGTGCAAAACCCTGTGTTGTGTGAGTTTTTTATTAATTATATATGTGTATAAAATGCAGTTAAATATAAAAGCATAGGATTTAAGAACAAGTCTTCATGTATAAGCACTTTTTCAAAATCTCTTACTTTTCTCCTCCAGTTTTTCAGTATTTCAGGAGGGATAAGTGTAGAATTACTACCATTGGACATTAGCCTATTTATATAGCCAAAGATTGCATTATCCTTTTAGTTATAGTACAGTTCACTTGCTTGTGACCCTCCAGGCTTCTCAGTCGCACTTCCAGAAGTCCTGTGTCTGGTAAATAATGTACCCACCCTCCCTTGTGCCCCACCCAGCAATGTGTTGTAGTGAAAAGCAGTGTTTGCTTTCACTAAATCTGCGTGGCAGTTCTGGTTACTACACACAGTTCACATTGCTAGTAATTCATTATTCTCAGAATCTGTGTGTCATTAGCGTGGCCTTTTTTGGCTCTTGAAAGATGGTAACAGGGAAAATGCAAAGAGCTTGTTCGTTGTGCCACCAGAAACACACTCCTTGGATTTTCTGTTTGTGGTTACATTCCGAGACCTACTGGTTAGGTGGTGTTGACTGCTTTTAGTGTATGCAGTGGTTTATTAATGAAATACCTTACACCACTGCACCAGGTTCCTTAAGGAAGTCAGCATATGTTAATTTTACACTCCAATATTGATGTGCTGTGCTATTGAACTTCAGTGTGAAATGAGGAGCTAACTGTGAGCTGCAGGTAATGTCTTAGGTACACCTTAGAGCTTTTCGAAGCAGCAGAGCAGTAGAAATGATAAAATTTTAGACAATTGAAACACTTTAATGAATAGTATTTAACTGCTTTTGAAGCTTTTACTGGGAAATGGTAAGTTATTACATCTTGGAAGTTTTGAAGGAAATGAATAAGGTGCTGAGAAAATCCATACTTCCCTTGATGGGAGGAAAAAACCTGCTGTACTCACAGTTACTCTTTGTAGTAGTGTAGACTTTTGCACTGCCTACAGGATCACAGAGAATTCACTTGCACTTTGAAGTGTGAAGTCATAATCCTCACAAATGCTTACTTCTTTATTAAATTTGCGGAAGTTAATTACATGCCCTGCTAATTTACAACAGAAAAATCACAATTCTCTGATGCCAAGGAGGCAAGTGAGTTTTCCAAGCTTCAGTTTAGTCCCTCATGCTGTAAGAAGAATTTGGCATTGGCACACGTTATTACTATCATTCATCCAGGAAGTTTATTAATGTATGCACATTTTTCTACACACTGGTGTCTCATGAGCATGTCTTGGTAAATCTTCTATATGCAATTTACATGTATTTCATTATTTTATACTGCTGGACTTACTGTTAAAGTCCTGCTTAGCATTTGTGGGTTGACTACTTGTGGCCTTTGGAAAACAAGAGCAGGACATAAAGTAAAATCACTATATTACATATGGCTAAATATGCAGAGTATTCACATGTGCTAAATATATTGCCATGAATATAGTCAGAAATTAAGTGATTTTTAAAACAGTAATATTTGATATTCATGAAATTTGCTGTATTTCATATGCCTTGACAACTGTAAGTAAATTGGATTTTGAAGGGGTTTGTGGCAGCTTTTTGAATGGTGCTTGTTATAATGTTGCTGGGTGAAAAACAACAAGAGTGCCCCTCTCCTCAAACAAGGCAGAGTGGATCATTCTGCTGCTGACAGACTGACCTGAAAGTGTGTGACTGGGGAGGCCAGATCTAATGAAACAGAGTGGATCATTCCTCTGTATTCTGTTATTAAGCATCTTGACGTTTACTAGAGTAGTGATTAAATGTCTTCACTATTACTGTAACAGTCATTTAAAGATAAAAAGGTTTGTTCATACTTTTTCACCAGTCCTAAACAGAAGTAAATAATAAAACTAAAAATGGTGTTACATGAGATAAGACATGAAAATGTGCTTTTTGCATGTTTCATTAGAGTGCTGGGGCAGCTGAGTGGAAAAGAAATATATAGAAATATTTGCTTTTCTTCATATTGTCGTTTATGTTTAAGAATTTGTTTTTAAGGAATAATAGTAAGTCTCATTTAAATGGGACACCACCACTGATGCAGGGGAATCTCAGTTCGTCTGTGCTGTCTGCCTTATGTTTCTGCATGGTGTGACTGCTGCCCAGATAGTCCATCAGAGAAATCTTTGTGTCTCACTGCTTTGCCAGCTTCATAGATAAATGCTGTATTTGCTTACAAGCGTCCATCCTTTTATTGACAGAAAGTTTTCCAGTACTTTGCCATCTTCTCTGTCAAACCAAAAGAAAATTGGCAAGTATGTCCCCACCACCTTCCCCGTCAGCCTTCCCCATGGAAATTGTCCATGTAATCACTCCCTTAGAACAAGAGTTGCAAATGCCATCAAGTCAGATACCTAAATGAGAACTTAGAAAAATTAGGTCAGTGCCAAAATGGGTTTAGACGTGTCACTGTAGGTAACAGGTGAATGTGGGAGAGAGGCTTTCATTGGCAGCTCTGTGCTTAGGTAGGCTTTAGAAAGGTCACACTTTGTTTGCTGTGTTGATGCTTGAAATTTTCTGGAGGTTCAGTGTTATATGGGCTTCCCTTACAGTGTGATTAGGAAACGTTTAATTTCTGCTTAAGCCTGAAAGTTTGTATTTGATAACTTGCGCAGTAATAGTGGGGGTTTTTTCTGTCAGTTTTTATCAGCTCCAATTTATGTGTAGCAATACGTTGCTGTTGTGAGGAAGCTGTAATGCCAAAAGTGTAGGTGCCTACAGAATTGGTTTAAAACCCCAAACAGTGTGTAACCAGAATTCCTTCACTGCTGAACAGGAGTCTTGGGGGTTGTGTTGATTTTTATATATGTCTGTTTAAAGAGAAGCTGAGGATAAAGATCTTAAATGAAAAGTACTTAGTGGTAGAGTTGCTTTCCTTATCTTGTTTATACTGATTAATTAAAAAATAAAAAGCACATAGGGTTAAAGATAAGATGGTACCACTGTTTTCTTCTTTATGTGTAATCTTGTTGCATGTCTCTACATAAGCTGTTCTGGCCACTCATCATCGTAACCAGCTGGGCCATTTCACCTGCTGGAGCCATTAAAGAGGACTCTCTCCCCCTAGATTAATCCCCTCCGACATTAGTTTTTTGCTCTGACAACTGGAGCAGGCATTCAGAATTTGCAGGTGGCCAGTGTGACGCACATAATTGCCTACAATTTTAGGCAATGAATAAAAATGGTCTACATTACTTGTCAAAGGTTGTATATGCAGTGCCAAGTGAGATCTATGGGAAGCCTTTTAGGGTTTAAAGAACAGTTAATAGCAAAGCTGCACAGTGCTTTTTTAATCATAATGCATTTGTAATATAGCACTTTGATCTTCTCCTTGTAGGAAATGGTGTTATATTAGCCACTTTTAAACATTTATGAGTGAAATTCAGTTATAGGAGAGTAAAAGTGATTATTCTTAAGCAGAACATGTTAGATTTCATTAAAAGTTTTAGCTTGCCCCTTCCTTGTTAAAATCTGTGGGGAGTCCTGTTCCTGGAGGGTTTCAAATCAGGATCTGAAGATGTAGAAGAGCTTTTTCTTTTTCTCTTTTTTTTCCCCCCTCCACTAAAGCTACTGCAAGACTAGAAAAGGTGGTAGTAAATACTGATGTTATTTGTGGTTGTTTATAAATGTACTTCAATCACATAGCATTAAGTGCAAAAAATGTTGTGTGCTCAACAGTTTAGGGAATGTTTCCTTGCATTTGAAAGATCTTAATGCTCAGTTGTGTCAATTACAACTTTAAAAAATGCATTATTTAAAGCATGATCATAAATTATCTACAACAAAAAATAGGCGACTCTAAAATGTACTACTCCTAGAAGAGGCAAGTTTGACCTTTCAGACCCAAGAGCCTTTTATTAACACCTGCCTGTAAGGAGAACCGTGCCACACGCAGCTTTCGGATTCACGACCACAAAACTGATGAGGAAAGGCTTGAAGGGTTCAGTTTGTGTCACTTGCTGTTTGCCGTTTCCATTTCACAGATGATTAATCTTTCTGTGAAGAAAGGCCAGAGAAACAAAGCACATTGGGCTCTTCCTGCAGTTACTCCTTCTGAATGCACACTAGCTTGCTAACTAAAAGGCCTTTAGATTTCCTGCCGAGAGAGATGTTCTGAAAGTGAATGCAGCTGGTTGGAGGTCACCAGTGCAAGGCTCTTGCCATTGTGTAATGGAGGCTTTGGCAGGTTTCATTTGGGGGGGGGAGGGAGAAGGTGTTGGCAAAAAATTAATGTGGAATAAAAAGGGCTTTGGCCATTTGAATTAATTTCTTGAGGGTGGATCATCAATAATAGGCTCCATTTCTTTTGCTCACAATTTGAAAAAAAAAAGATATTTTCTGTGTTTTGTCCCACCCATTCCCTTTTCTTAATGGCATGTTTATATTGTATGTGGTCTCTCCCGCTGGATGCTGAAATGTCGTGTCTTACTGAATTTTAAAAGCAATCTAAAATGTACTGATTTTTACATATATTTTATGAGCTCTGCTTATTTTTGTGATAAGAGATGATACTTCAGTATTATGTATTTAACTTCCTAATTGTAGGATTTGTATGGTTTTAATAAACCATATTGCTCTTTAGTGACTTTTAAAGCAGCAATTTCTGTTTTTCTGGGAGAGTAAAAACTTGTTTCTAAAGGGTATTATCTAATTTTTAATTCGTGTGTATATTTTGAATCTAAATGTATACATGCCTTGTTTATGGGAGAGAATAGTCCGGTGTCCAGCTGAGTATTTGACTTTTTTTCTTGATCTTGTGTAGGATGTAATGTGCAAAATCAAGACATGGGTAATAGATGAAAAGAAAGCTGTCCGCTTCTACCATGATTGGAATGACAAAGAGGTAGGCTATAAATACTACCCCATGAATTGACTTCTAATTTTGCTACCTGTTACTGCCTTTTTTCAAAGGTAGGGTTTGGGGTTTTTTTGTTTGGTTTTGTTTTTTTCAATTATTTTTATTTATTTCATAATGTATGAATGTTAAGTTTATCAGCTGATTCTCTGTTTTTCTGTGACTTATATATTACAGTCGAATTCTGTAGCTTTCTCAGACAGGCCATGACGAAACTGATCATAGCATTAATTCAGGTCGGTATAACCTGTTTCTAAAATTCTTCTCCTATATTTTCACTTCCAGATTGATGTTTTGAACAAACATTTGTTTTTTACTTCAAAACCGATGATCTACTTGGTTAATCTCTCTGAAAAAGACTACATTAGAAAGAAAAACAAGTGGTGAGTGTGTACAGGTTAAATGTCTAAATTTATGTTTGTTTCACATTTTTTCAATGGTCAGTAATTCCTTGCACCTTTAGATCACCAAGGAGATTAATTAAAATAATAAGATGAATTAATCTTGCACTTTTGTTGCTTGTTATGCTCCCACTGACATGCTGCTTGAGTACAATGCGTATGGTGAAACCCTGACTGAAACTGCAGAAAGGAATGTGCTTTCCTTCCTTACGTTTTTACATTAATCCATGAACTCTGAAGAAAATAGATTTGATTTAAATAAACACATGGCTTCACCATGTTATATAATGCTGATTGTCTGAACAATATATTTTTCAATCCAAAGGAATGAATTGAATGTCAGAAGACTAAAGCTATGTGGGTTGCACAGGAATCTTGCAACTGTGGCAAAATGGCACATTTTAACAGTACTCTTGGTTTTGCAGTTGGCTGCCTGACTTTCTTGCCACTGCTTGCATGTGTATTATGGTTTACAGGCCTCTTTGATGGGCTTTAATGCCGTGGATAGTGAAGTATTCCTGACATCAATATTGTGACTCAAGGACATGACAGATACAAAATCAATCTATCAGACATTCAATGAACTGGATGAAGATCCAGTCCTAACATGGCAGACATATGGTGGGAATCCACTGTTGAGAAGTACAGCATTTAGCATGTTATTGCCGGCTCTAGATAGGATAAACACTTGATTTGTGGAGGAGGGAGCAGATTGAGTAGTTAACATATGATTTAAAAAAATCTATAGCAGCAGAGTGTTTAGTTTAAAAAAACGCAACCAAACAGCAAATCTTTTCTTAAATTCAGAATCTTAAACACTGCACTTGTGAGATACTTTGGAGATGTATAAATGTGTGTTTGTGGACAGATATATGCGTGTAACTCATCCAAACAAATCAAAAGTATCTAAAGCAGAATATCTGAATTCTCCTAAAGTATACCCTCTGTTTCTCCCTGTACTTCATTAAGTACTTAGATGCACATGGTTTCAATTTTCCATTAAAAATTCTCATTTCCATATGATATCAAAGAGTGAGAAGGCTTTAAACTGAAAAATAAACATTCATAGACTGGAAGCCAAAACAATAATTAATGTCAGATGGTTAGCTCCAATAAATCATTAGAATAAATTCTGTGAAATTACTGCAACTAAAACTGTCCTTTTGATACTACAAGACATTTTATGTTAGTATTAAAGAACAAAATTTGACGTATTTTAATAGCAACCCTCTCAGCCCTAAATACAGACTTTGAAACTCACTGGATAGCCAATATAATAATGTAAACTCTTAATATTTGGCCAAATTTTATAATTTTAAATTCATTTGTTCTTTATTTGAATATTTTTTGAGTATGACAATTTAAAATAAGAAGTGGTTCTATCTAAGGAGGTTTTTTAAATCAGGATAGTTGTATTTGCTCTGTTATTGTCAGGTGATATTTTTTTCCAAGTTCAAATGCTGAGGTTTCCTCAGGTTTGCTGAAATGGTACAGATGTGGAAGTTTATGTGAAAATGGATGAGCTGGTTTCCCTGGCCGAAAAACGGTCTTCACACCTGTATTTGGATGATTACAGGTAGAGCTCACTGGCTCTAATTGTACAGTAAATACCATTTCCCAGACCCTAATGGTAGCCAGACGACTTGGGCGACGCCAGGCTGTGATTTAGCTGTCGCCAGTCACCCCTTGTTTTTGTGAGACTAGTCATGATGATGACATAGTTAAACCCAATTGAAAGCAAATCTTCAGATAAATTGCAATTTTTATTTTGTAAAAAATCAGATGTTTGAGTTGAGGAGTCATATAATGCAACAGTTTAACTGTTTCTATTACAATTAATGGTTTAGTTTTTAAAAAGTATACCCAGATCTCATGGATGTGAGTGTAATTGTAGCTGAAAGATCAAAGCCTGGGTATCTGAGTGATGTTCCAGAAGAGAATTTACCACATAGCCATTTTCAGTACAGTTTCTGCCTCCTGCTGTTCCTATTTTCCCTCAAGCTAGCCATTGACTACCCCCTGTGCATCCCTGCTCGTAAAAAATGATTGAGGAAGTATTTGTCATGTATTTATGAGTGGGAAACATTGTGTGATAGGGAAAAGCATCTACTAGAACCAGAAAGATTGCCTTTTCCTTTCCTTCAGCCACTCTGCAACAGCTTTAAATCCTCTGTTTATGCAACATAGCTTTTATATTTAAGAGCAGAATAAATGTTTTCTATGAAGGATGCTAACCGTGGGCTTCTGTCATTTGTGTGGTGCAAGCAGATGTAAATGATTAGAATATATTTTACTGTTAGATGCCACTTTGTGATTTTTGTTATTATTTTGAGGGGTAGGGATTCATATTTGAAATGCAAGCCACATTTAGACTAGTCATTCATCTCAAAAAAATTTATTTCTGAGCTTAATTCATAATATTACTGCAACAAAAGTTAGGTTAACACAGGAAATGCTCCACTGTAAAATGTTTTGGTCAGACTTTTGCAACTATGAAAGTGTTTAAGACAGCAAAAGAGAGGAGAGGCTTTTTGATTGTGGGTGGAGAGGAAAACTAAAATTGTCTTTGTTTTACTGGGTCACTCTTTCAGAATTAATGAACATTTTAATTGTTAGTTAAAACACACTTAAAATTAAGTGCCAACGTGTTATTTTTCAATCCAAGAAAAGAAGAAAACACTGAGCGATAGGACTATTGTGTGTTTGAGTAGGTGTATTGACCTTTTGAAAGATGTAAAAACTGGAATGGCTCCAAGCAGTTACTTGCTGGTTTTAACAATGTTGAATTAGTCATTCAGTTGATTTATGATTAAGACCTGGCCCCTGAAGAGGAGCTGACATGGCAGCTGTGTTGGTTGCACTTGTGTTGTGATCAGATGACAGTAATCTTGATGTTTATGGGGGAATCCACTGAAACCATTCTTACTACATTTTGGTGTGCTCTAAGTGAATACTTAAACCCTTTTTTTAACAATTCTTCATGGTTTTTATATGGACCTAGTACCTTAACATGGTATACATGTATTTGAGTTCTAGATAAGCCTTTTAATTATCAGTTAAAACAGGTTTCTGAGTCACAGGATGTCGCCTAAATTCAGGATAGCAGATTTATCAGCCCTTCATCTAATTAAAGGTTTACATTTTAGTCTTGCTAAAGAGGGTGCTTTTAGTGGCTCATAATATGGATTCCAATTATGAAATATATTGAGCTAATTAATGAGCAAATGTAGTGGACCATGCTTAGCTTCCTGTTTGGTTTGGTAGTTTGGACTTTATTCTTTGCAGTGAGAACGAGGAATGCTGCCTGTGTCAAAGCTGCATAAACTGATGTTTTGACTCAACTTCTCAGGTCTTGTCAAGTGAATTTTTTTGTCCTATGCCTTAACTGTAATTCAGTCACCTGATTATGCTGCTAATGATTTTCTAGCATTGTAATTAAATTTTCTGAGACTTAATATGGATTTTTGAACATTGTTTAATATAATTCAGACTTGATGAATATCCAAATGTATCTTAAGATAATTTTTAAGGGATTGTTCTTCAAAATGTTATGGTAGATATTCTGTTAGAAATAAGTTGGGTGTTGATGGGATAGAGAAGTTAGAATCTTATTCCTATGTATTTAGAAAAGTGGCATATATATCATAATAAAAAAGATTTTCTCCATTAGTTTTTATAGCATTTTTAATGTTCTTAAGCTGGAAGAGACATAATTAGGTCAGATGTAAGGTCTGTCTTTTCTGGTATCGTGTTTCTGACAGGCCACTAACAGATGTCCGGGGAAGATGATAGGAACAGATTAAGCAAACAGAGTGTAAGCATCCAGCTTCTTGCAATCTGTTATTGTAAAACTGACTAAACCAGATATGGTATACTTGTGGTTAATAGTTTTTGACTGATTTTTATCCTATAGATTTAGTCACTGACCTTTTGAACCCAAGTATACTTTTTGGCATCTCAATATCCTGGAACAGGGACTTCCACAGCTTAACTATGTGCTATATGGAGAAGTACTTCCTTATGCTTGTTTTGGATCTGCCACATCATAATTTCATTTGATGCTCCTTAGATCTTGTAGTATGAGAGTGAATAATCCTTTTCTATTAATCTTTTTCATATTGCTTCAGATGTTCCAAATATTAAAAAAAAATGGAGGGAGTGGGGAAATCTGACATGAAGAAAGAAATATCATGGGTCAAGTACAAGGAAGACTCAATAGGTTTGAGTATGAATTAAACTGCTTCACTTGGTCTTTCGCTTTTAAACTAGATAGGAATAAAGTTATTATCTGGTAATAAATGGAGACTTGAAGTTCTTGGTTGTATTTCTGCGGGTATGGATGTTTAGGCAGATACCTTTTATTCTTACAAATATATTCAAAAATGTATTTGTAGAAATTTTAAAATCGTAATTACAAGTTGTAATGCCATTGTGGTATTGAGATGTTTTCGTGACATACCTGCTTAATGATTTTAAGGTTGTCTTCTATGCTGATAGATTTGGAAAAAAAATTTTTTAAAACATATTACGCTTCTTGTTCCTGCCTTACAACTGCAATGTTTTTAAAGAATATTAGGAGTTTATTTATGCTCTCTATGTATAAACAGAGTTTTGCACACACAGGTTGAGAAGTCAGATACTCAAAGTTTAGCCGATCCAGAATATAGGCATCGTGCTGCATGTTTACTGCCTGAATGAGAGAGAGAACCTTACAGCTCAGATTGTTTTAACTAGAGGATTGCATATGTTTTCCATAGAGCACTTACCTAGTGTAGTAGAGGAAAGTTGATGTTGTTTGCTTAATGAACAGTTATTCTTTATTGTTTCTCACACAAATTAATTTATGAATACAAGTTAATTAATCATCCGTCAACCAAATGGCAGTCTGTTTTCCTTCCAACATCATTGCCTGACATTGCCAGTTGACTTCTTGTAGTCTTCCTTTTTACCGATTCCTGTGACTTTTCATTTAGTTGTTCTGTCTATCTCAGATGTTTTTCCCTACCCTTTTCCTAGTTGATGTGTTCTCCAGTGGTCTTTGCCAGTTTCTGTCTCCCTCTCCTTTGATTTCATCCCATTCTTACTGGCTTAGTTCCAGTCCAGTCCTCTGGTTGGGATGATTTCTTTCACCAGACTTCCTGCTTTGCTTTGCTTTCTTATGCCTGCCCCTCTGAAGTCCCCTGTCCGTTTGAATGTGAATACATATTGTTTGGGTAGTAGCAGGTGTTTGGGACATGCCTTTAGGCATGGAAGGACAGGTCCCTGCTCTCAGCTTTGGTGTGTAACCTCACCCCAGGCACAAGTGCACCTTCCAGCACAATAGCTTCATCCTTCGCCCAAGTGTGATGTGTTATCTCTGTGCCTTGGCTCCCAAGTATTAGGACAGTAAATATTTTCAAATAAAATGTTTTTAAAATGGACAATACTGTATGGTAAAGCTGTTTATAAAAATTCTGGTCCACCTGATTACAACATGGTACTACTAAATAGCTAAAATGTAGATTGTGAAGTCAGGAAATAAAGTCTTAGTAACTTAGTCAGGATATATTCAGTCTTGAACTGGTAAAAAGAGGGGTGGCTGTGGTAGAGGTGAACCTTCTGGTTTTTGAGAGAGCCTGTCCTGGTAGGTAAAGGTATCATTACACTATGCTTAGAACTCATCAAAGACTGCAGACTGTAGAGAGCAGCGTGACCAGAGTAATGAGGAACAGTTTTTCCAGTGTTCGGAGTCACACCTGACAGCCCAGCCGTAACCCACTGAGCCTCTTGTGTACTCTGAGAGCATCTGTGTGCACCAGGCTGATTACACTGACAGAGTAATGCAAAAGGGCTGTGTATTAGCACTTCATATCAGTAAGGCTGTGCTGAGTGAAAGCAGCTACAAGTAACTTTTCAACATCACTGCTGTGTGTATGATTCCTGTCTTACCAGCTGCGTGTCATCCAAACCTCCCTTTGAACAATTCAGCATTGCTTACCATCGTCTCTTCCTTTCCTTCTTTTCTATCCAGATGCTCTTCTCATTTGGTTGGTTGGTGGGTTTTTTTCTGGCTATCATGACCTTAATTTCTGAGCTGTTTATACACAGTTCTGTGGGTTCCATTGTAACGCTGAACAACTGCAGCTGAGTTTGGATGCTCCACCGGTTGGCTTGTGTAGTCTTAGGAACTGCTACCTGCTAATGATGCTTTTGTTTAATCTGTCATGACAGTTAAAGAAAGAAGAAATTTGTGTGATATTTTATTTAGACACTTGGATTTTCATAGGTAAAATCTAAAGTAGTAGATGCTGACTTGCAAGAAGCAAAAACTTCACTACTTACAAAGTTATCCAAAGCTGTGCAGGGTAAGAAAGGGCACCTTTATTTGTATATACTGTCTAAACACTCTAGAAGCTTTGGTTCTTCCTGATTTTCATTGGAATTGGGATTTCTCAATAAATATTTTTGTCACCTTTATAAACACTTGCTGCTTAAGAGAAAAAGTACTAAGGGAGAGAATAATGTTGCACTAGATGTAAAATCAATTAATTACATGACTTCAATCAATTCAATGTACAGGTAACATGAGCGGCAAAGAGAAGGACCTCCACAGGAAAACAGTATGTGGTGACTTTGTCCAAGACAATGATGTGAATTTTTTTGCAAAGTCATTGCAATGTGACATGTTTGTGACTCTGGATTCAATATGATGTACAGCATCCTTTCTGAACTTCAGTCTTTTTTAAAACTGGAGAATGCTTAAACTGCTCAGAAACAAACCTGGGATGCAGAGATGTCTCCTGAGAATTGATTTTCTTACTGCATAGTGGGTGTGAAAAAAGCAGAGGCAGATAAATAACTGGTCTTCCTTCTTCCCAATGTTCTGTGTAAAGAGCTGACTTTTCACTGTTGAGAAACTTGTGCTTCATGCTTCAGTTTTCTTCACTATTTCCCTAAAAGTCTTGGTGCTGGTGAAATCGTAGGCAAAATTTTTTGGAAAATGTTCTCTCCTTTAAAATCAAATTACCTAATAAAAATACTGATACTGTCTAGCAATTGCATATTTTCTTCTGGAACAGTATCAGTGATTTATCTCCTGAATGATGTCTGCAGAGACATAATTCTGTCAGTCCTCTTTTTGAAAGGCTTTCCAAATGTGCTCAGCGTCCTCTAAGTGTCTGCTGTATGTAGTTGTCCCTCAGTGGCCAATGGTATTACAACCTTAGCTGGCTGAGCAATGCTTCCCTCTTATTTATTGTATGTTTCAAATCAAGGGGAAAATAGATAATGTGGGCATGTGTCCCCAGCTTTTAACATCTGTTGGGTCATGATAATTATATCTGATAATGGCATTTGAAAACCAGCAGTTGTTTTTGTGGTGTGCTGTTGAAAATCTGGAAGATGGAGAGGAGGAAGAGTGTCCAGTGTGACTCCAGAGAGGTGGGTGACTGTGGCCTCCCTTGGTGACACGGAAGCAATGTCAGTAGCTCCTCCTCTGTGGGAGGGTTTGATACCTCCTTGCCGTCTGTAACTGGTGGGTTTTGAGAGGAAAGAGAGTCCTTCACTCTCAAATTAGGCACATCAACTGTTTTAATAACTGGCAGATGAGCTTTAATTTTAGACTTTTTTAAAAGCAAAAAACCCCCGTGATAATATTTTGTCTCATATTAAGAAATAACAAAAGAATATACTTATATTGCTTTTGCATTTTTGAATTTGGTATTGCAATCAGTATCACTGTAATACTATCTCTTAAACAATGTCCAAATTTATAAGTATCTTTCTTTCCCTAATGTGTTACTCAGTATTGACGTATCTGATTTGCAAAGTATCTCTGTATACCTCTAAAATTCTGCATATTGAATTTGTCTGGATCATTTCTTGAAACGTTTCTTGCTATCACTTGCCACAGAATTGTGTTAGTATCATTTGGTTCTCATAGTTGAAGTTCATTTTTCTTCCTGTCACTGCAATTGATATTATAGAGATATTTCTTGGATCTGAGGAAAATACTCATGTTGAAATTGTTTTTCATGAATGGTCTGCAACATCTCCATACTCTGTGGGAATGTTATGGAACATTGTTCTGTGTTCTGTAAACGGCTACAGAGGAACATCAGCCAATCAAACATCATTTATTATAAATGGAAAAATAATGTTTATGAAGGATGACTTTTATACAATTGGAAGTACAGGCACCCATTTTTAAAGTTTGCTTTTGTTCTAAGTGAATTCTTTGTTTCACAATTGACAGACACATTTTTCATCGATGATTATTTTGAAAATCTGATGCATTTTTTTAAAAAAATAGTTTTTGTTTTAATTTTATGGTTATTTACAGCTCATTTTTTTTGTATTGAGTAAGTGCAAATATGTTTTCATTTAACTGCTTGTTTTTCCAAAGGAACATCTTACCTTCTAAAGTTTTGGCAGAGTAGTTTATTTTCTCAACTTGAATTTCTTCTAATGACTAATACTGATGACTAATGTTCAAATGTTAATAGTCACTAGTTTTACAATGGATAGAACCATGGGTCTTTGTCTTGAAACCAGGAATAGATGCAAGTTCATGTTAAATTGAAGAGGAAAGTTTGTACATTTTGTATGTTTAATGGAAGAACTGTCAGATGAGACATGGGTATCTTATTATGCTTTATTACCAATGCTTGACCTTAATTGTTGTTAATTTGAAGAGAAGTTAAATAGAATAAATAAAAGAGACATTTAGAAGAGAAATACTTGAAAGAGAATTAAGTGCCTGTGCTGGTTTTGTACTCATTGACTCGAACAATGAAAATTCATTAATCGTGTTCATTGTATATTAAGTCTCACTCTTGTTCTCATGCATTGGCACAGTAGGACATTTCTGAAGCAAAAATGTATTTAAATCCAAATGGCTTTTATTAAAAAGAAAGTCTTACACCTAATACATTGAAAACCTGCACAATGTCGTCCATCTAAAACATGTGATGGTACTTCCAGCTTATGCTTTGTTTCAGAGGCTCATTAAATCCATACCTGTTTTTTATTTAATAAAATCTTTATGTCCCAGGATACTCAGATTAATGAAGTGTGCATGCATGTGCATGTGTGTTCAGTTTCGCATAGAATTATTAAAAATTATTATTATTACTTTTATTTAAAAATAACTTTATGGAGGGCAAATGTTTGTCTTTGGCTCCCTCTATCTGCCTGTCTTGTTTTCTGTACTAATGCTTTTTCATTACTTGATCTATCATATAGATTGGAATCAGCAGATAAGATGTCTGCAAGTATTTCCTGTAGGTATTTGGTAAAATAAATAAATAAGTAGAAATAGGGTAAAGAGACATGGAACACTAGTAAGGAATTCAGTTCTCAAACTTAAAAACAGGTTAATGTCTTTGTACTCAGACAGTGTCTTGCTGAAGTATATTTCCTTTCTGGTCAGTCTAATTTCCGTACTAGCCTTTCCGTAAAGACACAGCTATATGATCAAAGTATATTCAATAGTAGCATAGGTTTAGCTGCCTGTCTTGCAGTAGTGTGTGGTGTCTGATGGCCTTTTGTTTCTGATTTCTGGTTTTGTTGGTACCCTATTGACGTAGAAGGGACTAGATTGTTCTATTAGTGATTTCTGACAAACAGAAATGATTTGATGTGCTAAAGCTATTTCTGACAGAAGATAGAAAGTTTTGACAAACATGCATGGCACAGCAAGTGTCCAATTCTAAAGAGCAAAATAAATGCAAACCACCATTATGGGGAACACAAACAGCCTGAAAGCAAGTTATCAGTAAGCAAATAATTGTTGAACTGTTATGAATGGAATAGGATGTTGAAATAGGGCATGATTGGCTGATGTTACATATGTCCTTGATTACCTTCCTTGTGCTTTTATCCTAATAAGTGACATTCTTTGTATTCCCTTGGATGGCTAGACAGTCTGACACTGAAGAAGAATAAATATTGCATGTGGTACACATTAAGCTGTCATCTAGGACAGCATTTATAAAAAGTAACTAGAAAAATTCATAAGAAATTCTGCAGTGCTACAGTTTCCTTGCTCCAGTCATAATTGTCAAAGTTCTTGACACATTCAGGTCTTCTGAAATGATTTGGGTTTACAGCTGCTTGGTGTATGAATAATTACTAAGGATACTTTTTTCCTGATGATGCAGACTGTTAATGTTCTCAAAATGATGCATTTTCATTAAAGACCATGTAGTAATAAAAAAACCCCAGATGTGGTTTATGTAGCTAGTTCTCTTGTAGAAGTAACAACTAGAAGATGTATAAAATAAAATCGATAAAATTAAAGAGCTCTTTTTCAAATTATGTCTTTAAATCTTGGTGAAAAATCCATTATGAGCTCATGCATTTTTACAATTATTCTAAGTTGGAAATGGACCTTTTTTGTGTAAAATATCAGCCTTCTGTTTTTCTTCACTGGCTTGAAATTAAGACTCAAAAGCAACATAGCAGGATATCATCATCTCTGCAAGGGCAGTGGAGAAAAACCCTTTTGAACTATCTAAGCTGATGAGTTAGTGTTTGAATGGTAATTATTTTAATCTTTAATTTCAAGAAGAGGGAAGTGTGGTAGTTACATTCTTGATACTCTTAAATCTCTGAATTTCTTTTGATGGATTGTACATGGACCAAGAAATATTCAGTGTCTCCTTTGTCTTTCTATGTATTTAATGTTGACTAATATAATACCATGATACTCTGTGGAGTTTGACATAAAATTTCACTATAAATACTTCAAAGAATTCTCACAGTTCTGTCACTGACTATGTCAGTGGAACTCTACTGTATTTGTGGCATAATCTGGTTTTGCTGCATATGAAAACACAGCTTTCTTCCATTATTGTTCAATTCATGTAACTGGTTTTTTTTATTATTTTACTGAATTAAGACTATGCTGTAGGGAAAAAGAGTTAGGAAAAAAACCCCGTTGCCACTTCATCAAGTTACATGAGGACTAACATAATTTTATAGGTGACATTGTGCTTATTCTCATCCCTCTTTCAATGAGAAGTCTGGAACTTACAAGATGTCATTGTCAGTAGCTTAGAATGGGAAAATAGGGCCGTTGGCACTTTCATAAATTTGCATTGAATGTTAATTGAAAAGTCTTAAAAGAGTTCTTAGAACAAGGTTGGAAAAAAATCTGTATTCATGGGAACAGATAAAGCTGAAACACCTGTTTAGTTTGAAAAAAGTTTTCTCCAAGTATAACACTGCTCAAATGTTACAGGTAACTGTTAACTCTGCGGACCACTACAGAGCACAAAATATTTGCCCAACTGGTAAATTGAACTGTAAGTCCCACTGTGGGAAATTGCTTTGCTGTGCTCCAAACAGCAGTTATCTTAGTAATTGTACCTGAATTCTTTTGTGGCTAATAGACAGTTGATGTCCTTCTTGTACCATGATAGAATTAGTTTATTGCAATATTATTAATTGTAAAAATTTCAGGTAAGATGTGTTCATGTAGTTTAAGATGGGCTGAGTATGATTTTTAATTGGTGCTCTGGGAGCACAGGGTTTTGAGTTGAGAATGTGCATAACCCTGCATTTCACATTCTAAACCGGCACTCGCAACAAGGAGCTTATCAGAGCAAATTGTCTAGTCCATCCCCTTCCTCACTCAAAACCTAATGACCCTTTATCATCATGGTTTAGATTGCTGGACACAGATGTGAGAAAATACAAGTAATCTACAGGTAACTACAGTAGCTGCACTGATGTTCTCAGAGAACTGACTGCTGGGAAGATAAAAAGCTTCCCACAGAGCCTGTGACTTTCCAGCAGCAAAGCACATCATGAGCTCATACATGAAGTTTTATTTGCTGCAGATTCACAATAAGATGCATTAGGACATTCAGCAGGATCCCTTCTTAGATGAGCACAGGAATTCAGTGGGGTTGTTGGTTGATGCACTAGTGCATGGCTTCACACTAAAACTACAAAGTCCAACAATACCAATAATGTTTCTTTTTGAAAACATCACAAACTACAACTGTAATATGATATTAATGTTAACGTAGTTTATTCCTTGATAGTAAGTCATCTAACATCACTGTTCTTTTTTCCTTGTTACGGAAAGTGTTCAGGTGTGAAGAAAATGTGTGTTAGGAAATAAAACTGCTAGCTGTTAAAATAGTTAGCAGTACATGTAGATATGAAGGTAGAAGTAAAGTCTTATAAGAAAAAATAAAGTCTTATATGAAAAGACTTGTGTGTGATTAATTAACCTCTTTTTTTACTCAGGATTTTTTCTTGTAATCATGAAATAGTTATAGAAATGTCTGTGATTGAATACTTTGCCAAGGGATGGGAAGGAAATAAAATATTTTTCAGATAAATTTCACATACTTTAAGGTTAATAAGGTAATGATCTTGTTTACTATTTTTAATTTTTTTTATGTAATTCAAGAAGCTGCTTCAATATAGTTTTTAGTGATTCAGTAAGGTTGAAATGTATCTTTTAAACCATATGGGAATGATCAATGTGAATCAGTCTGTCTGCACTTTCATTCTCTTCTAAGTAACTTAAGCATTAAGCAAGTTACTTACATAGAAAAAAAATTATTTGGATGTTGAAATGGGTTTTTTTCCCCGTTTTTAAAATCACCTTTAAGTGTGGAGTTTGTGAGGAGAGAGATAACATGGCATGAGAGGTACAGGTCCTTCAGAAATGATGATCCAAATAGGGTAGTATTGATTACTGAGCAGGCAATAAGAATTACAGTGGTGGTGTTTACCGAAAATGGTAATCCTTCAAAAAGCCTAAAACCCAAGCCAGAGAAAACCTGTGAAACGCCTCCTCCCACCCAGAAAGAAGCAAAATACACAAACAAGATTCCCCCTTCTCTGGTAGTCTGAATGAGACAAACTTGTGTCTGTTTTTTAGTTTTAGTCCTTCCACTGTCTTGAATTCCCCTCCAGGCTTCTGTGCTCTGTGATTGATCCTGGGGAGTTGCTCCATCAGCAGTTGCTGCTGTCGATGCCAACCTTTGGGCAAAGGGCTGGCTGTGTAAGGCTGTGCTGCTCAAGCTGAGCCAGTGACCAGAGCAGCAGTCTCCTTCATTTTCTGTTCTGTTGTGAAACCTCCACGAGAGACAACTACAAGACATTCTGAAAACTACATATTCTTTGTTCTCCATCACTGTCACTTTACATGTCTTCTACTTTTTTATGCCCATTTTTCAACTTAGGCCAACCGAAATGGTAATAAGTAGAACTCCTTATTGCAGACCCTAACAGGCATGCTCTAAGACAGAATTTCCAGTGATTATATACATCTTTTGATTCATCGTAAAGACTTGCGGAAATGTTTTCTCTTTTTCAATAGCAAATAGCCGCTACAGGAGAAGAGATACACCCTTGTTATATTTTGTCTTTTGATTGAGGAAAATGAAGGAAGTAGAGGGGTATACATACTGTAAGAGTGATTTCCCCCCCTTTTTAATCTTTACTTAATTATAATGAAATTCATGTACAAGTTGCAGAAAACATTTGATATATCCTTTTTATGGTACATGCTGCATTTCATATTCTGTACTGGCTTTAATTCTGAACTACAGTAGACGTGCGGAAAACCAGAAAAAATGTTGGCTGTTACAAAGTTTTGTTTGAGCTTTTTAAACTGAGTGATTAGCAGAAATAATGACCCTGTCAGCCTTAATCACATTAAAATGTGGTTAACATCATTTAATTTTTTCCACTTAATATGCGAAAATTTCCAGTAGATTTGCAATGAAGGCCATTGAAATTCCATTAGAACAAGAATAAAAATTTCAGGCATCATTTATTCAGAGAGGGAATAAAGGTCTCGTCTGAAAACTGCTGAATCTTTCTATTAGGGAAACTATGAATCATTGCATTGAAAGTACCTTTGGCATCTATGGTACTGAATCTGGGTTGCTTCTGAATGAATGGGGTGCATTTATACAGAGAGTGCTGCTTTTCTGAAAATTGCAACATACAAAGTTTTGTGTGTTACTGAGAAAGCTCAGTAAGAGCCTTCTCCATAAAGGATTATTATGTAATATGTTATAACTGCTGTAGTACTGTGCAAAATGCTTCTGGTTTAGGCATCTCATCACAGTGAAGTTCCATACTTTGCATTCTTTTCTTAAAACTTCAAAAAATATGTCTTCTTTCTGGTTGGTTTATAGTGTATAGTTGGGCTTTCTTTGTGGTAAATAGCAAACTGAGGAAATGCACAGCCACAATGAAAATAATATTAAGTCACACATAGTCTTTTGCACCCTGGGCATGTCTTGTTGCGCACTCCACAGGTTTGTACCAGAAGGACAGCATACAGGACCTAGACATGCACAACAGAAACTATCAATTGTGTAGTTCTGAGAGAATTTTTTCTTCCTAGGAAAGATACAATGTTGGTTATTGTTACCATGGTTCAGTTTGCTCTATTTAGATTTCCGTTGTTTTGGGCTTTACCTGTGTGAAGAGATTTCATCTGATAACTGAAGGCACTGGAAGTATAACTGTGTGCTTGGTGCTTTTCTAGACTCTACTGAAGGACTTACATTGATTATTTCTTTATAATAGATATCACTGTATATATCTTATAACATGTATCTTTATTGTGTCTCTGGTACTTAAGTAACTATACAGTGGATTGGGGTTTTTGTTTGTTTGTTTGGTTTTATTTATTAAATTGATATTTTGCTCCTGAGCCTAGTTCATTTCAGTCTATTACATAATTACTTTGTCCTCTTTTTAGTGCGAAAAATTAATATGCGTTGGATTTGTGCAGAACAAAATTTTAAAATGTCAGGTTTTGTGTGATTTATTTTCTAAACAAATATAATTGACAGGAAGCTCAACATGAGCCAGCAGTGTGCCCATGTGGCCAAGAAGGCCAATGGGATCCTGTCCTGTGTCAAAAATAGCATGGCCAGCAGGACCAGGGAAGTGATCCTTCCCCTGCACTCTGCGTTGGTGAGGCCACACCTTGAGTACTGTGTTCAGTTCTGGGCCCCTCAGTTCAGAAAGGATATTGAGGTGCTGGAGCGAGTCCAGAGAAGAGCAACAAGGCTGGTGAAGGGACTGGAGCACAAGCCCTATGGGGAGAGGCTGAGGGAGCTGGGGTTGTTTAGCCTGGAGAAGAGGAGGCTCAGAGGTGACCTCATCACTGTCTATAACTACCTGAAGGGAAGTTATAGCCAGGTGGGGGCTGGTCTCTTCTCCCAGGCACTCAGCAATAGGACAAGGGGGCACGGGCTCAAGCTCTACCAGGGGAAATTTAAGTTGGATATCAGAAAAGAATTTTTTACAGAGAGAGTAATCAGGCATTGGAACGGGCTGCCCAGAGAGGTGGTGGATTCACCATCCCTAGAGATTTTTAAACGCAGATTGGACGTGGCGCTGAGTGCCATGATCTAGTAAATGGACTAGAGTTGGACCAAGGGTTGGACTCGATGATCTTGGAGGTCTTTTCCAACCCAATCGATTCTATGATTCTATGATAATGTTGCAGAGTGAAGGTTGCCAGGGCATTCCAAAATCAGTGTCCTGGCCCCAAGTGTTGTCTGCTTACGGATGTACCTTCCCTGTACAGCCAACCTTGTCTTGCTCCATGCCAAGAACAAGCTTGCTCTTGGGGATGCGTAGGGTTGGGTAGGATCGGAGACTCCCAATGATGAGATTCTCTAGAGCAAAGCTGGATACTGATGTGGAACCAGAGAAGGATTGTGTTTGGCTTTATATTAAAGGCATTTTATGTGTCTGGAGAATTGGTGATAGATTTTGCTTCTGTCTTTTTTAGATCTCTGTTTGTGATGCCAAGTAGGAAAATTTCATTTTAAATGTTTATATATTTTATAGTTACATTGTTCTTAATTTTCTTCACTTGACCAATGAGGATAATGAAGTCCAGTGTTCCCATTAGTGCTATTTTAAAAATTGTACCTTGCCCAAATTTTGAGATGACTTACTGCCAAGCTATGATACAAGTGCTGCAGCTGCCTCTTCTGCCTTGCCTGTGCTTTTCTCGTGAGTGGTACTGGTAACTATATATGGTATCATGGGCTACTTTTGACTTTGATTA
This sequence comes from Pithys albifrons albifrons, assembly GCF_047495875.1. NCBI lineage: Eukaryota > Metazoa > Chordata > Aves > Passeriformes > Thamnophilidae > Pithys > Pithys albifrons. Next base: position 22,241,988 of record NC_092465.1, on the reverse strand, counting down.
CATTTTATTTTGGAAGAACAGAACTCATGAAGTCTAGTTGCCCAAGAGTTGGAATCTTGTTTCCTTACAGCAGTGATCCCTGATTTCCATGTCACTTTAGAAAGCGGTGACATGCGGCACCGAACAGCAGGTAGTGTCATATTCCTTGGCTTGGGAGGATTTCCTGCATGGGGATCAGTCTGAGAGCCCTGGTGCTGGTCACCTGGCTGGCACTAGCCGAGTCGAGTGTGTGCTGGTTGAGTTCTCTGTGCCTTCTCCCCAGTGGAGGCCTTGGTTTCTATGTATGAAATTGAGACCTTTGTCCTGCTTTTGCATTTCTGCATAGCCTCTAAGTTCTTCTGAATTCACAAAGTGTAGTGCTTCCTTGTAACTATATGGTAATCCCTAAATTACTGTAATCCCTCCTCTGCATTCAGTACAGAACCAGTTATTGTTGGTAACTACGCAGTATAATGACTTTCATAAATTAATTAAGGTGGTGTTGTTTTGTTGGGGTTTTTTTAAGACTAGCTATTTGGTTTGTACTTAGTATTGGGAGGCTGTTCAGAAAACCATTCTGCTGCCATGGGTTGAAAATGTTCAGCTAATTTCCAGTCAATGTTTTTCCATGGCTGGCTTACTTCGTTGGTGATTTCGGCAGCTTTGTCCTGTAGACTAAATAGTATCTTATCTAATTGGTGTTTACTTGCAGTACTTATTTAGAGCAGAAAATAATAATTTTTTTGTCTCTGCCATTTACATGAGGTTCCCATTCCTCTGATAATCTTAGACCTGTTGTGAATTTAGCTGACCACAGCTGCAGGTAGTACTCCACGTGCTTTCACGAGTACCTTATATGCAGATGAAATGCATCCTGTTAAACAAAGGGAAGCATTTGCAATGGGATCTGTAGATTACCTTTGCTTTTTCCTGTTGCATTGAGTTAGCTTAGTGTTCTAACTCTTCATCATCCCCCTTCTGTGTCACTTCCAATACATGATAATGACTTTCCTCATGGAAAATATCTCCTGCTCCTATGTTGAACATAAACTTTGCATGCACCTGATATTTGTGTCAAGGTCATTAATGTATTTAAACAAGATCAGTCCTAAGTTTGATCCTTGTGAAGGTTGATTAGTGATACCCTAAAACACCAATTTGCTCTCCTGTTAACATATCCAGTGCATTACTTGGCCCATGGTCTGTACAAAGCCACTTTCCCCTCTTCTCCAGTTGAATGAGTAGTTTCACACACAGCACACTGTCAAATACTTTATAGATGTATTTCTCCTACGTAGAAAATCATATGTCATATCAATGAGAGAATAAATTTATCAGGACATACTTCAGTTTTTCCTTTAAATAAAATTACTTGTGTTTACCCAGGGTTATTTTCTCTCATCATTTCTTCTTTGCTGGTGTGTCATTGCTCACCCAAACTAAGACTAAAATCGCGTTGTGTATGTTGATTAAGTGACTCTGGTGAAGAAATTGATAGACTATCATGTCCCAGAATAACTGCCCACTGTGGTTTTTTAGTATTTTTCCTTTGGTTTGGTCTGTTTTTAACTACCTATTACATACTAGGACTTGTTGAGCAGGTCTTTTACAAACTTAAATTCTATGCCACTTCTAAAACAGAAGAAAACATTTGAGCATTGAAACAGGAATGGTGCTTTTCATTTGTTACTGAAACATCTCTCAAAACTTACATGCTGGAAGAGTGTAGGTGGTTGCTTGAAGCAAATAAACAGTGTTTGTAATGATAAGAAAATGTCACTAGTGCTTTGCATGTATGCATTGTTTCAGTCTTCCATTGCATAATTGGATGAAGAGTTTTCAACTGCTGTTTTGGATAGAAAGGATAAATATACAGAAAGTAGAAATAATTTTATAGAGTCTGTTAGAAGTCTAGATCTTTTTTTTCACTTGGGAGATGATTAATGTTTTAAATTTTTAATCGCTGTGTCTTTATCTCAAGTTTTTTCCTTTTCAGTGTAATTGTGGATCAGATCACATTCCTTATGGTATATCCCATGCATATTTGAACTACTTTTAAAAAGTGATGTGATGTTTAACTAGAGAGAAATGTCAAAAACAATGCATTTATATGATATGAAAGATTTGCAAGCGCAAGCTAGCAATTGATAGCAATATTATAATTAGCTCTTTATGCAGCCTGTTTTTTATTCATGAGCATTTTCATTTATGTTGACAACTATCATGTATGCCACCACACACGGAGCCTTTTCTTTACTTAGAAGAGACTGAACATGAATTAGTATATTTTTCATATATGTTCTGACTTTATATTGAAAAACAGTTTTTAGGCAAAGTCATTAAAAAAAAAAAAAAGCTTGCTTTTTAGGTTTGGCTTTTTGGTCCTGTTGTTAGTGCTAGTGTTGGTAAGGGTAAACCCTACCAGAGTGCTGTAACTCCAAGGTGAAACTTAGTTTCAGTCAAATTATTGTTTTATTGTTGAAAACGGTGGAGGCAGTGAATGCTTCCTAATTCCAAAACCAATATGAAAATTAAGGTAGGTAAACTAATAGTTTTATAAGAAACAGATTTTAGTTTTGTGCTTGCACATAAAAATCTTCTATGCACATCCACCCACAGAATAGGAGTATTTATTTCTGACAGAAATTTACTTTGTCATTCCATTTTCAGCCTTAAAAATCTGTGTCTAACAGATCCTTTAGTCTGTCAGATAAATGGAACGTGACACTGATCCAGATACTTATTCCTGCTTCTCAAAAAAATCAAAGTTAGTGTTCCCCTAGGACAAGTATGTTTTAGTAGGTTATTCAGACATTGTTAATTTTTTTTCATTTCACCATAGTTTAGACAGGTAAACAGACTGTGTCTGTGGAATTGAACATTTTTGTGACAGCTTTTCAAATTAGTGAAGTGCATTTCATCCGAGGCATCTCTGAGCACTGTGAAAATCCTGAATTCATTCAGCGTTTTACTTGGACACGGACATGTTCATATGACACTGTAGTATATGCTGTTGTATTTATTAGACAGTATTTTGGGGAAATGTATCAGCAGGAGGTAAGACTGAGGCACACCACACAATTTTATGTGTTTTAGGCACTTAAGGTGAGGGTTGGTTTCTAAAGCAGCCAATGGAAAGGGGAGAGGGGAGATGCTGTAAGAAGAAAGTGAGAAAATGAACCCTAATTTAAGCACTCTGAATTGCCCCTCAGAAGAGCCTCCTGCTTCATTAACTAAATAGGGGAGCAAAGAGAGATTAGGTACCTGTCAGGTGTCTGAAATAGAACCTTATATTCTTTGAGTTGCTGAGTTTGAGTATTAACCATTCAACTAAACTCTTTTGTTGTTATCTGAGAGCTTAGATGATATTCTTTGTCTGGATAAATACCAAAGTTAATTTCTCATTGACTGAGTAGCATATTCTACTCTAGTAGCAAGTTTGATCTTTTTTCATCAAAACCCCCACAACCTTAGCCCAGTGTCAGCAGCTTCTATGATTTTTTTTTGCTAGTCACATTAAAATTGTTTCTTAAAACATAAAATTGTAGTATTGTGTGATCACAAAATGTTACTAGTTGTTAATGCCCCAAGAGAGCAGGGGGGAAAAGCAGGGGTTGTTATTTAAAATCAAATATTGTGTTACGTTTAACTCTTGCAATTTTAATACTTGTATAATTTTTAACAACTGATAGAGGGAGGAAGAGAATGTTCATGTACATTCTGTGGCCTGGAGAGGCTTTGCAATTAAGATCACACAGGCCAATTCTGGAGAAGCGAGGAAGGCGTTTCCCTCTATTATTTGTGTGAAGGAGAGGATATTTCAATAAGAGAACTAGGGGGGAATATTCTGACCCAATTTATTTAGGTTTCATTAAAATGTTGTGTGACATCAGTGAAAACCCAAACTAAAAATGCTGCATTTGTGTTACTCGTTGCAGGATTTTTAATTAACTCTAGTGAAATACGTTCCAAATTCATTGCATGGGAGTTTTATGTAGAATTGGTTTTTTGTCTGGGAGGATGGCTTTGTATTTACTTGCATGCACACAGTACATAAAATAATTAAAGAATATAAATTCAAAATGGTGTTGTCCATTGTGCATTTCATGCAAAGTTTCTCTTGCGAAGGTATCACATGTTTTGGGGTTTTTTTAATAAAATATTTTATTTATGAATAGGTTGTAAATTTTGGGTTTATATATTTGAGACTTTGTGTTGATATGAATTGTACTTTGTACAAGACACTTCAGAATACAGTTTTCCATGTGACATAAAGAAGCCCTGTCAAGAGGCAAAAGTTAAAATTATCATGCTGTAGCACAAGCCTGACTGTGGAACAGGGATTCTTTCTACTAATCTGTAGTACCTCAGTCATCATCATTCTGCACATAAGTCTTGTGACTGAGATTTGCTACTTCTGCTGTAGTTTATGAATGACCATTTGTTAAATTACTTCCTTGTAGTTTTCAAGACAGCCTTTCTGAACTCTGCATTTTATAAATTATAGCAGAAGAAATGACAAGATGTGACTTTAAAGGCATCTTTCCAGTCCAAGGTGTACGTGCTGCAAACAGCCTGTTACGCCTGTAACTGGAACACGTAATGTGCACAGTCTGTGTTGTTATGCAGCTTCATCAGTAGTTCAGTCTTGACTGTGCTTGATCCTTGCTAACAGCAACAGCCATCTCTTTTTTGTCTTTCTTGCTTTTTTAAATTTTCTGGGTTTTATTTTTGCAATTGGCAGACTGAGGAGAATTAGAGACTGTAAGCCTTCAAGTACCAGCAGGTGGTACAGTGACAGTGTAGTACCATTTTCTTTATTGCTTAAGTCATAATTAGTTTTGATCACTTTAGTGAGAACCAGAAATTTGGATAGAGATATTACTGCAGTCTTGAAAATCAGATCGGAATCTAATGTTTTAAAAATGGATTTTAAGATCTTTTTAGTTCATGAATGATGCTGCTTACAAATGTTTAAAATAGGGTTACCTTGACTGACCTTTTGTTAGATGGAATTACATAAGCTGTATAATGCACTGAAAAATTTTTCTTACTGTAAGCTCTCTCTATATATATTAGCAAAAAAAGTAATTCTTGATAGTTTTACCTCTTTGTCTTTCTACCATCTCGAAATTTTTTAAATCAAACTGTTTGTAGGTCATGAACTTTATTTTTCTCTTATGCATGCTTTATTTGTCCTAGTTGTAGAGATGTTTTGTCCATCAAGTACTGTCTGAATTTGATTTACAGGTAATATTACATTCTCTGTTATTATTTCTTCCATAGTTCCCACATCTTGCAAACTGAAAAGGTTTCATGTCAGTTAAGCCAAATCTTTATATAAAATACGTTGAAAAAGAGGCTGGTAGTATAAAACTGTAGGTGACAGGTTGTGTCCTTGTGTGGTTTTAGAGTACCACTGAACAGCCTGTGTCTCTAGGTAGCTGTCTAGACCAGGCAAAATGAGGACTCTGTGTTCACTAACATCTTATGTTAGTTTGTTAACAGCATTGTATCTTGAGAGCATGAAGTGCTTTGATATGAATTTTCAGAATATTGCCTTGATTTAATTCCCATCAATTCATGCTTTCTGCCGGAAAGAATCCATGTCTAAGTGATCTCATATGGGATCACTTTTACTCAGGAGTTATGCCATTTACAAGCAATCTCCAATAACAAACAACAACATTCCCAACTGAACTTGGGTCCATGGCATCACCCTTTCTGGGGTGGCAGGTTAATTTAGACACCCTGTCCTTGACAGCCTTCACTTGTTCCTGCACACCCTTCAGTTCTACTGGCAGAGCCAGTTACAAGAATATGCATGAAAGTGAACTGATCTGTCTTAAAACACAAGGGCTGGAACTAAATTGTCCTTCCTAAAACTGCTTTTTGGCTGGACTATTTTTGTTGGTGAACAGCCTCAGTAATGCCTGCAGGGAGTGCTGGTAGGGTTCCTGCTCTGTGTGCAGCTGGCGGCAGAAAATCAAGAGAACATCTGGATGGATAAGGAATGGGATGAGAAGCTCATGTCCAGATTTTGAATATGCTTCTTGAGAATCTGGGATACAACTAAAATAGGTGCAATACTAGTCACCCCATCTAACAAATGATTTTGCAGAATTATAGGGGATTTAAGATAATGGTCATGATAGAGGTCAAGGTCATGGAAGAACTTGCTGTGGCACATATGAGGCAGAGAACCTGTGATTACTTACATTTCAAAGCAGAATGTTAAGGAAAGTTAAAATCACATCTGTAATGAATGTCAAATGACAGTGTTGATCAGGAACTTCAATGATATTTGTTTTTTTAATTTTTTTGGATACAGTGTTAAGTTGAAATGGCAATGAAGTTAAAAAATACGGAATCCGGATCTGTTAGAGTGAAAAACCTTATTTATACTCATTCTCTCATAAGATTCTTGAGATCATGGGATGTGTCCCAAGTCCCCAAAAATGTTGTGGCAAAAGAATTTTAAGGACTATTCCACTGCACATTTCAATGTTCAAGTCAATCTGGTTTGGGTGATGTGATATCTGACATATGGGACGGGTTCTCCACCTTGGTCTCTTGTAAGATTCATCTGAATGCAGTGACTACTGGAGGGGAAATGGACGTTGGACTCTGGAAAGGCATCAAGGAACTTCAAGCATTCAGGATGTGCAGGATAGATGATAAATGCAGTGCTGAGTTGAGGCCAGGGAGCAGCAGCAACCCAGTGTGTGGAGGCAGTGCTTTTGTTCTGAACTGTTACTAGAGAGTGTCTGCAGGTGGGGGCTTGGAAAGGGCCTTTCGAAATTGAAGGATTGCTGTGTTCCAGCTAGGAAATAGGGAATAAAAGAATATATTCCGAAGTGTCACCAATGATTTGAAATACGGTTGCCAAGGTCTCTAACATGTACTCCCAAACCTCCTGTAGAGTTTACTGAGGGTGTGATTATTTCTGGTATGTGTGAATACATACACATATTCCCCTATACATACATATGTAGAGCATGAGAACGTGATTGTTGTGGATTCTGTGTATGCGAACAGAACAGAAGGGAAAAAAATCACCTAGGAACTGTCTCATGCAGTAGTGGTACTTAGGTAGATTAATCTTTCTCTTCCATCCCACCAAATCAACTAAACCTCGTGGTCCTCACAGTTTTGGGGCCTGGCAAAAAAGGGTTGCCGAATTCATCCTCATTTTAGATAATTTGTGGATAACGAAGCTTCAAAAGGTAAAAGAAAGTCACAAAGAGGAAAGAAGAAACAAGATATTTTTAAATCCGTTTATTTTCCTTTAATCTCAAGAAAAATGTTGGAACAATTCAACTTTTTAATCCCCTTAAAGCAACCCAGTCATCCTCATGAATTCATGTTCACTGTTTATGACTTGTCTAAATTGCCATATGACTCTAATATTTTGTTTGTGATAAATTTAATGGTCTTGCATGTATTGAAAAAATATACTTTACTACATGTTGAGATTTTTATTAAGCCTTTAAAGGTCTCAATGCCATACAACATTTTCATAAATGAGATAGGAAATATTGGCTAGATGGAAACTACCTCAAGTTGCATGTGCAAGACTGGTTGGAAGATAATACCCTGAGCATGGTTATCAGTGATGCACTTTCCAAACAAAGAGTATCTCATCATGAGAGCCACAGAAGTAGCTGCTGGTTGAATACTGTTAGGTATGTCCATTAATGAGCCCATGTGAGCATTCTTGTTAAATTTATAGATGACCCCCAAACTAGATGTCCATGTATGTATCAAACAAAATTTTAATATAGGAGCATCTCAAGAAACAGAAGAAATCATTAAGAAAAGAGAAGCTACAGTGCCACTCCTGAGAAGGATTTTATGCAGGAATAATCAGCTATGCAAACAGTATTAAGAATAGCTAGTCAAGCAGGGTCATGCAGTGAGTTATAAACTGAGTGTGAGGTAATGTTGCAGTGCTGTCACAAAAAAGCAAATGCTACACTGAGTTTAATAAACAGGAGAATCACCTGAAAAGGTGAGTTAATCCTCTACCTTTTTTTGATGCTCATAAGACATTATTATTGAGAGCTCTGAGGAGTGCATTAGGTACTATGGGTTTCAGAAACTTTTAGACCAATTGAAGAGATTCCAGAAAAAAAAGGTTCAAAGTTACAAGTGGTGTGTGGTTTATAAGGAAAGCTCAGAATAAAAAAGACCTCAATTTTTAGGAAATAAATAGGGGTGTGTATTCCCAGTCCATAGCCTACAGGCTCAGTTTAGCTAATGCATTTAAATTGAAATAAAGATGGCTTAGGCTACACATACGGAAAACTTCGGCAAGCACTGAACAAATTGAGTTTAGAAGGTTTTAAAAACTGGGATTGCTTAGAACTGCAAACAGGAAGAGCTTGTTGGAATTTCTATGTCCTCTTGTTCTCACTTCTATCTGTGGATCTTTTTTTCAGTCTTTTGTATATTTTGATCATTTAGTTTGATCTTACCTACATTTGTTTCTTTCCTTCTTGTGCTGCCTGATGTTTTCTTTTTCCTTGCCACATTCTTTTTTTTCCGCTATTTTCCCTCACAGTTCAGGTGTAGAACAGAAAAACAATTGTTTCTCTTCCGTGAGTTAGATGGGGGTTTTTTTGGTCTTGCTTGTACAAAAGCATACTTTCACAAATCACCTTTCTTTTCAGGGGTCAGTTTTTCAGATCATCTCGTCTTGCAGGTGTCCACTGAGCTTAAACTTTCTCTGCAGCTTCTCTCTTCCATCACTACTTCAGATTTCCATCTGAACTCTGTCTCTGTTCCCAGCTGGATCTCTCATGTGAAACTCTCTCAAATATTGATTTGTAGTTAATGTACATTCTGCAACTTTTATACCTTTTTTTCTTGGTTGGCTGCAGGTTTTGGTTTATTCTGCCTCAGCAAGCATCACCAAGTTAAAGCAAAAATATCCCCTCCTTACAACTCCCCTTTCTGGTGCTCTTTGCTTATTGGCCTTCTCAGTGACTGCCCTCATTTTTAAATCTCTCTTCAAGGTCTTCTGCATCCTCATTTTGTATTAGGAGTTAACTCTGATAGTTGTCCTGATCCTTCTGCACTTGAAGTCACTGGCACCTTTTGTTTAGTAGATATGCTGATATGTTTCTGATACTCCCTGCCAAACAACAGTAACAGTGCTGGGTGGAAGTGACTATCTGAATTCCTCTTCACTGTTTTCCTTAGTCAGAATTTTGAGTGCTGCCTTCACGTGCAAGTTGATCAGATCTGGTTTTGCACTTGCCTTGGTTTTGTTCTTGTGTTGGGTTTTTACACAGTTGTACATAAAATTTTCTGTCACAGAAGGAATGGATGTTTTGCTGTGTCTTGGGTCTATATGTTTTCTTCCAGAAAGGAAATTTTGTCCGTATTGTGGTAAATGGAATTAAATTTCAATTCAGGAACCCTCTATAGTTGCTGTTGACACACTCCTCCTCCACATGGAGGGAAGAACCAAGACACCTCAGCAGGGAAAGGCTGTCGGGTGTCGAGGAGTTCTCTCCCTGTTACTACTGAGTAGTACTAGAATAAACCTTTCTTCTTTCTGATTTATGTTGTATAATCAGAATTTAGTTGTAACTCAACTAATAATGACATTTTTAGAAACCTAATTGGGAAAGGGGATATTTTAAATTGCTTTTCATGTGTACACATAGTTTTTGGTTTACTTTGTGGTGAAGGGTTTTCATCTCGAGCAGTTGCTTCTTAAAGTAGTTTCAGCTGTTAATCATGGTCATGGGTGCTGTCAGTTCTACTGTTTGGAGTTTTGGGGGATTTTTTTTGCTTTTTAATTTTGTTAATGTATTAGTGTGTGGTGTTTCTGTCTCCAGTGTCAAAAGTCTTTTCTCTAAGCCTAAATCCAATACCTTTCATTCATTTTCATGACGTATAATGGGAAATAATGGAGAGATACCCCAGGATTTGCTTGTCCTAACAATGACCCAAATGATTGTACTAATGCTGTTCTTTTACAGACATACATAATTTCCTTGGACAAATTAGGTGCTCAAATAAAACAGATTTTGACATTAATTGTTACCATTTGTTAAGATGATTTTGTTCTGTTTAGCACACTTGGTTATCCCTAACAGGAAAGCAAACTTGCACTATTATTGATTATTAGTCAAGCATTTCGCTCTGTCGAAAATGTAATTTTGAAATATATCAGTGTTTATATTTGCATATTTACTTTTTTGTTTTTCTTTATTTTTCTCACCTTTAGGGGAATTCCTTAATACTTTTTAGTAATTCCTGTGACACTGAAAGTCACAAAAGTGAAAGACTCGGGCAGAGAACCCGACTGTCTGTACAGAGTGGGATGCAGCACCTTATTCTTTCAGTGAGGCTGTAGCAGGTCTGATGTCAGTCACTTCAGAGACCTTTAGACCTCAGTGCTCATTTATTGCTAAAATGTACCAGCTCTGCTCCTGCATTATGAAGATCATCTGTCAACACTTTGAGATATTCTCCTTTGTTATTAAGCTTGTGATGCTCTACACTGTCAGGTTTTTTGCCAATTATAGTTAAGGTACAATGGTGTATTCACTGGATCAAAGTCTCACACTGGCGGTAGAGGAATGATTTGTAAGTCTTTATTCATCTGAATCGTACAATAGAATACCTGAGGAATGCAAATAATCCCTCTAAGGACTCAATAGAAAAGCTGTTATAACGACAGCCTAAGACTATTATTATTCTGAATTGGTGTTTTAACCAAAGTAATTATTTCTTGTCTTGTTTTTTCACAATAGTTCTTAGTTTATTAGTTATGACCATATTTACCAAACAGAATTTGAATCCAGTTTTGACATTACTTTCATTCATGTTCATTCCACTTCTTCAAGTTTGCATGTTTCATTCTGTCTTTCACTTGGCACATTATTGAATTAGTCTAGAGACCAATGTTAGATATTTTCTTTAAAAAAATCTATAGAGGATGTGTGCACAAGTGTTGAAGTACACATACAAATATCAGATTCATGTTGAGATATATTTTCTGCATAAGGTTGGCATTTATAAGCTCAGAACTTTGATACCCAGTTTGTTAGCCAAATTAAATTAGTTAACTACAAATGTTGGTTTTAGAAGTGCAGTTAAATGTCACATTGAGAAACACACTTTAGGTGTGATTTTCAGTTCAGATGTTTCTGAAGGTAGTAGTGTTTCAGTTTCAATCCTGGATGCCAGACTGTGTTCTCATTGGGTAACTGGACGAAAAAAAAGATTAGTATAATGAGGATTGAAAAACACTGACGGGGTATTTACATAAGTAAATTACAGAAGACCAGCCTTATATAACAAACGTGTGAAAACTGTTGAGTAAACTTCTCTATTCTTTGTCCCATCTAAAACCCTACTCAGTGGGCCATGCACTTAATCTCATAATAGCTCTGATCCCCTGCTATTTTCTTTGACAAATGTGTGTTGATGAACTTGTGGTTCAGTTCATTTTTTTTTCTGGTGACATTTGCATTGATTATTTAAAGGTTTGCAGGCCACAGTTTCAAAGCACTTTAGTATAATAGCAGTTAAAACCTGCGTCTAAATCTTGCAGATTAGCAGGACTAAGAAAAAGAACTCAGCAAGCATAAAGCCCTGTGCTCTATGGTGGGTGCTTCAGGTCTGAAACATCTCTGGCACCAAAAGTACGGTTTTGTAATTTGATTATTTGGGTACAGGAAGTATTCCCCTACCTCTTGTGTTTGCTTGCTGAGCATACAGAGTTGTTCTTACCATTCTCACCTGTTCAGAAATAGTGCCCTATTAATAACAGTGAACTCCTTACAGGTAATTTGTAAATTTCTCCCTTAAATGTAAAATAAATAGTACTTGAAGTCATGAATGTGATGCTTGTGTTTAAAGATTTTTTTTAAATACAAGCTATTGCTGTAAAGTTATCACTGAATCACAGAATATTTTGAGTTGAAAGGGAACTACAAGAATTATCAAAGTCCAACTCGTGGCTCTGCACAGGAGCATTCCCAAGAGTCCCACCAGGTGCCTGAGAATATCATCCAGACACTTCTTGAACTCTGTCAGCCTTGGTGCTGTCCCACTTCCCCGTGGGTCCTGTATCAGTGCCCAACCACCCTCTGAGTGAAGAACCTCTTTCTAATATCCAGCCTAAACCTCCCCTGACACAACTTCAGGCCATTCCCTGGGGTCCTATCACTGCTCACCACAGAGAAGAGATCAGTGCCTGCCCCTCTTCTTCCCCTCTAGAGGAAGTTGTAACTGCAGTAAGGTCTCTCCTCAGTCTCCTCCAGGCTGAACAGACCCAGTGCCCTCAGTCACTCCTCACACAGCTTCCCCTCAAGACCCTTCACCATCTTCATTGCCCTCCCTTGGACACTCTCTATAGCTTTATGTCTTTATATTGGGGTGCCCAAAACTGCACACAATATTCCAGGTAAGGCCACACCAGGGCAGGGCAGGGCAGAGCAGAGCGGGACAATCCCCTCCCTTGCCCGGCTGGTGATGCTGTGCCTGATGCCCCCAGGACACGGCTGGCCCTCCTGGCTGCCAGGAGGCTGCCAGTTTTGCTTAACTCTAAGAGAATATTGAACATTCAAAAACTACCACCGTAAGTCTGTAGGTCTAAATATGTTGTTTCATTCAACTAAAAAGAAATTATGAACAGCAAAGTACTATGAGTGCTGCCAGTTGTTGAGGATAAAGATAAATCAGAAATTTTATTCTTTATTTTAAAATAATTGTAGTGTAATATTCAGAGGCTTTGTTCTGGAGCAGCAGTAGAAAGGTGGGCAAAACTAGTAGAAATGCTGCCCTGTATTCATCAGCTATGGCATAGTCCAAGACCAGTAGCCAGGAAAGTGTGACTTGCTATATATAGAGGGAGTTTATGGTGTTCTTTGTGTAGATATTATATATATATATATATATATATGAGAGAGAGAGATCGATCTATATGTATATATATAGTCAGGAAAAACTGAAGGCCTTCAGTTTCAGTTTTACCACATTTGATAAATATCACTCTTGGAAGTACATTTTTCTCTCAGAAAGTTTTATTCATACATTTTAGATTGCAAGTATTTAACCTCTACCAAACACCTAGTTATTGTCCCAAATTATGTCTATTTCTGATAGATTAAATGCCAAACAGAAACCAAGAAACAGTGAAATGTTAATGGAGTACACCTGAAGCAATTGCTGCCTGTTAATGCCTTGACCTTGGAAAGCAATACACAAAAAGATGGCATCATAAATCCGTGCAATTCTTATGAATATGTATGTGCTACTTGATAATAATGAATGTGGTACAGCCATGCATGCACTACAAGATAATGTTGTGCCCTTTGTTGTCTACAGGTTGATAAAAATTAAAGAGTGGGTGGACAAGCACGACCCGGGTGCTTTGGTCATTCCTTTTAGTGGGGCCTTGGAGCTCAAGTTGCAAGATATGAGTGCTGAGGAGAAACAGAAGTATCTGGAAGAGAACATGACACAAAGGTTAATTAGCATTCATTTTCCCTACACTTTATTATCAACTATTTCCTTGCAGTAATTTAATTGCTTGCGCTGATAGAATAATAAATGACAGAGTAATTACCATTATAAAGAGAGAATCTTCTCCTTTCTTTACCATGAGACAGAGTGAAAAGATTTATTTTAAATTAAGTTTTTAACTGTCATCTGTCATCTCTGTACAGTGTTTTAATTATAACATAGGTATTAGTTATGTATATTTTTGAGAAGGAATGATCACCAAAACTGTTTCGTCATCCATGAGGAATGAGGACGGTGGAGAAAATTTTGCCATAATTTTCTGAAGAACTGTAATAATTGTTTCAATATTGAATTTCAGTCAAACAGATATGCTTTCATGACCTGGAGTCCTGAAAATTTAGTGAGACCAAAAGTGCTGCCTGATAGAGTGATTTATATTTATCCCATGTTTCAGTAGCCTTCCAAATAAACAAATCAAAATACTATCTTTATGAAAGTGCAGTAAAAAAGTAGTTCCTCTGAAGAGAGTTCAAAGTAAAAGGCTACTGCAATTATTGCTGTACTTAAAAAGTAGACCCAGTATCTTCAAAATATGTGATGTCTTTCCACATAAATTGATTACTTGCTGCATTTAGCTGTTTTATGTATATATGCTGAATGAATTGGATTCTTGCCTTTTTATTTTTTTCAGTGCTTTAGCAAAGATCATTAAGGCTGGATATGCAGCACTCCAACTAGAATACTTTTTCACTGCAGGCCCAGATGAAGTGCGTGCATGGACCATCAGGGTAAGATTCATACTTATTCATCAGCTATATCCAGTTCCACACTATTGAATTCAGATTGATATCACTGACTTTGAAGTTTGTCATGGTGGCGGTTAGCTAGTCATTACAGATGAGGTTTTTGTCCAGGATAACTTTAATTATTTGTGAGCTGCTGAACAGTGAAAGTGGAGCTGCATTGATTGAGGCAGGTAACAATTGATTCTGCCTATTACATAGTCTGAATTTCTTCATCCTGTAGAATCTGTCTACCCTCCTCCTGTGGTCAGAGATAAGACGTACCAGTATTGTGCTTGCTTAATCTGTGTGACTGGGTTTGTCTGCAGTGAAATTGATGTTGCTTTTCATTTTGTATTCACCAAGTTTGTTTGGGTTGCGGATGGTTCATTCCTCCTTTGCTTTGCTCGGATTACATTTTCAGCAATAAAAGCAATATAACATCATTATATTCCTCATGGATACACAGTGGGGCTCAAAAACCTAAAATCAGTATACAGTAATTCAGGTCTTTTACTGACTTTACTGTTTAGACCTAGTTTATTTTGGTAGTTCTATGTGTTTATCTAGGAACTTACTTAATGCCTAAAATGATATTATGTATTTTAAATATTGATTCAGGATGATTATAGCCATAGAGATTGACTAATTTATTCCCAGAGGACAGAAAGAGCTAAGCTGTAGTGGTTTGCCTTTGAATGTAAATATATTTTAATGTAAAGATCAATATTGCAAAATATTTTGAAATGCATGTAGTTGCAAACTTAAAATTTACAACCACGTCAACTTTTGGAGCTGCAACTCTGAGCTTTTCTTTTTTTTGCATCAGTGTATTTAGTGCTATGCAATGAATTTCAGTGCTGTATTTAATTTCATTCAATGGAATTAATTTGTTTTCATTAATCAACATAATTTCCTGTAAATTTATATTTTAATAGTACTGCTACAGATGTTTGTGTATGTGTTTTAGCACATTAAACTTATTTTCTTATAAGTGTGTTTGGTTTTTTTCATTTTCTCCTCTCATATTCTTTTACATGATAACTATCAGCTAAAGTCCTTGAAATACCAAATAATATAAAAGCAGAAGTTTTGTTTTTCTGAGTCTTACTGTAGTTTTTAAAAGCACATTGTAAAATTCCTCTGTTTTCAGTAGGAGAAATGCTTGCTCTTTATTAGAAAATTTGAAAGCTGGTTTATCTTAAGACTGATTGTAAGTATCTTTGATTTAATGTGCAAAGATATTTAGTCAGGTAAGCATCAGTGAGTAGCCATATTAACCCAATACATCTTTTATTGTAAAAACTGTGCTTTACAGTGTCAGACTCCTTAGCACTTTAACATGCTTTATTAAGCAGCCTTTAGGTCACCATTATTTCTCAAATTTCTCTCCATGGTTGTATGTGCACAGAATGTATGTCGTTGTAATTTAAAGCATGCAGTTATAATGCACTCTGCTCTACTGCATAAACTTAAATTATCTTATAGTTGCCTGTGATTTTTTATTTTTCAGTGATTCAGTTGATGTTTTGGTAAGAATACTCCATTTGTTCTATATCAAACTTAATAAAATTATTCTAAATACAAATAAGATAATGTGTAGGGTTTGAGATCCATAAATTGTTTCTCATTGCAAATTTGGCTCACCAATGAATGTTGTCCTTTGACTGAAATTATTTGGATGTAAGTATAAGTCTTCAGTAATTTAGATTTAAAAGTTGTTTTAAAATCCTTATTTTCCTCGCTTTCTGTGTGGAAAGCTGGGGATCGAAGCGAATCTCACAATAAAACACAATCACAGCTTCTAAAATCAATACTGCTGTTGATACCTATTAGGAAAAACAAAGCTGCTGTTCTTTAATATCGGTTGGTTTATCTGTGACGAAGGCATCTGTCTGTGTCCCAGTGTGCAGAATCGCCCAGCTGAATGCCTGACAGTTCAGCTGATACAAAACAAAGTTTCAGCAGATCTTGAAAGCATATAAAAAAGGAGAAACCTCTTTCCTGCAATCAATCTTCTTAAATGCAATTAATTTTCTTCTGGTCTTTCCTTTGACAGAAAGGGACGAAGGCTCCTCAGGCAGCAGGGAAGATTCACACTGATTTTGAAAAAGGATTCATTATGGCTGAAGTAATGAAATATGAAGATTTTAAAGAAGGAGGTTCAGAGGCTGCTGTCAAGGTGAGCTCCCCATCTTTCTCTACTCTCTTCCTCTGTATGTGCCATTTTTCCACTTCAAATCTATTTTTCACTGGTAAGAAGTTCTTAATGCTAAGAGAATCTTCACAGTCACCTTTAGCAATAGACCAAAATCTATTTTCATTGCTTACTTAAGGAAGAGTTCAAATGCACCAAATGACTGGACTGTTTCAGTATCCAGTATATGGACTAAGTGTCAGCACTAAGACCAAATGCTATGTTAATGTGTTGGATTTTTTTCTCTCTGTTTAAATGTTTGTGTTCAGAATTTAATAAGCTTTAAAATTAGCTTGGTTTTGGAAAATCAGATTTTTAAGATGAGAGGGAAGATTTTTTTAATCACTTCTAAATGGAAATGCAAAAAATACAGAAAATCTTTTCTTCTAATAATGTGTCATCTTGTTTTGGGTTTGGAATAAAGGTATTACAAATGTCATATGCAAACAATTAAGAAAATATTATATTATAAAAATATACCCTTTTTTGCAGGATTAGTGGGGTCCACTTCTAGGCTCTGATAGGCATAATTAGGATCTTAAAATTTACCATTTCAGTATTTAATTCAATTGCCCTTTGATGTCTTACTCAAAAATGCCATGCCTTACGTTGGTCGGTCAGGGCGCCAATAATAGCTGTGTGTAGTCCACAGAATATGACAGGTGAGTTTTTCTGGTTACTGTCTGCTGAATAGACAGGGAAGATATTTAAGGAAAAACTTTTTTTCTTGAGCTCGCGGTTCTTTGTGGTTACAGTTGCATTGAGAAGTGTTTTATCTGCTTTCTCAACACTAGAGGGCAGAGACTGCTCGGGTGCCCAAACTTGTGCCCTTTTGGAGCTGACGAATTATATCTGATTTGAAGTTATTAAGTATGAAATGAACTTGTACATGGCAAATAAATGTCATAAGAGAAGCTGTTCTTCTGTGTGTTTCTAATGCATTATTTCCACCTTTTTCAAGCAGAGAAACCTCCCTTTATTTCATTCACGTTTGATTTCTTGTTTGGCATTTTTTACGTTTTCTTAAGATTTGCATAGAAAATTGCAATTGCAAAGCACATTAGTTTGATTTACTTACTCTCAGTATTTGAAGGCTCCTACACACTATAATGTGTTAAAGAATTTTAAAGGTTCAGCTTTATTGTTTGCTATTTGATAGCTTGAAAGGTATGCAAAACTATGATTTCAAATTCAGCCTATTCTCAGTGGTATCACTAAGGAAGATCATACTGAGCAGCGGGACTTTAATAGGTTTGTTTGAACCCCAGGAAGTGAGGGGAAAAAATCCCGTATAATTGGTTCGTTGCGGCATGTGAACTGCTTTATGAAAAGGGAAGTAGAGTTGTAGCTGTAAAGTGAAACCACAGCTATAAATAAATCTCATATTCTGCAGTCAGAAACCACTTTACGTAACTGAGATTCAAATTTTGCCAGCAACAGTTATTGATGCTCAAATAAGAATGCCTTCCATGAGAAGCTGCATCAGTTAACACCTATTAAATTAATCAGTATTTTACTTATGTATTTTTATTTGCTTTTCAAAATGTGAGATTCTAAAAATCAAGCTTCCATGCTCAAGTTATGTTTAATTATTAAATTTTTATTGTTATGAAGTGTCTGTAAAGCAAGCATATTTGCATTTGTTACTCAGTTTTAAAATCCAGGTTAGGAAAAAATCTTATTCTTAGAATAAAGTGTCATATTCCTCTGGACTTTTCTAATTTGCATTTAATACAATGATTCATGCCATACACAATGCTAATTACTTTTATATTGATGGTAAATTTCAAAATTAAATTTAGGAGCTTTTAGGAGTCAACTGAAATAACGGTGGCAATGGGAGTTGCTTGCTTTGTATCTTATCAAGTTGATCGATTTTTAAGTTTGATTTTGTGTGTGTTTAACACCAGTACAGCATAACTAATTTAATGCCAGTGCTGTGAACTATACACTGAATAGCTCTGTGTGGGCTTTGTAGTCTACAGGGATATCACATTATTAGCAATCATATCTGCTTAGGCAAAGCTGGCTTCTACAGATGGCTGCTTTCAAGTGCAAATGAACTGGTTAGACGTGTCTTGTTTAATACATACTCAAGATTCACAAATGGGTATTGATTTTTTCAACCAGTGTTTCTGATAGCAATGGAAATGGATTAAATGGTCTCTAGAGAATTTAAAGGAACACTGTCACTTTTAATTAACTGTAAACTGCTAACAAAAATACATAAACTTACATTAGTGTCTCAAAATGTATTTAATTAAAGAAGTCTTATGCCACTTTGACAGGATGCACTACTGTGCTAAAAAGAATCTGTGTTGTTAGTTTGTGGAGGACAGTTTTTTCTGCACATATTTGTGATTAGTAAATGTATTCAACTTTAAAATGTCTCTGTACCTGTGCCTGCAGCTTACACTTGCTGATGATTTTTATAGCACTGTTTTATTAGTGTTTATGCCATCAATTAGTCTAATTACTCTTGACTTTGAGCATTATTAGAATCTTCAAAGGAAAGAACTTGAAAGGAAACCTTTTACAATCTAAACAAATTTCCAGGGGAAATGTAAAAAACATTTGCAAAGTACTATTTCTTGCTTATCAATAGTATCATATGGGGTAGGGTCAATTAGTATTTCACTGTATATTTATTGTTGTGGCTGTCTTAGCTGCAGTTTTTCACATGCCAGCGTCACTGGGGACAGCCTTTAAATAAGGAATGGCAGCAACAAGGTTGCCGAGCCTCTGAATTTCTGGACAGCAATATGGGGAAATACGTTTCTTTATAGAGCAGGTTCCGTGAAAGAAAGGTGTCTAAGTTAACTGTGTACCATTAATCTGATCTGTTCTACGGCAACTAAGGTCATTAGTTAACAGCTTTCCTGTAATGGGATCTTAGCATGCCACCACTGTGATAGTGTCATTGAGAATAATGGCACAGTGAGGTCTTGCATGGAAGCACTTTCTCTGGCAAGGGAAAACTTCAAAACAGGAATGGTTATTGAACTAAAGCAGAAGCTCTCAACTTTTCCGTATTGCAGATACTTTTCAAGATAAATGCTTCCACAGACCACCTCCCGCCCAGCCTGTCAGTCCCAATGCCAAGCCTCTGAAATACTAGGTTTAATTGCAATGTGAGATAATGGTAGAAAAATATAATAATAAATTGTAATGTTGAGACTACTGATATTTAATAGATTCCTTGCCTATTTTCTGTTCTCCTCAAGTACAGCATTTCCATAACGAATTTCCTTTTCATGTCTTTGGTCCGTATGCCTTCTCCTGTATCCTGGTTTCACAGCCTATCTGCTCTTCTGTCTGTCCTTCTGAAGCAAGTTTCTTCTAAAGGAAATTTCTGACAAAAAAACTGAGCCTGCATTTTGTGCTCCTCAGGCCTTCATTATCTGGGCAGAAGCAGACAAGAGAGCCCCACTTGAAGCAGTTGAGATTTTGCACTGTGTTGCCATGGTTAGTTTGACAGGCCTGGCTGGGCCACCTCGGAAGCGGGTCAGGTATCCGCCTGAAAGCCACTGAGGGCTGTTGCCCATTGCCCTGACTAGCAACACTGGTTTAGATTCCTGCCACCAGTGTTGCCATCTGCAGGTTTTTCAGATGAAGGAAAAGAAAGCTGGGGAAAAAAATTAAGCTGTTTTAGTGTCCTTGATCTTAAGACTTGACAGGGTTTACAGGGTTTACCACTATATAACACAGATGCATTTTGAGCACTACAGATCCAGTGGAGGTTAAATTATTTCTGTATGTATTTCATGTATGTTAAACCAAGGGGTGTCAAACTGAGAAGTATTGTGACTGTCCAAATCTGAAGCTGAAGTAGTACCATTTCTTTACCAAAATGTATTTAAATAATTGCCATTTGAAAATACTGTAAAATGTCTGATGAAATAACCCATTTTCCTTTTGTCTGTTTCATTTACAGGCTGCTGGAAAATACAGACAACAAGGCAGAAATTATGTCGTGGAGGATGGAGATATTATCTTCTTTAAATTTAATACACCTCAGCAACCCAAGAAGAAATGAGTATCAGATGTTGTTCACTCAGAAAATAAACTGTGTTGCTTCAAAAAGCATAGGAATTTTTATTTGGGATGGAATATCTGGAAACAAAAAGCATACAGTTTCTACCTAGGGAACCTCCCCTCCCCCCAGTGAAATTATTCTTGTTTGTTTTGAATTAAAATACGGCACCTCCAGTGAACATGCAAGTTCACTAAATGTGAACAGCTTTGCATTTCAAACGATTAAGACCCTACTTCAAACTGTAGGAGCTTTTCGGGAACCATATTACTCTCCTGATACTTCATTAATCTCCATCATGTATGCCAGGCCTGACACGTTTGACAGTGAGGACAATGTGGCTTGCTCCTTTTTGAATCTACAGATAATGCATGTTTTACAGTACTCCAGATGTCTACACTCAATAAAACATTTGACAAAACCAGCCTTGGTGTGTTTGGGGATGTCTGTATTGACTGACTGTGGTGTGCTGAATGCGATACGGCACCTGGTGGATGCTGATTACAGAATTTTAAGACGTGTATGATACAGTAACTGGCAGTGTGGGCCAGCTGCAATTGTATCTTGAAAGTGAGTCTTTCATGGGAATTAGAAGATTAGGATGCCAATGATTTGTCTCAAAAAAGTTAATGAATTTGTAGATGGACATTCACTGAAAGATGATAGTAAGAATGATGGCAGCATAAATGAATTTTACTGGAGAGAGGAAATACATGTAGAAAAATGATGTTATCTATGAGACTGAAGATTTTTTTGTTGAAATAATTTTGAAAAGTGTTTCACTCTTGCCTTGAAATTAATAAATCATTGAGGCTGGAGCAGTGGTGCCTGATGTTGCATGTTGTCATCTCAGGTCTGGTTTTCAGGTCAGCAGAGGGTGACACAGATAGTGCTGTGAAGGAAGAGGTCACGCTGTGCTGGATAGGTAAGTTCTTCTGCTGAAATAAGGTTGCAACTGTGAGTACTTTTTTTACCCCTTTTAACCATGAAAGAGAGCTGGTCATTCTGGGTAACACAGAAAAATACGGTGTTGGCAAAAATAAAACCAAGTTTGTACTTTTAATGTGAGCTGTAGAACTGCCCTTTCTCACAGTATGTTTAGTGTATGTAAAACAGCCTGGCTTTTTCTGAGTACCTGTGTACCTCAGGTTTCAGCTACAGGCTCGGTGGGGTCAGGGCTGGGAGAGATGCTGTTGTTACCTATAGCTTGTTTGTGTTGTGTGGCAGGCTTCTTGTGTCGAGGTGATAAATTCACTTACTATAAACTTTGAAAAGACAATTGTCACTGGCTAACTCCCACTCTGTGTAAGACACTGGGAGCACTGGTCACATCCTGCTCCAAGGCTTCCCTTGGGATGCTGCCTTTGAGCTTCATTACTCATTTCTGAGAGTAAGACATGGTTCAGCCAGAGCCACGAGCCTCATTGTTGAAAAGCTGGCATCATGCCTTTAATTGCACTGAGGAGAAAGAGGGAGGGCAGATGACTTCAATATGTAGTTGCTGATTTTGTTTTAAAGAGCATCTCCTTTTTTCATGGTGGCAGGAGGGGGAGAAAGTATTGTAAAGCAGAGAAATTAGAACTTCAGATGTTTTGGAACCCTTGAAATTCTCTTTTGTATCGTCTCCCTGGTGTGGCTGGTATTTGTTCCTGGTGTTATTTTGATGTTACATAATTGAGAAAAGATTAGGACCATCAAATCTTGTGTTAAAAGTCAAATCCAAAAGAAAACAGAGCCTACCTGTTTCTCTTGGAAGTCAGCAAGGTGCTGGTAACAGAGAAGTGCTCATGCTGGGTTTTAGACACAATGAAAGGTGAGTGAGAAGTGGAGTATATGTGCTGCTGAAAGAGAAGTAACCTTTTTACTGCACTAATACCTACTGAAACGTGTTCTCTTGTCCTGTTGGAAATACGTTCTGGTTTCCTAAATATTCCCATGCTCCCAAATTGTTTTAATTTGAGTGTGTGTACTTCATGATACTTCCCTGCTCTTAAAATAAAAATAATTAAAAATCAAACTAAGTTGTTCTCAATAGACAGGTTTTCTGAAGTTACTAGAGTATTCTGTAAACAGAAAATTAACTTAAAATATTTACCACATCTTAAAAATGTATGTTCTATAATGTTTTATGTTTCCGTTTATTAATTTGCTTGAATAGTTCATCTCTTCAGCTGTTTTAACGAACATTCTTTTAACTACTGAAGCTAATCAATTATTCCAAAATAACCCCAAGTTTTATTAAAAGAAAGAATAATCTGATAAGGTCTGTTACTTCTATCACTGTGCAGCCCATTTCTCCTCAGTGTGTCTTTGCATTCAAGATGTACAACTCCTAAAACTTTCTAGATATATGTACTAAGTGTCAACCACTCTGTTTTAGCTAGAACTGTGATTTAACATCAGCCAGGCACATGTTATTTATGCAATTTGACCTGCATAGGTGGCTCCAGGTTCAATGTGTCCATCCTACTCACATTTGCTATTTAAGAAAAACCGCATTAAATCTACCTGCATGGTTTTCACGGCCAGTGGCATGGTGGTAGTGAGTAGAAGGAGACATGTTGTTTCTCCAGCTGGAGGAGAATGAGAAAACATTGTAGGCACTGCTCTTCCAAAATACAGAAAGGAGAGAATTTTGCAAAGGAAGAGGAGTAATAACCCTTCTTCTTCATTTGCATTCCTCATTGCCTAATAACCATGACATTGATGGCTTGTTTCTGGGATTAAACAAACACTAGTGGAACAGGTGCTACCAGCCTCCAAACTACCAAAGAGAGTGCCTGAAAGTGATGTGGAGACATCAGTGAAGGCAGCTGTGCCTGCACTGCTCCTTGGGCTGACTCTGTAGGAGCAGATCTGGAGAGTGAAACAGTTGGCATAGGGGACCTGTTGCTCCCATAGCAGGTATTTGAGTACTTTGGTCTAGTTGCAGGCTTGTCCCATGAGGACTTAGAGGGCAGTTTCTCAAGAGAAAACCAGTTTGCTGTAAGATACCCAAGCATCACCAGTTTGCCTGTGATGAGAGTCCTGTGCAATGCAGGGCAGGGATAGAGTGTGTGTGTGTGTGATAAGGAGATTCACTTTTAAAGGTATCTTCCTGGTCAAATAAAAACATTGCTGTAGACACATAAGAGCTTAGTGCTGTCTTTTGGCAGCATCAATAATAATATCAAGGTGATGTTGTTGGGCACCTGAGGATGGGACATTTCAGACTACAAAGAAGCATAAAAAAACCCAAAAATTTTGAAGACTACTTGTACTCACAGATACCTCGGTATAGGATGTAATTTTCTGTCCTAATAGGCATTTCTCAGAACAGCACAAAGAAGAAGTCTTGGGCTTTTTGTGTGGATTAATGTAGCAGATCAAGTATAATGTTGTTTCCATAGTATGTTACCTAAAGTAAAACAGATAGGGGGTGTGGTCAATGATGAACTAGAGATAGCCACTGTCTGAAACTCTGGTGTGTTAATCCAGCTATTGGAAAACATTTCAGTAGGATGAAAGGCACCAAGGTATAGCTGGCCATCTCTTGGCTGCCATTTAAGCATCTTTGGGATCAGAAAATTCCACAAAGGACTGAAGGCTTTCCATGTCTTCCTAAATTCAGTGCTCAGGCTGGTGTGGGTGGCAGGCTAAAACAAATACTTATTTCACATGGTTTCAGGTGTGCACTGCTTGCCACAAGGTGATGTGAATGCTGAAGGTTGCCAGGGTTCAAAAATGCTTAGGCAAAGCCATGGAGGGAAGGAAGAAAAAGTGAGTTGATTAGGAAAGAAAACACCCCATTAAAAAAAAAGGTATCACCTCTGCACTTGGAGTTTCCTTAAGTCACACATTGCTGGATGGTGGGGAAAAGACTGGTGTGTACATCTTGTTCCTGTCAAGTATCTGTTGGTCACTGTCACAAAATGGGATGCTGGACTGGCTGGGCCTCTGATCTGACCCATAACCACCATTCTTGCCTCCTTAAAAAAGTAAGTATTTTCTCAATTTCATGTTACTTTTTTCTTTCATGTACTGTGTTCAGCCCTGTAGAGGTTGGTAGCACTATTGTAATTGTTTCAAATGAATACCTGTCCTGAAGGATTACCTTTCCTTTTTTACCTGCTGTGGTTGTCCATTTACCTTCTCCCCTTCATTATCCAAGTTCACTCTGATCTCTTCCCAGACCACAGGACCTGTAGAGGAGTCTGTATGCCAGAGCACCTGCTTCAAAACCACCATATTGCAAACCATATTTTCCTTCCTCTTTTTCCACAGAACAGGCTTGTGGCTGAAATGGCTGCACTGTAGCTTCTCTGAACACCTCCTGGCACTTTATTGATGCTGTTGCATCAATATTGCATCAAATGCCTGTGCTGGGAAGGGGCAGCCCTGCTGAGTACGTGTCCCCAAGCAGCAGCCCCCAGGCATTCAGCCCTGTGACTGCTCCCCTCCTGCCTCTGCACCAGCAAGCTGGCAAAAGCTGTGTAGCTTCATGTGCACAGGAAGGTGTGTTCTCAGTGCAGCATTTTATGTTCTTATAGTTGCCAAGCCTGTTCAAACTGTCCTTGCAGAGCTCTGTCAGTCCTTATCGAGATGGTTGGCAGAGATGCTTCATGCCTTGTTTCACCAGGTGCTTTAAACACTGAGTATCTATTCTACCAGCTGCAGGATGGGACTGGAAAACTCCATTTTCAAAGTTCAGTGTGCATGGCAACATTTTCAGTTTAAAGAATATTTGCGAAATTTTACCATTTCTCTCCACTTATGAACTCAACTCACAGAAGATGAACCAGGGTAAGTCACTAAAGTGTGTAATGGTTAGAACTAATAACCACTTCTTTTAGCTTTTACTCTCCCCATACTAATTCCATATGTTTGATTATGCTAATCCACCATTTCACTCCATTTAAAACAGGAAAACCACCAGAGGCTTTGGAAAAACATGAATAATAATAATCAAAGTAATAGCATTCATCACATTATTCCTGTGGACTGAAATAGCTGGCTGGGCTTTGAAAGTTTTAAAGTGAATTGTGCATTTCAAGGCTGTCTTTGAAGCAGTTATTTCTTGGCTTCTATCTACAGGTAGTGCCCATTCTGGATCCATGGCAGTAGACACATATGGCAGCGTGTTGCATATTGCGAAATAGGTGACATGTGTGCTTGCTGTCAGGAGCCAGTGATTGGGTAGGTGCCTGCCCATCAGAGCTCATTATGGCTCTGTGCAGTCATGGAATGCCTGTAGCGTTTTATTTTCTACATGCAAAATGTGTGCGCTCAGCACAGAAAAACTTAATAAACCACATGGAAAATCTAATCTGCAGCTGTTGAAAGAGCATGTGGGATGTGCAAGTAACAAAATACATGCACCCGAGTCTCGGAAGGTAACTGGGGCAACAGCCCTGGGCTGCCTGAGCAGGAACATGGGGGTTCCCTGTCCTTGGCAGCTCCTCTGTTGCTGTGGGAGGGGAAGGAGTTTGGCTTCGGCAGAGCAGGAACTCTGTGCAACAGGGGGAATTGAAAAGCCTAAGGTTATATATGAGGGTTTGTCCAAACACAAATAACATACCCAGGGCTATTTTGGTTAAGGGTAGGGATGGAAGAAGTACTTCTCTGTGCTGACCATTTTCTCATTCCCAGTGACCCAGACCCTTCGGCCCAAGCAGAGTGGGGTGTGGGGTGCATTGGCTGCGCCCCCTCCTATGGCAGCAGCACCAGGCCTGAAGGTATGGCTAATCTGAGCCTGGACTCAAAGGGCAGACTTAAATTATTTTTTTACAAGGACACACAGTGACAGGACAAGAGGCTTTAAACTGAAAGAGGGTGGTTTTAGATATTAGGAAGAAATTCTTCATTATTATCATGCTGAGATACTGGAATAGGTTGCCCAGAGAAGCTGTGGCAGCTCCACCTCTGAAAGTGTTCAAGGCCAGGTTGGATGGGGCTTTGAGTAACCCACTCTAGTGGAAAGTGTCCCTGCCCATTGCAGGGGCTTGGAACTGGATGACTTTAAGGTCTCTGCCAACCCAAACCATTTTGTGATTCTGTGAAATCACTGCACTGCTTGTACCTTTTATACCAAGCTCACTTGCTGTATTTCAGTGAGCCTAATGATCATGGCAGCATGCAAGGGGGAGGCAAGAAGGTTTATGAGGGCAATTTGGGAAACCTATTTGTAAGGACCCTGCCCACTTCACAGCCCACTTCACAGCCATGGGTGCAGAGGAGCTGCCTGCACCTGAAACACGGCATGAGGTGTGGCCTCAGGTTTGGCACCTGCACCTGACAACAGAGTTACATTGTGCAAAGGGGTTCATAGAGCTTGGTTTATAGTAAACATGTAATAGTTTGAAGGTTAATGAAGTCCTTGCTCAGTAATGAGGAAGGCTGTTGCCCACATGAAAAGGTTCCCAGGAGCAAGCCAGAGCAGCAGTACAGGCTCTGAGGGAGGAAGGACACTGCGGACTGGTATGTGAACATCGGATGTTTTGACCACACCAGGTCACTGCAGCTGCCCCCAACTGTGGATAGGGTGCATGGAGGGGATGCTGTTGCTCTGGCCCAGGACAGGGACCCACTTCCCTCTCTTGTCCTCTGCTAGGAACACCCACTCATGCTGTGTACAGACAGAACTAGCTCTAACTAATGAGGGGCTCTGATGCTGCTGAAGGACCAACTGGCCAAATTTGTTAGCTAAAGATACTTTGAAAATTGCAAGCAAAACTGTCTAGTTGCTGAAGAGTTAAATTTCCCTGTAATATGAATCATGGGTGAAGTATCCAAATTTGGTTATAAATCCTGTTTAAGTTTCAAAGCACAGTATTATTGGAGGTAGCAATAGAACATCAAACAGCCTTGATAAGATCAACAAATTACTAAGTATAATTGTTTGTGCTGGGGTGTGTGCAAGGAGATAAATAACTCATAAATTAAACACCAGTGCCTGAGGGTGAGTCATTCATGAATTCAGAGCTGTCCTGACACTCACTAGCAAAAAATAATTTTCTCTTAGTTCAGTAATTATGCATTTCAAGATATAAGATCAGCAATCAATGCTAGGTGTGCTTGCAAAGGTGGAAGGTACTTCAGATATTGGAGTTTCCCATACATGGATTAACAAGAAAAGTCTGTTGCTTGTCTCTGTAGTGGGGTGTATTCAGACTGAGGTACAATTCTTCAAAAAGATAATTAATAATGAAGGGATTAAAAACAGATTAAGGGTCAGTTTTTTTCTGTTGGCAGCATTCTCTTGGCTTCAGTAGAGCAGTATTATTTTATATCAGCAGAAAATCTGTCCCGAATTATTAAAGAAATTCAACAGCCCCCCTGTGATGACTGCTGTTAGTCCTCCAGAGCAGTGCCTGCTTCTGAGAGGCACCTGGCACCTCGCTGGCTGTGCTGCAGCTCATACACTCTCACGTGGGGTCATTAGAGCCCCTTCCTGACTTATTCATAAGACCCCATGAGGATCTTTGTCTAATCAGGGTTTTCCTAAGGACAGGGAATAGTAATGTAATCTGTTATTGTAACAACATCATCTTGATCTGCTTTTATTTACTAATGTTTTGCCAGTCATTAAATATTTTTCTGCCAAATTCAGACAGAGATCACACTGAGAAATCATATTTTTGGAAATGTGATATAAATCTCATAGCTGCTCAGAAATAGTCACTACTGGGATAAACTCTCAGCCTGCAGGAGATAATTTGATGAGTAACATACACCCTCCTGACCACTTGGATCTCAAACAGCCTTGACCCCATCAGTCCTGTGGAGTGTCATGATGGGGGAAAAATAGTGGGAATCCTGGAGAAGGATGAGAAGTCTGTGACAGTCTTTAGGTTCCCTCAGTCATGAGGAGTACTAAGAGTGCATCAGTTTTCATCCACAGATATATAGGAGAGATGGAAACAAACTGGTTTATAGTTACATGTATGATGTATGTCTTCTCCATGAAGTGACGCTGCCTTCTTACGACACCTCTGTCCCTCTGTACACAGCCTGGCTTTTGAAGGCTGCCTGAGTTTTCTGCAGCTCCTACCAAGCCAGCAGTAAAGTCACCAGGGGCTCAGGAACCTTGTCACCAGGTAAGGATTGTTCTCCTATTGCAGGCTGCCTTTTACGTGTTGTGTTGCAGGAAACCCTTTGCCTTGGGGAGGTTCTTGTCTGAACCCAGTGTGCTGGTTTGAGACACATTTGTGGAAAGTATTGGAGATTAGCCCTGGCTTCACTGGCAGATGCCCTTCTGGGAAAGGAAGAGAAATGTGTAATTTATATTTGCTATCTGAGAAAAAAACCCTGTAAATATGCTCTTTTATTCCAAAATAAAAATGTGTTAATAACTGGAGTGTTTGGCCCATTGGGAATGTCATTGTTTTCAATTATGTGCCACTTTGAAGGGAGAGCACAGATTCTTAGTCTGAATGGAGATTTGTGCTGCAGCTATTTGTGCCTTTTAAAACATTTTCTTTACTACTTTAAGAGAAAACTGTAAAATGGCAATAATGACATATTATTACAAGTAAATTACACTGTAAAATAGCATTAATATTGCAGTTGAAACCTAGAATTTGAAATAAGATGGAAATATTCATTTGCACACAGTTTTTCTTCTTATCAAAAGCGATTTGGATTAGGAATGAGATTTACTTAGTGCCTGCACTCGCAGGCAAGCTAATGCTCAGTCACCTGGACTGAGCAGGCTGTCAAGCTCATCTGTCACCAGCCAGCACGGGAGCCTCAGGCAAAGCCTGGCACACCCCGGCTTGGCACAAAGCACCCTGAGCTCCTGAAGGAGCAGAGATGCTGAGATGCAGCTCAGAAAGGCCTCGTGTGTGATAGTGCTTTGGGCTGGGGACGGGCTGTGCAGCAAGGGCTCCTGTGCGAGTGGGAACGGCCTCAGTCTCCCCACTGCAGAGGTGGATCTGGAACACAGCATGTGAAACCCACTCTTCTCCCACCTAATGGATAAAGGCTAATAGGAATCAGAAATTAAGAAAAACAAAGTGGGTGCAGAGTAGCAATTGGGGACCTTTAACTTAGCCAGAACACTTAGCAATATAACACTTGGTTTCACAAAAATTGTCCCTTAAATTTGACACTGCTGTTCTTTAAAGGTCAAGAGGTTTTGGTCATATTTTCCTCTTCTCCATTCTCAAATAGGAAACTGTCAAACCTTGGAAGAACCACTTCTGTACAGAGCAATTTTGCATGGGTAAGGGCTGCAGGAGAGCCCCGTCACAGGAGTATGTAGAAGTGATGGGGTATCAAACTGTAGGTAAGACTTACCCTTTTTTTGGCTAAAATAGATTGACCTTTCAAGTATGACAAGCTATTGTACATTTAATCAGGACCACCAGCAAGGCCCATGAACTACCCATGGCAATGGGCCTTAAGTCCTCCCCTCTCCCCATGCTTCAGTCCCAGACAGAATGGACTTTCCCTTCCTCACACCGCAGGCAAGGGCAGCCAGCTCACCAGGAGAGCAGACCACCATTTGATGGTCACAGGGTGAAATGGTAAATTCCAGGAATCCAAACACTTTTTTTGGCACTACTTTCATTAATTTATATTTGTATCAGCACAAAAAAGTGAGTGATAAGTGTAGAACTGATCCTTCAGTTCAGTTCAATGTTACCTTTCTAGCAGTCGTTCCCTCTGCCCATCTAAATAACACAAGGGAGACACACAATCTCCGTATGTGGAATATTACATTTCTATAATCCTTCTCGGCAGCAGTGATGTCTCTCCATATCTGCCTTTGCAGTAATGTTGCTGTGGAACAGAGGAAATGAACTGCCAGTTGCCAGATCCTGTTGTGTGCTCCTCATGACCCCACACAGGGGGTTTGGGCCACCAGTGATGTCTCTGGGAAACAGAGGATGGCAAGGCAATCCAGAAAGTGCCACTGGGCTGCTGCTGCCATCCTGGCTCTGTAAGGTAAACCCCTGGCAAACTTCCCTCTCCACTGGATAAATGGAGCTGCAAGGGGGTCCAGGCTGCTCCTGGTCCTGCAAACAGCCCATTTACTCCTGTCCTGATGACAGACAGGGCAAGCTCGAAATAAACTAGTGTATCCTTGTGGGAAATAGTAACTCCCAGACTGAGATAAAGTACCGTTGGAAAGGATGGAGAAGCAACTGGGCCAGCACACCCCTGTAGCTCTGTACCAATTCCCAACCCAGTGCCTGGGAGAGGAGCAGCGAGCATGGCATGGTCATGCTCCATCCCACCACCCCTTTCCATTTCTCCAGTTAGAAGGGGTGCTTCTGTGACAAACTAGGCTGTGCTAACATGTACCATGTAATAAGGATACAGGAGAACCTTGAGATTGTCTGAGCCATTAAAAAAATTATCAACACAAGAAAGTAGAACAGTGATGGGAGTCAGAGGAAGCAGTACCAGGTAGCCCTGCCGAGGCTCATGAAGCTTGCAGGGTGCTTCTGCTACAGTGGATCTGCCTCCCTCCCCTGCCTCTGGCGTCAGTTCTTCCAAACCTGGTCCTAGGTATCCTGCATGTTCCTCATGGCATGGTCACAGTGGCAGCAAATTGGCAAAGCTAAGTGATGCTCAGCATCACAGGGACTCTGCTGCTGGCTGCTATTCCTGCAGGATGGGAGTGTTTCACAGAACCACAGACTATTCTGAGTTGGAAGGGACCCACAAGGATCATCAAGTCCAACTCTTAAGTCAATGGCCCACATCGGGGATTGAACCCATGACCTTGGCATTATTAAACCAAGTTTTAACCAACTGAGCTGAGGGAGGTTTCTGATGGGTGAATGCAGTTTTGAAATATTTTTCAGTTCTTCCATGAGGAGTAACATGAGATGTCATATAAGACAGACTCAGAAAATGTGTATTTATGTCCTAAGTAACATCCTGAAGTGGTTTGGAAGGGCACTGGCATTGCAGCCACTTTGAGATGAGTATGTTCACTCTGAAATTAGTAGTTCTGTTTTCAAAGGCAATGGAGGTGTATTTGCATGACTCGTATTTTAATACTATGTCATATTGTATTTTAGAAGCACCCATGGATTATTTCTAGCAATCAGTAAGAATACACATGGCATTTGTATTTCATTTGATGTCTTTATTTGGGACAAAATATCTTTAAACATATTAGAAATCAAGACATATCATATTGCTGACAGTCCAGGTGCAAACCTTTAAAATAAGCAAGCTTGATTTCTTTGTGGGGCTCAAAGACCAGCCCATAGGCCTGAAGGCATTTTGGTGCCTGAGCCTTGCTGAGGGCCTGTCTGAGCACCCCAACAAGTGGCAAGTGTGTTGGTTCCCTCAGGAGTCCCCACTAAGCATCTTCACTTGAAAAATACTCCCCTATTTTCTTGTTTCGATATGCAATTTACCAAGCAGAAACAGCCATCTGTCCCCTTTGGATGCAGGTGACAACTAGGAATTGGTTTGGAAACATGGGGCATAAGAATGAGTGTACTTTGTTTGATGGTATTGAAACCTTTCTGGGTCAGAATCAGAATAGACTTATGTATCTCAATTATCCAAATATTTTTAACAAATTTGATATTTACTGGTACTTCAATGATGAGGGGGTATGTGGGAAATGCAGTGAAATACTAAAAAGTTTGTGACATATTCTTGTGTATTTAAATATTTATTTTGTTCAGCAGTTGGATTTATGAGCCTCTAGTACCAACATTTGTGCTTTCACTTCTTCATAAACCCATAGAAACTTTTCTGAAAAGTTTTAACTACAATATGTCAATGAACGATAAAGGAAAGATTTATTTTGTATATACCCTCTTTACCTGAGGTCCATGGTTAGACTCTGCATTACAGCTTCTGGATCTCATGTGCTCAGTTTGTGCTTTTGATCATGCCACTCTTTGCACAAAGCTGAGAGAATTTCTGCTTCATAAAGAGGAAAATACAGACACGTTTTGATGTCTATAGAAATGCATGTTTGCTCTTATTTTTGAGGCAGGGGAACTTAGGGTTTAACATCTCTACAGTTCTTCCTAGATTTCTGTGCCATCAAAGTTTCCAGGGAGGACTTAATGGGGAATAGAAATGATTTGGTTGTGGTGGTGATGGTGTACTTGATACCTTTTTCTTTAAAGGTTGTACGCTGATAAAAATAGTAACCCAGTCTACTCATAAGCACTTCATCTTTAAGTTCATGCAAGTTTAGGAAGCTGTAAGTGACTAAAAGGATGAGTGGCTTAAGATTCAGTGAGTGATACTGCAAATACAAGGACTGAAATACCAAAGGAGTAAAGGATATATAGACCTTTGCCCATTACATCAAGAAAAATGAAAAAGTTAGGAAGGGGGAAGGGGGGTATTCCTGTGCTACATTTTTCAAGTCCTACTCCAAAAGGGGTAACCAGCCCATTAGTATAGGTGCCAGGAAGCTTCACTTTTGTGACATCTCACCAAACACACCTACTTTCACTGGTCCATAGAAAGATCAATCCTGTCTGAAAACCACCTATTACCTAAGACACCTAATTTATATTAGAAGCTTACTAAAAGGCACTGTCTGGCCCCCAACCTTCACTGCCAGCGATAAAGAGGATGTTTTACACCATATGTGACACTTAATCAAAACCGATATTCTTTAACAAACCCTTAACCTCTAGCACACAGGAGTCATATGAGGCCAAGGGACAAGACACAGATCCAGCTCAGGGTGGCATATCCTTTGATTAAGATGATACAGATTTCCCATTTTTATCAGGGTTACGGATTCTGGATATATCCCTTTTTGATTTGTCAGCATTAAATTTCAGTAGAGGTTCAAGCCAAAGAGAGACCAAGACTAGTTCTCTCTTCAGCTGTGTATTAGGAGATAATTTCTCTGAATCCTCTGCAGTAATGATCCTCAGATCTTCTCATCTTTCTGTAAGCAAGTTTTCCTGGGAACCTGGATTTAAACTATGGCACAAACCTTGCTTGCTTCTGGGTCCTTTCTTAAGAAGGAGTATCTAAATACACTTATTCTGTGAGCCCTGAAATGGACCTTTTTTCCCTTTCCTCAGGTCTTTTTCAAAGAGACAAACCTTCAAGTGAGTTCTTTCACCCTCCCTTGGATTTCTGGGGCAGGAGGTTTTACTTACAGAGTATACAGTACTTTAGATGAGGATTGCAAACTTGAAGGGGTTATTCAGTTTTCACTACTTGCAGTACATTGGAATCTCAGTATACTTGACTTTACTCCTGGATTACTTCCTGCCCCAGTTTTTTAAGTAAGCCCCTGTTCTAGCATTTGCATGTGTCTGATTTGGGCATGGGAAAGTCTCTCAAATTCCTTGACATGGGTAATTTGGGCTGTTTTCCCTCTTTCTAGTCAAACTTTTCTGCTGGAGGTTTAGATTTTGTTAGGAAAATGGTTCTGAAGAAATTATTGCTGGCCACTGTGCCTTGAAAGTAATGTGCTGCTTGATTATTAATGTTAAAGGATATCTTGGAAAGGGTTTTGCTCTTCAGTCGTATGTTTTTAAGCTGAAGTGGCACATCTGTTCTGGGAGGCTCTGTGGCTGGATGGAGGATGGCTGATAAGGGCTCACTTCTGCTGAACGCAAAATATCCTTGCTCAGCACAGAGAAATGTTTTTTATTTAGACTGTTCTCATTATTATGGTTGTTACAAGTACATTTATAAGAAATGCTCTTTTAATAAGGAGCTGCCTTTCTCCTACTTTTCCATAAGAGCAAGGAAACCCCTCTACACTCATGGAGAAGACAAGATCATCTACAAATTTCTCTAGCAAAAAAGGACAAGATTTTGTAAAAGTTTGGGATTCCAGGAAAAAGAGACAGGTAGGAAGCGATGGATTTATAACTTTCAGGCCTCTTTTTCTTTTTTTAAACACCATAAAGGATGGAGGGGCAATGTATATAGGCTACTTTTAGGAGTAAACTTCAGTCACAGAGAGACCTGTAATCATGTTAAACTATATTCAAAGGCAGGTTCTGTTTCATAAATGCAAAGCTGACAAGCAAAAATCTGGAGGACTGGTTCTGGTTTATGGCATATCACATACATCAAAGGCCAGTCTTTTATTCTACTGTACCGTGGTTTTTAAAACTTCTTTAGTAAACAGAAGCACA
Organism: Pithys albifrons albifrons; assembly: GCF_047495875.1. Lineage (NCBI taxonomy): Eukaryota > Metazoa > Chordata > Aves > Passeriformes > Thamnophilidae > Pithys > Pithys albifrons. Next base: position 22,207,431 of record NC_092465.1, on the reverse strand, counting down.
ATCAAGGAGAAAGACTTGTATCTCAGCTGCCACTCCCAATTCCCTACCCATCTTGACTTCTTAATCAGAAAATTAATTGGGTCTTGGAATGTTAATTTTTCTTAAATCTCTTCAGATTTAATCAGTGTGTTCTGCTGGAAGCAATCTTTCACTTAAGATTTCATAGCAATGTAGCTAGAGAAACCATGTCATTTCCTGCATCAAATACATCAAAGTTTTGTGTGTTGGGTTTTTTTTAATTTTATCCCATGCTTCAGTTTTGGTCTCTTTGCTCTAAGGAAAGAGTGTGTTTTATTTCTTGTTTCTGCTGGGGGGTGTCTGCTCTACTGCATTGCAGTCTAAAATTAATAAATTCCCATGGAAGGAGGAGCAGATGCCTCCTCCTGTGCAATGTGCTTGTATGGGAGCTGACAGCAGTGGCAGGGATGCTTTTCACAGCCAATGCCTTCTCTGTTGCATGTGTTACAAAGGACAGCCTTTCTGTAACATTGTTTAATTAAAGGCAGAAGGCAGACTATGCTGTGACCAAGTGCTCCCACAAATAGTCAACCCCATTTCCCAAACATGAGTGCTCTCAAAGCAGTGAGAGAAGCAGCCTTCCTTGTCCCTAACTTGGGCATTCAATTTATTGTTCATTGTGTCCCAGTGAATGCTTTGATTCTCTAACAAGATGGGAAGGTGGTTTGTGTTCCCAGACTTAAAGCTTACTCTTGCAGAGATTTGGCTTTGGCATTCATAGGAGGAAGTTGCCTTGGGGGCCAGAGGGCTGCATTAAAGCATTTAATAGCTTGCTCAGGTTGTCATTACATATGGGGTCAGCTAAAAGTTGTGCAGTCCCAGCACCAAGGAGCCTGGTTTGTGGCTCATCTTAAATTGAAGCTTTCTAAAGAGGCTTATAAATGTTTAGAGAGTTTTCCTTTTTGCCTTTGTTTTAAACCCAAGATTTGGCCCCAGTGTTAAAGATGCATGTGGAGAGGAATTTTGCTCAGCTTTGCTGCATGGGTACAAACCCCACTTCCTACCACTGCCCACGCTGCAATCTGGGCTCCCTCTACTTACCCTCTGCTTCCTCAGCCTGGGGGTGCTCCTCAAGGGTGGGAGGTTCCTCTGAGGCTTGTTAAACATGGTTTCAGCCCAGCTGAGCACACGTGGGTATGCCAAGGGTGCTGGGGTGCAGCTCACCCAGCACACCAGGCACAGGCATCTCTACTCAGCTGAGAACTTCCCACAATTGCCTGCTCATCCATTTACTTCCTGGCTGACTTCCCCAAGGGCTGGTGACTCTGGGACACTGCTGTGTTGAGGTTACCTGTTTCATCCAACCATCCTCATCCTGTGCATGAAAGCAAGTGCTGGATATTGAGAGACTGGAAGTCACCTCCTGCTGCTGTAAGACAGGTTGTTGGACTCAAGTCCCCTTTCCCTGCTCTGGTCCCCACAGAAGCAAGCAGTAACTCACTGTGTCTTCTGCTTTCCTCTCCTTATCAGTTCTATGAACTGCTCAGTGATGGGAATACACAAATGGCTACATCTGCTCTCTGCTTTGCAAGATTAGGAATTAAGTAAAACACTGCTGTGTGTTCCAGCGATCCCAAGAGTGTCCACATAGCATGGACTTCTGTTCACAAATACTGATAAAAAACCTGTCCTTTATATTTACCTGGAAAGCAAGCCGAAGCTCATTATAGCTGCACACTTCCCTGGGAGTTTTATAGGTGGTGAGTACAAGATACCTGGTAAGATTTTAACAACATATAATGAGATCTGAGTTGTCTCTTTTATGAAAAAATATATTGAATTTTCCAGTTTTGGTGCTGGGATTAGGCAGTAAAACAGAATGCTGACAGTTTTAAGAAAATTCAGAAGTGAAAATAGAGAACAGCTCAACACACACTAATACAAGAATTAAAAAGGCTATCTTACATGCTGGTGGCAGGCCAACACCAGTATTTAGAAATTAAATCCTAAGTCTGATCAGGGGACTAGCAGCAGCCTCTGGTGAGTGCTGCAGGGGGCAAGGGGCAGCTTCGAGGTCCCTGCAGGCCCTGGTGCTCCATGAGCTTTGCAGGTGCCTTCTTTGCTGGCAGCACCCCAGTGGCAGCACCAGCTGGGCAGGGAGCTCACAGACAGCTGCTCTGCCCTTTCTGCCCCAAAGAGTGTCAAGAAAAATAAAAAAACCCCTGATGGCTGTGGAAGGATTAAGATGTCTGTTGATGCCCAGTTTGGCCATGATGCTACAGCCCCACTTTCAAAGAAGCTGAGGCCCTGCTGTATTGGCTCTACCACTCCCTAGGGCTTGAAGGCATGCAGCTCCCACAGGCTCCTCTGCCATTTGCGGAGGATGAGGATTTTAGGTCTTGCAAAACCAACCAGGAAAAAAATCTAAAGCACCCCTAAAACATACCCTAAGCCCATCTACTACAGCTAGTTGAGGAGTGCAAGTGTGAAGAAGGAAGCTAACGCCTTCCATGGGAGGTGCAGGCTGCAGCAGACACAAGGCTGTAAGGGCTGAGAGCACCTCACTCAGCTGCAGGAGAAACGACACGGCTCTGGGGGCCAGGCACACCTGTGCGCTTCAGACCTTGGCTGCGAGGTTCCCTGAATCCCCATCACGTGTTTTCCTTCACTTTCACTGCTAATTGGCACTTTTTACCCATTTCTGCATGTGGAGTGTTAGTACAGGGATAGGGTTATTATCAAATTAATTAGGAGCTCCCTCCAATTATTCCTGCTGTGCCTGCCGGGCTCTCCTCGCTCCTCCTGACGGGCTGATTGGCTACTATAAACTCTCTGGCTTTGAACGACTGACGGTTCCACGGCCTGATTGAGGCGCTGCCTCGTCGGTGGTGCCGGCGCCACCGCTGCCAGGTGTCTCCCTGGTGCTGGTGAAGCTGCCAGGACCCAGCAAGCCCTGGAGCCCAACTGGAGTGCAGCAGCCCCGGCTTGGACCCAGCAAGCTCAGGGATGGCTCCAGCCAGTGAGCAACACTTCTCCTTGCACAGGTAATGACGAGGCTTCAGGGTGGTCCTGCACCCTTGCAGGCCTGGGGTGGTTGGGCAGCATCTTTGGCTGGGGGATGTGAGAGGACATGGCAGGGGACGACTGGAGTCGAGAGGTTTATCCCAGCACCAACCTCGACTCCAGCGAGGTTGAAGCTGCAGTACCTGGTATCAGAAACAGCTGAGGCTCTCAGGCAGGGGAGAGGGATTTGCACACTGAATCTTGCAACATACAAACCCACATAAGCAGCTGAAGCCAACCAGCATGTGGACTTTTGCTTAATTGAGAAATAAGCACATAGTCGTGGGTCAGTGACTGTACAGCTGATTGGCTGAGGCTATTTTATTTTGGAATAATTTACAGTTGTTAAATGGATTTGAAAAAGCCTTAATAGTAGTTATTAAACTATTGACTTAGCCTGACGTGTTCAGTGTAGTAATCTGTGCTTGTGTTTGTTGCCGTGACGAGGCTGCTGGAGCTGGGAAAGGTGCTGGAGCACAGTCAGCCCCAGGCAGGGAGCTGCAGGGCTGTGGCTGGAGGGGGAGGTGGGCAGGACTCCTCTTATGTGGACATCAGCAAAGCTCTTCGGATTTTATCTGGGTCAGAAGCAATGCTTTGCTTCCCCATAGTCACAAATTCATTATGTGCATCTCCATCACCATCTATTGAACCGAATTTAATGTCAAAACCCCCTCCTGTACAAAGAGTGGCTTTTTTGCACCTCTGCAGAATCAGTCTCGTTTTTAACTCATCTGTTCAATAAATAACTTCAAGTGCAGCACTTGTCGAGTGCCCTTCTGGCCAGCAGTTCAAACTGTTCACATTCATTGATACCACGGTGCAGGATACATTAGCTAAGGACTACAGAGCACATTTTACGATGCACAGAAGAAATCTCTGCCAATGAACTAAATATCTCCTACTCATGTCTCCTGCCCACAGGTGATTTACAGAGCAAATCTTATTTTCTTTTTATTGTTTTCTTTTGTGCAATGGTTAAAAAGGCAGTGGACAGATACTTAAAAGACAAATTCCCTTTTTTTTTTTTTTTGCTTTGTTTAACCCCTAAAATGTTCACAGCACTAAATGCTCGTCTTGCCTGAAACACCATTCTGTGGGCTGGCAGCTGTTTGTTAGTGTGGAGGCTTTACTAGGAAGAGTGGACCTCCTAGAAATTTTACAAAAAGGTTTTTTTCCTCCAAAATGTCAGTTGATGACTGAACTCCAGCAGATGTCAGCTAGGAAGAAGGAATGCCAAGCAAATTAAAACAAAAAACTAAATTAAAAAATGTGTTTCCCCTCCAGACTTTGACTTCCTTGTCTTGGACAGTATTATTGTTTCATTAGTTGCCCAGTTAGCCAGACCCCCTTCTCATAGAGACGGGACCTACATTTCAAAAGGAAAACAAACAAATAAACCAAGCATCCTGTAAAACCTCTCATCTATCCCTGCTAGTTTTGAAAGAAAAAAACAATCTAAGACTCCTTCAAAATACGATACAAGGACGAGGGAGGTCAGAGTCTCTGAGGGTACCTTTGGAGGTCACCTCTGAGGGCTTCTGTGCTGCAGCCGATGGCTGCAATGTTTTTATTCCCCATCCTCTCTTAAGATCACTGCTTTGGAAACACACCTTCAGTGTGAAAAACTTGCTGGGCTGAAAAGGAATTTTGAGAATGCAAGGGAGAAGAAAAACCCCACTTATTTGGTAACAATTAGAGAAATGGTGTCAGGCCTGTTGCCAGGAGCACTGGTGTGAAGTGTGACCGTCTTTCCAGTTTTGGCAAACCCTGACCTTCAAGGAGAAACAACCCGTTGTGGCTGGTTTACAGCCAGGACTCCTACACCAGCCTGGCTGCCTGGAACACCTCTTGGAGTGCCAGTGACTGTGTTATTTCTTTTCCAACCATTTTACAGGCTTAAGGTCAGATGAGAAGACTCCTTTTCTGGGAGTGTTCCTGAGCTTTTGTGTGTCCTGAGTAAAGTAACCCCAAGAGAGAGCAGTGGCAAAGCTCAGCACATCCTCATCTGGCTATTGCATGCAAGCAGTTGTGTCTCTATGCCCTGGTGACGCAGGAGTTCACCTGCAATTGCAGCCAGGTGAGAGTGGTTTTGCTTTACTAATTATTATAATTTTTTATTTACTAATTATTTTTAAACATATCTGGTAATATTTTCTTTCTTTTGCCTTTTTGGCAATGGTCATTAATATTTGTTCTTTAAAAAGACCATGTTCTCCCTTCAATTATGCTAAAATTGTTCTTTAAATGCTGAGAGGTATTTCTGTATTTTAGATATATAATGTACATACATGCATGAATACCCTTTATGGCTTTATATACGCTGCTGCAAATGAGAGTTGCTGCTTTCCCCCCATACTTAGCTGGTTGGTAGTAAAGAACAACAGAACACTTTTCTATCATGAAATGAAAAGCACACAAAAATTTATGGGCTCCACATATTTCAGAACTGTGTAATGTCATTATATTTACCTCCAAGTACTCTGTGAAGTAGCCTTTGTGAGGGCACTAACCTAGATAGCTTATGTAAGACCAGGGAAATTCAATTCCAAAATGAACCTTCGCATCTCTAGGAACAGCTGGAGAGGCTCAGGTCTACTCATCCTGCTCAGAATGGACACGAGGAATTTGGATTAGATGCAGATGGAGTGGGGATTTTGTTAATGACAGAAAGGGAGGCAAACATGTTGAGGCATAAATGCCTGAATACAAATGCATAATATATCTGTACATATTTCTGACTTTAAACTACGAACACCATAAATATGCTATCATGCAAGAGGCAAAGCATATGTAAATGTAACAATATCCCATTACCTCTCCAGCAAAGAATTTTCATAACTCATTCATATCCCATTGAATAAGCACAAAGATTCACTGCTGGCTGTTAATTATCCTCTACAAAGACCTGGTTATTGTGTTCAATTTTAGTAAAGGTGCAGTTGTTATTGTAGTGTACAGACAGAGAATGGTACCTGAGGGAGCAGGGAGGAAATACACTTGTGTAGAATTTTAACAAGGAGAGCTCAGTTGCACAGAAGGGATTCACAGGGTGGGATTTTGATATGTCCTTCAGGAAGTTAACCTTTTTCAAAACAAAAACCTTGCTGTGACTCTCTGAATACATGATGTCACTCAGTATTTGAAAGACATCTGCCACGTAAAAATTGCTTGCTGTTACTAAAATGAATTTCTAAGACTACTTTGACTGATGGGTAGACAGGAGAAACTGGTCTGTTTTTCTCTGAAGTTTATGACTCTACAGTCATATTAAGGAATGTGTGTGCAAGAGCTCACAAGGCCTATTTATCTCCCTGGTCGTTTTGAGGGTCACATGGAGGCCACCAGCCAGAGGCAGCAATCTGTTTCCTCTACATCAGCACGGTGGAAGAACGGGGACCTTACAGAGGAGTTGTAAGCTCCTGGCAGGTCCCAGTGAAATGTCACAGTAGGAGAGCACCAGCTGGAACCACACTTCGGGCTGGGTGCGATGCTGCGGTCACCAGGATTCAACAGAATTCAGAGAAAGGAGAGCTGGGAACAATGGTGAGTTATCCCAGGGAGTCTTGTATTTTCTGACCTGTTGAAAACACTGCAGCTGCTTGGCATTTTAAAAGGTTTAGGAAAGATCCACTGAAGGTGTTATTTTAATGGGTGAGTTCTTTGATGCATGCCCTCCACTATCTGAATGTCAGGCAGAAGGAGGCAAAGCCTTGTGACATTTAGGTTGCTAAAGTCACTGCTGTTGGTATGAGGCAGGTAGGTGGTTCTAGGCTCATGTGGGAGGACTAGCCTTGCTCAGAGGCAGCACAGCAGCTGCAACCAACTCAGCCTCATTCCCCATTTCTTTTTCTCATTTCTCAATGCCTCTCTACCCCTTGGTTGTTCACGGACAAATACAGAGTTCACACAGTGGCTTTTCCTCCAAATGTGCATGTATGTTGAAAGGAGAGGAGAAAGCATGTAGCTTTGAGTGAAAATACTGAGAACAACAAGAAGACAAAATAAACAAAGCTGAACAAATGAGAATTAAAACTTCTATAAATACCAAGGGTACCTAGGGATGAAGGGAACAGAAAGAAAATATCATAGGTCAGGAAAGCGAAGCAAGAATTTTGGGGTGGGATATAAAAAACCACAAGATGTGACATTGGATATGACTCTGGTAGTCCTGCCACTGCCTGCTTGACTGGGCTTCAACAGAATGGGACAACTTCTTTTGTAGTCCCTAGTGGCTAATCCAGTACAGCAGCTAAGAAAGCAGCACCAGAAGGCACAGTTCACTTGAGAGATACTTGGATCCTTGCCCTGTACTGAAAAGGAGTGACATGTATAGGTTCCTCCAGGAATCCCAAACCTGGTCTGACTCTAACAGTGAAATAGATTGATTGTGCCTTCTGCTCATCTTTTAGCACTGTGTTCAGCATTAAATCTTGCCCAGCCTTGGAGAAGCTACTGGTTTTCTTTGCACCTCTGTGATGAGAAGACTGATATTGGTTGATGCTCAGAAACTTCCAACTCAGAGCAGCTAGAAATAGTTCATTTGTAAGAGTCTAGAGAGTGTGATACCTTGTTCCATTCACTTCTTTTAATTTCTTTGAGACCAAGGTGGGAGATGGCCACTGCCAGATGTTCAGCAGGAGCTGTCTCTCCTATGATGGGACCTGATATTTAAACCTGATGTTTGCTGCTCAAATGGTGTCTGTGAACAAGCAGAATCCAAACACATTTCCACTATTCACAGCTTGGGAAATGCTGCAAGACCATTTTGTTGGTAAGTCTTCTTGTTACCAGAATTATTTTTTGCATTTTGGCACATCCCTGAGTTAGAAGACTGTAAATATTTTTTGTGTTTTCATAGTATTACTACAAACTATGTAGTATTCTAATAGCTTCTTGAAAAGTTCTCGTTTATTGGGGAGTGACTTGTATCACATCTGCATAATTTTTAATATGTTTTTTTTTCTTCTATTGCTTTTTTTGTGATGAGTAAGAAAATAGTTTATGCCACTCTGCCTCTGATTTTCTTGACCCCCAGCTGATGTCCTGCAGCTGGAACAGACACACACTGCACCTCCTGGGGTCTCACTGGCAGCATAAGGAGCAAATAGCCCTCAACAAAATTCCATGGGAGACATGCTGTGCTCCATGTGTAAACCTAGTCAATAAAAGACCTAAACTAGGAGTATGTGGCATTTTCTTTCAATTCCTGCAGAGGGTTAAGACTTGCCTTAACCAGATTTACATTCTAGGAATGCGATGTCAGTGTGGAAGAATGCTGGATCTTCCAGTTTCCTCCATGTTCAGATTGTATTTATCAGCCTTATAATAAAAGGATACCAAAATTAATATTAAAATGTTGCAAGACAGAAGCGATCAGCTGGTCAGAATCTAAGGGATGTATTGGTATTCATCCCTCAGAAGTGCAAGTGTGATCATGTTCAGGTGCTCAGGCAGAGCAGCAGAGCAGGTGGACTGTCAGCACTCTGACCCAAAGAGCCAGTTTGCTTTCCCTCCTTGTGTCTGTTTTTTCCCTTTGTTCAACCAAGCAGCATGACCACCTAGTGCTGCAGCATTTAAGTGCTATTTTTGAACAGATGCACACAATCAAAGCACAGACTTCTCTGGTATATAAGTTGCATCTTGTTATTATGACTATCCCAATCTATTTGTAAGTGTGCTAATTCCAGTAAATGGCTGCCATTTTCTTATGGCTCATTTCATACCACGGTTAAACACTACACAACAAATGAATGGTCGGTCCATTTGCTTGTGTATCCTTCAATTTTGGTCTGAATAGTGGCTTATATACTGTTAAGTCTTTATGCATGAGGTAAAGAAACACCAGGGCAAATGTTAACAAGGTCTAAAAGCTGTTGAGATGAGCTGGGATCTCTGAATGTTCAAGTAAATGTGCACCAAAATCTAGAGTACCTTACTGCAGCAGTATTTGTGATCCTGTTTTTTTACACTTTGTGTTGCAGCAGTGGAGAGAATTTGCTCAAGGTCATGGTTTTCTGGTGACTGTTGTGCCTTAATGGCATTCAGGGCAGCACTGACAGGAAGAAGCAAGTGAACTCAGGTGGGACCACCAGCTCTGAGGGTTTTGGGCTCCCCTCAGCAAAGCCTGGATCAGCCCAAAATACCTGTCAAGGACACACCTGAAGAGAGAGAAGTGCTGGAAGACAAGGTAGGTGACTGCAGCTTTGGGCTGGTCTGGACTGCATAACAGAGCTCACTCAGGACTTTGGCATGGGAGCAAATCTGTGTCAAATGCACAGGTGATGGATGGAGTGAGTAATCTCACAAGACATATGAAAAAAACACAGAGATGAAATCAGCCGCAGAAGTAGACCAGGGACTGAGCAAAACTGGAAAAGAAACAAAAGGTGGGAGAGTTATGACTCCTTTTTTAGAATCATGGAATTACTTAGGTTGGAAAAGTTCATTGAGATCCAGTGCAGCCATAAACCCAGCACTAACAAGTCTAACACTAACCGTGTCTCTAGCATCAAATCTACATGGTTTTTAAACACCTCCAGGGTTGGTGTTTCCACCACTTATCTGGACAGCCTGTTCCAATGCTTGTTAACCCCTTCCGTGAAGAGTTTTTTTCCTAATATCTAATCTAAACTCCCCTGGTGCAACTTGAGGCTGTTTCCTCTTGTTATATTGCTTGTTACTTAGGAGAAGAGATCAACTCCCACCTTGCTACAACCTCCTTTTGGGTAGTTGTAGAGAGTGATGAGGTGCACCCCGAGTTTCCTTTTCTCTAGACTAAACAGCCCTAGATGCCTCAGCTGCTCTTCACATGACTTTCTACTCTTCAACATCTTCCTTGCCTTTCTCCGGACACACTCCAGCATCTCAATGTCTTTCTTTTAGTGAGAGGCCCAAGACCAAACACAGGATTGGAGGTGCAGCCTTGCCAGTGCCAAGTACAGGGAGATGATCACCGCTCTAGTCCTGGTGGCCAGTTTTGGGGCCTAAACCAACTATCCAGTGTAAGCACTGAATTAGAAATGTTTTTTTTCTTCTTTGTGTGAAAGAATCGCGATAATGTTTTTTAGATCAAGAACTGCTCCTAAAAATGCAAGCCTGCTTCCTGGGAGGGAAAAAGGAGAAAGAGCTTAAAAAGTAGGAGGTACTTTATCCTTCTCCTGCTCATTGTCTACCTTTTACTCCGAACTACCTTTCCTGACTAAAGGATATGTTGTGTAAACCATTGAGGTTTTTAATATAATGATTTCACTTCAAGTGTAACAATACATGTGCTGCACTGTGCTCTTTCTGGCCTTCTTGGATGTGTGCCTAAGGCATGCACTGTTGCCTTACCCACTGTTCCGCAGTGCTGGTACTGCAGGAGAAGCAAGAGGGCAACAGGGCAGAAAGGCCAGGGGCCAAGGGAGCACTGGGTGCTTGTGTCTGGAGTCCTGGTGGGAGAGGAGCTGGTGATGCAATTCACTATATGACAGAAACAAAAAGTTGAGACAGCTCATTTCTGTGATGGCCAGGTCTGACAACAGTGGGAACAGCGACTGTAAAGCTGCCAGTGCTTCTGGACAAGGGAATATTACATCTTTGCTTTGTTTACTTTTAATATCTTCCTGTCATTAAGAGTGGTCCTGCTGGATGCCCCTTCCTATATGCAGACAGGCTGCTGGAGTGCATGGCTGCCCACCTGTCTGTCCCACAGCTGGTGGTGTGTCTGTGTGGATACCTCCACCCCCCTGGGCAGTGTGGCTCTGTCCTGTGTGCCTGCCTGGGTGAGTAAAGTGAAGGCTCGTGTGGCTGCCAGGTCAGGCTGTTGGGGCATTTTGATTTAATCATATCTCACAGATGGAAAAGGGTATCACTGTATTTTTCAGCTTTTGCTTTTTCCATCAGTTTTAGATACCTCATGTGGGGAAAGTAGTATCCTTTAAAGAATACATTCTATGTTTGGTAGTGAGTGATTTGAGGCACGCATGTGTCTGAAGGAGAAAGGCTTTTCAAGCAGGATGCTGCTGGCTCAAAGGTTCCTCCACAAATTTGGCTGGGCTCTGCCTCTGAGTTGTGCTGCCCTCTCACCAGTGTCAGCCTTGAGGAATCAATTTGGGAACTGCTTGAGACTCTACATGATACTCTTCAATGGTCCCTTTCTTCTCTGAAAGAAAAATACAGGGAAATGTCACAGAGAATTAACAACTTAGATGGGCAGGTGGCAAGGCTTGAAAACTGTGTGGAGATGACTGAGAGAAGAGTACTGTCCCATAAGGAAAGAGCTACTAATACTGCACAGATGGTGGGCTTGGAAAAATTAGTTTTGGGGTTTTACTAAGTGCAACACAACCTTTAAGAAGAAAAGGTGGAAAACCAGAACTGACCTGTCTCTAGCCAGTATCTTGGCAGTAGAACTAATTGACAAAATGTTGGGAATGGGTTCTATTAACATCTAGGCTGAAAACTCAAGTTGGCTCTAATGCCACGGGGCTGTAAAGAGACACTTCCTTCACACAAGCATGTGCAAAATGGTCCAAAGCAGAGAGCATGAGTCAGGCAGCAGCAGGATCTGTATGGGCTTTGCAGGATTCCCTGTTCAGGCATTGGGGCACCAAAGAGGACAATGAGATACTGTTGAATTCAGAGCCTCTGTTAACCCTTAATGCCTTGACTTGTTCTCATTCTGCGTAACTACAGGTGCACAGTGCAGACAGCACCTGGGCTGGTGCTGCTTGGGAGCTGTGTCTGCAGCCAGCCTGCTGCTTCCAGGGACACTAACTGATGCTGTGTGGCAGCAATTTGCAAATTGTGAAGGGATGTGGAAAATCTACAACAGAAAAGAAAAATGTTTTCTAAAGAACAGAATGGAGAAGTAGTCAAATAATTAGTTTCTTATTCAAAAGAGAGGACAAGGAGTAATGTTGATCCATTTTTCTTCAAGGTGGAAAGATGGTGCAATGGAGGATGGACTGGGATACAAAAATGGGAATTTATTTCTTGGTTCAGCCATGAGACTTCATGTGTAACTTCTGGCAAGGTTCTTGACACTCTTGCACATCTCACTCGTGTCTGTGAAATGGGGCTAATCTCTTTCATGACTAGGAGAGATTTCATGAAAAGAACATCCTCGACAGATTGAGTCCTCAAGCAGGGAGGTAGAGCAGTATCAGAGGGAGTTCTCTGATTTCTTTCTATTACAGGCACCACTGAGTTAGATAAGCAACAAGCCAGGATTTCAAACAGTTTTAGAGTTGAACAGTGTTGGTATCCAACAAAGAGCAAATGTTTTTTATTGGAGATAAGGATATTTTGCTTTTCGCAGTGTAAACACAATAATATTTGTCTTTGTAGATTAGCTGCAGCAATGAAAATACTGTGCATAGTCACTAGCTGGGAGTTCTCAGACTCTGTTAATACATTCTAAATAGTCAGGTAAAGGCTGGAATGGGGAGGTGAATTAAACACAAGAAACTGGGCAAGTTGAGGCTTTTTCACTTAGGACACAGCAAGTTATGTTCTCTGTAAAGTCTCTACTTACAATCCTCATACTGGTGACCTGGATAGCAAATGTGGACAGACAGTAGGTGAACCAATGGGGAAATGTGAGATAAGATCATCAGCTCACTGTCGTGTTGGTTGCTGCTCATCTTAGGTGAGCAAGTGGCTGCCCCTCTGCCTCTGTGGGAAATGATTAACATACTATAATTCCTATGGATTTCTGCTTGTTAAAAGTGGTATCTAACTCACACTTTACAGAAGCCAAAAATTGCGATCCCTCATGCTAACTTTGACCAATAAGTTTCTCCCAATGGAAAGCCTAGGAGCAGATTACTAAGTTTTACAGATAATTTGTAAACCCCTAAAACTGTCGTGGTATTTTTTTCTGTGGCCTTTAGAAACCTGTGTCCCAGCCTGCCTCCTCCAGTGCCTGAAAATCATGGGTATAAGGAAATGTGTGCTGACTACAGCACTTCCAAATGTGAATTACAACAGAACCGGGAGGGCCTGGGTCCCAGGAACTCAGAAACCAAGTGTGAGTTTAGCTTTCAGTCCGTGCAGAGTCCTACTTGAATCCTTAGAGAACAGTAAATAAGAAAAAAGCAGCTTTCCCCCTCTGGCATAGAATTAACTTACCAATTTAATTGACTTGTTTTATTACAGATGTTTATGTTGAATTGTCCTTCTACAGGAATTACATAATTCATCCAGGAAATAAAATGGCTTCAATGACTAACTTGAGTGTCACATAAAACCCCACAGATGAATACTGCCAAATTTCTAAGGTTTTATGATACTGTTCCAGTAAAATGTTAAAATCAGAGTCAATTTGTTAAATATTTACTTAGTTAACAAACATGCTGTTCTGACTTCCTCTCTATATCCTTAAGTAATGAATGACAAAGCACAAAAAGAAGGCTACTCATCTAACTTTAGATTAGAAAAAAGAGAGACTGATAGGTATAACATACTGAATATAATGGGTATTTATATTCCCATAAAATTGCAAAATGAAGCTAGTTTAGAAGACTCTTAGTTTAGGAGTTAAGAGTTTAGAAGACTTTATTGCTTCAAGCCTTGGGGATTCTTATTACCATGCTAGGTCATTATTATTCTCTTAGTAACAAAAGACTTAAAAAAATCATAAAAATATCTCAGGATAACCTCACAACCATGTAGCAACAAGAATAATAACAATGCCACACACATTGCTTTGTCATCCTGTGATAAGAATGGGCACTTCTCTTTTTCTGGAGTTAGCCTCTTTGGGAAAAAGAGGGGAATAGTAGGATTTGGCTGCTGAATTCTTTCATTATCTCTCCTTCCTTTGTGTGGGGTACGAAGGACAGTGTATCAGTGCACTGTAAGATACAGGCATCCAAGGCAGCTGCTGCACTGATTGCCTCAGCACCTAAAAACAAGATTGCTGAGCTTGAGAGCCAGGTTTTCTTGCTACACAACAGGACGAATAAAAAGTTCCTGGACTGTATTTTTAGAGATGTGAACGTGGCTAGCAAAGGAAGGTCTGAGGGTACACAGTGCAGGAGAGAGGTATAGATGAAGGTGAGTTACTGTGACTAGAACATAAGAAGTCAGGCAGTCATCCAGAGGGGATTTGTCAATGTTGGAGCACCAGAGTTTGTCCCTGGATTGGATGTGTGACCGATAGGTGATGAACACACAACCCTGGGGTGAAGTAAGCAAACCCCAAGCTATGAACAGGGAGGAAATGTGACCCAGACAAGCACTATACTGGGTGTCTTCTAGACAATACTGTGTTCATTGATATACAGTGCAGCACTGGGTTTGGGCCCTCTCTGACTTTCAGCTTTCCTTTAGCATCCAAGTGAGAGGCCAAAGAGGTGTGACACAGGCAGGAGTGTCTCCAGCAGACCAGTGGAGCCAGGGACCCTGCATTGCACTGGAAAGGGTCAACTACTCAACTACTTCCTCCACCTGTGTCCTCTGAATGGATACCACACCTGTATTGCAGAAAAAACAGCAACATGTAGAGACCCATGATGTGTGTCCCTCACCAAACTTTTGAGAATGGCCATCAGTGATGTGACACATCAGAAAGTGGGATGAAAGGCTTTTTAACAGCACTGACACTTGCTAACTTAAGACCAAAGTCCAGGCTGCTGGAGCATGAAGTTTTTCTCGTTTCCAGTGAACCAGAATCTGAAGATGCTGTCTTCTCCTTGTTTAGTGTGCTGCATATATGGATTCTGGTGAGAGTATCCCATGGGGTCTTTGGGAAAAAATTCTGGTTCTTCCTTTCATCTTGGGTTTCAGCTCATCAGTTTTGAGAAATCCATATTTTAAGAAAAACAAAATCCCCAAAGTCAAGTGGCAAAAAGAGTATGTCATCTTCAGAGCAGGACAGTGATGGATTAGAAATCCAGCACAAACCAGTAGTCCTGTGAGCTGCTCATCTGATGGAGCTTGTTTCCCTTGGGCAAATCTTTGGATTCTCCTAGGTCTACACAGCTGGAAGCTCTGACTGCAGCTTTTCCTGTGGGTGGGTATTCATAACATCTTTCATCTTTGCAGCTTTCTTGGTGTTTAATAAGGGTTTAACTCTAGCTGCAGTGTGTCTCCTTTTACTTAGCCGCCTGTTCTTATGAAATGTACAGGAATGCAGCATTTTCAGCATTTTATTGCTCTGTCAGATGTGGTTAAAATTGGCTGCTGTTTGTTCTTGTTCCCTTTCTCTTGCAGAACATGCAAGTATGGACATGCACGTATGTGTGCACACATGCGGACACACACAGAGATTTATTATACATATGAACAGATAATTATCTCAAACCCCTTTTAATTTCTGTAGGAATCCAGGCTAGGTAAAAAATGTATTGGAATGCTATTTTTTTGGGAGAGTGAAAGGAGGATGAACTAATTTTTTTTTCTAAGCAGCAGACAGAATATTCAGTTACTGCTTCATTTAAACATAGCATGTGTTGCTGAAAATCTAGCACTACTCTTGCAAAGTAAAAAGATGTAGTGGGTTCTGTGTCCTGGAACTACATATTGTGCCTGTGCACAGCACACACACTTCGCCGCCAGTGCCTGAGTGGTCCTGCCGAGACTGGAGGAATGCAGTGAATGTAGGTGTAGGTTTGCTGCCACATTTTACCCTTCATTTGTAAGTAATTAAGATGATAGTGGAGTTCGAGTTTTCTAACTTTGTGAAAACAAACTAATAGCAATGATCCACTTCAGTAACTCAGATATTAATTGAAACAAGAGAGAGAAACAATACATTAAAAAATAATTAACTTTCGTTAATTAATTTTTAGAAATAGGAAGGACACCTGCAGCAAGTGCAGACGTTTGCAAGTGTTATTAGATTGGGAAGGTTGTGCAGTAATTTGGAAATTGAAACATGTCAAAAGGACCAGGAATGATCTGCAGCATGGTCTGAGCAGTAATATAAACTATGTGAGTGCTAGTGAGTAGCAAAAAAGGTGATGAAGGTGTGCATTTTTAGAAGATGTTTATAGAAGCCAGAGGTTAATTAGCAGTTAAAAAGTGTCTATTGGTGTTTTATGTCAGCACCATCAGTGTTAATTATCGTCATTTTCAGCCTCAAATGTGCCTCTTTCAGACTTAAACTGAAACAGATTATAATTCTTTTATTGAGGCATTTCTTAGATAAATTTCAATTAGTAACTTTTTCCCCCTCAAAAGAGTTTTCTTCTATGACCAGAACTGGAATTCTGTATCTCGCTCAGCTTTCTCTTCCTTGGTATGTGTGTTGTCTGTGGTATTGCAGGAAGGTAAGGGGAATGCGTCTGTTACCATGGTCATGTCCGAATTTTAAATTTTGACTTCTCTGCAATGGAGACATGGAAAAATGTGAAATGAACTGTAGAATGTTCCACCTCCTCTTCCAAAATTAGGAAGCAGAAAGGCACAAATCTAATTTGTTCTGTTCCTTTTTAATGCTTTTGTCTACTTTAATGAAATTATGCTGGTAGGAAAAACCGCAAGGGTTTAAATGCCACAGTGAACATGCCAGAACTCTGCTCAGCAACTGGGGTTCCGCACAGGGAGAGTGGACCAGGCACCCTGTGGGGAATCCAAGCCAGGTAGCTGAGATGACATGGGCTGAGTGCAGTCTCCTAGTGCCAACTGAAACGAAATGCTGAGAACCACTGTGAGGTCAGGCTGTTACCTCCATCAGACACCTCCCAAGGGAGGTTCTCCAGTCACACTTTCTCTTGTCCAGTTCTCTTGTGCAAGTGACTACCCTCAACTCCTCTTTCGAAGATCCTGTCTGGGATTTTTTCTCCTAAGAAACAAAAAATCTCCTTCACCTAAAGGTATGTAAGAATTTAGAACAGTCATCCAGGTTTGCAAGTATCCTTAAATAGACACTCACTTGACTCCTCACTATTCACACTGTGGCCTTCAGGCTGCTGGAACTGAGAACGTGCCAAGAGAGCACTGGATGTGGTTTGGATTTACAGCCCCAGACTTCCTTCTCCTAGAGGGAGCCACCGAGTCCTGCCTGCTTTTGTTTTGGGAAGGGAAGTTCAAACTGAGATTCATGAAAGTAACTTCATCCCTCCGGAAGTATTTCCTTTCAGAATTTGTAACTCCTATCAAGTTTTCAGTAAACATATGTGCAAGTATGTAATTTTCCAGTCTCATTTCAGTGGCCTACTTTTCTATCAGTATTATTAAAAATAAAATGCTGAATTGTGAGGAAGAACTACCTTAGATAAGAAGAACACAAGACACATTTTCTTTTCTGGTGACTTTTATCTATGTATCTATTTATTTACTTCCACTTCAATTTTGTGATGGGCTCTGGAGAGAGATCCTTACATGCCTTGTTACTGATTCTGCAAGTCATGGTTATGTGGCCTTTTCCTCTGAACAATTTTTCTAACCTTACCTAAAGGATCTATGATTTCCCCCACTCCCCAGTTATTTCCAGAATTAAATTTCATTTGTTGTGATGACCTTGAAGGGCAGGAATTAAGCATAAACAAACAGGATAATGATGCACTGCAAAGGCAGTAACTTTTAGAAAGCTTGAAAAAAGATGTATTTCCATTTAAGGGAGGTGAAATGAAAGAAGTGTCTACAGTGATTAACCTGCTAAATGGCAAGTTTTCAGGTATGTACTGATCTGCTTTTTCCTGACACCTCTCTCCAAACGGGAGGCAGATTAGATGAATTAGTTGCATCTTCATAAGAAACAAGTAGGGTTAATGAAAAAAAATTTATTTAGATGAACTATGCTGCCAGTTGAAGGAAACCCACACATTTTAAAGGGAATATTTAATAAATATTCTCTTTATTTAGTTACACAAAAGCAAAAAAAAACGGGGGAAAGCCCCTTTAGTCCAAATACATTGAAATTTGTCCGCTATTGCAGTCACATAGTTAAACATGAAAAACAAAAATCAGTAGAAATAGTTTTCTCTAACATGTTATTAAAGACAGTACCTGTTTACCAGTCAAACGTCCTCAGAGAATTTGACAATTTGCAAAATATACAGGAATGTATCACCTGAGGAGAGTTACAGCTGTAACAAACGAGGAAGAATTTCTGACTTAAAAGGAACATGACTTATTTTGTCCCAATTGCTCAAAAAATTCATAAATACAGTGACTAGGCTAGAAACAATGTTCCAGGGGACTGTCCTCACACAGTAGTGCATGTAGAACTTGGACAGACTTTCTGTTGGCCCCATTCTTTGAAGATCTGTCATCTGTGTTGGAGAAGAGTCACAGCCTTTAGATTTGTACAGACTGGGTTGTCAGGCTACTCATTTACAGGTTCTTCCCCTTACTGTGGCCAGGCTGTGTGCCTCAGTCCTCCAGTCAGGTGCAGCAGTGTCCGGAGCTGGCGAGCTCATGCTGTGGCTGTCACGCTGTCCATTGCTTTGCCCGGCCTCCCTTGATCCCACTCGCAGCTCCCACTGGACATGAGCCAACCAGTGGAATCAAATGTCTCTCCTGCCAACAGCTGGATCCAGATACCACAGAGTTCTCTTTGACCTCTCTTTAACGCAGTTTTTTCAAGCAGATACAAGCATTTTTATAATTGTTTCCCCATTTAAAACAGAAAAATTGGTCTTCTAAAATCCAACTGCACTATTAATAAATATTTGTCTTTTATACGGTTACACTTGGATACCATCACACTTGTGCAGTCGAGTATGCAAATACCTTGGTATTCCACATGCTCTTGGGTACCGTTTGTGCTCCTCTAAAGACTTGAAATCCTGGGCTATTGACAGGCACTTTACAGAAACATAGCCAAAAGCAAATTCCTGTGCTGTCTAGCAAGCTTGACACCCTGAATTAAGCTATTCGTTGCTGTTGAAGGGAGTCTTACCTCTCCTCATCTCCTCCCACCCACAGAGCACTATTCCACTGTGTCTAGTTTGACTCAATTTAGCTTGCAACAACGGGAGCAGTATTTTTGCAGGGTTTATTTTCTTATGGTGATGCCCATGAGCTATCAGGTTGGCTCACTTCTGGGCAAACCACAGCTACTGCTCAAGCCTGCTCCCACCTTGCAAAAATTGTGGTTTAGTAACTACTCATGTCAGAAGAAGGAGGTGCTTTCTGGGGGATGATGACTTAATGCCAGTCAACACCTTTCTCTGACCACTGCTGATTTTATACTAGGCAAGGGTTCATTTCTCTGTTTATTTCTACAGAGATGAACTCAAGTCATGCAACTGTCTCTAACTCCTGTGTGCTGACTCACAAAACCTCACATCCTGTCAGTCCTGCCTGTGGCCCTCTGTAAAGATGTCCCAGTATTCTCAAGCAAATGGGCCCATACAGGACACAGAAATTGAGTGCAGTATCTGGCACTTAAAAACCAAAACATCCAGCCTTCCAGATTCTACTGAAATTTTGCAGATTACTGACATAAAAGAAGGTACCTCAAATTCAAAAGGTATCTCCACTGAATAATTTTCTGGTGTCCTAGTTAGTACTTTCTGAGGTATGATATTTACAGATAACGCAGACTATTGACCCTCCAGTAAAGGCTGTGTTTTAAGGCAGCTTCTTGAATGGAATCCCTACTGCTTCTTCGATGTAATTTTAAACCCAGCCTTCTAAACCAAAGTGCCCTGAGCCTGAGTTTCCCAGTGGCACAGCATCACAGCAGAATGCATTCCTGTTTGTCTTGTCCAGTTGCATTCTAGGCTTCAGCATGGCAAACCCACCCTTTTACAGAGGAACAGAGTACCACAGCTGTGAGTAAACACTGAACTGGACCACATACCAACAACCCTTCAATAATGTGTTCCTTTAAATAAATGCAGGGTCACCAACAGAAGGGACTAGTAAAGACAGAAATAATATGTCATAGCTCAGAAGTTTCAAAGGACAGAAAAGCCATTTCCAAGTTGTGTTAGGTGGTGCACTTCCTTCTGAATTTGTACTTAACTGTTATTCACACAGAGACTGAGCTCCAAGACTTAAAACGAGTTAACAGTGGACAAATTCAGCACTGAGCTTACAACTGAAACACAGGGTAGGTATCAAGTTTCGGCGTTCTTTCTGCAAAACCTTAAGTTTTACCAAAAGCTGGCAGGCATTGCTTCCTCTCCCAAAGTCTACTTCCACTTCCACTTCGCCCCAAGGCTGCATCTCAGTTCTGAAGCTGCTGCATTCTCCTATCTGCTAAAGGTATTCCCATTATTATAGACCAGTGTTACTTGCTCTGTATGTACAGCTCAAATTGCAGCACACATTTTCAGCAAATGGACTGAAAATTCATCCCAGGAACTGCAGTTTACCAGGACCATCCTAGAAGCAAGAGGCAAAGGCTTAAAGAAGCAAGGCTCTTTAATAACAAACTGGTCATAGTTAGTTTATTCAGATCACATACTGATACAGTACATCTGGTGGGTAATCTCAAGAAAGAGAAAACAATGACTCCTCTAATTGGACATGGAGCTCAGTCTCCGTGGGACTATCAGCACAGTGCTAACTTGGCAGGAAGATTGCCATCTAACAGAACTTCAGGCCAGCTCCAATACAGTATCTCCTTAATACATGCAGAATTTTACTAGTGAACATCTTGATGCTAGTACACTAATAAGCAAATAATCCTGCAAAAAAGTATCTTCTTTCCTTTCCTTTTTCCTTTTCATGTGTTCTTAATCTCCACTGAGAAGTGGTAAATACAGTTGATTTCTATTACCAACCACTTTCTATTTAACATTTCTGATTCAATCTCGTCACACCTCTTTTTCACATTAGCATCCTTTTTTCAACTTTCTTGTAATTTATCTTATTTTTAATTGTATACTCTTTAAATAGTCTATTAATATTCTGGTTTGCTTCTTTTTTACCTGAATTTAATATTATCATAACAGTGTCCTCCCTAATTTTAGATATTTGACTTGAAAAAGATGGTCCTCAACTAGTGTTGTTAAGTCTAATTACATCTGAGTTGTATCACACTGAAAAACTCTTTTACACATAAACTCAATCCCATTATTGGTATTTCAAATCCCTCTGTCCTAAAGCACTGCAGTAATGTCCCAAGACTGCAGTAAGATCCATGCAGGTGAACTACTCTATTGACAAGACCTCATTTAAATCAGAGAGCTCTCAACATGCATCCAACTGCAGAAGAAAAAACAACTTTCATATTTAGATTAAGTCCTAAGCAACATAACTGTCCAAAAGCAGAATGCATTGACAGTGTTTGGCAATACAATGCTAAATAGCAAGCGCCAGTTTTTCAGTTTTATTCCCTCCTTCACAGCATATGAACAGAAATTACTTCTCTCAAATATCAGTCTTTAAATGAACGACTTCCCAGGTTACTGAAGTCCACAATAATATGTAATAGTTCTGTTTAGAGGATGGCAGACTATTCTACATTTCACTAGCAACTTCTGAGATTGCAAAACAAACTGCACATTTTATACTTGCCACAGACCTTTTTGAGATACTGCAGTACTCATGTAATTGTGCATTTTTATTGTTTTCCTAAGATTTCCTTAGGTATGCACTGATGCATTTTTAAATGTTGTGTACTTTAGCTTTTACTGGCAAAAAATTGTTTCTGACACACACAAAAAAAATTGACTTCTGTTCCAAGTTAAAACTTTTCCTGCTTAGTGTGGTTATTAAATAAAAAATACAAATTGCAACAAAAGCTTCTTCTTCATGCCTATTTTTTAACTTGCCAACAACTGATTCTAAAGTAGAATCACAAGAAATTATGTACACAGACATTTCACAAACAGAAGTGGGGTTTGTGCTTTTTTTTAACCTGTCCTAGAAAAAATGAATTGTGATGAACAGCCTTGGGTTTAATTTACAACAGACTATTAAGTCACCTGATGGTACTCTCATCATACTGGCAAAAGTAAATTGGCTTGAAATAAGACTAAACACCACACAGTAAGACCAATGCTCCTCTGCCAGTGAAGATATTGCAATCTTCCTTCGTCGTAACTTCCTGCTATTAAGTTCATATTTTCTCCATGCATTTTTTCCTGTTCTGTAATAGTTTCAAAGCTAAGACGGGGCAGTTACCTCAAGGCCATAGTGCTGGACTAATTAAAACGCACTGTTTATTCTCTTCTCAGAGAAGCTGTTCAAGATTCTGACCATGTTTCTGGGCTTCCTAGATACCAACTTTGCCATGAGTTTATCTGGATAGCCTGTGACTCCAAATACTCAGCATAACTATTGACATATGAGACTGTGCTCACTGCATCTCCCAGGTAATCCTCAGTAATAATTACACTAAATATTGTAACAGGACAGTAGGTTTGGGTTCTTCAGTCCAACGCTTTTCAGCCTCATTCAGACTCACTGGGACACCACAATAAAGGTAACTAAGAAAAAATAATTCTTCAGATGGATTTACAAGCCAAGGGTCCCAGTGACTGTCTCAGCCTGTGCACTGTGCTCTCACCCTGCACACGCACTGACACATGAGGGAAGGCCGAGCCGAGGTTGCTCCCCTTTACAGGAACCCTTCCCAAGCAACACTGTGTGGCAGACAAACAGGCCCCACTAATAATCATTCCTGTATCATCATATACTTATGTAACGCTTTAAACATATTTCCTGCCTTAGTTTAACAATCCGAGAACTCCCAGTTTCCTTTGTGTTGCGTAACACGAGGGGCAGAGCAGAAAACTGACGCTGAAAGGGATCTTGCTAATTCTCCTCAACATGACCAAAAGAAAAGCTGCTGGCACAAATGCTCTCTCCATACCAAAGTCCGGACCCAGCTCTGGGCAGATACTCCCTCTGGGAGGACGTGTCGAGTTAAAAACAGCTCGCGGCCCTGTGCTCGGTGGGGTTTGTTTTGCAAAGGAGACAGAGGGACTTTCCTGCTCAGCGCGCCCGGGCCGGGCAGGTGCGAGCCCGAGGCGGGCCGGGCGCTTCCGCAGCGCTGTCCCGGCAGGGCCCGAGCGGCCCCGGTGCCCGGCCGGGCGGACCGGCTCCCCTGGGGCCGTCGCGCCGACATCTTAGCGCCGGCGGGACGAGACGCGGCGGCAGCGCCGTGTGCCGGCAGGGCGCAGCTCGGCCGTGAGTGACAGCCCCGGCGGGGCATTTCGAACGAGCGCGGCCGCGGCGCTGCGCCCCGGGCACACGAACGGCGGGGGCAGCGGAGCAGCTGGGCGCTGACCCTGCGCCGCCGGCAGCCCCGCGGAGCCAGGGCAGACCTGTCGGGGCGGAGGGGCCCGGCCGGGCCCGGGCGCTCCCGGCGGGTCCCGCTCATTGTTCCCCGCACCAGCGCGGGCAAACAGGAAGCCGCCCCGGCATGGGGCGCCCCCCCCGCCCCCGGCGGGTGACTGGCAGCGCGGCCGGCCAATGGGAGCGGCGGCGCCGGCGCGGCGCAGCCAATGAGAGCGCGCGCGCGCAGGCGTGGGCGGGAGTTCCGGGCTGGCAGGCGGCGGGCGGGCGGCGGTGTCGGCCGGGCCCCCTCTCCCGCGGCAAGCCCCACCTTTCGGCTTTCCCGCACCGTCAATCAAAATAGGAAAAAAAAACCGGAGTAGGCTCGGGCCGCCGCCGCCGCTTCAACCCGCCGTGAGCACAATAAGCATGTCCCCGGCGGCAGCCGCCTAGCCCCAGCCAGCAGGGCCTGTGTGCGAGCCAGCCAGCCTGCCTGCCTGCCTCCCGCCCAGCCAGCCGCTCGCACTCACACCATGACCGGTACGTACGCACCGACCGAACCGCCCCTGGGGCTCCCCGCTCCTGCTCCGGCCCTGCGCGTCCCCGCTCCGGCCCCGGAGCGTCCGTGTGCGAGCGAGGCGAGACCGGCACTGAGAGCAGCAGCAGGAGGAGCAGGGGGAGGAGGGAGAAGAGGGGCAGGGGCAGCAGCACGGGGAGGAGGAGGAGGAGGAGGAGGAGGGCTCCGTGCGGGAGGGCGGGGGGAGCGCTGGGGTTAGGGGGGGGGAGAGGGAGGGAGGAAGGAAGGGAGGGAGGGAGGGAGGGAGAGGGAGGGGGGTGATCGCTCCCGTCAGTGACTCTCCCCTCCCCCTCCCTCTGTGCCCGCAGCTCCCGAGAAGCCCGTGAAACAAGAGGAAATGGCTGCCTTAGACGTGGACAGCAGCAGCCACAGCGAGTATCTCCAGCACGGCAACGGCGCCGCCTCGGCCTCCACCGCGGCAGCCGCCCCCCAGGTGAGCGCAGGCCCGGCCGGGCCCCTTCCCCCCCTCCCCCGGGTGACACGTTGTGTGCGGGTGCGGAGCCGGTGCCGCCGCCGCTTCCTGTGTGCGCGCCTGAGGAGCCCCGGCCGCTGCCCCGCACTAACCGCCTCCCCCCTTCTCTCCCTGAACCCGCCCATTGTGGGTAGGACGCGCAGCCGTCACCGCTCGCTCTGCTGGCGGCCACCTGCAGCAAGATCGGCCCGCCGTCGCCGGAGGAGGATGAGGCCGCCGCCGCCGCCGCTGCCTCTCACTCTGCCGGAGCGGTGAGTGCCCGCCCCGCCGCTCTCGCACGGCCTGCCGGGGGGAGAGACAGCACAGCCAGCCCGCCCGCCCGGGGGGAGGGACGGGACACACGGCACTGCCCGCCCGGGGGGAGGGACGATAGCAGGGCCGACCTGCCAGGAGAGGGGTCCCCGGGCTCCCCTGCCTCTCCAGGAGGAGCCGGGCTCCCGGGAGGAGGAGGGAGCCAAGCTCCCCCCTCCCCCGCCATTGCGAGCGGCGCCTTCATTTACTTTCAAAACCGGGGGAGGCGGGAAGCCTCCCGACCCTGGCACCGGAACGGCTCGCTCGGCACCCGGAGGGGCTGGGAGGCACCTCACGTCCACCTGAGCGCGGCCCCGGTATCCTCGCCGGGCTGCTGGCCGGGAGCCGCGCGGCCGGGCAGGAACACAAAATGAAGGCTGGCTGTAGGGAAGGATGTAGTGAAGTAAAATGGCTGTGTAGAAGCGAACGCGGTGGTAGGAAGCTGCTTCCTGTATCGACACTGTGTTTTCTCGGCAGACTTATCATGCGGTTGCTCGTATTACAAACCGAATTTCTGCCCTTATCTCTTATTCGCTGTCGGCTCTGAAAGGAACCGTGATGACCTTGGCACCTTGTGTGATGAGATGGATCTTGCAGACTGGGAATGTATTCTTGCTGAAGCTAGTTTAACAATTCCCATAGCAAAAGCCTAATGGAAACTCATGTGTTCCTTAATTGGTCTACCTAACTCTTTTTGACATATGCTCGTAAAATTCAAAGAGATTGTGCATTTCTAAATAACTCATACCTGAAAATACTGGTATATTAAAAGAGAGTTCCAAAATACCCTCTAAAATGACAGGCTGAAGTAATTTTTGGCCTTGGAAAATCACACATGCTATCTCTTTATTTTTTATTTACAGAAATATATGTAAAATTAGCCCAAAACCCTTTTATGTTTTCTTTTAAAGCAAGTTTTGTTTTTAAACTTGCCATATAACAGCCTTATATGTTTTCAGGATTCTGTGAATAGGAAGAAAAACTCAAAGCGTGGATGAAGTAGCTGTGACAAGATTTTAACAAATGTGGAAGTATCAGTGATATTGTTAAGTTTCTAAATACTTGCGTGCTAAACTTTAAAGTAGTTTTCATCTCTACATTTCAGCTTGCTTTACATAAAGGGAAGCTGAAGCAAAATAGCTGTCAGAGGTCATACAGGGAGTTGTAGACTAATGACAGAGCTTGAAAATATATTAAGATTGTGACCCCCTCTTAAGCATCCTTTCTGCCAAACCTGTTTATTTGCTCAAGCAGTGTTTTTAAAAGTCTTTCTGCATGTTGTTAAGCACCTGATACCTCTAAGATTTGTTTCATAATACTGGATACATACAGTGCTGAAAAGCATGAACATAGATATTGAAAAATGACTGATGCTTAAATGATAGCTTGCTTTCCTATATCCACCTTAAGGTTGTTCTCACTGTAAAACTGGAATTGTGCATATTGAGGATGGGTTGGTTGCTTAGGATGAGCAGTGCTAGGTCTGGCTCTGACAGGATATTAGAATGCTAATACAGGATAAATGATTCCTGATTGTTCAAAATGGACAAAGCAGTTTTGAAATAGTACTTCCTTATTCCTGTTAAATTAATCTGGTGTTATGTTTGCATATAAGAGACTTTTCAGGGCAAGGCAGAAGCAATTCAAGAGAAGCCAAAATTTTAGTTAAAACTAAATCTGAATATAAGCTCACTCACTACTTTTCATACATGGAGATAGGCCCCTCCTACATATCTTCTGTGAGTTAGGTTATAACATTCTGGTAATTTTTACACTCCTACAACATAACTCTTGAATGATTCAGAATATTTTGGGTGGAAACTAAATATAAATTGGAGGAGATACCTACAGTAGCTGAACTAGACACTGGAGTTAATTAAGATGACCTTAATAAAGAGAGTGAAGGGACTAAAGGCCCTGAAATACATTCCTAGTGAAAAACAGAAGGCCAAAAGGGATTTAGTGCTATGAAGACATTTTTTTCTGGTCCCTTGAGTTTATCTTACCAGGCAGTGGAAGAGGGAGGAAGGAGCTAAAGGGCTGAAATTGTAGGTACCTCTTAATGATAACAAAATCTGTATGCATAGACACAGACATAATTGTCTTCCTGCAGTTTTTGATGCTTGTCCCTTTCCCAGGAGTACAGATGAATTGGTTTGGTGTCTGTGTATGGGCGATGGTGTCCGTGGGGAGGCAGCTCTTTCCTAGTATGTTCTGTACCTGCACCACAGTTCTGGCTGCTGGACATTTCATACAACTCTCGATCCATACAAACAGATAGTAGAACTTAAACTAGTTATTTCCTCTTAGAAGCAATTTAAGAGCCTGCATGTATAGGGCTGGTAGTGCTGTGGTTTGGGGGTTGTTTTGTTACTGTTCTACTGACATTGGCTCGGTAGGAGCTGGCGGGGCTGCAGCCCGTATGTATGCTGGGCTAGCACGCTGCTCTCCTGGCTGAGATGGAATGCTGCAGCTGCTCCCCAAGAGACCAGCAGTATGATTTAAAAGCAACAGCAAAAATCCCATAGGAACGTAAGGGAATATTGCGTGTCTGGGATTTGGGGAAGAGCTGGAGCCAATGGGATCATGTTTGTTGTGATCTGGTTGGCCCTGCTTTAAGGCCACCGGTTGGAATGGATGACCTTCAGAAGTTCTTTCCAACTGAAATTATCCTATGATTCTATATTGGTATCTGAGTCTGGGCCTACTGTTTGAGTGGACGTTGTTGTTTTACCACTGACGGGATTAGTGGGGAAATAAAAAGACTAATGAAAATGGCTACTGCTTGTAATGGAAAGCAAATGAAGAAAAGTGACAAAATTAAACTCAACCCTCTTCTTCTTTCCATCCTGTCAGTGACTTGGCAGGCTGTCTCTAGTCCGCAAGGTTTTCATCTTGGCCCAGGATTCTGGTTAGAACTGTGGTTTTTTTTGGATGAGAGGCCCTAGCAGGCATTAATGCTGGTCTAATCTTTGTGCATTAACGAAGGTTGAAGTCTTTCAGCTTTGATGCCATGATTTATATTGCCTGTGATCAGCAAACACCAGTGTTTTCTGTGTTGCCTGCTGGTTTTTGATTTTGGTGTAGATGGCCATGAGTTTGTAGCTTGCTTACCTCAGAGTCTTTTCCTTGGTTGCCATACTGCTGCAACCATGGTTTGTTCAAGTGCTTGCCATGGAAACTTTGCCTTGAATATTGCTGCCTGCTGGTATGTGTGAAAGCCTTGCTGGGATGGTATGTGCTACTGCCTGACCTAGAATGACGGCTTATGTTTTAGCCTTTCTGGATGTCTTTCCCTCTTTTGGGAATTAAAAGGCGGAGAAGTTTTCGTTTGTGTTTTTGCTTTTTCACTGTGTATTGTTGACTAATAATTCTACTTCAAACTGTCATACTTAGGATTCTTTTTCATTTAGTTATAAATGGTATGGTTTCATTCCAGTTTAAACATTGCAAAGATTTTAGCATTAGGTAAAAATGAGAAGCAAAGCAGAAGGCGGCAGAGCTATGCACAGGGGAGAAAACAAAAGAGCAAACAGATTTAGGTCAAACAAAGCCTTGATGGTCAGCTGTATGGTTGGTGTGATCAGATGATTGTTAAAGAAGCTACAAGGCTGAGATGATAACCAGTTCTTTATGTTCTCTTACTTCATTGTAATGCAAAGCTAAAGACTCACTTGAACTATCATGCTCCCAAGGGCATTCTTCTTGTGCTGGGTGGCACTGGGATAGGCGAGGATACAGTGCAAGACTGATGGGAGGTTGTGTGGGAGGTCTGGAAGGCGGGTGAATTGGGAAAAGCAGCAGGCTGGCTGAGGATTGTTGGCTCCGGCAGCCGCCAGAGATTGGGAGCTGACAGAGATGACTGCCCCAGGATGTAGTTGCATCCAGTGTCGTGCCAGGTATGCTGGTTCTCCAGTCTCAAAAGAAAAAAGGCTGAGGGGAATGATTGATATGATTTCTTTGTGTTGTTGCTTACCAACATGATGTGGAAAACATTTGGACAGCTTAATAATTACCAACATGGGGAAGATGAGTTTTGTTTCTCTGTTGTAGAAAAAGCATTTCTTTCTATGTTTTACAAATAAAGGTTACAGTGTTTTAAGACTGCTTTGGCATATCTTGAGCTTTAGAACTGAGTATTAGTACTTCACAGAACTCAATGACAGTCTGGAATTCCAGTTTTTTTATGCCTTAGAACATTACTGTAATCATTTGAGATGCACCCAGCTTAACCTCAGTTTAGGGGGAAACAGTAATAGTGATGATAGAATAGAGAAATTAGAAGGCATTTTAAATTTCATGTTTTCCACTGCACAAAAATACACACGAATGCCATGTGTCAGAGTTAACCATACTCCTTGGTTCTTTGGCCTGTATGATCATTTTGAGGAAGTTCAAACTTACTCTGACATCCATTCTTTCCTTTGTGGGTGAGAAGATGACTTCCTGATGCAGTGTTTCTGGGTGTGAACAGGTGCACCAGAATGTGTTCAGCCACTATAGAAAAGTCTACCTGGAATTGTCTTGTTTCTCTGTTTTATACTTCTGCAGAACAAAGAACTTCAGGTCAAATGTAGTGACTAACAGTGTCTTTCCCTTGCTGTTGCCCAGAAGCTTGCCTTTTAAAGTGTTCTTGGAATTTTGCATTCCAATTATGTCTCTCTAGTGCTGGATCAGAACCAAGTGTAGAAGTTCTAGAAGAAGGTGCTTTACGGATGTTCTTTAAAGAAATTGCGGTTTATTTTGCTTTATAGATTCTTAGGGAAAGTAATACAATGTATGTTTTAAAACATTTTCATATTTAAAGGCGGCATAAACCAAAAAGTTCTTTTTCTAATTTTAAACGTTAGTAAGAAGAGTAAGATTTCATAGAACAGCAGGGTCTGTGAGAGGAGGTTGCTCAGGACTGTGTCCAGTGGATTTTAAATACCTCCAAGGACAGAGACTGCACAACTTCTCTGAGCAGCCTGTTCTGGTGTTTGATCACCCTTATGGTAACAAAAATAAAAAAATTTTTTCTTACACTATTCTTACACAGTCAAAAGTCTAACTAAAGTAGTGATGACTAATACGCCTCACATAACCCTCTCTGCCAAGCCAGTCTTCTCATCATAGAACATTGTCAGGTTAGTTATTTAAGGGTTATTTTTCCTTCCTAAGTCTAGGCTGGCTACTTCTGATCACTACCTTCTTCCCTACCCACCCCTCACAGGTTATTTGAGGGTTAATTTTTTGAAGGTTTATTTTCAGGGTTATTTGGTCCATTGCCTTCACAAAGATCAAGTTCAAGCTTGCAGATCTCAGGTCCTCTGTCTTGTCCCTCACGATTATGTGATAGAGCCTTCAGCACCAGAGTTGAAAGCGCGAGGAGAACAAACCATGTCACAAATGCTAAATTCTAGTTTGGCATGTACTTATATTGAGATGTCCAGATTAATAAACAAATGAAGTTAAAAATCTAGTTAAAAATTTCTTCTTGTTGCCATGTCTCATTCCATAGTAGTGCAGTTCCCTGTTTCTACTAATGTCAGGAATATTGTGTTGCCTTAATTTGGACAAGTCTGAACTTCAGCTGATTGATAACAAGCTATTAAAGTTCGGACTCCAGTTGTCCATGTCAAGCAAAAAGAGGAAGATGTTCTTTAAATGAGACACTGATGTATTTTATCATATTGGAGTTTCTTTTAAAATAACATTTTAAGCAGCTTCAGATTAATAGTTCTTCCCTGAAACATTCTTTGCTTCTCTAAACATTTGGTTTGGGCAAATGTATTTCTCTGAATGGAGTGGCTTCATTTACAGAGGGCTGAAATGTGCAACAGAATTAATTTGCTTTAACAAGCAGCTTTGTGTCAGTTGAACCACAGTGACTGATGCTGAACACATTTTTAACCTACGGCAAATACAAGATAGAATGTATTAGCTCATACTTTAATGAAAGAGTTGAAGCAAGTGCATTTTATCTTGTATTTGTAATGACCTAAGAATGCACAGATAGTTTACTGTAGCTTGGTAAACACATGGTATTAAACTCATGCATTATAATCCTACCTCTTTCATAAAACAACAATTTGGATGAGACAGTGTCCAATCTTCATTAGGTATGTGATTTTTAAATGTTTAGGAGCTCATGACTCATTATCTGTCCACCTATGCTCATTTTGTTGATGCTTTTGCTCCTGGACTAAAGTGACTTTCCAAAAAGTGCAATAGAAAGCAATCCACAATAGATCAGCAGAGATAAGTGATCAGTAGTTTTTTAGCAATAAAATACTGATGGCCAATGGCATGTGTCCAGTTGGTCACATTTGACATGTAGAAATGCAGTTGTCTACAGCAGATACCAGTTCTTACAGGCATGTTTCTCACTCTTTCCAGTTCTACTTTGTTGAGGGATGTTTTATTTAACCCAAATCCTATAATTTGATAGGTTAGATCACTTTAAAAGGTATTTTATCTTCTGTATGTCTTTCTCTTACCTCCTTTCACATTTAACTTAATGTTGCTTTACTTTAAACACATCGAACAAGACAATTATTAGATTTTTATTTATCACGATCCTTAATTCCTTGGGGTGAGAATTTTGGCTCAGAGACATCTCTTTATTTTACCCACTGGAAATTATACAAGGCCTGTTAAAGGATCAAAAGACAGGCTGAACAGTGGTTGTTGCTTCCACTCTTTGTTGGTACTTGACCTTTCTCCAGGTGGACATACCATTTGATTTTAATTCTTCCCATGTCTTGTGTCAGCTACTCTCTTTGCTCTGTTCCTCTCTCTTTCTCTTGTTTCCTGATGCTGCTTCCAGTGAATTCCCTGTTGCTTCCTGTTCTCTCCTCCTTGGCTGAGTACTGCTGAACTTTCCTCAGATCTTCGTCCCTTCCTCTTGAAACTGAGCCTTTGGATTACAACCATGCAGCCTTCTCTTAAAGCAACAGCTTCCAAATAGCTGCTGCCTGAGTATCAGTTGATAAGGAAAAGCATTGTTGCTTTATCTCTACCCTCTAAAGTATTTTTCACGGATGGCTGAGAGACAGCAAACAAACAGGGGTGTATTTCAGCTGCACTGTAAGCTCAGTAAGTGAGCAGGCTGCAGGTGTTGCTGCTCATGTATCAGTGGCAGAACTTTTGAGCTACTACAGAAATGCTGAATTGCCTGAGGATGCAGACAAAGGTTACTACTCTTTAGGAAAAGAAGTCCAAGAAATGTCCTCCTCGCTCATCAGACTTTGAGAAGGGCTGTAACAGTCTGTCTTGTTATGACGGGTTGATGACCATTTGAGGTTAGAGATCATCCTCAAAGACTTTTTACCATACGGGTCTTTTTCACGCTTTAATGCTGGTAATTTCCATAGCTGCCAGAGAGCTTCTTGAAAGCCTCACCCTCTATTTGCCCCTCCCTCCGTATGATTCTTCTGGTGGTGTCTGATATAGCCAGATCTGAGAGCTACATGTGAATAACAGGCACTTTATGTGCTGCGTGTAGCAGTGGCTTCATGTCCTCAAGTGTGCCTGCCCTGAACTGCTCCATGGACTGACAAATGCATCTACCAGAAGAGTGGCTCTATTGTGCTAGAACCTTTACAGAGCAGGAGTTGGGGGAATATTTCACTAGATCATCAAGAGGTGAGATGTGTGCCTAACATGAAAATGGCAGTATGGGAGTCAGCATATTTGGGAGTAGAACAACACAGGTAATTTCCCTATCATGAAGGAGACAGATTTCCCTTTGAACTATTTCTGTGGAGGACAAACATATGTATTACATAACAGTACACACAGACATGTTATTGCATACTAGATCAGTCCAGTTTTAGCCTAAGCATGCAACATTCGCTTGTGCCTAGTTTTATATCAGACTTGTAATGATTTCCATTACTTTTTATTTCTCTTTTGTTCTAACAGCTACTATCAGCACATTATATTATACATTTATTTTATAATTACACACTTTAAACATAGAACAATAATACTTTTGCTTTTGCTGTTTTCTGACTGATGTTTACCAATGACTTTTATGGGTGTTTTGTTACTCTATAAAACCTTCAGATAATAAATATTTACACGCTTGTGAATCAAGTAGTTATGAACTTTTCCTTAGCAGTATTTTAGCAACTGTTACCTGTGTATAAACAATACTAAACACAAATTTATAAAGCTAATGTGGTAGCAGAGGAAAATGGATTTTTTTGCCTTTTTATATGTAAGATATGTGATACGGAATATTAATTTCTTATAATGAATTTCAAGCTTGAAAGACTAAAGGATTTAAATATGTTCTTTTAATGAAAGGTTGATCAGTATACGAGGAAAAGGAAGTAATGAAATGTGCTTAAAATTATTCCTTTTTGTCTTTCTCTTCCTTGAAACATTAAGGCCATAAAATTAGTTTTGTGCTGATGATGCTGAATGTATTTACTAATAAACTACCTGAAAGATTATAAATTACACTTATGAATCACAGAATATCTTGAATTGGGACCCATAAGGGTCACTGAGTCCAGCTCTCAAGTGGATGGCCTGTATCTTCAAGGGCTAAAGAAGCGAGCATTTTTTTTCTACAACCATTATTTGTACAGTTCTTGGGAGGAATTTAGAACCAAGATAGGTGTTTCCTTGTTGGAAATGAAGATTGACAACCACAGTAAAATGTTTTTTAATAAGCACTCAGAACATGAAGTATTTTTCTTGTACATGTAAACATTGTGGTGGTGTGGGCCCACATAGGATAAGAAAGTGAAACGAGCAAAGTCCCATCCAATGCTGTGGACTAAAATCACTCAGCTGCATACCACAGGATTCATTCATGCTGGCTATGTCTCAGTGCTGTGTTAGAAAAGAATCAGATGAGTGCTATATTTTGCATATCCAGGTTAAGGGAAGTCAGAATGCAGCATCAGAAAGAAGTTGTGATATGCTCTGGTAATTTCCCTACCAGGAGTGATCACAGTATCAACGCAGAATGGCAAACTAGAACTTTTTTCTCTGTGTCCTCTGGACTCTGCCAAAGGGACTAAACTTGTTTCACAGAGCTGAATTGGTTTTAAGACAAGTCAGTTGCTTGTTGCTAAAAACTAAGTTATTCTATTGGTTTACTGCAGTGTGGTAAAACATAAAGAGAAACTTGGTATTCCTTAGATTGATGATTATTTACAATATCAAATAGGTTGACTATGCAAATCTGTGGTAAGCGTTGCACAATGTTAAATGTAATTCTTAATACCCTATTCTGAAAAAGCTTGCTTTGGTAAAGAAAGGTAAGTGCTATTTACCTTTTCTTTACTGAGTAAAAAACAAATGGCATACTAGGTTCTTTAACCATCTAGGGAGTCTGCTCTGAAACACTGGTCTTTTCTGGTTTTCCAACTTAATGAAGATATATTCCCCCCTAGGACTAATCCAACCATGATATCCCTGTAAAAGTTCTTAGTCTAGAAGCCTTTTTCCTTAGTGAAACAGTAACTCCTTCAAGCTTACAGATACTCGGACTTTGTGCTGTGTGTAACTTAGTTGAGGAGGCTGTCTGGTCTTTCCAAGTGTGTGACTATATCACCTCTTAACATTCTCTGTACTGCTGAGAGTCACAACATGTGCACTCATATCATATATGACGCAGAGTCAAAAGGCAGTGGAGCTCCAGGAGATAGAGGCAGCACTGGCTGCATGGTGATTCCTCCACTTCTGTGCCATAAGTACCAGGCTGGGTGAAGAGTGTAGCTGAGTCCCAGGGTAAGGTGGTGATGAGAACTCCAGCAGCCCCTGCCAGCTCCCTTCTTCCCAGAGCCAGGGGTTTGGATTACTGAGCAGCCCCCCCTGCCCCGAATAACCCTGCTGCTGGTCACCTGACACAGCCATGACACAGGAGCTGCGTTTGACACGTTTGTGAGCAACATGCAGCTCGCAATCCACAGATTGGTTACCCTGACTTGGGCATTAGCTCACTTACAGAATCTCTATTTCATAGTTTTAATCCAGTTGCTGATATTCATACAGGCTGTAATGCATGTTTTCCAGTAGCATATCAATATCTAGTGTTGAATTGCATGACTGGTCTAACACATAGTCTGTACGTCACTTGCTTTAATTTTGTCTTTTTTTTTTTTTTTTTTTTATTCAGACAGGGGATTTGGCTTCTGTGCAATTAGCCGGAACTCCAAACAGATGGGAGGTCTTGTCTGCAGCTCCTACCACTATAAAGGATGAAGCTGGTAATATAGTACAGATTCCAGGTGCTGCCACAGTAACTTCAAGTGGGCAGTATGTCCTTCCTATTCAGAGTTTGCAAAATCAACAAATCTTTTCTGTTGCACCAGGATCAGATTCGTCGAATGGTACAGTGTCTAATGTACAATACCAAGTAATACCCCAGATCCAGACAGCGGATGGTCAGCAGGTTCAACTTGGCTTTGCAGCCTCTTCTGATAATAGCAGTATAAATCAAGAAACTGGTCAAATTCAGATCATTCCTGGCTCTAATCAAACCATCATTGCCTCTGGAACGTCTTCAGCTAATATTCAGAATATCTTATCTAGTCAGTCTGGTCAAGTCCAGGTTCAGGGAGTTGCAATTGGTGGTTCATCTTACCCTGGCCAAGCCCAAGTAGTCGCTAATGTCCCTCTTGGACTGCCAGGAAATATTACTTTTGTACCCATCAATAGTGTCGATTTAGATTCTCTGGGACTTGGCAGTGGCTCTCAAACCATGACAGCAGGCATTAATGCAGATGGACACTTGATAAATACTGGACAGGCCATGGATAGTTCAGATACTTCTGAAAGGACTGGTGAGCAAGTGTCTCCTGAAATTACAGAAACGGCCACTGATAATGACTTATTTGTGCCAACATCATCTTCGTCACAGTTGCCCGTTACCATAGACAGTTCGAGTATATTGGAACAAAATGCAAATGACTTGACCACAACCAGTGGTCAAGTTCATAGTTCTGATCTTCAGGGAAATTACATCCAAACATCAGTCTCTGATGACACACAGGCTCAGAATATTCAGGTCTCCACAGCACAGCCAATTGTACAACACATACAGCTACAAGAGTCTCAGCAGTCCACCAGTCAAGCCCAGATTGTACAAGGTATTGCGCAGCAGACAATCCACGGTGTACAAGCAAGTCAAAGTATATCTCAACAGGCTCTTCAAAATCTTCAACTGCAGCTGAATCCTGGAACTTTTTTAATTCAGGCACAAACAGTGACCCCTTCTGGGCAGATAACCTGGCAGACATTTCAAGTGCAAGGAGTTCAGAACTTGCAGAACTTGCAAATTCAGAATGCACCTGGTCAACAAATAACTCTGACCCCTGTGCAGACTCTCACTCTTGGCCAAGTTGCAGCAGGTGGCGCGTTGACATCAACTCCAGTTAGTCTAAGCACTGCTCAATTGCCAAATCTACAGACAGTTACAGTAAACTCTATAGATTCTGCTGGTATCCAGCTGCATCAAGGAGAAAATGCTGGCAGTCCTGCAGGTATTTATTTTACTCTTTTTGCAGAAAATTCTTTCGTATTACTGCATGTTGTTGGTTTAAATGGTGATTATTGGAACATCGGGGTCTTACTGCAAAAGCCTACAAAACACGGTGGGTTAAACAGAGTGATCATAGATTTTATTTGAAACTACTGTTCCATTAGAATGGTAGAACGTAGTCCTACCTCACCTATATAGTATAAGCTTCTGTAACTCCCAACTGGTCCTATTACCCAACAGCACTTTAATACTTATCAGTGCTTAGAAGTCTTATTATGCAGAAGATCTGCATACTGAATTGAAAGGGGGGAAATCTGACTCTTTACCACTCTTCTAAGGGAACTGTATCATAAACATACCCATTCTTTCTAGTCCTGAATAGATGAAGTTTCTGTGGAAAATCCAAATATTTCTGTTGATGCAATTTTTCTCCCGCTAAAAATTTTCAGACCCCTGAAGTGCTGTTACTCATCTACTCTTTTGTTAAATTCATTTCTGGCTGATTTAGTATCAGTGTAACTATGATGCAGGAAACTCAGGTAAGTAGAAGTGAAACAAGTGTGTAAATATCAAAATGGAGTCTGTGCTTCAGAACATGTATGAATTTCCACAACTACTTATTTGCATTATGTTTCAGAATGTACAATCATTAATGACAAATTTCACAGTGAGTTTTATCTCTGTAAGAAGAGAAAAAATACTATTTTCTTAAAATAGGTGTTTCTTAGTGTGAGAAAAAAATAAAAATGCCCATTTACCTTGGTAAATTTGACATAGTGCATTCCAGATTTCAGGGCATAGCTGCCTAAAACCAAACCAAACCAACCAAACAAAAAAAAGATGATTGTAGTTTGGGAGATTTTGCTGTTCCAGAAGCCACTTAATCTCATCATTGCAGGGTTGTGCCCAGACTAATTATGAGGGGCAGAGTGATCAGTAGAGGTAATTTGGGAGGGAAATGTTGCACAAAGTAGCTTGGGAATCTCTGCTTTAGTATAATCATGTGATCCGAGACTCTGGTTCATCAAGATATTGAAGCATAACTATTACAAGTAAGATGTACATGTTTTGTTATGTATGTCTGTTTAACCTTGTGAGAAGAACGCGAGGTTAATTGAAAAATGCTTAGAGGACCTGCTGAATTTTTTTCATTTCAAAAGGCTACTAATAGCTATGTAGTTATTGGTATGTTATATATCAAGAAGCTTGATCTCCCTTTGGAATCAAAAATTTGAATGAAAAATAATATCCTGGGATGTTTTTAGTTTGTTTTGTTTTGGAATTGACTTCTATTTTATGAACTTACCATAAGGGCAAAGTTACTCAGCTAAGCCTGCTCTTCCTTGGCTTGTAGGCAAGAGCATCAAACAGATGGATGCTGCTCACAGCATTTGCTTTGCTGGGTAATCTTGATTCTTACATTTTCTGTTTCCAGTGACTGCAGAGAGTCTTGGTTTGTCTCCATCACACCTTGTAACCTCCGAGGACATAGGATATAGACATCAGTAACAAAAAGCATCTATTGTGCATGTTAATAGAGCTAAACTCAGATGTCAGAATCTGAATCTTAGAAAGAGGGCCTGTGGTTAATACCAAACACAAGAAGGATGAGAACTTGTTTATTTCTGAGATTTGTATTTGATATGTAGCTAATGTTATTGCTTGGGAAGCAATGTAGCAGAAACTTGAGAAGAAAGATAGAAAGGAAGCAAAAAAAAAGATACATGAAAAAGAAGCTGAGCCTGCTCTGTGCCATGTGTATCACTTTGTCTGTTGATGGTTCTTGAGGATATTTCAGTGGTATTCACAGTAAAATGCAAGGGAGTTCTGCAAGCACTTAACAGTATTTTCCTGTGAGGAATTTCATGTGGGAAGGCAGGAGACTAAATGGGATCTATGAAATGTGATTAAATAGGAGGAAGTACTGGATGAATAGCAGAAACTATTGCCTGAAGTGAACAGCTATAAACACCTGATTTTATTAAAGATCAGGTGGAGATTTATAGTGACATTTTTCCTGCTTGTCTAGAAATAGTAAATGGACTGCAAGGTACTAAAACTGCCATCCCCTAACTTCAGGGAGAATGTAATTGGTGCCTCCTTTATGTTAGAAGAAACTCACTTTTCCCAAGTAACGATCAGTGTGACTCTGCTTCTAACTGCACAGAATCAGACTGAATTATTTTGATTGACCTTCAGTGTCTTCTCTGTATGCAGCTGGTATTTTGTCTATATCAAAGTTGTCTTGGACAATCTTTTTCAGTGTTGTTCTTTCCCTTCTTACTCATAACCCCTCACAATGTGGTGTGCACCCTTTCTTCAGTTTGAAGAATAAATATTCAATTACAAGCAGGTAATGAAATGATAAAATTTTTTTAAGTGAAAAGTATATTGTTCTTCTGCAAATAAAGAGAATGGCTAAATTTTAACTGAAAGAAGAATTTATGAGGAAGTGACAGCAGAATGAGAGAAGTTAAAGGGTGTGAAGCTACTTGATTATTTTTTCCTGCAAACTACCAACAAGCTTTGAAGCAAGATAGAAGAGTTTCCCTGTATTTTCTCCCTCCAAGCTGGGTAATGCACTTCCTTTTGTAACAAGTAGAGTCAGGCTGTAATTTCTGTCCCTTTTAAGGAAATTTTTCTGCCTAAGGCAGAAATAAAAAGAATATATTCCTAGTCTGGGGTTTTAGTCCTCGGACGTGAGGTCCAGATAATGTATTTTGCTCTATTAGCAGTGTAGGTGTGAAAACACTTAGGTTTTGGATTTTGGTGGTTGGAGCCCATTGTATGAGAGTGTTCTTCCAAGGCTCACTTCCCAGGTAAGCAGCAGAGGATATCTTTACTCTGCTCCTGAGAGATAAAAAATGTCTGTACCTGGGTCCTACATTTTATTTGCATAATGGAAAGCCATCAGAACCCTAATGCAAAGCTAATAAATAGCTCTGTCCAGAATGTACAGTTTCTTTTGAAAAATGTCCAGTAATTATGTTTCTACCAAAATACCCACTTTACCAAGCATACATATGCAGCAACTTCCATTGCACTGATTTTCTTCTGAAAAGTCATGGTTGAGATTTATTTTTAATCTTAGTATGTTTATTAGAGCTCATATTCCTCATTGTGTTTAGTGTTGTCTTGTGGTGGCAAAGGGAAGGGCATTGGTTAGTCATGCCTGAAACTGTCTTAAGCATTGCTTTTCAAACAAAAAGATGTATTAAATAGTATCTGCATGTTCAGCACTGGCAGAGAGGTATCTTTCTCACCAGTGTTTTGGCTTCAGTCTTTTGGTCTTGAGAGGAAATTAAACATGAGAAAGCTCTCTAGCAGTCTACTCCTTTTGTTGGCAGTTTGTAATAAAATGCTGCATTGTGTGTAACAAAAAGAGCTGTTACACACACAGTTCACATTACTCTTTAGTGATTTACCTGTTCAAGAAAGGTGGGTTTTTTAATTAGCATGTTTATATGGATTTTTTTTCTTCAAACATTTCATATAAAGTAGTGTTTAATTTTGAAAAATGTTGGGTGCTGAAATGTATCAGCTCACCCCCCCTTCCTCCCCTGCCATTGCCCAGACAAAGGAAACTTTATGGTGTAATCAAAATCTAATCGTAATAATATCTCAGCTAATTTTTAATGTACTGGATCATGGTTTTGGATTGATTATTTCCTGGGGAGGGGGGAGAGAAAAGTTAATTTTACCAGCTTTTATATAGGTTGCTTAACGTTTTATAGGATGCTGGATACACTTTTTGGATACTTCTTTTGACTATTCCAGTATCATCTGAAGAAACCAGCAAGTGACCTGAAAGAGTAGCATTGGCTTGAGAAGGGACTTTGCTGCTTATCAACTCAGACAGGCTCTGCTGGAAGATTCATTTATTTAAATAGAAAAAAACCCCTGCAAACAGTTTTCCAGATTGGTCTACAGCTGGAATCAAGTCAAAGGGATTGTGTTCAAGAGTTGAGTCAAGGTGTCACTGCAGAACTGGGGTTGTTATTTCTACATCTTCCCTCCCAGCCCCTCCTGTGCAGGAGTGTGCACAGCTCCGGGTCGGACCCGTGTGCGCTGCTGTTGAACGGACAGTCTGGGCTGTTGATCAACTTCCACCCATTGATAGTGAGTGGGAGTGGTTGGCTGTTTGTGGTGGAGGCTTCATTCCATTCCTGCCAGACCCTGATGTCTTATGCTGGAGTAATTTAGCTACTCTAAATTTGGCCCAAAAATTTTCAAGATAAATAGTTGCCCAGATGACAATTTATCTTTCATCTGCTGGTATCGTGTTTTGTAAGAGAATCTAAACCCCCAAACCAGCAAAATTAACAATGGAGTACTCACAGTTTCACTTGCAGGGATGGCTGTTTCCATGTTTTAATACTTCTGATGAAATAGTGCAGAATACTACTTAAAGCATCTAGAACTTTTAAAGAAGTTTTGGCTGGTTTTCAGTATTACACAACTTAGTCTTTT
This sequence comes from Pithys albifrons albifrons, assembly GCF_047495875.1. Taxonomy (NCBI): domain Eukaryota; kingdom Metazoa; phylum Chordata; class Aves; order Passeriformes; family Thamnophilidae; genus Pithys; species Pithys albifrons. The sequence continues at coordinate 22,167,012 of NC_092465.1, read as the reverse complement.
CTCTTTCTTATTATTTTTCCATTTTTTACCTTAATAATTTTAATTTCAGGTTTTCCTTCTAAGGCATTCTTTATACTAAGCTTTTGAGACAAGGGAATGATAGTATTATGAAACTGAATCTTGATTTTAAAGTCTTGTGAAATGCATGAAGTAAACTGAAACAATGATGTTGAGTAAATATTTTCATCTGACATCATCTGTTGAGGGCTATCCAATTTTCATTTGAGGCATTTAGTTTGCATGTTGTAGAATCAAAGCAGTTAAAAACAAATCTCCCACTGTTTTTATTTTTTATATGAAAATTAAAATTGGAAACTGATGAATTTAAGTTAGTGCAGGAATTAGAGCTATTTATGTACTAGTCTTGTGTAAATAGTTTGCTTAACTCATGCTTAAATTACATTCCTTATTTTAGCAACATTTTCAAAGGAAATTAATTAATTGTGGAAGAATTAGATGATCATGCTTTATGTGTTTCACAGTCTTGCTTATAACAGCATATAGTAAATTATGTCACTTCAAGTGTAAGAAAGTTTGCAGAACTACAGTTCATCTGGTTAATTTTTAATGCCGTATCTACTGCCATGGAGTAGAATTACATTTTTTCTTTAAATTCTTGAAAAGATTGAGTTGTTGCATTCTTCTTCTGTGTCTGTGCTTTGTGTGCTTTTCTGCTCTGTGTTCCAGAACAGCTTTCTTACAGCCCGTGGTGGTGAGGTGGGACTTTGTTGCATATCTGTTACTGCTGAGTAAAATACCTGTCATGTAATGCTGAGGGCCGGGGGATGCAACTTAAATTCTCCAGGTTAAGGAGGTTCGCCCGAGTTACTGTAGTCTCAGAAATGCTCAGGATGTTCATAAAAGAATATATTACACAGCTTCAGGTGCTCATTCCTTTTTCATTTCTTCAAATACCCTTTTTATAAATACTTCTGAAGCAAAAGGAAAACTCTCCTACACCTGTGGGGGTGTATGGCAAGTATCCATGAAGTGACAGAGGTAAGGGATTTTATTTCCAGTACTGCTTCAACTTAAAAAAGGCTTGAAACTCATCCTCTGTCTTTTTGCCGTCTCAGCACTTTAGGTCCATTGTCTCAGGTTCTGTGCAGTTCTCTTGCCTTTTGAACCTCCTGGCAGGATCACATACTTTGGTTCTGATCTCTCAGATCCAAACCAAACTTGTCAGTGCATTTGGCTCATAAAAAATATCCGAAGTTTCTTCCAAGAACAACGGCAGTCCTTTCATAGTGAGAGGAATGCTCACCAGGATCCGAGTTGTGATTGCCCTCCTGAAGATCAGGCTGGGTCGTAGGTGGTTGTCTTTTACTGCTTGGAGATGTTTTTTATTCTAAAGGTAGTAATTTTTAAGGATAAAAGGAGATAAAAATACATATTGTCAGTGTCATGTCCTCATAATTTATCATACAGAAATGGGAGTTCTCAGTCTGCATCTGAACTTCATGCCAGTCTTTAATTCATGTATTCCACGTATGTTTTGTGCTTCATTTAATCAAAATGTTTTCCTGTATCCTAATAAGTTGCTTGCTCTGCAGTATATTATATCAACAACGGTGTCATCATTGATTTAAAAAAAATTACTTTTTCAGATAATCCCATTTTGAGTGGCATTAATTGTTTTGTTACTTCTTTGAGCCTTTGTTTACTCTCCTTCAGTATTATCACAGTACTGGCTTTTTTCTAACCCACTGGAGCATTCACATGGTCAAAAGCTTAGAGCATTAAAACCTCAGAGAGCTCTTCAGCTTTCTCTTAAAGGCGTTGAATGAAAATTATCCTAATCTGTTGACTTATTAAGTGTTTACTTCAGTAGCTGTTTTTGCATCTTCCTGACTTACTGTCAGTGGGAAGCTTTTCATTCTCATTGTTTGACTTTTACCTTAGTACACTGAAGAGAAACACTGAACAGTCCTGTCTTCCTGAATTACTGCAGACAGTTGTTGTGTGGCCCTAGGAGCAGTCTGATACTCATCTGTGTTGAAGTACTTAATTCTCCTGCCCTGTCCTCTTGCTTTCCTTACATCATTTTGCTGGTACTGCTGGAATATTCAGTACTGTGCGGTCCTGATCTTAGACTTGAGCGCAACAGTTGTTTTTCCTCAAAAAACTAAAATCTGATTTAGAGCTATTGAATCTAGATGACAGTCTTTCTTCTCAGTTGAGGTTCACCATATTTCAAGATAATATTCTGCAATGTATCTTATGGGCCTTGTGTAATAAAAATGGCTAAATTCACACTTAGATTTTGGGGGGCAAATCAGAGTAAAAATCATTAACTGTGTTGAGTTTCCCATCTGAAAGACTTTCACAGCCAGTCAAATAGTAGAGTGTTTAATTTAGATAGTTTAGTTTAGTTTAGTTTAGTTTAGTTTAGTTTAGTTTAGTTTAGAAAGTTTAGCTTAGATGGGAACGAACAAGGGCAGCATCAAGAAACTGGAACATCTTTATTAAAGCTTCCTCACATCTAGAGATTTAAGGCAAGATGAGTCAAGATACTGAGAGAATGTGGATTGCAGTGTAGAGAAAACAAAACAAAATTAACAAGGGAAGGCGCAAAGGAAATGGGAATTCACATCTGTTTTCTTGGGGGAGTTAGGAAGCCTCTGTTCTATAAAATAAATGAATAGACATTGATTAAAAAGATGTTGAAATGGCAGACAGTCAGTTTGTGATGCCGTGAGGAAATTGGTGTGAAGGTGCTGCTGCAAATCTGTTAAGTTGAAAGACCATATTTCTGCTTTTCCAGACAGGAACTTGTAAAGCTTAGTTGAGTAAAAAGGCTACCTCTGGACCAATATTGTACACCAAGATACCAATTTTCGTGTTTTAGAGAAAAGCAAAACCTAAATCAAATCTAGCACACTAAATAAGAAGGACTTGAACAGAATATATGGGTTTCAGAATATTTTCACAGTTTAAAAAGAGTACTTTTTGTCTAAATTTCACCTTCACACTTAATCTAAGTCTTGAACTTAATTAAGAAAAAAGGGTGTATAGAAATTGGAAAACATGGGGAAAAAAACTAGTAAAGAAAATGTAACCTTCATTTGACCTGTGTCTAATTAGTAGAAGACAAAAAGTTGCTGCAAATTTACCAGTGTTTGCATCAGCTTGTCATGACTGTAGGAGGGATTATGTAAATTCTTTTAGGCCTGATTTTTTGCAGATTATGGGTAAAACCTCTCAGTTGAGGCTGAATTAGGATGGATCACATCTAGAACACCAAGGGAGAAATGCAGTCTTTGATATCTACATGAATTTGCATAATCTCAAATTCCATTACATTGGAGAAGACTTAATCTTTTGCACATCTCTGTGGTTTGCCCTTTCAACACCTTCATGAGTGGCACCCCCTCTTCCCTCCAAAAAGTAGTCATAGAGTTTTACCTTATTTCTTGCAATAATGGAAAACCTCCATGGAGGGCAAAAGACTCATTGGTTCCAAGTACCTCCTTTGAGGCCGTCACATTCACTACGGGTTTTGATGCAATCCCTGCTCTGCTATACTACGTCTTGGAGAGGCTAAATAAACACACTGTCTACTGATACTTCTTTTAATTTTGCTTTATTTAAAGTATTATCTACATAATTAAGTATTAAAAAGTCCTGTCTGTAAATTGCCAGTTTACGTTGTACTCTTCTGTGTCCCTGGAGTAGAAGATAGTCCTTCTGAGGATTCACTAATGCAATAGCAAGACTTTCTGTTTTACCAAGATAACCAGGAAATGCAGCACAAAATTACCAACACAGTACTATGCCTTCGTTTCAGTTTTACATTTTTAAAAATAATACTATAACCTCTTGTATGTAATTGTATTTTGTCCAGTATCCTCAACTGTTAGGGGTGTTTTGTCTGTCCCTCCCTTTTTTTTTGTCCAGTTAAGTTCCTTAATTATGCCTCTACCATCATGAAACTTACAAGTCTTTGTGCTGCTGCAATAATGGTGGTGATTGGGAGGGACTGGGAATAGAGAGATACTGATGAAAAAGTGCAAGGAGCTTGGTGAAAGTTTGTGAAGTGAAACAAACATTGGATAGAAGGTATGAAGTCATGGCTGCTGGCATGCAGTAATACACTTTCTGGACATGCTTCTGTTTTTAGGGATATCTTTGTTATTGGAATGTGACTTTGGGAGGTCAATATAATAGGAGAAATCATGTCTTGTATGGAATGTTTAACTTCAGTAGTGGAGTTGGGTCCTGGGAGCACAGATCCATGCCCTAATTTGATCCATTCATCTTTGCCATGATATATTTTTTGAAGTATATATATATATGTATATAGTCTTAACTGGATTCATCTACTGACTTTGTAAACACATTGTGTGCCACCAATGTCTAATGTTAGTGAGATCATACTGATATTATTGTCTTAGTACAGGGTGTAACTTTATTAACAGTACTTTAATTCTTATTTTAAATAAAAACAGTATTATACAGTGTATGTTTTGTGGAATGTTTGCCTGGTAAAAGAATTTTGACTATGGTGTGTAACATGTCCAGTCTTAAAAAACTGCTTGTAGACTTGGGTTGGCCTGTGCTGGCAGCCTTGACACTTTGCTATGTTTAAATTCCTATTACCTGCCCTTTTGTGCAAGAGTGAATCAGGCTTTTGCTTTTTTCTAAAGTTGCTCTAAGTGAATGTATTAAGTACCCAACTTGAAGGATAATTCTATACACTTTTTAATGTTGTTTAGTGTTTTAATATTTGCTTATGTAAAATTAATTATATATATACAAATTATTATAGGTAATAAAATTATTTAATAGGTGAGTCTCAGAAAATGGCTTAATTTCGTATGAAATATAGTTTGGTGGCTCGTGCAGAAGACCAGAATTCACCACAGGTTTTCTAGGTCTTCAGGTGAAAGATTTTTATTATGTTGCTGTCTGAAATTGTGAACTTGTTCTGTAACAGTGAAGGTCAGTGTGCAGATGGCTCTGGCCAAGCTCACCACAGCAGCACCACGTGTGTAAAGGAGTCAGCGTGAGTGAGTGTGCCAGCTGCTGGATCCCCACAGCTCAGAGCTTGCCATGTTCATGCAAGCTTAATTTCTAGCATTGCCTTTTGCAGCCAGACCAGATAAATATTCTAGACTTGCCTGTTTCTGACCTGGAATTCTCTTCCCAATGCAGTGGTTTCTTAGAGAATTGCTTTAACTGTAGTTACCTCAGTGATGTAGGGTACAGCACAGTCTGGCAAATGGTTGTACGTGTGCGAAAGGAAGGCAGGCCAGTGTTGGGAATGACTGGGCTGAGACCTTATTAGCATCAAGCAAATTTTTGTGTAGCCATATCATTTATTTCTAAACAAAGGAGCGCTGGAGATGATTTTGAAGGTAGACCAGGTAACTTATTACTCTTTACATGTTTTATCGTTGGTTTCTTTCTTGATCTCTGCTGGGACAGGATGCTTTTCATGATATGACCCAGCACATTTTTTCTTATATTTTCTCATGCAACCTCTGCAGCTTTGTCTTCATTATACAGGTGATGGCTGATGCACTGATTCTCAGAAAGAACTTGAGTGACCACAATGCTTAGTTAAAGTTCAGGGCTTAAGGATAAAAATCTACACGATAACTGAGTTCATTTTGCAGAGAAAGCAGTCTCTTGAATATGTCCAGAAAGACAGACAGCTTCAACAAAATAAAAAAAAAAACTTAGAAAAAATACTGTGGTTTGCTTATTTGTTTGTGGTAGTGGCTAATCATTTTCACAGAAAAGTGCAAAGTAAGCTACTCTGCTGAATCAAAAAAGTGTCTGGGGTTCAGCCTTCTAAAATGATATATATATAACCTGTCTTTTTCTGAAATCCAGACTTTAAGCTCACTGGGAATACAGAACAGTGTTTGAGAGGAAAAGTGTTCCTATTAAAATGTCAGTTTTTTAGAATAGTTGTTATGATGCTGTAATTAGTTCTTAGAAGATCAGATTGAATGAATGTTCTGTAGGGAGAGGGTACACATACTTGTAAATGTCCATCCTCTGAAGAGTAATTAGGAGGCTTTTTTGCATCAATGAAACTGCTAAGACCTTTTTTTGACTATTGGCACATGAAAATGTTGAAGTGGTTTGTGTGTTGTTTTCCTCTTTTTCCATAAATGTTTTCTTGTGGAAAAGACATAAATTTTAGGTGAGAAGGGGAAAATGGAACAAAGACATGAATTTATTTATTTATTTTCCTTAGATCTCTTGTTTTTTCTCAGACCAAAACCTTTTCTTAGATTGATCTCTCACTATTACTTTATGTCTCACTGTGCATACTGAAAACTTCGGAAGACCATTGAGAAAGGCTGTTGCTACTGCATGTGACACTAATTCAGAAATTCTGTGGAAAAAGGAATGGCTACTCAGGATAATTTGAAACATGCGTTTTCATTTTTTCCAACCTCTGTCCAGTATCTTGTTCCTCAGTGTTTCCCAACTCTGAAGCAAGCAATATTCTCCTGGTGACAGCATTCCTCACCAAGAACAGTTCAGACTTAAACTTCAGTACTTCATTATAGCTTGCCTTTAACTTTGAAATGTACAATAAAATAAACTTTTTTAATGTGATACAGGTTACAAGGGCACAGGAGCAATGTGGGTATGTACTAAAGGATGTTGGCTTCTGACTGACACAGTGTGCTCAAGAGTAAAAAGATTTGATCATTATGGTTTCCTTCTCTCTAATGGGCTACTTATGGATCTGTCTTTGTTCTTTTCCTCAGATATTAGGATTAAAGAAGAGGATCCTGATCCAGAAGAGTGGCAGCTCAGTGGTGATTCTACACTGAATACCAATGACCTCACACATTTGAGAGTTCAGGTTGTAGATGAGGAAGGGGACCAACCACATCAAGAAGGAAAAAGGCTGCGACGAGTAGCGTGCACATGTCCCAACTGCAAAGAAGGTGGTGGAAGGTATGTAATGTCCTGTAATGCATATAATGATGAAAAACAAATAATGGGTGAGGAAAATAGGAGCCTTTGTTCACAGCAGTTGTCTGCAGTGAGAGGAAAGTAGAGGCTTATGCAAAAGAGCTGATTCAATAAAGGACTACCACTTTTATTTCTGGGTTTGCAGATGGACAGGCAGATAATTCCATCCTTTCTGAGTTACTTCATTGAGATTAGTTGAAAAAATCTGGAGTTACATGTCACCTGGTACAACTGAGTGGGAATTATTTATTGCCCTAAATAATGTGAAAATGAAATATTTTGAAATATGCACATCTGTGATTGGCTTCCTATCATATGTCAAGGACTTGATTAAATACTGTGTTCCTGCATTTCCTCCGTGATTGAGCATTTTTCCCACAGTTTGATTGCTTTTGAGTATTACAAATATACAGTTATCCTAGTTTTTTTACTCACTGCTTTCCTAGGAAAAACAAGGTCTGTATAATAACTCTAAATACAAAATTTCGAATTGTCCGATTGTTTTCCATCAAAGTTAGTGGAGATTTAACTAACAACGCAGTACTAAGTTCCAATTCATAAAACTTCAGGGTTGATTGGAAACCATGTTTTACTATTGTGCATCTCATTTAAGTATTATTCAGCTTTTCCCTATTATAAAGATTTTATTCTACTTCAAAACACACAATTTTAAACATTTCAGTTATGGATATAAGAGGGGGATTGGGGATAATAAGCTGCCTTTTGCAAGTGAAAATATTTAGGTGTGTTTGTACTTGACATAATGGTGTTGGGGATTCTTTCCAATACACTAAAATCTGTCCATTTCGATAATAGTTTCTTCTCTAAAATGGAAGTCTTTATTTTTTGGGGAACTATAGTGCAGATCACTAAAATCTCTTTAAAGAACCTGTCAGTGTCCAGTGGCACTTAGAGTTCTAATAGTACTGGCTGAGTTATGTCTATTGTCAAGTGTCTTGTGAGTTCTTTCTGTATCTACTAATACCTTACTTGCAAGCAACAGAAAGGTAATATCTTAGCCAGCCATGCCAAGTAAGCAGTAAGTGTTTTAAGACAAAAACACTTTAGTACATCGACATCACAAGCGAAGCTAGTGATAATATCTGTGGGTTGATACGGCATCTTAGTCCATCAGCTTCCTCTTGTTAAATTTCATGTGTAGTTCACTGCACATGGCACAGACATTTCTAAGTTCTTGGTGAATTTTGGCTTTGCCATGAAGATCTGCTAAAAGTATACCCTGGGTTGAGGTTTGTTTGCACTGCCTGTACTCTTAGGAAATGGAGATTTCATGTTTCATCTTCCTCGTGCTCTATTCCAAACTACAGGGGCTTTGATTTAGAAATCTGTACTGCAAAATCCTCTTCCACTTGAGTGGAGTTGCTATAACATGAAAAAGTTGAAGTCCAAGAGAGAGAATCTTTTTGAGAGTTGGTTTTGTTGAAGTCTGGAGAAGGAGGTAGTCTGACTGAAACTCAGATGTGCAGTTTTGGGAAAGAGTTGAGATAACAGCTAGGACAGAGTTTAGATACATGAAAGTCTGAAGTCCACTGTAAAGAAGGCCTGAACACATCAAATGTACAAAGCAACTAGGAAAAGTAGGACAAGGAGTCAGGATGTGAGAGGAATTAGAACTGGAACAGAAACAGGATAATAAAGGAGACGCTGGTGGGGAAACAGAAAAGGAGTGAAAGTGCTTGCAGTTGCTAGAGCAGCTTTCCCACTGAAATGTAGAATTCTTTTACAGTCTAGAAAAAAGGAGTAAGCCCACTTGGAGGAAAAATGAGTGTTGATCTTGTTCCATACCTGCTACAGTTACTTGTTTATCTCTAGTGCTGTAATTCTGAGTTTTGATTTGTCTTTCAACTCTGCTGGTGACTTGCAGAGTTTCAGATAGTAGGACATTTGCTTTTATAAATTTATTCAGATAGCATTCACAATTCTGAAAATGATGTTAAAGTTACAAATTGAAAATTGAGCAAATGCTGAAGTTAAGCTACCCTGGGCAACTTTAGTTTAATCCCTTGTGCCTGTACAGTATCACTTGATTTCTAATTACATGACTGCATACTATTTTTTTCATATGATCCTGGTGCCATTCAGTGGATGGAATGGATGATGCACAGGGAGTGAATCAGGGCTGTGTAATGATTGTCACCTGCTTCACTTATTGCAGAAATTGGGAGGCGTTTAGGGAATGAGATACGGGACTGCAGCAACAGGGCTCTGAAGTTTTGGAGGTGTTTGTCTATCCACCCCACCTTGTCTACTGCAGAAGTACTGAATTCATTCCTGTAAAGAAGTCGATTGAGCTGAATTGTGAACATCTACAGTACTCTAAGAAAATGTGCTTCTGCTATATTGAACTTGACACCTCAAGCTGGTGGGTGTTTGACAATTTTGGCCTTAATCTCTTTCTACCTCATATTTGGATGTACAAAGTGATTGTACTAGTTCAAGTTCACTACACAGGAATGTTACAAGATGATAAATCCATTAATGTTTGTGAATTGCTTTAGACACTGTGAGTGAGTATTGTCAGTATCCATGATGAGCAAAAAAAACCCTGGAGAAATGAATAATTCTCTATTTAACATAATACTTAAATAATATGTAACTAGTAAGACAAGAAAAGCACGTTAAATTGGTATGAAAAAGATTAATAGTGTTTTACTCAATATTATTGCTCCTGTGCACTGAATGGAGTAGGAAAAGGTAGTGCTTCATGTGCAGACTTCATCATAATTTCATCTATTGTATAGCCTTAGTTTTGGTATCTCTTGCATTTTATGTTTTTTGGGTTGCAAGGTGGAGTTGAGAGGTTCTTTCTGGTTCTTGTTGTTGGCTTTTTGTTTTGTTTTGTTTTTTGACTTTAGATACAGGAATCAGACTACATTGCAGATTTGTACCAGTTCTATGAAGTGGAAAGCCACCATTACCTTTCCCTTACTTGGCAGGAGAGAAGATGGGAAAGGATGAGGTTGATGTATAAGATATGAAAATTGATACCATATAGCCTCAAGCTTATATAGTAAATGGGGAATAAGCAAGTGGGGGGAGAGACAAAGAGACATATCTCAGAGGATATCTCTGATTTCAAACAGAGGTTGTATTAGGCTTCTAGTTAGGGTGTCTGAACTTAAGTAGAAAGTTCAGTCTCCTCTCAGTTACATCTAGAGATTTCACCCTCCTCTCAGTTTACATCTGGAATTACATTCAGATGTAACTACTACTGTCTGGATCTATAGAGGAACTGTGCTTGTGAGTACAATTTCAGGTAGGTAACTCTAAAATACACATTCTTAAAATAATTAAAAAGTGTATGTTTTACCCTTGAAATACTTGATGTTTTTCCTGGAAGTACTGCTGAACTTAAAGTCCAGTTTCCCAGTGGATGAAGGTGTTTCCTGCTGAAACTGTTGCAGTCTGCCAGGTTACTGAGAAACATGGTTTTCAATCTTTTTAAAACTAAAATACACTATGAAAATACTTACATTTTAATTGATTTTAAGACTTCAGTCCAGGACAAGGCCTGAGTCACATCCTTTTACTCAGCGATGATGTGATGGTTATTGGCCAGTGCAGCAAGACAGGCCTCTTAGCACGATGTGGTGGGGCACAGTGCCAGATTGTCACAGCTGTGAAGCATCCAGACAGAATTTGGCTCATATCCTGTCAGTTTAGAGCACACATGAAGCAAACACACGGATGCCTCTAGGAAGCTGTGTAGAATACACTTAGTTACTAATTCACCAGAGTCATGCAGATTTCATTCTGTGGATCCCTGACTTTCCCCTCACTTGGAACTTTGGAGTCCATTAAGGAATTCCATCACCAATTAGCTGAGGTGCTTAGAATTACACTTTCCACACCATCTATGCACAGTAAGCTGATCCTAAGTTGAACCATGGTTTCCTTCAGTCTAGACTAAAGGTGCAATGAAGCAACTTCAAATGATTGACTTAGGAATCTTAAAATTGTTCTAAGGGAATTTTTGTGTGATTTTATTTAATTTGTGTACTATATCATGCCAAGATACAAAATATTCGTAGTGATTACTGTGGAAAGGAAGACTGTAGTATATTTGGAGAAGGTGTGAGGATGAAATACCAAATAAAAAAAGGTATTCTATATACAGAAATATATTCTTAAATGCAGAAATACATTTTGTTATAGTAGATACAGGCTGAGCACTTCTTAGGGTTCCATGGAGTTGGACAGGCAATTAAAGACACAATAGTGGGATCCTGTTGAGAATTGTTTCAGTTACCAAGACTGCATAAAGGAGAAGAGCAATGGCTGTTCCTTTTCCTTGCACTGCAGTTACTGAACGCCCTCAGCCACTAAACCAAGTGCACCTGAAGAAAAACTGTCTAGAACTGAGTCATTAGATAAAGGTGAATGTAGATCCTAAGCATGGTGCAACCAGTTACAGTAAGGCAAATGGAGGAATGCTGAAAATTTCATCCTTGGACTCTGGGAAGCTGGGTGCTTTGGGCTGGTAGATGAATGCCACTGGAATGTGACGGGTATGGGGAGTTTTGTGTGGTAGCCTAGCCATCTGTAGAGGCTGAGAAATTAGAATAGAAGGGGGGCAATCTAAAGGGATATTGCTAAATGCCTTTGAGATTGACTGAATGTTCAAAAGTTGAGAGAATTGAGCTTTTGTGTAGGTGGCATATAATGCCAGATGTAACAGTTAATTTTGCTTTTTAATCTTTGCTTGAGGGAAGGCCAGGGAAGAGCGTAAATCTGACAGTTTGCATTTAGCAGAAGTTACCAAAAATGCATGTTTCAGCTGAGGTAGGACATGTAAAAAAGGTAGTATTTGTCCTACTGAAAAGAAATGGTGATCTTTCAGGACACCTGAAAAAAGGAACTCAAGGCAAAAGTACTATTGCCAAAACTAATAATGATGGAAGATGTTAAGATGTGCAGTCGGATATCAGAGAATTTTTTGCATGAAATTTATAAAGAAGTTTCATCAAATAGGCAAATTAACTTTCTGTGAAGCTAAGGATTGAGTGATTGAAATAAACCCAAGAAAATTAGATAGATAAGCAGAATCTCTTCTGTCACTGTGTCCATAGACTTATATGATTCTTCTGTCACAACAGCAGGGTCAAAAGCCTTTTGGACTCTGCTTCTACTGCCATTGAATTTGTTCTGAAGTCAAAACTTCCATTGTCATGACAAATAATTAATAGGTAAAAGTGATACTTTTTCTTCTGAGACAAAATTTTGAATGAAGTACTAAGAAGATTGCTCTATATTCAGAATTCTTAGAAACATTTTCTAGGATTTGATGGAATTTTATTTCCTTACTTTTCTGGACTGCCTGGAATGTTTTAGGTACGTAAGTGCTTAGATGGAATTCCCTGTAGATGCTGTGAGTTTTTAGAGTGAGTTAATTTCTGTTCATGTTTGGAAATGCTTGCTGCAATTACTAGGTCCTTGAAGTGTATATGCACTCTACCCCGAACCCTCATTAGATGCAAACCATTATTGTTCCGACTGCAGAGATGAGAAACTCGGTCTAATGTTATTTGGCAAATCCTTCAGCCACTAGACAGTTAAACAGGAGCTGAGCACCCAATTTAAGGAAAAAAAATTGCCCTGGGCCAGCAACTGAAAATTGTATAATCAGTTATGGAGGAAGGAGCACCCAAGACTGTGATTTCAGAATCCTCTTCATGTGTTCTGAGTTAACGCTGCTGATGAATAAGGTGGCCTGATGCTTGGCTGCGTTTTCCAATCTCCTCCCTTGTACCAGCATTTACCATTCCTATAGTGCGTTGTCAGCCAGACCTATTCCCTGAAGTGCCCCTTTCAGCAGTAGCAAACACTTAAATTGACTAAAATCAATCATAGTGCCCTGCATTGGCCAGACTGATCTCCTTCTCTGGGTCCTCAGAGGCTCTTATCTCTGTGGTGATTTTATTAAAAAAAAAAAGTAAAATTAGGCTTTTGTGTCAGGTGCTTCCCCTGAATCAATCACCTGCCATTTCAGAGAGCAGCATCTTAAAATAATCATCAACTGACTTGTCAGGGTTATAGTATGTGTGAAGTCTGTGTTCATTGTGATGGATTTTTTTCTTTTACTGAAATACCAGTGAATTAATTTAAATGTCTGCAAGGTCAGCTTTCACCCCTTTTAGTGAAAATACTCAGGTTAGTATGCTTGTCTTCAACCCCAAACTGCTTCTCAGGTTTCCCCAAGATGCCAAAAGTCCCATCTGTTCTCTTCCCAGTTGCCAAAATCTCCAGTGTCCGTTTTGGCAGTTGCAGTAATTTGTGTTTTCCTTGCCCAAACTATCTTTGATATGGTAAAAACTGAAACTGGGAAAAATTTACAATACGGGCACTGCAGCGGCAAAGTGGTACGAACTGCTGTAATGACTGTATTTCCAACTTCATGTACATGTGTGCTTCCTAAAGATTACACTTCTATCACTTAAATTTCACCCGCAGTTGAAATTGTAGTTTGTTGCAGAGTTGGGATAGCATTATAGAATTTATTTCCAGCTTCTTCTGGAGTGTAGTAAACTCTGGTTGTATTTGAAACAAAAAGGGAAACTGCTCAGGTTGGTTTGCAGATCTGTTGTGGTCTATGTAGGTATGTGTGTTTGTATGACCAGTGATTGGGGGACGGTACTAGAGTGAATAACTTCTTTTCTTTTTTTTCTTTTCCTTTTTTTTTTTTTACAGAGGCTCCAACTTGGGAAAAAAGAAGCAACATATTTGTCACATACCAGGGTGTGGCAAAGTATATGGGAAAACTTCACATTTGAGAGCTCATCTCCGCTGGCATTCTGGAGAGCGTCCGTTTGTTTGTAATTGGATGTTCTGTGGCAAGAGGTTCACTCGCAGTGATGAGCTGCAGCGACACCGAAGAACACACACAGGTTTTCAGTCTTTGATTCTGGTGTATTTAACTGAAGAAGTTTTATTGAGACAGCATTGATAAAGAACTTTTAAGAGGAGAACATATCTTTGAATTGGTTTGATTTTAATGCAGTGTGATTTTTCTAAAATCAGCTAATAGAATCTTCGGTAGGTCTAAGGAGAAAACAGCTGCCTCTTGATTTAGAACTGATACTTAAGCTAATGTTTAATATAGGTTAATCAGAATACTTTGATTCAGGTTCAACAATGCATTTCATTTGTTTGAACCAGATTAGAGCTGTTGTTCCAGCTTAAAACTTCAATAATTTTCTCTCATTTTAAAAAAGAAAATTAAAAATAGAGGACCAGATGACCAGGAGATTAGATATTCACAAAATCAAGATAGGGCGTGTGATGGTGCTTCTATCTGCATCTTTTAGTTTCATGGTTAGACAACAAATTAGGAACTCCAGGTTCACATTTCTCCTTCTGTCTAATATAAAGAAAAGAAATTAATCTAGATATTCCACCTTTCCAAAGAAATTAGTTTCAAATCTATGGTCTGTTTTACCTGTTTGCCTACAAACTGAACCCGTATTTGCATTGTACAGGATGCTTACCTTTTAAAATTATACTATTTGAAAAACCCCAAGACTATAGATAAGTCATCATGGCTAGGCTTTGTGAACAAAGATTTGGAAAGGACTCTACCCACACTTGCTGCAAGTGTGCTGGTGGCTAAAAAGGCTGATGCGGGATAGGCAGGTCCGGTCACAAAAGGCACAGTGGAACGTCTCCTTTGGCGATATTGCCGAGGAATGGTTCTTTCTGCGGTGTCTTTTCTCCTCGGGACCGACTCTGCGTGCGTTCTCAGAGAAGGCAGCAGCATTGTGAATGGTGTGTCTCCATGAATCCCAATTGGAGGCCAGAGTGGACCATTGATGGCAGTCAATATGGCCAAGACTGAGGTGTTGTTTCAGGGAGTCCTTGTACCTCGTCTTTGGGGCTCATCTCTTCTGGCAGCCGGTGGCGAGTTCACCATAGAGCACAATCTTCGGGAGACAATGATCCTCCATCCTGGAGACGTGCCCTGCCCAGCTCAGCTGCGTTCTCATCAGCATGGCCTCCATACTGGTGACCCCTGCCTGTTCAAGAACAGACACATGGGTCACGTAATCAGTCCAGTGGATGTTTAGGATTGTACGGAGGCAGCACTGATGGAAGCGCTTGAGGAGCCGCAGGTGGTGGCGATAGATGACCCACAATTCAGATCAGCATTTACATTGCTTAGAAAAATGTCTTTGCAATGTCTAGGAAAAATATTTCATGTTTTGTTCCCAATAGTGTGCTTTTGTTAGAAATCTTGGATGCTTGCACTCAAGTTGGGATATTATGGCTCATCTGGATGGACAGACAGAAGGCTTTAAAAAAATGGCAGGTTGAATGATCCAGGTCAGAGGGTATGATTAGTGGCTCCTAGTGTACGTGTATACCAGTAAAAAGTAGAGAACTGCAGGGATTTATCCTTTGTTCTAACATCTTTATCACTGACCTGGAGGAGTAGAGTCCACTCTTATCTTTGTGGATGAGCCCAAACTGGGGTGACCAGTCAGGGCTGCTATTCAGAGCAATTGAGGCTGAAGGATTGGGCTGATGGGAACCTTAGGAAATTCAGCAAGAATAATCACAAAGTACTGCACCTGGGATGGAATTAACCCTTTCAGCAACACAGGCTAAGCACAAAGAGTTGGGAAACTGCTCTACTGAAAAGTACCTGGGAGTCTTGATAGACAACTGGAACATGAGCAAGAGCCAGTAGCAAAGATGTCCAGAGCTGTATCAAGAGAAGCAAAGGCACTAGTTGTAGGGAAGTGATTATCCCCTTCTCAGCACTGGTTAGACTGCATCTGGAGTATGGCATACAGTTTCCAGCACCCAGTGTAAGAAAGACACTGATGACATGACTGAGTTCACTAACAGGTGACCAAGATGATCAGGAAGCTGAAGCATTTGCCTTAGGAGAAGAGGCTGTGGACACTTCACGTATTAGTTGCACAAAGAGAACAGTAATGGCAGGGGGAGCGTAGTAGCAACTTTCTACTATCTGCTAAGGCCACCATTAAGAAGACAAAGACAGACTTTCCCTAGTGGTGTGTTGATTAGAGGATGAGAGACAAGAGGTGTAGGTTGAAACAAGAAAGGGTCAGACTAGCAATAGATAAGAAGTTTTTAATCGTGGGGACAGGCAGGCACTGGAAGAGGATGCCTGTAGAGTTTCTACAATCTCCATCTTTAAAGGTTTTCATCATAATGGGATAAATTCTTCAGCAATCACATCTGACCTCATAGATGACTGCTTAGTAAGAGATCAGAATGCTGACATTCAGAAGTCCCCTCACACCTGAATTACCCTGTGATTTTGTCTGTCTCAGGTGTGACTCTGCTGGAAATCATATAGTCTGTGTCCATCATGTGGT
Source organism: Pithys albifrons albifrons (assembly GCF_047495875.1). Taxonomy (NCBI): domain Eukaryota; kingdom Metazoa; phylum Chordata; class Aves; order Passeriformes; family Thamnophilidae; genus Pithys; species Pithys albifrons. The sequence goes on along the minus strand of NC_092465.1, from coordinate 22,150,708 downwards.
ACATTTGTTTCTCCTCCTAGAAGTTATTTTTCGGTAATAATTGCAGTGAAACTTAGCAGCCTGAGGATATGAGATGCCAATATTCTTTACATGCCTGAAAGATCTTCCCAAACTCAGTGAGATACAGAAAAATAAGTCAATTCTTATAAAGGATTTGTATGGGTGTCTAGAAATTTAACACACAAGTTTATTATGTTGGATTGTTTTCTTCTTCAGTATAGATGTTAGAATTCTGACTCTTAAATGCAATAAGTTATTCCAGTTTTTTGAGTATGTGTGATATTTTTAATGTTCTTGAATATGATTTTTTTCTTATCTTCTGTGACAGGTGAGAAGAAATTTGTCTGTCCAGAATGTTCAAAACGCTTTATGAGAAGTGACCACCTAGCCAAACACATTAAAACACATCAGAATAAAAAAGGTATTCACTCCAGCAGTACAGTGCTGGCATCAGTAGAAGCAACACCTGATGATACTTTGATTACTGCAGGAGGAACAACACTTATCCTTGCAAATATTCAACAAGGTTCTGTTTCAGGAATAGGAACTGTTAATACATCTGGCACCAGCAATCAGGATATTCTTACCAACACTGAAATACCTTTACAGCTTGTCACAGTTTCGGGAAACGAGACAATGGAGTAAATATTACACAAGATACCTATTAATTGTGGTTATTTTTATACAGTAGTGAGAAGAATATTGTTCCTAAGTTCTTAGATATCTTTTTATTGATGTGCAAAAATTTTTGGATTGACAGTAACTTGGTTATACATGACACTGAAATGCCTTACTTTGTATGATATTCCATAGTATATTAAAATGGTAAAATTGCATGGGTTTTGTAGGTACTTTTGGAATCTAGAAGAGATGAAATTTTACCAAGTTATATTACAAAAAAAAAAAAAAAGAATTTAACGATGGAAATGGTAGTCTAACCAAATGCATCAATCCTGTGTGGTTTAGTGTAAAAAAAATGAGAACATGTTGGTATTTATCTATTGTAAGATAAAAGAAGTTGATGGGTGAAAAGAAATCACATTATGATAAAAGAAATTTTGTAATTTTCTTGATGACTGGAATTTTTATTATGCATAACTGACAAATCAAGTTTCCAAGCAAATGTTACATAGTGTAGGCTTTACTTAGCTCATCAACTTGTCATTTTGAAGCTAATTATTTTAATTAGGTTAACTATGTACAATATTTTAAGCATTACTCTTGTAAGATTTTGAAAACTACATTTTAACATGGAACTCTAGGGATAGTCACCTTTTAAATCCTATTGAAAAGCCATGTTTAAGATTTAATTTGCCAAAATGATGTCTTGTTAATATTCTTTCAATAACCAAGGTGGGCAATATAACCAATGTTTAAAAAGCTTAAAATGTTAAGAGAAATAAATATGTATAGGTTGAGGCATTTGGGTGGTAAGGCAAATGTTATAGTGAAGTATATCCCTTCTTTTGAACATTGAAGGACCAAAAATAAGGTGTATTGCGTCTCAGCAGTGATTTTTATCAAATCGTTTTCCAAAAAAACATGTGTCTCCCAGGGCCTTAAAAGCCATCATGTAAATTACCAGTAAAATATAACATATGCAAATACAACAGAAAAATCACTCCCATATTGACAGTACTCCCAAACATATGGATATAGTCATAGTGAGCTAGAGGGGTTATGAGGTTTTTATTTGATTGTTGTTTAGTTTTTGGTTAGTCAATCTGCATTTAAATATCAGCCATCTTTCCTTTTTGCTTCTTCCCTTAAAAATTGTATGTATCCAGTACATTTAACTGATAAACATATATGTTTTTTATTATGCTGAATTTTCTTTTTATTTTTTAATTACTGTTTATATTTTCAATTATAGAAAATGTACAAAATGAAGTTATATAGCCAATCTGTAAGTGCTATACCATTTTCAGAAAATGTACAACAATAATTACTGCAGTTCACCTATTTACAAACATTTGGAAATCTATTCATTTGTTATTCTTAAAACCACCTCAAATTTAAAGGCTACCTTATTGTACGTTTAAAGTGTATTATAACAGTGTGGTAGTTAATAAAACACTATTTTTTTTCTTTTGACTTGAGTTTACTGTGCTTCTTGTTAACTAACAAGGTGTAATTTCATAATATGTCTGGATAGCCTGATGTATTTTATTATTTTATGCTGGGTTGTGGGAAGCAGTGCTTCCTTTCCCTGTGGTCTTAGAAATGGTAATACACCACCTTCTTGTTCCAACCCCCCTCCATGTGTATGTGAATGGACATGACTGTGCAGTACGCTGTGTTGGTATGGTGGTGATGTGTTGACCTTGGCTGAGCAGGCCATGAAGGATACACAGGCCCTATTCTAGAGGTTACATCGAAGTCCTCTGACATGCCATGATACAACTATTGATAAGGAACTGTGACTAGATGAGAACTGGGAGATCAGAGAGCGATGGTTGTATGTGATGCTTAATGAAAGTGAAAAGCTTTTTATTTGTGAGGTCTAAAGTCTTGGACTATCAAATGGCCAGAGGACAGACCAGAATAATTTAGGATAAAGCAGGTAGAGTTCAGCCTAGCAAAGTAAGAACTGGAAAAAGTCATGCAGGCAAGATTTTCTGAATTTGTGGTTTAGTGGGGAAAAAAATTAATGCAAATCTTTTGAGATCTAGAGCAACAGGAGTTGACAGGTACAGAGTAAAGGAAAGTTAATTCACCATCAGCTTAATCTTCTGTTTAATAAAATGAAAGAGTGAAATTGGTTGAGAAGTCAAAAGAGTAGCAGCTTATGAGAGAAGACAGTTCTGCTTAGACTTGCAGTGGTCATGGATGTTGCCTGTATATTATCGTACTCTGAATCCGCTTTGATTAGGCAGGTGAATAGGCTTGGTTTCCACAAGCTATTTTAGTTCACAGAGCATGTTAGTATAGTTCTAATACTTATGTTCTGTTCTCATCTCTCTAGCCATTAGTAGCTATGTTAGTGCCTTACTTTAAGTGGGAGGGAAGAGGGCTGCTTTCTTAAACTGCTTTTTGCGAGTTTTATGGAGTGACACTTTCACTGATGTCTGTCTGTGGATGAAGGTGTTTTAATGCCTCATTGCTGAAGGTGAGATCGCTTTTTCTCTGAGATTTTATGCTCACTACATGAAGTGGTTACTTTAAATAGTGTTTAGGTAGCACATTTTTTAAGAGGATATTTTGTTGTTCAGAAGCTCCAGAAGGTAATCGTTTTAAAAGAAAGTAACTGGAAATGTGTAGGAAACTGATGGAAAGCCTACAGTATAAGGGCTGTCTGCCTAATGGCTCACAGCCATAGTTTTTGTGTTATGTGATAGTGATTTTTGAAAGCTGTCTTCTCGCCTCCAGGGTAAAGGTTTCAAAAGCCTAAGTATAAAACCTTTGGTGTATCCAGGATTGTTGTTACCTCACGGCCTGCTATTCTGGTCCTCTAGTCACTCATATGACACCAAGAGAAAGTTGTGCATTCCTGTAGAAGGCTTTCCAGTTCTTCATGGATTCCTGATGGTGGTTGCTTGATGTCCTTCTTACTACTTATTGGTACAATCCAGAGCATTTTACATATTCATTTTCATTTTTGTGTCATGCTTCCTTGCTTGTGTAGTGTCTTGTTAAGCTAGTCTTTATATCCTTGGATAGTTTGTATCTCTTGCAGTCTGGTGTAATCACTAATTAAGAAGTACTCTAAAAGTGGATCTTCAAGAGAGCATGAGCTTGAGAGCATCCTATGTTATCAATTTCAGTAGTCAGGAACTTAGTAAATACAAGGCCTGTACATACATACACTTGCTATAATCTAAATATTCTAGGGCTCATTCTGAATGAACTAGTGGTTTGATTGTCGCAAGTTACAAACTACCACTGATAGTTACAGAGAACAAGAGGTTTTAATCAGTTACTTACCAGGCCAAGGAATAGTATGACTAAAGAATATCATCATCACTGAAAGACTTGTGAGGAGCAGGATTTCTGATTTGATGATACAGATTTTTCCTCTGGCAAGGGACTCCACAAAGCACTTCTCTGGGCGTGTCTGAAGAAGAAATATCAGGCCCTGGTTTCAGGCATTTTGAGCTGCTGGAATCAGTAAAATAATCCTTCCCAATGGCTTTAGGAAAGCTATGTGCTTTCAGAAGTTGTTCTGGGTGCTGGGAAAAGAGGGAATGGAGCTAATAGTCATTTGTCAAGAGTGCTTCTTGTTTCCCTTCAGTGAAGAATTAATGAGCAGCTGGCTGTCTTCAGCTTTTTACCACTCCCATTACCACCAGAAATGCGGAACATGTGCCATAGACAAGGGCAAGAGAAGATGACATGGCTGACTCAACTAGACAGGAATAGTAGGCATTTTCCACACCAGTGGTTTGCATGTGGTTGTTCTGTGCTCTAGTTCTAAAAGATTGTATCAAAAGCAAGCATTTTTTACAATTGGTGTTACATACAATTCCTTCTCTAATCTTGGAACAAAGGAGAAAACCTGCCATTTCTGATTCAAAGCAAGAGTTTCTGTGTAACTCCAGAGCTTGCTTTGGCATCTTTACACTGACCAAGCCCCGGTCTGGACAAGACAGTACACTTCTTAAGCCGTATCATTGCTGAGTTGGCAGAAGAATGCTATGAAAATTACCTGCAAGGAAATAACCTTCCTTCCCCAGCTGTGGATTCTGTTCAGTTGAAAGGCTCAACTATGCAGATTTGAACTTGATGTGAGATGGACACCACCAGGAAAAGGTTCCAAAGCAAGATTCAGAACTATCCCTTGCCTGTGCATAGCTTTTCTTGTGGTCTCTGAAAGCTCAAATCTTGACTGTGCTACTGGCATGCCTACAGTTAGAATAAGATTTACTTCTCTTTTACAAAATCTGCGTTTTTCACACGACTGCTTGAAGAACCTTTGCAAGGATTATGGGCTGCCAGATCACCACAGGAAGAAATTTTTCAGCAACAATGATAAATCAGTAAGTCATATCACCTAATCCAGCACACCTTCATCCAGAAAGGTCTTTTAAGTAAGGATCTTGTGGCCCCTGACAAGAAAAGAACCATCAGAGAGGGTGTTGAGCTGGGTTCAAGGCATGAACAAAATATCACTGAAATCTTATATTATCTAGAGGAGTCCCTGACTTTCACGTATGCTGGGCCACCCACCCACGTTCTTGAGTTCTCTCTTCTGTTTCTATGGAACTTAGTCCTCTATGCAAAGTATTCAGGGACATTTATTTATAATTTATGCCCAAAGCCCACAAATGGCTACTTCATCACAGACGCTTCCTAACTGGATGTTTTTCTTCCATCAGGATATGTTTTGATTTGATAGACAAACACAGGAGAAGAATAGTCTGCTCCATTATGTTGGAAGCCACCATTGCTGTGTCTGAAGAAATGATACAGTGGTAGAGGTTTGCAGGGAAAATCAATGGGATTCTGTTCGTATGTTTACTCTGTGGTAGAGACATCATGATGATGTTTCTGATGAGACAGATTCACATTTACTGGTTAAACTTATTGCTAATTTCTGTTATCTCTGTCTAGGCCACTCCATGAATCATTGTCGGTACATAGGGAAGGTAGATACGAAAAGACCCTATTGCTTCTGCCACTGAGGTTTTGGACACCTGTTTTTGGTATTCTGTCAACCATTCTTCTCCCTAGTACTGAAGTCTGATTCTAGTACTACAGATGATACTGCTGGAAGGTTTAGTGGTGAAAATGGTGGCTTCTGAAAGAGAAATAGCCATGTCTTGTGTTGTTAGCTTGGCCGCAACCTGCCCTGGGACCTTCCACCAGTCCTTCCACTTCTCTGAACTCCTGTTACTTCTGGTCACTTTCTTTGCCTGTTTTAGATGTTTTGAGCAGAAATTAATCTGGCACAACTGTATCCCTTACTATGTAAGCCTTGGATCCCTGTTGGTATCTCAGCTATAGCCTTGCATAAAGAAACATTTATTGTTCTAGGGTGGTTGAAGCAGACAAGACACAGGACTCTATGGCAGCACTTTGCCATACTTTTGAAGAGCAGCATGGAGCAGTGGGTAAGAACTGAAGTAAGTGAGTTGGTAAAAAGCAGCTTATTAGTACCAGACACTGAACAAGCAGTTGCTCTTGTGGCAAATTTATGGGCTGGGTGGGAAGACTTGTGAACATGAGAACAAAGTGAGGAAGGTGGGAAAGAGGGAGGAGCAGATGGGTCAGATAAGACTTGTCACAGGGCTGCAGAAGGCTGTGGAGACAGACAATAGTGTTGATATAATTTATGGGTCCAATTCCTAGTGCCCCTACTAAAACCACCTAGGATACAGGTTCTAGACAAGTATGACTGCAGCTATTTGGAGGGAGGCTGTCAATGGGTCAGATAAGATGAAATAAAGTAGGGAAAGGGGGCCAGAAAGAAAAACATGAGAGCTGATAAAGCTTTCTGACATTCATGGTGCTTTCATAGCAGACCCTGCTGGCTTTTGATTCTTTAATGTCTTGTACACTTCTTCATCCTGTTGCAATTCTCCTGCTAGGTCACCAGAACCATAATCCCAGCAGGAGTTCACATGCTAGACAGGTTTGCCATGGTGTGCGCTATGGCTTGAGGGCTATGGAAGTTGTATCTGGGAATATGCACTACTACAGGTGATTTACAATGGAGAAAGACAGGTATGCATTAAATATTGAACTGTGGACTGCTGCTTGAGTGGGGTCTTGGCTGAATTCTTTCATTTTAAGTACAAGGATAGAGTACCTAGTTTAGGAACTGGCTAAGAACCAGTGAGGGGGCTGGTCCTGTGGGTTTATTTATCGTCAGAGGAAAAGGTTATTTTTCAGTTCTCTGGCCCCACAGGTGAGGTTCCCTCTGCAGTGAGGGCTGTTCCCTGGCTCCACAGGATGCTCGTGCAGGACCCACAGCTCTGTGGCTGCCTGGCCAGCACTGCAGCACTGCTGCTCTGCATGTGTGCCCACACACCCCCCACGTACCACCCTCCCCACACACCCATGTACGTACACACAGCCCATGCACACACAGTCACACGTGTCATAGCCTTGTGTTTTGGCTTAAATCCAGAATTCTGTTCAGGGGCTGTTTGTGCCAAAACTGCTGTCTGACATAACGAGATTTAATCCTAATTTTTCCTTGTACATTTGTAGCTGTTCTTACTACATGTAATGTGTCCTAAATACATAATTATTTAGCAGCTCAAAATGCTTCCAAAGGAGCTATTAAAGTCTTTTCTGTAAATAACACACTTTTTAAAATTACATTAATTATTAATGTCATTTTGGGACTTCTCTTACATTTTCTTAAAAAAGAATGACCTCCCCAGTCAGTAGTTACCTGAAGAATTAAAATAGTACCATTTTCAGTTGTGCTAATTAGCTCTTGATATGACCAGTTATGCATTTGCTCATCTGAGATTTGGAATGAGTTTCCCTGAAAGTCTTAACAGTCCTCAAAAGAAGAAATAGCTGTAAGAAATATTTTAAGTGCAGGAGGATTGAAGGCATATTTTACAAATTTCCCTCCTAGTACATATACAATAGCAAACAGTAGTGAGTGGGAATAATCATGGATGAGCTCTGACTTCAGGAGCAGAGTAAGGGAGCTGAACTGTTACTTCCCACTGTTAATCCTCTCACTGCCTTTGTTTTCAACCTCACTTAATACTCTTCTGCAGCTCTCCAGATTTCTTAGAAGCCCCTTTGCCTCCTGCCTCTTCAAGCAAGAGCAACAGAAGTTTCCTGTCTATTTGTGGAAGGCAGAGAGCTTTGGAGTAGAAATAGTCAAAACTTTGTTCAGTCCTGTTTAGGAGCAAGATAGTATGAAAAAAACAAACTGAAGACCCTGCTTGTGAGTGTTAAACACATAAGAAGAGGCAGAGTTAACTGGCCTGATGTCCCTCTGCAAGGGACTTTTACCTCTGGGAATGTTAAGCTAAAAGAGCTGTTTGTGAATGTCTCCTGTCCAGTCATCACACAGGTTTTAAAAATATCTGTGCAAAACTGCATTATCCCATCTATATAATTTCATGCAATAAAACCTATACAATTAGAAAAAATTCTCACTTTTATAAAAATGCATAACAAAATCTAGAAATTCATAAATAATGTATTGCTTACACACAAGTTATATTCTTTTGTTTTGCTAAGTTTTTTGACAGAAGTGAGCGATGGCCACATTAAAGCTCAGTTCAGTGTTATGCCACAAGAAAAGAGTCAAGTGAAACGCCTTTATTATTCTGAGTAAGGGCTGTAAATTTTCACCCAATTTTCATGGCTTTTTTCATACTTTAGAAACAAGCTAGTTTTGAGTTTCAGCACCAGGTACTGTAAGAGGATTGTAGATTTCAGAACCACAACATGTAAACAGCTGTAAAAGATTACAAGAAAGTTCTTAAAAATTAATAGTTATCTCAGTTATAAAAAAATCAACACCAACCCTCCCCCCACACTTGGCATGTCAAATATAAACAGATTGCAACCTGAATGTTTAAAGACTGGTGTGTGCATGCAAAATGTGATTTGTTTTTCAAGTGCACTGTTCAGTACATATTAGTGATCCCTGCAATTTAAAATGACATTTCTCCTTGAGATATTTTAACTTGGGCTTAATCTGAGGAACACTCAAAGTAGCAATAACTGGAAAATGCCACAGAGGCCAAAAGTTTTCTACTCTTTTCTTGTTTAGTTTCTGTGTTTGGCAGCACACTTTTTGATCTGTTCATTTAGTGTGTGCAGTTTATTTGTAAGTAGCAGACAAGTGAAGTGTGAACCTGCAATCCCGAGACTTCAAAACCAGGCTGATACAGCTACTATTTGATGATTATCAGGTAATGTGAGGCTTTATTGTTTATAGAAAAAGATCTTGAGACCATTGACATATATCCTTTGAATATGAAAACTTATTAAGGCAAATAAAGTATCACTGTTACCTTAGATTCATATTTTTTGGAGCATGAAAGTTGTGCAGGTTTTGAGGAAGAAAAAGGTAACAAAAGGGTCCAAGACTAGTAACAAACAAGCACTTGAGCTAGGAGAACATACTTTCCTTATTCTCTTCAGCTAGATAAGCATAAATACTTGGATGAAACCGTTAAACTATTTACTTCCATGCTCTTCTCTCTCATTCTTATAATTTCAAGAAAGACTACAGAAAGCACACTAATGGCAGTCTTAAACATCTATACAGTTATTTGGTGTTATCTCAAAGATTGTGATGGAATATTTTCCCCCTTGATGTTTAGTGGATGCAGAATTTCATTCAAAGTGTTTGTTAATTTGAGACAGTTGCTTTAATGGGAAGCATCCACCACGTCTGGCCCAGAAGCAGATTGCTTCTGTCACTCATCTCTCTGTCTTAACATTTTATTTCTCTATCTCCTCCCTATTATTTCTTTCCTATTACTTGTATTGCTCTGGAGTCTTTTGTCTTTCCTCTCTCCCCGTGATAGAAAGTATAAAGAGTATGTTTTTTCGCCTTTCTGTGCAATTTTTAGCTGTTACACATAAAAAATGTTATACAGTAAATTACTGACTTTTGCCAGACTCCTCTTGATAAAATTTCGGCTGTTATTATCCAGAACTTCACCAAATTCTGGAATAGTTGTCTCTTCCCTTTTAAAAGACTCTTGAATACAACAAGAACATGTCAGCATATTTGGTTCAAAATTTGTAGTTTACACTACTGAAAAACCAAGTATCATCTGTGAGAGATCAGATCTCAGGCTGAGCTTGGCTGTCCAAGTATTCAGCTACATGAATTGGCCTTTAATTTGAATGTTGTGATCATCTATGAAAAGAAAGAGGGCTTTGACTGCCACTATCTTTTTGGCTGGAAATCTGTTAAATACATAAAGCTGCATAGAGGAACAGAGGAGTACTGGCTACAAAGGCAGCCGAAAAAAGCAAACTGTGAGCTACCAGCTTAGAAATCTGCTAATTACTGTTGCAGAATGGGACTGGTTTTGAAACTATAAAAGCACAATTGGAGACACGGTGAGCAAATAATAAATTCAGTACTCTTTATGGAAATAAAATATGTCTGAAATGGAGGCTTCTATATCCACACAGAAGAGAATCAAAAATCAGGATAGCAAAATTCTTTACTTCAGTTTAAAGGAAATCATGTATGAATTCCAGTCTTCCCTAATAGAAAGTTTAGAGAATGTTTTATGATAATTAAGAAAGAAAAAGAAAGTTAAAAGGAAAGCACTTTTCTCTATAATTTTTAATTTCTTATATAATAGGATTTTTTGGGTTTCTGTTTTTTTCATGCTGTCTCTGTCGTAGATTCAATTATGTTCCGACTTCCTTATACTTGGTTTGGTCTTGCTGGAAAAAAGTTAAATGGTGTGGTCAGCCCACACACCTATGATAGAGATTCAGTTAGATCAGAGTAGAGGCAAATAGCAAAAATCTTCTGACTAAGCCTTTTTTTAGGATATAACAGGATAGACTTTGAAAGAAAAGGTGGAGCTACCTGAAAAACAGTGTTTGTTCCAAGAACATGTATGGGGGGAATGCTTATATAATGAGAGAAAAAACGTAGCATCTTTGGCAGCAAAAAAGAGAAAAGAAGCAGATAGAAACAAATTGCTAGATGAAATAAAAAAATGGCAAAGAAGCAGAGGAACACAGATTCTGAAAGAACCCTCAAGCAGCTTAATATCCTTAGAGGCCAATTAAACCTGAATCAGTCAGGAAAGCCAGAAAGAGCCCTCCTCAGGCTTAATGAAAATTTATATCAGGCAAAATAAAGCCCTGAGATTATTGGCATATAAGGCATAGAATGCTAAGAGAAACAAGCTAGCTTGGCTATTAATGATACCAGAGTGGTATTTACATGTAAAACAATGATCTTTGAAGGTTTTCTGTGTCCATCTGTATGTTAACAAAAATCAGCTCCATCTGACAAAATAATGTTTGTAACGAAGCAAATATGCCCCCAGGTTCCAGCTGCCCAAATCACCATTTGAAGCCATCTGAGTAAGAAAAAACTAGAAAATATCTTCAGAAAAATGTCAGCTAGCTCAGAGATCAGGTCTTTGAAATACTTCTAAACACCTTACTTAGCAACTTGTAATAGCAATCTCTATACTTTTCAAGACTGGTCAACCTTAGCCTTTGGAAGTCGATACAGAGCTTAGCAAGAGCTTGGTACAGCATCTCTGCTATATGTCATTGTTGTCAGTATATGAGAAGGATAGCATCATCACCATAAACCTGTCTTGTAGTAAGGTAACCAGTTACTCAAAATAGCAGACAGTTATGTCCCTTGCCCTGTGTCCCCATACTTTGGACCTCCTGCAGTTGTTTTAAGAGTGTGACAATTGAACGCTATTTTACTACTATACCACTTTACATGTAAAGAATTTTAAGTAGGAAACTCATGGTTTAATTCTCCCTATAAATCACACTAAAGAGTCAAATACAAAACTAAATTGGAGAGATTTGTAACTCAAGGTTAAAATCAGTACTTCTCAAATTTCCACTCTTCATGCATATAATTTTAGCATCTTTAAATGAAGCATATACCAAACCCCACATGACTGTCAGCTGTCTTGCAAGTAAGTTGTAGTCTAGACTGGTAGACACTACCAGCTCTCTTCTTTCACAGTACTCCTATCATAGTGAAAAGTTTCAAATGGACTCAGAAAATTTGAGACAGGATCTGAACCCCACAAATTACAAAAAACAAAAGGGACCAAGGAATAATTTATATTTGATCTAGAAATAAATATCCAAATTAGATTCCATGTCTCACTGATTAGCTTTCTTAGGGACAGGGATATGGACTCCGTAGAGAAGATAAGTCCTCATCCACAGGATTTTTTTTGTGATTTGAAAAGGATTTCCTGTATTTGCTCACTGTTTCTTTCAGAATTCAATTGCAAAATTTTGAAACATCTCTAAACCAATTGCTGCATGCTTTAGGGTAATCCATCTTATCCCTCTTCTTCTACATCAATTTGTTGATGTACTTCCTATGGATATACAATGCTCTAATTACTTTTCATGCTGTACAGTTTATACTCTTAGAAATAATATATAGTTTAAAAGCTATTTTAAAATACAGAGAATGTATATATATATGTTTGTGTGTGTACACACACACACACACCCACACACCCACACCCACACACAACATGGTATACAAGTAAAAAAATCAAAATTGGAATGAATTTTATTTGTTGTTTTATTTCTCTGAAGTAAAAACGGTTATTCCAATCCTTTTTACTTTATTGATAAGGACTCTCAGCTACATGAAAATTCAGATGTAGGCCCAGGTGGACTTTAGTCTCCTGTTGAGATGTTTGATGATCATCAAAACTTTGGTGTTCCTAATAACTGAAGCTGTTACTCAAACTGCCTTAAGCCTTTGTAGAGTGCACTGGATCAGTTTTCTCCTTTTAACAGCTGCTTGCCTTGTGTAAATACCCCCAGTAAGGTGTGAGTCAATGCCATCCCTCATGGGTATTTTCATGGCAGCCCCACGTGCCTCCTTTCATATGCAGGCATTTGGCAGAGTACATTAGTCCTGCAATAAGGTATATCAGCTAATTTGCAATATGAACTGTGTATGTCCTGTCACAAAATAGACAGAACGTACAGAATATAAACTGACTCTTCGTAAGTGGACAGCTGGAGTGCCAGGTGGGGGTTAAATGTATGCGACCATGTTATCTTGGTGTCTGTACAGACATTGTAGATCTCTTATTGCTGGGCGCTTTCTTTCAGAAATGTAAATATTTTCCCCTCATCATTTCCCAGATTCACATTGTAAACTTTAATTATGTCCCTGCATTTGACTTCCTGACAAATTCTACTTGATATTTCTTCCAGCTGAAACAGCTCCAATGGCTGAGGATGGAAAAATGTATGTGAAAATGTATTTTGAAAAGCAGCAAAATAAACCAATCTTCTTGAAGAATTAATGGCAGCAAGAACTTATTACCCTTCCCCTAATAGGTGGGAACCCTGGGTGGAGTTGAAGTACTCATTCTCTGTACTGTATCTGGTTATCAGTATGACAAGAAGACATATACAAAATTTTCTAACACATTTTTGTTTAGTTTAGTGACATCAAAATAAGGCTTTCTTTTATTTTTATAAAGAAATTATAGGGGTTTTCCTTAACTTTGTTATGATGACCAGTAACACATGGCAACAGTATTAGGGCAGTATTAGCTGTATTATAAATACACCAAGGCAGCAATTTTCCTATAGAACTAGAATACAGAAGTTTATATCCATATATATATGAAAAGTATAGATAGAGTATATATGTAAAACTTGGGTGGCAAGAACTAATTTTGTTCCTGAGGTATAAATTTCAAAGGGAAATTCTAAAGACATGTTTATAATTTATTTTTTGTTATCATTAGAATTAAAATACCAAGTGGTTGCAAAGTATTAAGATCCAGACCAGATCATTATTTTTATCTTATTTACCCTTCTAGAATTCCCATGCTTGAATTCAAAGAAAGAAGATCCCAATTTGGGGCTTGTTTGTCTTTTTTAATTGTACTCCACAATCTAAACAGTTCACTTTTCTCTTAGGCCTCATCACAGAGTTGTATGAAGACTGGTGAAGTTTCTTGGAAAAAACAAATGTGCAGAGGAAGCCAGTAAGTACTTAGTAAGGGGACGTAAGAGTTAAGGCCTGGGACCACCGAACAGCTGGAATATGTTAGTTTTACAGGAAGGCAGCCTGGGGAGGGAGTGTGAACTGCCAGCAGGTGGCTGGGCATGGCTGAATAACTCAGTGGTGGGACTGGAAGAGAACTCTGCCTCTTACTGTGATGACTCGGCCAATTTCAGCCTGTTTTTCTTTATAACAGGGGACTTTTGTCAAAGCTCATTAAAGTAAATTTAGCATATCCTTTAAATATAATAGGTTCTGGATCTGTCCCCTGCTTGTTTTGACACTATTTTTGTTTGCTCTGTCTCTACTTTTTTTCTTCCTCTGATTAGAGAAAGAGACCTGGTTGAATGCTAGACAGGCTTCAAGGAGTGACACGCTGAGGTGTCGCTTGGAAAGACTGCCTCCAAGTCAAGCAGACACTGTTTTGTTAAGAGAAGCTGCAGCAGACAAGTCTGGGAAGAAAGGTCTGCTGGGGTTTCTGTCTCTTCTACAGCAAGGAAAGTTATGCTGACAAAGACAGCTGCTCTTACCACAGTGGTGCTTTGTTGGGGTTTGCAGTACTGGTCAATGCCCTCCAGAAATCCTGGCTATAAAGTGGGCTTTGCTCTGAGTGGCACTATCCAAACACAAGAGAGTGGCCCTGTCCCAAAGACCTTGAAGGGTAGGAATAGCCAGGAAGCAGAAGGCCCAATAGCAGTGCAGGTCTGGGAGCATAGCACAGCAGTTTTCTCAGCATTTAAGTGGCACTTAGTTTAAATTGGCATTTAATTAAATTGGTGTTTAAAGGAAGTTTGAAGGAAGGACTTGAAGGTAACATGATCCTTCACAGGTATTTCTGAAACTTTCCCCTCAAGTGTGAACGGCAGTGTAGACTAAGGTATATGTGTCATTATTTGACCATTCAACAGGCTGGCACTTGGCAGGATTTGAGGAAACAATACTGGAATAACTAAGATATGAGATGATAAAGAGCTTGGAGAAGATTTTTACCTATATGACTGTGTGGGAAAACGTTACCTCCTACACTAAGCAGTAATGCTCTGTAATCATTGTACATAGCTATTAGGAGAGGATCTATGGAGGTCTAAATTGAACATGATACCTAAATTGTGTGTTTGAGGGATTGAAAGGATGGCAGTATTATGACAGAAAAAGACTGCAGAGAAAAGCAACTCTATTTTAGCCACACTGATCATCAGCTCATGGTCCAGAGAGAGCTGTCACAGAAAGATGCAGATGGTGGGGAACTGAGGTTGTTTGTACTGGCACATGTACGCCAGAGGGATTTATATTTGAAGGCAAAAGAGGTAGTTGGTAAGGGGGTTGAGGGAAGACTAACCAAGGACAGAGTCCCGAAGAAGTTGCAGTGTAGGTGTAAGATTAAAGACTTCAGATGGAGCACAAGGAAATAAAACACCTGACAGAAATCTGGCAAGCTGGAAGGCATAATCACAGCGATTTCTCCATACAGCCCCTGCAAAGATGCACAGATATTAAAAGAAAATGTTAAACCTCAAGTCAAGAAAGACCAGTCCATCGAGTGTTGCTGACTGCTGACACTGCTTCAGGGGCTGGTGTACATCAGAAAAAATTCAGACAGAAGAGAGAGAGCCAACTTCTGTAAGTACATACCAACATCATACGAAGGTGAATGTACTGAGTGTTGGTGGCAGTTAGGAAAATGTTCTACAGAGATTATGAGAAGGCTTTTTACGTACAAGCTCTTAAAATTTGAAGGAACAAACCACAGCCAGAAGTCCAATTCCCTCATAAATGAAACACTCATCACTAACACAATCTTCTGTATTTCTTTACATGACTATATCCTTGTTGTTATATTTTCCTGTGTCTTTGTTACTTTCTCAGAATAGTATGTGAAATGTTCAGATTTTTGCTAAGACTATGAATTTATTAATCGTTGTGTTTTGATAATAAAAAAATCCACTGTTTTCCAGCTTTATATTCTTGTAAATGGACAAAAGAAATGACATCTGAAAATATATAGACATGTTTAATAGAATATATGATTGAGAATTGATAGTTGTTTTTGTTACAACTAGGCAAAATTTTTATTGCAAGTTACATTCAATTGAAACAATAGCACTGTAATCCAATGAAACTGTACTATCCAGTAGAGACATTGGCTATATTTTAAGAAAATATTCAGTACAGATTGCTTTCTAAGAGAAAAACCCAGTGACCTATTATAAAATAATTTTGTCAAATGTAAAATGATAAGCTGCTTGGCATTTCTGATCAGGCAAACTACTGCTTTAAACTCATGTATAGATAATGAACTGGCAGTTTGCATAGGAGCTTTCATGACAGTAAGATAATAAACACTGACATAGATAAATTGTCATGAATTGAACAAAAAACCCCTGTCAAATTATCATTTTGATTAGGACGGTGCATTTGATTATAATGAAAACAAATGTGCTGGTGGTTCCTTGCAGCAGTAATTTTGCTGTCCAAGATGACAGAGTTAGTTCTGAGAAACTTTTTAATTGTTTTATCCACATAATGGCATACTGATCACTTTTATGTCACTGGGCAAGGAAATAATATTAACAACAAAAATTAGATTTCATACCAGAGGTACCACTTTTATATTTCATTCTTTATTTTTAGCAGCACAAATGAAAATAGTTGTATAGCATGATGACTTGCGCAGTGGAATCCATATTGCCCAGGTGTTTGAGCTGAACAAGAGCATATACAGAGAATATGTACCAATACATGACTTGTCTTTGATACAAAAACGTTTGCAGGACCCCTAATATTGTGGTTATGTAAAATACTGCCCTTGCAACTGTTCAGAGGGTCTTCAAATGATGACTGGTTTCCCTGTAGTTAAGCAGGATTCCCCGCAGTGTCTCAGCATGTGCTTGTTGTATTATGAGCTGCCTCTGAGCTCCCTGACCACCACAGATGCAGTTTGTCTGAGTCAGAGCTTCATTCCCAAATTTATCAATCTCCCAGAGTTACTCACGTAAGGAGTCAAAGTGGCTGGATGATGGAGCCACATCAGCATTTTGTGGGCTGTTTGCAACAGAAGCAGATCTGCTCAAATCTTTGATAGCTTCATTAGATGTAGTTAAATCTTTACTTTAGGATTGCACTAGGCATCCCTAAATTCAGTGCCTGAAGCATGAAACAGGCAGTGTCTGTCTCAGGCTTTTGTGAGCAGCACTAGATCAAATCAAGAGCAGTGACTTGAAGTGTGTAGCCTATTGATCACACACCTGAGCTAACTGTGTTATGTTTTTATCATACTTAGAAGGTTGGAGGTTACAGGTGGTCATACAGATAATAAAAATTGAATTACCCTAGTTTCAAAAGCTTCTGTTAAAAATTAAAGTAATTAAGAGGCATGATTTTCTTACACAGTGTATACTCATTTGGAAAACACAGGAAAATACTTTGGATTATATATGGAGAGAAAGTATAGTGTTTGATGCCTTATTTCACTAAATATTTCAGAACCTTTTCTCAAAACCACAGATGATTATGTTTATTTGATTTAATTTAGAAAAATATGTTTTGCTTAACCAACATTTCATTGGTTTTAGTAATATCAGAAGCCAAAGAGGCTGACCAAATTTTTTGTCCTTTAGCATGTTACATTGCTACTGAAACTTTCCAACACTGAGCATTTCACTGATTCCCTTTTCTCTGCCATCTGTCTGATCTGGCCTCTTTCCAAAGAATACTGCTTTCCCAGTGGAGATGGTTGTCCTGGTACAAGAGTTTTCAGTCAGAGTAAGGAAAATTCACATTGTGTTCAGTTTTTTCTTTGATAGTGCATATAAATATTAAATGGCCATGTACACTTACAGTTTGTAGATTCTAAGATCCCCCCACAAAAAAAATCTTGTTTGTCACAAACTCTGACTTATGCTCTGTTTCATTGAAAACCTGACACTCACTGTTGAAAATATTTGTGTTTTCTGTCATATTCTGTGTTAGTTTGTTTTGACAATTAGTTTATTGCAGTATCTGAAGAATGGATGTTTTGAAATCTGGCTGTCTGGTTAAAAAATGTAAAGTTCCAGATTATACTCAGCATGGCAGAAGTGTTAATTCAACATTTTGGAAATAATTGTCTTATCTTAGAAGTTCAACATGAAATGTCTTAGGAAAGACAGTGTATTTTAGAAGATGAGCACCATGTGCCATTTAATGAATTGTCAAGTTGGGCACAAAATTACAAATCTCTTCTTGACCAACAGCTTATGAATTTCAGATTTATTTAAATTATAGATTGTTGTCATGCATTGCTTTAGGTATTGCATCATATATAAGGATATCAACAGAGAAATTACATCCCACAGATCTAAGAAAATGCAATGCATCATTAAAAATACACAAGAAAAAGCATTGTATTTTTACATGCATAAGTGCATTAACTGTTGCAAAGGTGGAGAGGGCTCATTTCCCCTTCTTTGTTTATGCCAGAATCACTTTCATGCTAGTAATTAACTAGTGCATTTTATAGTGAGCAATAAACCCATCAGGTACTGACAACTTCTTTCAAGAGGAGCATATTACATTATATTCTGCACTATGTAGTTCATCTCTGAGCAGTGTTAGAATTTCTTGTCAAACAATTATCTCTGAGTATCCCAGAATATATCTCACAAGCTTTTTTTTTTTTTTTACTATTGTGTGCACTTTCACATTTAAGGGAGAAGACTTTGAACACTTCACTTTTTCTTTAAGAGAGAGAAATGTTTTAGGTTATCTGTAGTCCTGGTTTCAAGAAGTGATTTTCATCCATTCAGCTGAAAGAGTGAACCCTTGGCTTTCAGGATCTATTGCTGTGTCAGAGTCACTTCCAAACTCTTGAGAAGGAGGTTGAAAAAACTGCCTTCTCAGGCAGCAACTCCAGGGTTAGCTCTGAGTCCTGTGCGTGCTGGGACAAGATGCTGGGAGTTCAGTCAGTGGTTTGAGGATACACATGGAGGGTAACTCAAAGGTGTTGGCACTGTTTAGGTCTTCCTTAGGCCATAACTTGAAGACTTGCATTTGATTTACACAAAGGCCCTTTCCCAGTGCGTGGCAGTACAAATGTTGCGTTTGCTTGGCCTGTTCTGAACTGGAACTGTGAGAGGAGTGAATGTAAGCACGTGCTCATCTTTTGACCTGTGCTGACACACTGGAAGAATGGTTGGTAACTGGCAAAAGGAGATTCACGAGTGGCTGAAATCAAGGCAGCCAAGGACAACAACTTCAATCCAAAGGCGAATAAAATTGATATAACTCATATGTTAAATAGATTCCTACTGAGTCTCTACCTTGGTAATTTAAAAATGTCTCTTGGCAAGAGAGAGAAAATATTAATTTTCTGGGTTTCATCTGGAATTCTGGAATGTATGTTTTCTACCCCAGTGTAGGTTTCTGTAACAAGAATGCTCTTTCTCCTCTTTTGGGAATGAATGTGTTAAGTACAAAAAGCAATTACTTCTAAGTTTATTTACAAGTTTATCAATTTTTCTAGTGTTGCTGTGAGTTACATTATCTGAAAGATTTAATTTTTTCCCCAGTGATCAGCATTCAATGAAACTATCTGGAATTGTATGTGGATTCCTTTTCATGCAATTATGACATTGGTTTACTGTATTTTCTTTACTAAGCAGACTCTCAGCGCCTAACTCATAGTGCAGGGTGTAGCTTTACAACCAGCAGATGATATTTATTACTCTGGTAGCTATTGGAAAAAAACCCCAGACTCTAAGTTGCATGAAAATGGACACATTCTCATGTAAATTCCTAAAGAGGAAACTGGCAGAATTAACAAGTCTGAAAACAGGGTGTCTGCTTTCTGCACCAAAGTTTGCCCAAAGCCTGGGAAGCAGCAGAATTACTGGATAATATTAATATCTTGTTCTTACTGTGAAACAGATGTACACTGCCAGATCTTTTTCCCTTAGGGGAAAAAAGAACACAAAACAACAACCACAGGGCCCCTTCCCCCGCCCCAAACGTAGCATGTATGTGTTGGATAAAAATAGAATGTGATGGTTTTTAAACTTCAACTAGCAACTTTGCCATCAATTCTTGTGAGAAGAGAATCAGACCTTGTATTTAATAAGAGTTTCACTGTTATTTAATTACATGAATGTGGTCAGAACACAGTCCTGACCAGAACGTGGAAATGGGATTGTGATGTTGAGTATATGGTTTTGTTGCAAGTAGTGCTTTTTGGATTAACGCTGTTGACCCTGAGCCCTGGTTTTGTAGTCACATAACTTGGTTGCTAAAAATAGGCTTATGTATGGAATTTATTTTTAAAAGTCTTGGTCTTTTTTTTCTCTCTCTTTTTGGAAGAGAGAGAGAGATTTGGAGAGGGAGAATTCTGGATCACAGAACTTGTAACACATGAAAAAATGTTCACTAATGTTAGTTGCTTTTGTAGACTTCTAATCTCCCAATAAATTTGAAAAGTGGTTAGTTTGTAGCATTGGACTTATTTCATTGTTCTGTTGTCCCTGGTAGTGTTTAGACTATCATCATTCCAAATTCCATGGGAAAGGAGGAGAATTAGTGCCAGTGATTGCCATCTTACTGCCTCTGCAAACCTGGAAAAGTATTCTTAGTCCATGAAGAGTCTATGCATGAGGAACTACCCTTTGCATGTAGACTGTTCTGGTAGAGATGTGCTGCATGGCAGCTATAATAATAGCCTCAAAACTCTTGTCTAAATGGTCTTGTTTCCCTGTTCTTTTTCTTCCCATGCCAGCATCACCACTGTTAAGCTCTCCAGAGCACAGCTGCAGTGTGACCCACAGTGTCTCTGCCTCCTGCACCCGTTGTTGCTCCTCCATGGTAGAACTCAGAACGCCTTAATCCATTTGAGGTGCCTCAGCAAGGCTGGCATACCTCCTAAAAGCTGCCCTACAACGGAGCCTATGCCCAGTCATGTACCTTCTCATATGAAAGGCCCCTTCAAAGCCAGTAGGATCACTCAGAAAGGCTAAAGCTCAGCATGTGGGTCAGCATTGTTAGTGTAAGTCTTCCCCTTTAGGAAATGGCTGCGTGGATTTGTGTTTTGAAATGCTGTGAAAGAGAAGCCCCTCCCATACGAGAGCCACCCACAAAAATATTCTGGATAGCCAAGACAGCAGAACGTGTCAGTCATGTTACCCTTGCACTACCCAGACATCTGTGAAAATTTCATGCTTGTGTGAACAGATTCTCCAAAGGGCTGAATTTGGCTGCGTGTCTTTGAGGGAATACTTCCATTTTCCCTGCTGTGCCTGTCTGTTGTATGTTTTTAATTGTCCTTGGTATTTTGGGGGAAAAATATAAAACGCACAATTTAAATAAAATGTGCAAACAACAGGAGAGGGCAAGCTTAAACTGACAAAAAGCAAAAAAATCAGTCTAGCTGTAAACCTGGAAATGCTGTTCCCAGCTCCTGGTGTGTGCAGGAAATGCAGCACATATGGCACAGAGAGTCACCTGGAGCTCGGCCTCTTTGTTGCACCTTGGCATAGGAGAGCAGGAACAAAGAAGGGATGCAGATTTTAACTCTCACTTGCCTGGTGGCTGTAAGGATCAGCTTCAGTCTGTTCTTGCACTTGGCTTCCAGTTCACAAATAAGAGTTTTTTAAAATAGAATCATCACTGAATTATCTGTTTTGTACTTAAATGTGAATAGCAGTACATTTTTGTTGATTAAAAACTTTCAGTATCATTCTTTCTAGTCTGTAAGAAATACATATGGATGTAATTGGATCCTTTCTTATAGAAAAGTTGAATTTTATTATAATGACAGTTCATTTATGATGCTCCTTGCAAAAGCTGTTTCTGAGATTATGCTTTTAAGTGAGCTTCTCAGTGTTCCTCACGATCATTAATGAATCAGATTTTAGATAAAGACAGTGTAGATATGGCAGCATATCATTATACAGGGGAGTAGAATGAAGTATGAGGATGTAAATATTTACTACATCTTGCATGATGTTGAGGAAAAGATAGCTCTAAGAGTGGGATGATATTTTTTACTGTTCATAGTGCACTTATATTAAAAAACTGGGAAAAATTCAAACCTTATTTTTGCTTAACATTGGGAAAATTCTTTGTCTGGAAAAAAATAAAAGCAAATTAAAAAGAAAGTCAGAACATCTCATATTGAGTACTCATTCTGATTTGGTTTTTGTTTAGTGGGGTTTTTTTATTTTCTTAAAAAGGTTTCTCATTTGCGGTTTTTAGTTTTGGTGGTTTTGTTTATTGTTTGGTTGGTTCATTTGGGTTTGGGGTTATTGTTTCATATGGCATTTTTCATTTATTTGGAAAAAGGATAAAAACCTTCAGAAGGATAGAAAAATACCTGCAGATTGATGCCAATCCATGAGATATTTTTATATAAGCAATCCTCTTCAGAACCCCAAAAGCTGCTACTCCCTTCCTGCTCTAGAAATTTGTTTCATTTGTTCAGTTTACTGTAATACATATCATCTTGATACCACTAAGGATGTGCCCTGACTGTTAGAGGATATGCACATGCATCTCTGGTCAGTCTGTCTGTCAAGACTTACATATTTTTCTGTGTTTCATGCACTTCTAGAACAAAATGGATGTTAATTCACAGATATTAATACATCAGGCACTGAAGAGCGAAACAATTTTTACCTTTTTTTTTCTTTTTTTTTCTACCAGGGCATTGTCACTATTACAGCTGATATTGCACAGCTATATAATTAACTGGAATCTTGTTTTTGAAATAGAGACGTGCAAAATTTCAAGCTTATGGGTATAATTATATGTATTTTTAGAAATTGAAGTGTACTTATGCATAAATTTGCAAAATAGACCTTGAAGAAGGAACGAAAAATGTCCAGCAAAGTGTATTAAGAAGTGTTAGGAACACTTTTTATATTTAAAAGACAACAAATCCTTGAAACCCTAGAAAAAGGGGCTACTCTTAGGGAGTGGGACTTTGCTTCTGCACTAGTATTTTCTGTTTGATGAAATTTCTGAAATTTATCAGGTAATCACTTTAAGTGTGGAATTTAAGTTAAATACAATTAAATACAATTTATGTCTTATATTTTTTAAAAAGTAGTGGACTAGAAACATAGTGTAGGCTATGCTGCATTAATTGTCAGAAAACCTATGTGTGTGTTCAGCTGAGACAAGGAAAGCCAGAAAGTTTTGGCTGTAATTAGCAGTTATTGGAGAGAAGGACTCTACTTTTGAAAACAGCTTGTTTGCAGTAGCTGAAACTTGATTAATCAAAATTATCCCATTATCATATTGTTGCTAGTCTGTTTTCAAAAACATAGCTTTAGTAGAGTGAAACTGATATAGAAGTTAACAGGAAAGAACATTTAACTATAAGCATGTGAGTCAAGCTGTCTCTCCCTGAGCAGACTGACTTCAACAGCCACAAGTTCGTCTGAGCTGGACAAAATGCTTCAGCACAAAAGCTTTGCAGCTCTTTTGGTCCTTCCTTTCCTGAGTTTATCTACACTGAGACAATATGTGTGTTTTGAATCGAAGCTGAGTTGCATTTGGGTTCCCTGAAGCAGAGAACAGAAGAACTTGCATCTTGAAATTAAACACAGTTTGATTTTCAGTGAACACTTAAATTCTTGAGTCTGACCCTAATTGCTATGGTCTCCCTTTTGTGTCTGCACTGAGTTTGTTACCTGATGACAAGTGATCCTCTCTTCATCAGAATAAAGTCACTACAATATGAGGTTTGCATTCTATAGCATTCACCTTTTTTGCTTTTTGTATTTATTACATTAGATTTACATTTTGTAGATGTATTGGGGACTGCCTGAATTAGGAAAGTGAGTTTTGAGTTTTGGTAGCTTAATGGAAGTAAAGGAAGTTAAGGACAACTGAATTATTGAAATTTTCCACCTGAAATCCCAGGGAGGGGGGGAAGTTCTCAGAGCGGGCAATCTCTGAAGAAGGCAAATGAGGGACAAATGTGTGACTTCAAACACCTGCAAGTTCCTGACTGAGAGTTCTAGTCTTTATATTACAGAAGGAGTAGGGTTTTTTTACAAAAAGCATTTACTAAAGTGAAAATGTTGTAGCTAGCCTAAACTGTTTACTAAGTGGGTAGTTATTTTTTGGTTTTCTCAATCTGTATTTGTTAGCACACACACTTATTTCTTGGGTAAAAAAACCAAAGACATCTTCCAGTTTTAGAGACACATGAAAGAAGCCACTGACAGTAACTGAAGACGCTTCTGCTGAAGTGGCCAAAATTAAACATTTTATTTGTGGGAGAGGGTAGAGGAACCTTTGATGTATCAAACTCTTCTGTGCTTCCTTAAAGCTTTTCACACCAGCTACTCAGCTGGAGAAACAGTGCTTGGGAGTCAAGAGAGGAAAAGAGGTTCATTGGTGTTGGGAGACAAACACAGAAAAGTAAACACAGCCCACTGGATTACAACAGGTTAGTAAATACAAATGCAGTAACACTTCTATAGAGCTCTTTCTGCAGAGACAACTGTTATATGCAATGTATTGTGTGGTTTTATTATTATCATCACATTTTTCTAAGTTACATGCCTTCCTTCATTTTTAGTGTGCTTTACTCACAAAAGTCGTTTGAAGTTACTGAGTAATAACACTGAGAGACATCAAAGTTTCAGAAAAATGTGGAAAAGAGGTGTTACAATTTAGGTAAATCAGTCATTATCAAGGTGTTTTGGGATCTGCTGGTTTGGCTTCTCATGTGCATTCAGAACACCATCTTGTGGCCTTAGTCTCCCGTGAATGCATTGCAGTTGTGAACCATATTCCTACCTCTCACAACAGTGCTGAGAATCCAGACACCTCTAAGTCCCATGAATGTTATGGCAACGCCCTCACTGAACTTCAGCCCCATTTTTAGCTTTTATGAAGTGTAATGAGGTACTGATAAAACAATCTTTATCAGTCTGAATTGCCTTTGTTCATTACACATGGAGTGGTCCCTGAGCAGAGGAGAGGGAACATAAATGAAGTATTTATTTAACATCAAGGTGTTAAAATTTCGGCTGCAAATTTTAACTACAAAAATGGTCTTTTGCTAGGGCATTGATTTGCTAACTTTTGTTCCTTTCAGCTTGTCTTTTTTAACTTTCTGTAGTTTCTTTTTATCCATGCAAAATTGTCAAAATGTAAACACCTCTCTATTGACAAGATACACTAATGTCAGTAGTAAAAGAAGTGTTGATGTGAAAGGCCAAACTAATGTGGACAAGGATTTCTGAACTATTCTAAATTATTCTTTTCTGACTATTTACAGCTTGGGCTGACCTATAAATTCTACTCATTCACAGACAGCAACTTCTTAGTTCTTTTGCAGAGAAGTTGAGAAGAGAGGGTTGTATTTTGCTATCTGCTCTCACTGTATTTGAAGTATTTAATTGTAAGTCTCTTGTTTGAGAATTCTGTAAAATGGAGAAAACCAGAAATGTTCCTCAAAGAAACGGATCAAGAAGTTTTCTAGCATTGCCCTACTTGTCAAAATTTCTTGTGACTATCTCTGCATAAGATGATATTCAAGGATGAATGAAGGAGGTGAGGGTAAAAGCTTTATAGTGCAAATAATACCAGCACACTTGCTCCACCTACACCAGACACTGTGATGCATTAATAACTTATCTTCTTGTAAAAACTAGATCCCGACTTCTGTTCTTACAGTTAACTCTCAGGATTGGTGGGTTGACTGGGAGCCCAGGCAAGCTAACATTGGTATATGCATGCTGGTTTTATATATGATGAGAAATACAGTGCTTATTTTAGTTATATCTGAAAGATGAAAAAATATTTTTTATTTGTTTATATTTTCTTTTAGCAATGAAATCTTCATTTGATTTTCTCAGCATGGTTTATCTCATATGTGACACTTTAGGCTCCCCTATACTATCACTGTGTCTTTCTAGTCTAGTGAAAAAAGTACTCATTTTAGCAAGACCATTTACAATGCTTGATTGTATATGAATTGACAGAACAACCTACACTCTATTCCAATTCCTTTTATTCTGTAGATTTTTGCCTATGGAACTTGCAGTAATTCCTATGAAGCTGTCACAATCTGTTCTTTCAAAATTCCTTACAGATCCTGTTGTTCAGGGATCGTTGAGATGATAGATTGCTATGGTCTCTCTTGTTAATGTGTGCTTAGGGAGTCCTTCATTTACACAATAGACTTATTCAATTTTTGGTGAAATGTGATTATTGCTTCTGCACAGAAGACACATGCTCGATCTAGATACAGCTTGCTTATTAAAGAAATTGTATAAAAATAGGATGTCTGTCCACAAAACTCTGCTTTTAACATTACAAACTAATTGCCTTTACCTTGCCATTTGAAGGGCTGACAATTTCATAGCACTGGCCTGTTAGTTAAGGGCTGGCAAGAAGTCCAGCTGCTACAGAGGCAGATTGAAGCATAACTGATGGCTCAGGGTGACTGGAAATCATGGAAAGCTCACTGGGAAGTGTAATCCTCTTTTCACCAGCTCAGCTGTGCTCATTAAATTCCTGGCTAGGTGGCAGAAGTGTGGTTAGAATCACCCAGTGCTCGTTGTGGAGCTGTGTTTGAGAAGATTGTAATATTTGAAGGGACCAGGCAGCTTGGACAACTGTAGTCTAAATCTGACTAGTTTATCCATGTCCATTTGGCCCTTTTTAATGAGAATGGTGATAACTTTTAAAATGTTTTCTTACTCAAATGCTCCTTTGATGTTGCTATCTTGGTTATAATGTCATTTCTTGGTAAGTCATCTGCACTGAAACTGAGTAGTGGTGGTCTGAGGATCTGAAACTGAAGCAGGAAAATAGAGAACAAAATTGTAGGTATATTCCTGCCAGGGGTTTTTTCTGTTGCATTTCCTCTCATGGGACTGTCATGGCAGTGGCTACACCTGCTTAAGTAGCAGCTCATCAGGCTGAGCCCTTGGTGTGAGTCAGAACGCTCCCGGAGTATGAGCATGTGGGAGACCATGAACTGAGGAATGCAGGGAGATCCTGGGAGCTGCTCTTTTTGTAGACTCGACAACTGGCATCTGCATTGCTGACTGCACCTTGTCCAGTATCTGTTATTTAGGCTTGTGTATTCAGTTGTACTTTTAGCTTCAACTGGGTATGTGAAACCACATACCTTAGAGAAAGAAACTAAATAAATGGATTTTATCATTCAGTTCCAGGGAATTTATCCGCTTTATCTTGTAATTTTTACTTACATGAATAATCTTGTTTACACATTCTTTATTTGAATGGGATTACTTGCATTAGTGATAATGGGAGTAGCAGGTACAGGATTAATTCCTGTATTTGTCAGTGATGTCAAAAGCAAACTAATATACAATAATTTGGTTACATTTTCAATTATAATCTGAAATTAAAGAGCTTTATTTTGGAGCTGTTGCTCTGAATAGCAACTATTGATACTTGTAATTGAATTCTGAGATAGAACTTTCCATACATTTGTAATGCAGAAAGCTCTCTCATTATATGAGATTCACTTGGCAGATGAATGGTCACCACTTAGTAACAATATTAAATCCTGCCTTTCAAGAGTCAAAAGGACTGGAATCTGCTTCTTAGGTAAAATATTTAATCTATTTCATATCTCAAAATTCTATAGTCTGAAATTACTTAGTTGAGAAACATTTTGATAAATATTTGAGTACGTGCTGTGATTAATTTCTATTGGAATTGTACCTTGAACTAGTGTAATTCATGTTGGTAGGACACCTGATGAGGCAGGCTCTGATCCTGAAAAAAGGTTCCAGACAAACATCTAATGAAAACTTAGCTGCTTTGAGTAAAATTTAATACAGTGTAAATAACAGTGGCAGAATGAAAATACATTATGCCTGGGTAATTGCTATCAACTTTTATATAAAGCTTTCTTTCACATGGGATGAATGTCTCCTGAGTAAAGAAAAAGTGAGTGTGCATGTGAAATCTGAAAAATATGGACAAATGACATATATCTCTTTTGCCCAAACTAAAATCAAGTTATTAGCATTAATAACAGAATCTGTTTACAGCCCAGCCTTGCAGTGGTTTGAAGACCAAGTGCACATCATCCCAGTCATTGTGGCTGCAAACCGCTTTACATGCAGGAACAATCAGGGACCCCAACTCCAACCACAGATTGCCTGACAAAGAAGTAACAGTAGACAGTGAATGAAATCCTGTTGCTTGCTCACAGTAAGTGATACTGCATGTATTACCTCTCTGGAATATGGGATGCAAAAGATTTTTTGCTTTAAAGTACCCTGGCCTTTTCTGGAGTCTTAATTCCCTTCTCCATGGCCAGCTTCCTTACCAGTCGGAGAAGGTGACTTGGGACGCTGCCAACACCTTGACCTTCACTGGAAGTGTTCAGGACCACAGCAGCAGTTAGTTGCCAGTATATTATGATATAAAATCCTTCCATTTTTTCCCCTTGAAATTACAGAAAAGATAGTCACAGTCTGGCGTTGAATAAAGAATTCACATTCTGATTTAGAGTAGGTATTACTGGTGTTTGGTTTTATATTTTGTAAACTGATGGATATCCTTGAAAAGCAAATATGACAAACAGTGGAAACCTTCTGTCTTCAATTGCACTAGAAATTGTAGATATGTGAGAATAGGCTTGATGTCTGACATGAAAAATGAGTACACAAATAGCCAGGTACTAGAGATACATGAAGAAGGATTTAAAAGAAGACATATATTTTAGATGACCAAAGAGCAACAGCAGATTTTTCTTGTTGAAAAGAAGGGCTTATGAGACTCAAAGATCACCTGTTCTTAGTTTTATCAGATGGTCTGTAAGAATACATTACTTTTTCAGACAAAGCTGCCTTGTCTTATAGCTGTAGACACCTTGGCTACGACTTTAGACACAGAAAGACTGTGGAAGGAAAAGGAAATTACATATGAAAAATTACATAAATAGTTTGATATTCTAGTAAAAGTAGAAATTTCTGCTGGATGACCAGTAGGCAGTCTGGTAGAGTTAGGTAATTGTCTTAGCATCATTAAAGGCTTGAGTTAGAAGAGAGGATTTAGGGAATTGAAGTTGCTATGTCCAAATACTGAAATGAAGAACAAGATTTGCATATTTTTGTTCATAGACTCTTTCATTATTCAAGTGGTGTGTTCATCTGCAGTAGATGAGAGAAGACCACCATAGGCTCAATTGATAAAAGCAAGGGCAAAATATGGCTGTGACTCAGGGAAAAATGACTAATCTTTCCTAATTTGTTCTGAATCTGGACATGAAGACCTCAAATACTCTAGTTTCTGAGAAAAATGTATTTTTTGGTCCCTCAGCTAGTAAAAGTCATAATAATGCAAGACCACAGAACCAGAGAAAGATTTTAAAAGATTATTTTTCTAAAGAAGTGATTCTAAACTCAGATCATATCCACTAGACCCTGTATTTTCTGAGTTGCCAAGGAGTTAACCACAAAACACGCATTAAGGTCAATGGAAGCTACTAAAATCAGTGGGAGTTGTGTGCCTTGGTCTCATGAAAACTCTGTAAATTTCTATGAAAACAGCGATCAAAACAGTGGTGAAAAATATAAAGTATCAGAGTAGATAATTTATGAGTAAACGAGCCATATATCTAACAAAATAAAAAACATGATGGAAAAATGAAGAAGGATGGAAAAGAGATGGTTGAATACATTGAGTTATGCATGACTCTAAAGGAGAATTTTTAGGGCTTCAGCAAATACAATTTCTTGAGAAGCTGAGGGAAAATGGAAAGAAAGCCATCAGGTATAACTGCTGTGAGGAACAGCTTCCTGCTGAGATAGAAGAGATTTACTTTCAGAACTGTACAAATGCATCCCAACAAATAGAACAAACAAAAATAGATGCATCATAAAATTAAGAGTTAGAAGGAGTTTATATAATCATACAAAGATACCACATGTAATAGAGAGGAGACAACAAAGGAAGAACTGTGGGATGAAAACAGAAAACATGGGAGAAAATGAATGTTGTACTGTGGTAGAGGAAGGAAGAAGAGGGTTGATAGGATATGGCTGGCTGAGAAACATGGGGAGCATGTACTCTGCTGCAGGAGGGGAATGCTGACGAAAGCAGCTGGTGCAGGGAGAAGTTAACTCTTCCCAGCATGTGGTTTTGATCCAGCAGATATGTTCAGCAAAATAACTCACTAGTCCCATAAAAAGTATTACAGTAAAACATGGGACTTTCTCTAACATAAATGTTGTAGATTCAAGTTCTCTCTAATTCACTAAGATTTCAAACCTATGTTAGAAAGTTTCAGAAGAAAAAGAGGGCCATTACTACTTACATTACTTTCAGTTTTAAAAGATCCAGGTTCTTATCACCCTTATAAAATCCTTCCCCCAAACAAAAACAGAGAAAAGTTCTCTCCTCAAAATTAGAGAAGATCATTTAGAAATGATCTTCCAGAGAAACAAGCAAATAAAGTTGTTGATAAAAATGTCTTTGAAACATTAAAGAGAAGACAAGATTTTGCAATGGGTATGAAAAATGAGAAAGTTAAATGCCACCAAACAAAGCTCATTGTTCATATTCATGCAATTGTTGAATAGCAGCAAGATATTTTATGTCTATGGTGAGACTGGGCCACAATTTCAGACTGGAGGAAAACCAAAGTTATTTGAAGACAAATTAGAAGACAGTACTTGCTCTGTAGAGATACACAATTGATTATATTGCCAAATGAAGGCAGTTTTAAAGCTCTTTAGATCTAGGAAAAAAATCCTCTTTCAAAGAAATTCAGAAACAAGTCAATGTAGCTGTTACAGCAGGAATTCAACTTAGATGCCCCATGAAAAGTTGCAATTTTTGTGGATGCTCTATTATTAGAACCTGTGAAGAGACATAAAAAATCAAGACATGAAGTTCTAACAAACAGTAAATGGACAGTATGCAAACCAGTTGAATTGTGAATTGCTTATATGTAACATGTTTTGACTGTGACATTTAATTTTAAAACATAACTGCTCAATTAAAGTAGCTTTATGCCTTAAAGAGCATATTTATGAGCAGTGTTTTACAGTTGGTCCAAATTGTTGATTTAGTCCCCAGGCTATCTCTGCAGCTGTGTAGCCATACAGATGAACAATCTGGTGTCATTGAGAGACTGCATAAGCTCTCTAAACTAATGAAGTTGCAGGTGAAAGTAAAAGCTAATGCTCTGAGTACAAAGCAAAAGAAGCTACAAACCTCCCCCAGAACAGCAGGAGAACACAGGTAAAGGTTTTGAATAGATGCCAAATACTAGAAGGTACAACAGAGATAAATAAAATACACAGTAAAGATGCAATATAATAAAATACTGTAATTTGAGCTGTCAGCATGAGTGTAGTGAGTTCAGAATAGAAGTAGTGAGTTAGCTTTTATTGGCTATTTAACCACAAACTGCCAGAAACTGAGACTGTTGCTGACAATACATATTCAAATACAGCAAACATGTTATTGGGAAAAATTATATAAAATCACACTATAAACTTTTTGGTTGTATTTCTTGAATTTGTCCACAAGGCATCTGCAATTTGCCTTTTGTAGACTCTGTATCTGATGAAGTGGTAGCTTCAGTGCCATTTCCCACAGTCTCATGGGAATAATAAATATAGCTACATTTGGGTAGGATGTCCCTGCACATGGCAAGAGCTTGGAACTAGATGATCTGTAAGGTCCCTTCCAACCCAGGCTATTCTATGATTATGTGCTAGTAAGACAACATATTTTGGACATGAACAATCTGTCACAAGTTCAATAGATAAGAATTTCTAGGAATACTTCCTATCACTTTTTTTTCCAAGTGGTGTTAACTGAAAGGGACAACCAGATCAGAGGAAAAATGAATTTTTTTCATCTCTGTCCATCAGGATCTCTGGAATTATTTGGGTATATGGAGAAACTATGACAGATATCTGTCCAGCTTTAGGACAGCTGTTTTCCTATATTTTGCCAGAATGGTTTCCTTAGGGTTTTTTGCCACTGTGTATTGGGTTGTCTGGCCAGGTTTAGGTAGCAGGGGGGCTACAGGTAAGGCTTCTATGGGAAGCTGCTGGAACTTCCCCTGTGTCTGGTGGAGCCAGTGCCAGCTGGCTCCAGGATGGACCCACCACTGGCCAAGGCCAAACTCATCAGGAATGAAAGTAACACCTCTCTGATAACATATTTATGAAAGAGAAAAAAATCATTGCAGATGAAAATTGCAGCCAGAGAAGAGTGGAGTGAGAACATGTGAACAACAATGCAGACACCAAGGTCAGTGAAGAAGGAGGGGCAGGAGGTGCTCCAGGCAGAGCTGAGGTTCCCCTGCAGCCCGTGAGGCAAACCATGGTGGGGCAGCTGTGCCTCTGCAGCCCACGGAGGACCATGGGGGTGCAGAGATCCACCTGCAGCCCCGTGGAGGAGCCCACACTGGAGCAGGTGGATGCCCAAAGGAGGCTGTGACCCTGTGGGAGGCCCATGCTGCAGCAGGGTCCTGGCAAAGAGAAGAGGAGCCCACACTGCAGCAGGTTTCCCTGGTAGGACTAGCAGCCCTGTAGGGGAGCCACGCTGAGGTAGCCTGTGCCTGAAGGACTGCACCCCATGGAAAAGTGACCCATGGGACAGCAGTTTGTGAAGAACTGTTGGCTGTGGGATGGACTCATGCTGGAGAAGTTCCTGAAGGACTGTCTCCCATGGGAGAGAACCCATGGGGAGCAGGAAAAGGACTTCTCTCCCTGACAGCGTCAGAAACATTCTGTGATGAACTGACCATAACACCCATTTCCTGTCTCCCTCCATCCTGAGAGGAGAAGGTAGAATTTGGGGAGGAGAGAGGGGTGGGGGGAAGGTGTCTTTAAGATTTATTTTACTCCTCATTCTCCTACTCTGATTCTGTTAGTAATAAATTTAGTTAATATTCTCATTTCAAGTCTGTCTTGCTGGTGATACTGATCAGTAAGTGAACTCTCCCTGGCCTTATCTCCACTCATGAACCCTTTGTTTTATTTTGTCTCCTCTGTCCAGTTGCAGAGGGAGTGATAGAGCAGGTTGGTGGGTGCCTGGCACCCAGCCATGGTCAACCCACCACACATTGGCTTTTTAACCCACTGTTGTAGCTTAAGAGCTGCAGAGCATAATGTCTAAAAAAGCATCAATTCCTGGCCAATGCCACTTGTACAACTGCAGAACAGTTTTTCAGTTTTACCTCAGACTGCT
This sequence comes from Pithys albifrons albifrons, assembly GCF_047495875.1. Taxonomy (NCBI): domain Eukaryota; kingdom Metazoa; phylum Chordata; class Aves; order Passeriformes; family Thamnophilidae; genus Pithys; species Pithys albifrons. The sequence continues at coordinate 22,117,884 of NC_092465.1, read as the reverse complement.
TCCTACATTCAGTGTCCTGCGCTTCGCAAGTGGTTAATGCAAATTAGAGTGTTTTGCCATCCTCCCTTAAGTACTCCATGCCTTCTTAAAAGGTATTTTTGACATGTTGTCTGGTCTGATTTCCAGTGGCACATGATACGGGTCTCTCACATTGCTGTTTCAGCCACCATTCTTAACTATCTCTTGGAACCACTCCCACAAATTCAGCAAAGGTAAAGTCTCTTCTAATAATGAATTATAGAAATACAACATTTCCATATATATTTTAATATATATATAGCTATCTTTTCTTTTGTGATAATTTTGTTTCTATTCATTTTTGAGTTACCTAAATGTTTCCATTATTTTTGTATTTCTACATTTGATTTTTTCATAACTTTACTAAATTAGTTACCATCATTCAGTTCTTAATAATCTCTTCCTCAATGCCATTACTATTCACACAAAATGTTAACCCTGCATTGGAAGACGCAATAAAGGTAATTGTAAACCAGGATTCTACATACATTTCTTAATGCAATTCCTAGTTTAATTTCCAAGCCAAGAACAACATCAACAAAAAGCAACTAATTAGCAGGTTATTTTAACATAATAACTGCTAGGGAAAATTCAGGTTTTAGAATAAAATTGCGGTTCTTTATTTATCGTTCAATACATTTTCTGCAAATTTGCAGATATTCAGTTATCCACTAGAAAGGCTTACCACCAGCTCTAGCTTTAATCTCACTTTTTCTGTTGTTCTGTCAATGTTTGATGATGAAATTACCTGTGACAAAGTGATGTGTGAGAATTAATGACAGAAAGTAGGGAAAATCTCCCATTTTTTCTTAATTTTAATTATATTAATTTATGTACATTTTATTATTTATGAAATTCATCAGTCTAATATAGCTGAAAAATTAGTAAAATTCATTATCAGCTTTTCCCTAGAGAGATATATTTTATTTCTATTGTAGTTTGACATAAGTTTTAAGTAATCATCTGGGTGGGTTTGATTATTTTCTATATTCTTTGCAGTTTTTTATGCAGTCTCAGGAATATAGTAATTTTCTTTACCTGTTTTCTGGGTTACACCTACTGATTTCTCCCTTGCTATTAGACATATGCCATATTTTCATAGCAGCTTAGTTCCAAGGACTTTGTTTTCTTCTGGGCAGTTCTTTTAATAGTACCCAAACTTGTGTAGTACCTACTGTACAATAACAAAAACAGCAAAACTTTTTTCTGCTGATTTTTCCACCTTGGTGATAGAAATTAAAAATATTTTCTCCTCGAAAGAAACATTAAGATGCTTAGAACACTGTGCTCATTTTCATTCCTGCAGTTACTATGATATAAGAGATGAAATTTTGTATGTTCTCTCTTTCTCTATTTCTAAAGTAATCAGAAAGTAAGGAAATACATTTCCACACATACTGAAATTAGTCAGATGACTTAGGAGAAAGCTGAACAGCAGTCAAAATAAACCTGCAGTGGATTTTTGCTGATCTTCTCCAAATGCTGCCATGGCTTTTGGAACATTGCTCATTTTCATGCATTGTCAGGTTTGGTACTTCTGGCTTTGAAACAAAACCAAAATTAGGATTATTGAAAAACCATGATACGAGCAGTTTTTCATAGTATTTCCAGCTTGATTACAAGCAAATTTCATGGGAATTTAATGATTTCTTCATCCCGAGATTTACTGTACCATTCAGAGGATTTGTACTTTGCCAATTCTTCTGGCCAAAATGAAAGCTTTAGAAGGAGAATATTTTTAAATTCTCTCTTTACAGATCAAATTCATAATGATATCTATTGCCTGTGTGGAAATGAGACACCCAGGATTATGGAAGATCTCTTCTTCCCACATTAGGATTTGAAGAAGGCGATACTATAAAAAGGAACCTGACAGTTTACCAATAGTAGCAGGAAACTGGGAGATTTTTTTAAAAGCAGATGCTCTTGTGAACTGAAACACAAGTTCTGGAGGCTGCAGAAATGTTCATGAGAAATTTAAAAATACTTGAAATTGGAACACTTTCTCATCTTATTGAAATTCAAATTATGTTAAACTTCCAGTTTAAAATGAGCATGCAGATGCGTAGAATTCTTCTTCTTTTTCTTCACAACCAAATTACCTTCTGATGAAATTCAGAGAAAGCAAACAACTTAAACTTTAGGCAAAAATTTAACAGGCCATATCCAGTTCTTTAGAATCCCAATGGAAAATAACAACAGCAGAGAGTGCATAGATGTACAAGAAAGCTGATGGAGCTAGTGGTATTTTGGTTCTATTTCGGTTCTATTTCCTGTCTCTAAAAGCTCAGATGTGCACATTGTTATATAAGCAGTTAAAGGTATACTTTGACATGCATGACAAATATGGAAATGTGCTGGAAACTTCATGAAGTTCTCAGAGGATGCTTTTTCATTTTTATAATCCCTTCTAAGTATCCTCCTCACTGAATTTTTTTTCCTTCTGATTTCTCTGATTTCTGTAAGGATCATGTGGAAGAGAAGGAAAATTTCTGCAGAGAGTCTGAAGAACTTCTTTTTGTTAAGAAAAACATAAAGAAAGAGCAACTGGCTGTCTTGACAGTTATGGCAGAAATTAGATTTCACCCTCTCTAAAAATAAGGGTCCAGATTTGCATGGTGACAAACCCCATGAGATCTGATAAATCTCTTCTCTTCATGAGCCTCATGACTATAAACAGTGCTCATTTGTGTTTGCAGCCCAGTGTTTTAGTGTCATCCATGTTTATTGCTGAAGTTTTGCCAGATGAACACCCTGCAGTTCTCCAGGCTTTGGAAATACATATTCCTTTCTGTTGACTGTCAGAAAATCCAGTGGAATTCCTAAACAATAACCAGATTAGTCTGCAGCCAGCATAAGCCTTGTTCTTTTCTTTCTAGACTGATGGATGTTTCACAGAGGGCAGAATTAAAGAATCACTATGAAGCACCTGAGACTCCCTCTGTCACCCAGCGTAACTTGTCCTGGGAAGCCCTTCGGTCTTTGCCTAGAGACAGAGGTTTTGGATCTGAAGCAGATACCTCTTTAGTCAATGAGAGTGGATATGGTGTTTTATGTACAGCTTATACAATGGTAAAACTGGGTCTATCACCATAAATATTTCGGTTTAAGTTAAGGAATAGATGTGATGCACTTTTACAAAATGGTCTTATGGGTTACAAGAGGCTTCTCAGGCATGGAACACATTTTCAGCACATCAATCACCTGTAAGTATTGCTGTAAAACATTCTACAGTGGGGCTTAAAACACTCCAGGCACTTTCAGAAGTTATAGCCCCACTGTGCACCTGGAAATGACATTGAGATGAAATCTCTTTTGTCTCTATAGAGTTTTTCAGATAGAGGAAACAAATCCTCTTTTTTGCAAAAATATGAATGTAGGAATGAATGTATTGATATAATGAAGAAATGTACCTCTGCTAGACACAGAATCTACCCCTTCTCTGTGCCTCAGACCTCAGTGTAACAAATCTCTGGAATTTGGATGGTATGAAGTGATTTTACTCAGAAAGTTACACAGTAGTAAATGTCACTGAATGACATTTAGGATTTCTTTTAATTGTTTTAGCAATTATTTTTGTTTTAGGGTAAAAGTTCTCTTTCATTCTAGACAGAAGCGTAAGTACAGAGTAGCTAAGAGTGGCCAGGCAGAGAGGGACCTGAGGATTCTGATGGACAGGAGGCTGAACATGAGCCAGCAGTGTGTCCAGTGGGCCAAGAAGGTCAATGGCATCCTGGCCTGTATCAGGAATAGTGTGGCCAGCAGGACCAGGACAGTGATTCTTCCCATGTACTCGGCACCGGAGAGACCACATTGCGAGTGCTGTGTCCAGTTCTGGGCCCCTCAGTTTAGGAAGGATATTGAGGTGCTGGAGCAGGTCCAGAGAAGGGCAGTGAGGCTGGTCAAGGGTCTGGAGCACAAGTCCTGTGAGGAGCAGCTGAGGGAGCTGGGGTTGTTCAGCCTGGAGAAGAGGAGACTCAGGTGTGACCTTATCACTCTACAACTACCTGAAAGGAGGTTGTAGCCAGGTGGGCGTCAGTTCTTCTTCCAGGAAACCAGCAGTAGGACAAGAGGGCACAGTCTTAAGCTCTGCTAGTAGAGGTTTAGGTGAGGTATAGAAAGAAGTTGTTCACAGAGAGAGTGACTGGGCATTGGAATGGGCTGCCCAGGGAGGTGGTGGAGTCACTGTCCCTGCTGGTGTTTAAGAAGAGACTGGATGTGGCACTGACCTAGTAGACAAGGTGGTGGTAGGTCAAAGGTTGGACTCAATGATCTCAGAGGTCTTTTCCAACCTAGTTGATTCTGTGATTCTGTTATGTATCAGATTTAATGAATTTTTACTTCAGAGTGCAAAAAAGTATAACAGGATTGTGTGTTTGTACTATACGTGTTCCCTGAGAAGCACTTGTCATTTAAATTAAGAGAAATGCCATTTAGCTTTCATGTTTTAAAAAGGATATTGTACATGGGATCTAAATGAAGAAACTAGAACTGAAGGATACAAATGGCAAAGACTAGTAGTTCTTCCTTTCAGGAGGTTGGTGTAAACTCTTCTTCAGTAAATTCTGTAGTCATGATAAGGTAAGTTGAGATAGCTTTTCATTTGGTGTCTGTTTGCCTTTTTCTGAATACCAAAATGTTTTGTGATTCTGTAGCTTTCTGCTGTTTCTCCAAGGGATGTAGTATCTTGAGATTTTACAATACCCTTGTAAGACCAAGCAGTTGCAGTGCTCTCATATTGCAATAGATGTACTTTGCAAGGTAAAGAAGATTCTTTTTCACAGATATATGTAAATATAAAAACATACTAGAAGACTGACACAACCATAACAATCTCCTCAAATCTTCAACTACATTAAACTAAACCCAAAATCTTTTCAACTATTTTTGCAATTATCTTGTCTGTATGATATTCGTTACTCTGTGGTTTGTAGTAAATAATACATGGTAGTCATATTGAGTGTTTCTTTGAATACATCTAATGCATTTGTTTATTAAGTGCATGGACAGAACTAGTTCCTCCCATCAGGAAATTTATGAAATCAAACATAAGTGGTTTATGAGACTAGTAAAGGATGATGAAAGTTCTCTTATTAGGCTGACTAGAGTGCTTTGCAAGGACTGGAATAAAATCCACTGTTGATTTTAGCCCAGTTCCCAGTGATGTATTTTGACAAAACTATTGTCATTACTGACTGGAGGTGTCAGCCTTCCTTGTAGAAACAAAGAAAAAAGTACCTAGTGGGACTTCTTCCTGCTGATGGAAACAGCATCTCAGGAACTGGGCAGACATATATTAGATTTTTTGGTAAATGTTCTCATGCACCTTTTTGATCAAAGTTGTGACATTGGATTGATTTCAGTTTAAATGGTTCTAGTTTGCATATGACGAGCTAGTGAGATAGATTCTCTCAGGGTCTAAACAGATTGTTACATAATAGGAACAAGCTGATGTCAGTCATCCAGTTTTGAAACAGGGTAACATTCATTTGGAGAATTTTACCAGTTTGGCTGCACTGTTTGTGAACTAAAATCTGAGTATTTCACACAGAAGCTATGACAGAAGGACAAAGGAGGAGCTGCAGTAAGAGAAACATGTCCTATTTTTGTCTAGTCATCCATCTTATGGAGATCCAGAAATGTTCAATTTTATAGTCTATCCTGACACTTTTTGCTTACATTGAAAGCCAGATTCTCTACTAATGTATAAATAGGATGCAGACTCTGCTGATATATTATAAGAAGAATGTTGAATCCACCTGGACCCTGGTGGATGCTTTTAAAACTAGGAGTCTGAGCACATTTGATTTTCATTCTTTTTTTCCCAAGTGAAAAGTGATCTATGGTTTCTTGCAGTGTAACAGGTAAACTCGGTTTTGGAACAGAACAGACTGAACAAAGAAGGAAACAATCTGTTTAAAGATACTTCTGATAACCTTAGAAAGAATAAGAGTTTTTCTTATTCTCCTTATACTGCAAATATAAGTAATTACAAAGCTGTGCCAGAGGCTGTGGAAGACCATGCTGCAAAGCCAATTAGGATACATGAATTGGAGAGTTTTGACAAACAACTGATGCCTGCGTCTGACTTGGCAGAGTGCAGATCTCTGTGACTGTAGTGAACAGACAAGGACACCTTGTTTAAAATGTGGATGAGAGAATCAGAATATTCAAGCATAATGTGAAATTGGATGTTGTATAGTTTGAGTCACTTTTCCTGTCAAGAAGAAATTGACAGAAATCCTTTCTTCTGTTCTTTGATTAAAAAAGAAAGAAATGTTCGAACTATGGAGTATGATTCAAGAAACAGTAGAACAGATTTACCAGATAGTCTACCTGAGAGTAGGTCCAGTAAATATTTTTGTTCTGTGAGCAGCTATTGTCACTAAGTAGGTGTAAATAATTAGGAACACCAGGATTAAGTAAAAGTTAAAACTGTTTGCAAATATATGCACTTGCTGATGCAAATCTAACTCCAAAGGGAAATAGCTTTCAGTAACTAGTTCCAGATGTACTTGTAAAAGTTACAATGAAAAGGTAATTATGTTGTAAATAGTGGGAATGCACTTCATCAAAGTGAGAGTTTCTTTATTCCTGGACTCAGTTAGCTGAAATAAGAAATACACTCCGGGAAGAGCAATTCTAAACCCCTGTTACTGATTCTCTAAATTACTCTTTCCAGGACAATCAGTATTTGCTTCAGGCAGATCCTCTTTCTGATGAATGGAAACTCTACACTGAATACACAGACCACATGATTGTAGATGGACTGTTCAAAGCTATCAAGTGTTCTCTTCAGTATCTGACTGAAAACACTGAGACAACATTTAAATCTGCTCCTTTATTTGAAGTGCAGCTTTTTCATAATGGCAGTAAAATGACTTTTAAACCTTCTTTGGACTCAATGGCAATGGCAATTTCTGCGATATTATGGACTGACTAATCAGAAACAGCTATGATACTGCATCATCTGTAGACAGATCTCTCAAAGAGCTTGGAAAAGCCTCTTTTCAGTTATTGTTGCTTTTGCTACTTGGTTTTGGGTTTTTTTAAAGTGTCACAATTGACCTTTCCCCCAGGCATTTGAATGTAGTTGTTTTCCCAACCGAGTCACCTTTATCCAGTGGCTTATGCCAAGAAGGCTAACAGCTCAAAGGGGGCTGTGAGGCTTTTTCCCATCTGTTCCCTGTGAGCTGTCATATTCTGCTCTTCTTAACCTCTGCCTCTCTTGTTCTACGAATGCATCCAGTCATTTCCATCAGCCACCAATATATATGCTTTGAATGATATTGACTAACATTTTTTTTTACCTTCTGGTTAATTTGCCTAATCAGGAGTGCCTATCTAATATACTGAAATCTACAGCTGGATGGACTGTCTGCAAAGCTGGTTCATGAATTTGTCTTCTACTTTTGCTTATGTGTCATGCACAGGCAGTCTGGCTGTATTACTGAGCATTTGGTGTCAAATGACTTCTATATATTCCACACTGGGCATTTTTTTCAAGAACTGTTGGTTTCTTTGTCATTATTGGTTGAATATTTGCTTTCTTAGTGCTTCATTTCTCATCAGGACACCTTATACTCCTGATCTGCAAGTGCCACTGAGCTTATGTACCCACAGTTTCCTTTTCTATAAACTATGAGGTTACGCCCACAGATGGCAGACAAAAGTGGTTTGTGACTGACAGCGGAACACTTTTGCTAGAAATTAAGTGTTAATGCAAGTTTTTGTGCAAGAGCATTTTTGCCAGACTAGCAGGATGTGCAAAAATCTTTGTATAATTTCTTTCTTTTGCAGATTATTTTAATATGACATAGAAACCCATGAATGAATAAATATATCAAAATATCAACAGTTTATTGTGGAAAAACAGATTAAGTGTAAATTGGTTACACCGTATAATAATGAAAAATAAACAAAGGACAAGGTTGGAATCAATATTCTATTATTTGAAACTCTACTGGGAAGTGACATTGATGGTCCTAAGGGTCTGATTCACAACCCTTCTCACTACCGAGTGTTGTAAGTTAAAAACAGCGTTGGAGGATGTGAGTAATAATGTGTGCAATGTTTTGTGTCTGGCTGATGGCAGTAGGTGCTTCGAGTTTTTGATGTTCGTGTGATGCATGAAACAGAAATTATAATACTTGAGAAATACATACCCAAGCAGTCATTTCCTATTAACTTGTTTCAGGGAGCAGACAGGAAACTTCTTGCTAACTGACAAGTTGGAATTGCCATTGCCATCAGTACAATACCTTGGGTCTTGGCATGTGACTTAGCTTTAAGGGTGTCTTTTCTTTCTTGAGTTTAATCTTTGCCTCCACTGCTTTTTCATTTTTGGATGTTTATTTAGTATAACTAAGATCAGATGCATACCCTGGAAGAAATAAGTCAAGTAGCTATGAGGAACAGAGAGTGATACTTAATGGATTGATGATGAAATTGGATGCGCAAAGCAGTTTCTACTCTTAGTAAAAGGGAGCTGAAATATGAATAATGACATTATTTTGTTGATTTGTTTAAAATCTAGTGCTCATCATGTTTTGTTTTGGTTTTGGGGGGCTTTTTAAGGACTAATATTCTGAAGAAGTTAGTGAACCTTCAAATCAGAAGAATTTTTAATAGTTGTTTCAAATCAAGTTGACCATAATTTAAATATAATCGGTGGATAGAATTTAAAAATGGACCTCAAATTTTAAGGAAAACAGTTCAGGTTTAGGTAAAGCTCTCTAGTTTCTGTTTCATATATATTTTATGTATGCACTCATAAGCACAAAAGAAATATATAATACCCTTATGTATATGTGTATTATATATTTGTATTTATACTTATTTTAAGAAGGATGGACTGAAGGATCTCTTTAAGAGCCTTCCATCTCTTTTAACTATGAGACAATAGAAATATTTTGCAGATGTTTGTTTCCCTGCTGCCTTGGGTGTTTTCTTGGGACAGTAGACATACTGTCTTTGGCCTTACATTTATTCTGGATAAACATCAAATTCTCAAACATGTTGCTGTTTTTAGGTGTTCATAATATCTTAGAAATACTTTTTTCTTCTAAGATCGGTGTGGACTGGATTTTTTTATTCATTACTGTGTTAAGGACTTTTAACAATTCTGTCATATTAGATCTGAATTTATATCCAAAATGCATTTTAAAATGGCACTTTCACCATGCTGAAAAACTTCAGCAGGAATATTTAGAGCATGAAAGCTCATGTCTAGATTGAAAATTGGCTATTTGCTATTTTGAAGATCTGTTCTTTGGAAGAAGAGCTCTTTGAAATTAGTAGCAATCCTGGATTCTTCTAAATATCTTGTCATATACTTCTCTCCTGTTTAAAAAGAGAAAAAAGTACTTGCTTATTAATATTTTTATGTGTATGATTTGCTTTAAGTTTTCGGGTGTTCTGTGCTGATCACCGCAATGTTTTCTTACATTACATACTGTTAATGCTGCTGAATGAAGAGGCTCAGTCATGAAACAGGAGACAGGTTTGACTAGGAAAGGGTGAGGAGGAGAGTACACAGCTCTGGGTGAAACAATGGAACATTCATAGAATCATAAAGTTGGAAAGGTTGGAAATGGCCTTCAAGATTGCCGATTTCAACCTTTGACCGAACAGCACCGTGCCCACTAAACCTTATGGTGAAGTGCCATGTCTACTTGGTTTTTGGACATTTGCAGGAATGGTGACTCCACCATTCCCTGGGGAGCCCATTTCAATGCTTAGCCACTCCTTCAGTGATCCAATGTCTATGCAGGATCACGAATGCATAGACCACATTTTAAATTCTTAAAACTGATGTCTTGAAAACTTGTGGAGAGCAGTTGGCAGAACTGGGGGTGAGGATCCTGTGCATAGGCGGAGGCAGGGATTCAACACAACAGCTATCAAACTTTGGCACATACTTAAATAGGAGCAACTATAAAAATAACGCTGAATGAAATAGTATATTTTTTTTATTTTAGAGCTCTTTACTTTGGACACTTTTTTACTGGATATTTTTAAAATATAGAATGCTATCTGCTGTATGTTTTCCCAATTCAAAAATAAATACTCTGTTGACTTAATTGGGTCTAAAATAAGGGGCATTGTACATTTTTCTTAGTGTTCCCCACTTTCATTCAAGAGACTTAATGAGAAGTGTTTATCAATGCTGTACCAGCATGTTCCTCCTAGGAATCAATTAAAATGTTTAGAGGAAAAACTTATTTGTCAGTGGGAGGTAATGTTTTCACCAAAGTAGTCATATGTGAAAGGCAACTTTGATGTTAGCTTTTAACTGTGGATCTCCTTTATTAGTGGAATATGGATTTCGAGACCAGACAGGACCACTAGTTTACGTGGTCTGCCTTCCACAGAGTAAGATTTCCACATTGCACAAATATGACTTAGAAGGCCCACCGAAAAATGTTTACTTTTTTGTGTGTTTATGCTTGCATTTCAGTTAATCTTGAAATGCAGTCATTAACATCACATATGCTCCTCTCCAGCTCTTGGAGCTCAGAGCAGAGCTGAGGGGTACAGAGGGATCACATGGCTCAAATAGCTAAAGATTCTTGGCCGGGGGTTCAGGGGGAGATGTGAGATACAGTGGAACTAATGCAGGGTCTGATTTCCAGCAGAACCTTGGTCGTGGTGCTCTCTCACATTCCAGATGCAGACATGAAACATAGGGAACTCCACTACTGCATTTTTGCATATACAAATTTTATGTAAAAACTGTTGAAAGGAACAAAAATAATTTTTGAAACATGAACATTTCTGATTAAATGAAAATTCCTTTTCCAGATGATCTTAGCTAAGAAACTCACAGGGAACATTTGATTTTAGCTTTCACAAATAAGATCTCACAACAACTACTGAAAATGTCGCAATTCAATTCTGTCCACAAAATTAAAATGTTTTTCTGCACATAAAGTGAGGCAGGTTAAGTCCTCATACTGCAAAAATCTACAGAATTGTCTTAATCTTGCAGGATCGGGACATTCCCTTTTTTTTTTTTTGTAGGTAGATCACGTAATTAGCAGTGTAATCGCTTCGCAGGTGTGCAAACTGCCAGGGTCCTGAGTGCACTAACAGGGCTTTAATGGCTCTAACCAGCTCCCCACAGGGGCCCCACCCCGCATCCCGGAGACTCCCTCCCGCTGAGCTCTGGGATTCAGTCTCTCTCAGAGGCACGTGGCAGATGTGCGTGTCTTACACCTGCTCCGGCCTTGCCACCCGGGAGGACTTGGACACGGACCTGGTCCTGTGCTCTAAGGATGCTCTCCGTGCCTGTATGTTCTAGCTTGTCGTTGTGTCTGTCCCTTCCACCCCTCCTGGCTGTGCCACCGGGCGCGGCGTCTGGGTCATTGCTGGCCGTGCCCGGGACTGTTGATGCTCCCAGTCACAAACACCCGCTCTGCCGCCGTGCTTCAGGCCCTCCGGGGCTTGGCCCTCCGTTAATGAGGGTGTTGCTGCGCTGGGGTAAGTTTGTGCTCCTCGCTCACCTTCCCTTGGGAAGCAGCCAGTTCTTGATGCTCTCTTAGAGTATGTGCCTGTTGGCACACAGAGGTGCAAAGTGGTCTCAAGTGATACATGCAAATTGAACACAATTCTCTTGAACATTTGACCCATGCCCTTTAATGGAACTTTAATTAGGAAAGTGTTACCAGACCAAAAATTGAAGGACTAAAACCAGGACCGTTAGAAAATTTGACTGTTTCAGTGTGTAAAACGATGGTTCTCTATGAACCAGAGCTTTGCCTTCAACCTGATTTTCCCAAATGACTAAAGGTGTTTCTGTAGTTATTTTGCAGGAAGTGTAAAGACTTACACTGCATATGAAAACAAGCAATCTTTCCAAATAATTGCTTTAGTATTCAATTTGAATCTGTCAGGCTTCTTAATGCAGGTGAAAAGTAAGCTTCACCATGGAAATACCCTTTTTGAAGTACAATTTATAGACAGGTATTTCATTATATTCTTTATTTATGCATTGTCAGAGGATTGCTAGTGTTTATTAAACTTCTAGGCACTTGCTTCCAAGTGTGGTTGGAAACTTTCAGAGCAATATGCCTTGTACGGAAGTAATGCGGTTCAGCTGTGTCACAGAATTGTGGCATTAAGTAGAGGGCGATTCAGAATAAACACATATATTTGCAAAAGCCTCATGTAAGTTTTTCAAAACAACAACAGGAAAACCCACTTAATTTATCTTTGTGTAGTTGCCTCTAAACTACAGTGTCTAATGATGCATGTTGTGAGCAAGTCCATGTCCATATTCAACTACACTGTTGGGGCCGACCTTTTTGTCAGCAACAGGTAATGCTTCTGGAGTAGATGAGTCTTTGGGATGTCTAAAAGCAATGTAAAGAATATGAAATTTTTGGCCCAAACTTGGTTCAAGCACACCTTACTTAAGAGCTAGGCAGATTAAGCAAAAGTACTTAACATGTTTGGGACTTGCTAATACATCCAGTTGTCAAGATATGCATTTTTGGACCCTTCTTATGGGTGGGTCAAAATAATGGATTTATTAAACTATTTAATCACTGGGGTGGGTTTTGTATTTTGAGGATTATTTCCAAATGCAATGTACATAAACATATTCTAACTAGAACATGCAGGATGTTGGAAACATACTTTGTCTTTTCCATAAATTGTGTTTTGCAAATTACCCTGAGTAAGGAGTCCATGGTCGTCACTGCATAAGGATATAGATAGGTGGTCATGTGAAAAGGGAGACAGAAAAAAAGTATTTTCTGTCCACCCTGTATGAATTTGTTTCTTAAGGTTCCCCCAAGGTATCAAAGCCTTCTTTAATGTCCCAGAACAGTCTGTCAGCATCCCTTTGCTTAACAGAGTCACTGTGAAGACAAGACATTTGGTAACTTTACAGAGACTGCACCCCCAATAGTGATAGAGAAAACTCCTCAGCAAGCATTCTTTTATGAATTATTACATTCTGGACCAAGACTGCCAGCACCAGAAAGACGGACTCACTTAATAACACATTTATTAATACAAATTTCTGCCCAAAGGGTTGGGGTCATCAGTGATAGCAGTTAAGTGCCTGGTTTGCGCTTTAACAAAAAAAAATGCACCTTCTAAAAGCACAACAAGGTACTCAAAACACAGGCACACACGCTAAAACAAAGTAACCCAGCAATGTAACTTAGGTACACATATTAAAATACCTACATAAATATATATGTCTGACAGTAAAGGTAATTGCTCACCCCTCAGGCGTCCCAAACGAGTGGAAGAAGAGGCAACCCATTGGCCACCTCTGCAGAGCCGGATGGAACTTCTCCCCATTTTTGCTTATGCCAAAGCTCTTTTTATACTTCTTTTCTTAAGTAGTTTGGGTGGTGATAGTCAATAAGCTCATTCTTTTGGAGTGACAGACAGGTGACATAGGCCTAAGGATTGTCTTCCTGTGTTCCCCTCTGACAGGAGTAGCAGAGAAAGGCAGTGTTATCTCCGTAACACTTCTTTCTTCCTTTTAATTCCTCTATCAGTTTCTGGGAATTGTTTCCCCCATGTGCTGGGGTTTTCCAGGAACCCATCAGAATTTTCTTTGTCCATTTGTTAGCCTGAACCACCACCTTACAGTAAGGAATGACACAAAGGCACCTAGTATTTTTCCAACAAAGGAAAAAAAGCAGGGAAAGAAGGGGAGAATGAAAGTCTGTGTGTTTGTGGGGGGGGGCAGTTTTTGGCTCTGCAAACTAACAAACAATATCTACTTGCAATGTAGTTAGAAACTACCTGAAACGTGGAAGAATCTTAAAAAGATTGACTTCACTGTAAAGCATGAAGTGGTACTTCTACAATCCAAAGAAGTGCTGGTTATCAGAAGAAAGTGTGTACTTTGGGGGTGAGATCAGTTCTGTGCTCTGAAGCAAATGATTTTTCGGTTTTTGTTCTGATAACAAGCTGGTGGCAAGCTTCACTGAACTGAGAAATTGTAAACTCTTAGAAAGGGGTGTCTAAAGATAACAATTCAGTGTTTATGAGTAATGTATTCTGAATGAATCTGATAATTTAAAGCCCACTCTACCAAAATGGGAGTGATTCTTGTGTCCTCTCTATCTTCAATTATGTCTAATCTGTTTCTAATTCAAACATGATGATGCTGTTGTCAGATCAAATATAGATTGTAAATGTTTTGTGCTTCTCCACTGGGAATGTTTTAAATGTATGTGGGCTGTCTTTCAGGGTGGTACTGACTGAGTCTAGTAAAGTTTTAGGTAAATATAAAGGAAATGAGTGCTTAAAAATGAAATTATTCATAGCTCATGAGATGGAATATATTTAATGAATGGCAGCTAAGGAAAAGTTTGGGAACAGTCCCTATGGATTACCTGCTTAACCTCTAAGGAACCCTAATTTAATAAGTAAGTTGTATCTTTCAGGTTAAACAGCATGGGTTTAGAAACAGATTTTTAAAAAAATAGGCAACTAAAAATCCCACCCCTCACCTTTAGGTTTGATACTCAAGTTCCTTTCCAAGATATGGATAAGAATAACCACGATTTTATGAGCTGTTAGGACATATATGTCACTGGCAATAGCTTGGAGTACTAATCAGAATTTACAGCCAAAATAAAAACTGCATCAACATTATTTATCAAGGTATATTCTGAAGTATTTCACAATGTGACAGTGAAAACAATAATAAAATGTGCTTTCCCAGCTAGAAATAAATTTTAGAGGAAGTGCAGCTTACCTAAGTACATTGCATTTGAATGTCCATTCTCATGATCTCTGTCATGAAGAAAATTCACAAGTCTCAACTAAAAGTCAGCAATTGATACATTATTTAAAAGAGCATTTGTTTCTCTGCCATAATCAAGAACTAAATCAATAATCCACTTGTACTCCTTGCAAATTCAGTTGATGAAACACTGAAATGATTCTGAAGTATATTCTGATTGCAGGCTGATAATGAACTTTGGTTTCAAGTTAAAGGGCAATTTTTTATTTGTGTGTTCTCTTTGTCCTTTGATTTGTCCCTGAAGTTTATTTGGGCATGCGGGGCTCAGCAACTGCTGAGTAGATAAAAATAAGGGTGGAGACAGTGTTGGTGTGGTCATTTTGTTGTTTACTTATTTTGGGTTTTCAGTGGGCTTGGGGTTGGTACAGAACCATTGTTCAGCTGTGTGTCATCTGCAGACTTGCTGAGGGTGCACTCAGTGTGCCTGTCTGTGCCATTGCTAAAGATATTAAAGAGCCCCAGTCCCAAGGCAGAGCCCTGAGGGGCACCCCACCCTTGTCACTGCTCTCCCCCCGAATGCAGAGCCGTTGAGCTCCCTACCTGTGCCCATCTGCCTCTTATCCACTGAATTTTCTCCCCCACCTAGAGGCTCTTCACTAGCTGCCAGGGAAGAATGAGGCAAAAACCGCAATGGTCCTGCCTTTGAACATGATGACCTACCTCTCCAACTAGCTTTTCCTTTAGGACAACCACTAATGACCGAAAAGCATGGAAAAAAACAAAAATAAGGTTTTGGACAAAGCATAAAAATGTTCTTGCTGTGTGTATCAATGTACTGGTAGATGATGGAAGACAAAGTCTTTGCTCTGTGCGAACTCTCAAAGATACTGCAAAGTGGCAGGTTGAGCTAAGAACACTTCAACTACATCTTTCTGAGTGTACATACTAGATTAGAGATGGCCGAAACACTTTTTTGATGCCATTTTGCTAAAATCTATGGCCTATAGTGGTTTTGAAGAGTAATGGGAAAAAGATATGTTCATCCTCCTTCCTTAAGGAAAAAGGAAAGAGAATGTCACCAAAAAGATAAAGAATTTCAGGTGTTCTTGTTCAGTTTGCTGAGTTAGAGACCTCTTAGTATGAGAGTGGAAGAGGGGAAAAAGACCTTTGGAAGCTAATTCAATTAAATTTCTTTTTATTTTCTTGTAGCTACTGCTTACTTAAAAAAAAAAAAAGAAAAAACACCAAAACCCCTCTTTTCTAATTTGCATAATAATGCATTTAAAGCAAACTCTAATATTATTTATTAATGTAAGCAAAAATGAGTGCAACAAAGGCAATAAGAAAAACAGATTCTGGACAAACACATCAATAAGCTGCTTGATGATGATCATTCTCCAGTGATGCTGTTATTTTCAAGTTGTTTTTGTTTTCATTGATCTTTTGAAAAATTAGGGTTCTGAAACACAATGATATAAACTCCGTAAAGAAATTGAAGAGTAGCTTTGCTTTCCTTCTGTTCTTGCCTTGCCTACGTATATGTGTTAACATATATTGAGTAAATATTTAAGTTTGTAGTGGTTAAATGAAAGACTGTGGAATTTAGTAAAGGTTTCTGTTTTCAAAATGTAGTACTTATGTTTCAGGAATTTTCACCTTGCTTAGGCTTGCAAGAGCTATAATTGAAACATGTATGGAAGGAAACTCTTTATAAAAAGAATCTGTTTGCAGCATTAATCTTGTGTTTTCAAAAAATAAAACCAAGTCCTACTTACTTGAAGAAGACTTTACTACCACTTGGCCTTGAAAAGCAACACTATGAGAGAGAGTCAGATTATTCTGAATGTCTACACTTTCATATGGAAAACAGCAATCCTGAATAAGAAAAATAAATGCCTTAAAGATACAAGTAGTTGGTAATCCAGCACTCTGACTCCTTAGCTGCCAGATGTTTCCTCTGAATTCAGAGGGAGTTGGTCATAGCCTGTCATAGAACAGAACACAGATCACCATGTTACACAGTGATAGGTCCGAACAGAAAGGAACTGTAGGAGGCTGGGTTGGGTCTGAGGTTCCCTAGAGCTGGGCTGTGTCAAGCCTGTGTACCTGTGCTGCTTCTTTTTTTCCCCCCGCAGATAGAGTCCCCAAATTTCATAAGCTTAAACTAGAGTAAAAGTGCTGTTTTAGTGTATTGTTTGGTGTAAGAGCCAGGAAAGTCTTTTGAGGAGAACAAATAGATTTTTGAGGATTTTTAATTCCTCTGTGGGAGAGTCTTTGCTGTCTTTTGAACACACTGGCAGAGAGAGCTGATAAAATGGACTTGATCAGTTGAAATGTGATTTGGGCTAGTCCTGTCTTGAATTGACCTGAGCTGTCATGTTTTGTGAACTCATTCTGTAACACTGTAATTCTCTGCTTATCCAAGCAAGCCTTGTCTTAATCCTAACCAGCAAAACCCCTGAGGGAAGTTTGAACTGGGAATCTTCAATTTATGGGAAAGTTCAGATCCAAACTTGAATATCTGTATTGGCACTCTCTTAGACTTCATGGTGTCTCTGCTTCTCCATGAAGTTTCTTCAGGAACTCTGAAATTAACATGTTTTCCCTTGTTAAAATGAAAGCATCCAAGTATCAAGTGACAGCAAGACAATTTTTAACCTTACTACGAATTGGCAGGGTTGAATCAAAGACATTTAGCAACACCTGAACTAGTAATTGTGGATGGTGTTTGTAGTAAGTAGAGAGAAACGAGGACTCTGGATGCAGTGCCTGTAACCTGTGTGGATATGCCCATTAGGACAGGATAGTTTATGCAGTATGCACTGCTGACTCAAATAGATATCCTCTGACTGTCAAATTAGTTGTTTCTAACTAGATTTTTCATCAACCTAGCTAACTAGCTTGATGTAAGACAGGGTAATTTTCTGCTGATGAAGATAAGCTTTAACATCCATGCACAGATTTTGACTGTATTTCTTAACGTTCATATACTAGACTTGATCTGCTGTAAACTTTTATCCCTTTGCACATGCAAAAGTTTAATGCACTTTTGTGCCTGATGAGGATCCAATCATGAACAAAAGTAACTGAAAATGAGAGTTGCTTGTTCCAATTTGAGCACAGATAACTTTTATAGCCTACTCTGGGTGCTGTTGAATGCCAAACCCATGATAAAAAATAATATACATACACTTGCAGGACAAAGGTGATGTTTAGGATTTTATTTATAGTAAAACAGCATAAAATTATATTAATTTGTATTATGGCTGCATTTTTTGTTGCTGCCTTACATCTGTCCTTCAGTGCCAGATATACAAATGTTTTTTCTCTGTTATTTACCTGGAAGGAACTTGTTTGACTGGTTTGCTCAGCAATGGTCTCATTTGTTAAGCAGCAAAGTAGATCCCTAAGTGTGTGACACACTGAGAATAGCAATTGGCTACATGAACAGGAGTGAAAAAAATATTCAAAAGAGGAATAACTTTCTCAAATTTCCCCCTAATATCTTGTGTAATTCAAGATGGTCCTAGGAGTTTATTTCCTTAGGGCTATATGCAACAATTAACCTCTAATTAAACGAATGAGCTAATGAAAATCATGCTTGGGACACCCAAACATAGATTTCTTTAAACCAAGTCACTTAATATTTATAATTCTGCATACCTGTCTTCTTCTGACTGTATTTGAAATACTCCCACTTTCTGCCACTTCTGTTGTTAGACTGGATAGCAAGCTGCCCAGATCAGAGATTATCTGCTTTTTCTTGCTTTCATGTTAATTTGCAGGCTTCCTGATGTTAGAAATGTGTGTGTGAAAAAAGAGCATGTATATATGTCTAAATACATTTATGCTTATACATTTGTTTACAGTGGCATGGTTGATGACTCCAGCAATTTTCTGTGACGTGTTGACAGTGAGCAGACCTTCGTTTAATTGCAGAGAAAAAAACCTCCCTCATCAGTAGATCGCAGAGACCCGGCATTCACAATCCCCTATCAGCTTTATGCATTACTGACCTCCACAGGCATTTTAGGGGAAGACACAGCAGGAAGAGGCGAAGGTCAGTACAGAAAGCGTTACTGCTTTTGCAGGAAAGTAACATGTATTTCATCATTGTCTTACACCAGTTTTGCATATAAGGTGTGGCTGCTCTCCCTGGTGAAATTATTGGTCCATAAAAATTTGGTTACTATTTCAGTCTATGAGTGAGTGATAAGGAGTACTGTCAAGTTCCACTGGGTCTGTGTCACACTATACCCCAAATGCCAAGTGAAGCTGTGATCATGTCAAAGTTGTCTGGATGCCTCTGTGTGCAGATCGAGACACAGTTGTGTGTGCTCTTCTTCCTTACTTGCTCGTGTAGATCACTTCACATATGTGAAACACAGATTTGGAAACATAATAAAATGAGAGTTGTATCCCTTCCTGTCTCATTGCAGCTGGATTTAATATGTATATTTCCTATTGATATGGAATTTATTAATAATTAAGCAAGGTGTTGGAATACTTGCTAACTCATTTGTGTTTATGTTTTGAATGCAAAAAGGCTCTGCCTTATCTAAAGGACATTAACTCTTCTAAAAGTAAAGTGAGGGGGTATTTCCTTCAGCATCCAAATTAAAACTGTAGGAGCTACAGGAAATCCGCGAAGCAGAGGGGAATGCTTGAGTTTGAATAGATATCCAGGGAATGTTTGAATATATTAAATTCTTTGATTATCTAAAAATGTAAATGTATTAACTCGGTAATAGAAAAAAGATAGAACATATCCAAAATCTTAGTAAATTTTCTTATACTTCTCTAACAGCCTGTCTTTCTAAATTTTAAAGATTTTTCTGATGCTAAGGATGTTTTCATGGTGACTGGGGACTATCAGGTTACCAGCTTCCTATGACAATGCACTGGGCAGCAATTCTGTTGAGTTGAAGGCAGTAGCACTGGCCAAAGGCATCTTGATATAAAGTGGGCCCTGGAGACATGATTTGGCCTTTGAAGGATTCCCACAAGTTTGTAAATACGTGATTGGAACTGTAGGTCACTTACACTAATACTGATGCAGAGTGCAAAAATCCTGAAGGGGCAACACAGACAGATCTTTTACAATTCAATTTTCAGGGCAGAATTGGCATTTTTAATTGGACAAAATGAGTAAATCAAGTTAATGGTCTGACTATGCTCTTCATTTTGTGTTTCAAATAAGTAAATACAATTCGTGCCTGTATGATTGTGCAAACCTAGTGCAAGCTCTAGATGAGCTCCCAGGGGTTTATATCAGTAAAGCTACAGAAACACAGCTTGTCAGCAGCAAAATAATGCAGACATAAGCTGTGATTATGAAAAAAGAAAAAGTGTAGACGGAGTATTGTGCAGGAGGAAAACAAGGCTTTAAGTGGCTGGAGTCTATTCAGTTTTCCAGGGCATGCTACTCTCATGTGTTACTGCAAGTGTCTGGCTTGATTCCCAGGCCTGTGGCTCAGTTCTTAAATGATCAGGAAACACCACAGAGGTATGGGGATGTCATAAATAGAATGGGCTCTGGGTATGCCTCATGCTTAGCACGTGCAGAACAAATATTTGAGGAGGGTAATGCTACTTGGGTTTTTGCTTAAGTTTTCTCAACCTATGAACTCTGTTCTCAAGTGGTTTAAGAAACAAACTGAAATTATCCTGTCTGTGAACTGTACAATATTGCAAACTTAGACTTCAGACTTAGTTTAACTCAAAAGAAAGCACTAGTATTTCTTTATCATAACCCTCCTTTGGATGGAAATGCATTAGTGGTGTCTGCTTTAATAAGCAATGAAGAGTAGCGAGAAGAAAAGGCCTCACAGAGTACCATGTGCACCCACAGTGTCGTACTGTCTGCCTCAATTTGTACCTTTTCAGTATCTGACAGTGAATGATAACATTATTGCAATGGTATTTACGGGCACTGCTGGAGTATGGGATCTGTCATTTTTTTCTGTTCTGAATTGTTGTGCATGGTTTTAAAAAGTGCCTGAGGCTGAAATGTGTTTCAGAGGTCGTCAAGGAGGAAACAAAGTGGGTTTTTTCACTACTTTTTATGAAACTTGGCAAATCAATTTGAAGTTGGAGGAGTTCCAAACCTAAATGCACATTATTATGGATTCAGATGGATAAGATGGTTCCTGGTGGGGATAAGTTTGTCATAGTGTTTTTCAGAAAATTATACAACAGTCTTTCGTTTTCTTCTGTATTTCTTTAGCCTAAAGAGAGGAGGTTTCAAAATGGCCATTTAATAATCCCCTAGAAGAATAACCTTTGCAGCAGTCCTATTTTATAACATAAGAGCTATGAAAACCTGGCCTTGGATGGATTATAACAGAATCCTGTCTATTGACTTATAGTTTATGATTAAGTCACTAATCTGGCTTCCAGCTTTACTTGTATTTGTTCAGAATGACAGGAGTCCCTTTCAGTGGTCGTCACAGATTTCTCTTTTCATCAGCTTTTCCTCAGAGGTAATTGCAGCTGTACACAAGCCATTCAGTCTCCAAAAGAGGACAAAATTTATTTTAATGTCCAGTTACCTCAGAGATGAAGTTATTGTTGTGGGAGAATAAGAGCTCCTTTTGCTCTGAAGAAAGAGTGCCTGACAAGATTAGGAAGCAAGACATCTTCCTGATTTTTATTTAGTTATTTACTTTTACTTGAGCGAGCCATTGTTCAGTTTTTTAAATATAAATTGATTTAAGCTTGAATTTATTTTATCACCGGAACCCAAATATTTTGTAAAGTTTCTTTCTAAATCCCTTCTATTGGTTTTAGTATCTTGTACCATAATGATTTTGCCATTCCAACAGTCACTGTACATGGGAGTGTTGCAGCCAATTGGTTTTGGTTTATGAGAATTTTTGATACTTGTGATTTACTTGAAATTTTGAATTCAATGAATCCTTACTATCAAATCAAAACCATATGTTTCTGCATATTAGGTGAATATTTTTTACATTCTAATCCACTGATTTACCTGTGGGAGATACTTGTAATTGTGGTTATACATCATCTGCAGGTGCCCATAGAGGAGTCATTTCTTGGGAATAAAATCACCTTATACTGATGCAGAGAATCCACACAGTGAGTTACTTACAGTAGCAATATTGCACCGTTGTTTACTGAACACGTATTCCAGGTTATTTTTTTTCCAGAAGAGATTTTTTTTCTTCAAGAGAGAACTTTCAGGGTTTATTTTTCTTAATATTATGAGACAAGCCATTCCATTAAAAGATCCAGTTTTATTTGGATTGGAATAATTATTTATACTAAGGCAGGTAAATAATGTGTACTTTTGCTTTCAGTTTCCCTTAGTATCAAACATTTGCCTTAACCGAATTTTCTTTGAGATTCTTGAGACAAATTCAGCCACAAATGAAGCAAGAATGTATTTTATGACTGTAGGAATGATAGACCTGCTTATCGCAGGTTTGAAATTTGGTTTTTTGCTACCTGCACATCTCTCATCAATTAATGCTACTGAAAAGGCATTGTGTAAGAAGTAAAGTGATTCGTATTTCTGGAATTTAAATACTTTAGAAACATGTTATAAACTTTGAAAACAAACAAAAAATCAAACCCCTGAAGTTAAGGATTCTTTCCCTATAATAAACAGAATTCTAGCACAAAGAATAGAAATCCTCTTAGATTAATTCTCAGCATCAGTAGGTTTTAAATGTTGAAACTGATATTGTTGCATTTGTATACCATACATATTCATAAATACCTGCTGATGAGTTGGAAACCTTCTTTCCATTTTCTCTTGCCTCGGGCATTGCTTAGAATGTAGTAGGAGCTGTTTGTTTATTTTTTAAATTTCATAGACAAGTATTAAAGATTGGATGAAAATGCCACGGAAACAAATAAATGATGAACACATGGAGATGGAGCTCAGAAGATTTGCAAATGTGATCATTTCCCTAATGAACGGTGTTTTGCTACTTGAAATAATCTCTCCTGTTCTGAGTACTCTGCATTATGTAGGAGCCTGTAGCTTGTTAAATTCCCTTCATTAGAGGACTTTTGAACTCAAAGGATTTAAAAAATTTGGGAAACAAGTATTACAGGATTGAACTCCCAAATCTCAAAGTACTTCTGTAAATATCCTTCTGAGTTTATTTTTTTTCTTCCATAACCAGCAAATTCTCCAGCTGGCTTCAATGTAAGATTTAGAAGTCAAATTCCAAGATGCAGTCACTACCATACTTACTTCTGTCTTTCTTTTTCTCAACTGTCTGCTATGTAAGAAACAAAGACCTGTCACATTTGGCATGGTGGACTTGGGAGATGTGCTTTTGGAGCAATTAAGCATCTGAAAATTGCTGAAGTTTAAAAAATTAAACCTTCTTGCAATTCAGAACCCAGCAATTATGAGCTCAATAGTCTTTATGTTTTGGATTTGCAGAATTTTGGATAACTTCATTCCTGACTTGTTTGTGCCTTATTTCTAAGGTAAAGTTTGTCAGGTGAATAACACATGGAGGACTTTTTCATTCTTCAGCTCCACAGAGGATCTGTGAGCTAAGCAGAAATATGTAGCTAAAGCAGTAGGAGAAGTAGCAGTAGAAAAAGATAGATGCAGACAATGGTGAATGTAAACTAACATTCTAAGAAGACTAATAGGAATTAGAGACAATTGGGATGCATGGCAATAATCTGGAGTCTGCCAGATATCTCTTCATACTCTCTTTTAAAAACTGAACTGTTAAATAAATCCCCAGTGTTTTGGGCATAGGAATGATCAGGAGGTGAAGGAACTGCTAAATGTAGAAGAAACAAGTGTAGAAGGTGGTAATTCTCATTCTTTCCTATCTTAAAAGTTTCTGCATGTATTGGGAACTTAAAGATACCGTTGGCCACCTCTTCAAATGTCTAGAAGTAGTTTATTTAGATGAAAATTTCTCTTTGATTTGGGGCTGAAGGATGAGGTCACCAAGTATTTATTTCATACAGTGTGGGGTAACATCGAAGTGGAATTGAAGAATGTCTTGGTAGTTGGGGCACTTTCTAAAGTTTGGTGAGACAATGGCTGAGATTTGCCTAGAGGAGAAAACTGAACAGGAGTCTATCATATGATTTTATTTGAACCTAACTCTTTGAGTCCCAAGTGTTTGAACAGAAACTGTCTATTGACTTTTACACAAACTTTCTATAGGTTTTGGTTTCCACAGGAAAACTTTCCCACAGTATATCTTGCTGTCTCCTAATCTTTCTAAATACAAGAAGTATATTTACTTACTCTGCTATGAGGTCCTGTGGGTAGGAAAGTGCTGTTCTACAGCTGAGAACGTAAATGTTCTGTGTTTCATTAAAGTTCACCTTCAGAACTTTTGTGAGAGCAAACCTCCTGAGTCCAGACCAGAGCTCTTAATATCGGATTAGCCTTTTTTGGAAACAAACACTCCATTTCTATTTACAAGTCTGCTGCACCAGTGCAATGAGTTAATCTCAAATCCTGTAGATAACCTCAATGTCTTACCAAGATGTAATGTTTAAGGAGCTTCTTATTTACAAATTGACAGACCAAAAATATTTTCCATAAGTGAGTTGGCAAATACTGTGACTAAATTATGAATTGGTCTGGAGAAATGATGTCCTCCCTGGTGAATTGTTTCCCAACAGAGTACTTTCGTCACAGTGCACATAACAGACAGAAGCAACTGTTCCTTATACTGAAGACTGGCCAGCTTTGCCTGTGTGCTCAAATGGTTTAAATTCTTTTTCAGCAAAACAGTAATTGTTCTGGTACACAGAGGTCTTTTGCAGATTAGTATTTAAGGTTTATAATACTTCAGAAACACAGATGACCTTAAAACAATGGAAATACTTCCATTTTTACAGCACCTTTCCTCTGGTGATCTCAAACACCTCTTCAGAGAGTAAGATTATATAGAAAAATTGCAGTATAGAAAGTAGAAGAATGACTTGGCTCTGTTTGGCTCCAATAATTTTGTTCTTTTTTTGGTTTCATTTGTTAATTACTTTTGGACTGATTTGGTTCCTTCAGTAACAGCTACTATTTCTAACACACCTACTGTAGTAGTTCTAAAAATAATTCTAAAAAGTGCTGTTAGCAGAAGGATTGTATGATCCCTGTGGAAGGTGTGACTCTCACTTTGTGATGCCACTTCTCCCTGCAGTTGTTTTACTGAACATCATTCTGAGGGAAGCTGTTTAAAGCAGGGAATTTTTCATCCAAGATTATTTTGTTCTTTAATAACTGTGCTTAGCAAAATGAAAATTATTCTAACTGTAGCAGATTGCCAAGTCCTGAAGTGATTTGACAGTGTGTCCTGGGTTTA
Organism: Pithys albifrons albifrons; assembly: GCF_047495875.1. NCBI lineage: Eukaryota > Metazoa > Chordata > Aves > Passeriformes > Thamnophilidae > Pithys > Pithys albifrons. Next base: position 22,092,834 of record NC_092465.1, on the reverse strand, counting down.
AGTAGGTGTAGTTTGTAGAGTAGGCCTTGGATTATCAGCTGACTCAAACTGGGTCAGGCAGCTGACACTGACTGCTACTGGCCATGGTATTCATACAATATTCTGATGTCATCTCAAGTATAAAAAGAATGGGGAGCAGGAGCTTCTCCCTCTCCTGATTGTGGCTGCAGTGGAGCCAGGATGCTGCTGCTGCAATGCTAGTTAGGCCCCAGCACTGCTGCTTGCTGCTATGTTAGCTATGGGGAAGTAAATGTTTATTCTTAGTTTTCTCTCTGCTTGGGTCTGTCCCTCAGGAGGCTGAGTTTTCTTGGGTGATTTTTTAACCAGAACAGTAAGATCTGTGTTTGGAGGGGTTCAGTTTTCTTTTGGGTGGGGAGGTGAAAGAATTATTCGTTATATCTGGCTTGTGTGGGTGTGTGTTATATTGTAGTTTTAATTTTCCCTTTTCTGTGTAAATATAAAAACCTTGCCATTTTAAATTTTGGGGGTTTTTTCCTTCCTTTTCCTGGTGGGGCGGGAGTCTCACTCTTGTGTTGGGTACTTGGCATTTTGCCTGCTCAGCCAAACAGACAGCGTTACCTAAAATTTGTTGAGAATAAGAATCTGGCAGTACAACAGCGGTTTTATGTATTTTTCAATGCCCTCTGTTTTTTGAAGAACACAACAGATTACCGATGGTGTTATTTCCTTGCCTGATGTTCTGCTGAATTTAGAAAGATACAAAACAAGTAATTCTACAAACCTTAGACTCTGTGTCCAGACCACATTATCTGCTAGATTTAACAGGAGAAGTTACATCAATCCTGAGGTCACAGCCAATTAGACAACACTGAGGGGAACTCAAGGGAAAATGTGCATCTTTGTTGTCCATTCTCTTGTCCCAGAACCATTTGCTAATTGTACAAAACATGGTGCTTCTCTGTACTCTTTTCTCTCTCCCCTTGAGGTTCACTGAAGTGTAGCTGTATGCAAAGATGATGGAAAGATTGTTTGCTGAAGCTGGTTTCGTAGTCTCGGAATGTAAAGACTTATCTTTCTTATTAAAAGTATCCTCACATACTGGAAATGAAATAACTTAGTAAGTCTTAGGAGTCAGTGTAACCAAATCCACTTAGATTTAGGAGCTAGAACAACTGTGTGCTGAGGTTTAGGCAGGATGGCCTGATGTTCATTCTATGCTTCTGAGAGGAGTAGGAAGAGTTTGGGCAATCAAAATGAATTAGTGAATTTTTTTCCACCAATTCTCCCTCCCCCCCACCCCCGTAAAAATAGCCCAAACAAACAAAAAGCAACCAACAAACCACTCAGCCTCCCTCAGCATACCCCCCCCCCAAAAAAAAAACAACAAAAAACAAACCCAAACAAACAACAAAAAACCAAACAAAAAACCCAACACATGAACATTTTCTGGGGGAAAATGATGCTTTGGGTAAACTTCCTGTTAGGAAAAGTAAATCAAGCCATATAATGTTAATCAGAAATAGCAGTTGCTTCTGATCGAGTCATTACTGTCGAGTGGCACAAGGTAGATGTCCTAGTGGCTCCACGGTTTATGCTGTTGGTGCCCTTGGGCCTATACTGGAAACTGAAGTTAGCAATTTTTATTTCTGACTCCTCCCCAGTGGAACCTGAGTCTCTGCTGGATTGTATATCCCATGACATACCATGCTGTCTTTCTGCAGTTCAGCCACTGCCAGCAGTAGCAGGATGCTGTGCACTCACACAGCAATGTGCAATCTGAAATACGGGCTACCTAGAGCATGTGAGCTGTGGATGATCAGAAGCTGGGACTGTGCAGAGGGATGTAGAGATTAATATTGGCTCAAAATTTGAAAGATTCTGTCCTTTTGGGTAACTATTTAAAAAACAAAAAGTTTTGTTCTGCAGAAAGTTTTCTAGTATAAATATTAAAAAGCTAGTATGAGAGTATTCTACCACCTGGAAATTTCATGTTGGATCAACTCAAATTTGGGATAGAAAAGGAAAGAAAATTAATTAAAAAATCCTTCATCATTCAGAGAAAGAGATTTGTATTCCCTGGGAGACCCTAGTTTCTCTTTAGCTCCTGCTAACATCCTTTCTTCTCTATTCTCTTGTCTCACCAGTGTACTCAAGAGCCTGATCTATGGGCTAGTTTAAGAAATTTCAACAGGAAACCAAGAAAAGTCTCACCTCATTTTGCTTGTGAACATTCACTCCTGCCTCAGCAACTTCAGTCAGTCACTAACATGACTTGTACTTTTGTCTGAACCCACGGAGCAAAGAGGGCAGAGGGGAGGTCGGTAAGTTGGATTTTATCTGTTTTCCCTGGAGATATTTTTGTTCTACAGTATGTGGCTAAGTTAATGTTTTTGGTCAAATTCAAGTTGTCTGAGGGAATAATAGGCTTATCCATATGCAACTGCAGGTCAGTCAGCTACAGTGTCATCTTTCCCATGCTGCTCAGCTAGTGATTTTGACCTTGGTGTGAATGGATCATTCACTCAAGTGATGAGAGTTAATTTAGTCCTCATAATAGCCCAGAGCTCAACCTTTTCAGAGCTGCGATTGTTTCAGTGATGCCAAATTATATGCAATCACTGAGTAATATGAACAGTGATCCACTGCTGTGTCTTTGGATGTAGGCCACCAAAATCACTCTTTTCATACTGATAGGAGACAGGCTACAAATCCCCTCCGTGTGGTACATTGCAGAGTGTAAGAGCCATGTTACTACATAAACAGTATTCTGAGAGAAAGTGAAGTTTGAGGGGGCTTTACTCCATTTTTTGTTCTGTGCATCTTTTCTCCTTTGAGCCAACACCTTGGATTTCATGAAAGTGAAATCTCCATTAAATTCTTTCTCTTGTGTTCACAAGCTTTTATATGCCTAACTGTAGAGGTTGGGCAGAGAGGCACAATTCATGACAAGCATACAAAAATTAGTTATTTTTATCTGTCTCTGCAAATTAACACGAGGTGTGAAGTAGGACTTTTTAGTCAAAGGAGACTGGGTGAAAAGAGCAGAAAACCAAGAGGGTTGTTCCTAACAAACCTGTGTTCTTGGCAGACAGATCACAGTATATTTACAGACTGAGGTCTTTCTCAGTGTAACTCGTGTAGCTCAGAGCCTGGAGATGGGATAGAGGTTGTTCTTCCTCCAGGGTGCTGAAGTGCAGTCATCTGGCCTGCCCAGGTTCCAGGTCTGTGTGTTTTGCCTGGAAGCCGGTTTAGCAAGACAGATCTTCAGAAGCAACACGACAGAATCTGTGATGTTATTCACACTTTGTAATGATTTTCATATAAGTCGCTTCCATAAGATAGTATTATATATTAGATAGAGAAGATAGTATTTATGTTAGGTAGAATATTCATGGATGTAGAAGGAACTATGCAATTTTTTTTTTCAGAAAAAAAATCATTGAAGTTACAACAACTTGTGAGTGTAAACTACTAAATCAGCACAATTGATTTGATGAATATTGAGACTGTGGGCTAAGGAGGTTGAAATCTCGTTCAGGAATGTAGGATGGATGGAAATCATCTGAAAGTCTGAAACCACAAGTAGATATGTAAACCTGTTATGCACAAAATGTATCAAAATAGTAATTTTAAACAAAAACATAAGTCTTATGGTGTAAGTAGAATCTATGAAACCTTAGTGGTTTACATATTAATTCAAAATCTAGTGATCTCTAGAAGACATTACACTACTTGCCATTGTATCAGTCTAATGAGGATGTGTGTGTTTAAAATGACATTTCTTTCATCAGTGCAAAGATTCCCATCATGGGAAAGGTGGGATTCTGCATGAGTCAGGTTTGTAAAATTAGGGCCTTAGTATCTTTGGCACTCTCAGAAAAATTTCTCTTGCAACTATTTAAAAAGTAATTTGTGCTTATTATTATTTAATAGCAGGTATAATTTAGAAAGACTGTTCTGGTGTCCCCTCCCTCCCACCCCCCAAAAAAATCCAAAATTGCTTTATTGTTTTTGTTCAGAAGCATCACTTATTTGTAAAAATATGTCCAGATGTCTGGGAATAAATCTAATTCACAGTGACTGATAGTGACTTCTAGGGCCATAAAGGCCGGCACTCCGGGCCACATCTTCAGTGTCACCATTTCTATCAGGATGGGGAATTACATGGCAGTCTGATGAAGGAGGCTGTTCTGGGATCTCCTTTTCACGTTCCTCTGACACAAAGGAGTCATCAGGATCAAGGCAATCAGCCCCCAAAGAGTTGTTGTTTCCCTCCCCTCCCCAGCCCCCGCATTTCCTGTGGTAAACACGAAGTGTATTGTGACTGTTTCAGAAGCAGAGTTTAAAAGGATACATGTGATCCCTTAAACATCTAGTAACTTCAGCACGTGTGCATTTTCAGACTAGCGTTCCAAATGCAGTATCAGACTAGTATTTATCTGTTCTGAAATTAAGTTCTGAGAATCAGCTGTAAAGTGTATTTTTGTTATTAAGGAATAAAATTAAAATAGTAAGAAAACAACACCATTATTAGTTTGTGAAAGTTATTTGCTTTGATTAAAAGCACCAATAAATGTGTCTTGGTTCTATAACTGCTCCATTTAGCACTTGACATATAATAGGTTTTTTTCCCCACAGTGTAATATCTCCATTGAAATATAATTATTTTGCAGATTGCTCAACTGAATGCCCTTATAAACATGCTGTTAGGGGAACTCACCCCTGGTGATCATCAGAACATCATGACAATGTGCACAATTGATGTACATGCGAGGGATGTTGTAGCCACGCTTATAGTGCAGAAGGTAATTTGTTGCACAGCAATTACACTAATGCATTTTTAAAAGCATAAAATAAAGAATAATTTCATTTGTTGAAAAGATATTCTGGTGACTTATGTATGGCAATGACAGAATATTTTGATTAAATCCATTTTTGTCCTTTTATATTTTTTGCTTTAGAGTTAGATAATTACATTTACCAGTTAAAGAATTACCATTTAAAAATATATAGATATTTTGTCCAAATATTTAAAGACTTTTGTTAAAAATGTATGCTCTAATGTGACAGCAGGATTCTCGTTAATTTGCCTCCAATTACCGATCTGTTCGCAATTAATATAAAACCTCACACTTATTGAAGATAGCTTGAAAGTTTAATATATACAAAATAGAAAACAGCAATTGTGTTATGTTTCTAGATAGCTTTTGGGGTTTATGCTATAAATAGGTTTTATTCCTCTGTCAGTTTCTGAGGTGGAGTCTGTACTGCTAACTCTTTCCATGCCTGACTTCAGCACTGCCAGGGCCTATTTATAGTCCTTTGCTCCATCTCCAGAGTGTGAGCACTCATACAGGAAGGAGGTGGTGAGAGACACCAGGCAATGTGTGCTTCTTTATGCATGGTTAGGCAGGTGAGAGATAGCTGTTGTATCTTCCATTCCTCCTGCCTGCAACCAGCTGACCTCCAAAAGGGACACAGAGTTTAAATGAGCAGCTTCATTCCAGAGTCAGACAGCCAAAGCTTTTCTGTTTATTCATGAGGAATAACAAGGGAGAAGAGGAAAACTGCCGGTACGAAATGTGTGTGTGTAGAGCATATCCAGTCATCTGCTCTCTATATCCTGTCATAACTTCTATGCATCTGTTGTATTTTAACATGTTTACTCACAGTAAAGTCAACCTTTTGGCAACACATTCCTGCCAAGAGCAAGGATTGCCCTGTTTTTCTGCATTTTCAAACACCTTCCCATCACCACAATGGTAAGGAGTTAATGATTTTGCTTTATTGTAAGTCTTTGCTGCAGACCAGACACACAGTATGGAAGTTTCTCAGAAATCTAGTCTTTAAATTACTAAATGACCTAAATATTTAGTTCAAGATAAAGTCCACAATGAACTCATGAAAGTAAAAATGGTTTTACTTGAAAGAATGAAATAGAAAAAAATCACAGTAAATTATCGTAGCGTGCCATGAGACCTTGTCCAGGTCAAAATGGTCTCTTAGCCTTGTTAACTGGTATTCTGTAAAACTGAGGAATAAAAAGCAAAACCAAAAGCAACACCACCAACAAAAAAAACCCTCAACAGTCTTACAGTTGCTGAACAAAATCCATTATACTGAGTGTAATCACTTTGTTGTGGTGTGATGCATAATAGCAGTTGCATCGAAAATTTGCAGCAATTTAAAATATTCTTTTCACTGAAATTGTTTATCCACATTGCCAAAGCCTTTAAGGAAGTACTGATGTTTTTCATATTGTCAGGAGCAGCTGTTTCTGCCTGCCGTGGCTGTCTAAGCGCTAACTAGGCAGATGGCACACAGTAGCTGAGGTGTGTCTGTTGTATACAGGACCAACTTTTCTGGCTTATAGGAAGCACAGCTGCCATGCTATTATGATGATGATGATCCTTATGTATTTCAGACATTGGAGGCCTTATATAGAGCTGCATGCTTTGAAGGGGTGATTAGGGTCTTTAGTACACTGAATAAGTACTTAAAAAATCAAACTGACAAGCTGTGTGGAAATATGGAATCCCTATTAATGAGAATTTTGGGTAGGGATTTGGGGGCGGGGGGGCTCTGTAAAAGCCAAGTAAAATTACTTGCCACAGATACAACTACTATGTTATATGTTATAGCATAGAAATATCTGTGTAAAGTACTTTAACAACTACTGGATACACGTATGTTTATGAATGAATAAGTATGTTTAACATCCTTAACTCTGGTCAGTTATTTAAAGAACATGCTGCAGAAAATATTGGACACTAAAAACTAGAGGAGGCCTCAGTTGGCAAAAACTTGATCCATAGAATACTTGAACTAGCAATGCTTCTTTTCCTGTCTCTCACTTGTACTAATTGATATTTTAATATCTACTTTTTTTTTTCCTAAATAACTCCTTCCTTAACAATCTTGTGTGCTGGAATACAGCATAGGAGAGCTGGAGGGCATAGTAAGGTGTGTCTGGGACTTAAGAAAGCAATGAAATGTTGACCAGATTCTGCATTTCCTGTTGATTTGAGGCATTAGTTCATTAGACCACTAATCAAAACCGTGTGCTCTGCTAACAGACCATTTCATCACCTGAGAGCTGGAACCTACTGTTCCCAATTAATTGGGACCTGGTCCATTGGCCTCCATAGGCGGTAGTAGAGATTGTCTGAGAATGGTTGTCCTTGTTATTGTTTGTGTCTTCACATAGCTCAGCTAAAAATATTTTAGCCAGAAACAGAGAATCACTGTATCTTCGTTGTATCTTGTTAGTGGAGTTTGTTTCATAAACTATCACAGTTCTTACAGAGTGCAAAAAGAAAAATATCTAAGACCCCACCAGGTTGATGTGCTTGATGTGCATGGGTGTCAGTGTTTCAGAAGCCCCACTGCTAGCCTTTATTTTCTAAAGAGAGAGGTAGAGGTATTGAGCAGACATGGAGAATGATTCATCCCTTGAGCCCCAAGTTAAGAGTTGAGACTGCTTGAAATACAGACTGGACAGTGTTACTGCGATAGTGCTTCTGTTGCACCACTACCATGTGTATACCAAAAATCTCCAGCTTCAAGGCTTACAGAAAGGTTTGTTCTCCATGACAGTAGAAATGATCAAATGAAATAATATTCTGCAGTACTTTCTCAATAGCTGCAGCCCTAAAAGCATGAACAAATATGGAATGAAATTAGAATTGCAGTTGTGAATGATGTTTGTTTCTTCAGCCTAATGAAATGCTATCACTCTCCAAATACAATTTTGTAATTTTGGAAATAGTTATAAGAACAGCAGCTTCCTTGCACATCATAAAAACAGCTGATCAGAAAAGACAGGGAATTTTGATCACTTAGATTTCATCAAATGGGAAGATGGAGATATGATCAATTATCTCTTAGTAAAGCTGTGGATTTAATATGTCGGAGAAGTGTACAAGAACAAAAAAAGGAGGATGACTCATGGAGTGGAAGGCAGAAAGACAGAGCATCTTGATCAGGAAAGGACAAAAGAAATAGTCTGATTCCTCAGAAGCCAACAGAGGCAGACCTGCAAGCAAAGTACAAGGTGAGCAGTTTACAGCAATAACAAGAAATACTGCAGGGTTAGAGGATCATGCAGAGATGGTCACAGAAGAAAGCAGAAGTACTGCAGTGCTAAGGGAAAAGGTTTTCAGAAAGTCACAGATATCAGAAAGCACATGGAAGACAATCACAAAGGTGAAGAAGATGAAGATCAAGGGCGGAGAAGAGGACTAATGAGCCTGGGAGATTTAGCGCAAGCAAGGAGAAGCACCGGTGCCTGCTAGCACAGGAGATGAAAGAAGAGAGATTGATAAATAGGAAAAGGGATTTCTTCTACCAGGTGAAAAATATCACTGAGTATGAAGTGAAGAAATCTGCTTTGTATGAGGCCAGAAAAATCTGGTGGGGCAAAATCAAAACAGAGAAATAAGTGAGAATTTTTCAAGAGCATTTACATATGGTAAGAAAAGAGAGGAAATTCCTTCTTTATTATGTTTGGAGGGAATGCTGGCATATGCTGTTCCTGGGTAAGATGGCTTTGTAATTGGAGAGCTGGGATAGCAGCACTATGGGTGAACTATGGAAACACCTAATGAAAGAAGATGCATGTTTGAGGGAATTTGCTCATGGAGATCACAATCAAAATTATACTGCTCTGTTTACCTTTGTTCAGTTTTACACACCTGACTCTCAGAAATAACAGCTTAGGGTAAGAAAACCCAAACAAACAACCAAATCAACTAAACCCTTGCAAACTTAACCAGAGTAATTTATTTTTTTTTTTTTAGGAAACCATGTATTGTTCTATGAAACATGCTCTGGACATGGCTGCTGTGCTTTCTTTGGATTCAAACTACCTGAGTGTCTCAGGCTTTTTGTGGGCAGTCTTAGTGTTTCCTACTGGTGCAGTTGAGACAGAAGATCAAAGGTGTCAGCCACTCACCCTTTTCTAGTGTTGCTTTCTTTCAGTGTAACTTCTAGTTATACTGCCTCCCCCCCTTGCATATTAAGCACAGTAACTTCTAGATTTCCCAAAGAATATATATTATACTATTTTGGCTAGAGTAGTATTTTAGCATTGATCAAAGTATTTTTCTGCAGAAATCTTTGAAATGTAGCCCGTACTTGTGCAGAGCCAATCTTACTAGAGTAATTCCAAAGAAAATGAACTTCCTATCAGTTATTTTACTGCTTCCTACTCAATGTACAATGTCAATTGTAATTATTATTCCAAATTTGCCATCTAAAATAACAAACCGTAGGAAAAAGTAGGCTGTGACAGAAAAAAATCTTTGTTTGGAGTCATGGGGGCTGACATATCTCAATAGCCTTTATCAATTTTGTCTGTGTTTCTCAAGATAAGCAAACAGAAAAACGAGGCAGAAGCACACACAGAATCTATGTGCTATGTATGTATGAGTATTTAGAATTTTATCTTTTCTCTTGATTCTATTTATTCAGTGTAACAAAAAATGTGAAGCCAATGACAGCAGCATTCAGGAAGCACGATTGGTATCCTTTGATAGCGAAGTCATAAAATCAGCAGTGCACTTTCCTCCATCAACCTGTCTCTTGAAATGAAAGAGTACTATTCCACAGTCATGAAAAAGATGTTCTCCGCTTCCAGGTTACACTGTGTTCTAAAATTTGGTCAAAGTTAAAGGTAAGATAACTATAACAGATAGTTTCTTTCTTCAAATGCTTTGTTTTAGGTTACAGAGTCACCTCGAGTTTAGTAAGTCAGTTGTAATGTTTTACCTTCTAGAGTCAGTAGATTGGCCCTTCAAATACTTGAGTATCTTGTTGAAGTCTATGGTCACTAGGAGGCAAGGAAGAAAATCTTTGTGCAGAATAATTCACAGGTGTGCATTATTCATGAGCTGGGCATTAGCTACCATTCCTTGACTTCTGTAAATCAAATGGAGAAGGAAGAACTTCCTACATCAATAAAAAATTCTAAAGTACAGCTAATGTGAGCTGGCCAGGCATCACTAGTATCAGAAACAGGAGCAGATGAATAACAAATTGCTACTTAAAACTCACACCCAGTTCATCTAAGGGGCAAGGAATGGCTATGGCTGAGGTCACTAATACTGAAAATTTTGTCTCAACAATAACAGACAAGGTTCAACAGCCAGTCAAGGCTGGTAGACGCAGAATGCTCCTGCTGGTGGTAAGTCACTGCCTTTGCAAGCAGTCACATTACAATTAGATTGAGAACAGACATGAAGTCGAGATCAAGGCAATTGCAAACACCTAAGAGACTTAATGTAGGTGACTATGACTGGTTCTTCCATAATATTAGGAATATATTTCCTTTTGATATAGTTGGTATGTTTTCAGTGAAGATTGTTTTTGGGGTTTTTTTCAATACTAGTGATTATAGATAATTGAGTCTAAATATTAAATGGACTTTCAGTGCTCAGAACTTTCATGTATCAATTATGAAGACCTCCACACCTCACAGACAGAAGCATAAAATCACACACAACTGAGGTTAGAAGAGATTTTGGAAGATTATCTAGTTAAAACCCCCTGTTCAAAGTGAATCAATTAGAGCAGACTGCTCAGGACTATGTCCAGTTGAGCTGCGAGTATCTCAAGGATGGGAACACTACAACCTTTCTGGCCAGCTTCTTCTACTGTTTGACTTCTCTGAAAGTAAATAAGGGCGGTTTTTATGTTTAAGTGAACTTTTCTTTATTTCAGTTTGTGCCCATTACCTGTTAACCTGTCACTGGGCACCAATGAGAAGAGCCTGACTCCATCTTCATTACTCTCTACTGTTGGTACAGAAAAATCAAAGGTGAGCAATTCAGATTTGTATAGACCCTGTGAGACTGAAAACAGCTAAGAATAATCAAGGCCACAGCTGCTGGTGTCCAGTGAAAGAGAAATCACTCCCTAGGAGTTCTTAGCAACTCCCCAGAAGTTTCTCATGAGAACTCCTCAGGTTTCCCACATAACACCAGAGATGTTCCTGAAAAGAGTCAGGATGAGTTCACCAAAACACTGGACTTGTGAGATATGGACTATAACCAATTAGGATTTGCAATTAGATGGTGTGAGGTTCAATTTAGCCAATTGAACATAGCCTTAACCCTATATAAACCATGTGCAGTGTGTAATAAATGGCATTCACTTGATCACACTGGTCTGATGCGTGGTGTCCTTTTTCCTCTGCATTATTTATTGTTTACTTTACTCTACCATTAGGGATTTATATGCATTGAGAAGACCTAACCTGAGATTTCTCTTCTCAAGACTGAACGGTCACAGCTCTCTCATCCTCTTCTTTCATGTCAGATACTCCAACCCCTTAATCCTCCATATGGTCCTTTGCTGAATTTGCTCCATCCAATAAATTCATGGCTTTCTTGTACTGGGGAGCCCAACCTAAGCTCACTTCATTTAGTAGTGTCTTATGCCTCTCTATACTCCTAGTGCTATAAGCATTAGCATTTAAATATTTACTCAAATTTTTATGTCTGACTGTGTTTTCTACTTAAACTAGCCCTACATTTTTATTTAATGGGTGCGAGACCTCGTATTTTACAACCTACAGCAGTTAATCTCCTCTGCTCGGAAAAATACATAATAGTCCATCAAGAGGGTTGTTTAATTTTGTTCAAAAAATGCAAGGTAAATCATCACCTACCTAAGGAGTTCTAATGTTGTCATGACTTACATAAAGCCAGGTAAAATAAGGAACTCAATTATTGCATTCTTTTAAATTCAGAAGTAATACACCTCCCTTCTTACAGTAGCACAACATACATAATCTCATCAGCAACAGTGGTTATATAAATTAAAAGTATACAATTAATCAGACTATTCCCAAATTAATTATGTAAAGAAACATTTGTAGGCAAGGGAAGATTGTATATAACACTACACTTCTCTTTCTCCTAATGATGGACTTCATGTAATTCAGTTGTGATTTTAATTTCAAAACATGTAAAGTGGTCTCTCTAGGACAGGGTTACTGATTAATTTTACCTGTATTTTTTGGTATTTGGTGATTATTTTTGTTTATGCAAGACATTACTCTTATGTCCTTCAGTTTCTCCTATTGTGTGTATCATGGAGCTCTCCTGTAATCCATTCCACTTGTCTAGCATATTTCAATGTGTTACACGTAATAGCCATTAAGGGTCTTTTCCAAGACGAATGCTTCTATGATCCTGTGCTTGTGTGGATCTCTGAGGGTTAGCCTTCTCATGAAGGCAGCCTACTTTCAAATCTCTCTAGAACAGTGTGTTTCTGAAGCAAGTAAGTCACTTAAAAGACACAATGGAGCACTCTTTAGAAAGGTACACTTCTCACTCAACACCTCACAGTGAATGAATATGTATCCCTTTGTCTATCATCAATCAGAAAAAATGTGATGTGCCATTGGAGCTTTTCTGCTGACAGGGTTATCCTTCTAACATATGTAGCAACAAAAATACCTATAGTACTTCCCGAAATCTTTGTGAATCAAATGAACTATGTTTAGAACACTCCACAGAAAAGTCTATCTTGGTGTTCTGCACCCTCATCACTGCAGCTGTCTCTTTTTCCCTTTTGCTGTTGCTAGTTTGAAGTATCTGTAAAGCTTTATGCTAAACTGGAGTATAGGAATGCTTTTATGCACTCAGTTGCATCTCTTTAGATTTGCTTTCTGTTGTGGCACTTTAAGTTAAGACACTGCAGGATGGGGTTCAGCCAAAGAATAAATTAGGATTAAAGTGATTTTTCAGGCTTACATTTGTGTTGTCCTATGGCACAATACCTTTTTTCTAATTTTTTAAAAATGAGATTACTGAATTGAAAATGGCAGATTTTCAGAGTAGCAAATCCAGAAAAAAAAAAGAAAAGAAAATAGAGGTCTTCCAGAAAATATTAAATCTATTTTTGGTGGGTATAAAAATACTCTTCTTTCTATGTCCCCCTCCCCTTTTTTCCCCCTAGATTATAGCACTAGGACTTAAAGTAGCTACCACTAATAAGAAACAGGCAAAGGCTGGAGCTGCAGGTCAAGAAACTGACATGAGGACAAATTGGTAGAAATATCTGAGACAATTAAAACTAGAAAGTATAATGGCACATTTAATTTCAAAACGGTTTACAGAAGACTGTGCTGGAGCTAAGAGTATTACCAATTTGAGCTATATGATACTGTGTGGTAGAGACAAAATTTTTCTTTAACTTAAAAATAATCTGGAAAATTTCTTCCCCCTTTAGTATGTGAAACATTTAGGTAAAAGATGGCATAAGTTACCAAAGCATTACTGTTTTTAGAGGATTTTTTGTGACTATTCCAGGAGAGAATTACCACAAACTTTCCTGTGTGTATATGTTAATTTCTCATTTTGTCAAGCCATCATTCTAGAAAAGCACATAGGCCTTCTTTTTGTGAAAATTTGCTGAGTATAAAACCACTTTTTTGTGCTTATCAAATTCCAAAATATTTATGGTCTTTTAATCTCAGACAAGAAAACATGTATCAATCTGTGAACTACTAGTGGGATTTTCTTAATCTTGTCTTGTTTATTGCTAGTATTAACAATTTGTTTCCTGTGCATTTTTAAGTCTGAAAATATCCAAGTTCAGAGATTACTGTAAAACATTGTTATTACTCATACTAATTGACCTCAATAGACAACTGATGCTTTTGAGTGAACTATGGATTAGTCACAACTTCTCATAATCAACAATATAGTGAGAGGATGGTAGCAGTACAGCTCTATCTCACATGTTGATGTTTTCTTTACCCCCTGCAGAGCTTATACAATGGTGATTTCAGACTTGTGTGTGAAATCGTGTTGTCATCAGAAGAGCTGCAAATTCAAGGAGACTTGTGAGAAAGTTAACCTGTCTCTTCACATTGTATTGTATCTAAATGGGTGCTGGAGGAAAAAATTAAACTTTTTGGTAATACTCCTGCTAGACAAGCATACTAAAGAATTTGGGGGGCAGGGCAGTATTCATTAGAAATGGGCTAGAGAGGATTTCCAGCATATTCAGTAGAAAGAATGTAAGAAATACTCTTGGCATTGTACTCAAATGCCAGCAGCAGTAAGAGAGAAAGCAGGCAAGTCATTAGTGTACACTCCTGTATAAGCTCAGGTCTTGATTATCTCTTTCCAGTATCTTCAGAGAGTAGAGGAAAGAAGGCTGCTAAAAGACCTGTCCTTTCTGAGAAGGCTGGGGTGCATAATTATATAGGTTTACCTGGCCTTTTCCAAAGGGACAAATGGCACCACTTCCCCAGTCCTTCTTCTTTCTAGTCTTTTTCTTCCCGTTCCCCTTAGCTCTCTATTTTTCTAAGTGCAATGCTTTTAAAGTCCTTCCTGGTGCAGAGATTCAAGCATGTCTGCTTCTGTGAGGGGACTGGTCCCCCTTTTTTTCCCAACACTGATAAATTCCTGCAGTAGCTGATGACAGTGAGAGGATTTTTCTGCACAAAAATTCTTCTGGTCTCAGTGACATTCGATGTTCAATCCTACCTAGTTGGTTCAAGCATTGTGTCATGTTTTCAGTCTGAGTGCTCAGGCCCAGATTCAGAACAGGTATAATGTACTTGCATTTACATTAAGTAATTACATTAAGTAATGCAGTAAGATGCATTTTCTTAATAAATAAAGCTGTCCTGCTCTCTCTAAGTTTGATTTTGACATGAAGCTTTTGGCTTTATGAGTGCCTGAGTGCAAGTTTCCTATGAATGTGGCATTTCCTGATGCTCAGATGAGAACATCATGTCAGACATGTTTAATCATAACAGTGTTTATTCCTTTTACTCAGAATATACCCCCTTCATGACAAATGTATGTAAATGCTGAGGTAAAAATAGCATTTGACAAGATAGTTGGGTATGTTTCATTTTATTAACACATTAGACAACTTATTCTGCTCAAAGTAATGTGTGAATAGTAGATACATATAAGATTAGCATAATTTTTTCAGTCAACATTTGTTCTGTGAGGTTTTTGATTACATTATTTTAATTAAGCAATAAGTCATGACAAGCACAGGATTTTATGGTGAGTATAGTGCTCCTAACAAGGTATTATAAACCATGTGGGTGAAAGCCGAGTGATTGTAACAATTCAAAATGTGCATTAATAATTCCACTAGATTGACTAGAGTTCCCTTTGGTTTCTTTAATGAAGTTTATATTACTGAGTAAGGGAAGCATTTACTGGTCATAGTCATCAGGGTTAAGACTGCTCTCAAGCTCCTTTTGTGTTCTAAAGCCTTCTGTGCTGTCTCTGGGATTAGTTTGCTCATGAAAACTCAGTGTAACTTTTTAATAGATTCAGGGTGCTCCACAATGTCTATCATGGAATCCAGATGTACTTTCTGGAATCACATGATGTAGTAGATATCCTAGGTCAGAAATAATGAAGATAAATGAGGTCATGGACCTAAAGAAAGTGCATATTTTCTAAATAATGCCTGCCAGTTAGAGATTGGGAAAGTGTTCCATTTCTTTGTACCTGTCCACTGGAAAACAAAGAAGAATCCTAAATGAAATGCTTTGTATGTAGCTTACCTGGTCTTTGATTACATCAGACTTGGGATCTAAAGTAATGAAATACTGGAGATAACAAATCTCTGTGTATTTCTGATAGTCATTACGTATTTCTTTTGCAGTTTCATTTAAAAATGCAAAGTAATGTGAATTTCTATGATCCGGATCTCAAACTAATTCAATGTCTTTGTTGTGATTATGTTCCTGAAATAGTGTTGTAGTTTGGGATTATTATGTAAATTCTCTCCCCTGCCACTTAACTGCCCAGGCCAGCGGTTAACAAAATAAGTAGTTAACTGTTGATCGCTGGGGTGGGGGCAGGTTTGTCTCTTTTGGTTTTTTTTTGGATATTCTCCGGAGTCTTGGCTCGGCGGAACGGGGGAGTGGGGGCTCGAAGGAGGCAGGCTGCCCTGCTGGTTACTGCTGGGGTTTTTTCCTGGCTGTCTTGCCGCTGCCCACCTCGGACTACTTTTCGTGCCGTGCTGTTGCTGCTACCTGCCTTGGATTTGCTGCTGGTTGCTCGTACCTTTCTGCTTCTTGGACGGGGAACACAGGGGGAAGAGACTGAGTCCATCTGAAAGCCCACTGCTCGTCTGTTTCGCTGGAGAGGGACTGAAACTCACTCTGCAGCCAGCGGGCTGTGACAAGGACACTTAAGTATAACCTTTTCTCCCGGAGAAAAAAAACCTGCTGGGTTTTGTTGTTGGTTTGTTTTTTTTCCCTCTCTTGTGGTGTTGGGGAAGTGGGTTGCACTAGTCTGTTTACATATATATATATATATAGCAGTTATCCTTCTTGTATTAAAATTCCTTTTCTTAAATTTGATAAAGAGTGGTGTGATTATCGTGGAGGAGGCCCCTCCCCTGCTTGTGGGTAAAACATTTTTGTTTTTTCCCCTCAAACCGAGGCAAATAGAAGGACTGAAGCAAACCTGGAGCTTATAGAGCTGTGTTGGGTTTTGATATTACTTTGTGATACTGAAACAGGAAAGAGCAGATGATAATTTCTGGACCTGTGAGCATGTCAATGTCATAGCTCTGCTAAATTCTCACAATTTCATTTTTGTTGTTAATTTTGTGGTTTACTAGTCCTACCTATTTTGAATACTTTTAATAACCATTTAGTGTTTTACTTGAGTGCCAGTGAAAGCTAATCCAAGTAGTTTATGGTTATTCGGCATTAAAGTGGCAACAAATGACCACTGTGCGTAGTCCCTGTGAAGTAAGTGATAGCTGATGTCCTCTGCTGCCTTCAAACGCAGTCCTCTGGTAGACACATGATTCTATGATACAAGAATACCATCTTTCCTTGTTCTAGCAGGCTGCTCTGAATAACTAGTTGAAATACATCTTGAGAAAGTTCTGAGGTACCTATTGCTCTTTTTCCATGTAACAACTCCCCTTTTTAATGTGTATATGTTATTAATTTAAAGTTCATGTTTGTTTTTTTTTAAATCAGGTCTGTTCAGAGAATAACCAAAGTGATGAATTATATTGTTGCATTGCCCAACTGATTTGCTTATATTGGATATAAACTGTTTTAGGAGAATTTTCCAGATGTTCTGGAAGAATAGGTTGGACCCTAGAACTTGATTTGAGGAAGAACTAAGCTTGAAATTCCTTACAGAATCTTCATAGGACTAAAATATTAGAGATGGCTTGGTTGGTTTTGTGGTTGTTTTTTTCTGAGGTCGTGACATCCCACATCTTTGAATTTTATCATGTCACCAGATGTGACATGCTATGTTTGACAAAAGAGTGGACTAAACCAGAATCTCAGTGCCAAGTCCTCTGAGTGATTGAAATATGTCTGAATGTAGGCGCAATGGAAAGGAGAAAAGTGTTTGTTCTCAGAATCCCAATGTGTGTGCTTTAAGTGATAAAAACTCTCCAGAACTACTGATTTAATCAGTCTTATGCCATTCATTGATATCTAAATCCTAAGAGTCCTGTTTGCAGAAAACTAATCTTTGAACCCTGTTTGTTTCTTGTATTAACCTTAGTAATGAATATGAAGGCGATTCACTGTTTCCGCATACCTAAAGGTAATACAAGTGTGATGAAATAGGGTTAAAAAGTGTCGTGAGATTTGGTAAGCATTCATGCATTTTATCTGACTTGGGGCTTTGAATCCATGGAAACATTGGCTTTTACACATCATTTTCCCATTCACAAAATTAAGTAATTACATCCTGGGAGAAATGCACTGGCATTGAATATACAGTATCCAGACTATGTCACTACAGGTAGCAGATTGAGTTTAACTAGCCATATGGATTGTAATTGTCTAAGTATGATTAATTCATAATGTTTGTTAATTTTATGCCTTATATTATGGTTTGTTACTATAATGTCAGTCTTTCCTCTCTTTTTTGTTTCTTTTTAATCTAGGTTTTGATGAGAGCCCTCAAGGGATTTTAATCTTATTATGATACTCACTAATGATGTCCTTATATTCCTGAGTCTCATCAATAGCTTGTTCCCCTTGCTGGAAGTTTCATGGAAACGGATTCTGAAGTTAGAACAGATGGTGCATCAGTCCATTGCAGAATTCTGTTTTCAGACAGAGGAAAACTTTATATTGAAGATGGAAATAATGGTTTTCTGCTTAGCTTATTGTAAATTCTAAATGGGGTGATTGAAGACTATAATAATCACTGTTGTTTGATGCCTATGGGTTTCAACATCTGGCTAATGCCTTTACTAGCTATAACAGTCAGAAAAGACACTGCAGGTTTTTCTGCTTATTTCTCTTAAATAGATTATAGCATGTGTGTATATGTTTGTACAGACTCCCACAAATAAGTTGCAAAATACTGAAATGGAATATTACATAATAATGCTTTGATGCCAACACCAGGCTTTCTGTTTTTATTACCTGAATTTTATTTCAACTTTAACAATTGTAATTATTTTAAATCACCTCTTTATCTACTCTTTCCTACAGATTCAAGCCGTTAACCCAAAGTAAATTAGCAAATATGGCTTCTCATGTAGGGTCCAGGAGGAAAGCACCAGGGAGACTGCCAAAGATGGGTTCTGTAAAGAGGCTGAAGACTGCTCTCTTCAAAGTGATGGACCTCATTGCACTGACTCTTGTCATACATGGCTTTTCAGCAGGTGACTCACTAAATCACCAAAGTAACTAGTCTGTTCGGTCATTACACTATAATTGACTTAGTGGAATATTGTTAACAGGAGTCATGGTTGAAAAATAATGTTTTCACAGAGAAGTTAAAAAATGATTGCTTATGTTTTTGCTTGGTTTTACTGCAATCTAGATAATGAAAACAGTTTAGGAAGTTTCATTTTAGAAGTGTAGATGATATTCTCTTAACTTACTCATCAGCTTGGCCTGGTATTCTTGAAACAAATTGACAGAATCTCTTAGCAGCATTGTACTTTTGTTGTTTTGTTGGAGGTTTTTTTTAACAGTGTATGTGTGTATGGCCAGACTTCGCAAACGATGATTTGGGCAGGGCTCTCCGCACGTGGGTGTGCCCTTCCAGCCTGCGCTGTGGATGTTTTAGGTGAGGCACAGCATGTGCAGAACTGGCCCCACCTTTTAAGTCCCCAGGTCCATCTGCCACGGCTGAGCGAGCTTGGACAGTGACAGGGAAGTCCTCGGGACTGTCACAGCACCTGGTACTAACCGGGCCTGACCCTGCTGAGCATCCAAGATCTGACGGAATGGGATGGCAGGGAGGCATTGAACTGCCACGGGACGGTCCCCACTGAGACTCCAACGCAGGTCCTTGGGATTCAGAGTCCATAGTGCTCTCCTTTACACCACAGGACCACCCCTAACAGTGTAGCTACATTTAAAAATACCATGTGAACTCTGAACCTTAGGCACATGCTGGAATGCTTTGATTGGAATGGAATATTAATCACAGGCTAATTCTACTGAATTTGGACTGAAACACCTAAAAAACACCCCAGAAATTGCTGTGATGTGCAGAAAAAGACAGACAAACATAGAAAGCATTTCAAATAACTATATGGGTAGTTAAAATTATTTACCTATATTTCTTCATTCTTTTCAAATTGGGAGTGTATTTGTAACTAATGCTGCCTAAGGTCAGCCACAAGAAGGTATAAGGGTATATTCAAGTGATTTATTTATATGATCAGATGGAGTAGGAGGATGCTGACAGTAGCTTGGTGGTCAAAGGACAATGCTGTTGACAAAATAAAAAATCAGTGATCTCAGACAGGCCTGTGATTCCTATTAGCTGCTTTTTTTTCATGTTATAAGTTGCAAGGCATTTTACTCTTCACATCAATTAATGGATTAAATTTTTGTATAATCAAGTTTTATATTGGACTGACACTTTTCTTTCTCATAGATGTAGTGAAATTCATAGCAACACCTGCAAAATAAGGTTTGATGCACTGATTTCCTTTGGAGGGAAACAGTGATAGTGGCATCAAATACCAATTCATCAATAAAATAAAAACACTCTACCAATTCCAGCATGTTAAGGTCCCTAAGCAGACTTTCACATGAGATGTATGTAATGCTGTAGTGATCACCAAGGCACATGAAATATGGTGACTACAGTGACTGAGATAATTAACAGAGTTGCTAATGTTTCAAATTACTTTGTATTAGTTTCAGAGAATCCAAATTGGACCTGGCTACCTGAGCTTCTCAATGGGATGAAAAGTGATCAAAGAAGAAGAGTGTCAAAAGTACTGGAGCGATGGCCAGTGCTACAAATCTAAATGACACAGGAGCCAGCACTGTTGTGAGGAGCTAGACCAGCTGATCATACATTTGCTACACAATTCTCAAAAGTGGGTTGAAATCCAGAATGAGACATATTAGACACATCCTAGTGTCTGACAATCTGGTAGCAGAGCAGATGGCGAAAGAAAAAAATATCATTTGCAGCGTGGTAGGGACCTTAGTAGTACTCTTTGACCTGTTGATTGTTTCCCCCACCTATTTATTTACTTTTTTTTAGCACTGCTTCATGACTCTAACATCTGGAAGGCTTATTGGGCCTGCCCCTCACCAGGCATGTAGCCCACCCTTCTATCTGCAATCCTGACTTGCTTATTCATACTTCCAGTTATGGAAACTCTAAGCTCTTTTTTGTTTTGCAGGTACTTCCTGGAGAGAAAAAAAAAAAGAGATGCATTTAATGATTATTTCTGTGGATTTTCATTTGGCCTAGTATGAGAGAGCTCAAAGAATCAATTGAGGTCTGAGCAAAGTTGATCTCTACAGTTCTGCTAAGCCAGATCTTGCAGTGCCATTGCAGAGACTCTCTGGTGTGGTTTTCTCTGCTGAGTTCTATTAACATGCGTGGCTGTACTTTATTTTAAGATCATAGCATTTTATTGAAATTGTAGTAGGGATGTCTGCCTTATGTCAGGAAGAGATAAGCATTAGGGTACTTAAGTTCTGCCTTTCTTTCTGTGTGTTTAAAACACATCTAGATTCCTGTTTAGCTCATCTCTTGGATAAATACCAAGTGATATTTATAAAAGGAGCACTGCTGCAAGAGCAGGGTTGGGCAGTAACTGCTTCCAGGGGACTGTGTACACTTCCTGATAATGTAAGTTAGAAACATCTGAATATGTTGTATCAATGCTAGCCCAACCTTGTTTAGAGAAGTAAAGCAATCATTTGAGAATTTCCACTTCTATATGTCAGCTCTTTCTAAAGTAGCTTAGTTTAAATTTCACAAGAAGAAAATCCTTCTTTGTACATATTCTTTCTTCTTCCCTTAAATAAATATTCCAGAATACTTAGTGGGGGTGGGGAACTCTTAATCTGGATTCTTTTTACAATTTTTAGCGCAATAGGGATATTTGTAAAATATATCTGTCTGTGTCAGGTTATCAGTTATCTTTAATTTTAATGTCTTGAGACTCTTAGTTCTCACAACTGAAAGCACTGCTGACTGTGACACTTTGTGGTTGGAAATGCTGGAATGGTCAGGTAAAATAAACTGTATTTTCAAATACACTCCAAAACCACTTGCTTTGCTTGGTTGGGCTTTTTAAGGGGAATACTTTGGTAAAACAATATGTGTCACAAGTTCAATACTTCAAGAGCATCAGCAGCATAACCTCAGAGTAGAACAACAGATTCTATGAATCACAGTGTGAACTCTAGGTAAGTTGAATAAAATTGGTGTATTATGCAAATGCCTTTGAGTTACTGGGTTTTGTTTCATGGTGGTTTTGGTTTTGGGGTTTTTGTGTTTTGTTTTTTTCTTAATTAGGTAAATAAGGTGTAATGCTACAATATATTTTAATGTCTTATTTTATCACTCATTTTTAGGGGAAATATTTTCCTTCTTTTGGTCTATGCATTTTCTCTGCATTTCATATATGCACCTGTCCATACTTTGTTGAATTTATGCTTCTGTTTATTTTTCCTATTTTGTTTATTAAGGCAAACCTTTTTAAACAAATACCAGCAACAGAGGTATTATGTTAGAATATATTTCGGGTGTTGCAAGTTCAATGCCAACCTTCTAAATTTAATTTTTTAATGCTTCTTTTTTTACTTATATACTCTGCACATGGAGAGATCCCAAATCATGAACTTATTTCCAGTTTAAAGCCAGATAAAGAGAAAATTTAGCTGTGCTCTGGCATTGTTCTTGTCATTAGAGACTAAAGCTGCAGCATAAAAGCTGCACCAACAAAGTTAATGCCATTGTGAAGCAATGTTAACCTTAAGACTGTGAATACACGTGAACATCTGGGGTTTCTTCATGTCTCAGTGGTGGAGCTGGAAGTCTCTAAGATATCTTCAAGTAAAATAGGATAAATGAATGACTAACACATTACATGCCTATGGCTACAGGGAATCAACTTTCAAACTTCAGCTGAAAGGTCTGTTTTCAACAAGTGTAAAATAACCCAAGTCCACCACAGTCCATGATAGCCTGAAATAGATTGTGCTTGGTGGAGATGCTGACCATGTTCAACTGAATTGGTGAACTGCCATGGTCATTAGTGAGGTCAATGAATTCTGTGCAGTGCACACTTTGTATCAGCTTCACAAACACTTTTAATAATATTGGTGTAATCAAAATAAGTGTAATCATTATCAGACTGTAATACCCAAATAACTGCATATACAAAAACTGGTACATATCATTCTCTAGAAGCCATTGTCCAATACATAGAGCAATCAAATTCATAGCTCAAAAACCTTCACTTGTATGGTGGATCTCAAAATGGGAATTCTTCTCTCTCTACATGTATGTTTGGTGTTTTCTGTGAGGTGCCTGTCATTTTAACAAAAGTGACATGCAGAGTAAAGTGGAAAGGTCCTGTTTCAACCTGGGAAGAGGGTGGGGCAGACAGATGAATTGTTCCGTATTTTCTATGAAATCTTAATTGATTAGACGATCACCTTTATTCACCATAGAAAGACTGTCTTTCTTTATGATGGATACAACAGCAGGAGAGCAAACTGTTGGAATTGATATACTTTGTTGCTTATCTGAAAGGAGATTTTTTTGCCCTAATTTTGCACAATAGTAGAAACTTCCTTTAAATCCCATTTTCCTAACCAGGCCTAGAATAGCTCTTGTTGTTAGATTCTAAGGACTCTATTGTGGCTTTTAAGCCCGAGCCCGCAGTAGGGGTTGTGGAAGGATACACCGCCCCCAAGAAACTCCTAGAGGGTTTGTACTTGAGGACAAATCTGATGATAGAATTTAAAAATGGATCAGACCATTGTAGATCATCCAGTCCTCCTATCTGCCAGCACAGGCTTTTCCCTCCCAGATATTCTTAATGCATTGTTCGATGTTAAAGTCTCAACTCTGGGAGTTTCCAAAGCTTTGCTTGGAAAATTTTTGCCTCCTTTTTCCCCTCAGAAGTAGGAGGACGCAGCAGCAGCCATGACCATGTCTTTTAATATATATCTGTGTGTACTTTGGACTGGCTTCTGCCTGCTGGCTGGTGTGAATAGGGGGCAGATGGATACGACATTTCCCTTTACAGTCTCCAGATGACTTAAATATACCACGTGATGCCTGTGCCCTAGGAGGAGATTTGGAACTGCCTTAAACCATCACCTGTCCTTTAATGAACGCCTCAGGTTTTGTAAAGTGTGATCTAAAGTGTAATTTCTCAGTTCTGTAATGCAGTGCAGTTAATTTGTGGCTCAGTCAGAAAATTTTGTCCTAATTTTCTGGGTGTTGATTACTCTCCCAAGCAGTGAAATTGGCTTGAATATTCCAGTGCATTTTGTTTATTGTTAAAGGCTGATAAAACTCTCATGTATTATTTCTTTTTTGGAGAATAATAGTGCATTCTTCAATCTTAGTAACTATTGATGTATCCGTTTTCCAGAAGTATTTTGAAAGATTTCAATTATCAGATATTTTGCAACACTTTTGTAAGTGCTATTGGAAAGGTTTTCAGAAGTAATATTCACCCGTAGTGTGGATGAAACCCCGATCCTGAAACAGTTATCTAGTGTTTTAACACTGTTGCACATAAGCAGTACTGTCAGATTTATAAATATCAACTCAGAGCTTGATTAATCCATGGGATAAACATATTAACACTGAAGTATGTTGGCATTTGCACTTCAGGCAGTGCCTATGAGATCTCCAGTGTCTTTGGATTATGTTATTGGTAGTGTAAATGGGACTGTGTTCTGTAGGGAGAGTGTGGGGAGTCAGTGATGTGCAAAATATGCCAGTAGTGACTGTAACAGGCATAGAAAAAACATGAGGATTAAATTTCCATTGGTGTATTTGCCAGTGTTCTTTGAGAATCAGTATATGAAACAATATGAAGTCTTTAACCCAAGTAGTTGGAGGTTAATGTTGAGAAAATACAGTTTAAGGGTGGTGGGGGGGGGGGTTTCCAGTTTCAAAGGAATGGTTTTAGACCCTACTTGTCTGCATGTTCATAAGTGGGGAAAAAAATTCTCTAACATGGGATTAGCAAAGACAAACTTTAGGGGCAAAGAGAATAAGTAGAAGATGTAAAAGGGGTAGAAGCAGGGGAAAATCCAGTTAAAATGGAAAGTGGACCATTACCTTGATCCCATGATATGCAGTACACCTGAGAAATCATCAAGATGTTTTCATTTAATGTATATTTTGCAAGATATGCAGGACATAATTGTTCATTTGATAAACCACTGTAGTGCTTTGTAGGAAAAAACCTGGTTTTTCTTGGACACTCTTATGGGCCTTGTTCAAACAAATGTTGCAGCTGCTTAGAAACATGCATGTGGCCATGACAATGAGTTCTTGCTCCTTTTGGTGAAGTTTTGTCCACACCAAGTAATGAAGGTATTTCAGTAAGACTTCCAGGGATTGAAATAAGCCGTTTTTGAGTGGCATCTCTATCTACAGTATCCAGAAGTGACACTGTGTGAATACACTTGACTCCAGCTGGACCTCAAAAATAAAATTACCAGATTAATCAAAGCATCAGGCTAGCTTGCTGCAAAAGAAATGTTTAATTTTAGATGCATAAGTATTATGCATTTTAAAGTTATGGACAGACTTAAGGTAGGAAGGTCAGATCTCAATATCTAAAGTTCCTTGTCAGTTTAATTAGCTGTTATCTGGCTTTCTAATAGTTTCAGGGTCTGATTTCACATATTCCAGGTTGATTCTGTGGTGTCTGGGAAGAACCACAGAAGATTACCTCTACCAAATGTCAAGTGAATTTTAGAGCTGTTCCCAACAGGCATTTTCCATCCTCATCATTATCCTCCTTCATTTTGTGTCACTCTCATTTTTCAGGCAGAAAAAGTATGTAGAACACTGCATAATTCCTGAACACAATTTCTCTCCAAAACCTCTTTCAGGCTGCGTGCCTTTCCACTTCTTATTAAATAGGAAAGACTTAATGGTTGTCATGGTCTTAGGGTGAAAGACACAGGTGCATTTCCATTTCTGTGTAATGGCAGCACAGGCAGGTGATTCTTTACCTGTATATTCTGCAGTTTACTGATCATTTGTTTAGTCTTTGCAAAATATTTTGAAAACTGTATGTACCTACATTTCCTAGCAGTTCCTTTGCTACATTTTGCACACTTCTACTCACCCCTGCAGTGACCTCATGGGCTTTCTGCCATCTGTCATTGTTCCTTTATTCTAATGTATGGTGCAGTCTCATGTAATTTATGACTTTGCCTGATATTTATTAGATAGACAGGATTATTGCCCACAGATGGCTGTGGTTCACAGCCAGAGGCATCTTCACAGAACTAGTGGGAAGAGATTTATTCATGTTGCCATGTGACTTCTACTGTCAGCTAATTTTAGCTCTGGGTTTGTCTTGATAAGTTAAAATGAAACAAGAACTCTGGGTCAAATTTATTCTTACATCAAGTGATGCTGTTTCATTGACTTTTGTGGAGTCACACCTGTATGTCAGATGTGAAATTAGCCCTCCATTTTTTTTTCATTAGGAAAACAAAATAAATGAGAGTACATTTTACCTACAATGCATGTGTGCAGTTACAAATATTTCTGGTCTCGAAGCTGCACCTTTGGAGCAGGAACAACAGAAAAGATTTATAAAGTCATACAGTTGTTGCCGGTAGATGACATTGTCTGCCAGCTTTCCATTTTCTCTGCTTCTTTTTATGGGCCACTGGAGTCATATATTCTGTCGTTCACAGTGTGAGACTCGGAACATTTCTTTGGCAAAGTCAAGGGAGACTGGTGTGTTGAAAGTGAGCCAACCCAGTCAGGTGGTTTCATTTGTACTTGATTTTGAGACTAGTTCTTGCAGCAGATAGGACATGAAAATTGTATCTTTTTGGTGTGTTTCTTTCATTACTAGTGAAGTAGTTGCTGCTGAGAAATTTAAGCAATCTCGTTGGTAATAGAAACACTGAGCTGAATCAGTGCCTTTTCTAATATTTACGGGTTCTGTTCAATATACTGCAGCCTTAAGAGGGTCTGTGTTATAACACTGCAACTACCAATACACAAATTAAAGTGTCTACAGATTTTGTCACTGTAGACTGAAGCAGAAATTCTCAGCCTCCAGACTGTAATCTATAGGGAGTTTATAAGCAGTTGGACTTGGGAGGAATGGCACTTGAAACAAAAGCCATCTGGAATACACATTAGGAGATTCTGCTACAGGAGAGCTAGGAAAGGAAATAGACGTAGGAAAATGCTGCATTCTCACCCTGCAAAGTGCTAGCTGTCCTTTCCACTGCATTGGCAAGTCAATGGGAATTAGAAGCACTCAGTACTCTTAGCTTTGTGCTGTAATTCAGGAATGCCATATGTAGTTAAATATGTTAAACCAAAAGATCGAGTAAGTAAATATGCTAGGTGAAGTTCTGCCAGCAGAGTTATAGCATTAATATAAATTCCCACTATTTGTCATTACTACTTCTGTTATGACAGAGATGATATTGGTAGTATTTTTAGTGTTTCATTTTTGTGCATTGAAGCAAATCTGGACGGACACTTGTGAAGAGCAAATCCAGTCATACTTTGTGATATGTATGTTCCCTATATTTTGATAGTGCAACTTTAAAACTATTACTCTCATTACTCAGAATGGCACAGTATGGGTAACAATAAAAACAGAATTTCCACTCCTTGCTGTCCAACCTGATTTTCAAAGGTGTTTTTTATAGGTGAGAGAACAGAAAGGTAAGGAGAACATGCTTACATGTGAAGGATTTGCAATTGTTTGCTTTTCCAGTGTGAACTCAACACCATTTTGTCTTTCTGTTGTCATTACAACTGAACTGACAGAGAAAAAAAATGCAAATATCTGCCCTGCTGAAGGCTATAAAGCTTGTGTAGATGGATCAGTGTATCTAAGTGTGAGTTCAGTGTTACAGGTGCGATGCCTGCAGGATTTGACCCTAACAGAAAAACACCTCCTCACCCTTTATTACAGACATTTCTAGAAGGCACAGGCTAATTTCAGATTTGACATGTCAAGGCACGGAGAAGAGTCATTGACACAGCAGGTGCACTTAAATATAACTGTCTAATTATACAGTGATGCAAGTTTGCTCCCAAGAAACTAAATGTACAGTGCCATGGAAAATGTGGTATCTGCCTGTCATGCTGTTAAATAGTAAAGCAGTCTTCAGCAGTCAGGCACGTTTCATGTATGAAATCATAAAAATCAGAGTATGGTAAACATCTGCATCATACCCATTTTTAATTGAGTATGTACAGTTATTTCTCTTCTGCAGCCTTGGGGGATTGCAACATGTATGCAGGTTGTTCCAGAGGAACATAACTTCTGAAACTTGACTAGGTGTGTTGTCTCATTTCGAGCTTATTTATATGGTTTTGATTTGAAAGTTCTGCAACAGAATTTCTGAATCAGTTAAAAATTGTCAGTAGTGGTAGGTGATAACAGCAATGTTGTTCCACAGCCACTGCTACTTTGATTCTGGCACCCAGGAAAAGTTCACTGTTGGCTAAATCTAAGCAGAGCCTGCAGCCTGGTAGCATGCAGGGGGTGTGAGACAGATAGTTTATTAACATAGTCCTGGCTTGAGGGCATGCTCCAGTGATAGAAGTGTTTTCTTGCCCTTCCCACATGCCTCTAGTTCTTTTTTACCATTGACAATTCTGCCCTAGACTAATGATGCTTTATTTTAGCTATTAAAGTCTAGGCAAGCAAGCAAATGTAGAGAAATGGGAAATGTAATAAAGTGTTCTCTCAACTGATAATCAGAGAACAATTGTTACCTCTGGAGAAAATCTGAGTAGTAAATAACAGCTATTGCATCTAAAATAGGTCATGTTATTCATGAATTTACTTGTGCAGTGAAATACAGGCAGTCACAACCCCACCTTACATGACAAATGCTATGGAGCTGTAGGTCTGTCCTTTCCATCTTTTGCCAAGTGTCCAGTTCAATATTTCTCACATTTACCAATTTTTACTGTAGAGTCAGTCTTCTAGGGTTTTTCCACCTGCTTTTGCCATGCTTTCTCCTTTACGCTGACTAAAACTGTCTTTAGCTAATAGGGCTGACTTTGCAATGTTAACGTCATTCAGAATTGCAATAATTGAACCCAATAATCAATAAATGTTTTGAGATAAGACATGTTGCCTGAACAGCCATTACAAAATTCACTATATTTGCTTAGTGGTCTCTGAAATACCCCTGCTGAGAAGTAAAATGTTCCTGTAATGGACACATTCAGCCTAAGATTACCTAATTAATGACTCTGACTTCAAATATTGTCTTCTCTCAGCCATGATGAAGAAAGGCTGTTTGTTTTTGAGCACCAAAGGAAACATTTACTGAATGACAAAATAGATATTCAAAGCAATCCAGAACAAAGACGTTGAACAACATATAACAAAGAAGATGTACATTCATAGTGAATCTTTTTAATATCTGAGTTTGAGAACTACCTTCAGCAAGATCCTTTGGTGTTCTCCTATCAATCAACCAGACAAATATTGCAGAGTGAAGGATGTGACTCATGCTCACTGGTATATTCAGCCAAAATTATAGAGCTGAGCAGATCCCATCATTTCTTGGTTTCCAACACTGTCTCTGGCTCCCAGCATCACTTCACCATCATCACCCTGCCAGGAATTGCTACATTCAGCAGTCACTAAAATGTCATACATGCAGAAACCATTCATCAAGCCAAACTTACCTTTTATAGGTGTTTTTTTTAAGGCAAGCATCAATCCCATCTCATTTCTGTTGCCTGTATCCCTTTATATGCTCACTCTCTAAGATTCTGCTGCCATCTGTAGCCAGTGCTTAAACCACAAATTAATTTGAGTCAAGATACTTCCTTTGGAAGAGGAAAAAAAGGTTTTGTCTGGGTTTTTTTTTTCCATGTTAGTCATAATCTGAAGAGCCTGTCTTGGAAAATCTGCAGAGCTGTGAAAATGGACTCCTTTATGAGCAAGAAATACAACAGATGGGTGTTATGTGACCTGGTATAACTTCTGGGCCAGGGATTTTTATTTATGTCTGTATTCTCATGCATTTTTCTGCTTTATATTCAGTGTTGTTTTCCCTCCATGAAATACTGCTATCTCTGCACTGACATCAGTTCTTAAAAATTATGTTTTAATTTGCTAGGATTTTATTGCAGTTTACTACAGATCCTTTCCAGATTTGACTAAAATATTGCTGTGCC
Source organism: Pithys albifrons albifrons (assembly GCF_047495875.1). Taxonomy (NCBI): domain Eukaryota; kingdom Metazoa; phylum Chordata; class Aves; order Passeriformes; family Thamnophilidae; genus Pithys; species Pithys albifrons. The sequence continues at coordinate 22,063,240 of NC_092465.1, read as the reverse complement.
AAGGTTTTCACATTCTCCAAGAAATTTTGCTAATTAATTTGTTGCTTACCAAATGTTGATTTACAGGTCACATTAGAAACATCTTTTTATGCATCTTGTAACTATTTAGAAAATAACTATATACAAAAAAGTGTTTGCTTCTGTTGCTTACTACTATTTGATGGGACTGCATATGGTCATATTGCAGACATCTGGCTGAGAACAGTTTTGTGCAAGTCTAGATCCTTCTGAAGACCAAGGAAAACTTTGGGGAGTCCTGTGTTTTCTGTAAGAGAGCAGTTTGCTGCTCTTCACAGGCTGCTGATTCTGGTCGTAGCCATGGAAGGCCCAATCACAGCCTTTGCTGCAAACCCTGTAGTGTTTGCTGCTGCCGCACAGTGACTGCTTTTCTTGCTGCACAATGGGTATGTCTTTTTCACTGCTTGACAGTCTTTCTTCTCACACCTTCAAACATATTCTGTTGTTTCCTAGAGAAAGAACATTAAAAGGGTGCTGTAGTATTCACCTTTCCATATCACAGAGCTCTGTCATGCTAGAGAGCTCATTCTGGTACACAAGCACTTCCTCCTAACATAATCAGGAAAGGGCAGCTACACATAATTCTGTGTTTCACGGTGTCAGATGGTTCTTGGGTCCTTAGAACCTCAGTTCACTCTGAGGACAGTGGCCATTTGTTCCTGGTGTTGAGCACTACCCCATTTTCTACTACTCTCCTATTTTAAGAGTAGAGGCAGAGGTGAATTCTCACAGAGAATTACTGATTCTTTCTGGCACTGTTCAAAAGTGGGAAGGTTTAGTTAATCAGATCCAACCTGATCAAAAAAGCTAATGGAAAATGGTAGGAATTACAATCTAGAAAGGTTCTAGAACATATAGATAACTAGACCAAAATTGCCATAATTTTTAAATCAGAGATTTTTTGCAAAATTCCTGGTATTATACTTTGTAGTGAGTTTCAGAGCAACTCACTTGAGTTTTTTTGAAAACTTTCTCGTTCAAATTGTTCAGCTGTGAAGAAGAGAAGGCAGAAGTAAAACCAAGGCTTTGTGAACAGTTTACAAGACAAATTCAGGTCTGGGTCTGACTTTTAAATTCCTGAAAGTTGTGTTCTCTTTGAATCCAGACTTTTCGTTTAAGTGCACAAAGTAATCCTAGCAGCTGTTATGCAGGCCTTATTAGGGGCATAATTGTTTTATGAAAGAGGGATATGAAGTTGATTCTTTATTTATTTTATAAGAAAATCTTTATGCTCTATGGGGCAAACCAAAGTGAAGTTCAGATGCTGTGTCTACACCAATAGACAAGTGTAATGACCACTATTCAGACAGTAAAGGCCACATCCAGATTAAGCACACAGGTGTCCAGACTATCTGGGAATCAGGGCTGTGGTTTTACTTACATATTTAATGGAAGGCGAGGGTTTTTTTGGTTTTGTGTGTTTTGTTTTGTTTTGTTTTTGTCAGGAGTGAATGTGTGTGTAGTCCCACTACAAAAAATTACTAATTCAAAGACTATGTCTCATAATCCTTGGGTACGCACATTCCAGCTCTGAGTTTAGGAGTGTAACTTTTTTCCATTGATCACTCAGATCTTGTCTGACCTCAGATAGTGTTTTAAAATTTATTACTTGTGAAAGTTTAAAAATGGGACTAGAGTTCTGGATGTTTATTATATTATTGTCAGTGGAATGTTTGTGAGGTTCTTCACTAAAGCTTCTCTCTTATTGCTGTTTTCCTGTTTGAGGCTTCCTGTTCATACAGGATTGCCTGCTGATGCCTGTCTTCTTAGTTCTGTGAAGTATATTTAATTTGAAAATGCACGTGTCTGAGTGTTAAACTTGTTAACAGGAAGCATACCACATCAGAGGTATTGTATGAAGAAAAGTTTCTCATTTGTGTTTTTCCACAAGAAGAAATAGTGATGGTTTGTTATTTTTAAGTTTAGTTATCTATATGACAAATTACATCTAATTAAATCATTATAAATTAAGAGCCTGGAAATAATTAGTGGTTTCCCATTTACCGTGCCTTCTCTTACTAGTAGAATGTCCCCGTCCCTGCAGTTTTTAATTCCTGCAGAAATACCATCCTTGGCCACATCTTTTGCACTGTATTTCCCATACTTTACTCACATTATGGCCACCTCAGAGTTCTCCATTGTTACAAGTTATTGGTCTCCGCAAGCCATAATATTTCTAGGAAAATCAAAATTCCTGAGCAGCGTTTTTGATCTACTGACAAGAGTGTTGTTTCTAGACAATTGTTACTGCCCCTGCCCCTCTTTTTTACCTTTTTTTTTTACCCCTGGCAACCCAAATTTTAAGGAGCAAGATGTTTCTGAGAGTTTAGTAAGAGACGTATCAATCTCAGTATTTCCTTAAATTCCTTCTTTTTTATTTAGTTTGGACCATAGTAGCAAGGAAAGCTTCACTGGTCTGGATTCAATTTTCATTCACAATCAAAAATTAAAAAATTTTATGAGAAAGCACTACTTGTCCCTACAGGTTTGTGCTTTTTCTTATTGGAATCTGGCATTTTGGTTGATTAATGCTTTTTATTTTTCACTTGAAATAGGAAATTAAACAAAAGAAACTATAAACATGAAAATTTTTGCTTGCAGCAAAAACAATATGTCCAGGGGCTTCAGACGTGCATGTCTTTTCTTCTATTAAAAAAAACAACCATTCAGACCAAAGCAAGTCAAAGAATTTTGAGATAAGTCTGACAATAATATTTAAACTTTTGGATACAAGTTTGAGCCTGTGGCCATTTCAGATTGGCCATTTCTATTACTATGTGCCAGAAATATAAATTGGAAGTAGCATGTCTTTTGTGTTCAGCTTTTGTTCTGTTTTCTAGCTAATTGATTATTATATGGAATTTAGTAACTTACTGATCAAAGTAAAAAGAGCAATACAATTGCCTTCACGTTTACTTCCTTGACCAAATACAAGTTTACTCTTTGGCCTGAAAATGTTCCAGATGTTAAAAGGGAAGTGGATATTCCTTTCCAGATATGAGTAAGAGGAGAAACAGCAGCATGTTTTGGACAGGTACTGCATGACTCAGGGAAGTTTGCAAGGCAGAGCATTGAAGTCCAAGTGACAGTAAAAAACAAAGCAGTAGGAATAGAAAGCCCATAGATGGTACAAACACAATACAGAATCCATAGAACAGTGTGTTTCTTTGGCATAACTGAGTGGGGAATCTGATAGTAAGTTATCTAATTTGAACCTACAAAATACTCTGTATTTGTACGAGGTTTAACGTAGAAGGATTCTGCTGGGCATTGGCTCAGTCAGTACTGAAATGCATTTCTCCTTGGGCTAGAAAAAATAGCTGTTCTAATGAAAAGCACTATGAAGGTGTTTGATGCTGGCACTGGGGAAATGGTAACAAAGCAAACAGTTACTCATTTCTTAGTTTGGGTCACATCAATCCCAAGCAGTGAGCACTCATTTCCTTAGTGAAAAACGGCAGCCTGGGAGCACAGTGCAATTAGCATATGGGGATATAAGTGTAACATTGTCACCAACATTGCCACCTGTAGTGTGTCAGAATTTACAACATACTTTTGTTATAAATTCAGGGGTTGGGGGTGTAGGGAGGGCTATACCTCTGTGAAGTGTGGTGCCAAATGACTTTTCTACCTGAAATAGTATGGTCTGTTATGGCATGATATTGTACTGAAAAAGAAATGCAGTGCTACTAGTAAGTTGTGTAAGAAGTTACAGAGTTGAGTTTTGAATTGGAGTTTTGCAATTACTACTTTTCCTTTCTTTAAGGATTATGTTCGTCTTGATTCTTGAGCTTGTGGGCTGAAGTTAAAGCATAAAACCAGCTGCAAATCGTACGTCTGGCAAAATTTTTCTATGTGGAAAAAAATGGGCAATAACTATTCATGGGCTGGAAAAGCTGATGGAGGAAATAAAAGGGAGGTTACTGCTGGTCAGATAAGGATCAGCAGTCCCCTTAGATCTATCCCATGCTCCCACAAACTCTTCAGACCACCCTTTTAGTTGATGTGATTTGCATGATTAAATATATCTAGGATTGGGCTTGAGAAACAGCTGAGTACCTCTAGGCAGCTTTGGAATATGTCAACAGAGCCTGGGCTAATGAGCCCTAGTTTCACCTTTCCCCTGAGTTTGAATTGTTTGCCAGACTCATCTCACCTGCTCCCACCCTTGTTTCCACCCCAGCCTCCTCCTTCCACAGGCATGAGAGGAATATACAGTCACTGCTGGGAGCTCAAGGAGCTTGGTCCTGACAGTGGTCCCAAAATGGAACTGCTCCTGGAGATTAAATTCCCCATTCCACACCCTTGACATGTTGAGGGGCCTACCTGCCTTGCCAGCTCTTGCTTTGGCTGTGTCCTCCATTCTGTTTCCTTCATCTCCCAATTCCTTCTCCTTATCCAACACAGCTATAGTGGTTGGCCATGGGGTGAGACTCCTGCTGGCTCCCTGGAAGGGGAAAATTCCTTTGTGCACTTTTTCCACACGGAAGCCGAGACACAGGGACCACGGCTGGGCAGGGAGATGTGGGAGGCCTGGACAGAGGTGAGTCACTGCTTCTCAGCACTGTCTACTCTGCTTCTGTTCCTCCCAGTGGCCAATAGCTATATGGCCTTTTCCATCTTTCTCATTCCATGGGGATTTAGGTAAGCAGCATGCCAGAAAGTTGATTTCAGCCTCTGAATCCTATAAATTGTATAACGGTTGATGTCTTCCTGAGCTTTTGGTGATGGTAACTGGTTTCTCCGGAGCAGAAGGCAGAAATACCTTGGAGTCTTGGAGAGGACCGTGAGCTCTGTCCAAGCACCTGGAAAGCAGCAGCCAGCACCTGGCATTTGGCCTTGGCCAGGCAGTGCTTTCACAGAACAGCATCATGAAACTCCCCCTCCTCTAGCAGTACCCTGGAAATTCAGGTAACATCCCGTGTTTTCTTCCAAAACATATTTTACAAGCCTACTTTAACATCCTTCCACTTCCTTGGGAGCTTCCATTTCTTTCTGCACGTATTGTTCCCACCCATTCATAAAGCCTTCCACTTCAGAATGCTCTTTTTCATTTCTGTTGGATGCACAATTCCCTGAAGAACCTGCCTGAAATGTTCAAGAGTGAGTCTTGCAAGCATGTTAAAGGAACTGTCTTTTCACTAGTAAAGTGAAGTAAAAATATGCTATCACTACTATGCTGATTTTATTTGTATTATAGCACCTCAGCCTTGTAATTAGGTAAATTGTACTGAATTCAGTGGAGTTATTTAAATCTAAACGTTTATTCAGTGGCTTTGATTTAACCTCTTCATCATTCACTTGTTTGCAAGAATTATCTGTTCTGCATCTACCTGGAGCTTTCATTTTATTATATTCTGCAATCTAAAATTTGGCTAAAAGAAAAACCCTCAAGGTTGACAAGGACTAGGATTGACAGAACTATGGCTCTTTGAAATCCCTGTTGTCCATTTAAATTTTAATGTTTCTATCATTTGTTCCTCAGTGTAAATTAACAGCCATGGCAGTGTGTTGGGTTTCTTTTCTGAAGTCAAGACTTTAAATTTAATTCAATAGCCTAGATTTACAGCTATTCTATATTTCACAAGGCAGAATCAATAATGTGACTGAAGTGAAGAAGATAAAAATTTATGGTATCTTGCAATTTAATGGTTGAAAAGATGCAATTGGAGAGATCATAAATTGTGAAGGAGTTTATGCTTCATTGCTCCTGATTCAGTGCTTGCTGTTAGGACTTGATTTGTGACTATTCACAAGGTGTGATTAATGGTGTGATCGATGCTTGCTTCAGTGCAGTAAAGCAGTTGTAATGCTCTTCATTAGAATAAATAAAATAAATTGACTGAAGCTTTATAAAAACTGTGTAACATTTAAAATCTAAAATGTCAATTTTTTTTTCCTGTTACAATTTAGGTTTCTTCAGGCAGTTTCCACCTACATCACATCACTCATTGTCATTCTTTTTGGATATTATAGAAATCCATGCGGGTTTGGGTTAGCTTTATGCAAAGCTCAGTGAAGGGGAAAAAAAAAGAGTTGAATAGGTCTGACTAGAGACTAAGATTTTCTGGTGGCTGTGTTTTACCATCCTGCAAAAGTACAAGTATTCTCCTTTAGCACATGCAAGTTCAAAGGAATCAAGGCAGAAAAATTAATAATTTTCATTGTTTTTAATTAGAGTGTATATCTGATTGGCACCTTAGCTGACAATGAAGAAAATGAAGATAAAGAGGCCTTTTTGAGTGGTGGGGTTTTTTTTTGGTTTGAGGATTTTCATTACATAATCCAATGCTATCTCACAGTATGCTCTAAAATAGACGGGGAATATCAGAAAACTGCAACAGCCATGAAGGCAGTAGAATGTAATGATTTTGATGTTGTCATTTAAAGAATTGGGCTCCAGGAGATACAAAAAAAGAAATAGGGTAGAGAATGCCCTAGGATGCCTTGAGCATGTCATTTAAGTCCCCTGCAATATATGGATCATTTTGAAGTTTTAAAAGTATAAACATGCTGTGTAAAACCTGGGGAGTGAAGAAATTGTACTGTGAAAGTGAGGGCAGGAAAATTCTACTGTGACTTGAATCTAGACCTCTTTCATTTACTTTTGTTTGCCTTTTTGAGAGATAAGCCTGTAACTAGCTGAAAAAGTTTATCAGATTTCCACTGTGCTCCCTTGCTCTGATTTTTTAGTGTCCTTTGTAATGATGTGTGGAGAGATTTCAGGTTTGTGTTTGATTTTAAGAGGAACTATAGGTAAATCTAAAGTTACTAAACAACAAAGCACCATTTTAACAACTGCAGTCAAATAAATATTTCGTATAATTTTTGTATCTTAAATATGCTGTAGCAACTCCAGGCATCAATGATCATGCATTTGCTGATTGGAATTGATAAGAGAATAAAAAATGTAAGGAATCTATGAATGTTTTTGAAACGTATAGCTATGTCAAATTAATGTTTCAATTACTGCATACTGTATGTTGTCACTTCACAAAAGAAGCCCAAACCTTAAGATAGATCATATTCTGTCTGTCAGCAGTCTGGCAGAGATTCAGGTATTAACTGCAACACATTCTGACAGTAAACACATAGTAAAATGTGTGAGACTATAATGTAAGAAGGTAAGATTTTCTTTCGTAGATGATTTTTTGCTCCCTCGCTGTCAATTGAAAAGCCAGTAATTCACACACACATGTGAGTTTCTGTGAGTCATAAAAACTGGGTTTGGTAAGAACAAACACAATGTAGCTGCAGCCACAGATCCCAGAGCATTGTAGCCAAAAGATCCCAGGAGCCACAGTGCTGTAGTGGGCACAGAGGTGTAGTTATATGCAGCAGTCATGGTTGCTTGACTAGCTGAATTTGCCTCTATCCAGTAACTATCCAAAAATGTAGGCCATAAGGAAATGTGAAGCTCTAGTTGTGCATAACAAAATGGAAGGTTGACTCAACCTAAAGCTGCATCAACTGTGTGTCAGGAAGAATGCCTGTGTCCCCACTTGTTTGGTTTGAGTGTGGGGGTTTTCCCCAAGGAACCTCTTATGCTAATTTGAGAAGTAGCAATAGCATAAAGCCCTTAGAACTCCATGTTTTACTTTATCATTACCAAAATGCATCATCACTCTTGTTTTATAGAAGATTGAAGCGTGGAGCAGTTTCTCCAAAATCATAAGCCAAATTTTCAGCAGTGTCCATTCCATTATCTCTTTAGATGTGCACCATATTCATTTAGTCATGGAATGTGCTGAGTTGGAAAGAACCCGTCAGGATCATCAAGTCCAACTCCTGGTCCACATCAGGACACCCCAAGAATCACACCATGTGCCTGAGAGTGCTTTTGTGCCCCTCTTGTCAATGGAGAAAGCCACACCCGTTTGTAAGGAGTGCCAGAAAGGATGCTATGATAGGATTTTTTGGGGGACTTTTTACTTACTTTCAGCTATTAAAAAAATTAATTTCTGTTCAATGGGTATTTTTTCAGTTACTTGGGCAGTTTACTGGTATATTCAGCTAGGAACATGGGCAGTATATAAACAGAAGTCCTTGTTAGTAGGCTGATGAAAGATTATTTTGCTCTGAGTGTAGACCCTATTTCTTCAAATGTGACATGCAGTAAGGGAATGGATCAGATTAGGTCAGGTACTGAAAGCAGTATGACAATACTGAGGAAGCAGAATATTGCCATGTAAAGGTGTTTGGGAGGGCTGAGCCATTATAGCTTAACTGCTTGTTGTATCTAAACTAACTTCTTCATAAACAGCTGGATTCTACACTGTGTTGTGTATAGACATCCTCAGCTGGTTCCCCCAGCACTGAGGGTTTCACCTGGCAGAGGATGCTTTTGGGAAAAAGGAGAGGGTTTAAATTGAATTAGCTCTTCCACACTGCCTTTCACAGTGGACTTTTCTTTTTTTTTTTCTTTTTTTTTCCTCCCAGTGAATGCCTTTCTGCAGTCTAACTTAGTTCATTTCAAAGTGAACTAAACAAAAAGGTTGCTCTTCAGGTACAAAGAGATTGTTCACGTAGGAAACTATTGCAGAATAGCTATTCCTGGCTTTTTCTGAATGGGGAAAAAAAAAGCCTTTGGAGCCTCAGAAACTTGACTGCTTGGAATACGAAAAGGAGGAATTTACTAGTGCTGGTTCATCACCACACAAAGCCCATTCTCCAGCTTTACATGCTCAACAATTTCAAGTTACAGGCAGAAAGAGACTGAGGCATGGCACAATTTACCCAAACTATACTCTTACTTCCTTAAGCTTAATCCTGCATCCTGTCCAGTGGACCATTCCAGCATGGGCAGTATCATGCCTCTCTACCCAGTGGTATCTTCCCAATTTTTGAAGGACATGCTGGCTCTCTTTGTACTAACCAGCAGATGCTGCTGCAGAGCATCAGCACTAAACCTCCTCTCACTACTTTTATTGTCACTGTTAATGCTGAAAGGGATACCACTTATTCCTGTTTAGCCTTTGCAAATTAGGGTGGGCTGTGGGAGTCTATTTCTTTGGATGAGAGGAGAGAGCACTCTGTCTTCCCTTTGCTATTGCCATTTTTTTTCTAGTGAGGAGTGTCTCTGTCCAGTGTCTACCAGTTTCTTACAGATCCCTTGCAGTTCATTAGGGGGTTGCTTAATTTATTAGGAACCAATCATGCATTCATACCTTCTTCCATCTGAAGCGCACTTTTAAATGTTAGACTACACACTAATCAAGTTGAACATAATAATGAGAGCACGTTCACATTGTTAAGGTAAATGACCCAATGCATTCATAGTGAAGACATATTCCAACTACAGTTTGTGCTTTTCATTGCAATATTGAACACTCAGGACAACTATGAATTGAGTTGTTTTGTGGCAGCCTTGAAAATATTTGATTACTATTACAATTCTGGGAGAACTCTGGGCATTGCAGCTTTGTGATAAATTTCTAAGCGCAAGTAACTGGGGAGGATTTTATTATATAAATTTCTTCTTATAAATGGGAATAATAATATGTGAATGGCACGTACACCTGTACATATGTGCATCTTTACACTTAGAGTAGTGAACAATGTATCAGGCTGAGCTTGCTACTATCCACCTCTTCTCAGGGAAGGCAGAAGGTATTTGTTATCAACTTCAGTGTCATTAGCACAGCATCAAAAGTTGGTGAGTGAAGCTAAAGAAAAACGTAAACAAATATTTTGGAGGCAAGAAAATGAGAGGTAGTAAATGCACAAAACCTTTCTCTGCTTCATGCTTAATTGGGCACATTTTTTAATTTAGGCATTTTACTTTTTTCCATTCCTCAGAAGGGGAAAGGAATTGTTTGATGTAGTTTTTAGAATTCTGTAGGAGAACCTAAAGGCTGTTTGTGCTGTGTGAGGTATTCTGTTCGAGGACTTCTGCATGTGAAAAAAAGACACTTTTACATGAGTAAATTGGTCTGATTATGTTCCTACAGAGCAAGCAGGATTAGACTTTAGTTTTGTAAAAGGATGCCCAGTCTCCTGGGGCTAAATACACAGCTAAATGATGGTGAAACGTGTGCAAGGTAATCTAGTGAACATGGGTAGCAATAGCAGTGACTATTAGCAGGCATCAGTGACCATAATATGTTCCCAAGGTCTCAGTGTTGTTTGCTTCTGGACCCAGCATGCACAGGCTGCTCAGTGCAGGTGAAGCAGAGCTCACTGTTCTTGCCATGCATTCCATCTGGAGAGCAGCAGAGTTCCCAGGGCAATGAAGTTCTTCGTTCTCTTGCTTCTTTTTAATGTGAGTTGTGACTGAACATTTTCTCCTGAGGACACTTAAATTGAAGTTCATTGCCTACTGTCAATATACATATACCTTAGGAAATGACACTCCAGGATGTGTGAGGTGATGCTCACCTGTCTGTCCTCTTAAGGAGGAATAGCAATGCCTTCTAAGTGCAGTGGGCCAGATTTTTCCACATTCTGGAGTAAAAGTTTCCACAACAGTTACTTTAATGTACGTACCACTCCTGGAGATATATCTATAGTGGAGATCTTTCATTGCTGTTATTATGACTTTCCATGCATCAGTTAAGTGTCTCAGCATGAGGCTCGGCTGAACTTTTAAGTCATTGTTCCCATTTTCAAAGCTGTAGTTTCATTTCTGTGTATAAAATTCTACACTAATCATATCTCCTCTAAAGTCACATGGGCAATTGCACATTAAAGACAAAATTTGGCCTAAGGTTTGCCAGCTTTTTTCAGGCCAGGGAAGATGATGAAAGAAAAGGGCACAAACATGGAACAATCTAAGCCCTGTGCCCAATGTCTCTAAGCCGTACTTCTCAGGGCAAGAGTGTATCCTTCTGCTTTGGTCTCCACATGTTTCACCTCAGGATGTCTGGACAGCAGGACTCTACTACTTAGGACATGAGTGATATGACAAGAAAATTTTCACTCTAAAATCATGTTTACTTTTAGATAGTTTAGAGAGCAGTGGCCAAAATCTTTACAATAGGTTGTTTGTCTCTTACTCCTTCTTATTTTATTACATTCTACATTATCATTTTATTTTTCCAAGTATACTGTAATTTACAAGAAAATACCGTTGGTTTTCATTATTTTGTCTGTACCACTTGTGTTCCTAACATAAACTAAGCAGTGAAAATTGGCACTGTTCCCAAAGTCTCAAAGTTATTTATATGTCTCTAAAATCCAAACTGGAGGAGGCAAATGGAAGATTTGCATTCTTTTGCATTTGAAACAAGCTTAATCTCTTGCTGAGAGTGTCAGAAAGCCAAGCCCTAACTGCAGTTACCAGAACAGGGGCACATGGAAACTCAGATGTGAATCCTGTACATTAGTAAATATTATTTTACTCAGCTGAGATGAAATTATTTGTGCATAAGGAAAATAATTTAATTTGTGATATTTTTCCAAGAGAAAGGCAGAATGCATTGCCTGGCTGTACTTCATCTTCCTTTTACAGATAAGTCAGTGTCATGCACTGTGTGAACCCCTGCAGTGCTGTCAATGTTCACGTGGTTTTTGTAGACTGACTGAGGCTGAAGGGTGTTTTCAAATATTAGGCTGCACTGCTTTTGCTTAATGCATCTGATCTCTTTGGTCAGAGAAAATCCTAATTAGAGAAGAGCTATTTCTGATAACCGTGTGATGTTGTTATGATAGGATAGGTTCATTTTCTAATGCTTCCAGTTTTAAATAAGAGAACAGTAAATTTCACAGTTTTACTTAAGATAATACTGCACAGTCTGTTGCATCTCTTTTCTCTGGTATTTTGTCTGTATTTTACTTTCTAAAGATCTGCTCCATGCCGTTTGCAGTTTTCGCATTGTTAGTATTCTAGTAAAATTACAGTTGTTTCTAAAATAGAAAAATCCAAGTGATAAGTGAACCAATACAATGAGAAAAATTCAACATATATCTAAGTTTCAATGTAAAGTCTCAAACACATATTGAGAATCTTAACCTTCAGAGCCCTATTTAATTTAAATATTTCAACTGCTAAGGCCAAGATTTTTGAACATAGCTTTTGCTGAAAAATTCTTTTCTAACTGAAGAAACCATCTCAAAGGTTCTGAAACAGTTTTGACATTGATTAAAAGGAAAAAAAAAGGGCAACATTACTCCAAATACTTTGGTAAAAAACCATGATGTTTACATTTGCATTTGAAATTGTTACCAGTGTAGTTGTAGCTGGGATGCTTTTTTCTCTTTAGTGGTTCCTTGCTAATTTCTAGCATGTGCTGTAAGGCCACATTCACTCCAATGGAAGATGAAATCCAAGCAGAGACCATGGTTTGGGGAAAGAATTATTATGAGATGAAGCTTCAGCGCAGTGATGTTCTGGCTCCAAGGCAACATTTCCATAGTGCAGTGTGTGCTCAAGTCTAGGCTTGTATTTCTTGTCTCTGTCATGGGGCCCTTCTGTTGTGATTACTTTGCATATTGCTCCTTCTCACTGTATCTACTTTTTCTTTAAAATGTAGTGGCTTGCATGTTTCTAAATGGTGTTGATTTTTTTGAATTCAGGTTTATTAGTGGAAATGAACTTTATGTAGCATTTGAATTTCAGTGTGGTTTTCTGTCATCCTCTGATGCTGGGAACCCACCCAATGCAAATTAAGCTACCCTTCCCTGACATTGCTGTAGAGTCTCACTGCTAAGTGTGAGTGCATTTTTTGGCAGGATATGTTTTGACAAGTATTCTAACAACCAGCATCCACTGAGGTTCCAGTGATGTTCTGTATTCCTGTTGGATACCAGCTATCCTCAAATCTGTCAGTGAGTCCAAGTTGGCATCAATGTGAAAAATTCCACAGGATCCCCCTGTAAAGTCACAAGGAACCATTTAAAATTCAGGGATTGCAGGAGGAATAATGTTTACCAGGTAAGAGAGGGCCTTTAGTCATCCCAGCATTAATCCCTGCAATAGCATCAGCACAGTTTGCATCTGCAAATGAAGGCCTGTTCCCGAACCAGGGAAATCAGTACATCTCAGGCACCCTGTAATTTAGATTTGTGTTTCTGCATTTCTCTTCACTCACTAAACCTTTCCTCTTAATTCCTTTAAACAAGAAATCTCTGCCCTTCTTCCTAGTATCCTTTTTGCTGGCTGGCCACAGCAGTGATCTCCTTCTGCTCAGTCCTTTCCAGACTGAACCCTTTCTAGATTGTCAGCAAAGTGCACTTTTGTGGAAAAACTCTCTGCCTCCTGGACACTGTAACAGTGAGCTACAACAAGGATTAGACTCAGCTGGCACTGGAAGATGGCTGCTTCCTTTCTTTCTTTCCCCCTGCATGCCCAGAGGAAAAATAAAGAGCAAACAGGAAACACCCATTCCTTGAAGGGATGTATGTGAGAAGCAGGAGGGGAAGGAGTGTGGGCAAGCTGCCCACACATGCAGTGTGCTTGTTCCCACATCCTGCTCCACTCTGCTTTTCTTGACCAGTCTTGTTCCCAGACATATGCTATACTTCCCAAACTTTGTCTAGAGGTGAGCAGGAATCAACCAGCCAAATTATTCGCACAGCAAACCAAAGGCTGCCTGCAGGATGCTGTCCCCTGTCTGGTTAGCGCCTTTGCCATTGATGTGTCCTTCTTATGCCATTCCTAAAGCCATGTTCTTTGCTGAGAGGCTGAGACTGCCAGAGAAAACTGAAATTTCCCATACTTGGGGCCATGGACCAAAATTCTGTATTCAAAGTCCAGGACCAAATGAGCTACGGTACAGGTGTTGCAGATACCAGGGGGTGTGAGCAAACAGATATATCCCACTGGACATATCCCTAGTGTTTTCCATGAAGTCTAATTCCCATAAATGTCTGTAAGTACTAGAGGCTTTGCTGAGCTGGTGTGCTGTGCTTCCAGGTTTATGCCTGTAATGAGAAAACTGCTGGCATAGCCTCAAGGCAGACAAGAGAGAGGTCCCCACCCTTTCCCCTTCACTTTGCCTCTGTCTCTCTTCTTGCAGTACACATCCAGGCACTGCTGCACTCACCTGTGAGCATGTCATGGTGTTAGGCTGCAAGTTAGACCCATGTTGTACAGCCAAGGCCAAGTGAAAAAAACCTTAATGTCTCTTAGGAGCAGTGTTGCATGTCATCTTTACTACCAAAGGGTTCACACTAGCAGCAGGCTAACTTGTAGTGGCAACAAGGATTAATTCACATTGGATGTTTGGTTTCTTACAATGAAATACTTGTCTGTGACTGAAGGTCTCCCTTCATCTCTTCTCTCATTTTGATTTTACTCCAATTGGTTTTTTCCTCAGGGTTTCTCTCTCTTGCTGTGTCTTTCCTCCTTTCATTTTATTCTTTCCCAAGAAGTAATTTTCCCTGGACAGGTAGAGCTAAAAGACTTTTTTCTGAACAACTTTGCAGTTTACAGTCTAAGCCCATGTTTACCAATGCTGAACTCGGAAATGTCCTTGCAGGTCTCTCATCAGCACATTCTTAGGTTCTGTAGAGAAAGAGGTAAGTAGGAATTCATTTACTTTCCTTTTAAACATAACACGGACTTCTCCAGTTCCCTACCATTTTTTCCCCTTCATTTTCACTTGGAGCAGCTTTCCTGCAGGTCTTGTTGCTGGACCGACAGCTCCACTGAGGGAGGGTGACAGTATTGCAGGGTGTGATAAGTGCAAAGTTCTTTGGCAAGGAAAATCAGGCTGTAACATTACACTTGTGTCTTTACTTGATGACTTGTTCCTGGATGAGTGCTTTGTTCTGAAAGATCCATCTGGCTCCTGCCCTGCATTTATATCACTCGTGGTAAATAATTTTTAATGCTTAATAAAAATGTTTATTGTATGGGCTGTGTAACATTGATGATACTCATACTTTTTTCTGATCCTGCTGTACTACTCCAGGTTTTCACCTGTGATATTGTCATTTTTTAGCACTTTTCACTTGCTTTGGTTTAATAATTGCATAGTTTTAAGCATCTGTCAGATATTTCCTTTTTGGTGATATCAGAGAGTGGTTTCCTTATCCTCTGAGAGGACAATTTTCCCCTCTAAGGTCTGCATGGAGATCATGGCAGAGGGTGTCTGGCAAATTGTCTTTTGTATTTCTTTGTTGTCTCATCTTGAAAGTGAGTGTCTGTTTTGTAGCTTTTAATAGAGAACATTTCCAAAAAAATTTAGTAGACTGGTGATTTGAAGGTTTGCTTCTTGTATTTCCCCGACTAATTTGCACTGGGCAAGCCAATGCCATGATAAGTAGCTCAGTTCCTCAAGGTAATATCAGCTAAGTTGGTATGAAACAGTGACTCCTCAGAGTGCCCAGTGGTTCTTCAGAACAATGCTGTGAAGGCTGGATAACTGGACAGGTTAGCTGGTTTGTCCTAGTTCTATAATCGGCTTAGCTAGTGTTAATTTTGTAGTCTCTGCATCCTGCTCAATTTTATGTTATTACATACCCTCTAGCACCTTACTTGCATCCTCATTTTTCTTTCTTTGCATCTGTTTTTATCAATATAATTGACAATGTTACATGCATTCAGGGAAAAAAAACTCTAGCAATTTTTAAGCCAGGCCATTTAGGAACACAGTACTATAAAGTGAAACAATTTTCAAGTGGAAGCTGAAAGGGGCTGCCACCTGACAAAATGAAATAGTTGTGTTTATGTAGAACCCTACACCTTAGAACCTCAATGTTAAGACTATTAAATCACGTAACGTCCCAGTGAGGGACCTAATAATAGCATATCTGTTATGCAGATGGAGGAGATAAAACTGAGTGAAATTACTTGCCCAAGAAATCACTATCTGCTACTGGCAAGAGCAAGATTTGAACTAATTGACCCCATCTTTCAAAGCCTGTTCTAATCCTGAGACAATTCTGCTTGCTCATCCACAACTATTTCTCTCACATCTTATCTTAACATGTTTTATATAAACATCCAGATAACTGTGACGTTTCTGAATCATATAGAGTGTTTTCCAACACAAAAAGCACATCTGACACATTAACCATATTCATTTTTCTGTCTGGCTCCTCCAGTTCATAGGTTTATCTCAATGATAAGGCAATATGAAGCCCTATATTTTATTTTTCATTTGGAGATTTATAGAGTGCAATTTTTTTCTTTCCCCACCACCTCAGCAGATTATAAATTTAGCCACTACGCAAGCTAACTTCATACCTCATTTCTGCCATTGATATGGCTATTTTCTACAACGTGACTGAAGTACTTGGTGTGATAAATATTCAGGTGTCTCTGCAGTTTCATTTTCACATACAATTGATACTTTTCAAAGAGTAAAACCATTCTGCAGTATTTACTAAGTGTCCCTATTTTAATTCTGATCTTCTTGAATAGTATTTCAATACAGCAAGCAATTCAACATCATTTCTCTTCATTTATGAGCGTGTTATATTATTTCAACATAATCATGCAGTAGTAGAATGAGTTACGTTTATGACATACCATTTATATTGGAAAATGTGCATATAGATACCACAATAATTCTAATATTGCATTCACTAACTCTTCACTGACAGAATGCAGCATTCTACTACACTGAGTTACAAATGTTATACAATGTAATCCTGCTGGAATACCTGTTTGCATTCTAGTTTTGCAGGGTTAATAACCCTTCTATATTATCAAAAAATTCAGATCAAGATCAATATCAAGTCTGTGTGTACTTAAGTGATGTGTATTTCCACTTTTTTAGTTTGTCTATTAATTGAGTTTCCATCACATTAACTTGGTATATTAAAAACATAAAACTATAGTGATTGATATCAGTGTTTCAACTCTCTTGGCAGTTTAAAATAGTATTTCAATTGCTACTAATGTGGAGGTATTTGTACATCCTGTCTTTGCAAATAGGTTGTCTTCATTCTTTTTGTTAAGACAGTTTGTTTGACATATTTTGTAGCTGCCTTTCTGGAGAAAGGGGAGCAGTGGTGTTGGTTACAAAGGCTGGAGTTGGGAAATAGGCCTGTCTGTCTGCCAAGATTATCAGACCATCAGAAAGCTACACAATAGTGCAAGTCCCCTGGGGATGGTAACACTGTATGTTTCCAGGGGCCTGATTCCTTAGTGGACCTGTTTTTTGCACCTCTTCAGCTGTAGTGGAATCGGTGAGGTCTCTTTTGAGTACTACTGGTGGAAAAAGGAAAGGATTAAAATCCTTATAGCACATTCCCAGCCTCTGAGTAACTCAATTAGCTCAATCAATGATAAATGGTAATTTTTCAATAGAAATCCTATCAATTCTGATAGAATTTTTGACACCCTTTTTACCTATCTTTGATCAAATCTAGACATGTTTTTTAGAAGAACAAACCACTTATTTAATGCAGTGTAACTATCACTCATTGTCATAAATGTGAAAAGTTAAATGACTATTTTTCTAGTATAAACTATTAGTTGTATAAGCTACATTTCAAGAGTAAAGGAGAGATAATTGCAATCACAGGGATTTTACCACACTGGTTATTCAATTTTGAATTGTTGGATGTGAACAGGGAAATCTCTGATATACAGGTCTAATTTTGCTGTCTTTGTGCTAAAGACAACATTTAAAATAAAAGCTATTATTTGGGTACATCCTGCAGTTCTGCAGTGCCATGGTTAAGCCAGGTACACTTCATTTTAGAGATTCCTGCATAGTATTTACTGAAGCAAAAAATTAACCAAAAATAAGTGGAAAAGTAGTGGGCAAGGAGAATAAATTACTATGGCAAAGAAATATGTTACTCCCAGAATCTTCAAGTCATGACATGAAATCCTCTCTGTTACCAGTGAAAAAGCAGTTGAATACCTCCTTAACTTTACAAGATTTGGAGGACCCTCAATATTATCTGCAGAGCAAACATGGCAGAAAAGGCAAAAAGTTACAGAATGTTTTCTGGATGGAGTTAGACTTTCAACCCTTCTGTTTCCACATCTGTAGTGGTGAAACTTATTCTTCCACTTCTCGTACTGCACCGTTCTGTGAAAAACAGAGAAGGAGACTTCCTTTTTTTTACATTGTGGGTTGGCATCTCTTCTTCAAATGCACTTAAAGGCAAAGCAATAAATGGAGGTTGTGCCAAACATACACAGGGAATATTTTTTTTTCTAGCGTTTGAAACAATGGAAGCTATAAATATGAAAAAAACTGTAGAAGTGTTTAAAGTTAAGTTTGTTGTAACCTCTTTTGATTATTAATCATAAGATATTACAGTTAATTAATGGTCATCATATATGATTTCAGTTAATTGTATCTGACCTTGTTAATCTTGGTTTGGAAGAGGATAAGCAATTAAGTCAAATTAATACTCTAAAATTTTGTCTCTGAAGCAGTTGGTATTGGAGCAGTTTGGAGCTTGTAGGTTCTATGGATTGCGTCCTCTGAAGCACCTGCTTGTACACTTACAGGCATGGCCTTAACATTTACTGTAGCAGCATCTGCTCTGTTGGCAGGCATTCTTGAAAACACTTGGAAGAGAAAAACTGAGAGAAATTATGCTACTTTGGGCCATTAAAGGTAATAATTTCATTGATGGTCTTAATATTCCTGATACTAATGCCTGTTCTTCCATTTAGCTTCATGCTCTAATTCAGCAATGCCTTGACTATAGCTATCAGTAAAAGTTTTAGTAGTTTGCAGTTGATGCTACATATTTTAGATGATCATATTATAGTGTTTGTCTCTACTTTTGTTATTTGCTTTGGATCTTTAGTGCTGCAAGAATCAGACTTTGAATCCCTCTGCAGCATTCATTGGAACACTGAATACCTGAGATTTCAGAGGAGAGTCATGGGATATGTGTCCTTGGCCTGGACTGCAGTGGGAGAAGAAATAAAAAAACCCTCACCATAAAAGTCACTGATTCCTTGTAAGCTGGAGATGGACTGTGGGAGCTTCAGCTTGTGCACTAGCTCTGAGGCCTCTTGTTCCTCACTCACTATCTGCCTGTGGGATTTTTTTTAAAAGGAAACTTGACTGGGAAATTTCAGCATTTAAGGAGCATGTGGAAAACCTGGTACAATCTTAGAGCCTAGTGGGATTTCTGTGGGTTTCCTGTTGCTACCTATGGAGATTTCTGTTATGGGCTTTTTTCAGAATTCCCACCTGATATGGACAGAGTCACAAAGCTGTGAAAGCAACTGATGTTTGTCCTTTGAGAGAGGAAAACCTATGTGCAAAAGGAGAATCTTCACAATGGTACAAGGGAGATGTTTCGATACCTGCTATAGTAAACAAGTGAAATCTTCTTGAGAAATGTTCTCTGATCACTCAGAGAGGTGCTTATGCATTGTTGTATGGCCGAACAGCAACAAACATATCTGAGCAAAAAACCTGTACTAGAGTTTAAATGCACAGACCTAGATGTGTGGGCTCAGAAGGAAATGTAAGTTCCTAAGCATTCCATCTTATTTTGCAATTTCATTTGGCACTACAGAACAGAGTTGTTGGAAACAAAAGAAAAAAGTAGTCTTAAAGAGCATTTAACTTAGGCAGATATTGGCATATTAAAAACACACAGAAAATTTGATTAATGTTGACTTTTTCCTGTGGTTTGGGCAAAATGTTTTTTTAACAAAAAAGTTCTACTTAAAGCTTTGCTTTAGAAAGCCTCCCTGATGTGCTGAAAGGTTCAGAGAAGTGCTAGGTAATAAATATGCAGCCAAGTCACAAAACCACTGCAGGGTGAGCAAAGAAAGCAAGCAATGGATGCAGAGCCTCAGGATGGGAAATGTATTTTCAGATACTGTTCTTGATTTTCTATAACCTGTGTGTTGTCAAATCAAGGGCAATGTGTTTCCGATATAGTTTAGATGTAATACATACTCAGCTTAACTGCAGTATAGTATTTTGTTGTTATTGTTTTATCGTGATTTTGCTTATGCCAAATATTTTGAGGCTGGTTGAATGAATAAGCAAAAAGATGTTGCTGGTTTTTTTCCCCAAAAGCCCAATGGTCTACTGAGGTGTGGAAGCTTCTGGACTTGTTACCTTCTTGCTTGAAAGGCTTTGAAGCACAGTATGTCCAGGATCTCCAAATCACCATTATGTACCCTGTTAAGTTTCCAAAATAATGGGGGATATAGGAGATGGATCAAGGAAGATGCCATTTATCCTTTGCAGTTATTTCACTTACTATAAAATACATGTATGTATCTGAAGAAAAAGTGGTTAAGGCTGGCTAGGAGTTTAGAGTAAATACTTTAGGATGCTTGGATCCAAATGTTAGTCTTCTGTATACAGGAGAGATTATAATTTAATTGCCTACTTGAGACATATACATCAAAATGAATCATTTTCGTATTTCTGCTGGATTGTTATGTGAGAAGACAAGCATTCCAACTCTATGAATTTACATTCTCCTTTTTTTTCTTTAATTAAATAGTTAAGATATTTACAAGTTTCTCTGACCTAAAATTATACTTTTTCTATTGTCAAGAGCAGTCCAACAGCCAAACTTGTAGTCCTGTGTTATTGTAGTTCAAATTTTAATATCTCAAAGTAATTTTTTCTAACATATACATTTATTCCTGGAATTCTTTTGGATTCTCAGTGAAGCAAAATCAGCAGACACTACATAACTATATATGTATTAAATATATATTAAACATCTATTTTATATATTTTTTAAAATAAATATATTTTTTTTTCTAAATCAGTTTTAGCTTCTACAGATTCAGGATTCCATTGAAGAAAGTGAACCATCAGGGTTTCTCATGGATTGGGAAAATTTTATTGACATAATTTGCAGGCTAGAAAACAATGATTCAGGAAGTTAAACTAGCTGTCATTGTTAATCCCATGCAACATGATGTGTGACAGAAGAGAAGCCAGAAGGTTGACTGTGAGTTTTAAGTTCTGGTAAAGAACTCTTGTGGTTGTGATACAATAGAGCTTTCAAGGGTGCATTGGAAAGCTAGAGTTGACTGAACTAATTTATTAGCTGAACTAATAAAACCATCTCTCCCATAGGTAAGTGAGTAAGCAGAGTGATTTTTCAGCCCAATACCGACTTTGTATGTAGGCCAAAAGAGGAGGGATAGAGTAGAACATAAACCTGCATTTTGTGGGACAAAAGAGTAAAATGTTGCTGGCATATTGGCCGACCTGCAGTTAGACAAAGAAGTTAGCCCTTGCCTTGGAGGTGACTGCTGGAATTTTTTCCTACATGGAAGATATTGTAAATCTCAAATATAATTTGGTGAGAGGAGGCCAAATTTGGACCTGTCAACTTTGACATATCCCTTAAAAGATTCCAAATGATAGCAATGGTGTGTAAGAGAGTTGTAACAAAGGAGAGGTTTTCAATTCTTTTAACAGAGAGCTACATAATCACACTTTCTTGTAGAAGCATTCAGTGTGAGGATCTGTCAATAGAAATCTCAAACTGTGAATATACAATTGAGCTTTATTATCCTTTTGTTATTTTGTAACTACATAGGTATGACAGACAGAAACTGATGTTAAAAGAAATCCACAATTGTCAGTGTGTCACATGCATGAATCCCACCGCTGGAAGTTTTTCAGGAAATCAGCATCTTTGGGTAGGTGCGCCAAATGCCATATTTTAACAAAATGTGTTTGCTCACAGTAACACTCAAGCTCTTAATTTAAAGAGAATGAGCATCCTAACATTTTGTTATAGCAGTGCACAGCAGACAGATGGTGCTCTGTCTTGCACAGAGCAAACAAGGAACTGCACAATTGTAAGTACCAGATAAAAGGTGCTGAGGAGATGGATGGGGTACCCAGGGAAACCTTCAGTTAGACCTGTTGCCAAGGCATCCCTGGAAGTCCACATAAGCAAATAAGTGCAGTACTGTATTGTAAAACAATCATGATGTGGAAGGTACCACAGGTTTCCTTATAAGTCCTTTGACTCTAAACAGTACATTGAAAGAATACGCAGAGGTCTCCAAGCCTCTCTCAGACACTAGCAGGAAAATTTGTTTGCCTTTGTGTATCAAGGAGTTGTGCTGCTACAGTTCTTGGTAGGGCCTGGAAACCTGCCACACACAATGCAGAGAGATATGGAAGCTTCTGGTGAACTTTGGAGTTCTGTCTTTCATGAAAGATGAAGAGAAGGGAGGAAAACTCTACTTGAGTGGGCCTTTTTTTTTTTTTTAAGAATTAACTTCATTTTATTTTAAAATTGATTTGTGATTAATTTGTTTTAGAGTTTTGGGGAGAGTGTGTTTGTGGCAGTTGCATAGCATATTCTTCCTGCCTCATGCCAAATTGGGGTTGCTACTGTGTGTACCTGTGCTCAGCATTTCCACTTTTAGGAAGGTTAGGGTTTGAATTCCAAAGATAGGCAAAATGTGTCTGTTAAGATTGCATGTAACAAACATTTACCTCAACAGGCTAGTGCACTTTTGTGCAACCTTGTTTCTCTGCTATGTTTGTTAAATGCACAAACACCAAAAGGAAATGCCAATTCAGTTCCCTTAATCCCATTTCTGACAGACCCACGTGCAAATCCTCTGTCAGAGCCATGAACCTGTGACTGAGCTGACTGAGCAGCAAAGCAGAGGCAGGGCCTGAGATCAGCTCCCTACACAACCAGACAGCACTGAGTGGCAGCTTGTTTGTGTACTGAGTGATGTGCGGGGTCTGGCTCAGAATCTCACAGTGGAATCACCACTCTGTGACAGTGACTGTAATGTACTTCAATTCAGTCTCCCCCAAGGAGCAACAAAGGCAAAAAAATCCATAGGTGTGCTGAACTTCAAAAAGAACAGTTCTGGAAACAAGGAAGCCCACTAAAAAGAATCTAAAATGGGCCACTAAAAGAATTAAATTCTTCCACAGAGTAAGATCACTGAGCTAAGGGCACAGCAGCAGAGCATGCCCCATCCCTAGGGAAAGGCTTCAGAAAGGGTGAAAGACGACTGGCATGGCTGATCAGCAAAGGCAAAAAAGCCATTAGAAATAAGGATCATTCAGAAAACTCAAGCTGTGTTTAAACAAAGACAAACTGTAAACTAAAGACTAAGTATAAAACTGTAATCAAAGTAACCAGAAGAGTTTAAGGGCTAACTAATTTTAGGGATCAGAATTTCCCCTACACCTTTTTTTTAACACTTCAAGATAAACAGATGATGACCAGCATACAAAATGTCAAAATGGCTACTCATTTTTTGTACTGATGTTTGCTGTGAGTAAACCTGGGGTTATTCCCACATAGAAACTGTTTTTTGATTGGTTGTTGGTTTTGTTTTGGGGTGCTTTTTTGGTTTTGGTGTTTTTTTGTAAAAAGAGAATGGGAACATCAGCAAAGGTCTGACCTGAGGAATGACTAACAATGCCAAACAAGGGATCCATACTGTTTAAAAATTAATGAAAGATACTTGGAAATAGGGATGAACAATAAAGTTTGGTGACGACGTCAAGTTCTTCCACGTAGTAATGATGAGGACCAGCTGTGACGAATTGCCAAAGCAATTGGGTAATAAAATTACCCAGATGAAATTAAGTGTAGATAAATTTAAAGTACATGCACATTGGTAAAAACAAGCCTACTTCATGTAGAAGATTATGGGCCCTGAATTGACAGTTATCACTGAAGAGTGAGATGTGGGGGTTATGTTAAATAGTTCAGTCCTTGGCAGTGGTGGAAAAAAAAAAGAAGAAAAAAAGAAGCAAATCAATTGTTAGCAGTTATTAGAGAAGAAACAGAGAACGAACAGGAAACAATTATTCCACTACATAAAGTCATGATTCACCAGGACACTGAAAATTATTTGCAGTTCTAGACATGTCATTGCAAAAATGATGTTTTAGAACTGGGAAAGGTGCAGAGGAGTGCAACAAAGATGACTAAAATAGCCAACAGCTTCTGTACAGAGCCTGGAACTTCATAGTGTGGACAGGAGGCAGACTGAGCAGCTGTATTTTAGGTCTACAAAATCACAAACTGTGAGCAAGAAGGTGGATGCAGATTGGCTATGAGCTGTCTCTTACAGTGCAGGAACATGTGAAGGGAGTGGGAGAGACAAGTTTAAAACAAGGAGGGAGTTTGTGCAGTGGGTAAAGGGTCTTTGCAACCCCTTTCCAAAGGCTTTAATGAATAGAGGTTTTCACCCAATCAAGGGGAGACCAGTGCTCACATCTGGGAGGGTGCTACTTGATGGGTAAAACCCTCTCAGAAAATCTCTCAAGCTGAAAATATTTGGAGACTATGAGGGTATTGGGTGGGAAATATTCTAAGTACCTGTGTTGGGTTTATTCCCCTCAGCTGGCTGCTGCTGACCTCATCCTACTCTGGATGAATCCTTTTCTGGCCCAGTATGGCTGGTCATGTGTGTGTGATTACAGGATTACACATGCAAACTTTTCTCATCTAGATAGTTGTAACATATCATGCTTGCAAATTAAATCATGTTTTTTTGAGAAGATCAAGTATCAAAAATTGTCTAAATACTAAAATAACACCTTGATACCTTATAATTAAGTGACTATTGCTGTTTTCCTTTAAGCTGGCCCCTAGTCACGGGATTGTTGTGAAAGTCGTTGGTTGCGAGAGTCAGGACAGAGTGGTATCCTGACTGTGTTTAAGCAGACAGGTTCAGTTGGTGTTTCAACCATTTGTTCATCTCCTTGCACAAAAAGTTCAGGTTCATTTCTTTTGACGTACTAGTAATTGCTGAAATTAAGAGAGCCGATTAACCTAAAAGGGAAGGAGTCCTTTTTTTCTTCATTAGCAGACCTTGTGTCTGGCTACTATTTTACACTGGTAGTCTCTTTTATGCTTATATTTCCACTGATCACTCAGAAATATGTTTAGCATGGGGGTTTTGCCTTACATTGAGTTCTTTCCTAAGCAGTGAATTTTATGTGTGTGTTTTTAATATCTTTTCACACCTGGAAATATATAGATTTTAAAAAACATGTATTTGTGCATTTATTGAAACCATCTTTCCAGATTCTGAGGTGTTGTCCATATTGCATTTGAACTTGTCAACAAGGTTTGGGTTTTTTTATAATAGTTAGTATTGAGAAACACATCTCAAATAGCTTTTCATACCACTTGGTTTCACTGTAAAGAATCAGAACTCTGACATTAAATATATTAGTGTATTTTATAATTAGATTCCTTAGGAATGTTCTGTATGATTTCATGTGAAAATGCTGAATGATCAAAAGTGTAATTTCTTTGAACGTGTATGGTGTTTAGAAACTTCTGTTTAGCTAGAGTTTTTAAAACTTTCTGATTTATAGGTGGTGGGTTATTTTAGTTTCTTATAGGAATGTTCTGCAAATGAAGGATTCTGTGATTTTACTAGTCCTATCTGAGCCACACCAAGGGGGAAAAATATCCTCAAGTAATTCTTGCAAGTTCTCTGGTTTGTAGGTGACTGTTAAAATACCATTAAGATGTTAATAATAGAATTATAGTTGGATTGATCCAAGATAAAGAATCAATATTCTACTCTTCCTAAGAAATTTACCAACTCTATAGCAGGTTTTTTTGCCTGATATGCACTAAGATGAGATCTGCCTTATTTTTATTTTTGTTATACAACATTAAGATTTTAAACCATCCCAATTTGATTAAACATGCACAGATTGTTAGCCATTCTGGAAAGAAAACATCTGCAAAGGAGCACACTGCCCTGAAGTCAGGCACATTTGGCAGGTTTCATGCTAACTTGGTAGTAATTATGATGTCCAGAGAGTGAAGCAGGGAGTGAATAAGATATTTAACACTCTGTGCTGTGGCTGTGAAAACCTTTTCAACTCATTCTTTCAATTTGTGGGTTTCAGTGTTATTAAAATATTTATGTGGGTATATTTTAAAAGAAATAATTATCCTTTCCCACACACACACACTGTTTTTTTAATCTCAGAGAATTTTCTTTCACTTTATTGTCTGCATCCCAGAGGCGGATGCTCTAACCACCATAGAGAAGCAGGACCATAAATATCCTTTTCCAGCACTGGAGCTGCAGTTACACTGTAGTGAAATCTCACTCCTATGAGGTGCAACCTGTCTGCATCAGAATATGACCCAGAAATTTCTACCCATAGTGATTAAATATGTTTTTAATTTAAGAGATTGGTGCATATTATTCCAGGTAATGCAGGTCTTTCTATGTAGTTCTTGTAAGTATAAGTTGCTCTTTCCCCTTACTAAATATTATAGAGTCTTGTATGAGTTATGTAACACTTCATTTTTTAACATCTCTATGTAACTCAGTGAAGAGTTCCCCAAATAACACATGTATAAGCTGTGTCAATACTCAGAGTAGCTACTATGTCTGAATATCTAAATTCTGAAATACCATTTTTTCATGACAGTTCACCAGCCACCAGAAAGGCATTCTCAGGTAGTGAGAATCTTAGCCATAAATATCTAGACTGTTGTGATTATCAGTGTGGAAGTGCTTATAAAATCTCAAGGTACAACTCCTTGTAGGCCTGAAAGTTATCTTATCTGAAGGGTAA
Organism: Pithys albifrons albifrons; assembly: GCF_047495875.1. Classification (NCBI taxonomy): domain Eukaryota; kingdom Metazoa; phylum Chordata; class Aves; order Passeriformes; family Thamnophilidae; genus Pithys; species Pithys albifrons. Next base: position 22,036,826 of record NC_092465.1, on the reverse strand, counting down.
AGGTACCAAGAGAATAAATATGACTGTGTTTCATATGCAATTGTATTGGATTCATTCAGGTGTGGAACTCCTGGAATAGTTGTTATTATTTGTAATTATTACTTTAAAAATTGTGAGGCATTACGTAACAGTCATGATCTTATTCCAGGGTTTCTGTTGTATGAAGCTTATAGCTAGAAGGTTAGTATTAACTAGATAAATTTGCTAGATCTACTAGTAGATTTCACATATCTTGTGTCTTGTGCCTTTCCAAGGTGCTTCTCCATGGAGAGAAGAGTAACAGTAATAAGAGGGTAAGACCAATTTTTCAGAATGTTGGAGTAATGCCTCCAGAGTATGAATGTGATTGATGACTTTGCAGCAATGTGGAGGGCAAAATACTGACATGCTACAACAAGAATTTTTTGAAAGCTCAGAATTTTGGCACCTATGATAAGCTGCCACATCATTAAGGAATTAGGTTTGTGTTCCAGACTGCTCCGAAACTGCATGTGCAGTTTCTGAAGCGCAGTTTGTGCAAATAGTAGCTCTCCCAAATGTGCTCATTCTGACCCTGTCCATACAGCAAACTACTGTGCCATGTGGTGTGAAACGTGAACAAGCTGATTCAAGTACCAGAAACAACCTAAATGTGGCACCAGAAACAACCTAAATGTGGCAGATCCATGGTCTCTGCACACTTGAAAAATGCTGGTAAATATGTCTGCAGAGATCTGGTTCCCACATAGTTTGGTTGTTTCACTAACAAAGGCAGCTCACACATAAAGCTGACGTGGTATCTCTCCACTCTGCTACAGTCTGTGAAGGTGATATCTAATACATGGAGTCTGACATAGCAATGGACAAAATTTGGGCCCTGGGTTAAAACTGTTAAGTGCTTCTTTCTTTCTTTCTTTCTTTCTTTCTTTCTTTCTTTCTTTCTTTCTTTCTTTCTTTCTTTCTTTCTTTCTTTCTTTCTTTCTTTCTTTCTTTCTTTCTTTCTTTCTTTCTTTCTTTCTTTCTTTCTTTCTTTCTTTCTTTCTTTCTTTCTTTCTTTCTTTCTTTCTTTCTTTCTTTCTTTCTTTCTTTCTTTCTTTCTTTCTTTCTTTCTTTCTTTCTTTCTTTCTTTCTTTCTTCCTTCCCTTCCTTCCCTTCCTTCCCTTCCTTCCCTTCCTTCCCTTCCTTCCCTTCCTTCCCTTCCTTCCCTTCCTTCCCTTCCTTCCCTTCCTTCCCTTCCTTCCCTTCCTTCCCTTCCTTCCCTTCCTTCCCTTCCTTCCCTTCCTTTCTTTCCTTTCTTTTCTTTCTTTTCTTTCTTTCTTTTTATTTGTTTTTGGTTTATGTGTGTTTGTTTAGCAAACAAACTTAAGCACAACCCTACAAACCCTCCTCTCCCTCCCAGTTTTGTAATTACCACGCACAGCAGACTGCAGGGAGGGAAGAGCATACAGGGTGCTGAGGAGTCTGGATGATTCCCATTGGAGAAGATGCCTCTATGTTTCCTTCCTCACCCTTTTCAAGTCCACATTCAACAGCTGTCTTTTCAAATATGCTTCTCAAATGGTCCTCTCATTTCTTTCTGCTGCCTTGTACCCACAAAGTTTGGCAGATCTCATCTCAATTCTTGTAATGCTTGTTGTGTGCTGCAGGAAGAAAGTGAGGAGGATGGAAGAAAGAGATAAAAAAACAAATATTGTAAAAATACCTCAAAGTTTGGCAACTCAGTGAATCTAGCGTTAATTTCCTGTCTGGATGAGCTTTCAACAAATTCAGCCGTCACTTTCTATATGAGGGAGAACATTTTTAGTACTGTGGATTGAGCTGGCAACAAGTGAGCAGTAGTGTGAGACCATCAGCGGGTGTGTGGGAGACAGCAGCAATTTGGAAAGCCTAGAAGAGTGTCTGTGAGGTTGGCAAAGGGAAATCCATGTTATAAAAAGCATAGTAAAAGTCTTTCTGGTTGTAAGAGGTATTGCTGGAATAACTGTGCTGCTGAGAGCACGATTTGTTTTTCTATTCTTCAAGAGTTTCTGATCTTTGTATGTTATCTGTAGGATTTAAAGACAATTTACCTTTTTCAGTACATTTGAGAATATTTATCTTTGGATTGAATTAGGAATTTTACCCAGAGTTCCCGAGGGCCACTTATTTAACATCTGTTTAGAAACAAGGAGGAGAGCAGGATGCCAGTTTTTGAACTCTCATAATACAGCTGGATCAAAAGGTCATTGCAAAAAGGAGAACTTTAACAAGAAATACCCCAATCATGGAAAATTTCCAAATAAATTTCCCAATAATTATATGTGCTTGACATAAAAATACATTAATGATGTTGAATCAACTTGTACATAAAAATGAAGACATTAGGGGAAGTATGGTCTCATGAACCACCTGCACACCAAAGATTTATTAAATTGCTTGCTAAATTTAGTCTTAAGTATCAGGGTACCTCCATGCTGCAAAAAACCCCAGTGAAAGCATTTGTATTAGCACTTTGTGGCAGAGAGACTTTAATCTCACAATTCCTAAAAATTAATGCAACATTCTTGAGGAAACCATGCTGGAACTGGCACCATGGGTGAAGTCAAGAACAACATTTTCACTGCCTTTAGCAAGGCTAAAATCTATTGACTGATAACAGTCAATTACAAAATGGAGAGTTGGAGTATCAAAGTGATAGTTAGTGAGTGGTACCCTAAAGGGTTGAGTTGAACAACACATCAGAAACAAGAGGAAGTGTCTTAGCCTCAAGTCTGATGTGCTTTTCATAATGCTGGTGTAGTCCTTCAGTGCGTCAGGATAACCTATACTGGGAGTGAAGTTAGAATGGTACAGAAGAATAAAGGCAATCTTGAAAAAAAGAGGGTTTAGACAGAAACTTGGACTCCAGGAGGATACAGTCAGGCTTTCCTGAAGGGAAAGAGGTGTGCCAGACATAAATAAAATGGGATTACAACAAAGATGAAAGTCATAGGAAGGAGTGATAGGGAGAAAGATTCACTGTTTCTAAGACAAACACATAACCTCATTATATAACTCCTTTTACAACAGGACATTAATTGCCCATTAAACACATGTACTGTGGAATGTAAATAGTCATCTTTTAGTGACTCAAGAATGCATATCACAGACTGCAACAGTTTAGTTTCTAATGAGGGATTGCCAGTATCATGTATAAGGGAAAAAATGTTTGAATTAAAATGTTTTTGCAGGGAACAGTTTCACCACTCCAGTGATATATAGTTTCCTATTTCCTTTGTCCTCCATGAAATCATACTGTATTTCCTCAGTTAAATGTATGGAGGAAAAAGATACTGAGCATTTTAATAAAAGTTTTCATCCATGCTATCAGAACGTACTTGAAAGTGTCATTCTTAACATGAGGTAGGACGTATCTGTATCTGCTCTATTTTATGTCATATTATACTCTAATTACTAGGAAGATGAAAAGGATGTTATTATACTGGAACTATGTACTTTACAGATCAATTGTTTATTTTAGAATATTTTTTGTTCTGTTCCTGGTCTGAATGAACATAATTTCAATAGAATAGAAAAGATGTTAAAACCAAAATCACTGCAGTCATAAGAAGTATTCTGTCCCCTGTTTTAGCTGAAGAAGCATGCTTGTTGAAGTTTCTTCTTGGTAATGAGATTGTTTACATTTTCTCTGTTCAGATGCTACCACCTTATGGTTGCATGCCATGGTAAAGACTAGGAGACTATTCAGAATCAATGCAGAATACACAGAAGTAGAGTGTACTCCAAAGAAAGCAGAGTAAGACTATAGGAAATTGTATATAAATTGCATAAAGTGCCTGGGGAAAATAGTCCTGTAATTTTTTTGTGAACTTGATTTCCTCCAGAATAGGAGCTGAAATAAAAATCTATCACCAAAATCTGCATTACATTTGATACCCTTTACAACTGTCTACAGGGAGAAGACACAGTCCAGGAAATATTGAAGCCAGACTTCTAGAAATGGCATGCTGCCAGAGCCTGACAGAAAAAAATTAAAATAATATCTATTGGTTCTGTAGCTAACAGGGTTGTTCCCAGACTTCATAAGTGCACACACACAAAGGAGAAAATTGTGATAAAGGGTTAATGTGCTGGGTGAATACTTGTTTATATCTCTATATTGTTACCACCAGGGTGTTGATGAGCACATATTTATCCATAAGCCACTAATTTACTGCCACTTTGCCCATGGTGTTGGAGAAACTCGTTACTTTCTAGTATCTGATTGGGAGAAGCTGACCAGAATTTTAACAGAATCATTAGAGCATTACAATGAGCTTCATGCTGCAATGAACCATTTTCTGTCTGAGGGTGCCATACAGCTCATACAAGTTTCCTTACTTTTGGTACATATAATATGTGTTCCAGCAAAGTTAATCACTAATGTGCGAATTCATTTAGGAGTGACTTGCAGGATTATTAAAAATAACCTCCCCGCTTTCGGGATATACACCGAGTGCCCCAAATGACCAGACGAAGCCAGGCACTGAGCACAGTTTTAGTATGAACTGTAACCATTTTTACTTCTAATGCTTTCAAGAGGTCTTCACCCACTGTGACTTGTTGGCTCCTTTCTCAGTGTGACCCACAGCCCTGCTACTGGGCATGTCAAATCCACTGTAGGCAGACTGTGGTTTGCACCATCAAGATATTTTAAAACTCCTTATTACGATGTGACAGTGGTTTCAAATATCTTACAGTTTTTATGGATAGGAGATTAAGGATATTTAAAAAAAAAAACAAAAATAAAAAAAACTCCAGAGCAAACTCTGCACGTTAGAAATCTTCCCAGAACTTCAGGAAAGAGGTTTATTTCATGCTGTTAACCTAGTCCCACATTTTGCGAAAGAATCATGTGATGGACCAGCTATTATCTGCTTAATGTATTTCACCTCCTACAGGAGCAGTTACTACCGTGCAGTTAGAATTCAGAGGATTTTGAAAAGAAATTGAAAGGGGTAGTTGGGTAGGGAGAATGAGGTTTACCTGTGAATTTGCTAAAACTTCTTTTGGAAGAGTTTCTGCAGCATACCTTCCATGTTTCTGAATCTGACAAGTACTTGATAAAGTGATTTGACTTCCCATTCTTACAGATTTTATTTTTGTGCTAAGATGCCAACTTCAGCACCAGTTCAGTTCTGATTATTTTAATTATTTATTAAATTATTTTCCCTACAGAATTTGTCAGACAATCACTATGTAATTTAATTAAGCATTGTTCATACAAGCAGGTATTTCCATGTTTCTTTCCCAGAACAAAATACTCATTGCTTTTGCTGTATGTTCACTTACTGCGTTCCACAGAGTTTGAACCACTAAAATGGCCTTGGTCAGGTTTGTTTTGTGTGTGTTGCTTCACCCTCTATTTCTCATGCAAATTTAAATTGGTATCAGCTTTGAATTGCTGGCAAGTGTTACCTCAAAATCTGCACCTCTCCCATTTCACAAGAAGGTAAAAATAAGAAATTATTTCTGTTCATATTGGCTCCTTCCTTTCAGTTCCTCAAGCCTAAACTGACTTAAGTATAAATTTAAATAATGTGTCTTATTACAAAACCTTGCTGCATCCAAAAATTAGCTGTTTATAGCATTCTGAGGAAAGTTGTTGGATTTATCTTAGTACTAGATGATGAACAACTCCCAAGAAATATGTACAGGGTTCATCCACTGGGACCCAAAGCAGAAAGCAAATTAGCTCTTTATCTTGTTTGAGGTTTTGTTAATTGACAAAAAATGCACTTAATTACTGTGACAGAAAGCAGTGCATGTACAAACTGCACTGAGCCTGGGGCCAGATGTCATGTAGTCTGAGATAGCTGAAGTTGTTGTGCTATTTTTCTATCAATAGAAGAAAAGCTTCTCAATCCCAGCTAGAACTTTTTATTTTATTCAAATACGAATTTCAGTAAATTACATAAGAAAAACATAACTTTTCATGGCTATAAATGTTTATTTTGTGTTAGAAACCTATGACAATTTTTTTCACCTCAAAAGCCACAAGAGCAGAGAATTAGGCAGCAGAACTTGCACTTCTTGTTGAGATTCTGCCAACCTTGCTGCTACCCAGAAACTGTGTCATCCTCTAACTGTACAAGAAAGTAGTCTCAGGTATGTTTATTGGGCATGAAAGCAGAATAGCCCTGTTGCTTATCAACAGAGAAAGCCAGAATCTAAGTGGATTAGCCTAGAGGCAGAATGCCAGCGTCAAGTATCTTACTTTGTGTTAGTGTTAATGTGGAAAGTAGACATTATTGATGTTGCTTACAGTTCCACAGTTCTGGTATTTCATGTGTTCTCTGTGGATAAATAACAAGAGTAATTCTTCGTTCAGAGCATTTTGAAAAGGATTGCCACTGAGAGACAATAAAAAACCAAACAAAACCAAAAATTAGTTCTAGAGTGGGAAAGCAAAGCCAAGTTTGCTATTGATTTATGTCAAAGGGCTGCACTCCCATCTGGGTTCCAGGATATACGATAAATGGTAATTTCACACTGTAGTCTTTCCTGTATCCAGACGTTGTCTTTTTTTTTTTTTTAGAGGGACATGTGGTATTTGGGGTTGTTCTGAAACCTGGATGAGCTTTACATCTCTGTGACCTTTCAACCTCTCAATTTTAGTTGCAACTGGCAAGTGAAAATTGCCAATTTAGAATCAACAGGCTAGCATGATGTATGGATGAGAATGTAAATAAATCAAATTAGTTTCCCTAAAGAAACTACATTTAGAAAAGTTGAATTAACACAAAATGCAGGAATCAGTCAAAACTTCCTTTTAATTTCCACTGGCTGCACTTCAAGACACAGAAATTCAGGTCAGTAGTTTGCAGCTTGAATTAGTCTATGAAGATTTTACTATTTTCTACCCCATCTCTTTTGATAGTTCAAGTATCTTCAGAGTGCCTGCTATCAAGCAAAGATAAATACTCTCAGTCCTATTTTTATAATTATCTAATCAGCTGACTTCTTGAGACTTCTTATGGCAATGCTTTCTTAATTGGAGAAGTAGTATCAAGCAAAGTCTATCCTTGTTTAGCAGTCTTTCACAGCTCAATGGAAGTTCATCAAGTCTCCAGGCTTAAGAAGATGGTCAGGGTATGGATTTTGTTCTTGTGTTACAACAGTTCATATGGCATTGCTGCCTCCCAAATTCCAGCAAGGGAAGAGTGTCTGCTTTTCACAAGGAATGACCCCAGTCAGGTCATGTGTTAGCAGTAGGATTAAAGTTCAATAGAAGATTGAAGAGTTTGTTTCTTTGTTAATGGTTGGACTTGATGGTCTTGGAGCTCTTTTCCAATCTTAGTGATTCTGTGAGTCTTCTCCCCATTCCTGCAAGTTGCAAGTCTTGACGCTGGAATACTGCTCTGAGAATTGTCTGCTTTCACATATAGGCTGTTCTTGTGAGCTCATTCCAGTGATAAGCAATGTCAGAAAGTAAATGAAGAAGACTTGTCACCACATGCAATGCACAGGTTCTCATCTGCTCTTTTCTTTTTCTCAGTCTTTATAAGGAATGCTAATGTAACTTCCATGTCTGTTTTGTTTGGGAACCTATCCCCAATTCAGACCAGCATTAGTAACTCATTATACAAGTTCCCAATACAGAGCAGGGATCCATGACAAATGATGTGCAGCTCAGGCAGGAGATAAAGGCTGTGATGTTGAGAGAAGCACTGTGAGAGGCAGCAGATTCCAGTTCTTGGCTCTATAATACTTAGCACAAACTGGGAAGCCTCCACCTTGCAGACAGGTGATATGGTATCAGACAACTGACTGGGGGAAACCTAAATGCCTGGCTCCTGGCTCCTACTGAGTTTCCACTAGCACAATTTATCTGTAATTTGGGAAAGAAACATATAATCTTACCAATTGCCCATAAAGGTTGTCAGCTCCCTCTTTACACTGTTTCATGAAATAGATAATATTTCAAGGTTACTTGTGACTAGCTTTTGTTCTTAGGTGACAGGGAATGTTGCTTCCAATTTACTCATGGTGTTCATCAAATTCAAATTCTTCAAGTCCATGGGACCTGCATTACAGAGAAATTAACTTCAAGTATCATGTGGTAAGAGGAAACATAATTTAATCTGTTGGAAAGTCACTGACATTAAATGTGAAATTTACCCAATTTTGACTGACAAAGTAGAAATATTACAACTTTCTCAAAATATACGGTCAGTAAAACCTTAGTGATATTAATTTCTAAATTACTATTTTTATACTATTAGAAAGGTTTCAAAGATAGGTCTTTTACTAGGAGTATGCTTAGAATTACAGAAAGTAAAGTAAGTGTTTTATATTTACAGTGCACAATAAAATGTAGTCAGTGATGAAAGAATACTCCATAGTGGAGTCCAGAATATCCGAAATAAAAGCTGCAGAGAAAAGATTTTCCGTTTTTCTCATCAGCAAAATTCCATAACCAAGAAGTTTACTCCTGTATGTCTGATGGGTGATAGTCACTCTCACAGCGCATGCTGAAGGTAATGCTGATTGAAGACTGATTCTCCTGTCCTCTTGATGTATTGGTCTATTTTTTACTTTCATTTGAGGAACAGGTACATTCACGGTGTGTCTATTCAGTCTCTTACAGCTGCCTTGATATGTAGCAATGAAGCAAATTTTCACTCAAAACCCCAGACTAATGGCAAACAAAATGTCTTGTGTTAGTTTTGAAGAACTTCTAAAAGACATAAACTAACTTTCCAAGGATTCTGGGCTCTTTGCTCTGAAGCTGGTAATCACTCAACTTCTTGGCATGATATCATTTTAAAATTTTCAAAATATTTTCATTATCTCAACCCTAATTCCTCTGCCCCTTTTTTTGGAAAAGTTTGAAAAGTTCGGTAGTGAGCAAAATTTTTCTTTTTGAAGAATAGAATCTATATAAAATTGCAAGCCTGGTTTTTCCTTCCTGCTCTAAATACAAGCTAATGTCCCTGTGATAGAGTTCAGATCTGTAAGTTCTCAGAAAGTCTGAATAAATTGTCAGATCTTCCTCTGTTTAATTTTAAGCCTTGGATTTGAATTTCAATCACAGACAATTAAAAAAAAGTGAAAATCTTAACAGCATAAATTAAAAAAATCTGAAGTAACCTTAGAGAGTACCATTAAAAATGTTGCACACATATCCTTTCAAGGGACTGTAAGATTCTCTTATGCAACCACAGTGGGACAGAAGACTTGATCTGAGGAGACTGGCTTGTCCGTGCATTGTAACCCAAACATGATCCCTCCTTTTTTATTTCCTGCTGAGATTTGTAATGGACATCGTCAAAGAAAGATCAGGGACAGACTCTGTTGTGATAATAATTTATGTTTGTCCTTCTGTCTCTGAAATTTTAGCACATGCCTCTAAAGCTGATGCTCCTGTGAAGTTTCCAGAAGTGGTTTTAATGTGGCAACCTTGATGGCAGGATAGCGCTTTGTGTGGAACCTCATGCTTAGAGGACAGAACTGGAAGGTTGTGGCTGAAAGTATTATAGAAAGCCCTCAATGACAACAAAGTAATGGCAGAGGAAAGATAAAATCTTGTCCAGCAGCAGTCATTGCCTTATTTGCTTTCTGCTTCCAAAATAAGAGTTTAGTATAAAAGAATTGTTATTTATCAGTTCTAACTTGGGACCAGGAAGAGTAACTGGAAATGAATAGGAAAGGTCCATATTTGTTCCTTTCCTGTGTATATTGCTACTTGATATTCTTGTGAGATCTACGTTGTAAGGAAGAACATCAAACATCATCCTCCCTTGCAGATACACACCCAGTATAGAGGTACCCATTAAAGTTGCTCACTTCCAGGGTGGCCATAGCCTGGCAACAACCTTTATCAAAATGTAAACTCCTGGCTTTGCTGACTGGCAGTCCTGCACAGCACAGGCACCCCCTCAGGATTCTTCGAGCCTGCTCTGATGGCTAGTTCTGAGTTTAGAATTGAGGAATAAAGTCACCTCTTTATTTGGTAGTTTCAGCAGGCAGACACTGTAAGTATTGCATTATTTTAATCTATAAACAAAAATACAAATTTTACTTGTTTACCTTGTTGTGTGAGAAAATCATTCAATCCTGAAGCTGAATCAGAAAAAATGTTATGTATCAAGGATTTGTTTTATAATCTGAATAGCAGCTCTCCCTTCTTTTAATTACATAAAAATAATTACATACAATAGATATATAAACTCGAGTTTTACTTCACCTTTATAATCAAGACGATTTTAACACTTACTTAACCTTCTTTCTACCTTCCCCCTCCCCCAAACAGGAGTGTTTTACTGCTTTTCTTCTCTCTGGTTGTCGTACATCCTGCAATTCCTGCGTTTTACTAGAATATTTAATGATGCCAGAGGAAAATATTTGTGATAGAAAGTAGTTCATTATTGTATAAGGGCAAACACTATGGGTTTATAGTGTAATCAGCAAGCTGCTCTGCAAACAAAACGCTTGCTCACGTTATTTGGGCAGCAGTCCCTGTCTGTGACAATGGCTGCGTCCTGCCATTGTTAATTCCGCACTGCCCTCTAGGGATCCCGCCGCGCCTCCGGGCTGGGCCCGCAGGGGCACCTCGGACTTATCTCCCCTTCGCCCTTTTTGACCCTGAGAATAACTTCCAATTTCATCCTCTTCCAGCTTGCTTTAACTCCTTCCAGCTTTGTTTTTTTTTTTTTTTTAAGTTGACCATTAATATCTGTAGTTTACAGAATTCTGTGTATTTTGAGTGCACACATATTTGGTTTTAAATATGAAATTTTCTCTGAATTATTTGAATGCTATGGTAACATTTTTAACATTCCTTTTTCTTTTGGTATTTCCAGAGATGGGTTTTCTTTTCAATTGTTTGCTAAAAAGAAGCTGTGTGAATTCCTTTCTCAGAGACAATTTGCTTCAGCGCTGAAAGACAGCAACTGGGAACTACAGTACTTTGCACAGATGTCAGATACATCCTGAGTGATTTCTTATCAATGATGTGATGGTTTCAGGCTAATCATAGTAAGTACACGTTTCCTTTTACATCACTCACATAGATGAGATGAGATGTCCACAGAAAATTTTTTCAGAGGAAGGAAGAATTTTGCTGGAAGTGTTTATGATCAAAACGTTTTGGAAATAAAAGAGGGTAAAATGAGCAAGGGCAGTAGGTTTTGAATAGGCCTCATCAGCAGAGGGGAGAGGTCATCTGGGAAGATTAGTTATAGGATCTATTAAATCACCTCTGTGACACCGTTAGAAGAAGCTGCTTAACATAATCATGTGCAATCAGTAAAAATGCTGTTTATTACAAAGCAGTTTTGATATTCATATTTGGTATTATTATGTAAGATGGTGTAATGTAAAGCCATACACATTTCCCCAGTACAAATTATCAACATTAATAATTTATTATGTTTTTCTGACAACTTCCAAAGTAAAAAATATTGGGAAATTCCTCTCCAAACCTATTTTCACTAGTATAAAGACTTACATAGAAGTTTTTTTTATATTATAGTTGTAGACACTTGCAACGGATACAGACTTTATATATGAACTAGTCCTGTACCTATACCTTTGTTTGAGTTTGATTATCCTTCTTAATGGCACAATGCAAACCATCTCTTTGAAGGGCTTATCATTCAATGTGGTCTCTCTGGTTTGGAATGAGACTTCTATGTGCATATTTTCTTATATGCAAAGCTAAAAATTGTATCATAACTTCTGTTTCTCATATTTTTATGTCTGTGAATTATCTCAGAATGGACATACCAAGTCAGAGTTTTGGATTTGGACACATTCTCAGTTGGAAGATGGGTAAGAAGTTGACTGTCGTGTTTCATGAGGACTACATAGAAAATTCAAGGGTGATGAAATCTTTGCCAGGTGTTTGGTTGGGTTTTTTTAATTATTATTTTATTTTTCATAAGTTTCTGGCACAAATCAGTATCTTGCAAAATATTACCTTATAATTTTCCCTGAGTTTTACTTCACTCCAGTTCCATAATCTTGTGAGGATGCATGTCCTTTACCACAAAGTACAATAAATCTCCAGATAAACTGAGTCAACAAGGGGATGGTGAAGTGCTTTAAAATTTACTTTAAGTAAACTTAACTCAGTCTTAAGTGTTGTAGTTCTGCTTCCATAGTGATGCACAGTTGTGAGACCAAACACTTACTAGCAAACTACCAAATTGCAGCAGATTATGGACAGCTGTAGTCTCACTTATTTTATTGTTTTCTCTGAGTCTACCCTGTCCATAAAAAGTAACATCATTTCAGGAATATAGAGCTGTATTTTTTTAAATTTTACTTCCTTATTATGTCTTACTTTGGTTTAATTCAGAATATTTCCTGCATATTCTTTTACCTCCTTTTTGGTGATTTATTAGATGGCATTAGCATATGTTGGCTCTTGCTTTCATTTCCCTGCTTATCTGGCAGCCAGAAAGAGTGAGAATGAGGTACAAGTGCAAGTACATACTTTTGGAAATCATTCTGAAGCATAATATATTGAAATGTTTTATAATGAATCCTTGTTTGCCAGAAAAATATTCAACCATGCCAGACAATTATCTGTGAGGAATAAGCATTTTTCTATCCTCTTCTTTCCTCCCTCCCTTCCTAATTTGTGTTGCTTGGAAGAGGAGACGAAAAATGGCACAGATGCATGCAGTACTGCACAAAGAGTATATATGGACATTTCAGTCACTGATATTTTCCCATTTTCTGATGCTAATGTAAGATATGTTGGTTTAGCATTTGTAATTAAGATGAACAGATGGTGAAGACTTAGTTTAAAGTAATACTGTACATCCATTAAAATAATCTCTGCTGACAGTGATTCTTTACTATAGCAAGATTTAATTGCATATATAACATGTGTACATCAGAAAGAACTCAGTCTTTGGCCCTTTGCTCCATTAGGACAATAGTAAGACAGACGTCACCAGAACAGAATTTGTGCTGGAGACTACTAGAGTAACAGATGCATCTCTGCTGACAATATTGGCTTGCTTTAATTAATGAACACTTTATGAATAAAAGAAAACATAATTTCAGAAAATATGGAGGTTTTCTTTTGAAAAAAGGCACCCATGTTTTGCAGGAGGAACATTCAGGAAAGTGACAGAAGTAAATTTTTAACAGATTAATTTGATGTTGCTTACACTATTTCTCTCATGAAGTAGTACACATAATCTGTGGTGTTCTTTGGCAAGCTTTATAAATGTGTCTTTTTGAACTGCATTTATTTTTAAATTAGGTATATTGTGAAGGGTCTGACTGAAGCAAGTGCTTAAGCTGTTATGAAGCAGAAGCAGATCTCTTCATGTTTTCATTTTTCCACAGAAACAGTACAAAATGTAATTTTGCAAATTGTTTATATATGGGTTATACAAAATTATCATTATTGTTTTCACCTTAAAGTCTATACTTCACTGGAAATGGAAGCTCAGATTGTATTTTCAAAGTGGATGTCTATCCTTCACCTGTTGTACAAAACAACAACAGGATTGTTGAGCAATAATATTTCTTTTTCCCTGAAGAGATAATTTATTGAAGTGGTTGTGTATTTATAACTCGTCCCCTTTTCTGTTCACTTCTTGTCCTACCTGCCATACCCATATCAGTAACTATTTTCTATGATAATGAAACCTCCTGAATTCTAACCTCTGAGGATATAGTTTGGCAGAAATATCTACCTTCCTTGCCCCAAGCTTCTTTTGTAAGGACATATATTTTACTATTGTTATGATTACCAAAAATGAAGTGTAATTATGCTTTGATTAACATTTTTGCAAGTTTTTTAAACTAAAATAAATCTTCTGTCATGCCAGAATTATCAGGAAAGTTGCTATACAGTGGTTGAACAGGACTTTACTGAGAAAAACAGTTTTCCACCCTAGTTTCACAAAATCAGTGAATCCCCATCCTTTGTCATGCTCTTCATCTGTAAAAGGCCTGGGCTTCATGCTCTCTCCTTCTGGACAGCTGAGAGTGCCTTAGATACTGTATTGTGGCACACTTTGGTTTAAGTTCCTTCATTTTTTCCTGTTACGGCTCTGCACTGTTCAAAAATATTTAGATCTTTATTGAAGCAAAATCTTGAATGCTGAGTCCCCTTTTTCCACATGAGTACTGCAACCCTTAGGTTATTTTAGTCATTTTCATCATGTCTCAGAATATTTATGTGTATTAAACCAAGTAGAATAGCACTAACAGGAGAGATTGAGAGTCTTTACCCCAGACTATGAAATCTTAGTACCACAGTAGTTAAACATTCTTCCAGGAGATATAGTCAAAACCTCCCAGGCAAAAGAAAGAATTGAACAAATCTTTCTTCTATTCAAGATGACCTGTGGGGTAAAGAAGGAGACAGGTTCTGCTTTCTTTTAATCAATACATTAGTTTTCTTTAAAATGTCTGAAATTGAAAGTAAATATTTATCTTCGGTGTACGTACCTCCTTCCCATCCCCCAACTAAAAGCATTCAAAAATAATTTGGGCAGAAATTTGGGGTTGGGAGAGGATATGGTTTTTGCAGCCACACTGAAATAGTCTTTCATTTGCATAGATTTAATTCTGGTGACAGAATTAATTAGACCAAATAGTCCTGTAAATATAGCTGATGTATATGGGTAGTGCTCACTGATAAAGGAAATAAGAAAGGAGTGAGACAGGCTGGGAGCCAAGGGACCAAAAAAAGCTGCAAGTTTTGCAAAACATTCATTTGTCTTATTTTCTTAACATAATAAAGAAAGGATGGGTTTATTTGGGGGGTTAGCAGAAATGATTGATTAGAGAAGTATTTTATCTGCTGGATGTGGGATGAATAATGTCTGTGAATGGATATAGAAAATATCTCTCCAAAACTAGAGTGATCCATAAGTCATAGGATGCAGAGCACAAAATACCAACACACTAACATACACAGAAAGGCTTTAAACAATAACTGAGTAAATCTTGGAAGAGTTCCAAAGAAATAGGGAAGAGAAAAGGAATTACATGCAGAATAATGGGGTTTAGACAATAGAGATAGTGCAGCAGACATTAGTGAACGGAGTATTAGCTCTTTAATTATAATAATTATCTAAGTTTAAGGTCAAGACACCTGTGCATTGCTGTCTGCGAGAAACTGATTAAAAAATTAGAAGTAGCATTTAATCTCCTTGATACTATTTCCAAAAATTCTCTTAGAAATTTGGAAATGCCAAGATTATTACTTATTATTTGTACTCTGCCTAGAGACATTGACTGAGATGGGTCCCATGTTGCCACCCCAAGATCACTGACATCAAGATTGACTCTCTTATCACCTCAAATAAAATATAAAATGAAAATTCTCCACAGGGAGGGAAACCATGAAAAATTAATACTATTACATCTTATTTTATTCTGCTTTCTCATTTGTACTGAACATGGAAATGAAAGGCTTCATATTGTTTCCTTAAGTAATTCAGACAAGTCTATTCCTGGTCTTGGAAATTAACTTTTTAGCTAATCAGGTGGTATATCCTCAGATTTGCTGCAAAGGAAGCCAATGTGAGAAGCAGTGAAGGTGGATCTTGTCACCTGGATGCAGACGAAGCACAGTGTTGCAAAGTATGTCTGCTGGTAACAACCATTCTCTCACCATTCCACTTCTGCCTGTGGCTGTTGGAAGCTCTGTCCTGATTTCTGGGCAGGAGAATGTCACTGTCTGAGCAGCCCGTGTGTCTGTGACACCCATCTAGTCGGGGTGTCACACCAGGGGCTGCTGGCAGCGCTTGGTGCCACACACCTCAGTATTTTGCTTGCTGTCTGCCACCTTAGGGAAGCTCCAGTTTGAAAAAGAGCAAGCAAACATCACTGAGTTGCATACGTAAAGATTCCTTTTTCCTCCTCCTCCACGGTAGAAGTATTTGAGGTTGGATTGCAGATGGTAAAGGAAAGCCAGTCTCAAAGGAAGGTATATCAGCATTTTCTACTGAGAACATAGAGGAGACTTGAGTGAAGAACAGATGTTGAGTTGAGGGAATTAGGCAATAAACAGAATGGCAAGGAAGAAGGAATAAAAGAGGAGGGGGGAATATTGGAGGTGATGGAGCCAAGGTATGGAGATGTGCTATAAAGAAAGACATTTAGGTTATTTCTAAAAAAAGGAGGGAAAGTGAGTAATTGAAAGCAAGTTAGGAGAGGACAAGAGGAAGCCTGGAAATAGAAACTAAAAAAGAACAGGTGGTAATTTGAAAGTGAATTGCTGTGCATTTATTATCACTATTGCTCTGCAATGTAATTTCTGACAGACGAATATTTCCATTTCAGTAAAAATTTGAAATTTTATACAGTTTTTTAAATGAGGGATTTGTAATAAAATACATATAGAATTTTAGTATACATTTTGTTTTAGAAAACAGCCCTACTCCCAAAATTTTAGTTTGTGGTTTCTTAACTTTCTCTCTTTTTGCTACTTCCTCCCTTTTTTTCCCCTTATTCAAACATCTCAAATCTGCACCATCTTCAAAAAGAAGTGTGTACTAGAAGGAACAAATTAAACTTAATTTTGACAATATAAAAATTTCAAAAATATAGAAAAACATCTCACAAGCACATTTGACAAGGAGGAAGGATCTGCTTTTGCAAAAAGTCACACAAAATAATAAAAAAACATAAGTTAAAGTAAGTGCAATAACATTTTCAGATGAAAAAATCTAAGTGACATGTCCAGAAAAGCATCACTGAGGAAACAGAGACATTTTCTAGTTTGTATTTCTCATATTTCTGAGCTAAAGAGAATGTGTTGAAAGGACATGTTAAAACAAAAGAAACCTTTGGGTTCCTTCTGCCCCTGAAGCAAGTGCCAGTCATGGCTACCATTACAGAGGGAGACGTTTTCTCTCCAGCTGAGGCCCATGGTTGATAACCAGACCTTGTACATTTCAGTTGAATGTGTTAGAGATAAAAATGTCATGAAAGAAACAGTATTAATGTTTTTTCACCACTGTACATGTTCACCCCCTCTTGTGCTTTCTCTGGTTCAGGGGTCGTTGTTTACATTCACGTTTGAGGTAAAATTCGCTGGTGGTGATCACTGGAAAAAATTCACAGAAGGTGAATTGAGAAAATGAGGTGCCTGTGGTGAAATTCTGGGTAAAAGCACAAAATTAGCTGTCATCCAAGCCAAAGAGGATGAGTAACTCCAAGTCAGTACCACTGTCACCCTGATTAAAGTAGTGAAAGAACATTGAAAGAGCCTGTTCTACGTGAGAACAAGTCTGAAGATGAGGAAAACGATTAGAAGATGAGAGGCTGGAAAGCTTTTAGTGAATCGAAAGCACCTATTAACACTAAAATAAATAAATAAAAGTGAAGAAGAAGAACACTTCTTCATTTTCTTGAATGTTTTGGTCAGATAAAAGAAAGTCTTGTAGTTTGACAGTATCTTGTGAGAGGGATGTCAATAATGTGAAATTATGGCAGGAAATCAGTAATATTTCACAGTTAGAATATTGTTACAATAAAAACTGAGATCAGACTAGTTGCTTTTAATATGATTAAAACCTTAAAGTTTGACTAGAAGAGAAACTAAAGATCACTAGGATTATTTGCTTTATGATACAATCTGAAAACTTCAAGAGTTTTCTGTGAACTTGTGTTAGTTAATATTATAAGCCTATTTAGAAGCAGATGCTGCTTTAAAAACTTGCAATGTGGAAACACAAAGAAGTAAAAGGGTGGGAGCAATAACGGAAAAAGACGTTAATATACTTTCCAGCAAAGTTTATCCTGGGAATTATTAAAAAAATATTATTACAAAAGCAACTTGACAATATCTCAGGCTAACTGGAGACATTGGGAAGCTTTACTGGAAAGTAATGAATGTATCTTCCATGTTACCTGTTTTAGTGAAGTGACTGGACTACTTTATCTTTTTAGGTTCCTTCTAGCAGAACAATTTTTGACTGAAGAAAAAGGTAGTTCTGGTCTTCTGATTCCAAGCCAATATCTTTCACATTATACCATACTGGCTTTTAAGGGAATATAATGTGGAATTTTACTGTCATTGCAGTTGCATTGTGAGCTGCTTATCCTGCACTGATATGCAGCTATTTGCTAAAATAGTCTCATTAATTTAAATGTGTCTCTCTGTGCAAATAATTTCTACCAGAAACAAGATCAGATTCTTAATATGGCTGTTAGTTTGGGGGCTGGGACGGAAGGGGTGGGGCTTCTACCTTAGGTGTTATTTTTTCTTTCACCTAAGAGGTTAATTTGGAAGGATCTTATGAGGCAGAATTTACTTATATTTGTAGAGTGCTCTGCGATTACAAAGTTAGAAGTGCTAAAAACTTTGAAAGGTCTTGTTACTCTTCCCCACTAATTAACATCACTACGATGGGTTGGGAATTTGTAGAGTAGGCTGAGAGTTCTATGAATTGATCTTGTATTGTAGATGAGAGTACTTGTTCTTTCTGGTGATATTTGCATTGTTTAGCCAAGGCAAAGTAGAGCTTCATTTATTTACTGGCATGGAATTACAAGGGTTTGGCAAGACAGATTCTGAGAGAATGGCTGGCAATTTTTTTATTGACAGAATTTGTCAACAGTTAAAGGTGAGAAAGGATAATAAATGAGAACAATGAGAGCTGTTTTTTTCATTTTAAAATTGACAAATAGCTTCTCCAGGCAGAAATGCAGCAGAATGGATTGTAATAAACACAGTGTTTTGGTAAATTATCTTTGTTAGTGAGGAAAAATCAATGTATTGATGCATTCTTTTTATGTGCAGAATCCAGTTATAGGATGCCTCATAAAAATCATCCTTTTAATCCTTGTTTGAGAGTAAGTTAGGGAAACTCCACTTCAGATCACATTGTTTTGTTCTCTTTTTGCTTCCGGAGAATAATTTGAATGGCAGAAATAACAAAATCATATTCTTATTGATCTTGATGGGTACTGAAGAGCAGCTCCCTCACCTTCAAGTTGGTGTAAAAAGAAAAGGTATGTGTGAGATGAAATTTAGCTACTGACTCTCTGCAATAGCTCACCTGAGTAGACCAGCCAAAGGCAAAAAGCTCTGCAGACCTGAGCCAGGCACCCTTCTGCAGGGCAAGGGAAGAGCTTAGATGTTTTTGGAAGCTGGGATTAAACTTTGTGTCAGTCATGTCAGAAGGCTACATGAGATGACTGCTGTTCTCTGTCTGTTTTATTAAGCTTCCCAAAGATACTAGCAAAATATTACAATTATTTTCTTTTTAATCTCCAAATTCCAACATAACTCCAATGTTGTTTCCAAAGTAACATGTCTGGGAACACTCCCTAGCATACTTCTGAAAGTTGTAGGAGATAATTTGGTAAACTTATGAATGACAAATTTGACATTTGGGATGAAGTAGAGAGAGTTGAACACAACCAGTTCTGACTGTATTGTGGGCAGTAATAAAAATTTGCTTTTATGAAAGAAGTGGGCTGATACATGGGACTAGTTCTACCTTGTTAGTGTAAATGGACTGAATTAGAGGGAGTTCTACAAGTGTAAAGGCAGCATAAAGGAGAAAAATCAATCTAGAGTATTTTGAGAGCACATACAGTCTCATGTTATTACACTCCTGTGTTGCTGAAAGCATTTCAAGCATTTTTGGCATGGTATTTCCATACCCTTTCCTGGGCTTTTAGCATGGAGCAAACATGCACAGTTTGTGGGGTTTTTTTCCTGGTGTGGAAACTCAAACCAAGGAAAAGTAATGTTAGCTTGGTTTGAGGTGGCTCTGTTTCCACCAACTGGGTTTATTTTGCCAATTAGAATCATGGTGAGAGACACTGTGAGATGATGCTGAAGAGAGTGTTCAGTGGAAAATGCTTCACCTATTTGTTACAATTCTCCCAGCAGGTGTTTAGTTGTAAAACAGTAATTTAACATATAGAGTAACCTAGAATCTCTGCCAGATGGTTATTCACCTATGCTGTTGGCTTACGTGAAAATACAGATGACTGGACCAAACTTGACATTTGTAATGTCATTAGTCATGGGAATAAATGGGATTCTTCATGGTTCATTTTCCTTTAAAGATAGGAGGAAATAAAACCCAAATGAGTTAATGTTGCAGGCATAGAATTTCCTGTGTTTTTCTAGAAACAATTTCGTATAAAATTTTTCAGGCTTTTGAGTAACATGTGGTCTTTAAAATCCTGACTAATTAAAAAAGAACATAAACCTAGCCTGTTTCATGTGGTTTTAAGCATAACCCCATGCTCCTTTTTTTCCAAAATACTTTGTCAAGACTTCCAGCCTGCTTTAATCCACTTTTCAGGCATTTGTTTGATTATCTCAGCTCCGCAGTTGGACATTTTCTTTCAAATTAATTCCTTGATTTGAGATGTCATCATGTTAGGTTCCCAATTGAACCATGCAGTGCAGTATTTATGGCAGTAAGACTCATGGCAGAGCACCCTTGCCTAACAACCAATGTCTGATATATCTCTCTGGGTTGTGCTGGGTAGAGGTAGCTAGAACCAAAAGTTCACAGCCTCAGTGGTTTTAGCTCAGGTTTCAAGGAAAAGGTACTTGACAACAGCTCACAGATGGGGGAAAGGTTTTGCAAAGTAAAATGAGAAGCATGTGTACCTTAAGAAGGTGTGTTTCTTAGTCTTTCAGCAGTTCTAAAATTCTCATCTGCTTTAGATACATTTTGTATATTCAGGTTTTATTCTCTGAAAAATTCTGTTCAATAACCAGTTGAGGTCACAGATCTGCAACAAACAGGTCCCAGATACTACCAGCTTTTACACTAATGGCTGTGTAAGATTTTCCCTATTTTCCCCCTGCCTTGTCCTACTTCATATTTTGGCATTCGTATGCCTCATTCTTTTGATATAAAATAAATTTCCCTGATGTGTTTGTGTGTTTGTGCACTTTGTATAGTTTCATTTCAGCTGTGCTTCAATACACATGCTGTGGACGTTTTATGCTGAGAATGTATTGTCCTGTCTGTGTCATTTGATCTTGATTTCATTCCTTTCCAAGGTAGTGTAACCTCCATGTTTTGACCTTTCCACTCCCTTTCAACATTTCTCCAGAGAACTGATCAATACCTGCTGCTTTCCCTTTATTCAGATGGTGGATAGTTTTGGATAACTCTGTAATCTTTGCTGTCCTGTTCACCAGCAGATTCTCCAAGCACTGACCTTCATACAGGAATTCTTCAGAAGGCACCTAGGAGCCACACCTGTGTACAGATACTAAAGAAAGCCCTGGTAGGTTCTCTGTTATTTATTTAGATTTCCTGAAATAGAGAAAGCAAAACATGACAAAAGGGAAACATTTTGAGTTCTGACCTCTTGTAGGGTTCCAGAAATCTTCACCAGCTGAGTGTCATTTGACCCCTTCTCTATTTCTGTAATCTGTACTTGACTAGTTTTAAGTGTGATCCAGCACTTTCCCCCAAGTTCGTTTCACGTGACTAAGTGTCCAAGAGTTTACAGGAGATGCCAAAGTGAAAAAATAAGATATTTACTGCCCAAAGAATGTACGTGTGGTGTTGAAGCTGCTTTCCGGTGCTCTGAAGTGACTCACACAGAGTCAGCGATGAGAAAAATCTTCAGGGGAATTTTTCATAATCCTGCAGAAAGGCTCTC
Organism: Pithys albifrons albifrons; assembly: GCF_047495875.1. Lineage (NCBI taxonomy): Eukaryota > Metazoa > Chordata > Aves > Passeriformes > Thamnophilidae > Pithys > Pithys albifrons. The sequence goes on along the minus strand of NC_092465.1, from coordinate 22,015,256 downwards.
CCTTTTACTCTGAAGAAGCAAGTAAAAGAAAAGCAGATTTGTTCTTGTCACATAGTCAGAGTCATGACACTGCTACTAAAATGGAAGGTAGAATACACCTACTTGTGCTTAAAGTTAGGACCAACAGAGCGCTATTTTGAACTAAAGGAAGGAGAAATAATGAGCAATTCTTATTTTGTAAGGGAATGGGCACTGACCAGATAAGGTGAAATCTGAATGCAAAAGCATCCATCTTCCAGCAGAGAGGCTGCTGGAATTGCCTAGGCACAGGTTGGTAACCAGGAGGAACTGACAAACTTGAAAAAAATGAATGATTTTAAATGAGCACCAGACCTCTACAACACCTCTAAGATTATTCTCTAAAAGATAATTTTGAATTGCCTTTTAAAATGTCTTGTGTTTTTTGTTTTGTTTTGTTTTTTCATTTTAAAACTATGGAACATGCATTAATTTTTAGAGCTGTCCCTTTTTCTTGTTTCTCCTTACTCTGTGTATTATGCATATTTGTACCCAGCTGTGTACATGCTGGGGTGCATCACGGATTGGTCTGCATAGCAGAGTCATGAAGTATTTATGACTAGGTCTTAGTCTCTGATGGATAAAATTGCACCAATATCTCAAGCTCAACACAAACAGACCAACAGCATGTCATAAATATGACTGAATTTTGACTTAAAATAATTGAACTGACAATACACAATAGCACCAGACTCAGTAAGACCTGCTGGAATGATCTTGATTTTAAAAGGACTTTGTCAGCATAACTTCTTACCATTCCTATCAGAAAGCAGCAAATGAAAACAAAAAGCAAGTTTCTGGTGGAGCATGTGTGCTAACCTTTAGCACGTTGTCTGATCACACTTTTCTTTCAATGCTCGAACTTTAAAAGTACGGATTCCTCTGATCTCTGGTAGCATTTTAAAATGAGTCACTTTAAAGGACTTTTTTGACTAGGCAGTAACTGATTTTAAATGAAGACAGATAGATACTTACACACATACTTTGCACGTGTGATTTCCCATATACTTCAGTAAAGTTTCAGGCTGAAGGAAATGTTTTGTTGAGCAAAATGCAATATTGATATTCAGATTTTCAAACTGTTAAATATAATTAAATTTGATTTAATTTTTGTTTTAAATAGAAACCCAAGCAATTTCATTTCTGAATTGTGTTGACAAAGAAAATTTGGTTTTCCTTCAGATAAAGTTATATGAAATCAAGATAATCTTCTGAAATGGCTATCTGATATTGGTGGGGAAGAAACCCACAACACAGCCAAAATAATCTCATGATTATGTGAGTTTCAAAGTCAAAACAAATTTCCAGTCCTGCATAACTATTGAGTGACTTGTGTGGTATCTGGGACCTTGGATATTGGTTTGAGAAGGTAGAGTTATGTGATTAGGCTTCTGTTACTTCTCCTGCATGTTAATGTCATTTTCCCCATCATCCAATATTGTGCTATTTGGAACAACAACAATACTTTGTGTTACTTCAGACTATCTGTCAATAAGAGCTTCAACCAGAAGCTGCATGGTTTGAATGCTACTGAATATAATGCAGATCAGTGATGCAAAACAATTTGTGAGAAATGTATTCTTGGGTTAAGAGGCTCTCTCTTAGATTTGTTCAATTTCAGTTTTGCTTAGTCCTTCTGAAAGATTCCAAACGAAGCGTAGAAAGTGAAGCAAAAACAACACATTATGTGCAGTATGGGAACAAAATGATCCGCATGCTGTCCTTTGAAACAAGCAGATGAATTCGGATTGTCAGTTCTTACATCTTTATTGCATTTTGTGATAGTTGTCATCTAGATTCTTCTGAAAGCCTTAATTCTTAAAATCTAAGAATTGCTTGGAAATTTTGGCTTTTTTTTCTCATTCTCTTTCCTTGTTTTTCCTTCCTTTGTTTATTTTCTTTCTTTTTTTCTTTTTCTAGCTCTCTTTTTCTGTCTAATAATTGTATTGCTTACATGGCTAGAGAAAAGCTTTAAAGCATATTCTGAATACATTAAACAAAAGGTATATCAGACATATATTACTTCATTACTTCAAAGCCAATAATTTTTTCTGTGAAACACACTACATGCATAAGTATTAGCAGAATTTTCTGTTTCTTCATCTGTAAGAACTAAGTTTTATCCCAATACCAGTGCACACCAACCTCCTAGGATAGCACAGAGTCCCCTTGAGCTCAGGGAAAAGCAGAGAAAGGAGTATGCTGGAAAGCATCACATGACAAGGGAAAAACGTATTTTGGGTCTCTGGCTGCTGCTGCAGAATGTTCTTCTGCCTGATCTCATTAGATCTTAGCCCTCTGCACCAAAATGAGCACCATATTTAAGTGATCTGAAGGGTGTAGTTGGCTCAGATGTCATGAAAGCAGATTCCTGCTTCCAGTCCATCAGGAGTGGTTGTTTGAATACAGAGGTCAAGGCTGTATTGCCAGTTTGAAGACAGACTAGGTTTGAAGTCTGACATTTCAGGCAGATGTGGAAAGAATTTCATCACAGAGGAGAGGATGTAAACTCTGGAGCAAAAAGTCTTCACATTTTATATCTGTTTAAAAATAGATGTACAGATATTTACATATACTCATGAAACAGGTGCTAGAGGGTTTGGGATTTTATTTTCTTCTGACTTTGTAGAACAGTATAAATTTTATATTCACTTGAAAATGACAAGCTGTTTTTAAGTGATGGCTTCATGTCAGTGCTAAAGGCTGCAGCTATGATTGCCAGAGGGATGAAATGCCCATTAAAGATGCAATTTTAGTAGCACTATGGGATTTCTGGGTACCCAGTGAATTTAGCAATGAAAAAAGATGGGCTTTTTTAGCAGAATTTGTCCTAAATATCCCAAGTATCATTGTCTTTATCTGTGTGTGTATGTGATTACTTTCAAGATGAGAAATGGGCATTTCCACACAGCTTGAAAGCTGTGATCCTTGAAAACCCATCTTTATTCTCTGTCAAGGATGACTGGAGTATTAAAAATACCAGACCACAAAACCTTTGAGCCATTACGACAACTAAGCCACCATAATAGTAATTTTTAAAAAAAATCTAGAACGTGCAATGTGTCAGCTTTCTTTTTTTGAATAAACTATCACTATAAGAACTTACTTATTCCTTGCAATCTGTATTTATTAATAACACAGATGTAAAAATAGAGTAACTATATTTAAATGACAGAGCAAAACATTGTGTCAGTGGCATTGTTGCTCATTTCTTGAAGAACAACATACTTCATAAAAGCTACTTTTCCAGGTTGTTAAGCCCATCAAGGCCCTTTTGACAACAAGCTACAACTTTCAAGTAAATTACATAATTCAGTGCTTAGAGTTTCTGTATTTCACATGATTATGTACACATTATGTGTGATTTCTTCCCTGCTTAGAAAAGTTCTTTGAGTTAGATCCCACTCCTCTGCATACTAATGTACACTGTAAAAAATTGCAAGGAAATTAACAGTTAAGCCATTCACCTACACTCCACTCAGCTACCTCCATTCTGCTACTTCCCACTCACACATCTCCATCCTCCACCTGAACAACCCATAATTACCTTCATAATAAAGCACTGTGTTTGTAATAATGGAGCTGGGCGCATCATCTATCAGTTTAAGGCAAACTTACCATTGTATGACCATGTTTTCAGTTATTCATATAAATGAATTTCAGATACCTAATAGAATTTCAGTTACTTATAACCTCTATCTGAATGAATTTTTCTTGGGTGTATACCTTGGTCTAAAATTTTGGGAAAACTGCAGCCAAAGCAGTGCAGTTGTTTGCAACAGAAATGCTGAAGTGAGGTGACTTTTTTTGAGCATGTAAAAATTTTTAATGCATTTGGTAGGAGTTTTTTCAGTCTTGTTCTGAATTTATCAAGAAAGCAATTATTTTACCAAATCTGTGGAATGCTACCAAACTTAAGCTATGTTAGAACCACGTAAGCAGTGTGTAGTTTTGCCGGATTTTGCAACTCTGAAATGAGAAAGGTTGACCCTGAAGTTTTAGATGATGGCCAGGACTTTTCATTCAGTAACAACTTTCAGCTGATGTGAGCTTTGCAGTGTCTGAGTCTGGGCCCTAGAAACCAATAATCTGCTTTCCCTATTGTGCTTTCTCTTGTTCATTATTTTTTGCATCTTTGCAGGACCCACAAAGTTCAAGTTATCAGCCACTACTCCCCCAGCAAGTTGCAAAACAGGGCACACAAAAACTGCATTTCCCTGTGGAGGATCGACACCAACGAGGAAACTCCTGTGGTCTTGCTTAGCACTGCCCTGACACAAGAACAGCCAGTCTCTTGCTGCAGTTTCTGAAGGCAAAGTGAAGATCTGAGGGGGGAATTAAAAAGGCAGAATGTGAAGGCTTTGCAGATACTGATAGACAATTTCTTCCCCAAGTGTGAGGGGCAACAGAGGAAAGAGCATGACTGGGCTTGTTTTGAAAGCATTGCAGTCAGAGGAAGGTACCTTGGCTCGCAGACTAATTGGAAGCAAGTGCTGACCTTTGATATTGAATATGAGAGGGTCAGTGGTGAGCAGATAGGCCACAAAGGGTTTTGGAAGTCAAGACAAGTCATTTGTGTCTAATTCAACTGGGAAGGCTACAGAGAGCCAGATCTAGGGAGTGGCAAGGCAAGGAGATTTGTGTCGAGCTTGAGAGAGAAAGGGCTGAGACTGGAGGCGGGAGAGGGAGTTGGGAGAGCAGGGGAAGTGACTGGACAATCTGAGATCAGCAACACCAGTGAAAGGGGGAGGGAGCATGGGGTGTTTGAAGCAACCTTTGTATGAATGAAAGCTTGACAGAAACGGCAGCAGTTTCTGAATTATTATAATATATTCCAAAGATGAGCCAATTCAGGAGTTCACAATGCAGCTGTTGTTTCTGAGGGAATGAGGAATTATTTTACCAATTTATGCAAAGGACTATTATAAAGGTGGCAGACGAAGAAAAAATATCTGCATAAAAAGGAAAGTTAATTGCTCCATGAAATGACTCACTGAGTGGTTCAAAAATCTTCTCATGCATAAATAGCGAAGTTTTACTATTTGGGTTTTGTTGTTTGCTTCCTTCATATACTGAAAGAGTAATTTTCACAGACCAGTATCTGGAAATAGTGGTAGTTGCATAATTGGATATTATGAAACAAGGCTGGTATCTCTTAATTTCAGCTTCCTGAATTTTGAAAGTTATAGAAACTGAAAAAAAGAATTTTAATTTCTATTTGCTGATTTTACCCCTGGACATTTGTTCAAAGTACTCATTATGTGCCCAACGTTCACTTTACCTCTGGGAGTATTAGGGACATAACTTCAACTGAGCATGGATCTCTGATGTGCAGATGTGGAACCAAATGATGCTGGTTTTGCTGTCTAATTGTCCATTTTAGCATGGAGGCTGATTTCCAACCACTATTCTGCAAAGGATCCATGACCAACATAATTTGGGGCATTCCTTTTATGCATGTAGGTGGTTTGTAGCAAATCACAGATCTGTTTTTTATTTCAAAAGCGGCAGCTGGATGTTGTCGTTAGGTAGGTGCCTATAAATCCCAGCTCCTCTGCTCCAGAAAGGAGAGCAGTTTTCCTGAGGGGGTGTATGACCTTGCTGCCAGACTTGAGAGAAACCAGGAGTGAGGACTTGGGTAACCTTAGTCTTTAACATGTACCTTACGTACATACAAGAATCTTTCTTCCAAATTCTAGCTTGGAATTTGGGTGGGGATGTTCCTCTAGAGAGATGGGAAACACAAAAGCATTATAAATAGCACAAGGACCCCTATATTTGTGTTTATTTCTATATCTGTATCTACTTCCATTTTTATTGTTTCTGGCAGAGTGTGTCTGGGTGGGATATGCTTCATGTAGAGCTTTGCTTCTGGGCTGGTAGTAGAGACAATGGTTTTATTTTGATGGATAATTTATATATGTTGTGTTATAGCACCTCGTATTTGCAGGGAATTTTATTCCAGCTAAGTATTCTGCCTTTCAGAATAATCTGTTTGGTTCTCCTTTACTTCTCTACATCCCATACAGTTATTCACTCAATCCCATGCAATACCCTATGACTTCCTCATGCCTCTACAGAAACTTACCTTCTTATGCTTCCTTTACTCTTCATTGATGAGGGTTTATAAAAAAACAAACCAAACAATAAAAAAGTCGGCTCAAGATTTTTAATTTCTTCCCACTGTGCTGTGTTTTAGAAACCGGAGCAACTATTAGCTCTTTCATCTCTGCTCAAGAACAGTTTTAATTAAATAGATTTTCTATAGTAGCAAAAAATAAGGTTTTTTTCTGATCAACTTTCTTCTACTTGTTCCATAAGGAATCCCGCATGTTTATCCTGCCTTAAGTTGTGCACATGAACACAGTGAAGACCTTTTTGTTTTAAAGGTATTGTCCTTGATGGCTCCACCTATTATTCTGCTCTTTCTTGGCCTTTCACATCAAGTTTTGGTACCCCTTTTGTATCTAAAAATATATCTTAGTATCTTTTAATGTAATTTTTCTTCTACCAATTTGTCAAACAAGCAGATACTTCTACAAATAACTACAAAGAGCTGACCTTTACAGAGGATGTGAGTGATATCTTTTCATTGCATCTCATGATATCAGTCAATTGTGACAAGCACAGCTCAGGAACATTTAGAGTAATACTGCACACACTCATAACATTAATTGTTAATTGAAACAAATAGTAGTTATCAGGCAATCCAAATTATTTGATGTGCATTTTGTAAGGGCTATCTGCCCACTGTCCTCTTATTTTATGATCTTACCTGGTTTTCATGATGCTGGAAGATATGTTTCTGATCACATCTTAACTTTATACAACAGAATACACTTCTCATGTCACATTTTTAAAAAATCTCCCCCTTAAGAATCCCACTTCTTTAAAAAGGCTTTTAAGGAAGTAGAAGTTGAGTTGACTGGGCTTAATTTATGGTGGTAGAGCAATTTAGTACAAAATGTCCTTCTCCTTAGTAACTTATGAATTGGAATTGTGAAAAAATGTCCTCAGTGGTGACTATATTCCTGTTTGCAAGGAGAGCATACTCTGCTATATAAAGAGATCTCCTATTAAAGGACTAAGGCTTGGAACATCTGAGTGCCCTTTAATGTTATTTACTCAGTGTTGGCTTGAAGCCAGTGACAGAAACTCTTTAAATACAACAGTGAGGAATTGGGCCCTAAGAGACGTTGTAATAACAAATTACCTCTCTCTTTCCTCCTCAGTTATCTCCATCTGTGAAATGGGAATAGCCTGTTTGTCAGGGCACACTTGTGAGACGTAATTCATTAATGCCTGTGAAATGGTTTGAGATCATTGAATGGAAGTCTCTGTTCAAGTGTCAGATATTATTAGCTCTGAAACAAAAGTTATTTTATATGGCTGCATCAGAAGCTACTTGGAGACCCTTTTTCCGTAAAAATAACCAGTGGTACATGAATGACACTTTGTTTGGCTTAATAGGATAGTCTGTCCGGAGTGCTGAAGGAATGGTTTGTGCTGGTGCAGTGACATTAGGGCAACCTGATAACACACTGAGTAAAGTCACCCATTCCAGAAATATTTTGATTTGGGAATTCAGAGAACTATGAAAGAAAGAAGGTAAATGAGAAAAGAGAAAGACAAGAAAAGGTTGGTTGGGGCAGGAGGTACGAGAATGGTCTGGGAGGAAAGGAGGATGGGAGACAACCTGGAAAAAATATGAGGAGGAAAAACAGAAAGAAATGTAAAAACTGACTTTTCAATTAAAATAAAAAGGCAGTTTGATGTGTTTATTGCAAAACCCCACAACTTACAAAAACAGGGCTGTAATGCCATCTTGGGGTTTCTAGTGACATCTCAATCCAGCAGAGCTCTGCTCATTTGGTTTGTGAATGTCAACAGAAACCCTTTGATGTTATCGAGGCTCACAGTTGCCTCTTATTGATTCTGTATTATTTCAACAGTGGAAAAATAACACCTTTATTTTCACAGCCAAAGTATCTCACACTGTGATAGAAATGTACATGAGCTTATTGAATTTCATCTCTGTTCATTTCTATCAGGTTTCCAATGCCTACATAGTGTTCTCACTATGTGTTAGAAAGATATGTATTCTTTTATGACTATCATGTGAAAGACTATTTATGAAATATACCATAGTCCTAGTCTTTATTGGGCTAAGGGTTATAAACTCTTCAGCTGTCTTCTGCTGTTTACTATTTTAAACTTGCCTTGTCATTACCAATATTACCCCAAAGAAGCTTCTTATTGATTCTTCTCACATGTTGTGGATGGTTTTCTCATTTTTTCACAGACAGGATAATCAAACCAGAATAAAACTTACTTTGTGAGATGAGTGAGAAGATGAACCATTTAGCAATGAGGATGTATAAAATACATTGGAACTTCAAGCCCAGCTCTGCATCATGTGGAAAATCTTTCAATTTTGCTGCAAGAGAAGTGATTAAAAGTGACATCCGTGGGCAAGTAGTATGTTGTCTTTTAATCTGAAAAGAGTTCAGGTAAATAGGACCTTGCTGAGATGGGGTTTATTTTCCTCATAGTGCTGTGCTTTGCTTTGCCCTGGTGCCTGGAAGGTTTTTGGCTCCTGCTGGGCAGTGCTCACACAGCATCAAGGCTGTATCTCCAATGTTTCCCTCTCACCCAGTAGCCTGGGGGTGGGGAAGATCTTGGGAGGGGCCTTAGCCAGGAGAGCTGACCCAAACTGACCAAAGGAATATTCTGTATGAGGTCTGCTAAGAAGCAAAAGCTAAGGAGGGTTGGAGGGTAGTGGTCAGGGGAGCATTTGTTATTATGAGGTTTGTCTTCCACAGCAATTGGTACACATACTGAAGCCCTAATTCCTGGGAAACAGCTGGACATTGCCTGATGATGGGAAGTAGAGAATAAATCTTTTGTTTTCATTTGCTTCCCCATGTGCTTTGCTTTTGCTTAACTAAACTGCCTTTATCTTAACCCTTGAGTTCTTTTACAGTCTAAGCCAAAACCTTTTAGTGGTGAGAATTCTACAGCCTTCTTATTTAGGTTGGATATGTGCTTCTCTGTCCTTGCAGCTAGGAAACCTTTTCCCAATTAATCTTCATGACTTCAGAATGAAATGGTTCTTTCTTGTCCTGCTTGTTGTAGACATGGAGGAAACAGATCACCAGCCTAACCATAACATTCTTCTGCATAAGTGAAGATGTCACCATACTCATTTCTAAACATAAGTAACAAACTTTCCCCGCTGGTCATGTTTTCTAAATTTTTTTTTTGCTCTTCCATGGATTTTCTCTCACTTGTCAATGTAACTTTTGAACAGCAATGCCAAAAACCAGCCATCAGGTCTCTTGCTGAGACGTTGTGCATACTGCATAGATGACCTCTGTTACCCTACTCAGATCCTGCTGCTAAGATGTCCCAGAATGATGCCTCATGTTTTTCCCAGTTATGTCTCACTGATGACCCACACTATGCCTTTGGCCTGCAGTACTGGGCTGCAGTTCTGCAGGTATTCTCTATTTTGTTTGTATATTTGATACTTGCTACCTAAGTAAAGAACTTATTTTTGATGCTAAACCCAAAAATCTTCTTGAACTGACTGAGAACTTTGAATTCAGAGGCAGTACATGCTCTGGCTAAGGGTATGCTGTCAGTTCTGTGAATTGCCTTGAAACCCTCTTAGTGCAGTAAAGGACTTTTATTATCAGTCAAATATGTACATATTACCTCACATTTGGGACAAAAAGTACTCCAACAGCTTGATTTCAGAATTTTAAAATTATTCATTCTTTTCCTTTTTTTTTTCTTCTTACAAATAAGTACTTTATTCTAACTGTCTTCAATTATCAAAACCTTATTGAAAACACCAAGAGTTATGTGAAAAGATACACTTGACCTGGAGTGAAGTATCAGGAGTTTTTAAACATTTAAACTTACAGTGTATATTAGTATGAAACTAAGTTGAGCAGAACCCATTAATGTCACAGTGGTCGGTTACCAGTGGAAATAAATAATTCATGATGAAGGGAATTAGTCTAATTAGCAGGCAGTTTGAGTCCTTTGATAAAACCCAGCTCTAATTCCGTGAAGGGCAGGAAGTGCTGTCATCAGTCAGCCCTGAAAAGATTAGCATCTATTATGAATGAGGTTAGACACCCTAGTGAAGTCATGTGTGTCCTGGAGACAAACTTAATATGTTCCAGAATGGGACACAGTTTGTCTCACCAACACATCATGATTCCTACTGGGCTATTGTATGTAATAACAAGCAAAGATCAGTGCTCTTTCCTATCATTCTCCCCCTGTCCATCATTCTGACAACTGTGCAAATACATTTTCCATGCAAAGCAGGGAATGTGCCTTGAATACTCGTAAAATTGCACGAGATGTCAAAGAAAATGTATTACCTTTTATCAGTAACCTAAAACCAAACAAACCAAAACATCAGTGTGGAAAGAGGGTCTAAAAACACATCTGGTAAATATATGGGGTGTAGAGGAAGGTGTATCAGTTTAGATGCACATTGATTCCATTTGAAAGCATTATTGCTATCTGTCAGAAGATGTTCAATAAAGCTATAGATGTAGCTATGCATGATAGACAGGTTTTAAAATAACTGGTGATTCCATAAGGTCATAGTATTGGGTGGACATATAGAAATAACATCTTGCAAAACAGCCTTAAGTTCTGGCAGTATGGCCTTAAAAATGGAGAAGCTTCTCTGTGTTATGTATTTCCATTTAGAAATGTTAGCTGCATCATTTGAGGAGACTAGCTGGGAGCTGTGCAAGCTCCACGGTTTTGTACTACATGCTGATGCAACATCAGCTGTGTTTCCATTTTTGCTTATGAGCCTTTTGAAATTATATGTTTCCGTTTTGCAATTTGATGCAATAATGAAGAAACTCCACATTTGTACGTTATTGTATTGCCTGTTTTTATTGTAGGAAATTAATTGCTCCTTTTATTTATGTTATTAAGGGGGGGAGAAAACAATTTTGCAGTATTTTATCATTTGCTGTAATAATTATCCTACTAGTAATAGAACAGAAGACTTAGAAACAGAGTATATTATGTTCAAATGTCTGAACAACACTTAATATGTTGACACTCATGCCTGGGGAATGTTGGTCTTCAAGTCATATTGAAAAAGGTAACAAGAAGTTATTAATAATACCTGTGACAAGGTTAAGATGATTTATAATATAGAAATGAAGAGGAAAATAATAAGTTCAGTCAACACAAGAAATTATTTTCTTAGAAGCAGAACAGCAGAGCAATTCTGCTGTCCAAATACTAATTGACAATGGAGCACTGATATTGCAGAGAGTGACAGGTTCAAGTGCTACACTAACTTCAAGTAGATTCCTAGGTGAGATTTAAATATTAGTGATCTTCTCTGCAGGGTTTATTGCTCAGAGTTCCTTGAAGAAGGAAGATATACAAGGTAGTCAACCTTTATTTTTTCATTTTTGTCTTGAATTCAGTGACTAGTAAGTCAGGACAAAATTCCGTTGTATGAGCATTTTTGGATTTGATTCTTGGATCTCTGTGTGCCTCTTAAAAATGACCTAAAGTGGAGGTGTGCCTTGGGCTGGTGAATGGGTTCATTCAGCTCCTTGAAAAAGATTTATTTATACATATATGTGAACAGGTGTATACAGTAAACACTATTTTTAACCATGTGTTGGTGGGGGCATGATACTTGGAAGCAGAAAAGTTTTAAGTTCTAGAAATCTTGTGGTATTAGATACCAGTTTATGCAAGTAACCACATGTATCCTGCAGTCACGCAAGACTATTGGAATAAACAGGCAGAAGACTGTAACAAAAAAATTTATTTTGTCAAATCTCTTGATGTCCTTAACTAGCCACCTTGCCTTGGCTTTTGTCACAATATACAGGAGCTTCAGGAGCATGTGTTAAGTTCTCCATGGGGTTCACAGACTGGCTAGTACACTTTTTTCAGGATAAAAATGCTGCTGAGTGTAAACATAAGAATTTATCAAAATATCATTTTTTTCACAGATCCCAGTAAACACCTGTTCCAGGTCATACTTTGGTAGTATTCACCAGAGAGAGGTAGAGCAAAGAGTTCTTTCTTCCAAAAGCTCTCCTGTCCTTTTGCATCTTGTCTAAGTAAGGATGAACTGACTCAGCATAGATACTTTACCTGTTTTGTCTGTGAAGTGTGATATACTTTTCAGGAGCTGTTGTTTTTCACGTATTATACCCTTCAGAATTTGTAGGGTGAGGCACAAAGAGCATTAGTGGCCAAAGGCTGGTTACATGCAGCTTTGCTCAGTAACTCTGTATGAGATTTCCACCAGGCAATGCATGGCCTGATGTCAGTGGACCCGAGTCACAGCATTGCAGAATGGTTTGGGTTGGAAGGACCTTTAAAGGTCATCTAGTCCAACTTCCCTGCAATGAGCAAGGACATCTTCAACTAGATCAGGTCATCATGAACAAGTCTGACCCCTTCAGTCAATAAAACACAAGTAGTTATGCAGGTCAGTTATATTCCCACTAAGGAAAGATACATACTCCAAGTGCAACCAGAGGATAAGTTCTTAATGTTGTGATGATCTTATTTTCTGATTATTCTGCTTTCAGTACCAGCAAGGTGACACTGGAAAATGGCTGACCACACGGCATTTCTGACTCTTACAGTGTACTTTGCCTTGCTATTCCTATGACAATATGCAGGTTCCTATCTGCTGGAAAAGATGGAATCACAGAGTAAGAAAAGGAAGGAAAACACAGTAGTTCCCACATCATAGGGCAAAGAGGGTGGCCATGCAGCTGTAGTGCTGAACTTTCACATTGTACTGAAAAGGCAAATTCTTCAGGACTTATATCTTTTAAAAACCACCAAGCTGGTGAAAGAAGATCCTTTCACAGAGGCATTCTTTATCTCGGCAGCTGTCTCACTTGTCCCGTCATCAAGACATCCTTATGGGATATCATCCATTAATCAATTCCTCTCCTTCCTACTATTCTGTAACTGGTGTTTACATGTGTCATCCTGTGTCTCTATTGTCCTTAATTCTCACTCACACCCTCCCACAATACCAATACAGCAAGATATTGCAGCAAAGGATGTATCACCTACATTGAAAACTAAATCTATAACATGCTGAATCATTTTCAAGGCTTACAAAAGTGGGTGTAACAGCCCTATGTATTCTCATTAACTACTGATCACACATTTGATCTGTTCTTGCTGCATGTTTTATTCAGGACCTCTTGTCATGTGTATAAATGTGAGACATCTCTTTTGTAAGTAAAGGACTGTTTAAATCTTCTTGTAAACAGCAACAAAGAGCTAAAATTGTTCTGACGAATGTAACATATTGGTGAAATGTGTATTCTCTGGTATGTCTTTTATTCACAATGCTTGTAATATACTATGCTATCTGAATGAAGTGCTGCCCATTGTGCCCATCTCAGACCAGCTTGTGTTCTCAATTACCTGCTAAAGAACATTAGATATTTGCTGCTTCTACTGAAGAGAAACATGGAGCAGAAAAATGTATGTCCCTCAGTTCCTAATTCACCATGAAATGAAATTCTAGGGGTTTTTTTCTGCCAGTTATGTAAATTTAGTTGCTGCAACTTTCACTCAGAAAAGCTTTTTATACGTTTAGATCAATTAGATGATTGTTGTTAAGTCCTTTCCTACTGAAGTGTTCTACTCTAGAGCAAGGAAGAATAGCAGAGAAAGGAAAAACACACAGATTGAAGTAATATGATACTGTGCACTGGGTTTGGTATGTTTATGTGCGTCAAACCAACCAAAGGTTACTTTGAGGTAAAGAAACTAAGTAGAATGGGACTTAATAAGGTTACAGGAATTTTAATCAGGAAAGTATTCAATTCTAAGGGCATTATATTTTGATGCAGCGTACTGTAACTTCGGTTCCTAATTAAACCAGAACCCCTCTACTGGACAGGTTCACTCAGCTTTGCCTTTCTTTGAGTAATACACCTTCAGACCAGTGCCTTGTTTTGATGTATTACAATGATAGACTGAAGAGTTCATGCAATATATCATCACAGTCAGCACCTGCTGGACGCTAGGATTGAGAGTCTGAGCCAGCTGTTTTTCTGATGTGTTCTGGTAGTGCATCACCAGATGATGGAAAATGATAATGTATTACTTATAAATGACACCACCCAGAAAAGGAAGAGTCCAGAGGTGCAGATTCTGATAATGAGGTATTCAAAGTATGAAACAGGGCTACAAACTCACAGAACAGGATGCTGGCCATAAATCAGTTTTCTATAATATTACATTAGCTGTGTGGCTACACCGATACACAGACACTGTGTAATCTGATTTCCACTGCCTCTCTGTGAGGCTGTGTTTGTGTAGACCAAAGATAACCCTAGCAGCAGTTTTACCTTCACTCCTCTTACAATGAAACCGTTCACATTGCAAGCAACCCAGAACGAGGGATAGGGCAGAGTTACTCTGTCTCAACAAATTCCAAGATTTGAGATTCCGTCTCAGATTGGAGTACAATCAGAGCCACTCTGATGCTACTCTTTTAGTGAAATGAGCCCATCCATGGCAATGGCACAGATGGAAATGGCCCCTTTGCCCTTGGTGGGAGTATTGCATCCCAGAATGGCCTGACCCTGAGCACTGCAGTTGGGATTGGCTTTTCCTGCAGGTTGACTGAAGGCAAGGAAGGCTCTTTTGGTCATCTTTTCATCCCTTCTTTGTTCATCTTTCACCTGCTACACACACAAAGAGTCAGGCCAAAAAGTAACTGATCTCTAATTATTAACATCAGTTAGAAAGAAAATTACTGGAACAAGTAGCAGTTCTGAACATTTGCTTGCAAAACTTTACATCCTTGATGAAGCAGACTGTGCACGTGTAAAAGTATTTTCTCTGAATTTACTTCCAAACCTGGGCAACCATGGGAAAATAGAAAAACAGAATTCTTGTAAAATTATGAGCTACACTTCTACCAGCAGATCTTTCAAACACTTCTTGTTTGTTAAATGCAGTACTGTTTATAATTTTGTATGTGTAAAGATCGTTATATCTTTGGCAAACCCTTGAAGATAAATAGGTCCTGCCCTCAAATTTATTTATGGAAGGTTTGCAGTGCAAATAAAGGCTAAGTATATTTTACTAACAATAAAAGTATTTTTCTGTCTGTCATCAGATATTACAAACCATGCGACTAGAGAACATTAAATACAGGTTTGTGGCTCAATTCTGAGTAAAAAATATTCCAGTTTCATATATACAAAGGTCTGTACCAGTACAACTCAGATGAAATCAGAGATTTTTGAAGAGGAGCCTTATCTGGCAGACCTCACACTAGATTGGGTCGAGATTGTGTTCTTACATCGGATCCATTGCCAGTACCATCAAGTACTCTCTTTGTCCTTGGTACTCCAAGGAGATGTGTCTTTTCCACCCCTGCCTGCCATTCATCTCAAAGCCAATGCTTAGCACTTTGCAAGGACAAGTTCTGTATTTAGGTCCTGCAGTTTTGACTGTGGGTACAAAATTTCAAGTTCAAGTGATCCCAATAACCTATTGAAGATTTCTTGATTGAAAAAAAAGAAAAAAAAGCACAAGAATCTTCTGTTCTTGCTTCTTTGGACCACCTTGTTTTGTTCCCAAGATCATATACATGATTGACAATCAGCCTTGAAGCATCAAAGAAATGTTTTGCTCTGTCTTAACTACTCATTTTTTATTTTATTTCTATTTTTAAAGTAATTTTACTTTAAGTATTCTGCCTAACATTTATATGGGCAAAAAGTTCACATATCAGGAGTTATGTTAGCAAGGGACTGGTGAAGAGTGCCAGATATATGTGTCCTCTGCAATACCATTTTGTCACAGTTAAGTAATGGTTATTAATATCTCCTTGAATGAGACTTCATGAAAATTGTTGTTACAAGCATGCCATCAGCTCATTTGTGGCCTAACAAGTGTTGTCCTGAGCTAGCAATTGACTGGCACTTGATCATTTTTGTAAATACACCTTATCTGCTACTATTACACACCAAGACAACACTTTCTCTTTTAATTTTTGGCACAAAACAAGCATCTCATCTCTACACTCTGTGTGAAAAATCACAAAACTTGTATTTAGCTCTCCTTATAAACTTGGACAATATGACATATTTCTAATCCAAATAATTGTTTAAGAGTATTACAATGATAATTATTGCAGTGATAATAACACATTATTTCAGCTGACAATACATTAGTTCCATAGGGAGATAAACTGCAAGGTAAATGGATTTATCTTGATAGCAAAATGGATTACTATTAACTATGGTTGTAATTTTTCCATCCATGCACAAAGAAATGTCCCATTGAGTTCATTGTCTTTTGACTGCTGGTAAGAACTTTCTCTACATATGTGTAGCAGGACTGGATCCTGAAGTAGTACGATATTGCTATTGGTATTTTGTATTGACTAGACAAACTCCAAAAGCTTATACCTTTACTTAGCACTTTAGATACATGACTTTTGACTTTGAAAACGCCTGTTAAAAACTCTGAAATACAAGACAAATAAGGGATAAAATCAACTGCAAATATATTAGGATTTTACAGGGTAGATTCATAAATGAGAACAACAAACTTTACCCTAACTACTGTTTCCTGTATGTAGCAGCATGGAAGAGGTGGCTCTACCTCCGTAATCTTCCACCATTAAACCAGAGCTTTTGCTCTAGTGGTGATAGAAGCTGTGGACATAACAGTTCCAGCTGTTACTTTGGACTGTAGCAAGCAATATCTTTTATTTCTGGTTTTTATTCTCAGTCTGAAAAGTATTCAAGGACACTTGATCAAGAGAATGATTTTTACAGTGATTATGTTTCTGTAGAAAGACAAACACACAGAACCATATTGTTAAAAATCTTTGGCCCAAGTGTCTTTAAAGAGCTTTGGATCAGAACCTGAGTCATCACTTATTTACCAAAACTAATATAATCCAAAACTGTTAAAAATCCATGCATGTGTTGTTCAGGTCATCTGGTTCATTCCGTTTCTGTATATTTATCACTGTGTTATGCTGGCTTTCTGATCTTGTCTTTACAGCATACCTTTTTTTTTTTTAAATAGTTATTCCAAGTCAAGTATATTATAGAGTTATTTGGAAATTTTGATAATTGTTGTGGACATTTATTTGCTAAATAATACATTTGACACCATAAGACTGACATTAATATGCAAATCACTGGACTATAAAATTCATTTTCTTGCCTCCAGGGCAGTATTTTTATAAATACAGAAATATAATCATGCATCCTCCAGAGGACTGAAAATAATTATACAAATTTACAACAAAGCCGAAGGCAGTGTCTCCTTTTAACTGTCTGGTTTTAATATCGTTTAAATCTTGTTAAAACTTAATTACCAATTCTCTTCTGTTATTTAGGTGGAAGAGCTGAGGTCTAAGCTTGGTGTTTCAGAGAGAGAATTTCATCAGAGAAACAAAGACACTAAGGCACAGATTGACAAACTAGAACAGTGCACAGAAACACTTGGTAAAGGAAAATTCATCACAGATGACAATGCAGAACAGAATATACGTATATCTATTAACATTGTCACAGTTTAACTCAGGTCCGCAGCTAAGTATCATGCAGCTGCTTCCTCATCCACTCCCCTCCTCTCCTGCCTCCTCGTGGTGGAATGGGAAGGAGAATCAGAAGAAAAGGTGGGTTGAGATAATAATAGTTTAATAATCTAAACACAGTAAAATACAATAATAATAATAGTAGTAATAATAGGAAAAAGAAAAAGAGGAATAAAACCCAATAAATACAAGTGATGCCCTTGCTGGGCTTGCTCACCACCTGCTGACCGATTCCCAGCCCATCCCTCAGCAGTGATCAGCCCCTCACATCCAACTGTCCCCAGCTTATATACTGTCCATGACATCTTATGGTATGGAATATTCTTCTGACCAGGTTAAGTTCCCTCTCCTGGCTGTGTTCCCTCCCATCTCCTTGTGCAGCTCCTCACTGGCAGAGCATGAGACACCAAAAAGTCCTTAACTTAAGATAAGTCTTACTTATCAACAACCAAAACAACAGTATGTTAGCAACATGATTCTTAAGACAATTCCAAGCACAGGGCTGTACCAGCTATAGGAAGAAAATTAACTCTATCCCAGCCAAAACCAGAACAAACATCTACACAAAGTGGAACCGAGCTGAGGCCTTGTATGATGGTAATATAAATACACCAGAATATATGTAAGCCTAAATGTAATATTTATGTCTACACATACATACCTATGTATATGTGGTGATTATTCATTAATATTGGTGTAGCTCAAGCTATGTTCACCCATCAGGGGAGTTGCAGGACCAGTGCTTTCATCCTCTGTTTTTGTTCCCCATCTCTGCGAGATGATGGCTGCTCAGGTGTACAAGTGAGTAGCTTTGAGTTCAAGGCTGGCATGGCTACAGGGTTTAGACAATATGTGAAGCAGGCACATTTTATCAAAAATTTCTACTGTATGAATACCTGTGAATCCATATTTATGTTCCAAGGCATTTCTGAAGAACATAATCTTCTCTCTTCCTCCATGACTGATAGAAAAGGGCACAATGGCTACTCTACCTCTGTATCAGAGGTTTGAGGTCAGGGAGAGGGCCTCAGCTTTGTACCTCAAACAGAGCACCTGGTAAGCAATTTAAAAAGTAACGTTGTATTGACAAAACCTGTTTCTTTGGACTGATTTGCAAAAGATTCTGTACCCACAATATCTTCTCTCTTTGCATTAAAGGTAAAGCAGAAAGTAGAGCATATGGGTTCTCTGCACTGCAGTGCTGGGTTTCCCCCTCCCTTCTTTTCAGTTTCACCTTTGCTGCCAAGAGAAATGAGGAATCTAGAAAACAGGGTATCTTCTTGATTCCCTTCATCAGCAATACACATCCCATTGACATGGAGACTGCAGCCTCAGGTCTCTTCTTTGTGTCATGTTTGCCAGCTAGTGTTTAGTAACAAGTGCCACAGTCTGCTCCTCTGCTTTGAACTGGAACACATTTCTGTTAGCCCTTGCATCCAGCTGAAAGCAGCTTTGTATTGATTTAATTCACCCTTTTTAGTATGACCATACTCACAATGAGGGATGTGCATCAAAACTTCCAGCTAGTGCACAATTGCCACTGGGCAGAAATTCAAGTGATTTGGCACAGCATCTGGTTGGGAATCAATTCCCATTGGTTCATTCTGTCCAGTGCATGCCTTCCTTTTGATTGAAATGCCAGGCACTTGTTAGCAATATTGATGTCAGTGACAGTCAAACTTATAGCACTTCTCTGTCCTTTTGGGTGGTGTATTCTTTGAGTGTTAATGGAAATAAGAGATGCAAAATATTAGAGGAGACAGTATGTTACAGATTTCAGACACTCACCTTATTCCACTAACAAATAACTTGCTCATTTACAAATATACAAATTCATCCCATTTGTGACTGACACTTAGTATGCCTCAAGTTTTTCTAGAATGATAATGCTTAAATTTTAAGATGTCAAAATTATGTTTTTATTTAACTGCATAACTATTCACAAATCTTGTAGCTTTCATATATAAAAGTCATTCTCCAGAGCTAGAAGTATATTTAATAAGTCTCTTTGATTTGTAAAACCTTGAAATTAAAATCAGGTGTTAAGTCGGCTGTTATCTTGCAATGTGCATGAATTTGAAGTTGAGGAGTTTTCTGAGCTGGACTAGGTTGTAAATATGTTGATTTCATTTGACTGTAAATACATTTGCTTCTAATCTTTGTTTGCCATGCAGCATGACCTCACCGGGTGGGAAAAGGGAGGTGTGTTATTTTCCAGGTTATTGCTAGTCAGGCAGAAGTTATGAAACAGTCTGAAGATGACTTTGCTAAAGCTGACCCTGCTCTCAATGCAGAAAGTGTTGCCCTAAATATTTTAAATACAAAATGTGTTTCTGTTTCTTCCTCTGTGGTAGAATTATCAGATTTTTTTCCCCCAGTTGCAAGCTATGGATCTGTACTTCTTACAACTGAGCTGTGCAATCTTGTCAGCTTTAAGGTAAACTTAATGGAGTTGGGAGCATTCCTGAACCTACCCAAGCAATAACCAATGTGACACAGTGGAACCTTGTGTTTCCAGGGGAAACGGTGAAAGAATCACAGAATATGCTGAGTTGGAAGGGACCCACAAGGATTACTGAGTCCAGCCCTTAGCCCTGCATAGGACCATCCCCAAGAGTCACACCATGTGGCTGAGAGGATCACCCAAATGCTTCTTTAACTCTGTCAGGCTTGGTGCTGTGACCACCTCTCTGGGGAGCTGTTGGGGTAGGGGGAGGTTAGATCTGCAGCTGTCAGAGGAGGTAGAGACAACTCAGGCTACAGTGTGGTCAGAAGGTTCACCAAAGACAAAGGACTTTATTTTTAGTTACAGCTTCACTTTTATCTACTCTGATATATAACATGCTAGTACACCATTGGTCAGTAGTTCACCTAACATACATGGAAAGAGTCTACTGGTTAGAAGGTATTCTACAGGTCCTTAAGGGTGCATTCATTAATTACCTCAGACCTCAGGAGATACACACACACACTGTCACCCTCACAGGGAGCCTGTTCCAGTGCCCAACCACACTCTGGGTGAAAAACCTTCTGCTAATATCCAGCCTAGACCTCCCCTGACACAACTTCAGACCATTCCCTCAGGTCCTGTCACTGCTCACCACAGAGAAGAGATCAGTGCCTGCCCCTCCTCTTCCCCTCACAAGAGGCTGGAAAACTGCACAGACATACCTGTAGAAGGTAATTGAGAAAGTGTTGTGAGCACATTTAAGAAATGTAATTTTTTTAACAGTCTGACTAAATGAGGTTTTATTGCTAGGCATGGGTTTTCTAGTGATATTTCAAGAAAATATCAAAGATCACAGAAGTAGCAGGAGCTCGTCAAATTCAAAAAATGTTCCCAAGTTAATTGCAAGCACATTTATCATCATATTTCTGCAAAATGTGACATATTTAAATATTGCCAAAGAATACACTTCTTAAATGTCAATATGTTTTTGGGACATATAAAGGCTCCAAGATGTACATTTAAAAACCCAGATTCCTCAGATGGGTGCCACAGAAAATCTTTCTCCAAAGAAGCTTTGGAAATTTCAGTCTAATGTGTACTATTAATGTGATGCTGTGACAGCTCTTGAGAGAGCTGTCATTATCAGACTTGTTTGGACTGGACTATGTCAGACAACCACAGGCTTAAAACTCAGTGTTCACCCTTACTTGCTCTAAGGTAACCTTAGGTATTGAGGCATAAGAGGAGCCAGTGCCTACTCAACAGGGTACCCTGTTCTTGCCATGCCTTGGAGGCCTGCAATTCTCAAATAATGCCTACATGTGAAAAGGGAAAAAAGTTCCTCTTAGGTTTGTTTGAGGCTTGGGAAATACTAACTTTTATAATTCATCTGAGCAACTGGTGACAGCAGTGCTGAAGTGCCAGAGGTAGGCAGTGGGAGGCTTACAGCTTATCTGTTTACGTTGCCTCATCTCCTTGATACTGAATTCCTCTGTAGCACATCCTGTCCATTTGTCACCAAAGAAATAAGATATAGTGACCAAGAGAAAGTTGCTTCAAGTGAAGGATTAATTTCATACCATTTAAGAAAGATGGCTATTGATACTGCATGAGGGAACACTTATCATGCTGATGGATTTTGTGTACCTGATAGTGTCAGGCACCAAAGATTTCAGCTTCAACATAACATCCTTTGTAGCTTTTGCAAGTTCTGAGGCTCAGTCAAGCACCAGCACGTTTTAAGGTTGAAGCCTTGCTTTGTGAGATGGCATGGGTAGATTGAGTCTTACCTACTCAGTATAAGGTCTTGGTCCAGTCATTATATACTAACTCTGATGAGACACTCAATAGAGAGTGACGTTTCAAAGACTTACGGTTGTTATATATCAACAGCAGCTAACTGTGGAGAGAAAAAACAATTTTTCATTAATGCTAAATGGATCTTTAACATATAGATACTTAATTGCCTAGAAGACAAAAAATTTACTTTATGCCTCACATCCCTGAAAGTGAATGTGCAAACATTTTCAGAAGCTTTCATGGGAGGCAAAATATTGTGGATTTCTTTTCTAATTGCCAGGAGCAGTGTAACTGCCCAAGCCCTGACAATGGGCTAGGCTGAGAACAAGACTAGGTGACACACTGGAGGCCTTCAGGTGGGTGAAAGAACAGTTACTCTGAGTGGGTTGTGACAGTTCCAAGGAACAAAACTGCATCATAGTTTAGCAGACTTACAGTGGCAAGGCTGTGTTCAACCCTCCAGTCTCTGCTCTTTTCTCCAGTTCTGTACTGCTTAGCGCAGGTTATCTAAAGTGAAATAATTTTGGAAAGTATAAATAAAAAGAGTTCAAAACGCATGAGGAAGGAGACATACTTCCCATCATATCAGACTGCAAAATTCTGTTCTGATTTAGGAAGTAAACATGGTAGCTCTGCCTCTCTTTAATTTAGTGGTGTTGTAAAGGCTAGAGTAATTTCCAAAAATGTGGTATACAGCTCTGAGATGAAGAAGGTGCTTATATACATTTTACAGATTTCTCTGTCCCCCTTGGGGCAATGGAAAATCAAAGGCTTGTGATATTGATCCTTACTGCTTCAAAATTTTTTGAGACAAGGAAACACATGTTTAGGTTTCAACATGTCCAGATGTCACTATCTATATCTTTGAAAATACAATCCCAGTCTTCAAACACAAGGAGTGACTGGAAAATTGTTGATGGATGCAAAGTAACAACATATTGAAATTAAAAAGTAAAATAGTCGACCACCATAGTTGACCAGAAAACTGCTGAATGCCTCAAAGGAGTATGAGGTTTTCAGCTGTCTTCCAGTATGTTTTAAGGCAGTGTCAGTGCAGGGCTACACACATATCTTTCTGCAGAAGGCCCTTGGGGGAATTCAAAGCAAGTCAGGAAACCCTATGCATGAAGATCATGTCTTGACTACTGTGTAGGTGGAGTTTTAGTTTATCCCAAGTTATTGCTCATTAATAGTTTTGTAATCAGTTCTGTTCCAGGGATTATTCTTGCCACTACTTGGAAGACTCTGATCTATTGATCAGTGTAAAAAATAAGACAAATCAAGTTGTTACTTAAAATTAACTTAATGATTGACCCACTGGAGTTAATACCTCATTTAGATTAAACATTAAAAAGTTATGCTTCTGAAAAGTAACAAATTAAAAATATTTTGTTACTTTGGTTTCTTACTGATCAATTTCAAAAACACAACAGTCCCCGGTGAATAAGAGAAATAAATTACTATAAGTTTCATGCTACCATATCAGCCATTAGTCCAATTAAATAATGTTTTGCTCCAGAGATGAATTGTTAGCCATGTTCTGGAACAACAACAACTGGATCACAGACATTTAAAACAGCGATTGCAAAACACATTATTGAGATATACAATATTTGCATAGTTTGCATGTAGAATGAAAATGTCGTGTTTTCTCTGTTGAGGCTGTTAGCAAATTTCTAGATTACCCAAAAGACTTGTTGAGATCAGAGAACAAGCCTTCATAAAAAGATCATGTCTACTATGAAAGATTATCAGAACTGTGGGCTTCAAAAAACTAGCATTATCCATTCATTTGGAAATAGCTATAGAAACTATGGGAAAACAGTATCCTGCCATCAGGCTGAACATTGGTGGGAGCTGCTAATGCAAAGTGAAGGCCAGGACTGAGTGTTACATGCTATATGTTGACAGTCTTACTGAAGTAAAATTGAAATATTCACCCAGGTTGTCATTTAGAATTTGTAGGTACTTTTTTCTTTGTAACAAAAATAGTGAAATATGTGAACTATATTTTGCTTTCTTTGTGTATAAGATCACTTATGTAATTTTCTTTTACTAATACAATTTTTTGGTTTTGCTAGTTAGACCACAGGATACAGTGGTTATGTGACGAAGACAGGGAAAAAGCGCAGGAGAAAATTTATTAGTAAAGAAAGACTTGTATTTTCGGATAATAATAAGCTTCAGTAAAGGGGAGATTTGGAAAGAATAAGAGATATAGCGTCAGAAGAAATATCTGAACTAATAAACAAAATATATATGAAAAAGAGTTCTGAACAATTTTTGCCATTGCAGGTACTGACTCACAACTTATCAATCTGGTATCTTTGTAGAACATAATGAAATTTCCACAAGCTTCAAATTTTATTACCCAATTAGTAAATCTGCACATTTCTGTTTTCTTTCTTTTGGTAGATGGATTTCGGCAAAACCATATCAATTTTGATAAGGAATACATTTCTGCAGTTGTTGTTAAAACTGTAAAAAAGATTATCTCCATGACCTAAAGTTCAAGTCAAAATTTGTTCAAGAAAATTTCAGCTACTGCTGCACACACTGCTTGAGTTGTTGACACCATTAGAGTCCAGGAGGGGGGAAATTTCTTCAGTTCAAATTTTTAAAATTTTGCTTCTTTCAGGTCTTGTTTTGTTACTGCGAAGAATTCACTTCATATGTATAGCCATTAAAATACTGGAGAAAAAATATTTTGACTGTCAAATTATTTTTATACTGTGTGAATGGGTTGTATATCATGGCCACGCTTCATCTGGAGGCTTCTGACCTTCCAAAATTAGCTGAGCTGCGGAGTCTCTGCATGAAGACCCAAAAGATCTGAGTTTAATCCTGGTTCTCTCAATGGTCTGCAGGGTGACCTTAGGCAATCTCTGTGCCATTTTCCTTCTTGCTAGAATTAAAATAATAGTACTTATTGTCTTTGCAAAGCACTTTCAGACCAAAGCATATGAATTGATAACACCTTCTCCTTAAGTATGAGGAATAGCAGAGAAAACTCTTCTCACTTGCCTTAGTGTGCTTTTAGCATTTAGAAATGTGAAATTATAAAGATCATTGCATGGAAGGGAGAAGCTCAGAAGTGTTCCCCTAATCAATGTTGCCAGCTGGAATGCAAAGGAAAACATGATAATGTACTGTTTAGGGTAACAAAGAATAAAATATATGCTTTCAGTGTGAGTATGGCTGCTACTCGTGCCGTCATACTGTATTATCTTGCTGGCTTGCTTGCTGATGTGGCAGTAGAATTGCATAAAGCTTACAAACAGTTTGAAATCCTTACAGCAGTTTTCAAGATTTCCAATTTTTCTGGAGAGATCTGTCAGTAGGTAGAAGAGGAAAGCTAGACTGAAGTGCTTTGACCACATGCATGGGCCTTGTTTGGCATGTGGGCACTTCCTTCCCCCAGGATGCTGCTGTACTTTACCCCAGCAGACAACCAGCACAAGCTGACAGCACAGCGTGGTTCACAGGCACCGTTTGTCACTTGTGTTCATAGGCTTGCTGACCTGCAGAGCCTTTTTGGGGTCCATGTAGATGCATTAATTGGGCTTGAGTATTTGTACATTGCTTGTATACTTTCTCTTAGGATTTTAGATAATTTTATATGAGGCATTACACAAGTCCAGTGTCATCTACTGTGCAGCCTAGGTGAGCCCTGGCAGTTACAAAGTATTTTAAACCATCTGCTTAATTGCATTAAAAATACACTGATGAGCTTGCACTGGCGGAATGATCTTCAGGAAACTGTTAGGCTAAAGCAACTGCCTCTTAGCAATGTTCAACTAATTTGCAATATTTTTTCTGTGAATTACAGCTGGCCTTCACACCATTTGTTAGTCTTACCTGTAGCAGAGTCCTGCTTGCTACTACTGAGCCTGCAGATTCCTCCCATTTTCCTTCCCTCAGCTTTCTCATCACTCCCTATCAAGCTCTTCATTGAAGTGGAGACTTTGGGAATAGTGCATGAGAGAAGATGAGCAGTGAAATTCAGCACTCTTCTGTCCCAGCCACACTTGGAGCCTTGACCCTGAGCAAGGAAGAATGCTTGTGCTAGTGAGTCCCTTTGGCTCCATGCCAAATACGCATCACTGGTCGGCCAGGGACCAAAGTCTCTGCTCCCGGCGGCGAACAGTGAGATATTGTGCTGTGAATGTGCCTGGAACAGGGTAACAATCTGCGTTTACAGCTGCCTCTTACGGCCCCTCCCCTGGGAGCGGCTGCTCAACCCTGGCCGAGTGCCCGTCACTGGGCACGGGCGTTCCCAGCTGCTTTCCCAGGGTGGCCTCAGGTAGCAGAGCCGTGCTGCAAGGGGGTAACAGGAGCAGCTTCCAGGTGCCTCCGGAGCCGTTCAGAGGGAAGCCGATGGACAGGGCCATGGCTGTAGCGTGGTCTGACATTGTCACCTTCCCTGGAGGGCTGCTGTGGAGGCACAGAGCAGGGCATGGCTGCTGCACATCCCAGCTCCTCCAAAATGGGAAGGCTCCAGCTGCCTGGAGCTGTGTGCTCCACGGGCACGAAGGCAGCGTTGGCTGTTTGTGCTGCATGCCCAGCTCGACCACCCCTGTGCCTCCCTGCCAGGAAAAAGGCACTGGAAACATAGGAGAGAAAAGCTGCTGAGGATACAAATAAGAATTGTATACCAACAAACTTGCTTTCATTTTCATTAAGTGTAAATTGAAGTGATCCTTTAATAGGCATTGGAGTCAAACCATCACTGAGATTGTTTAAACGTTCCATCCCTGTCAGGTGGGCAAGAGTCAGGGGGTAGTTTGTCCTGAGATCAAGCCCCACCCTTTCTATTCAGAAATCCCCCGTGCTGTTTCATTAGACTCTCTGAATGTCTCCCAAAAGCCACCGTGTAGTGCCTAATAATCTGGATTACAAATATTAGGATAGTATGAGGTAAAACCGTTAGATAATCTCAGCATAAACTAAAATAAGATTGTAATGTTTATCCATTTTACTTGATGCACATGGGAAAAAGGAAATTTGCTGTTGGGTGTGTTATAATGTTTATGATTAAATGCTTTATTCATACTTGTATGTCAATCTATTAGTGTGCTGTTAATTCAAATGTTACTATGATGTATTTTATCACTGTTAGCACATTTATCACAGGTAGATGTGAAACTTAGACAAAGGTGTACATTCTCATTAATGATGAGCAGCCTATTCATCTTACTAGAGTGTAATTAATGTTAGTTACAATACTTAATTTTTCACTGTTTGTCATGGTGCATATTTAGCAGTTCTTATGTCCTTTATCAATCTGCTCTCCTATCATATGAGCACATCAAAAAGATGTATGTAAGTATCTGACCTGTTTTGAAGCCTAATTTTTATACTTTTCCAAGAACTGGAATATTTTTATTCTTATCCTGTAGGCAGCACAGTTAGTTAAAAAACAGACTGTAAAGTGTTGTCCACCACTTTGTGTTCTGGGTTAGGTTTATTTGCAATAGTAATACAACAATCAGGTAATGAAGTAAAGCAAGGAACACAATGAAGACAGAGCTAGCACTTGCAGTAGTATTGTGCTGTGCTTGTGTGATGTTGTAATGGTCCCAACTGTTCTCCTGGATTTTCAATTACATGATTTTTGTATTATTAAGAATGTTAGTGTTAGTTAAATAGGTTGTGTGAGTAATACAGCTCAAAAAAAAAAAGGCAGAAGCATGGCGTATCTGAAAAGAGTATGTTATTTGGTAAATAAGTGCTACAACAGATTGTCAGTATGCTTTGGGAGCATTGCCTTGTCAATAATGTTGTTAGCAGTCACAGAGCCAAACCACAGTCCCTTGTGCAGTGGTGCAAGAGGGGAAGAAGTTATGGCTAATGTGTCACACAGCAGGTGGGAAACAAGCTGTGCAGAGGTGGGTAAAAGGGAATGAGCACTGAACACATGCTTGGATTTGCTCCCCAGCATTCCAATAAATTCAGCTGAGCTGGAATCTTAGGATAAGTCCATGCATTTGTAATGGTCCCAGGAACAACACAATCATCTTAGCTGAAGCCTGGGCATCAGAGTATTTTTATTTCTTGATCATCTATAATTCCCGTTAAGTTGAATTGAAAGAGAACTGATCTTTCCATAAATCGTTGGTGAATAAAATCCTTTCGAAAAATATTTTAGCTGTGTCGATCAGATTCTTCAGGTGCAGAATGGATTTCAAGGAACTGTCTCTGTGAGAAAGCACACCAATTCCTTTTCATTAGTCTCTTACTTGGTGGACATTACGCTTCTAATGCATTAGGAATTAGCTTTTATTTTCTGTGAGATGACCTCTTTTGTAACCACTGTTTGAATTCTACTGTCTACTGTCTATTGTCTACTGTCTACAGTCTACTGTTCATGCCAGACATGAAGCTGATCAGATCTCCAACATAATGACATCCATCTTAAACTTTCATTCAAGCCATCAAGGACTTGCAGAACAACACTGAGCTATTAGAAGATCCTTAAAATAGTTCATTTGTATGCCTTGGGTTAGTCATAATTCCGTTTTGACCCAACACAAGTGAAGTATAAGAGAACCAAACACAGGAATTTAACATATGAACGTATGAAAACATTTAACATTTAACGTATGAAAATTCAATTTGGACACAATTACAGGTAGGTGTAATTGTGAGCATATTAAGAACAAAAATACAAAGCTGGGTTTAGGCCTTTTAAACAAAATGGTAGTTGAAGGTGTTCCATAGTGATTGAAGTACAATAATAGCCTGTAATGTGAACAGAATTGAGCAGTCATTTTTCCATGGTACCAAAGTAATGCTTCATAACAATGAGTTATGTTTCTATGACTGCACCAAAATCTTTTTATTTAAAAAAAAGCCTCCTTCCTTCGAATTTTCTATGGAAAAAAGACCTACAAATTTTCCATAATAGAGCAAAATTCCTCAAAAACCAGACTTTGGCATTCTCTTTCATCCCACACATCCCTCGGCCCCAAGTTATTTGAATAGAGGAAATTGCTAGAACAAAAATGTCTCTTTTAATGGATAAAGAATAAATATAAAGAAACTACAAAGCTGCCGTTAGCCTTTATGACATTACAAAGCCAGTTATAACAAGCTGTAAAACACACCAAAAATATGAGTATTTCACTCCATTTTGATTTGACCATTTTGCTTTCTAAAGGAATTTATAAAAACACCCAGGAACAACGAACATTTGAACTCAAAATGGTCCAGGTTTATTTTTACTCCAAAAGAAGAAGTCTCAATAGAGATATTGATTTTCTAGCATTCATCCAATATTGCACAGAAAGTGGACCTGACCTTGCAATTCCTATTGGAGACAAGAAAGCAGTCATTACAGTCATGGTTCCCATTGATTTTAGTGGGATTGCTTGCATAAGTAAGGGTTTTCAGGATATGACCCAATGTTCCATTAGCAGTAAGACCAAACACACATGGATGTCAGATCAACTCCATTTGGAAGGGTGCAGTTTATCTTCCTGTTCTATATTTATCTTATGGTTTTATTCCCACCTATTTATTTTTCACATTTTTGTCTTCTGGCCCACAGATTCTCATCATTATGTGAAGAGTACCAGTCCTCCTGCCATTTTGAGTGGGTTTTTTCACTGTATCTTCAAATGTTATTTTGAGCTCAGAGTTGATGCCTGCTATTACAGCTCTTTCTTCCTTTGGTTCTGTTTTCTATAATGATTTTTTAAAATACTTTGAGCCAGAGACTCTCTCTCACTGTCTTTTGTGATTCATTAATACATTTTGGAAGTCTCTGGGATGAAATAAGAAGGAGACATTACTGTCCTTTGCAAAGTAAACACAAAGTAGTAGAAAGCTAAAGCCTATAAGCCCTTTCCCAAACAGAGTGAGTTTCTCCTTAACCTTCAGGTTTCCTGTGCCACATGGCTCCTAGAGGAAAGTTGCTCCAGAACCTCACTTCTCAGATGGATAGAAACCTCCTGATTGTGACTGTAAATATATACAATGACACGTTATTCAGGTTTGCTCCTGTGAAGCTTTTCCTTTATCTCAAACAGTTCTTTTCCTTCTTTTGTATTTATTCACTGATGTGGCTATGGTAAGGAGTCACATGTCCTCCCTGCCTTCCTTTGGTTTCATTAACGTGAGCAAGGTGGAGGAGTGGTGTGCAAGAAACGGGACTACATGTTTGTACAGTGCCTTGCACGATTGCCCAGTCATGGTTCAGGCCTCCACAGGCTGACTTTGTTTCAGCAGTGAGTAATAATGACCCTCCAGAACACTTTGCACGCTTTATTCTGGATGGACACCATTAATTCCTTCAATTTTCATTGAGATGCAGATCTTTAGACCAAGAATACTAGCAATTGATTTATTTTGTCAGTGGTATTTTCAAAGAAATTAAGAAATTAATTGTACAGTATATTTCAGTTTGCAATGATCTTTCTGATGTTCCATTTGCAATGGAAATGAGCATATAACATATTCATGTGTACAGATAAGGAAAATTACAAACATTAACAACCCTTGCTCCATTCATTTATAATATCCAGTAAAAAAAATAAAATCCTTCCATTCTGTATTTTTTAGGTTTTTTTTTTCAACAGCACAATGCAAAACTAACAAACAAACAAACAAAAAGAAACATAATTAATGGACAAAACATACTTCATTACTTCCTGAAAATTACTATAATCTAAACACAAATTCTAAAAATATACAATTCCATGCCAGTTTTTTTATATTTTATATGTGTATTAAAGATAAAGTTGTTTATGAAATCAAATAAACAAAGCGTGTGTCTGTGCATGCTTATATTTTATGGCCAAGCAGGCTTTGATGTACAACTCTCAGCCCGTTTAAGTGGACTGCAGTGTTGGCCTTCTCAGTGTCAGTCAGTTTCTGCACAATTTAATCTGCCAATAAAAAGAGGGTTTTTGCTCTTATGGGCATAAAACAGTATGCCAAGGATAAATCAGTACAGCTTGCCTTCCTTAAAATTTCAGACACAACCTGAAAATGTGGCTCTTTCATTCTCTCATCTCAATGGGATGTTAACCTAATAATCACAATTTTAGGATGGGGAAATTATTTTGAGCAGAAATAAATGGGCCTGCTAGTATTATTTCATGGGGTAACATAAAGGTACATAGGGCCTGCAGTTCACAGCTTATGATATCTGGTTTTGGAGAACTGGAGTGAAAGTAAGAACATGTAGAGAAAGAAGAATAAGAATTGAATATGAGTTCTAGATGGTTCAAGTGAGTTGAAGCAGTTCAGCAACAGATACCCCAGAATCCTGCAAAGAGACTTATTCTCTGACTACCTTCCCTGGTGCATTGCCATCTCCTGTCAGAGCCCCTGATGAATTATTCTCTGTAAGTCTGCAGATTCCCTTCTTTCCTCTTTGGTTGAGGTATCTAAAGATATTTGGATTAAACTTACAGCTTTTATTTGCTGAACAAAGCAGGAAAAAGTGTCTGTGGTTTTCTCTGCAGCTGCCAGAAAAGAGAAGTCCATTATTTGTAGCTCTAGAGGAGCAGCAGAGAAGGGGTCTTTTGTCTGTGGCTGCTTTCTGGGGTCTGGCGTGGAGGTTGTTGCCAGCTGGGAAGGGCAGTCTGGAACAGCCACCACTGCTGCTGCTCCTGGGTGTCCTAGGGAGGCTCACAGGCCAGACATGGTCCTGTGTGTGACATTCGTGCCTTCTCATCCTGCATAACAAGACTCCTCAGCTTTGGATCACAGTGAAGAGAAAATGAGCTGTCCCTCAGGAATGTGAAGCTGAGGTTGCCTGCCCACACAGCCCAACCTTCCTGCTGGTAGCACCTCAGCACCTCTGGCACCTGCAGGATGGATCTCTGCAAATGTGGCCGCAGAACTGCAATGCCACAGGTGTCAAACCCTTATGAACAGATGCTCCCCGCTGTGACCCTGGACAAGTTAATCACTTCACTCCTCTTGAAGGTTCACACTGCCACAAGGTAATTTATGTGGGCCCTCAAACATAGATGAAGACATCAGCTATTGATCACAAGGAATTGCTGCCAGTCAGTCTTTCTGTTGGTTTCCATCCTTGTGATGTGTTTTAAAAAATATTGCATGATTCAAAATTATACCTGTAAAACCTACAAGTAGAAAATTACTGTGTGCATTTATCTTTAATAACAACCTTGGGACTATTTATAGTACCATAGAGTAGAATATGTTGTACTACTTTATTTCCCAGTCTGTTTTAAATGATATTATTCATTAGTAGTTGTAAAGTGGTATGACATATTTTTATGTTGCTTGTTTGTAACAAAGGTTCTTAATACCTTTTCATAATGAAAGGGGATAAATGCTCACATGGAATACTGGAAATTGTGCTTCTAAGAGCACAGAGTGTTGTCTTAGGGTATTAAATTAGCATTTGGTACTGCTCTGCATTGTGTGTATTTCTAGCAAATGTTTCAGCTACAAATCACTATAATACACCTGTATTCTGGTTCTTCAATTCATATAGCATTTAAATCCTGCCAATACTGTGTCTTATAAATATAAATATGCAATTTAATTTAATTCAAGCACGCAACACATAATTTTTCTTCTAATTAAAGTATGATATTGCAATATGGGAGCTGCCTGGGGCAAACAGGACGCATCAGATTGCCAAGCCAAAGGGAATACAGAGACAGTTTTGGCAGGAGGAAGGGAACAACCCTCTGAACCCTCGGTGCAGGGCATCAATGATGCCCCTCCTGGAATCTGTGTTGTTTCTGGTACCTGCAGGTCCTGGCTGGACCTGTGGTCCCACTGCTGAAGAGAGCAGGAGCCCAGGGGGGGCAGGCACACAGCTGCCCTGCCCCGCTGCCCTGGCATTCCTGGGCAAAGTGGCAGAAGGAGCACAGCTGGTTTTACTGCTGTCTTGTCATGTGCTGAAGTTGGCTGATGTGCAGCAGAACTCAAACAGTTCTGGGGAGGAGGAACTGCCCGACAGCAGCAACTCAAGGGATTCCTATCACGCTTTTGCAGAATCAAACAAAACAACACAAATAGACCTTCTGCATAATGACTCAAAAAACTGTTAATGGCCATCTTTAGTAACATAGCAACAGCCAAACGCTTGAAAAGAGGAAGTTTTCATTGAGAAAGCGTTTCATTTTAAATATTGAAATTTGGTATAATGTAGAGTATGAAATAAGTTTTGAAAGGAAGCTGATGATTAAGAAGAAATGCAGTGGGCATTTAATAAATGGAGGAACCGCAAGATAATTAACTGGCATGCATAAAGATTCATGCTTTATACCAAAATTTTAATTTTGCACATAAATGTGCCTGATGTAGGCAGCATTTAATCACCTAGCTGACAGGAGTAACTACTTTCATTTAACCTTGACTGAAGATCATGAATTCTAACAGGTTTAATTGGATACATCATTTAACAGAATGAACAGAGCAAATTTTTCTCAATTCATAGGTTCTGATTGACATGCACCAGCAATAAGGCGTTGCACAATTAAAGCTGATCTGTATTCCTGGCCTGGGCAGCAATTGCCATAGTGATGTGACACTGTTTGATCACTGTGGCACTGAAACTATACTGAATTTCCCCTTGTTTTGAAAAGGGCAATGCTTTAAAAAAAGAGAGAGAGAGAGATAAAGAGATTTTGGCACTTTATTTTTTTTTACATTAATCACATTTATATGCACAAACTGTAAGGGAAGGAACTTGTTATCAGTAACTCAGAGCAAAGAAGGAAAAATGGTGTATTCTTTTATCCATTTAGCACATTATTTACAGAAAGTCAAAAATGTGGATAGTCAAATGAATTGTAACACATTAAGGGCCTGATTGTTCTGGTCGTCCATTTGAATAGTGAGCGGTGCTGTGTGGCTCTGCTCTTCACCTGCAGTTTGGCCTCTCTGTCTTTGCCCACATCAGTTCCATATCACAGACAGCTTACCAGCTGAATGGGGTACTGAGAAGGGGTGCTCATATTGCAAATGAGGCAGAAAAAGATGAGAGGGAAGCGCTATCTTACTGTGAGCTGCTACATACCTTTCCTTTCCTGGTATTTTATACCATAAAACCCTGAAAAAAATCATGAAAGAACTAGCAAATTCCAGTTCCCCATATGGCTCCTGTCCATCCATGTGCCAGGACTTTTCACTGCCTCTGGCATCTTTCACAGGTTCTGGGTTTGACCTTCATGAACTGGGACTGTTCTTCCACTGTTTAACAGTATATATACATACATACACATATGCACACACAAATATGTATTTATTCTTCTGTGCCTCTATTGTCCATTTAATTTTTTGCTTCAAATACCCCCTTTTTATTTCATTCTTTTATAAGAAGGTTTGCCAAACACTGAATGGTCTGAGGGCAGGGTAGTACACAATGTGTTCAGACTGGCTGCAGTAAAAAATCATTCCTAATTCCTGAACAACCTGCTAAAAAAAGCTTCAAGCAAGTTCTACTCTCCATCATGAGCATTGCAGCATCTGTGCTCTGAGCAGCAGGTAGCTTTTCTGCCTTTTTTCTCTCTCTGTCCCCTTAGGTTCAGTGCTTAAACGCTGGTCCTTGATTTCATCTGGAGACAGACCTATTGCTACTCACTTGCCAACCTTCATTTCTGTGTAGACAGTGTATACACATATCAAGTAATAAGCTTTGTAGGAGTGCATTGCAGTGGGAGGGGAGACAGAAATCTTGAGTAGAGATGGAATCCTGATTTACTCAAGGACATGAACTTTAAAGTCAGAACCACTAGATGTATTAAAATTTTTTTGTCATTTTAGAAGCCTTTATAATTAAATTTGTAATATCTTTCTCTATGAGAGTATTTCCCATATGATTCTTTGTAATACTGGTAAAGGTAAATATTTGTCAATATAATATATCACTCATTAACATTTTTAAGTTTCAGGTAAATGATTGGGCCACATCCTCAACCTCTGCAGCCACACAAGGTCCCTTGGAAGCATAGTGGATGCCTGTCTTCATGCATGGCAAGCTCTCAGTCAGTGCCTGAATCTTCCCTGTGCAGGAAGGAGAGTCAAGGGCTGGTCAGTGTGCCTCACTCAGCCTCCCTTACGGGATGTGTTTCTAACACAGGCACTGCCAGCTCTCACCTTGCCTGGAGGCACACAAAGCCAGCAGGTAATGTATCCCTGCTCTGCTCACTCCTGAACCCCGTTAGGCTGTGTGGGTGCTCCAATATTACTGGGCCCTTCTTTAAGGGGTATCTTTGGGCCCCATTTAGAAATGCTTGTCCAAATTTTTCCAAACCTTCTCAATAAAATGTCTTTCTGTAACATCATGCACTTCCTTTCAACGTCCTACAATACAGGTACTGACTCATGTTCTCCTCAAAGCAGGAAAAAATAGGGCACCTTGAGGCACTCCTTCATTTCCCTAGGGAGATTCCCAGTGGATCCCTCAGCTGTCCCCAGGGTGCACAGAGCTTGTCAGCAGCACAGCTGGGATGAAGCAGAGCCCTCTCCCACAAGCCATGCTCAGCTCTGACTTTCCCTGGGGAATACCACCAAGTTAAGTAGAGCTGCATCTGCCAAGCTGAGTTTGCTGCTGGAGGGAATCCTGTGTGTTTCGTGGCTGCCAGGGCAGCCCCAGGCTCTGGCCACTTGCTCTGGTCACATGCACCCAATCACACCTCTCTTGGAGGGCCTCGCTAACTGAGGTCTTACAGCACCTTTCTGACCTTTCATTTTTCAGCTCCACGGCCAGATCATCCTCTACACTCAGAGTCATTTGGGTGCTTTGCCGGTGATTCAGAGTTGCATGTCACTCTTGCCTTGTCTTCCTACTCAGTCATCCATGCTGAATTATCTTCCACTCCTCCCTCTGGGAATAACTAAGGCTTTGACCTAGTGGGACTGTTTGTGTGCTTATATGCTTTGATGTGCCATACACTGAGCTGCTTGCTCCAAATCTAAGGTGGCTGAGGGTTTCAGGCTGTTTTCAGAAACAGTTTGTGCACTGGGAAGCATATGAAAGTCAGCAAAGGACACCAACATGTGCATTTTCAAGTATTTTATCTATCATCTTTAAATCCTTCTGTTTTCTTTAGTTTACAAACAGCTGTCTTTTCAAGTTCTTGATCTCCCATAGGGAATATACATTTGTAGTAAGACATATTTCACTTATTTTCAGAATCCTCAGGGAGAAGGGGACATTCCTTTTTTACTGATATAAGATCAACTTTGTAATTTCATTTTGAAGGCTCTTCTGAACAAGTGGGGGAAATCAGAAAACCAGCCACATTTTTCCCCAGTTTTTCCTGAATCTGTCTTTGGACCATGATCTAGACAAAATTCTGAGCACAGCTGATGGTTATACTTTTCTTGCACTATGTAATTTAACTTGCAGCAATATAAGATGGGGCAGGAGAAATATTTTTATGTGTTCTTACAATGTCCAGTGTTGTTTGTTACTGGTTTTATTTGAAGGAACTAGACACAATCCTGGCTGCCTTAACCACTGCCTTTGAGAGAGCTACAGCTGAGAAAATCCGCTGCCAGGAAGAAGTTAATAGAACTAACAAGGCTATTGAGCTGGCCAACAGATTAGTGAAAGGTCTGAGGTGAGGTCCTACAGGGCAGGCTAATGAAGCAGCCTAGAGAAAGCACTTCTTTGTTATACACTACTGATCTGGCAATAACAGAGGCACTTAGCAAAGAACCTGATGAGCTGAAAAAATTATGTCATTATCATTCATTTTTTTCATAATAGAAACATGGCTTTGACCTTTGCATTTTCTTACATTTTTGCTTCATTGTGGTATATATTTACTGTAAGATTACCTGGTAACTAACCTATCCATGAACATAAAGAGAAGTAGTCAATTGTGGATATTGACAATGAGGGTAATTTATTAAAATGCGATGACTATATTTGTAACAATTAAACAACACTAATGATACTGCCCAGGGTTAGGATATATAGAATATAATACAATTTGAACTACTTAGTTCAGCTATATGATAATTCTCTAATTATCTTTCTCAGATTTGCAGTGAGTATTTGAGGAGAGAATAAATAATGGCAAAGTCATGAATTATCAAAAATCCGTATTTGCTGTTGATCCAGGCTGGCTCAAGGGAATCCATACTCACTGATGGATTTTTTAATTTGTCATTCATCTACTGATGAGGCTGCTTTTTATAATCACACACACACACACACACACACACACACACACACACACACAATGTCCGTGCGCGCACGCACACAACTGTTTGCAGATACTTTATTTTATTGTAATATTGTAATGTCCATTTAGGAAATCTCTTGTGGTGGCTCACTGTCATTATAGGTTTTGTGCTCTTCTACCTAGTACTTTCAAGCTAAGTTTGATAACCAAACACACAGTAACCAGCAAAAATAGAAGATCCATTTGTTATTAAGTAAAATTATATGGCTGAGTGTGGCTAGTGGAACTTAAAACATAAAACAGGGCTTACGAGTTATTTCCTGAATCAATAGGAAGGATTTATTGACTAGAGGGGAGGGAGGGCAGCGCAGAAGGCCCATTGTTTCTGTTTAAAGAAGCAAGATGAATGCATTTAAAACATTAATATCCTGGCTGAAAGTGCAATGTATTTTAGTGATTAATAATGCCTGTAAAACTAAACCATGTACCTAATACAGAATAATAAAATAAATAACAAAGCAGACCTCTTTAAAGTGTGACAATAAATGATTGTTTTAAGGTGTCTGATAATATTTTCTTCTACCTAACATATCATATTGTTTGGTTCTCCCATGTGCCTCCTGCTGGGCCTGACAAGTGCTGGAATAGCATACATATAGAGATGAAAGGTAAAGTGCGGGTATGTTGGGGAGGAGGCATAATGAAAAATAATCTAAAGGAGGAAACAGAGATGAAAGGAGAGAAGCAAAGTTGAGCCATGCGCTAGATGAGGACAGTAAACTGAGTTTTAATGGAAAGTCCTTCAGTTAGTACCTCTCAAAGCACCAGCTCCATGAAGAAGGTGGCCAGCTCAACTGCCTGGTGATGGGAAATCGCATTCATTCCTGTTGTTGGCTGTACCACATTTGGTCAGAGACAGTAATAACCATATGATAGCAATTTGTAGACTTATCGGAAAAACCCATTTCAATCCAGTCTGTGGTAAACAACAGGTCACTGTTTACTATTAGCAAAGAGTATAATACTGACACTGATGTACTGTAAGTCCTGGCAGTTTCTTTTTCTTATTTTTTTGCTGAAAAGACGCTGTCCTTTTTCCCTAGTTGTATGGTTAAGTTACTGCTGTGAGGAGAATGGCTCAAGAAATAGGAAAATAAAACTGTTCATAGCATTTTTTATAATAAGCAACCTTGTAAAATTTCTTTATTACATCTTAATAAATACACCTTTACCATGACAATAATAATAATCAAATTCTTCTAATTCTTACGAAAAGTGTTGACTAAACAGCAGGAGAGCTGATAGTGTCTAGCCATGATCTGAGGCAAAGGCTTGCACCAAGTGTCATCTCAAATCTCTTATTTGCTTTATGGTATAAAAGACCCTTCCCAGAAGTAGAAATTATTTTTTTCTGCCTTCTTCTCTGAGCCCTGGCATGCAAGGACTGTTTTGGGTGGTTGCATGAGTAGTTGTTACTCTGTACCAAGGAATTCTTTGCTTCTGACAGGTGCCAATTATGCTGTGGACATCTGCCCTGGAGGCATAGAATCAAGCTGACAACTCATTTTATATCAATCAAACAACAACCATTTTCAATAATTTCCCATCCAGCTGGGACTGAATTTGCAAAAGTGATCCATGTATTAGAGACATTACCAATCCACAGAGAGATTCAGAACCGTGATTATGTTCTGTTTTCCCACAGAAACTCTTGCATCTGCACAAGAAAGCAACAACTTCTTCCACTATGCAGGAGGATGCTGACAACTCAATTTTGGTCACTTGCTGCCAAACTCAACTTGCAACAGCCAATTCACATCAGACTAGAAGAGTATTTTTTATGTCCAGGCTTGCCACTTGCAAATTCTTTCTGTTGAACCTCTAATCAATGTGAATCTGCAAAGCAATACTGAAGTATCCAGTACTGTTTAGCCTCTGTAATGGGCAGGTTTTTAACAAATGCTTAGTGAATGAATGGGTTTTTTTATCCTGTTTTCTGGGTAGAAAAGGAGAGCTGGGCTTATCACCAAAGCAGTATTATGAACAGAAGAGAACACAATGCAGAAATGTGCTCCAGATTGTAACTTTTCTTTCCTGTAATAGTTTATTTTCAAAGTGGTATTGGCACAAGCCAAAATCTCATTCTGCTTTGCCTGAGAAGCATTAAGGTAAGTGAAGATGCAGACAATACCTTCTTCACAGATATATACTGATTTAAAATACACAGGTAATCAGAAAAAAATCCTAGCAACTATTCAATTCCCTTTTTGACCTGTTAAAAACATCATGTTACTTATACAAACTTCCTTCAAATACTTTATTTACTAGAACACTATATTTGGAGGCAAGGCATTGGCAAAACGTTCTTCTGGAAAGGACCAAGCCATGCCCCTTACTGGTGTTTGAAGTACATTGACTACCTGATTGCAGCTCTAGGTGACAACTAACCCACAGACCTTGAGAATATAGTTAGCAAGCCAGAACAGTAGGTAGGCTCACCTTCTTCTTGTATTCTGTCAAGTGCTGTGCCCTGCTGTTTGCATAAGGGGACCAGCTTTTATTATTCTGTTCTGTCCCCACTACTGTGCACCAGGGCAGCACAAAGCAAGATTTAGTGCTTGGATATAGTATTTGCTTGCTAACAATTGTTACAGTTAAGGCTGTACTGAGACTTCTGTCTTAACCTGCTGTTCTCCCATGCTCAGAATATTCTTTAAAAAAAAATCCCTTTAATCTGAAATTTTTCATGCTTGTTATCAACTGAAAGATGATTTTTTTTGGCAAGCCTGAATAAAATCTATTCATTCATATTTGAATTATGCGGGGAAGTGGGTGTAGGGAGAAAGGTCCCTTCTTTAGGACATTCATAATTCACAAAAAAAGCTGCATATTACAAGCTGAAACTTTCCAGGTGGCTAGTTTTGACTGAAGGGTAGTCTTCATGCTAATTACAAAGAGAGAATGACTGAAAGAAAAATGAGAGAAAAATTAAAAATGACATATATTGTGATTAACTCATTTGTTTTGTAGGTGTGTCATACAAAGTTTCATTGTGAGCCACTTAGAGCAAGTTTAAAGTAACAATATCATTTAAGCTACTATGAACTACTATAATTACATAATATCAATGTTTTGTGCTGCAATTTCACTGAGAATCTCCCTACAGAAGCTGCAGAAGCTTTTACTTATGCAAATGTGGAAGCTCACAGTGAAATCAGTGCAGAATCTTATGAATCATTAACTTTGGCCAGAAAGCCAGTGCAGGGAAGGGGGGATGGTGTGTGGTGGCAGTAACTGCCCCTGTGCTTGGGGTCTCCCTCAATGATGACCTGCTGAGGAAATCAACTTGGAGATTTTGCAGTTTGCTCCAACTTACTACACTGTCAGGGACACCAAACCACTAAAGCTTTGTTATTCTCTTTTCCTTGCTATATTCCCATAAACTAATGGACCTAACAGGAGGCACATGATCTAAACAGCACTGTGTGACTGCTTCAAGTGGAGCATACCTGGATAGCAGAAGCCTGGAGTGTTACAACAATCGCCCTTAAGCTATGGAAAAAGGTGCTGTGATGTGCAGTTCCATATTCTCAGAGAACACCTGGAAATAAAAGAGATGTATGCAAATAAAGCAATATAACTGCAATTTTAATCATCTGAAAGTGTAACTGGCAATGGTTCCCACAGTAATTGCTGACCTTGCTCCACATGGAGCAAAAATGAGTTCAAACATTTCCCAGTACTACGTTCCCAGTAACCTCTTGAAGGCAAAATAAGGATTGTTGGATTCAGTGCAGGAATCCTTTTCTGGTGGTTTTTTTTCCATTCAGAGTGAAATGAGGAGAAATACATTTTTCCCAGTGATACTGCTTATTTAAAAAACAAACAAACAAACAAACAAAACCCATGAATGCTGAGACACATCAGCTTTTGTAAATAGGAATTTAAAACTTAACCTTTATTATTCTAGGTTCCCATTCCAGGAACAAAAGGTCTTGATCCAGTCACTGTGTGGATGGATGATACAACAATTGCTAAATAGAAAAGTGGCAGCAGTGCAATACTATGGCCACGTAAACAGTCCCTGGTCTTACATTTACAGTCATTGTTGGCATATACTGATCACATCTCAGCACCAGAGAATAAATGGATAAAAGTTATATCTGATTCAAATTTATAAATTATCTATTTGAGTCAAAAAGGGAAAGAACCGGTTGGCAGCTAGAAGTGCTAGTGAGAGTACAAACAGATGCAGAGCTATCAAGGAAACATGGGAACTACTGTTCTTCTGAAAGTCTGATGTTGCACAAGGTGTTAATGCCCCAGCTACTATAACAACTCTGCTCAAGCACTTTCCTACTTTACATTCATGGAAGTATAATGAATGGGATGCAGTACACTGGCATTGTTTACCCTGCCTTTCACTGGCCCTCTACTTGTATGACTCTATAGGTGTGTCACACAGCAGGTATTTCTTGTTGGAGGCCCTGTTTTGGTTTCTTTTTGTTTCTTCCAAGACAACTTGAAAGAAATTATTGATCTTGTACTTGATCCAGTGCTTGCAAGTTATGTTCAAAGTATTTTTTATTAGTGTGTTATTTTCTTCATCAGCTCTTTCTCTGATTATGTATTGCAAGTACTCAAAGTAGCTTCCTCTGAAAGCTGTCTTCCTTGTATGACAGTTACCTTAACTCCCAAGGATTGCAGTGCCCAAGACATGTTGACTTCATTTTTTTACTTGCCTGTTTTTCTCATCTTATTTGTACCCTTGCCTACACTACAGTTCAATGACTGCAATTTGAGCACTTCTTTCTATCCAGCTGAACAATCCTCCCCAACACACCACTATCCTGATGTGTAATCACTCAGGAGACATAATCATTCACTTAGAACTAAAATAATTCTCCTACCACTTGCTCCTTGCCTCTATTCTGCCCTTTTTCTCTGATTTATTGCACTATATTCCTTATGGAAATATTTTGACATCCATTCCCTCTATTCAAGCCTTGTACCCACCCTTGAAGGGAGTGCTTTGAACAGAGGCAGGCCAGAATGAGTATGTATCTCATATACTCACCCTTTTATTCCAGTGTCATTTCCCCCACCTCCTCATTATATTCCTAAGCCCTTCCCCTCCTTCTAGTTTAGCTGCACCTACTGTCTCTCCTATAGCTACTAGGAGTCCTCTCTTCCCTCCCCTGCCCCTCTAGTAAATGTCAGAAAATATTTCCTCAGAGCCCGTGCTACTCAGGATTGTGTCTGAGTATAGGAATCCTTGTCTAAGCTCTCTAAATCACTTGACCCCAAAAAGGTTGCCACAGGACAGCACTTATCTACAGTGCATGCTGGAAAGAAAATGCTGTTAATGCACTGATTTTTCCGTCAGCTCTGAGTTCTGTATCTTATTTAGACTGCAAGAAAGTATTTAGTGAGACAGAGCACTGAAATTGTTACTCTTCAAGCTTAGCCAAAATTACCATGAAATTCCTTAATTAAAAAGTTCAAGCTAAGAAGCAAAACGCTTTTGAATTCAGCCATCACAGTGCCTCACTCAGTACTGCATCTTCTGCCTCTTCTCTATTGCTCCCTTCATGACTCCTGTTACCTCACACGCTGCCTGTTGGTTTCGCTTGTTGCTAGTGTCCCCCTCCCAGTGTCCACCCCCTCACTGCAGCGATCAGCAGAAAGCTCTTTATGCCAATTGTTGACCGAGTGGTGTGCAGCAGCCCAGGGTGCAAGAGCATCTTGAATTTCTTGCTCCCCTGGGAGCATTTGATTAAAGGAGGATTTTCATGGTGTGTTGAGATTCAAACCATGGCTGCTATTCAGTAGCTGTTGGTTGCAGTTCTAGCCTGAATGTGTGCTGAGGCTCTGCTCCTTCTGTGGCAATAAGCTGAATCCTGGGAAATGAAATCTGCACGATTTTCCCCAGCGTGCAGAAGAGTAGAAACAAGACTATGCTCACACTTGCTGCCAGGCTGCTGTTTGTGAACGCAGGGACATAGGTTTCACCAGATTCTTCACTGATTCTCCACAGAAGGCTTCCAGACCTGCTCTCTAAATGGGTCTCTTGGATCTAAAGAACTTGAATCAGCCTCAGTGTTACTCGCAGTGCGTGAGGTCAGTTTGGAAACATTTGGAAAGTCCTGACTGACTGAGGACATTTTGTGAGTGTCTGCAGCACTCCCAGCTGCACAGGCCCCGGAACAGCACTTGGAAATGCTGGATACCTCACAGCACAGTATGCCTTTTACAGGCCTCGGGAGCTGAGCCTGATACACAAATACCCACGTGTATTCCT
Source organism: Pithys albifrons albifrons (assembly GCF_047495875.1). Lineage (NCBI taxonomy): Eukaryota > Metazoa > Chordata > Aves > Passeriformes > Thamnophilidae > Pithys > Pithys albifrons. The sequence goes on along the minus strand of NC_092465.1, from coordinate 21,971,943 downwards.
CACTGTGCTCAGACGAATGCACAGTCTAAATTAATTTCTGCTATTACAAATCTAGAAAAACTTTTCTATAACCGAGGTGATGGCTCTGGAGTTACAACACCACTGTGTTGTGTACAGATGTACAGAATACAGTTCACCATTTTATTTCTTTCTTCTGTTTCTAGTAACTGAAGACTTAATTACTAAAACCTATACTTGCAATGAAGTTGGAGGAATACAGAATATTTGAAAAGGATGTATGTATTTCCTTTATTTCTTATGCTTTGATTTATGGATTTGCAAACTTACCACTTCATCCTAAACTCAGAAAGCAGAAATATTACTTTAAGTTGACAGTGCTTTGGGATGAATTATGGATACTCTTTTTGCCTGATGACAGTATTTTGCTTGGGATATTCTTCTGAGAAGCTGTAAACAACAGGACTCACAGCAGAAGAAATATAAATAAAGATAAACAACTACAAGAATTAGGACAGCTACAATAATAATAATTTTGATGCTGAATTTGGCTCCTTTGGGTCTAAACCAAATATGTTTAATTTTTAGAATTTAATTTATTTAATAATCTGTATTTTTCAATTTACTTATCCATGGTGAATATATCCAAGTGTATGTGTTTTCCCTTCAAGAATCACTGTGTCTCCATCATGAGGAAAATAAAATAAAATGCTTTAAATCACCATAAAACTAAATCTGCAAGAGGGGAATTTTGGTGTTCCACTTTACAGATCATATAAATGTACATTTTTTCTACAACTCCTTATAGTATTAACTAACTTGTTAAAAATTGTGTTGCTGGACCCCAGCACTACAAGGAGCTGTTGAACCATTTACCCAAGAGACCAGCTAAAACACAAGCACCACCAGAGGAAGGATTATTGAGCAGGATGCTCAGACACTAATTTCTAGCTTGGAGTGGCCACAGCTGATTGCAGTTACATCTGGCCACTGGATATGTGAAAGCTGGGAATACTGAAAAGTTAATAAAAGCATTTTCCAACTGCATTGTAGGGTGTATGACATTCCTTTCTGCTGCAGTGATGCATCTTGTGTATCTTGTGCAAACAGCTACTGGGCATGCAAACCAGGAAGTGGATGTTAAAAATCATTATATTATTAAATGAAGAATCATATCTAATCTAATTAAGATGTAAATATACCCCTTATAGTAAGCAAATGTGATCAGGTGGTATCAGTTGTACTTGCATATCTTTTCCATCATCGGAGTGCTTTAAAAACCTTCTCATTTATGCACAGTATGTCTCTCTGAAACAGGAAAACAAGGCTTTGTTCAGGTGGTGAATGAAGCAAGAGTTCAAAGGACTTGACCAAAAAGTATCAGCAAGTCAGTAAGCTAAACCTGTATGCTATCAATAAAATCTTTATGGGAATCTGTCACATGAGTTGTTTTTGCAATTGGGTTGCAGGAATTTAATGGACAAAGAGTTGAAAATTATGATTAAACTGGCTCACTCTTCTAGCTTCATGCCTGCTATGCAGTCTGCAAAAAAAACTTGGAAATTATCTTGGAGCTTCATATAGTTATCATACCTGAGCTGTCTAATGACTGAAAGTAACATGTTTCAGAGAAACAAGTTGATGATGACCCAGGCATACATAGCATGCATGTACTGGCCTTGTCATGGTATTATCCTCACATAGTCTTCAGACAACCTCAAACATTACAAAAATCTGCTTACTTTGCCATTGTAAGATTTCTTACTTTTAAGATCTAAAGATTACAAAGAGGCTATTTCAGAGAGCAAACAACAGAATATTTAGAAGAAGTAAGCAAATAATTTTTGAGAAAATAAAAGCCTTCAAGGATTTTGAAAAAGGCAAATGACCATGCGGTGCTTAAAGGAACTTTTACCAAATTCCACCATAGCTGCATTTGAACAGCAAACTGTGGGAACTCACAAAATCTCAGGAAAGGAGATTCCCCTTACTTTAGAAATCTATATATTTTAGAAATATTTTCCATAACACTTTGTGATATCACATTCACAGTACTTTATGTTGTCATTTACATGGGTGAAGAAGTAAAGACTTGCAGCAATTTGACTACTCACTTTGAACTGAACAACCACACAAGATGCTAACACAGAAAATCACCCCTTGATTTCTCAAGAGTTAAATTGCATGTGCAAACCATGTCAAGTTCCACTTGGAGTAAGCTCTGGTGTCTAGTGCATTTCTGCCACTGGTTATTCTTTTTCTTTTGTTTCTTCAGAAAAATAGTTGCATTCTAGCTGCTAACAAAAGAAGACAATCCTGAAATGCTTAGTCACTTTTATACTTTTTACTGATGCTAAAAAGAAGTGACAGAATCCTGTAGTTAACATGATTCAAAAGATAAGTGGGAGGAGAAGGTGGAGAAGGATTATATAAAATGGATTTATATTGCTTCTACAACTGAACTGTTTTCAGTATAATGTCACGCTCTTGGTGCGGGGGATTCTGCATGTGTCATGATTCTACAGGTGGTCTTGCACACTACATGCAGCTGCACTATTTGTCATGGGCAAATTTAATAGCAAGATGTTTGTTACATGTTCCCTCTATTCTTAGTCCACAAAAAAACACCAAGGGGAAAAATCCCACTACCTAGTAGCTTGCTTGCTTCCCTTCTTTATATAGTCTTTTAGAACACTTTAAAGCAAATTTTGGAAATATCATCTTTTGTACTAAATACTGTAACACCTCTAATTACAGATCTGTTACTTTTGCTACAATGGTTTTGTTCTTTCCAATGTTCATAATGTTAATAAAGTAATTTTAAGAGGTCATATTCCTAACAGTGGTAGCGCTCTTCAATAGCTTGATCCTTCAAAAGGGAGAATGCTTTCTGCTGAGTGTCCTCTGTTCTCAGTGGCTGCAGATGAAACTCAGGAGCACTCCATACAGTGGCATGGCAGAGTTAAATGCTGTCAGAAATTTTGCAGAGTCAAACTCAGAAGAGCTCTCCTGTACTACTAATTTTAAAATCCTGGATTCTCTCATCTAAGTTCTCTTTCCTAGACTTTGTTGGTCCAAGGCCAATGTGTTAACCAGCTCTTCAGAGGGGACCACACCATTGGGTTCCAGCTTCTTGCAGATGTATTGAGAAAGTAGAACAATATTTTGCTATAAGAAAAAACTGCAAATTTTTTTCTCTTCAAAAGCCTGTATAGGAGGTAACTTAAGAACTGGCAGTCAAACGAGAAATTTGGACTTCAGAAGAATAAAACTGAAAGCTGAAGTAGAAACACAATCAAGTAAACCAAACAGGACAAAACTCAAGATGATAGCACAGCTGTAGAACCAGTTAAGGGTGTTACACTAAGTATGTGAACAAAATATAGATGCATACATAAAATCATATTTTAATTACTGTATCTCCTACAGTACAAGAAAGACATGAACCTACTGGCGCTACTCGAATGGGGGCTGTAGCAGGGAGCCTGCAAGGAGGGGCTGAGGGCACCACAGTTCTTCAGCCTTGAAAAGGCCAAGAGGGCAGGGGAATCTACTGCTGTCTGGAAATACTTCCCAAGAGACTAAAGAGAAGACAGAGCCAAGTTTTTCTTAGAGGTGCACAAGGACAGGAAAGAGGCAACCAGGAGAAGTTGGAGCAAGGGAAATTCTGATCAGGGATTTATTTACCCATGAGCATTGTGAAGCAGTGGCAGAGGGGCCCTGAGAGGTTGTGGCCTTCTCAAGGTGAAGTCCCTTCAGATGAGGAAGTCTGTATGTCCCCTCCTTGAGAGTAACCACACTTAACAGATCACCTAGATATTAATATCTATACTTTCAACATTAAAGTATACATATATTTACAAGTATGGTTGAAAGTGTGAATGCTTATACAACATAGAATAGAAGATGGATCAACAGGGTATACATTTTTTTGCCATGGAAAAATCACATTTTTGAAATAGATGTACCATTTATGTACTATTGTATGGGAGGTATTTTAAAGCATCTTGAAATTTGCACATGGTGGAAACACTGCATATACATAAAATATAAAGTCATGTATCAAGTTGATGGAAAAGTTCTTGACAGAAGGAAACTGATCAGATAATTTTAGAAACTTATAACCAGTGTTTCTGTTATTAAAAATGTGCATCTGTGAACACAGACTGTCAAAGAAAATGCAATATTCAGTGAGTCTTTTCAGAAGAAAGTCAGCAAATAGCACTGAAACATGCAATAGATATGTGAAGATACTAGTTTCCAGTCTTCAGATGGTTGCTTCGCTCAGAAGTTAAACAGCTGTGACTATGACATCTCTCATTCTCTTTCTAATCAATCTCTAACCATATACTACTTGCGTTTGTGTAAGACCCAATTTCAGAAGGATTGCAAATCCTTGCTGAACTCTGCAATTCATAGACTATCCAAAGGGATAGCCCAGTAAATGTGATTTTGTCATTACTAAAAAGCAACAAGGTTTGTACTGACATGACAGTGTAGGGACTGAGCAATTCCCTAGGTTTGTCTGGGCCTAAACAGATTTTAACTCGGTTTAGCTCTGATAGCAATTGTCCAGCTGTCAGACTCTCTTGACTAGATTTGTTTTAGTTTAACTCTGGTTTATGGTAATAACAAATGGTTATTCATTGTGGACTGAACTGCCTACAGCTCTAGAGTCAGCTGTGGGGAAGAGAGTAGACACAAATGACACAAATCAGTCATTTAATCACAGTAAGCTGATAGTGTTAAGAAAACATATAAAACTAAATCCAATCAGACACTGGAGTGAGGAGAAAGACATCCCCTCCCATGAGTATCACACTCCTCTTGGTGTTAACTCACAGTAATACTCCCCCATTCCTTTTAAGAAAAAACAAAGTGTCAGTCTTAAGACCCAGAGGAGCACTGGAGGAATAAGCACAACACCAGAGAATAGGGAACTTTCTGTGTAGCAATTTTAATTCTATTTTTAATGAGGTCTTTCTGTATTCATTAAGTAATTTTGACTATCACACTGTTTAAAACATTAATTGGACTACCAATAAATTCTTACATTCATTTATATATTATGCCTTTTGCCAATACCTTTTTGCCAACCAGAAGACTCTGAGTGTAATACCACATCATAACATTTCCAACATCATTAAGGACCTAGAAGCTGAACAACCATGGAGCTCACTGAAGCTCACAAATGCTTTGGCCAGTTGCAGTCAAGGCTGCCATGCTCTATTTTCTCACAGATAAGCTGTATGAAATCAATCCAGTGACTTCGCTCTCACTTAAGAAGAGGAAGTGTGTTTGTGCACTGCTGTTTTAATCTAGTGCTACCACTGGCTTACCACTTTCTGTCTGGTCACAGGCTGTATTTCATAAAGTAGAGCAGTGAGCAAAACCCTCTGACAACATGAGGCTGAGTAAAGAACCCAATTGCTTTGTTGCATCCTCAGCTATCATTTACACTGGTCCGTTTGCAAGGGTAAAACTTACTTTCACGGCCCAGTTGGCTCTCCCAGTACAGCACACAGCCTGCACAAGTTCCCATTTACAGTTCTGTGTATGTACAGCTGTATGTGTGGCCAAGCAGCTCACAGACCAGTCCTTTGCTTTATGACTTTCAGGCCTCCCTTGTGTACCTTCCAGCTTCAGCAGAGTAAGACGGAATATTGACAAGTTTGTGTACTTCTGCTTGGGTCTCCTTGCTGTAGCTTGAGCTGTGCATGCTGGCAACTGGCTCTGCCAGGCCACTGGAAAACTCCCTCCTCAAGCAAGAATGTCAGTCTGAAATACTTCCTACAAACTGGGTTTGTTCTGAGCCTTAACTGCTTTCTTGTTAAGGACAGAAAAGCATGATGACTTCACAGACATTGCTGTGGTTGCAGAGGGGGGCACCTCTGCAGGGACAGCCAATTTTCTCACTCACCACTTTCCTCATCTCAAACACTGGGAAAGGCATCTACTTTCAAAGTAGCTCTTCATGTCCTGAGTGCTGCTGCCACATGTATATATTCCTCCTAGAATGAGCTGAATGGAAAGAGTATTGTATAATGATCTCTCATTTATCTTAAAGTGTCATCTTTTCCTTCACTGCTTTTGTCTGCAAGAAGTATGCTGAGTCTTGTGCAGCTGTGTTCTTGCTCTTATTTGGTGCGGATCTCTTCTAAGTTTTGCACCCATACCAAGAGTTTCCTTCTTCCCTTTGAAAATAGTGACAAATGGGTACAGAGCAGAAAAGCCCAAAGCCTATGCAGATGTGAGGCAAGGCGATGATGAAAATATTAACCTGGTAAAAGAAGTTTCTTTGGCTTCTAGTGCATGTGCTGTGAGTTGGAAAGAAAAAATCCTAAATGGAGAAGAGAAAAGGAAGACAAAAAAATTCAGATTCAGCTGCTGACCCTACTTGTTTTGAGAGCACAGAATATCTATGGTACTGAAACATAAATCAGCCTACCAGAGTATTCTGGCCCAGTCTCTTCAAGGTCATCTGGAAGTCACCTACATGCACCTTGCATGAGGACGTGTGTAATGGGTGACTCCAACAAGGTGCCAAACACCTGCTCTGGTCAAGACTGGGATGCTCAGAATGCTCACCACCACACATGGCTGGATCCTGCCTTTATTTGATACATTTCTGATCGAGCTGTTGTGCTGGTTTAAAGGTAAACCAGCAGGAGAAATGAACTCAACACAAGAGAGATTATAAGTCAGAGCTACAATTTAATAATAATATTACAATAAATACACTGAGACAAAGGGAAATTGCTTTCAACTCACAAAACCCAGCAGTATAACCCAGTGTCCTGGGGCACAAACCCACAGGGGTCTATTTGCCCTTGTGCTGAGACCCGCGTGGGTCCCTCAAGTCCAAAGCAAAAGGAAGTGAAAAACCTGTTGGTGCAGGTGATGGCTGTAGTCTGGTTGAGAGTGGTGGTCTCCTCCTGTCGAGGTCCTGCTGCTCCTCTGGATCCGAGAAGAGGCCTTCTTACCCACCACTTATGTACCCTCAGGGAGCACCCACTCCCTCCCCCAGGGCGAGGACTCACACAATGGGTGATTAACCCTGTGAGTCATGGGGTATTTTTGAACTGTTGATGGCCCATTAGCAGCCACGTGCCCTTCAGGCTGGGTGTGAAGGTGCTAATGACTCCTTGGGCAGCTGCTGCAAATGGTCCATTGTTCTTGGGAAATGAAAAGAGGGGGTAGAATTTACAGCTTTGATCATCCCCACACAGTGATAACTGGTCCCACCTGTTGAACTAGGATAGCTGTGTAAACAAGATACAGTTCTGTCTGGGAAAAACATTCTATATTAATAATTTTTAAATTAACAGGGGTTAAACCAATTGCCATTATCAGACATGCCAACCTTTAGAAGAGAACTAGCATTAAATCATGGATATCTATAGGGAGTTTCCTTGGATCATTTGATCAAATTATGCTCTTAAAAGTACACTTCAAAAATGTCATCCTGGTGTAGGAGGAAAAGAAAGAAAATAAGGCAATGAAATTAATGGAAATTTGGAGAAATGAAATGTTGTCTCATGTATTTTGACAATGTAGGCATCAGTAGGTTTGCCAGACAGATCAGCTTCAGATTTGACTTGAGCAAATTAAGCTAGGCTAAAGCACAAGCTATTTGTTAGTAATTTTCTTGGCTTTGTTCTCTTGAACCATTTTACAAGTTTATTTACATTATAACAGCACTGGCTTTGCTTCTCCCGTGTTTGAGATCATTCCTCAGCCTTTGGGAAGAAAGCTGGCTGCTGGCAACATGGCCAGTTTCTGGCCATGGAAGCATTTTAAGTAATAAGGTGGGCAGGCAGCGGCAGCAGCAAAGTGGGAAAAGATATGAAGATGAGGAAATGAGAGACTGCTAAAACAATCAGGTACAGACAGCAAGAGGAAAGAGCCCTGAAATGCCTGAAGGGCTCTAACAGAGAAATCACACTGCACCAAATTTTAATTGTTACCCTGCTTTGCAAACAACACATGGTAAGCACCTTTCCTTCATCAACATCTGCTGCTGCACCCCGTTTCATTCAACATAAGACATCAGGCATAACTGAGGGATCCAGACAGTCTTTGGCACCTGCAGCAGGTCAGGAAAAAAGATGTTCTTGTTGTTTTTTTTGATCTTTGTTCTGGTTTAACTCCAGCCAGAAACCAAGCAGAGCACAGCCATTCACCCACTCCCCCCACAGCTGGATGGAGGGAAAAGAACTGGAAGGGTAAGAGAGAAAACTCATGGCTTGAGATAACTGTTCAATACCACCAATACAACAAAAATAGGGAGAAATAAAACCCAAGAAAAAGCAATGCAAATAAAAAACAATTGCTCATCATAAACAAGCCAATGCCCAGCCAGTCCCTGAGCTGCAGTCCCCAGCCAGCTTCCATTTCTAGTTTATACACTGAGCATTATGCCTTATGGTATGTAACATCCCTGTGGTCAGCTGGGGTCAACTGTCCCAGCTGTGGCTCCTCTCAACTTTTTGTGCAACCCCAGCCTCCTCTGGTGGGACCGTGTGAGGAGCAGAAAAGGCCTTGACTCTGTGAGCACTGCTCACTAATAATTAAAACATCCCTGAATTATCAACACTGTTTCCAGCACAAAGCCAGAACACAGTCCCATCCTAGATGCTATGAAGAAATACCCCAGCCAAAACCAGCACAATCTTAACTGAGTTTGCTGTACTGGAGGGTGTTTGATGGTGTTGGGCTTTTTACCTGAAAACATGACAAATCTGAGTGAAGTCTAAGAAACATTTTTACAGATGACTTCAAAATTGGTTTATACGTTAATACTGTCTAGTCTCACACAACATGCTGTGACTTGATTTTGCATTTTATGATGATTTATTGCAACACTGAGTAATAGAGATTGCAGTGAATTCAGGCTGGAGAATCTAAACATCAGTCCTCTTGTTTGATTTTCCTAAATCTCTTTCTGACCTAAGCACCTATATATCCTTAGTCTTGGTCATGTTTCCCACCTTGACCATATGGTCCTCAACCAGAGAACAGAATAATTCTAGGCAATTAAGGCACTGCTTATATCCATTTCATCTGCAAGATCTTTGGAGGTGCAAATAAAACACTGGATGGAAAGATTTGCTAAGGCCGATAGTACTTTAGATTACTGGATAATCTTTTTCCTGTGTTAGTTATTATTGAATGGAAATCAAATGCATGCATGGTAGGACTAGTAACAGATGGCACTTCTGTTCTGTGAGGAAGAAATAGGGGCAAAGGGGCAGCAAAGTTGAACCTCCCCCCTTCCCTGTCTTACCAGGATTCATTGTGTTGCCCTCCTGTTACAGTTGGCTGTGACTCTTTCTTGTTATAAAGAGATGTCAGAAGTTAGAGAGACAGAGGATAACCTTAAATCCTTTACTGCATTTTACCAGGATTCTGAAAAATAAAAAATAAAAAAATAAAAGCCAGCTGAGGGAGTTGGAAAATGTCAGTGAAGCATTACACAAAGAACTTGATACATTTGTTGACCTTTCTTCTTCCTCCACCCTTCTCCTCTAAGACGGATTTAGTAGTAGTGAGTGCTTAGTGCCATAAGTGCTTTCTTAAAAATAATTTAGATGCTATTGTCTGTCTGCCCGCCACTTGGAAAACATAGCTGTTTCAATGAGCCCCTGCTGAAATGGAAGAAAGAGGGTTTATTGAAATGCCTCCAAAAATGCACCAAAATTTCATTCTCTTCCTTGTCGGCTGAAACCCATCTTGTTCTTGCCTTTACAATCTTTTGTTTTATTTTTTTAATTGCACCATTGTATTTAGCGTCTTTTCATTCTTCTCTGCTATTTTACGAATGGTGTGTATGGTATTAAGAGCTGAAGGCAGAGATGAGAGGAGAAGTGTTTTGAACTGACTAATTTGCAGGCAAGAAATAAAGCTCTTGTAAGGTAGTCCCAGGGGTATCTTCCCCATGAACACCATTTCAAATGACATGTAATCTGGTACATTTCAAAGGCAAAACATTTCCTATTCTAAAGTATCTTCTTGAGCCAGGGTTGGTTTACCTGTTTCTAGAGAATAATAAACTCCACTGGGGCCCCTCTCAAAATTCCTGTTCTTTTTCAAAGGGGCAATTGCAGCCAACAGATTATTTCTGTCCTATCTTTTGCTGCTCTAGTGGCTCGGTACTCTCTACTAATACAGAGCTGAATGCACTTCTGGATTAAATATCAAGTAACAGAACAGAGCACATCCCTGTACAATGTGATACATAATGTTTTGGAGCTCTCTTTTTGCTTCTTACAATAGTGGAAAATTTAGATCTGGTTCTTACAGACTTCTAAAATTTTAAGCATTTTGCCATATAATTTTGATCTGGCAATTTTTTAATAGAAACTGTTCCTTTTCTAGAGAAATCTGAGCTCAACTGACCTTGGAATGCTGCATTCATAGTCTTTGTCAGCACAATTCAGTGTTTCTAGCTTTGTTGACATACTAAAAGGCTTACACACAAAAGTCCACATTTAATTTGTCAAGGCAGACATTTCAAAAAAGGCTTATGTTAAAATTTTGTCCATATTTTGGTGAAAGCTTAGCTGGTCTTCTAAGCTGACACACTTCATCATCATCTGTGAACGTATTCATATACTCTGAGGAATGTTTCTGTGTGTTTGTGATTTAAGCTTATGATACCCAGAATCTGTATTGCATGGTTTTCAAATATTTTAAAATGTTTTAAATGGGGAATTTGGGCCACAAATAAAACCCAAAGCTTTTAAGAAAATAAGCACTGATAAATTTCACGAATATTTTCTATTAATTCCACAGTTGTTCTGTCCTAAACCTTTTAGTTTTACAACAAACTGATGCTTTGTGAATTCTCTGAACTTACACTGAGCACTGTTTCAACATTTACTTGATTTTCCCTCTAACTCTCCATGAAGAGAAATCAGAATACAATGTGTCTACAATAATGATCCTACACACTGTTTTTTCAAGATAAAAAACTTCAGTTTTCAAAATCCATATGCTTGTGCTCAAATGTCGTGGCTCTACACAGTATTTTTTCAAGTCTGGACAATGATGAATAAATCATGCTACTCAAATAGAGATACTGAAGGTTCCTGGAAAGGACATGCAAAAGAGATGGAGTTGTAACGTCCAGAAAAGAGAGATTTCTAACAGAATGAAAAGCAAAAAGTTTTCTCCTGAACCTGGTAATTATGTGAGACAGCAGACTCTCTGGGATGACTTGTGCTGTCAGTTTGCATTACAAGCCTCAGCCCTTTGAAGGACAGATTTTGCACTGTGAGTGACCCTAACGTGTGTTGTACTTGGATCTCTACCAAATAGAAGTCATAATAAAATACTATGCCTCATAGATAGGTCTTGCATCATAACTGTTGTTTTTCACAATGATCTGCCAACTGTACTTCTTAATTTATGGGGATTTTGCCCGAATGTAACTTGGAACAAAATGTGTCCAGTGTTCACAAAAATTTCCAAAGAAAGTAGTGCTGTTCCCCAACAGTGTTTATCTCCTGGACCGGTCCCCTTATTGATTGTGAATCATTAGATTAGTCTGGACTAGATGCTATTGCTAACAACCATGAGAAAACACAGCCTTTACCATGAAATAAAAGGAGTTTCTACCAAGTTAGTTAGCAATACCACTGGTTGTAAGAAATTCTGTCACAACCAGAGAAATAAACAAGACCTTTGCCACATGTTAACACATAGATGGCATAACATCTGTAACACTTATCACTGCAGAAAGTTGCAATGCTTGACTCAGCTGCCTGGTGAATGCTGGCTGCTTTCTGAAATCAGAGATAGCTGCCAGCCCTTCTGTATTTTACTAGCACAAGTCATCAACCTTGCCCAAGTACACCTGAGCAATAGCTTCGACCCTACTGAAAACTTGCTAACCCTCCTCCTACCAAACTACCTCCTAATGCCAGTGTAAGGACTTCAGGTTAGCCCCTTTGAACGTAATGTCACCTTCATGAGATACCAGCTTTATTTTTTTTCTTTAGATAAACTTCCAACATAACCAATTCTGTGTGCATTGAAATATTTATAGAGGCAGTATGTAGGGAATCCATTAGCAGAAATCAATTGTTTCACTTCTGCATTGCTTTTCAGACACAGGAGCATTTTGCTAATACAGAATACCTAGCCAGAGAGCAGTACAATATCCTAGCTCAGCAGATTTATTGAAACTATATTTTTGAGGGCTGTTTTTTTCCTTTGGTGACTCATGTGATATAGTCCCATTTAAACACTGTGTAGAACACGTGCTTATTTGAACACTTCATTATCTGGCTCAAAGCAGTACAGTATATTGTTCTGTTTAGGGAACAAGTTTGAATTTACCATTGACTCCAGAGAACTTCACAATGTATCATTGGGTCAAGGACAGGAAGCTGCAGCAGAAATAGCTTTGGAGAAGGCATCAAAAGAAGGCCACTGGGTTATACTTCAAGTAAGTCAAAGCTCTTCATTACATCAGTGCTGCACTGCAGTGTTAAAAACTGAAGCTTTTCAAAATAACATGTGCCTAGATGAAAGAGTACTAAATAGTGATTTAAAACTTCCTTTGTCTTTGCCACATGGGAAGCACATAACTTCATCTGTATATGCAAGGATCACTGAATATTACAGAAAATATGAATTGCAACTATTTTGCGTTTTGGGAGTCAACTAATATATTTTCCCAAGCATATGATATCTGATTTACTAATTTATTATCCATTTAAAAAAATCCTTTAGTAAATAAATGTGTAGCAAAAAGAATTGTTACGCTGTATAATCAGATGAATAGATACAAACAGGGAAGATTGCTGTCATTATGTAGTGTATTGTGCTAAACAGATGCACACCATTTTTTTCAAATATTGTGCAATATGAAACTGCTTCCTTATGTCTGGGTTTTTCTTGTATCAATAAAATGTTTCAAATTTCAAATCAATAGCTCACTGGGAGGCCTATTTTTTCCTCCCTTCTCCCCCTTCTTGCTCCCCACCCTGAATATTTATTTTGTAGTAAAGTGGCTGAAAACATTAGAGAAATAACTGAAGAAAATCAGGGAAGGAAGTCAGGAAGATGATCGGTTTTCAGTGTGAGGAACTAAAGCACATCTCATTCCAGGGTGGATTTGGGAAACCTCCCAATAAAAAAATCTGATAAGCCACTACCTGTAATGCTGTCTGATCACCATGCTGCACTGGATAAATTCGACCATGCAGGCAAAACACCACAGAAATAAAACTTTAAAAATATGAGTATTAAACTTCTCATTTTAAAGCCACTTGAAACAGCAAAGTCACTGAAAGCCTTTATAGATTATGGAATAATAAAGTGGAATGTATTTCATTTCTTAAAGATTTGTTCACGTATCCTAGAGTGACTGCACATCTATCACAAAAAAACCCCAAACCCAAACCAAAACAATTGAAACAAAAACATCCGAAGAAACTACTCTTTTTCATTTTAAAGCATCCCATACAGTTTCTAGTTAAGCACAAGCCTGTGTGCATGGAAATAAAACTTGCAGTCACTAGAGCTAATTACTCTAGTACAGAGTAAGAATTTATTTTGGTTTCATCTAGCTTAGTTTGATTTATCTTGAAATGTGAAACCATGTGGTTTTGTGTCTCTGTGATATTTTTTACATACTCTAAGCATGTAGTGCACTGCAATTCGGTCTTCAGCTGAGGTAAATCAGTGAGGTTCACTACACCAATATATATTGCTAAAGGTTTGGTCCAAAACGTTTGGATAGTACATGAGAGGAAAGAGTGGTTTGGCTGCAAGGTTATGGTATTTTCCTCTGTCCTCTTTAATCTTTCCTTTGGAAGGCTTTTAATGAAACCAGTTCTTGTTACTGACTCTTAAAAAATACAAACATAGGTGTATATAGGTAGTAATTATAAACTATGATCAAAGACACAGTCAAAGAAATCACGTATCTCTTTGGAATACATATCCGTACTAAAGAAAGAGCATCAACCTGAATATTAAGAAACTCTCCAATTACAAAAAAAAAAATTGCTTTTCGACAGTCTATTCTAAAAAGCTGTGAAAATTACAAAGGCTTTTCTTCTTTTCCTCTCCTTTAGCGTAACTTCTTCCAGCAATAAAGATGGAAAGAATCGCCAGCCACCCGCGCAGCGGAGGGAATGCCACCCGAAGTGGTGACAGACGCACAAAGAAAGCCGCGGCTGCAGCCACGGCCACAACGCGTTTGTCGCCAACTTCTGCGGGCGGCTGCGCCTCCGCCGGCCCCACCACTGGCCCCGGCGCGGCCCCGCCGCCTGCGCCGCGCCCGCCCAGGTGCGTCCGGGGCCAGGCTGACCCCCCCCCGGCCGGCGGCGCTGCCCGGGAGGGAGGCTGCCCCCTCCGCGCTGCCCCCGGCACCTGCGCCCAGCGCAGCCGCCCCTGCATCTGCCCGTGGCGCGGCGGGACAGAGTCGGGGCCGGGGCCGGAGCCGGGGCCAGGGCCAGTGCCGGGGCCACTCTCAGTGGTCGGGCCAGTGTCAGTGCCAGTGCCAGTGCCGGTGCCGGGCCAGGACGCGGCCGGGGCAGCCGCGGCGCGTTCCCGGAGCCAGAGCGCCCCCTGCCGGCAGCCGCCACGGCTGTGCCCGGCCCCGGGCGAGGGAGCCCCGGAGCAGAGCGTGTTACCCGCGGGCCTGGCCCCGGCTCTGGCCCCGGGCAGCGGTGGGATGGCAGCTCCGACCTCCAGGGGAGGTTTCTGTCTCGCAGACACTCCTGTTAACGCTGGAGCGGGGCCGTAGGGATTCTGCACGCACGGCCGCGCCCCCGGGTACCCCCCGCTGCCGACACGCAGGTGCCGGCGGAGAGAGCCTGTAACCCGCGCCCGACCCGGAGCCTCCCGCCCGGGCGTCCAGCGGTGCGAGCCCCGTCATCACCAGCTCTGGAGCGGTGTCAGCAGAACCGAGGCGCGTCCCGCACCTTCTCCCGCAGTGTCCGCCCAGGGGACAGGGCTGTGACACGGCCAGGAACGGCCCCGGGCCGAGGTTTGTGCCTGGGGAAGGCAAACACGGGCATGAACGGGCACACTCTGTTACTCATTTAAATGGCCACAAGCACATGACTCTTCCTGAGGAATTTCATCTTCCACAGACTTGGCTGTTTAATAAACCAGCCCTTGGTCCCCTGCAGCGGTGACCTCTGATCCCTTGGCGACGCAGAGTCCTGCAGTGCTGTGCCCGCACGGCTGCGGCCGAGCGGCGGTAAGGACCGAGGGGCCGTGCGCGACAAAGCTATTTCGGTAAGAGGGAGGCAGAAAAGTCCTCTCCCTTCCACCTCTGTAGGGCATTTGGTGATTATTGCCGCCTGTGGCGGTGGCCGTGCCTGGCGGACGGAGCGACCCTCACTGACCTCGGCACTTGTCCGATGGTGATGGTATAGCAGGGAAACCCCTTCCCAGCCCATGCACCCCAAGCGTGGCTGAGAGGGTGGTTCACAGCCCCCATCCTCACTTGAGAATGCATTTGCCATCTCATCTCCTCCTCCTCCCCCTCAGCGCCGAGCAGGGTAGGTGTAGAAGGCTCCCAGCGCCACATGCAGGGTCTTCGTACCCACTGTGTCCCTGGGACAGACACGCGGAAGAGGGAGGTGGAGTGCAACAGGCCCTGCACACAGAAGGCAGCAAACCCTGGGTTCGCGTCTGCCTCCTCCCCAGGCGCCGGTGCCCCCAGCTCACCTGCAAGCCTCGCACCGTCCGACCGTGTCTCCGTCCCCGGCTGCCAGGAACCTCCTGCTGCGAGGAGGCAGGAGAAGCATCCGAGGAGACATGGGGAACAAAAGGACGAGATCAGAAAAAGGAATAAAAGAAGGAAATGTAGCGAACACTAAAAACAAGAGGAGGAATTTTCCCTGGGGAGGGGGGAGAGGGAAGTGCCACTTAGACGAGCTTTTTCTCCCTACAATTTCTGCAGAAATTCTGACAATGCACGTGCTGGTTTCCCCTTTCCCATCCCACACAAACCTGTTGTTGTTTTACTTTCATTATTTCACTTTGTTGCGTCAGAAATGCTGAATCATAAAACAGGGGTTAGTGAAAATGGTATTTATCTTACAGGAATAAGCCCTGCATTATTTTAAAGATCCCCACACTAGCGCTGTTATTATTATCATCATCATGCATCTTGGCAGGTTGAAAGGTATCTCAGAACAGTAAGAATTCAGCAATAATTTAACATCCCACAGCACTGCTTTAAAAGCATCAAATAGCATTTTGAATTTTAAGTCAGTACAGGTGTAAATAAATGGATGTACTCCCACATGTCTGTTGTTTTTAAACTTGTGGTGATACTAAAATATTTGCTTAACAGCTTTGAGCTGCAGCAGAATTTCAGCTCATATATACATATGTGTGTGATATTGAATTAAACAATTTGTCATTCTTTTTCCATAAAAGACACAATTTGGTTCTCAGCAAACCATTTGAAATAGAAATTATGATGATGATACCACAGCTCCATTTTATTTTATGGTACTGTATTGACTCTCAAATAGACAATACATGTATTTTTATAATGGTCTAAAAGAAGATATTCAGCTTTTTTATTTTACAGTCCTTATGCTATTACCTGCTTTCATTTCAATGAGGGATGGCATTTTTCAGAGATGCTACCATAAATTGCTTCATTTAGTAAGTTGCTACACAGAATAATAATGTTACACCAGAGAGCAGCACTTCATAATTTGGAAGAAATAATATTTTTCTTTTAAAACATTTCTGTCTCTTTATTTTTTAAATTAAAATGATCTTTCTGCTGTTTTCTTTCAGAAAGGTAATCTGATTATTAGAAAATTCTTTTTTCTTTTTCTTGCAAGCAGTGGAACCTGGGTGTGACATAAAGAGGCTAATTAAAATGGGGAACAAATTAGATTAATTTCCTCGGATATAAAAGTGATATAAAAGTCTTGTTCTCAACAGTGACTCCGTAATAGAACAATTTCATTTATGCCTAAGCAGGTTCTTATTCTGTCTAGTAAGGATTGCCACCAGTGTCTTAGTGACAAGGTTTTTATTATTTCTTTGATAGTTTGATAGTGAGTGCTTGCTTCTGGGTTTTCAGTCTCTTCAAACCCAGATTATGAAGGTTACCATAAAAATATAGATAAAATGCTACCTCCTCAAAGCCCCATCCGTTATGGCCTGCACCCCAATGTGGAGATTGTGTTTGTAATAACTGCAGACAACATGCTCCCTATGCTATTAGAGCTGCAATTCAAATACTCAGTCACTGGGGAAGGAGCATCCCAAGCTGTGGAAGACAAGGTCAGTCAAAACACAGAGCACAGAGCAGGCTGCAAATTTGTCACAAGATAGTGTGATGTCAGTGGTTTTATGGGGTTTTGTTGGGGGTTGTTTTTTTTTTCTCCTATGGCCAGCAATTTCAATAGAATTAGATATTTTCATATCTGTTTTTTACAGGGATTCAATCTGAAATTTGCAATGAGAGATCTCTATTGTACATGAGCCATAAATATATGCATTATTTTGCACCACAAAGTAAAAAGATCTTGTTGGAGTGTTACAATATATTAATGGTGTTGGGGTATTTAGGATCCTGTGTCAGGTTGCAAAATGCCAGTACATCCAAACTATCAGGCAGAATTTGTTTTTCTTCCTAGCAGCATGGTCCTGCACAAGTCTTCCACTGCTCTATTTCACAGGATAAATCTGCTATATCCTTCATACTGTGACACGAAGGCAGTAGAAATGCTTTCTCTCCATAAAGGTCCACAAAGTTTATAATTTCCTTTAGATTTGTGCAGAAGTGGATACATGAGACATTTGCCTCATGCAACGTGTTATCTCTTGAGGATGAAGGCAGAGCAAGATAACAGAGAGAAAAAAATTCTTTCAGAAGAAAGCGAGATCAGATGTTTTATCCAAACACCAGAATGCTATTCACATGAACTAATTTGTTTTCCAGAATATGAGACTGGATCTGCTGATACATCAGGTAAGGTGTTCTCTTCAAGAACTTCATTTAGGTCTGAAGATATTTGTGCTTTGTTTTACTAATCTCAGAGGATGCATGGGTTTAAACAGTATAAGTGTAGATGCCAGTAACAGGCAGTTGTGAGTGATACTCAGGGAGCTTATTTCTGATTTCATTGACTGAAAAATTGTGCTTTCATAGGCTGCTGACTCCAAACATGTAACTCATCTCCATGTATCAAATCGTTTAAATTTGTGCGAAAAAAATTGACATGAAACCACTCAGAAGACTGAAATCCTCATTTTCTCTGTGTACCAGGAAGTAAAATGCAGGGCCTCTGATTATGGTCTGATTCCCATTTCAGTGCAGATGTGGAGGTAAGGTTGGGACATTCTTCTGTTCTGCCATTGCAGAAATTTGGTTCTTCTGTTTGTAACAGCTGAGAGATCTGGTTGCTAGTTATGGTGTGTGTTCACATGTGTTTTAGGCAATTCATAAGAGGGAAGGGAGCAGCTGTTTGATGCCTCAGAGACCCTGTGATGCTGAAAATTAGCTCCACTTCATATGGATCCCTGATGGATAAGGCACATGGTTTAGACTGCACTAAATGCCATCAGTATGGGGCATTTGACCATCATTAGGAGATGTCCATTAACTGCAGGTAAAGGTGCAGTATCAGTAACACCCAAGTCCTGATCTTACTGTGCTTCTATTGAGTGCAATGAAGCAGGGTAAGAGGGACATGGGTAACTCATCACATATCTTTGGCAATTTTTGCTAATATTATGTCTCAACATCAACAAAGTGCTGAATAGCAACATGTAACATTCTTAGTTATAGAAGGCCAAATCTTCCTAATTTCTGAAAATCTCAAACAGTGATGTACTTGCTGCACTAACATTTAATGTATGTTCAATCATGGAACTGGGCAACCAGGAGGCTTCTTAGGCATCTCTAGCAATTGACACAGATAATTTTGGTATATGCATGCAGAGCTGTAGTTGATGCATACCACTCCAAAACTAAGTACTGAAAATCTAATTCATAGGGGTAGTATTTTTAAGGGACCACCTTTTTTCACCAGCTGAAAAATTACTTTTATTTCAATCTTTAATTCAGAGTAACAAAACTTTGGCATACAAATAGCCATTAGTGTAAGCAAGCCAGCAGAATAGTAGCTTGATTGCATGCACAGTTTTCTGTGGGATATCTGAAAGCAAGTTAGTAATTTGGCCCTTTATCATCTTCTCCCTGTACACAGGCGTGGGTGGGTGCTTCCATGTGTATGTATATGAATTACTATATCATGCAATTACTTAATGCAATTAAAGTGATTCTAAGAAATACAGAAAACCCAGAACCTACACTCTTGTTTTGCTGTTTCCCATTTTTAAAAAATAAATTACTCACCCCAATTGCAAGAGCCAAAATATTCTTTACACTTGACAATTTAGCAACCTTATGTGTTTTTACTGGGGAAAAAAAAGCCCTCTATCATTTATCGTGTCATCTTATCACAGTCTCTTTGTGAGACGCAAATAGCACACTAATGTTTTCTTTTGTTAGGGTGAGTTGGCAATCTCCTCAGAGATGGAGCAACTACAGACAGCTCTTTTTTTTGATAATCTTCCTGACACTTGGATGAGACTGGCTTATCCATCAACATACAGTTGCTCAGTGGTAAGTTGCATGCCAACAGTCATTCAGTATGGATGGCACTTCATGTCCATCATAAAAAAATAGAACTGAAACTAAAGATTTTTTTTGGCAAATATCTTACCTTCTGTAACTCAGAATAGCTTTTTATCATAAACTGATATTACCAGTGTTATGAAAAGCAGAAAGAGCCTTGCATTTACCTTGCCAATTAGTGCAGGCTTTGAAAGATTTCTCTAAAATTTGCATTCCG
Source organism: Pithys albifrons albifrons (assembly GCF_047495875.1). NCBI lineage: Eukaryota > Metazoa > Chordata > Aves > Passeriformes > Thamnophilidae > Pithys > Pithys albifrons. The sequence goes on along the minus strand of NC_092465.1, from coordinate 21,952,129 downwards.
ACTTCTTCCTTCCTTGCTTGCTTTTTTTCTCCAGCTGTGTACATTGATCAAATAGGTTTCACAAGTGCTGTAGCACATAGTATCTCCTACCAAGAATACCGGGCTTGGTTTCTTGTGTCTTTTGGGACCTGAAATTTTAACAATAGAATGGTACTGCTCTGAGCTCAAGGGTCAAATGGTCACCAAAAAAGCAGCAATTAACAAAGCAGCTGGCATGAAGAACAGAGAAAAGTTTCAGAGCAAGCAGTGGGACCATCATTTTGTTGTTCATCTTAACTGAGCTCATCCTAAGATATGTGCATCTACCTAGTCTCCATGACTGTTTGTTAATACCAAAAATAAAACTGAAAACAAGAAGTGAAAGCTATCCAATGCTGGCAGATTATTTACTTGCTGATGTACATTCAACTCTCTGTGGGAGCCTCCTGAGTAAGGCAAGGAGCCACTGACTAATGTAGCTAACCAGGACTGGAGAGCTGACCAAAAGACAGGAAAGCTCTGCCAAGCACAAAGACATGTAGCACTAGAAGGCTAAACAAACCCATGCTTCTGAGATCAGTACAGACTTCTGAGAAAACAAAAGTGGAAGAAGAAATCTCGTTCAGCAGCAGAGACATTGAGAAGAGCACCAGAAGTACATTCTGGTGAAGATCAATCATAGCTTTATGGAATTATACAATCTTTTAGCTTCCCTTGATGGAAAACTAATCCACCATAGAGATAGTGTGATGTCTGTGATAAATATATGTCCTGAAGACAGAAAGCGTTGCCTAGGGGATATAATGCAGTAATGCTAAATTACAAGCTGTTTTCCTGAAGGACAACACAGCTGCTTTCTTTAAAAAATGCATGGGGGAGTCAAGCTGGACCTTATATTCATGTTTGGACAAAAGAGGGTAAAAGTACCCACTGATTATATAAAAGCTCTCTTGCAGAACTAGTAGGATTTAAGGTGACAGGTTATCTTTTACCATCAGGTGCAAAATGCAGTGAGTCACCAGGGAGCAAAATCATTGCTGTGATGCAGTGTTATGCAGCTGGGCTCCAAACAGCCTCCCTGTTGGAAAAGAGCTGTATGGGGAGAGACTATGGAGCAGGTGAAAGAGAGGTCTACCACGAGCACCAGAGATCTTATGCATGGACATGACTAGTGGAGTGGTCAGCTTTGCCTGGCCATCAGTCCCTTGGGTTTAGGGAGATGAAAAAAAAAGAAAAAACCAAACTAGAGACTGGAAACAAAACTTGAATCACTGTCATGTCTAAAACCCTATACTAATTGTTGTCAGTAGCAGCAGCCATGAGCTTCCTCCAGGGAAGGACATCCTCTCTATATCAGTCTGCGTGCTGCAAAGCACAAGAAGGCCTCAGTCATGGTTTTATTCTTCCCGTTTTTAAATCCCTCTGTCTCATATACCTACCTCACATGCCACCATCTGAGACATCAGAAATAACCCATTTGATTTCTAAGCAGTTGCCATTTCAAAGTAAAGTAGGACAAGGTGAGGAGGTGAAGGGGAAAAATCTGAACACATGCACAGTTTAAGCATCTTGGGCTCAGCAAATGTGTCAGAAAGAGCAAACACAAGTGATTGAATAACAGAGACTATGTCAGATCACCTAATAATATCAGATCTTCAGTTTACCTTCAGGATCCTCTTCTATGTCTTTGAAATGAACATTAATTCTGTTAATTCCTCCCCTTTATAAACTCGCCCTATATGTCACCTAGTGTTTCACCTTTCTGTGGAGGAGTCACCTTTAGCCCCCAAGCCAGCAGTCTCCTGTCTCTGGCTTAGAGACAGTCAACTATCCCCAAGGCAGATGTGTCTGGCGTTTTTAAACAGCAGCTTGTCAGGAAGCAAGAAGCAATACCAAATAGTGCCAAAAAAAGCAACAACAAAACCAGACCTCAGCTAGAAAGGTGGGGATGTGATGCCAACAATGTTAAATGGGGTAAAAGGAAAAAAACAGGTAGTGCTCTGTTTTTCAGGCCACAGAAATTCCAAGGAAAATCTAGCAGATAAGGAAATAGATGTGGATGGAAGAGAAATATTGGAAAGCTGTGTCACAGGTCATCCATATTTCTGGAAATCTGCAAAAGACCAACAGTGGGATGCCCTAACAGAAGAAAAAATGTTTAGATTTTGGGCTGTTACTGCATTGGCAGGCAGTGGCTGGAGCAGGCTGAGGTGACAGCAGCAGTGAATGAGGATTTGAAAGGAGATATTACATGTAGACTGGATGAAGTGCAGGGGGTTATAAGGAGCGGAGTGTGGTGAGAAGGGGGGGCAGGAAGCCACAAAATCTAGGAGCTGCCAGAGGAGGGGATGTTCATTCCCTCTTTGGAAGATATTCATGATAGACAGATACAGGCTTAGAAACTATTCCATGAAAACTCAGGGTTATGGCACTGAGTCCCTTGCAGGCTAGAAAAATACATGCTTGAAAGGAAAAGGCCTTCAGGGTAGGAGTGTTTGTTATTTGGGGTTTTAAACTGACAGAATCTGCCGCTGACTTGTAAGGTGGGGAGGTATTAACTCTTGAGAAGGAGGAACAAAAGGCAGGGATTGCAATTCTGTGAAAAAGACAAGGAGCATTACAAGTAGAGGTGGGCTGGTCCAGAGTGGGGGTTAAGGATATTCATCGAGTGCTTTGAGATGAAACATGCTGTGTGTTCGCAAAGGTGTCTGTCAGTCAAGTGGGGGAGCAACATTATGACAACCTCTCTTCCAGGAGCAGCAAAGACCAAGATTTTTTTCCCTGCAAAGCCAGCCAAGAAATTACTGAGATGGCTGTTTTAACAGTCAAAGCTAACAGGGAGAGAACAAAAGAAATCCAGATGCACGTACACACACACACACACACACACATCCATCCATCTATCCATGTCCTCCTATGGCTTCTGATGAGCCAACTTCCACTTAAAGGAAGTCTCTTACGTTGGTGAGAACAGGCAGCAAATTATTTTGCTGCTGTAAAATTTAAAATTACCTAGGTTTCAGGGAGGAGTGTTGAAAGGGGTGCATGAAAATTTCTAGTACTGTTAAGTGCTGTTAAAATGCACATGGAATAGCAGAAAAGAGGTTAGATTTCTTTTGAAGGAGCCACTCTTGTTTCCTGAATACTGACTTGCTGTCTTACTTGCTACCTCTCAAAGCACCACTGCTGCTGTGGCTCCTTCAGACAGACAGATGGGTCCCAGAGGAGCTGTTCTTAAAGCCCACAAGTACACAGTATTGCTGCAGTTGCTGTTACTCAATTCTCAGTATTTAATTAACAACTACAAATGCAGAGCTGTGCTGAAAAAAAAAGATACTTTGGTTTAGAAAAAACTTTTAATATGAGGAAGTTGCTTGTTAAACAGAAAGGAATTTGTTGTTCAGCTGCACTCAAAACACAAGAAAAGGGGGAAAAAACATTAATGTGTGCCAGGGCAAAAGTACCACTGTCTTGGCAAGAAAAAGAAACATTTGCAAGCTTCTGAGTTGATATGCAAACAATGGGGAAGAAAATTAACTAGAAAAACTGGCTGATGGGCTGCTGAGAAGAATCTTTCTCCCCCTGCTACACCCACTGATTTTTGTGTTTTCTTATATCCAGATAAAGATGGACTGATGGTACAAAAAATAATATCTGACACACGCATATCAACATGATATCAAGAACAGAATTTATAGTGGGCTGAACTGCTTGAGTTCAATGGCAATCAGATGAGCAGCAAATACCTAATCAACTACCACTATTCCTTTCTGTCAGAAGATACTGAAAACTCTATAAGCTTTTTCACACAGTTGCTACCCCAGTACAGGCTGATACAAACTCAACAAAAACCAAACCAAAACCAAACCAAACCCTGAATTCCAGGTTGAAGGTGAGAAGAAACCTTAAGTCTGGCTGTCAAACATCTGAAGTAACAAGTTTTCCAATGTTTACTTTGGCCTTTTTCCCTGTGTTTGATAACTTTAAAAAACTACTCCTAATCCTTTATGAAAAGTCTGCCCTTCTTCAGTTTTATCCCAAGTTCCTAGCCAGCAGCTTCTGAAATTGCCCTTAACATTTTGGAGATACCTTCACATATTGCAGATGAGGATCAGAATTCCCTATTGCCAAGCTATTCATTTGTATTTCCTTTTAGTCCTTCTTTTACACAAAACAAATACCTAAATATTGCCTGTATCAAAATAAATACTGTAAAACATACATACTTAACTTGGAGCTGGTGGGAGGGGTGGGCTGCAATTGTTTGCAGTCCAGGAGCCTCCTTTTACTGGATTCTTCCTGGTATGGCAAGTGCCAGGGCAGTGTGTGTGCTCACACACAGGATTTCAGGTACAAAGTGCATCCAGGTCCTTCCCAGCACCTGTGATTCCTGACCTTCTACACCCAGTTTGCTTCTAAACACTCTGAAAGCAAGAACATCCTTTTGAAACAGTCAGTGTTCCAGCATTTGCTAAGCAGTACACATTCTATTAGTGAACACTTTCACTGCAGGTTAGAATTCTCAGACGCAGATGATACAATGCACCGAGAAGTACTGGCTGGGGGAAAAAAAGCCTGTCATATAGCAGGACTACTGATAATGTGCAGTGTATTACACTACAGCAAAAATTACTAATATCAAAGCTAAATAGGAATGATTTGTATGGTTGAGACAAGTAGAATAAAATATGTATTTTAACTAAGTCAGTTTTTAGGAACACCAGGCACAGGTTAATCCTTTATAAATATGTTCACAGAGTACATTAGACACTAGCCCGCCTACACAAAATGAATGCAGCACACACTCTGATGTATTACAGAGGCAGGATAAATGAGGGAACTCTTCTGTGTTTGATCTGGTTCTGCTCTGTAATTCAGAGATACTGGAGATGGGTGGTGAGTTTCTCATTGATCCCAAAAGAACCAATAATGTTGAATCCTGTGAAATGTTAGCTTTGTAGAGGATTGGAGGCTATGCATGAAGGACATTGTAGCTTTAGGGGCATATTCTCTTCTTGTGAATGTGTGTAACTGGCATTTACAAGAGTCATACATATCCTGGGGAAAGTAGACCCTATAGCTTAACAATACTGAAAATACATACCTATCTCCACAGGCAATTATATCACTCTCCTGGCTATATCTGCATCCAGTTGTAAAAGAGAGATTTCCAGCAGATAATAAATGAACCTGCAAATGTCTTCAGAATTTTGAAACAATGCTAAATTTGACACATATCAGCATTTAAGAATGCAGGAGAATGCAGCCAGAACATCAAGTCTAAGATATTTCAGATAGAAAACACAGGGCTAGCACATAGATGTGGGAATAATCAATTCAATTTTCCCCCTACCCCCTATTCCTTCCAGCTTTTTAAACCACTTACACCAGTCCTTGCTTCTCTGAACTGTATTTTGTATATGGTGGAGGTGTTAATGCACAGTTACTGCACAATGGGGTTGTGAATTTTAGCTAATGAAAGCTTTTAAAGGCACAATGAAATGCTCAGATGAAAAGCAAAAAAGAAGTGCAAAGTATTATTACAGCCTAGCCTAAGTTTTATCAAGAGCATTCTTATACATGATGGACACAGCATAAATATGTATGACGGATGATAACCTCCCTGTAAAGGCTGATACCCAGCCCTGGGGCTGCTAAAGGCAAGGGGTGACAGTCTTATTTATAAGACTTAATATAAGTCTCATAAGGTTTTTGTCCTCTTCCTACTCTCAGGAACTGGAAGAGAACCCCTGTACACATCTGAATCCTTAATGAATAACATGTCCATCCCGGCATATTGCAGGCACAATTAGATCATGAGGATTGCAGACTAAGATGGTTCAGTGAACACTTAAAGGCAGAGGCAAATATAGGAAGGAGAGCAAATGCTGTAGTCCCAGATACAGCAGTTTGGCATACAGTGAGTTTACAGTATGTGTCTGCATGCCATCTGTGGAAGAGGTAAGCAAAGGGACAGCAATCTGCTTGTCATTTTCTGTGATAATTTTTGCTAAAATCCAAGGAATTGTGCATGATAACAAAAAGGAACAATTAACACAGTTTGTATTTTGCAAAAGTGAGAAAGGGATAGCTGTCAACAGGATGTGGATGAAAGCACCAGTAACTCATTTGGAAAAGATCTAGCACCAGAATAAATGTACAACAGCTTACCAGGCTGAGAGAGGACAGGATCCGCTGGTCTGAATGATGGTTTGATCTGTTGCGATGAGAGTGAAGTCTTCAGTGTGAAAAATACAATTCTGCTTCCTGGACCTGCAAAACCTAACACTGTTCTAAAAACTGCATCCCTCTGATCAGCTGGCCTGTTTCACTGATTTTAGTCTAAGTGATCTGTAGCCCCCTTTTTTCTGCTTCTGTTCAGATAAAAGATTGCAGCTTCATTTCAGTTATTATTTGCATGTTTTTCTTAACAGTTTATTCTCAGCAGCTTCTGATTTAACCTTATGTGTTCTGAAGTTTAGGAAAATGCTAGAAAGAGAATTTTTATATTGGTACCTAACATTTTCAAAGGCACCTCATACATGCATCTCATGTTCCACCCTTTTGGTAAATGTATTCTAACACTCTACTTACCTGCTTTAAAAGAACTGGCATGTTGAACCAGCTAGCCTTTATCCACTGCTATAGCTTTACATGTTATATTCTGCTCCTCCAATTTCTGTGTTTTCCCCGCATTTTGCAAGACAAAATGCAGAAGTTTAAAGGCTCGTGATGTTTATCTGACAAAATCTTGCTGCTAAATACAGTATTACTGACAGATTAGTTTAATGCAATAGCGTAATGTAATTTAATTACAGTAATATAGTGCACAGCACAGCAACAATCTTACTACTTATGTCAAATTGTGAGACATTCTCTCTTAACAGCTTCATCATTATTATTTAAGTTTTGTGTTTAGTTCCACAGTATCCCCCCCTCCACACACAGTAAATTAATTTCATAGGTGTAGAGGAAACATTGGGTAAATTGCTCCCATTTTGCCACTGTAAGATTCCATAAGAATTCACAATACTAACTGAAAACCTATTTTGCATCATGAGACAGTAGTCAGACAGTCTGTGGTGAAAGCCTGTAGCCTTCTCAGACCTGCATTCTGCAGTTAAAAGAACCCCAAACAAACTTCACCACATAACCAGGTAAAACAACAAATAGGAGCATTTCAGGTCTACCTTTTGTATTTACCTGAGAGATTTGAATGTAGATTGATCCAAAATCCTATACCAAGCACTAACAACTTCTGCATTCATGTAAACTATTGTGGTTTAGGGCTTCAATTTTTTCAGCTCACAGCTTCCACTGATTTCAGCTGTGGCTGACAGCAATTCTGAAAATCCAACCCACAATAATTCCTATTTCCAAAGTGTTTTCTATCTGAAGACCACAGAATTTTCTATCAGTGTTAATTTAGCCTCCAGAAAGACAGAAAAATGTATCTTCAGCCAGCACAGCTGTATGCAAAGTGAACATCTGTCCATTGCCAAATTCAGTTTAGCTAATAATAAAACCCCACACTTTGTTTTCTTTTTCAGACAGGACTAGACTGGAAGGGAAAGCCTAGAGAGGATTTCCATACTTTAAAAAGAGAAACAGGGGAAGACTGAATTTCCTGAGGTCACTGAGGAAACGTGTGGCAGCGCTAGGAAAAAAGCTCAGCACTGGAGCAGCCGAGATACCATCTTCACAGCCCAAACCAGATGGTTTTTCTCTGCAGTGTGACAGAACAGCAAAGACAGAGCAGTTCTGTGGATTTTATGGCAATGAAGTTAAATACAGTTAATTTCTGGGTGGCTGAGAAATGTTCTTTTTGTAATTGCATCATGGCAAAAGGTTTTCTTGACTTATTTCAATTACAAGAACCCAGTTAATGTGAATTAGCAAAACCACTGCAAACCACTGCTTTTTAGAGGGGTTAACAAAGAGGTAACGTTTTCTTGAAACTATGGAAACTGTAAAAATAGTCTGCTGACCTGTTGCTGTTCATTTACTAGCGTGACCAAGGCTTTGTATGCATTTTCAGTGTATATGTCTATTTAGGTGTGAGGCTAAAGCTGCCAAGGGTCTTGGGCTCAGAACTGTAATGCTTGACTCTTAGGAACTCTTTCAGCTTAAGAAACCCACAGCTCCACAAAAGCCAGCAGTTCTGCACAGATACAGGTTGTGTGCAGGGGCCCTGCATTTCTGCTTCTTTCAAGGGTTTTGGAAGATGACTCCAGGGTGAGTGGACACTTCCCTCCCCTTGTATGAATCTGTGGAAGTACCCATACCCAGTGGTTCTTTAGTACAACATCCAAATTGTGCTAGATTTCTCCCCTCCTTTTCGAACCTTGATAGTATATTTAATTGTTCTGTGCTGTGAGAGATAAAAATTCACAGCCTCTTTCTCTTTGATTTTGGGTAGATGTTTGAACCCAGAATCAATCTTTTGCAGCAATATTTGCCAAGAGCTAGCCTATTCACTGTTTTACAATACCAAACATCACCTATCAAATCTATGGCACCTTCACAAGCTACAGATAGAAACATAACTATATGCCAATTCACTTTTGCATTAATTTCGGCATGCAGCAAAACCCGTTTCTCCAGCCAGCCTCTGCTACTGCAGCAACACCCTGTACTCGGCAGAAACCTGGACTTTTGATAGAAGTGGCACTGTTTTTACACTTTATGCCTTGGTGTTATTCATACTGTGTACCATTTGCTACCAAAAGCCTCTGCATTCCTTAAAGCTTTGTCTCAGAAGAAAGAAATCCAGGCCAAACTCCTGTGCATTAAAGCAAGCTGGTGGGGGATTTCAACCTTTGTCTTAGCTTCACGTCTTACATGACTTCTGAAGATTTAAGGGCACTAAGAAAACATTGTCCTCTTTGCTGTGTTTTGCATTAAACTTTATTACAAGAAGCTGTTCCCAGCCTGAGATCTACTACAGTGAATTAGGTCACTTCAGCTGCTGTTGTAGCAAGACAGAAGCCTTTTCCTCCCATTGATAACATTGTTCCCTTACCTATAGGTGTTGGTTTGGAAACAAACCTAGAGTTATCAGCTATTTAAACTCCCAGTTACGAGTCTCTCTGCTATTTTTTTTCAGTTTAACCATTCCGGTGCAGTGAACAACTTCCGCGCTGCTGTGAGCTCCACTCCTAGCCTCAAGATCTCACCCTCCCTAGTGTTGTCTAGATATCAATTTTTTCAACCCCCAGTCCTTCCTCACAGGTAGGAAGCACATCACAACTCATTAGTAATTTACTGCTACAGTAATTTTTATAATTACTGCCAGGAGGCCTCATTAAATTTGATCTAATGAATAAATATTGTATTTTTCAACGTGATTACCAGAACAGCTTAAGCTGTGTGCCATAAACAATTATTTTCTTCAATATGCAGTATGTCAGTGAGTATTGATTTTTATTTTGTAAAGAATTTACTGTATTTCTATCCATGGATATTAAGTAATAAATAGCCAACCCTCTGAAGCCTCAATTGCTACAGAGCAGATGGCTAAACAGAATGTGGGATATCTGTTGTAAAAGGTAAAATAATGCACATTAATGAAGATAAAGTGTTTGTCTGTAGGTTAAGAAACAGTGCTTCAATATGAATGCCCTCAAGAAAACTGCCTGCTTTTGCCTGGCATCTCTGACTTGAAAGTCAGTGATACCAAAAAAATTTAGGATTTTATTTCAGAGAACTAACACATGAACAAACAATGATGCCTTATATTTCATTTGCTTTTAGAGCAACTGATCAGATGAAACATTCTTCTTACATGTTTAAGAAAGATAAATAAATGTATAATATACTGAACATAAACCTGAAGTTCAAACCAAGGCTGCAAATTATATTTACTTTTCAGCACCCTTTATACCTTTTTCAGCAATTGCAGGCTTTAGCATACAAACCTCTTTGAACAAAGGGCATGCATGGCAATGTCTTAGGACACACATCAGAGGAGCTCAGCGCCAAGACAAAACCCTTTACACTTCTGTCATCTAAGAATGTTTTCTGCATCTCTGTTACATGGTACTGTACCAGATAAACCCAATTCCCTAGCTCAAGCATGACTTAAATAATTTTAAAGTAAATTTATCTACGTCAGTAAATACCAATGCTGGCCTGTGTGATCAGTTTTTTTGTTTAAGAGAGATTTTCATTGAGGGCAAAAGAAAAAAGGGTGTGGCTAAACCTAAAGTCACCAGGGGAAATTCATATACCTGAAAGGTTTTTTTTCTTATTTAATGGATATTTTTGAGCAATGTGCATTTTTACCCTTGATTGTTTAGTTTAAGGAAACCCAGGGAGTCTTGAGATTGTTAGCTCAATCTCCCACTAGTCTCCTTGCTGTGACTAAACTGGTATCCGGCCTTTGCCAGATTTCGCTGCAGTGAGCCCAGTGGAGTTATCAACCTGTGTCATCAGAACAGCCCCTCTGGCTCTCACCAACATGCAATGTTCCCCTTACACATAACCCTCAGTAAATTGTAGGCAATTAACTCTACATAGGACCTCAGAACTTAGATCCACCTTAGTTGCTATTTCACTTAACATTTCTATTTCATGACACTTAACATTTGCTTTCCTAAGGTCCCTTTATACCCAGCTTTCTATTGTGGTAGATGTGGAGGTACCTCAGTCTCACCAACACTGGATGAAAAATACCTGTGCTTCCAGACAGGCCGTCAAACAAAGCAAAACCTCCCTCATCTCACTTGGTGGTGCGATTTGATGGCACTTGCTGAATGATTTTCACACAAAGAGCAACTACAAGACAGGTTCTCTCCTGCTTTGTATTTTTGGTACTCCATCTCCCAGAAACACACTAACCACATCACTGCAGAGCTCAGTACAACCACAGGTAAAAGCAACAGCAACAGTGCCACGGTCTGCCACTTCTAGTACGTCTCCTCTCTCCAGTGACTTTTCTCGTGGATAAAGTCCACAAGATTTTGATGCTATGTAAATACCTAGAAATCATTGCACAGAAATTGAGGCAGAAAGAGCTTAAGATGTTTTTAAATGTGGAGAAGAGTTGAGTGTTTTGTACAAATGAAGCCATGTATCACTGGGACTTCTGAGAATCCCTTTTACAAAACCCACATCTTCTTGCATGATGTATAGCAAGTGGTGGCATACTGGGAGATGCAAGGGAGCTCCAGCAAGGCTGGCAGTTTCACTAGATAGCAGAGAACTCTTACATATGGCAGGAATCACATCTTCTTGTGGATCCTAATATGCTAAAAGTAAAATGTGACATCTGTACAGGGGAAAACAGAAGCTAGATGTCAGCAGTCAGGTTTAATTAGTCAGTTAGTTAAGCCTGATATCAGCCAAACTGTTAATCTCATCCATAACTTTTCTCCAGAACTGAAAAAAAAAAATCAGATGCTAGACATGAGATTTTGGAGACTGAAAAAACAGGTGAGAATAAAAGAAAAATTATTAACAGACTGCAACACTCAACTCCCTTGTGTCAGCCATAATGCATATACTTAATAGTGAGTCTAAAAAATAAACTAACTTTGCTTGTAAGCAGAAAGGGTGTGTATCTCCAGTCTGTGCCTATTAGCTACCCAGAAGGAAAAAGCATTATTCCTTGTTGTGGATAAGTTGGCATGTCTTGATGAAAATTAATTGTAATGACATTAACAACATTCAAGTGTTAATTTTTTCTAAAGCCAAATTTAGCAAGTGAATTTAGTGAGTGAATGGGGTTTAGGTCTTGTAGCTACAGGAAAAGTGACTTGTTTAAGATCATACCAGCAGGTTTTCACAGAACACCGTATCTATATTCTGTAATGGGTACATAGATATCATGTATACTGATACACTTTTATTTGCTGGAGATGCTCTTGAGCTTTGTAGTAGAGATGCCGTTTTCTAGCCATACCAACCCTTTAAAAAATAGAAGTTACTTCTCCCAGCAAAAAAATAGGATTATATCAAAGCATTTCAGTTCCTCACAACAAAACTCTGTGCTTGGTTTCCAATACTAAAATTGTAACATCACAACTTTTTCATAAGAATTAAAGGTAAAGAGAAATAAAGGGGGAAGAAAAAGCTTTTAGAGTGTTAACTCTCCACGGCAGGAGGAAGTCAGCATGGGCATTGAGCTCGGCACACTCATTCCCTTCTCCCTGCTGAAAGGGACACAAAAAGAACTCTGGCTAAGCATTTATTTTTCTGCTAATGTGAAAGTTTTCTTTTAAAGAGGAAGCAGATTGAACAGAGCATGAGAAAAGAATTTGACTCTGGCTTATTTCCAAAGGGGTTTTTTTCCTGATGATTCACTGTTATCACTTGTATTCACGTTACAACCAGCCTCAAAAAGAAATACCCAAACCCCAAACCAACCCCCCATCATACCCAACAACAACAAAAAAAACCCCTCCATAGCACAAAAGCACTAAGAAATAGGCTCTCTCCTACTGCTAAATTCTGCTAATAAGCTATATAACAGAATCATGTAAGATAAGAGTGCCTATGTTCATTCACATTTGAGTAGGAACATTGCTAAGCCTCTAGATCTGGAACTTTAGAGCGTATCTAAAGATGGTGAATCTCCAAGGCATTAAGCAAAATGTTTGACATTGATTGAACTTATTTTACTTCAGCAATATAATAAAGTAGGAGACATCTAAATATCTCTGAATTCTAAAATGTTTAAATTTTCAGTATAGTCTTTCTAGTAGTTCTACTTTTTTATTCAAACAGGAGGTTGTTTGGTATCCAGGGAGGAGATGTAACTGCTAATTCTGTGAAAACATGAGTAACAATTTCGATTTGTGGGAGACCTCCCACCCTCAGCCCTAGTGTCACTCTATTGTGAAGTTTATGTAGCAATTCACAAACATACCACTTTTACATGGGCATTCAAGCTAAAAGGAGGTAAAGCAAGGCCAAAAGAAGGAGCGCTGGTAGGGCTGCTTTGTTACCCTGTATGTGATTAAAAGAAAATGAGGATGCTTGCCATAGGCTTCTGTTACATACCTCTTGACACAAGCTAGCACACAATTTCATTCTCCCTGCCTGCAATGATATTGATAGGAAAGGGGATAAGTAACTCAGGCCCAAACCCAAACCTCTCATTAGTGACATTTTGTAACTGCTTTCAGGTGTAGATATTTCACCTGTAGACATAGTCCAATGGAAAAACTGTATCAGTAGGTCTCAACACAGCCAGATCTACTGTTTCGATAATTTTTTTTCCTACTTCAAGTGATTAGTACAAATACTACCAAAGTACTACTAATAGAGACACATATAATGCTTTCTTATCCCATCCTTACCATACCATGGCTTCTGGTTTATTTTTTTCCATGTAACAGAACTGTCTGCCATTCTTGCAACCAGAGCTTGATCAATTCTAGCTGAAAGCCAGACTGTACAAAGCAGCAAGTAGATCTGATTTAATATGACTGTAGCTCTATGCTCTAGATGTATTTTCATACAAATTCAATATCCACAACTTCTTATAAGTATCAGTCACAATACAATTCCTAGTTCCCCTTTCACCTCCCATTTTCAGGACTTCTACCAATCATTGTATTTTTGAGTTCAAACATACAATTCCCCTACTGTTTGCCACACCCAAAGGGCTTGTGTGGTTAGAAGCCCCAGGCTTATTACTTGGAAGAGTGACACCCAAGCATAAAAGGGTTGTGCTATCCTCTCTTCAGTGTTTGGAGCTCATCCACTCACACATATGTAATGACAAAGCCCAGCATTATCTGGGTGCTGGTGTTTAGGACCCCAGACTGGCCAGCCTATACTTGACAGAAAAAGTTGCATCTATTTACTCGCTTTAAGTTGCTTTAGAAGCCAAGAACATCAGGCAGGGTTTCCAAAATTTCCCCACTATCTCATGCCATTAGCCATGCAAGAGCCGCACTCACAAAAAGGCATAAGAGAACAAACTGGATTATGTCAGCAGAGGTCAGTGGGTGACTCTCTTGCTAAATGTTTCAGATGCACAATGGAGTAGAGATAGTTTCAAAGTCACCTATGTTCCCTCACCCTGTAACACATAAGGCCATTCTTTAACTAGATGCCACCATTTTGCCCTTTTTCATCCTGTTAGCCTACCCAAGCAAATGATGATGATGATGCTTTGGTACATTACCATCTCTGTGCTTTTCACTTCAAACTGTTTTTAGGTTGCTGGCAGACAAAATAAAAGTCTATCAGCACATGACACTGGGAAGGGAGAGGGATAGTTTCCAAAGCTACTGCCTATTTAGTGTATGCTACTTCAGCCTGTTAAGTAACACTGCCATGCTGTTTTTTGTACCTTAAATATAATGAAAAAAAGTTTAATTGGCAAGGAAGACAAAACTCCTTTTCTCAGTGTTTGAAGAGACCTAATGCTTCAACATGTAGCTTAATTAATAAGCAAGTGAAAGAGGGAAGAAGCAAATGACATGTATTAATATATAACAGTCTAAGAAAATGTTCTGATAATAAGGAGGTTATGGCCGATTTAATCAGTATATACTATATACTCATTTATTATACCAGATTAAAAAAAAAGTGGTTTTATCAGATGTAGGCACAAGATCACCTGTCTCTAAAGCTGAGAGTAGTGAGGGAATGTCAGCTCATGCAGCCTTTTTCAATAATAAATTAGCAGTCCACTCTACCTCACACATGAGCTTCACTCATTTCCACGTACCTTTGGTTTTTAAAGCTGATAGGATCTTTTCTTCATTAAGTTTCACAAATTGCTGCCCATTTGCTGCAGTTATAAACCATGAGCTCTTCAACTATTTTTAAAGTTATCATCAACAGTACTTAAGTAGATGTGGTACAGGGACTTGGGACAAAAGGTGTATTGAGACACCTCAAAATCATCACATAAAACATAAATTAATGTCCTACACAACTACATACGAATTTATTCTCACATCACCAACAGTGTGATGAAAGGCAATGCATCTAAACACAGCTTTTAGGTGAGTAAAACATGAGGATTTCACCAGTAGAGAGTATCTGGGACAGCTCAGTCACTCTGATCACTTCTTTGCCATTTCCTCTCACTACAGGCCAGGTTTGTGTAATCTTCCGACACAGTCTCATATAATTCCTCTCTCTAGACTCAGCTATGCCAATGCAAAAGCAGCACAAGTATCAAAACCAGCCTTCACTATTAGCCTGCAATCAAGGCCCCTCAGGTTATTCTCTGCTCCAGGAAAGAGCTCCTGAGAAAAGTTACTTTAGAAATTGTTTGGGAGAAAAAAAAAATTAATCAGCAGGCACCAGATTTCAAATTGTGTCCAAAATTTAATTCTCATCCTTGTCAGCATAGGATGTAGGCACTAGTTTTAAAAAAGTAGAAAAAAACCCATAAAGATAAGCACATAGCTCACCTGCCTAAAGTCAGCATCTGGCCTGAACTAAGCACTCTGTATTTCAACCATCACAAGTTAGTCACCAGGTACCAAGCAATTCAATCCAAGCAGCATGAATTTAAGAGCAAGCTTGGTTCGGGGACACAGGGCTGGAAGAATAAGATGTCCAGGTCCCGCTGTTTCCCCAGGTATGATGGGAGCAACCAACTCCTTTACTTTGCAAAAGAAGTTTACCTGAAAGGTGGTAAAATATAAGTGCAGCTCCAACAGGCTTTTTAAAAACAGTTGAAAATGCAAAAAAATTTAAACCTGAAAATTTTTATTTTTAAAATAAAAAATTTTGTACAGAACATTGTAGATCTGAGTAAATCTAAATACAGCAGTCTCCATAATAAGACACATGGGTTTGCTTTTAGCACAGTACTTTCACACCCTAGCAATCAGAAGACAAGCCAAGCAACTAGGAGGAAAAACCCCCACTTTTATCTGTCAGAACATGTATTTCCAAAATGAGTTCTTCACAAAATGTACCTAGAGGCAAGAGCACTCTCCACCTCAGATTGCACAGCTATTCACACCATAAAAACAAACCAAGAGAGGACAGGAAACTTTCAACAGAAGAGATGATTTATGAAACATAACTCCAAGACTGAGACATAAACGTCTTTTGTTTCCAAATTCCTCTCTCCTCCCCTTCCACACATACTTATGCAATTTCCAGAAAGGTATAAACTGTGGATCATTATGTATACACACAGTGCAAGTACTGTGCAAACAGAGAAGTCTAAACCCAGGTTGATTCTTCTACTTTTCAACTGTACATTATTTGTAATGTTGCATTCTAAAGCTTAAACAGTAATTTCCAATAAGCAAACTAAGCACATTTACACTCTTTGTGGTTCTCTGTACGCAATTTTCATGGCACCTTCTTTTCTACAGCAGAGTACAGAAGTGCCCATGCACACAGCATATTAGAATTCTTCAGGTCTGTTTCTGCTGTACTTATGTTTCATAAATATCATGTGAAATAGCCTTCCACAATCACATGGAGCCAGATACAGAAACATCCATTGCCTCTTTTCCTGACAACCAAATTTAACAAGTTTCCACCTTTCATCCACTTGTAGTTTGCCAACAGCCATATGAACCACTACTCTCTACTTAGCCAAGACCATTGCTGATTCTGCAAAGCAGTTCTGCAGTGGCAGCAAGCGCAAGAAGAGTACACCAAAACAGTAACTTGACAAAGGGTACATTCTGTTTTAGACATTGGTCACTCCACATTGTATACCAGTACATTCCCATAATTGTCACCAGCAGGCAATGCTAATGCTGTGGAAGCTTTCAGCAGTGACCTTCTCTTATCTAAACAAAAATACAAAGGGTCACCTCAAACTGCTGCTTCTGCATTTTTTAAGTCACTCAGAAAATCTCCCTTGAAATGGCCAATATGCACTTTCAGTACTCTATAAAACAATTAGTGGAGACTGTTCAGCTGCAACTTTTAGGACTTCCTTTTTGAACATAAAAACATGCTGTTTTTTAAGAGAATTCTACGATTCTATTTTATCGTTAATGTCCAGAAAGAGTCTGTATGGCAGAAGTTGGCTACTTGGTTCTATGTAGAAAAGTACCCTGAGTTTTCAGAACATCTTCCTTTTTGTGACCAATTTCAAAGCATAAATAAAACTGCAGCACAGATTGCTGCACAACTGTAATGGCTTAAAACCCCACCTCCTTTCAGGAAAAAAAAAAGAAGTTATTATCATGAAAGCAAGGGCTGATACTATTTGTTTTGCAAAGTTTAAAGAGAAAACACTGGCCTGTGGGCTAAACCCTTCATTAAACAGTTTTCTCAAGTATGATTTTTAGTGAAATAAATGAAAGCTCTTTATCCTTTTTTACCCAAAAGGGGAGGAAAGGAAGGAAAGCACTTTGTAATCTCATTTGACTAAACAATCCACTGTAGGCAATAATATGACATTGGCGTAAGAGTATGTAATTTAAATGCAGTCACAGCTTCAGTCTTCCATTCCAAGTTCTTTTTTCAGACTGAAAGACAAGTAGAAACATCAGTTAGCTTGCAGCAAAACACTGAAAACTCAGATCAGTTAGTGGAAGCCCTAATAGTAAACACACTGATGTTGAGAGCCAAAAGACAGAGTGGATATACTACTTGTTTTCAGTAAGAACCAGTGTATCAGAAAAATTGTATATCAAAGCCTCAGATTCTGAAGGCAACAGACTGATCTTGAGATTTACCTGATGAACTAGGATGTGGACAGCTCTGCTCTCCTACTTTTGAGATGCTTATGCCACTTGAAGTAACCATGTCACTGACAGAATTGTATAGTTACCTTTTTAAGTAGGCATGGACATTGTCAAAGCCATGGTACTTGGCCAGATAGACCAGGACACCTGTTGCACATCGGCCATTTCGTTGTCTGCAAAAGCTACAGTTGCAGATTCCACGACATGGTGGGCACCTCCACGTCTAGAGAAAAGACCAAAAACAAGCCTTTTTAAGTGAACTGCAATGGCAGACATGTTCACACCCTTAACTTAGAAGAGTGCCCTTCTCCATACCAAGTTCTGCATTAAACATCAGCATGCAGAAGTTGTCTAAACTCCTGCAAGCACCTTGCACATAACCACAGGAAGCATTCCACTCTTAATTCCTACACCACAGCCCACAACAGCAGCATCTTGTCCATAACACAGTTCCTTTCCACAGGGCGTTAAGCACTAATGCAAGGCGAAAGAGAACACTATTCTGATGTTTAAACACAAGAATATTTTGGGCACTGCTCTGCTCTCACACTTTACTCCTGCAAATAATGCTACAGAAGTAGTAAATACAACAAGTTCTACACATCACAAAGTTCTGTGATTCAAACTGAATCAAGCGAGGCCTGCATTATGCACTACAGCACTGAAAGCAGTTCTCCTGTTAAAAACCTCTTCCTGTGAGTAACCAATACACCTAAGCCACTCAAGTTCAGCACAATAAAGCCAACATTTAGAACTGTCTTACTGGATCCAGCAACGCCGTTCTGACGCTCTCCCCGTATCTGTTGCGGAGGCACGGCCCACAGAACTGGCCCCGTACTCCCAGGCAGTCAGGGTTACGGCAGTTTGTCTTGGTGTCTATGGTTTTCTGGCGACACTGATGACAGGTGGATCCCTAGAACAGAGGAAAAAGAAACAAGACCTTTACGATGGTATTTTAGTTAGGGGAATAAAGCATTTAACAAAATCTCTTTGGCAGCTAGCAGTGCTTATCCTACAACAGAAAATCACCTTACAAGTTTGAACCAAGACTGTGTTAACACAGAAGCCTCAGTGTCTGTTAATCACTTCCCTTGGCTGGTAACACTTTGGTGACAAGAGTTCAGAGTGAAAAGACGATAGTGATCCAGAGTGGACACAAGAGAATTGTCTTGGTAAGGGGCATTCTACAGGTACAGTCAAAAATAAGAAAGGTCAGTTCAAGATCTTGGGCATATTTCTCCCAAAAATCACATCCTTCCTCTCACTGAGGGAGTCTGTCCTACTGGATGCTAAAATACAAGCAAGGAATAACAAGAATATGACTTCACAAAGTACAGATTTCACAAAGCTGGAATATACTTACCATAGCCCTGTTATATACTTTTTTTCTTGAAGATTCACAAATATTATTCAGCTCTTCCTCTGTTATGTCCTCAACTGGGCGCACAATGTGTGGAAAAGCCATGGCACCACGGTGACCCCTCCTGGGAGATCGGGCTTCATGCTGATTAGCAAAGACACGGTACGTTTAGTATTAGTTTCATAAAAAAATTTTACAAAGATGAGGATTTTCAGAGTAATGCCAAAGTCTAAAATACCCATCATATAGTTAAACAAGACATAACAGAAATCTGCAGAGACATATGATAGGAATGCAGCTTCAGCACCTTCCTTTGGTCTATGACCTTCAGGGTGCAGAGATGCTACCGATCTTGTTTAATTCCTGCTAGAGTGCAAGGGAAGTGATTTTTCAAGGACAAGGGACAGGAAATGGAGAACACAGGCTATTTTTTGTACTTCTTGAGAGGCCATGGCATACTGATAAACCTCATCAGCTCTGTATGAATTGCTATTTTCTTGAAGGGATAAAAAACACCTTCACAACCCACAACAGGAGAACTAGACCCTCATTGTACCTCCAGGTATTCATCAGACATCTTTCTTCTTCTCACTAAGATGTATGGGTCATCTTCTTCCTCTTCTGGTAGAAGAGTAGGAGGACCTTCAGTCAAGGACCTGGACCTTGTATGAGGCCGAGAACTTCGGTCTGGGTTCCTCCTCAAAGCACATCCGGATGATGAACGCCTTGGAAGTCGCTTTTGTCCCTGGTATGTTTAAAAGGCCCTAATGAAACAGGCAAAATCCCAGACAGCTCCTGTCCCTACTGAATTCTTCCCCAAAAGATAGCCTTCCTTCCATCTCTCCCAAAGACATGTCTACCCCTGTCCCAATCAGAAAACACAAGGTAAAAACATCCTAGGCAAATTCATCTTGGGCATTCTGCTATTCACAGCGAAACAGTCAAAAGCAAGTTTTTTGTCCATGCAGGTATAAGATACAATAATTCCCCCATGTAGTAACAAAACCCCTATGAGAAGCTGCGATTTCTGGTGTTTTTCCAATCTTCACCCACCCTACAGATAAATCAGCAGTGACATTTATTACACTGCTGATTCACAACTCAAACTCCTTTAAGGTTGGGCTAAATACCAGGTGTTTTCCAAGGCACCAAACTCACAGAACGTTCAGGCCTGAGCTTCAAAGCCTGAAATACATATTTACACAGCCCCTTGTTAGGTTTTATTGGTCTGTAGAGACACTTAGCCTTTATGAATTAACCTGTTCTGCTTTACACAGTGGCAGATCAAAAGAGAATTATGCAATGAGGATATCTGGTTTAGGAAGCAATGAAATCCTGACTGGATTTTGATTTGCAGAGTTTATTAAGGTTTTCCAGAGTCCTGCTTTGTAGTATCAGAATTTGACTCTTGGAAATGTGAAGACAAATGCACTAAGTTTATACTCACATGACTGACAGCTGGCAATGATTTTCTCTCACCAAAGATACCAGAAACATTTTGCAACTCAGCCATTAGTTTTGCAAGCTAACAAGAGAAAGAAAAATGAAGCAGAGCCTTAAAAGGGTGTTTATGTGGTATTACAGACTATTAGGGCAATTGGCTAGAAGTAAAATTACTTATAGGAAATGCAGTCACTCTTCAACTCTTTACTTTTACGTCTTATTTATGTTCTAGTGACTGCAAGTAATTTGGAAATGCTCAAACTTATCATGTTATTAGGTTTGCAGCATATGGATTTTCACATGCCAGGGGATATAAAGTATCAGATTTATATATTAGGAATGCAAATTCCTCTTAATGCATTCACATAAATTCCCATTACAGTTCATTTAAACAAAGAGGTCCCCAAAGAGTCGAGAGGGAGGGGGGTAAAAAGGGAGAATCCCCAAGGAGACATTGAGTACTTGCCATTGCTTTGTTTTCTTTTATGTTTAAAGCTCTTTTTTCTAAAAACATGGCACCATTTTCTTCAGTGTCAGAGTCTGAATCTGAGGCAGGCATTGGTGTTTCAGGAGGAGGTTCCATCTCACCCTTCCTCCCGTCTGATCTTCGAAGTGGAAACCTCATGGCTACTTTTAGAGGAATAGTGCATTTCTTTAGAGGAATGGAGCATTTCTTTAGAGGAATGGAGCATGTCTGCCCTCTCTGAGCAACCTCACTTTCAGCACTTGTATCATTCTCTGAATCCAAATCCAGTTTCTGTTAACAAACCAAAAGGGAAGCATGTAAATGCAAGAGAGGTGCTCAGCAAGTAAATTCAGTCAACAATATTTCATTTGTTGCTGCCAAACGAAGCTTTCTGGCTAAAATCTAGATATCCAGTCCTAGTGCTCCAGTATAGTTTAGAAGGGGGACAAGAGGAGTGGGAAGCGCAGGGATAAAAACCCCTCAGGGAGAGCCACACAGTACTGCTGCAACACATCTGAAAAGGGACTGTAGTTTCAGTTGCAGCAGTCTTAGCTGTCATTTGCAGGTCTAAGAGCAAAGATAATTTGTGTGGTTTAAGAAAGGGCACTGCCTTTTAAAGGGGGCTCAATTTTGCAACATACAGCATTTGGCTGTAATAAAAGCCACTATGCAGTTCTCCACACAGGGCCAAACCCAATTGTGTCACCATCAGGAACAGCCATCTCACAGTATCAATGAGTTCAAGTGAAAACTTCTTTCTAGAGCCAGCCAACGAAATAATTATGAATAAAACACTAGTATCTTATCTTTGAATTCTGCCATCTTGTTTACAAATTTTCCAAGTACCAAGGGTTCAGTGAAGACAGAAATTAACTTCTTTACTTAAAAGCCCATTTTGCAATAGGCTTTGACTTTTCTTTTTAGACACAATAAGATTATTTATTTTGGTCATCAGTAACAATGGGCATCAGACAGCAATCCTTAATTTCACAGGCTTTTTATTAAACCAGGTATGTGATTCTGATTACCCATTATGTGCAGTTATTGATTTTACATATCTATTCCAGCTTTGTGTCCTACTTGTTCTCTTGACTATGGTGTATTTTTTAACTCAGACGTGTCCTCTCCCAATCATTTTTTCTTTTCTAGTCATTCCTCAGCATGTTCTGAAATTATGACAAACCTATTTTTTGCCAAACACAATACTACTTCAGTCTTGTCTTCTGAATAGCAACTGTTGATCTTTTTAAGCAATAAAACTGATCTTGCACTGATGTCAAAGAAAAGCAGGAAGGCAGATTTCACCACCCATCCCTATTTCTCTACTGTTAAAGGTGCACAGCATTTCACATCATGCTGCCAGAGTGCAGGTTTGACTGCCCGTCAAGATACACAGAAATTTTTCTCAGGTTGGTAGAGTCCATGGGCTAGCTTAACATGTCATATTGAGGAAAGCAGAAATATTAGGGCTCAACACAGGAACATCCAGCAAGGACAGTTTTAAGAGGTATATGTCAAAATACATACAGCAGATTTTATTCTGAACTTGTGAAGCTCAGAATCCTCAGTGCTTTTGATGGAGACAGAAAGAAAATTAATCTTTGGCTACTTAGACTTTATATTAAATGCAATAACACTTCTTTTTTAAAAAACAGTTGAATGAAGATGAAGCTAGCATTACTTTTCAATTAAGAATGTGTAAGAATTTAAACAGAAAATTGCAAACTAAAATCAGCTGTCTTACCAACACATCTTGAACCTCACTTTCTGAAAAGCCACAGAAAGATTCATCATCAGAGGCTTCATGAAAAATTTTTGCCAGTTCTTCTCCAATATCCGACCTAAATCTGCATTTCTACCAAGAATAAAGTATCCTTTAATGGAGATTGTACAGAAAATTATTCACATTTATAAGTGCAGTACAAGCAAATAGCTTTTTTTTTAATAAAGAAAAAAATAGTTAAGGCATTTAACAAGGGGTTTCAGAACCACAGTTGCAAATTACCAGGCATGTTAGGTTACATGACATTTCAAAGGCTAGGATTAATAGCTAATCTGTTTCCAACAATTACCACCTAGAAGCACAAGGGAAATGAAATTACAGCATATAGCATAGATTTATAACCACTACACAACAACATAAGCAGAGCAGGTAGTTTTAATCATGCATCATACATTAACTAGTTTTACCAGCTTTACATTTTTGCAAGCTTTACTGGTACCGCACATGTGGTTTTATTTGTTCTTGTATTGTACTTACTGTGTTTGCAAAATTATCAGAACCAAAACTGTCGCAACTGTCATCGGAGGATGAGGATGTTTCCATGGGAATCAATTTTGTATTTCGGAAGGTTGTGAAGTTTTTATTTCCTGAACTACCTCGGCGCTGCAAAATGACAATGGCAACATGGTTAAGGAGAGACCTAGTGTAGCTTACTAGCTTTTAAGAATATCTTTCCATCAAAGTTTATGAGGTTTGAACGTTTTAGGATTTTTAACTACCTTGAATACAAGTCGGCAACACTCACATCAGCTTTGAAATAAACCCCAAAGTTAGAAACAGGAATATGTTGTTACTGATACAGTTCTGATCATTGTTATATATGAGTTTTGTTCAGCATTTAAAAACACTTATGCAGGGATAAGTAGAAATAAACACATAAATTATGTCATACCCCAGTTTTCCTAGGCAGTGATGGAAAAAAGTAAAGTACATGAATAGTGCCTGGAAATCTGCTTTATTACTTTCTGTTTGAGGCAAACACTCAATACACTACAGCTGTTAAGGAAGGGCTGAAGGATCACACCCACAGGAGATTTGAACAATCTTTTTTCATAGGCTTCAGCTTTCCCTTTCCCTAGGACTACTTCTGTTGGCAATGACCCACTTTATCTCCTGAGAGCATCGACCCGAAGGCCAAGGCAGCTACACCCCCAGAGGTGCTGCCCCGGTCATAGCGCTGCGGCTTCCCGGGACACCGACAGGGCCCCACGCCACATAAAAGGGGCTTATACAGCAACTACCCGGGGCAGCTCCGTCCTCTCCCAGCACGGCTCTGCTGGCGGGTTTTCGGTGCCCAGTTCTGTCGGCGCTGCCGAGGCACAGCACGGCGGTCCGGCCCAGCTAGGCTCGATTCACAGACGGGGCCGAGTAGGGGGGTGCGGCCCGACTCAGACGAGCCGGTACGGCCACCTGCCCACAAACACGCCCGTACCCCCGGGCACGGCCCCACATGCCCACCGCGCCACGCGCGGCTTTTCCCGCCTCCCGCTAAGATGGTGCCGCCCGGCCGGCCCCGCCCCGCCCCGCCCCTGCCGCGCCATGGCCGGGCGGCCACCCCCACCCTGGGGCCAGCCCTGCGGTGCGGCCACCACCGCTCTCTGGCCGCCCCCGCGCCTTCAGCCGTGCGGCGGCGGCCAGCTGCGGGCGGGGACGCTGGCCGCATGGTGCCGGGCCGCCCGCTCCCCGCCGAGCGCGGCTCCTACGGCGCGGCCCTACCCCAGTCAGGCATGAGCACCGCCATGCGCGGGACACGGGAAGCCCCAGCACCGCGGCAGGGCAGGAGGCCCAAGACTGTCGGCCCGCGTGGACAGGCAGCCCCTACGTGGCTGTCCCTGGGGCGCCCAGCCTTACGTCTCCCCACCAAACACCACCCCCACCCCAGCCTCTCGCAGCGAGGCTTCGCCCGGCTTGCCCCGGTTCGTAAGATCCCGCAGGGCCCGGGGAAAGCGCGGGTGCAAGCACCACAGCCTCCGCCCTCCCCGCAGGAGCAGCAACGGCCCGCAGCCGCGCGGCGATCCCGGGGGGCACCTCTCACCTGCGGGCGCGGCGGAGCCATGCTGGCGGCGGGGAGAGCTGCGAGAAATAAAGATTCGCGCCAAAGCGGCTGGGACCGCGGGGGGCGGGGCCCAGCGGCGCCTTTCCCGCGTTGCCGCCGCGTCCTGGCAGATGCAGCCGACAGCCCCTCGGGATCAGGCACCCGGAGTGCTCACCCCGCGCCCGCTTGCCCACCCCTGCTGAAGAATAACTGAGATTCCCCGGGACACCCCCGGAGAAGCCAGTGCGGAGGCCCATTTTTTTTTCCTATTCGCGGTGTGGGGTTTGTGAAGCTGCAAGGGCCTGGCTCTGTGGCGCGAAAACCTCCCGGCCGGAACGCCGGAGGTGGGGGCGAGGCCCACCGGCGCCAAGGGGGGCTGGCGCGCGTAGTCTCTAACTCTCTACTTTTCTTTTTAAATAAAAAATAATTTTACATACCAAACGTGGGTTGGTTTCCACCACTGTGAAATAAAGCCTCTAAACCGGCCAGTTTTCAGGGGCAGTGGGGACTCTCCGGCAGGAAAGACAAGGTCCTATGTCCTGGCTGTCCCCTGGTAGCACAGCAGTGCATCGGAGTTTTACAAAGAAGTGAGCTGCCTTGCCCTTTGCAAACAAAATACTATCTGGGGACATGCCAGAGGAAAATAGATCAGTCGTTTTAAAGCATTCTATGTAACATTTAGAACAGCACATTAAATCAAGTACGGCCGTTAAAAGTAACTGCTACGTGGTTTTTGGCAGCAATAGTAATGGGAGAAGCCCCGAAGAAGCTGTATGGATTTGTGATCCCGGTGTTTGCTATAATCCTCTGTTTACCCTGCGGTTTGAGCGGCGCTCAATACCAGTGCAACTGTTGCTGCTGAGCATTTCCAGCTGCCTTCGGACAGAGGCGAGTCCCCGCTGCCACCCGCTGCCATCGGCAGCCGGGAGGAGGCCCGTGCGTGTGCAGCCCGCACACAAACCTGTGCCCGTGTAAGGCAAACCGCGAATCATCTCTAAGCCAAAGCCTGTAAATAGGCTGCAGCACAATAGAATACAAGAGTCCTGGTGGAGGTGTTCTGTTTTCTGTGGGCATTGTTCTTCCTGTGCATGCTGTGGTCTGTCATGTAAAAGAATCTCCATTTTAAATAAGCCCATAATTACATATGTACCTGCACTGCTGGCTTCTCAGTACACGCACAAAAGCACATGAACTAAACCGGTTCTCTAGAGACCTGACCATACTATATTCTTCCAAATCCACATTCGTGGAGGATTGCCACCCAGATGGTTTCCAAACAGACAGCTCAGTTGGGAAGAGGGAGGTGTTTTTTTTAATTTTGATGTAGTTTTACTTCTTTCAGAAAAAGAAATCTAGTTCACTTACATGGGAGAAGAAATCCAGTTTATCAACAGTAACATCCTGAATAATTGTTATCAGAATTTGTCTAGAAAAGTAGCCAACCTTCACAGGTTTTAAGAGCATCATTTGAAATGTTGTGGAGTACTGATGGCACTAGCTGAAGCAAAATTTCAGACTGCAGTTAATTTTCCATTTAATGCTTAATGTAAACAGCATTCTTTAAATTATGTATGTAGTCAAGTGGCTTTAAAATTAATAGGCTAGAGCAGGGACTTCATGGGGAATCTGGACAGGACATTTTGTGAACTGTATTTTTAGCTTTTTTTTTTTTAATATGTGAAAAATAATTATTTTATTGAAAATTGTGTATGTCAGCTCATACTCTACAGAGGTTTGAGTAGAAGGATGCAGGAAAGCAAAAAGAGAAATAGGAAGTATGTGAAGGGAAACACCTTCCCTTCCTACAGCACACTACAAGGATACAAGAAAATGAAGGCCTGTAACTCAGGTGATGGCTGGTGTGACCTGTGCCACTGTGATTTCTTGTTTTCATCTTCATGCCCTTCATGCCCCTGCTTTGCCCTGCAGAGCTCACATGCCCTGGGTAGATGGGCAGAACAAACTAACCAACTGGCTTTACCGTGATGGAAAAGTTTCCCTCTGTCAAGACATGGGCAGCACCACTGTCCTACATCTAGCTATTAACAATAACAGAAGACGTGCAAAGCTGAAGCCAGGTGAGCACTGCATTTTTAGCCACACTTAGATCAGGCTAATGAGAGTGGAAGTAAACATCCCTGCCTGTTCAGTCCCCAGTCTGGGTCCTGCATGGCCTGTCCAGTGAGCTCACTCCTCAGGGCTCACATGCCAGCAAAGATCATCTGGAGTATTTTATCAGGTGTATCCAAGACAATAGTCTGTTAAATTCTTGTCTGTCCTTGAAATGAGTTGTCAGGACATGGTAGCGGCCCTTCGAAGATGTGCTAAAGGAAATGGCTGAAATTACAGAGGGACATGCAGTAGATTGAGTGTGCAAAGATTTCTGCATCCATCTGGGGAAATCAAAGTTGTTTACATATTGGGAGCTTCAAGCAGTGGCAAAAACATAGAGCTCCAACAATGATTCCATTGTCAGAAACAATGTGACCTTTGGTCTGCTGGGATGAAGGACAAGCGCTGTCCTCCATGTCACCCCTGCAGATTTCAGCTGTTGGCGTTGTAACACAGCTTTTCTCTCTGGAGGCGTGACTCCTGTTGCCCAGTCACTGCTCTCCTACACACTTCCTGTCTTATCTATGGACAATATACTTTATGCTCCTTTCCCTTTTTTTTTTTTTCAAATAGAAGCAATACATTTTTACCTGCTGTCGCAAATGAGTGTCTTAGGACACTCAAAGAACCACCAGCAAAGGAATCAGCAAAAGCATTTCAATATAAAAGTGAAAGCGCAACAAAGTTTGTTGGCAAGGTTCACTCTACTACTTACTAGATGGTTAAAGCACACAGAGAAAAATTGTACTGAAATCTAAAATCAATCAATATAAGACTAAAATCAACTAAAAATTATCTACATGGAAAAAGAGTGAGGATGAGAAAGACAAAGGATAAAAAGGAATAAGGGAGACGTTCCTGTTGAGTAACAAGGTTCAGAGTAGATCTCCTTGCCAAACTTAGCCCTGGACTTGAACAATGGTTCAGGCCTAGAAGTTTTTAACAGCACTTAAACATAACATCACTTAATTGATATTTTAATGTAAACAATTTAACAAAAGATTCTTACAGAATTTACTGTAGCACAACAGTAACTCAATTATAGGCCCAACTTCCTTATGCATCTAAAGTACTTAAGAATCTAGGACAGCAAAATTCACAGTACATTTGTTACAGTATATTCACACTCACACACAGACCTAAAGGAGTATGTACAAGGTATGTACACACACTTGAAAAACTCCCCTCGAATTCAGTGAAGTACATCAGATGCCTTTACATCTTCTCAATGGGGTGAGCCTCGAGGAGTGGGTGTATCAGCCCAGGCTCTGTTGGCATTCACTGGCGGTCCTCCAAGTACAGCAAGCTTGAGAGTTCCTGGCTCTGAGAGGCACCTCACTCAGAGGGAGATGCTGGTCACAGCCCAGTGCAGTCCAGGAGGGCTCAAAGGGTCTCACCCAGGACTGCTGTTTACCAGGTTGCAAGAGAGTGGGCTTTAGTCATGGTAATTTTTCATCCTGGCCACAATTTAGGTCAGGAATTTTCTTTGAAAGTCATAACAAAAATGTTGTTCCACTTGGGTTGTTATTCAGGCAAGAAAAATCGTTTTTCAAGGCTGTTCATTAAAAAACAGGAGCTAGCTAGACAGCATGAGGGCTGTCAGTATGGCAAGGTTTTGCGAACAAAGATTTGGGAAGGGCTCTCCCCACGTGGGTGTGCCCCTTCCAGCCTGCAGTGGATGTTTTAGGTGAGGCACAGCGTGCACAGAACTGGCCCCACCCTTTAACTCCTCAGGTCCATCTGCCACGGCCGAACGGTGACAGTGAAGTCCTCAGACCAGAACCTACAGCCCCCGGTATTCCCAGGAGGTCTCCCATCCAAGTACTGACCCTGCTTAGCTTCCAAGATCTGATGAGATTGGATGTCAGGGAGGCATTTGACTGCCTGGGATGGTCCTGGGAATAGACAGTGTTTTTGATAAGCTTATGCGAAGCTTAGCCCAGGTGCTGTTCATCAAGGCCAAGGCCTAATGAGTATTTCTGAGACCATAGTGTGGCTCAGGGGTGAGGATGTACCACCACACCTGCCTAAAAGAGCATGTGGGTACATTAGCTAATGTGTGTGTGATGAAACTTGTACAGTGACACATATTTATAGAAGAAAACATTTCAGAGGAAAGGGAGAGTTTGGATTCTCACGGCCACAGAGCACCTGTGGCACAATGCAATAACCTGTATCTTAGCTCTATAGAAAAGAATGAGATTGCAGCCACTAATGACAGTAATTAAAAATTTCTGTAAGAGCTGTCCAATCACCTCTTCAATTGCTCTGTCTGAGCAAATGATAGTGTGTTATTGAAACCATTAGTGCAATAAAATGAAGCTAAAAACATTTTGCATTAAAATAATCAGACATTGATTTATGATGTAAATTGTAAATTGGTAACCTATAACACACACTAATTGTTTTTCTCCTGTAAGGTGTGTTTCTTGAAAAGATCTGATCAAGCATATCTATTTGTTCACATGCCACCCTCCAGTGGCTCACACTACTATACAAGACATAATAAGGTATATAATCAGGTAACCTATTGATCGCAACCCAGAAAGGACACACTTGTTCTTATATAGAAGCAGGGGGATGGCTGCTTTTGAAGATTTAATTACCTCTACATGTTTGCTGGACATGAATTTTTATGGAGTACCTTTTTAATGTAAATACATTGACACTTTGCTCTCATAGGCAGAATCAGATTTTGTAAAATAAATAGAAATTTAAATATTTATCATGTACAATCAGTTTATAGTAAGACCAACTGTACCAGCTCCACAAAATACCTCCACAATGCAATTAGTATCTTTTTCCTTTTTTGTCTCTCCAATGAGAAATAAATTTTCTCCTTTTAATTTATCAGATTTTAATCTCCTCTGCTTTGCTGTAATTTCTTCTTTAGTAAAGGCTGGCATGTTGAATTGAATGTGGTCATGTCTGATTCTATTTGATACTGTGTCTCTTTGACACAAACTGGAGAGACCACAAAAATGGAATGAGTCAGAGAAGGAAAAACAAATGAATAATACAGTTCAGCGAGTGAAAAAGTGCAGTCGATACCATATTCATCAGTGCATTAAGAGAATTGATGAAATATAGTCAGTTTTGACAGAAACCTTAATGATTATTCCAAGTATAAGTCACAGCAGATCATTTGGAGTCCAGAGCATTATGCGCATTATGGGAGTGTAATTACAATGCTCATTTGAGTATCCTGTAGCCATTCCACAAAATGCATCACAAAAAATGTTGATCAAAAGTAGCTGTTGTTGATATGCAGTAGCCACTTTTAAAAGCTGAGGATTCCAGCTCTTTCATTGTTGGGCTTTTGATTTATATTTTCCTTTGAAAACACAAAGTTACATTTAGTCACATCATAAAGAATTGCTTACAAAATATTCTGCAAATGTATAGCTGTGGAAAACAGGAGGCTGTCAGAAAATAATCAAAAATACTTAACTGCAGTCTAGTTTTTTTCCCTTTTACATAAGCTTTGCCACTGCCTCTTTGCAAATGTTGATTTGCTTTGCCTCCAGCAGCCTTCAGAAAGACATGGTTGCTGGGAGAGGGTGTGAATGGGGGGGACAGGTGTGGCATGACCTTCTGCCCAGGGATCTCTCTCCTGGCAGCTCTCCCAGGAGGAAGGAAGTGGAAGGGCAGGTAGAAAGCCTCCCTCAGGGCTCTCTACTGCCTGCCAGGGGGTCCCCAGGGCACATCTCAAGTTTTCAGGCCCTTGAGTTTTTTCACAGCATGAGGGAAATGCCCTCTCTGCTGCAGCGAGCCTTCACCTTGCCTGCTAAGGCAGGAAAACAAATGCATATGTTGAGCTGCAGATATATTAACCCAGTTCGTTCTGTCAGCACCCGCCAAACCGCCTCACGAGGTGTCCTGGAGGAGACTCCGACCCTCGGGCAGGGCCTGGCTGGGGGGAGCACAGGTGATGCTGCAGTGGGAGCTGCAGAGAAGGGCTGTAAGCTTTACCCCTGCTCTCATTTTCCCCAAGCAGTCACTGCCTCCCAGCACCATTCCTCTGTCCTCTGAGATGTTCATCTCAGATGCCCTATATTTACATGTACTCAAGCGTGATCTTGGCAGACCCTTATTAGTGTTATTGCTGTAATAGACTTCTCTTCTCTAACCTCTAACTTTTTGCAAAAAACTGGCTTGAACTGCTAAGCTTTGGCAACTCATTAGATAAGAATATTATGTAAAAACCCTTCTGTGGTGGATACATATACAGAAAATAATTGTCAGATGTAATTTTCAGAGGTAGCACAGCTATTTTGTTCCATTTCAGTGACATTAGATGTCAGAGGGTCTCTCAGTTTGGGGTTTTTCCACAGTTACATAAACCACTGCCTGTCTTTCCCAGCCTAAAGTAATAATAATAATTATTATTGTTGTTAAGTCAAAGTGCATTCTATAGCACAATCAAATAAATCAATTGTATATATTTGATGAATTGTCCAGTGTTCTTTTCAGCAAGGCTGCAAGTTATAGAAAGTCTTAAAATACATGGGGTTTGATGCTCAGCAGCATTGGTTGAGCTAGAAAGGAGGACAGAGGTGAGGGGTGATGTGCCTGGAGGCTGTTGGTCTGAGTAAGGAGGGACAGAGGGTTTAAGCAACCTCAGCTCCTTAAATCAGCTCAGCAAGTTGCTAGATCATGGTCAGCATGCTGTCAGACATGGTCAACTGAGTAGGTAAGATAGAGCAGAACTGCAGCAGTAAATATTTTAGTATTTCATGGAAATAAACCAACCAACAGCAACAGCACCTGTGAAACCCAGTCCTGACACCTACCATTTCTTCGAAAAGTGGCAGTGTTTCATCCACTGGCATGGCATCACTGAGATTTGGGTGTGGACTGGGGAGACAGAGAAGCTGCTGGCACCCACCCTGCTGCAGGCAGATCTCAGCTACCTCACTGTGGGATAAGCAGGTCCCACGGTCATCCCATCTCACCCTGGCAGTATGACTGGATCGTATCCCTCAGCACAGAGGTACAGTGTGCCATGGCAGCAGGCAGGCTGAAACCCTGGCAGCTGTGTTCCCCAGCAAAAAGGGGTCAGATTGCCTCCTCATCTCCCCTCTCTGATCATTACCTCTATATCTTCCTGACAAGCACAGTGCAGACATTACATTTTGGTATGTCTGTTGAAATCAATATGAGGCCAAAGCAGCAACTAGAAATGTTGGAAGAGAGAAAAACTACAGTGCTACCCAAATCAAACACTGAGCTGGGGAAATTCCTGCCCAGGCCATACAAAGCAACCCCTGCAGCAACACTGCCCTGGGATGGATTGACAGTCTGCTGATGTCACAAGGGGTTAGGGTGAGGAACAGCCTGCAGTTTATGATTTTGGGGCCCCCTCAACAGTTCAGTGGGCTGTCAATACTGTGACAATCATCCTTCTGTGAATTTGCAAAGGCTTTGTGGAAAAAGGAAAGGTTTGTGTGAGGGGTTGAGCTGGGCAATGAGTTACCCTGCCATTTCATGCTCTTGCAACTCCAGCAGAGGAGCAGCTACAAAAGCCCTCTGAGTAGTTCTCCCCCTTTCAGGAAGACCTTTGGCTCTTGAGCAAGCTGCATGTGTGCAGCCCCCTCGTGCCCTGGCTGTATGCAAACAAAAGCAACCTGTGTTTGCAGCGTTGGGCAATGCTTTTGCTTCAGGGAATCTCATATTCACATGCTGCCCACTATGCTTAGGAGCAGGGTTTTACAGGCAGCTGGTTCACAGCACAAGTCTCTGACCTGCAAGAAACAGGGAACAAGCACCCTGAGAGTGCAGCACTACACCAGGCTGTTGGTCTGGCTGTCAGTCCCTCTATGGAGCAGGTACCCAGGACACTCACCTGTGACAGCCAGTCCTTATGGTAGTGGCAGGTACACCAGTGCTGTTGGGGAAACCTGCGTACTTATGAAGCCAATATCCATCAGGGTCAGACCCAGCTCTGGGACACCTTCCCGAGCTAAAGAAGAATGATTGCTGACCTCAGCAGTAAGTGTCTGCTCTCCATCATCCTTCTGTTTTTCTTTCCTTTTTTTTTTTTCTCCCAAAAAACACATCCTTATGGGAAAGACAAAAAAAAAAGCTGAAAAAATCAAACCACATGTTTAGTTGGCAGAAAAAAGAAAGAAGTCTTTTTGCTCATGCCATCAGCTGTGGAGGAAAAGCCTGTAAGATTTCAGAAAACCAAGGACCATGATGTTGATGTTAACCTGTTCTTCCTGTCTGAATTGAGCACTGGTTCCTCCCTCCCAACCCACCTGCAGCATCAAAACCAACGGTTGTGGAGAGACACTGCTGTTCACCCTGAAACCTTCCTGCTGATGTCTGGCATCCAGACAGAGCTGGGTAACTGTTGTGACTCCCACAACATCCAGAATAAAACATTGCTGAATGAACAAATAGATTCTGTGTAAGCTCTGACAGTCAGTCTTGCACTTTAATTTAAAAAAAAAAAAGAAAATTTGTATCTGATTTTGTAAACAATCTCTCTTGGATGCAAATACTTACTCATTTTGGGTGTCCAGTTCTGAATTTGCCTTCATGAGCTCTCTGCTATTTTTCATCATCCATTCCAGCAGCCATCTCAGAGCTGGCTTATTACAATTCAGAGCCTTTTAAACCCTGGAAAAGGAAAATGCAGGTATCATTTGGGGATTAAGAAAACATCAACATCTATGCATGTAGACATGAAGACCAAGAGAAAGTAAAGTCAGAAGAGCAAGGGGCAGTTCTACAGCAGTGATATTTTGTGCCACTTGCAGAATCAACCATGGAAGGAGGATGTAGCAGTTGTGGCACTGCTGAAGATATGTGTGTGACAGAGAGCAGTATGTCCAGCTCCTAGTGTGCAAGGTGAGACATAATGCTACTTAAATATGATTGGCTTTAACAGACTTGTAATAAAATCCTAAGTAAACATGGCATGGCTCCTTTCCAAAGAGCATTTGCTGTGGTGTAGTTGCCCAAGACGGTCTGATTTTTCACATTGCTGTGCATGGTCTTCTAGATGCACATTGGTAAAATATGAAAAAAATGGCTCACCTTTGTAAAGTACTGGTGGTTGAAAATGTAAGCACATTTTTATTTATAAGGAATTATCACCATGATAGGGAGTAGCCATATTAAGAGTGATAAAAACAAGATGGAAAAATAGATCTTGCTGAGACTTTTTTTTTTTGGACAAGTTCACCCACTGTTGCTTTAACCAGCAATGCTGGTGCAGCAAAAGGATTTCTAAGCAGTCACTAATGTATGATTGTTTAATTTTAATAGGCATGATCAATACCACCCATTTCTTCTTTAAATGCTAATGAACACTGTGAAACAACAGATGTGGACAAACAGTACCTAGCAGATTAAAATTAGGCATGACATGAAATTGCTTACAAACAACAGAGGAATCCTGATGGATATCTTGACAAACAGCCACAGGCAGCTGATGAATCTTGATCTGCCACCACCAGTCCACTGTGTCTCAGGCTCATACAACTACATCACCATCCTGATCACCCTAGAAGAGAAAGGTACCCTTCCAAACTCTTGCAATTTCTTTCTTAGGACTTGTGCAGGCCCAGCTGTGAGTTTTGAGATGAACATTTCTAGCAAGTACTCTCACTCTCAGGTGCAGTTACTATTAGTTGGTATCCTCCAGCCCATTTCGGTCATGGCAAGAAATGTCCGTGAAGGATCCCCAACCTAGACAAAATCCTAGTCCCCTGCTAAATTGTGACTGACCAATATCCAGTGCTAGATTGCCCATGGTCTCCCCAAATTAGTTTTCAGGCTCAGTAAACTAGGGCCAGAAGCTGGGTTACTGACTAGCTTTCAGCCAGTTTGAAGCCACAAGAAAGCGGCAAACTTTGTTACCACAGGGCTTCACATGCAGCCAAATTCACTTCAAGGGTAAAGCTTCTATTTTTGTTGCTCTTAATTGTTGTCAGAGGAAAAGGCACTTGAATGACAGAGATCCAATTCCTGACACCTGGTATCAGTTGTGTCCTGCTCCCTTGGTTTTGGTGGACCCTGTCCTGAAGTCATGAAATGTAAGTCCCAGTTCACATACGTAGGTATTGGAAACTCACCACGGGGCTCAGCCCTCTCTGAGGCAGGTGACAATCAGAGGGAGAAGAGCTGCAGGTACCCTCAGGAGTGACCTCTGTGTGGAGCAGGGAATTGACATGTCCTTTTGAACATTCAGTGACAGGGCTATGGTGATAGCTTTCTCACCCTGAGTGGGTGATGTGCCAGCAGCTCTGCCAGCATCACTCACAACTGTGTGCCCACAAGTACCGCCTGGGACAGATGGTATGTAGCACCTTGTTCAAAGGCATCTCTAATTGAGAGTTTCTGGGCTTTCAGAGGGCACCACGCATTGCCTTGGGTTCAGCTTCCTTTATCTGTTTCTTCCTTTTTTTCTCTCTTGCATCTTGTGAAACCTAAACTTTTTTTCCTCCTTTTTAATTGTGTGAAATCAACGTGGAGTGAAAAGGCCATGAAGAAACTTTCTGACGCCAACTGAGTCTAAGCTGTGTCTTTGTTCTCAGCAGAGCTAAAGACCACATTAATCAGAAACTTTGCTGACCTTGTCTTTACTACCTGAAGACTGAAAGACAAAAGTGACACAGTCTGGCCACATTTAAAAATTCAATTAAAAAATGACAGCTGCCCAGGGATAAACATTTTCATAGACCTCAGTGGGGTTAGTTGTAACTATGATAAAGGCAATACCTTTTTCTTATGCTATTTTTTTCCAGAGGAATAAAGCCTAGTTTTTGATACTCCTGCTTATGACAACTGTGTATGTGACAGAGTGTGCACAGTGGTGGTGGGTAGCTAGCACTCGGGCTTTTAATCAGGAGCAGAGTAAGACATTCCTAAAAGAGGATGGCAAGCTGAAAGTGAAGAAATGAAGCTACTGTAGTGAACTTGAAGAAAAATGTCCCTGTGTTCCTTTTTTCAGACTATGCTGGTTTGATAAAAATACTACCTTTTCCCTATAGCCCTGGCAGAAGCAGACTAGACAGGGGGTGAGAAGACCCTGCTGAGAGCTGGACTTTGCATCTGGAGGTGTAAGTGAGGTGAGGGGAAGGGTAAGAGCACAACTCCTTCCCCAAGGATGAAACGGAGAGCCTTTTATTGTGACACTTGGCTGTGCCTTACTGATTTTATTATTGAAATAGTAAGCAAATGAGTGGATATCCAGACAGCTGAGAACTTGAGCAGCCAAACGGAGAGGAGAAAACCTCAGCGCTGACAGTGACGGGAGGAGAGGCAGCATCTCCCTCTGTCCACTGGCAGGCCCCAGGCCAGATGGGTACTGGCTTCAGTGCAGCAAATTAAATAAGAGCAGGTTCTTCTCTAGTTTGAACATTCAGTTTCATAAGGGGCCAAATTCCTCTCTCAGAACGTCCTCCGGCCCCGCCAGCTCCCCCTGGCCCTCTCCTTCCCCGGCTTGCCAGCAGTCTGCCTGTGGGGCTTCCTTGCGTGCTGCACCTTTATCCACCCGCCCTCGCTGGCTCTGCTCTCCCCTTCGCCCCTCCTGGGCTCTCTCTCCCCTTGTGGGGGCATGCCGGGGATGGATGGGGGCTGCGGAGGGGCACGGGGGTACCTGTGGAGCTGCGGAGGGACCGCTGGCAAGGAAGTCCTGCTGAGTCTTCCCGAGTGCCGGGGAGGCACTGGGGAGCTGGTCCCACTGCGCCGCCCGTCCGAAGAGCTGCGGGAATTACCGCTGCGGGGCGTGTTTCTGCCTTTGCCAGTAGATCTGTCCCTCTCAGAAGGGGTGTCTGAGGCTGTGCTGGAGGCGCTGCTGCCTTTCGAGTTCAGATGTAGATTTGAGAGGTTTCTCATCAAACTGTGTGAGATGGGAGAGGAGTTCCTGGAGTGACTGATGGACGTGAACTGGTGACTGACGGGAGCAGGTGTCTTCCTGACGGCAGCAGCATAGGAGTCCTGGCTGCGAAGGTAAGGCAGGTAGTGGGTGACTGTGGTTGGGCTGTGGGGGTGGCCATGCTGGAGAGAAATGGCCTTTTCTATCTGGTGCATGCGCAGTGTCTGCATCCACTGACTGTCAATGCCTGGCAGGGAAATGGAAACAGAGTCAGCTTTCTGTAAAATGATGGAAAACCACCCTCAGGTTTACCACAGGTGTGAGGTTAGATACCAGGGCTTCTCTTGGAAGAACCTCAATATATCTCACACTACCCTTTCCCTCCCAGTCTTACAGCAAATAGTCCTAGGTTTGCGTATGTTCAGTGTTATGGTTGAACATAATGTTGGACTTTTAAAAGAGCAAGTGATACAAATATTTCTCATGCCAGTGCAGATTATGGAGCTTAGACTAGAAGACACCTATTGAACCATCCATTTAGCTGTTCAGCTGGATTCCACTCCCAAGTGCCTCCCAGTGTTTTTAACCCGGCCTGGGTTTAAACATGTCCTGTAATGCTCTTGGCAACCTCAGGAGATTTCTTCACAGCTTTCATTACAAAAGAACCTGGAGACCTCCAGAGCAGGTGCAGAGTGGGCACCCCAAGGTACCAGCACTGCTGCAGCATCACTTTCTACCTACATCTCTCTCATTCAGCATGGTCATGCTCTTTGCAGTCCAGCACAGAGAGGAGGTGGTGCAGACCCCATGCAAATCCCAGTTGCAGCAGCCAGATTTATCTCCTCTGGTTCCAATTTCTTTTCAAACTGCTACACACCACAACAACCAGAGCTACTTCAGTTGTTATTGTTACTACAAATTCAGAATTCAAACCACTTTGCATCCAGCTTCATGATGGATGCAGAAAATCAACTCTGTATGTGGAAAATCCAGTGAGGCAGCAGGCTTCAGCCAGGATAGCTCAGACAGTGCTTAACTGCGAACAACTCAGGGTATTACAGTTCCCTCTTCACCTACTGTGACAGCCCTGGGGTTGTAACAAAAGTTGTAGCTCTCAGAGATCAGACTGAAGTGATTTTGAAAGTCAGTCCTGTGGTTTCCATGAAAGCCTTTAGCAAATACAGTAGTAGTAAATGTTCCATTTGAACTGCAAGGGCTGCCTGGTTTGTTACTTTGTGGGTAGAGCAGAGACCAGGAATTTCTCTTATCTGAGGCCACAGCTCTGGCCAAAAACCCATGGGGAGCAGCTAAAATAATTTTGCTCTAGAGACATTTGAATGATTTGTCCTTTAATATTGCTAATATCATTCCAACAGGAAAGCATAACCCTTGCTGCCTCTCACTAGAATGGTGCATAGACTGTGGGGAGTTTTGTGGGAGCTGGGTAGTGGCCCGGTCCCCATTAGGATTGCTTCTGTTAAAAATGTAATGGATGATCTCTTCCATTCCTCCTTTCCTCAGACTTTGTTTGAATCTAAAGAGATTTAAATCACTTCAACTTAATGTCAAATATGTCAAAAGGAAACTGTCTTTCGTGTCATAGAGTGAGTGTGACACCTACACTGCAGACAGCTCCACCTGCACTGAGATGAACCTTCTTTCACAGAAAGACAGATGGGAATTGCCTTCTTGCTTCTTAATCTCTTTGAAAGTCATGGTTTCAAAAGAAACCTACCAGGTGAAACGTACGTGCTAGACACTATCTCCTCTGCCATTCCCCCATGCCCTCCTCCTAAGGCTGTGGATGTAAACCAGGAACCTCATAAACCTGGAAACAGCAGGCTCAGGATTCAAGTTTGGGTCTTCATTTGTTATCAACACTCAGGCAGCCATCACATGCCCCATGAGACCAGTGCCAATGCTGTCCTGAACAAGGGGCTCCCTTGAGGTTGTTTAGTCCTTACTCCCTACAGACAACTGTAGTTGCCAGCCCAGGAAGCAGCTGCCCAGCAATGTGCCAGTGTGCCCTGTGGGACTGCCTCTCTTGGCCTGGGGGCCTTCTCCCTCACATGGTCTCATACTACTGTGGATGTGTATGCATATCCCAGAGAAGGGAAGAAGCCTGGACCAAGGCAGAAACAACTCTCCCAATGACCTAATACACTGGAGGGGATGAAAAGTTTGAACAAAAGCTGACCCAATGACAGCATTGAAAAAGTATCAGAATTTAAGGCTGCTTACTACTGAAAAATGTGAAGCATTCAGGGGGTTGGAGCAGAAGGACCTGACCTCTATGTCTGCTGCTGTTGATGTGCAGGTGCAAGTGAGTACAGCAGACAAAGGGGCAGCTGATGCTGAAAGATATGCTCTGTTGTTCAAACAGAAGACTGACACTGACTTTCTGCTGTTCTCCTCATATATGCCCTGCTCATGTCAGTAATAAACTTTGCATGTATTGACTTACCTGAGTCAGATCTGCTCCGTGAATTCCCCTCTGAGTTGGGGACTGAGGTCTGTATCATGAGCTGTACTGTCTGAACCTCATCCTGTGCTTTCACCTTGCTCCAGCAGATAGCTTGGATGTGCCTGGTCATTTTGGGAGCTCTAACATCACTCTGCTCAAGAAGGGCACAACATACATGAGGACATTACAACACACAACACACTAAGGTCTCCTGTGAAGGAAATTCCACTAGTGCCTGGGTGGCAGCAGTGTTTTCAATATAGAATATATTTTGTAAAACCACTAACCAGTTCTCAAGTATTTTTAGACTATAGATAATTTCAGCTGATACTTTGAGAATATGCTAAAAATGTGGTAGAGAATAACTGTTTCAGTTCTTGTGCCATGTGGTGGAAAGATCTGAAGGCCTTCCTCTACAAATGCAAAAGTACATTTTACTAGTTCTATTGCTGTGAGCATCAAACGTGCACTTCTGTCTGCTAAAAGAGGTAGGACCAAGCAGGTATTTTTGCAGAGGGACTCCCAACACAACTTTTCTGGAGTACTAAACTCTCCAGTTTGCTGTTAAAGACATGTGACTCATGAGACAGTTCAGGCTGAAAGAAAACTACTGTTCTTTACTTCTGAGGCAAGCAAGGAAGGTCCAAGATTTCCCTGTTTCTCCATCACTGCCTGAATCCTTGTTCAGGACAGAGCTGGAATCTCAATTACTAGCCTCCTTTTGACACATGGCACTGGTCTTTATGAAAACCTCATTGTAAATAACTGCAAACCCTTTTAACAATGGCTAGTTTCTACCATATCAAACTGTATCCTGGGTTTTATTTTATCTTAGTTTACTCTTGATTTCTCGTGTTCTTTCTTCTCCTTTTGCTTCTCTGCTCTCCTAATTGGCACTTCATTGAAAAGATAAAAAACAGCCTCTTCAAGCAATGCAAACAACACTGACCATTAACCTTCAAGTAAAAGGAGCTTTAGTCCTTGACAAACAGAGCCCTCCCAGGCAGCAGTCTGAGGCCATTGTCTCTGTAAACTTCATTCAGCTTTTGCTCTGAACTTTGGATTTGACAATTAGTTGCAGGCTGCTGAGATTTGATTACAAGATATAACAAAGCCAGAGGAAGCTATTTCTACACCTCCTGTGAAGGTTTTATCTTCGATCAACAATTTGATTTGTTTCTTAGAGCTTACCTCATACGTAACAACACATTCTACAGACTGGTGTTCTTCTATCCCCACAATCCACTTCTCCATTACAAATGGTGGCTGAAAAAACATGGTGGGAGTTTTAGAAAGTGCTCTTCATCTCCTGACTTGTTTCTGAAACATCCCAAAATATTTCCAACATCTGCCTCTTTACATCCATTCTCAAATTGTTAACATCAATACTTTTCTTAAAATTTTAAGAGACAAAGCAATATATTTTGGAAATATTCACTTCCTTGTCTACAAGAGGAAGCTGAGAAGAGATTTCTATACCTAATAGGCAGTAGGTAAGAAACATGGAATGTTTCCATTGGGGAATAAACATTTTTTCAATTTTGTGCATTTACAGTTTTTTTCTGCTAGATTTACAAAGGCCAGCAAGAAGAAATATCTAGAGATTCTCAGAGA
This sequence comes from Pithys albifrons albifrons, assembly GCF_047495875.1. Lineage (NCBI taxonomy): Eukaryota > Metazoa > Chordata > Aves > Passeriformes > Thamnophilidae > Pithys > Pithys albifrons. Next base: position 21,911,414 of record NC_092465.1, on the reverse strand, counting down.
TATTCCTTAACAAAATTAAAACTGTTGAAGTATGTGAAAAGTTAATGCTACTGTATCTAGTTGTTAGTTTATTTGACTATAAGCCTTTAAGGAAAAATTGAAATATTCAAGATTAAAATTAAACAGAAAACCAGTAACAACAACAATCATAATAATAAAAAAATCACAAGTGTTGTTCCAGAAATCATGAACTATAAAATAGTATTAGCATGAATTAAATATTATAATCCCTTTGGGAAAATATACCTACACCACATTTTCCTTAAAATTCTGACTCTTAACAATCCACTTTTCATTTATTCCTTTAGAAAAAAATAGCCGAAGGTTCTCTCCCAATTTTACCCCAAAAATTCACAGGTAAATGCATTCAAGAGTTTGGGTGTTTTTATTGGTGCACATTAGAGCAGCACAATTGGTAATCAAGTTGAATATTTTTTTCAATTAGAAATTTATTTTGCTAGCTATTACCAAGTGGAGCATATTAATAAAAACAAAAAATTAAAATAAAAGCTAACAATGCCTTTTGCATTAATAAAACTTCTATTGCTTAAGGAAAAGCAATCTAAGTGCTTGCTGGTAAATATTTACAGACAGGTTCTGACATAAGGTGAAATGCTGTACTGTCTGCAATGGGTTGCAGTCTTTGCAATCTACTGTTACATGAAAGACAGAGTTTTAGACAAATGTAAAAGTTCTAAAAGCATGTTAAAAAAAAAGAGAGAGAGAGAGAGGAAGAAAGAGCAAAAACCACAAAAATCCCAGACAAATCACATGAAGTTTCTGGAAAATTTAAATCCATTTTTTCTCTTGAAAAAAAATATTTTTGATCATTCTTTTCTTTGAAAGGGATAATAAAATTCAAAGGATATAACACAAAATTAAAACAAGAAAATATAAATTAGTTCCTTCTCTTATTTTTCTATTGTTAACATTACTGTCAGCCTAAAGGAGAACCAAAATACCTAACTGCTATTATGATACAAATCTGTTTAAAATGTGCATTTTATTTAAAAGCTGTCAAGAGACTGAGTTTCTGCAAGCACAAAAGTCGACTGCTGTGGTATTTTAATGTCTTTGTTTGAGATCTGTGAATTCATGAAAGCTTTAAGGCCATAAATACCTTTGTCATCTTTAAAATCTCTACATCAGGTAGGTTAGTGTTGAATGTCACATCTTTTATGTAGGTTATTGCAATTTCATCCCCGTCCATCTCCATGTACATTTTCCATTTACAATCCTATGAATAATAAAAAAAAAGAATGCTGGATTGTTAGAGTACAAATAGAAAAAAAAACCGAAACAACAAAACCCAAAATGAAACAAAACTGAAAGCCAAAACAACTCCAAACCTAATCCTCAATGTATGAGTGGAAAAAGTAACCCACCAAGAAAGTTAAGGGACATACACATACACATACTTCCAGTACAAGTGTTGATATGAAAACCTTCTGTTGTCTTGTTCACCCTTCTCTCAGCTCTCCCTGAGAGGCAGCTGTCATGCTGACATGTCTGGATGTCTTCAGAGGTGTGGATCCCGCAAAGGGCCTCCCCTGTCCAGCCAGCCTGTTGGGGCAGGCTTGGGAGCTCTGCACACCCACAGGGCAGCAGAGGGGCAGGGCAGTGGGGGGAGCTGTCACTTAGGGATCACAGTCAGTGCAAGAAGTCAGCCCCAAGGACATTGCCCTGGTGAACCCAGGAACAAAAGGCCAGAGAGTCTGTTGAAACACCTTCAAGACAATTGCTCAAGTAACGGTCAAGAGGATGAGCTTGTTATTACAGCTCAGTTATTTCAAGTACTGAGTGCCCAGTGAGGTACTGACCATCCTCATCCTCTGCTCACCTCCAATTGCACTATTAATTGTAAGTAAGCTTAGCTTAGAAAATAATCACAGTGAGTCTAATAAACCAAAGCAATTAAAGGTATCCTTAAATAATTCCCTGAGCTGAACAGGGGGCCAAATCCAACACTTTGGACAAGTGTGAGCCTGCAAAAGGTGCCAGCTTTGGCAGCATCCCACAGGACATCCTGCATGGGCTAAGTGCTGGAGCCAGGGTTTGTGTCTGTAGCCAGGGAAGTTCCCACTGGGAACCAGAGACTGTCTGTCCATGGTGCCAACATTTGCTTCTGTGCCTGGCTGGTGCTTCGCTGTCTGGTGCACTGAGCTCCTCCAAAACTCAGTCCTCAGCAGGGCTACAGTGAAGCAGTGTGTCTCCATCTTTGTATAGGAAGCAGGGAATCTTCCCTTCACAGTGACAAGACCTCCTCCAGATATGCCAGGGATTTAGGAGGGTTTGTGTCTGGCAGAACTTGCTGGAGGCACTCTTCACTTCAGTTCTGCTCAGAAAATGCAAAAACTTTCAATGGGAACACAGAGGGCTGCTTAGGACATGGGGTTGGGTAAGCAATTATTTGCACACACAAATGTACAGCAGCCTAAAAAGGATCCATTCACACATGGATTTCTCATAAAAGTAACTTAGGAGCTCAGCCCTCAGAAGTCTCAAAGCTTTCAATCACACATTGAATTGGCAATATCAAGACAAAAGAAAACAGAATGATAAACATTTCCAAACTGCAACAGGAAACTATGTTTATGACAGCATTTGGCCCTGCGTGTCCATCCATCCCATTTGAAAGCTTCCACATTTTATGAGCAGATTGGATGTGTGAGTTGGTTTTTATGTTGCCCTGGTGAGAGTTTGAGTGAGAGGAACTGCAGTTCAGCAGTCAGGGCACCAGACAAAGACTCAGAGGCACCAAGCTCCATTTTCAGTTCTGCTATTGACCTTCTGTGCAACCTGACAAGGCACCAACATTGCCCTGTGTCTTCATTTCCTAATCACAGACTGTATCTCTTTGCACATTTCTTTTTTGTCCTCCTTTTTTGGGTTTGTGAGATAAGCCAGGTGAATGCCTATCTTGTCCCAGGTAGGCACAGCATAACACACTGGCCCTGACATGAGCTGAGGACAGCATGTCCTACGTAACTGAACACCAACAGCCAAGAGAGTTGTCTCTGACTCCTCCTCATCCCTGGAACTGTGCTCCTTTCCCAGCCCACACTGTTCCCGTTGCAAGATTCTTTGCAGGACTTCTCACATTTGTGCTATTGCAAATTGAACCTGAGGTTAGCAACCGGATGCTTGATGACATTTCTAAGTTTTACAAAAATACCTGAGCCAAGGAAAGAAAAGATTAGTGACATAAAGTCATATCCTCCAGTTAGTTCAGCACATCTCCTGCCATAATACCAGTGCCGAGGCCCTGAGAACCAGAGCTGCACCTTGTGCCAGGGCTCCTCATGACTCAGGATTTTGTGCTGTTATATTTCCCTACAGATTAGATCTGGCAAACATGACCTCCTTTTAATAAACAAAATAAATCAACCAACCATCTGTAAAGGAAAAGCTGAAAAGCTGTGTATAGCCAGGTGGGCATCTGCCAGTGCCCAGCCCCTTGCCGGATCTGCTGCCCAGACAGGAGCACTCTCCATGTGCTAACAAATCAGGCTGCCCCACATAGCCATGGATGCACGAACCCTGCACAAACACTGCCTTCCCCAGACCTGAATCTTCAGAGAAATGCATACACTCTCCTGTCCTTCAAATCCAGGACTCAAACCTTTGGTATCCCTGGAGCCCTCTCCAGCCACACTGCACGGTTACCAAAAGGGCAAGTTACCACACTAGGCATACTCTCTCTGGTGACTCAAAAATACATGTCTTGTTTTATGTGGAAATGTTTTCATTCTGTGTCATCATTATAAAATCATCACCACAAAAGAGAGGAAGAGGAAGAAAGAGAGAGAGGGAAGAAAGAAAGACAGATGGAAAGAAAGAAAAAGGCAGACAGGAAGGCAGGCAGAAAGAAAGAGAGGAAGGAAGGAAGGAAGGAAGGAAGGAAGGAAGGAAGGAAGGAAGGAAGGAAGGAAGGAAGGAAGGAAGGAAGGAAGGAAGGAAGGAAGGAAGGAAGGAAGGAAGGAAGGAAGGAAGGAAGGAAGGAAGGAAGGGAGGGAGGAAGGGAGGGAGGAAGGGAGGAAGGAAGGGAGGGAGGGAGGGAGGGAGGAAGGAAGGAAGGAAGGAAGGAAGGAAGGAAGGAAGGAAGGAAGGAAGGAAGGAAGGAAGGAAGGAAGGAAGGAAGGAAGGAAGGAAGGAAGGAAGGAAGGAAGGAAGGAAGGAAGGAAGGAAGGAAGGAAGGAAGGAAGGAAGGAAGGAAGGAAGGAAGGAAGGAAGGAAGGAAGGAAGGAAGGAAGGAAGGAAGGAAGGAAGGAAGGAAGGAAGGAAGGAAGGAAGGAAGGAAGGAAGGAAGGAAGGAAGGAAGGAAGGAAGGAAGGAAGGAAGGAAAAGCAACTAGGAAAGACAGCAGATAGGTGACTTTACAATCAAGGCACTTGGGAAATATTTAAGGTAAGTAGGAGGCTACTTGTTTTAAAATCCATGTTTACATTTTTGTTCAACCATACAGTAAATAATGTAAGATTTGCGTGCTGCAGAAATAAAGGGACATATTTCTCTGTTTTCCAGTGGAGTTCTAGGTTCTTGTAATAGGAGAGAGAGGCTCATCCACTTAAGCAAAAATCTGGCTAGAATAACCAAGTATATGAATTTCAATTCTTTGATGAATTATAGCTGTAAGTCTTCTTGGATTGAGACTACATTTAGTGCCAGATATATGTGGAAAAATAATTTTGGAAATGGAAAGGGTCTGTTTGAAAAATATGCTTACATGAGTCCTTCAAAGAGACTTTCCTGGACATCTTATCATTCAAACATTAAAATACCTCCCAATATTTACCTGCTTGATTTTGATTTAAATAAAGAATTTCAGCTTTTGTTTATAAAAAAACATTTTAGATTGAGACACAACCAGCAAAACTTTGTGTCAAAACGTTTTCAAATAACGCTTTGACAAGGTCAATAAATCAGCAGCTTCTGAAAATGACTGTAGAAAAGCAAAGCAAAACACAGATGTACTTGAGCTGCTTCTCCTGCTTTGAAAGAGAAAATAAGAACACTTTAAAACTTAAGTCTCCAGCTTACTGTGCTGGCAATACTCTTTTAACCCCATATGCATTAATGTCTGCAAAAAAACCTGAAAGGGAAATGAGAAAGATCAGGCACAGACTCTAAACAACAAACATGTGTCCTGCAACAACAGCTTAAAACCCTTGCTGGGCAGGCACTTCATTTTTCAAGGAGGTCCAAATCCAGGATTCATTTTAAAATCAGTGGTTGCAATAAACTTTTTTTGTTTTTTTTAAAGACTGAAAGAAAAATGGAAAGAGCATTGTAGCAGGTAACTGGATATTAGAAGAAAAGTAAGATGTAGTGCAAGATGAAACAAATATGAAAAAAAAGTTGGTCATGCTGACACTAATGTTGATGATTTAGGTCCCCAGAAGCTCTTTTACGTTCTTAGCTATTATCTATCTCAGCTGCTGAAACCTGCTGTTTTAAAGGCATTAGAGTTTAACATCTAGTGACAGCACTTGGGTTATTTATCATTATGTATCACCCTGCTACACTATATTTTATTATACTGGATTTAAAGAAAGATAACACAATTATGGTTAATTTGCTTCTCTTCTTTATATATATAGTGTCATGACCCACCACAGCTTTGTCCCATGAGATATTTTTAACCAAAAAGAAATCCACAAGAAACTCTCCCTAAAAATTCCATTAATAACCTCTTGTAGCATGTATAGGTTGCAGGGTCTGGAACTAAGAATGTTTTAATCTCTTCAGCAAAACAATGTCTCATAATGATGTACAGGACTATTGCTGCACTGATGAAGAATCATACATAATTCAGCACCTTTCACTTGGCACCACTGTGATATCCTCATTAGCAGTGGCTCACAGTGGCTGTCAGATGGTGTCCATGCGAATGCAGGCATTATATTGTCTTTGAGATGTGCAGCTGCTTCCATGACACTGCCAGTATATAAAAACATGACGCCAGTTTGTTTTATTTAGTGCTAAACCTTCCAGTTTGTAAAAACAAGGCTGACACAGAGCCTGACATGAGGCAGTGAAAATAATTAGCTCTCATTTTCTCAGCCTCCTATTTCCTTCTCCCTGCTGTGTTCTCTTTCCACTAAACCACCACATGTCAGTCGAAATGGGAGGCAATTAGTGGGCTCATTTCAGTCCCCACAACTGTGCTGAAAAGAAAGTATTTATGATGGCACAATGAACAGCTGAAAGATTAAATAACATTTGCCTTTTGAAAAGAAAATGACTTCTAGCTAAATGGGCAATTTTTGATTATTCTCAAACAAGCTTAGAGTAGTTGGTTTTTAAAATACAAGAAAGGAAAATGAGTCATTTTTAGGTGAAAGAATCAAATAAAACTTGACACAGTAATGCAAATAACTGATGTTTTATTGCAAAATATGTAAATGTGTTATACCCTTAACAATGGCTGGTGTCTCAGGTCAGGGCAGGCTGCTGCCAGCCAGGCTCCAGCAAGAGAAGGTGGCTCCACCGCCGGTTTTGTTTCAGCTGTGCAGGCAGAAAAAAAGAGGAGCGGAGGGGAGGCCTTGCGAGAGAGATGGTCTCTTAGAATGTACAGAAACAAAGCAAGCAAAAGATATATTTATGTTATCACTTGCCTGGGTGCTTCCTTCGAGCTGGAGCCCTTACTCCTCTGCAAGGCAACAGGCACTGACTGGCTGGAGCTTCGCCTGGAGAAGCACAAGGCCTTTTTAACACCTACACAGACCAACCAGCAGTACCAAAAATATCTTTTGCCTGACAGCACCTTTCTTTAACATCCAGCACTGTGGAGCTCTGTGCCACAATGGAGTGGGACGTAATGGTAAATACCAGACACCTCTGCATGCTGGGTGGTGGTGGCCTGAGAACAGGGGCTTGCAGCAGGCGTGATGAGAGCCCTGCAATGCCACAGCATTTACCAAGAGCTGCTCTTGACCTGTGAGCAGAAGCAAACGGGTTGTTGCAGTCACAGGCATCATCCACAGGAGCAGCCTGCTTGTGCCAGTAGGACTGTAAAGGTGGAAGCACAAAAAATGTGAGTCCCTTCCCTGAGGGCTGCATGGGTGTCCTCCTGCACTGTCCCTGTCCTCCAGTGGCATTTCCCGTGGACCACTCATGGAGACAATGCACTGGAGACATGCGGACACCACATCCCCACTGATGGCGGAACAGCATGTGACGGCTACTGTCACACACTGGAGCTGCAGGGGACAAGGGTGCAGAAGAGCTCAGGAAAGGCACAGCAGGGCTGCTGGATGTATCCTGTGCATGCTGGGAACAAAGGCTACCCTTCCAGGCTTTTGTCCAGAGAGCATGTGCCAAGCCTACAAACCACTGGGAACCTCTCTGTGCTTCTGCAGACATATCTGCCAAGGCTGCATGCAAGAGATAATGTGTGGAAGGCAGCAAGTTAATTTAGTGGTCAAGTTATAAACAAACCTTGACATTAAAAAGTCTAGAAAGTCGACTGAGCAATTCACCTAGCTGGAAAGTCTATATGGCTCTACAGAGCTATGGAATAATTTCTAATGGGAATCTCTGGTCTAGTGCTGCCTGCACAAGGATTTTTAAGGGTGTTGGCTTGAGTTTGACCTCAGTTACACATGGATGCTACAGCTGGAGCAATCCCAGTGAAGATGATAAAGTTATACTGGCTCCACCTCATGCAAAAACAATACATGTCCGGAAAAGCTTCTCTGAATGAAAATACGAAGTCAGATCACCTGCACTGACACATCTTCTTGGCAGACCATATTAATCAGTTCTTAATGGTGCTGGCAATATTTTAAATGTGACTGTGGTTTTATTTTACAGCATAGGTAATTTTTTGTGTCCCTTCACAAAGCATTTACCCCTTTGCTGATTAGTTGTTAGAACAGGAGCAAATCTATGAAAATGGCACACAAGCACAGCTACTCTGATTCTTGCATTAACTATTAGTCTTTAGTAGTGAAAGCATTGTGCTTTGAGATGCAATGGAAAAGAGAGGATTTAGAAGATGAGGTTTTGAGATAAGGTTAAATAACCTCACATTAGCAATTATCTTGCAAAGGAAGGGTCAGATAAAATCATTTCCTCTGTCAACTTTACTTACTGAAGTGCGTTAAAATACCTACAAAGCATGGGAAAAATATGTGGCAAAAAACCTGCAAAAGTAGAATTTTAAATTTTAGATCTTGGCCCTTGCTTTATTTTTAAGAATGCAAAGAAAGGATCTATGACTGTTGATATAGTGAGAGGGTGGAGGAGAAGAAGCAGCAGAAATGGTCTCAAGCACTTGTGGAAGTGTATTCCAGTTACAACTATTTCAGTACTGCTTTTTCTGGTACTGCCAGCATTTTGCCAGCCTGGTCTTCTCCACATGAAGAGCTGGTCACAATGTCTCTCTGAAGTAGCTTTAATAGTATATTCACTTCTGCACTATGCATTTAAATAATAGCATTAAAATATATCCTAGTTTGGATATTCAAGGCTAGAAAATAGTTCACACAGTCAGCAGACAGTTTTGAAGAGGCTCTGCTTCTTACCTTGTCAAATAGAGGGAGAGGTAACTGGGGGAAAATAAGGTGAAATGCTGAGCCAACTTCAAGGCTTTGTGTTTGGATATAAGTCAAATTGTGCCATACTGGGTAAAAAATGAGAACATTCAATGGCATGGTGAAATCTGCCCTTTTGATGACCAAAACTAAAGAATGCATCAATAGAAGGCAAAAGGACTGTAAGTCATTCTTCTCAAGAGGTTGGGTGATTCCTCAGTGCAGAGCCAACACAGCTCAGACACCTTTCCCTGATTGGGAAATTTTAATGAGCCACCTAGGACGAGAAAGCCATTGAAAATTCTCTCTGCAGTTCTGCAAATCAGTTCAAGCCGCAATTGCCAGGGCTTGTTGTTTTACCCTCCATCCTGAAGTTAATTGGTGGTTCTCTGCTTTTTTTTTTAATTTGTGGGAAAAAAATAAAATGTTTAAATCTATCACCTTTTAGCTCAGCTGGAATTGTGTACAGAAAGGTCATTAAAAGGCAGTGAATGGAAGTAACCACTTAAACTACAAGAGTTGGAAAAGAAACCTCTAAAAACCAGGTTAGTTTTGCAATGCTCACTCCTGATGCATTTGGAGAGCACAAAGGTCAACTGAGCTTTTATCTCTTCCAAAGATGCAGCTAAAAAGGGAAGGAAACTGTAATGAAATGACTGCATCTGTCAGCTGGTGGAAACCACATAATCCCACTACAAGATGCAGTTTAAATTAGATAACAAATATGAGGCTGGTAAAGATGTGTACTGGAAAGTCAGTGTTTCATTCAGTATACAGACAAAGCAGAACATTGAAATGCTGTCCTGAAGCATTTCCACCAGGACCCTCAGTAAAAGGCACTGCCTTTCCCAAGGCCCTTACGTTTCTGCCTGCTTATGAAGAAGATGCACTGGCTGTGCTAATGGGGCATAGTGCAGTGCCAGGGAGGGGCCATCTGTGCTTGAGGAACCACCTTCACACTGGAGATGGTGCTGTGCTCTGACCAGCCAAACACATCTGAATTAACCAGCACCGCTGAAATCGTTTTTGTTCCAGTGGTATTGCAGTATGTCATGCTGCATGCCAAAGCTGCACCCATGCCAGGGCTTTAGTCTGTATCAGTAGAGGCAGGGCTTCTGTCTCACACATCCATCCTGTCCCATGCTTCGGCAGAGCCACCTCTGATGGCATGGATGGGCTTGCTTCCAGGTGCAACTGCAGTAACTAATGGGAACTCAGCCCAGGAGACCAGCACAGAGCCCGACTGGGGTAAAACCTCCCAGCATGACCTGTTCCCCTGTACAGAGCCCTTCCTGCTGTGCTTCACCACCTCCCAGCTGAGCCCAATAACCTCCCTTGATGTGCACAGGTCTAGGAACCCACACATCACCCAGGGAACACAGAACCTCAATGCATAACCCACATTTGAGCTTATTGCCTCTTTTCCCTCATGGCTAAACCAGGAGAAATGCTTTTTAGCTAGGCAGCCAGCTATAGGGACTGATTAGGATAAAGGTCCTCTGAGAAATTTATTTTTAAACTGATGTAGGCCAGCGTTTTAGCTATAAAGATGGTGGAGGGTATGATCCCAAGTGCTTCTGCTGACCCAGTTTTACCAGAACAGGCACCACTCTTTTATAAAAACAGGACAGTAAAAGTTTAAATCCCTCAATCCTGGTTTACTCTTTATCTCCAGCTCATTTTGGAAGAAATCTGGGTGGCAGCAGTAGCTGTCTCAGAGCAGCCTCTAGGGGAGCTAGAAGATTGTATCCAGGGGTTTTCAAAGAAGCAGGCTAGTCAAATTTTCTGTATTGTGTGTACCACACCAATCTTTGTTAGTGCTTTGTTTAATGCAAATTACTTGATCACGTTGGCCCTAGCATCCTGCCCAAAAGCTCAGACAATCTACTTCCTCCAGTCCACTTTTTAAAATTGGCTCTGCTACAACATCTTTAAAGACAGGTACAAACTAATGTGCAGATCTCAGTTAGATGCTTCCAGCCCAGAAAAATTCAGGTGACAAATAGCACATTCCCTGGAATGGCATCACTAAGCACACAGGGTTCTGCAGCAGGGCAGCTGACAGGGAAGGCATGCCTGGTATGCAACTATGGCTTCAGAGGGAATGGCTTCCTTAGAAAGGGGCCCAACAGCACACAGAGCAAGTAGAACCAATTAGGAGCTCACAGGGAAGTTATCAGAAAAAAAAGTTATCAGAAACCTGCAGAAGTTATGTCAGCACTGCATAGGCCCATTGAACTAACTCTGTCCTCTCACAGACTTTGGCACGCTCATTTGCAAATTTTGCTATTGTGGCTAAAACATCTACTCATCCTCAGACTTAGTGTTAGTACAACATGAATTTGTCTCCAGTGCTCAGAGGTCTATTCACTCCTTCTCCTGCTCTTTCCTGGGGTGGTTGCTCATCTCCCCACACTGTGGCTCACAGCCCATACTGGAAATGGAAGGGAGATATGAGCTATTTCATGGACATTTAGTTATTTGAAGAGTTAGTTGCACACGGGAGACAAAAATGCACACCTACAAAAAAGCACCTGTACAGCAGCACAAGCAACATGCATTCAAGTACACTGAGACAATCTAAATACTTCACATAGCGATATAGAAGGTTTTTATAGGGAAAAAAAGTACTTAGGATAAAAGAAAAATAAAATAAAAAAGGAAATCTCCAGACAAAAAGGTTTTTCAAATTGATGAAATGATTTCCGTATGAGTACAAGTTCCTACTAAGTTCAAACCTAAATGCTTTCTCTGCAAGCACCACCAAGTACAGAAATCAAGAGACTTCTGCAAACAATATGCCCTGAAAGCAAAGCAGCCAGATAACATAAGATGAAAGTCAGCCTCCCACAAGTTTAGGGTGGACACACAATGCAGATTTATCAAATACAAAAGGAAACAAATCCTGCTGTCACAACCCCTGACTCTAACTCAGAAATGCTTTGCACGCCATTTCCACATAGATGATTAATTCTAAACCCCTTGAACTCAGAGTCCATGGCAAGCCGGATAAAGAAAACAAAAAGCATGGGAACAAACCTCACTCTCAAGAAAAAACAATGTGGTGGAAATCTTTTGCTGGAACATCTGGAGTCATCAATGCTCCTGTTACACAGAGTGAGACGAGAGATCCTTGAACCAGCTCGGCTTGGAGCTGAGGTTTGATTAGGACGTGGCATGCTGGCAATTGCCTTTTACCAGCTGCTGCACAGCAGTTTTGCTATCAGCAATGAGCTGCAACTGCCCCTCCCTCCTTCCCCAGTGCCATGAGAGCACAGTCACCACCAGAACCAGTTCCATCCTGCCCAGCCATCATCCATGCATACCATGTATTTTCCAAACTCCTCTTGGTTGCATAAAGCGGTATCTCCTTTCTGCTGAGACAAAAGTAATAGTCTCTCCACCAACATCAGGCATATGGCACTGCTCAACTGTTGGTGGGGTTTTCTTTCATAAATGGATTTTTATTTCATACCCATTGGAATAAAAGGAACAAAGCAAAATCCTGAATTATAAAAATTACAGTTAAGAAATTTGTTCAGAAGGAAACAAAAACTTTCATGTAAAGCTTTCTATGCCACTCTTCTCTTCCTTTCCTGCTCTGGGGCACAGTTCCCCATCACTGATGAAGCCCCATTTGCCACCTTGACATTGAGTCGGCACTTTCCAAAACAAGAGGATTCTTAGGCCAATTTATTCTTTTGTGTCCAGAAGATATTGGACCCTCAGTAGTGACTGCTAACCAAACCAAGTGATCTAGCACTCCCAGCTTACCTTTGGACCATTTCCTGGTTTCAAGTGATAACCAAAAACAAGTTCAAGATTAACTACTTTCTCTATGTTTTCTTCAGCTCCACCTGCAGAATCCTGAAAAAAACAAAAGCCAAAGTGAGAGTCCATATCTACCACAATCTGCTGGGAGACAGAAGCACAGTCTTTGGTGGCAGAAAGAATTTGCCTTTCAGATGCCACAAATCAGGCAGGCAGCAGGAAGGAGACATCATACTCCAAGAGGGGCCAGGGCTCCTGCGTGGGTTTAGGGCACACAGGGGATGACATGTGCGATTCCTGCTCCTGGTTGAGCTGCTCTGGCATGGCACAGTGTCCCTGGGAGCATCGTGGCAGCCTCTGCCATTGGAATTACAGCTGGCACGCCATGGCAGCAAAGCCCTGACTTCCATTTTCCCCTTTAATGAACAGTTTTCCTGTACACAAATTTAGTCTAAGTGGATTTCACTCTATAGCTGTGCAATAAATTCTGACTACAAAAGCTACTTCAGGCTTTGGGGTCTAGAATTGCTTGATTAGTTCACTGGACTAAATCAGGAAAAAAAATGCTCTAGCAACTACAAGGTTATCAAACACTCTCTCCCTTTTGCATGGCTCTTGTTACTGGTATTGAAAAACCAGTAGGTTAACATAAAGGTGACTAGACATTAAAAATCATCCTTCCCTCTAACATTAGCAAACTGAGGAATGATGGGCTCAGTCTGGGCCAGAGGTCTGCTGTTCTTCAGTGGTGATCAGTTGGTGGGACCAGTTTGGAGGAATGGCTTTTAAAACTAATTTTTGATTAATGCAACAAAGGAATTGCAGCCAGTAGTCTCTTAATTTAATTCCACTGGTTCCAAGATAAAATCTTAGAAGCTCATTGAAAGCAACTTCTATTATCCTACTACTTGTTCTGATGTGACCCATCTCTGCTGTTGACCCACCGCATGTGTTACAACCCTCTGTAGGAACTGCTGCTCACCCTCCCCAAATGGGAGAAAGTTGAGACACAAGAACAATAAAATACTCATACCAACATGAGAAGCACTTCTTAAATAAATAATGTGACTTGCCTTAATTAATGGTGGAAAATGAAATAGATTTAGGTAGTCGTGGGTTAACTTCTCAATAGCAGTCTAGGAAAAAAAAAATGAACAAAACCAGATGGGAGTTATTTAGTATCTCACACTGCAAATGCCTGCATGAAAAACAGTGAAACTCGGTGTGCACTGTGTTTTTCACTGTGGATACATTAGGGCATGTGAGAACAGTTTATAATACAGCCCTGTTCTGGAAACTGCTGTAGTAGATTGGCCCCATTTTGCATTCAGAATCAGATCTGCTTAATCAGAGAAAGACATGTTTGGGAGGTTGTTTTCGTTGTTTTTATTTATGCTCAATCAACCCAGGAAGCTGAAATCTTTCATTTTGGGCATTATTGACTTTATTAAGTTTCAATAATTTTCCCTGTAGGAAACGTAAATTAAATATTTCAGTAATGGTGTGTGGGCATGGAAAAAATGGCTGATGAGCAAAAGGCGAATAAATCTGAGTGACTTACGAAGCTAAATTTACAGGACTACCAATTAGGACACAAATATCTCTTTACTAGAAAATTGTGATCTAAAATGATTGAGACCCAACAGAATTACAGATGCTGCTTTTAGAGAAACCTTTTCCAAAGCTGACTGCCAGAAAACTGAATTCTGTCCTGTGGCTACAATATTAATACCATTACTGCTGTCGTGATCACATTTCCCAGACCATTTTCTTAATTAATTACAAACACTAGATATTTAAAACACTGCAAAACAGAGTTTTAAGAGCAAAGAAACCTGGCTGTCAACCAGCTTTGAAGTTGTCCAATGGAGTTTTGTTAGTCCAAGTATGCTTTACAATATAAATGAGATATGAAAGTTGAGATGTTCAGAATTCCAGTTCAAGTAACTGGCTTTGTACTTGTTTCTCCCTCAGCTAAAGAGAACTCTCTCTCTGAATATACCCAAGTTTTCTCCTGGAAGAATGGCCCTCCTAGGTGAATCTGTAGCAGAACTGCCAGTTCAGCTTCAAAAAACCAAGAACTAAAGAGGAGCATAAACATATTTTCATGCTTCCTCAGATGCTAAGGTTGCTTTGGGTTCTAGACCAGTATGAACCTCTGTTTATTTCAGATAGCAAATATGTTCTCTATGTAGCTTTGCCACATTTTTCGTTAATACTACTGAAAACCCATAGACTCCCTCTTAATATTCATACTGTAACCTATTGCAACATGCAATATATGCGATAATACCTTTAAATGGATGATGTGTCCTCTGGAAACAATTCCCATGTCCTTTAAATCCTCTTCTTCTAGAAGCAGCAATTGTTTCCCAGTGATATGATGTTCCTTAAACAAGCTAGCATAGACACTCATTTCACCAGAAGCATCGCCTTAAGATAAAAGAGGTTGTTCAGAAATCCATAGGGCACTATATTGGAGGGGGGGAAAATGAACAAATGTATCTATGTTCATAAATGTGAATATGAAAGTACTATGAATAGCCTTTACCTTTTCTAGTAAGTTGTTGCATCCAGAAAAACTGCAAAAAAGAGGAATCAATCTTGAAGTTCATATTATCAAAATTTTGTATTACAGTTATTTGGAGTTCACAAGTATATTGGTTTTTAAAACAAAATTTAAAAATACTTCTTACTTTGGGTTAAAGGACTTGAGATTCACCAATGCAAGTGATTAATTCTATTTAGCTTTTCAAAATTGCCTTCCATTTTGCAGCCACCTTTCTCAGTTTATTGTCATGAAGAACAGAAACAATCGAAGCAAAGGCTGAGTGATATCATGTGCTAAAAGGGTTGAAGTGAAGGAGCCAGGGCTACTTTTGCACTGGCTTTCCAGACAGTCCTTCAGTAAACATCAGCTAAGCAAGCTCATGATGCACAACACACAAAGAGGGTGCTGGATAGGACATTAAAATAATTATGACACATCACTATGCCAGAGATAAATCACTGATGTGTCTTGTTTAGCCTTTTAACCTAATAAAAAGGAAAAAAAGACTCACTGCCATTATTTTATATAAGAGATTCCACACGCCTTAAAAATCCCTTCACTTGTTTGCAGTTAATTCCCATCCAGGTGGCACATAGTAGGATAAAACCTTCAAACCCATTTTGTCCTGTCCAGGGTCAGGTCTTTGGGCACTTCCACATTCCTTAAATGATGACTCAGGAATGCCCTTATGTCTGCTGACAGCGGCCAGCTCCCATTATTTTCTGGACACTGGAGAATGTGGCTGTTTTATGAGGGTAACTCAAGCCCTTAATTTACTCATGGTCATTTTAAACCTTTTTTAGGACACAAGTTTGAGCAAACAGCAGTAAATTCTCACCTGGATGTTCTGATCCAGCCTTCCCTCCCTCCATACCCACTATGATTTGCTAAGAGAGCTCCAGCAGCACGACACTGGCCACATTAGCACAAAATACTCACCACATCTTCTTCGGTCCATGCACAAATATCAAAGGAGGGCAGCAACTGCATGAGAGATATGAATTGAAAAGAAAACTGTCTGACCATTTTTCTCCCCTCCACCCAAATTTTACTCTGGTGGCTGATTTTGTTCTGTTCTATTTTCCCCTGCAAAGTGCAGGACTTAGGGTGTATCTCATATTGACATGTTAAACCACTGGATTCTCACTGATCGTGGGCTGGCTCCAACAGCATGTTGTTGGTGTTAAATCAATCCCATCACTCTATGCAGATAAAAGTAACAGCAGATCTCTGACAGAAACCACTTAGAAAGAAAAGTAAACTGTCTGATGGCAAGGGACTCTCTAGTTGCCTCTCCTCTTGGCTCTGACACTAAGGGAAGGCTTTTGCTTTTGCTATGGCTTTGGTACAGCTTGATTTCTGCAATGAAAATAATGCTCTTATTATGACTCCCTTCCAAATGATGGACATTCTCTGCAAAAGGAAGGAAAACTGTCAATGGACAGCAGTGAAAGCAGAGTTTGGAGTCTGTCCTCTAAAGCTACTGTACTGACACATCCCTCTTGGCTTCTGCCATCTTTGTAATTGCTCCCCTAGGGCTGAGGGAGTGCAGTGATTCCCAGCCTCCTCCAACACTGGACGCAAGATGGTGTTAGCTCTTGAAGCACTAGGAAACCATGGAGGACGCGCAAGGGAACAGCTGCATTAAACAAAATCCTGGGATGATTTGAAAACTGACAGAGGACAAGATGTCACTGTCATAGTGATTGCCATTTTACTTAGTCAAGCATATGATATCCCAAGCTTCACCTTCTTGGCATTTTTCTCCAGGTTAAATGATTAACATTAGTTGTATATCTGTATTTGGACTGTCAGTGTCTCCCAAAAGCTCAATACTATGATGTAGTTGCAAACTCTTTCAATGTAGATAACAGTGATTTATGAGAGACAGCTTGGTTACCCACCAGCCCCCATGGCTTTGTTCCTTCCTCCAGAGAGCTCTGCCACCCTGGAGTTCCCCAGCCCTGATACACGAGCAAAGCATGCCCCCTCAGCAGCCATTCCACCCTGCCCACCTCCAGCTCAATACTGACCCCCAGGACAGAGTTACCCCTTAGGTTCCTAGTGCTTCCCTAGCTCTCCAGGCACATGCCCAGTGTCTAGTGTAATCTGACCACAACTTTCAGCCATCATTTGACAACCCTTTGCAGCATCCACATGAAACATCCCTTGAAGGTCTTGTGATTGCTCAACACCCCTTGACTTTTGCCTCTGTATGTAGTGACTTTTTGCTGCCCATCCTGCTTTGAGGACTTTTCAGATAACTTTCTCCTCCTCCTCCTCCGATGTCTCACTCCAGTCTTGCCAGGCACAAACAATTCATGAGGCCAGCTGAAGCCACCTCTCTGCGGAGGATCTGGTGGATCCTCAAACCCACCTCATTGCCCACTGTTTCCCCAAAGTGGACAGAGCCAAAGGCATCAGGGTGAACTGGCAGAAGGCAAGATGTGCCTGCCAGAAAAAAATGAGACCTTCCTGACTAATACGCTATACTTGCAACCAATCTTCTCAACCTACCTGCTGTTAGGCGTTCCCTACACTAACAGCAACCCACAGCCTGGGCAGGATGCTGTGGGGCCAAAGTAATGCTGGGGGAAACACCTAAGCACAAAGAAGGGCAAGTGGCAATTGTGAACACCTCAGTGGATTGTGCCTTTTGTAGGTACTTATAGTCAAACCAGCTGGTGCGGTGGGAGGAGCCTGCTACAATAATTTGTCCAACTAAATTGTTTAATGCAGAAGTCCAACATTGCATTTTTAGTTGTACAGTGGATTTTTTCAGCTTTCCCCGTGTTTAAATATAACCAGTAGCAGAATATGTTCTGTATTATTTCAATTTTTTTTAAAAAACACAGGAGAATAAAGGGGAAATGTCACACACTGAGTAATAAAAAAATGTGACTTAAACTACCAGACAAAAGGAATGTTTTGAAACACCAGCATTTTACATAGTGACACAGATGCAAAAAATTTACTGTCAAAATGTTTATTGCAAAATAGAAGTTTGGAACAAAGAGAAGCAAAGGAAAAGTTCACATCAAAAGAAAGTTTATGACACCAATTGAGGAAATTGAATACATTGCATGATTTCTTTTTGTTTGCTTTGGTTTTACACTGGAAAATCAAGTCCACAGTGTGAATAAAACAAGACATGGTATGTCAAGTGCAATAAAGAGAATAACTGACACTGCAAGATTTTACCACACAGAAGTGTAACATTGCATGTTCCACACAAATGATATATTCAGTTTACAGCACAAGAGTCATGGCATAGGCGTTGCTTGCGCTCAGCTTTGCTTTTTCAGAAGGGAAAACGAAGTTTTCTAACACTGTGAAAATATTTTCTATTCAAATTCCATCAGTTCAAACTTGAAGTGTAAGTAGCATTGACTCCTACTATTCAGTACAAAACTTCAGTAGTGCAAAAGCAAGAAATGCAGTGGACTATATCTGACTTTAAAAGGCATATGAATATTTACCACACAATATAAAATGTTTAAAGTTGTTCGTTCTACAGTTTTAAAATTAAATCTTCACACATCAGAAATCTCTGTGCAGATTTTACAGTGTACACTAAGTCGAAGTCTGGGAGAAAGGGGAAGGTCCCTCCTCCAGATTTCCACCAGTGCATATTAAGGGTTGTGAAAATTACTAAATGAACTTACTTTTTCTACCTGAATGTTCTACCTAGGACTGTAGTAAAAACCTCTGTCAAGTAGGAGGTCTTCTTAAAAACCTGTAAAAGCTGCCTGATTACAGAAAAGGGAACTACAGCACTGAAGACGCACAGTAATACTGCTGAATACTGAACAGCTACATGCACACCATGGATTTATTGCTACTGCTGAGAGCAACACCAATCATTATTGCGTAAGATATTTAACCCAGAATAAACACTGTAAAACCCAGGGGGAAAGGGAATCAAGAAAACCTCTGGAACAATAAACAAATAACAAGTCAAGAACATGACTGTGCGACAAGAGGCAGTGCCAGATGTCACCTCCAGGGAATGCAGCCCACTGTACACCTTAAGACACTTGCTACTTGGAGGAATTAGTGGTACCATCATCACAAAAATGACTTGATCAAAATTTTTTCTCCACCGCTGAAGGAAAAGAAAGGGAGTTGGGAGTTTGGCATCCTGTCTTGGTCCCAGCTGACCCTGCATCTTTAAGCAAGCCAAAAGTTGATTCTCCCTATTCTTCTTTCAGGCCATTTACCCATCTAAGTCAATGCTGGTATAACAGCAACCTTGTAAATATGAGAAGTTCAGGCCTGGTTCTTACCTTTGCCTTCCATCAAAAGCAGTTCTATTATTTTACTGCAAATACCTCCAAGAGTCTGTGGAAGGTAGAGAAAACTGAGAACCCAAAAGGCCTGGCAGGGCCTAGTGAGCTGAGAGGTGCACGAGGCACAGGAAGGCTTTTGGTGGTTTGCTCCCAGCCCAGAGCAGCCAGAAGAACACCTTCTGGGTTTGGTTGATGCTTTCATAAGCTGACACACTATGTGGTTGTGGACTGTTGTGGAGATTCATGTAATCTGGTGATGATACAGGTAGAAGATGGACTGGGATATACACTGCAGAGCAAAATCTGGTGTGGAAGATGAAATACTCTGAGCTCCTCCAACCACCATACCTGTCCACTAGAGCAACTTTCAAAGCCTTTAATGAAAAGCCTTTCAGAGGGAAACAACACAGCTTGATTCTCACATACGATTTTTGGCTTGTAAACTGAAGGCATTTGGCCTGAAAGTCATCACAGGAAAGTAAAAATGAATCAATACCACGACTTCTTTAGTAAGCACAGACAATATTCTAAGTATAAGACAATCTCAAGGGAAGTGCATCACAACAGTTTGTCATATGTTATCACCTTATCTACAATTCAGAGACCACCTTAGCTACTTTGAATGCACAGGGAAGTTTTACAAGCATTTAATTTCCCCCTTAATAGACCTGAATTTGTTTTGACAAATAACATGGGGAAAGAAAGGAGAAGAGGCAAAAATTCATCTTTTGTTTCATTAAAAAACACTGAAACTAAGTAGATAACAGAAATTCTTACAAGCACGCTACCATATTCTGATGATATTTTGCTGATATAAATCACACATCTGGGTAAGCACAAAACTTTGAAGATAGACTTAAACCTTGAGATTTTTGCAACTATGAAACCCTGTGTCATACTACTTACGAATATTTTTATTTCTGTAAAGATTAAGGAGTGGATTTACAAATTCAGGTAAAAGCCATATAAGCAGAAATGTGCATGAAGTGCTCTGAGATTGTCAAACACCAAAAAAGTGCAAAATCTGCCAGAGACAGATTATTTTGTGCTTTTTAGAATCATAAATTGTACTGAAGCAAATTTAATTTTCAGCAGTATAACCCTACATTGCTTATGTGGTACAACAATTTATGCACAATGACACACATCTTAAGATCTAAAGTGCACATATTACATTACACAAACCCACCAAATTTTGCTGAGTGCAAAGTGGCAGTTACAAAAATAGTAACATTGTTGTGGGTGTTAGCACACATATACTTACAAAAATAGTACAAATCTGCACTGGAAACAGCCTTTTTGCTCTTATTTCCATTTCATCATCTGCCCTTCCATGTCCCTTTTTCTCCCTAAAATCAGGTTGCTTTGATGGACCTAATAAGCCATCCCTATTTCTGCTGAAGAAGTAAGTTTCTCCTTGGGAGACTCTGTAAATTTACTGCATCATTGAAATTACAATTTCATCATGACAAAATCTTCTGGACACAAGAGGGTTAACTTCAAGTCAGAGGATTTGCAACTGTTTGTAAGAAGGTTAAATGACATCCTACAGAAGTAAAGCATCTTGGAGGGTCTAATCCTGTGCGTGAGTGGAGTAGGCAAGCCTGAAGCACAGCACTTGCTGCAGGTTACTGGACCAGTGCTGATGCTTAAGGATAAAACACTTCTCTCTCATGACCTGAAGAGGTGCCCACTCTAGAAAAACTCCTTCAAAGAACTTTCTGTTTTGTTGAGTGAACAAGTAATGATTTGAGGCCTGCTGTTATCTAATGTATCCATTTTTCTCTAAGCTATCTACAAAACACTCACCATAATATGTAGGTTACAGTTGTGTAAAAGGAAAGCCTATAATTAAAGAAGCCACTCAAAACCAGAAGTTTTCATAAAAGAAATCCCTCCAGTAATTGAGAATGGAATTTTGATGGCTTATTCCCACTACCACAGAACTGCACAGTAACATTTTTCTTTTGAAATGCTGCCCTTCTTCCTTGGGCAAATATTTCACAACATCTTCCTTTCTAACCTGCATCTGTGTTTGCACTGGTTTCCCTCCCTCCTTCTGCATCATCACTAAAGGGGTCATCAGGAGAAACGTCCTCACTGCTCTCAACATAAGTGCCTGGCAGGCAATTATTGCAGCAGATTGTTACACACTGAGTTTTACAGAAAGACATAACAGCAATGGCAATACTTTAAAAGTGATTTAGCTGCAAAAGACAGGTATGCAGAGACTAGTAAATATTCCTCACATTACTGCCATCACAGAGAATTTCACATAAGCCACAGCAGTAGGGCCCAAGCTGAAATGCCACAGTGGCTTCTTTTTGTCCTTTCCCAAGGGTAGCTCACATCATTTAGGAGATTCAACAGAATCAAAATTTACGAACACCAATTTGTGCTCTCAGGTACAAGAATAAGTCCATCAAAGTTAATGAGGCTTCCTGGATTTACATCAACATAGCTGAAAATTAGCTTCTAGATCACAATATCTGATAATAGATGCAGAGGTCTGATTGCAGTTTGCTTTGCTAGAGTGAATTATATACAGATTCATATACATGTGAGGGGAAAAAGAACATTTATACAAATCATCTACTAAAAGGGATTATCTGGATTCTGCTGCTATTCAGTTTTTTAACTGTGTATTTAACTAACCCCTCTCTTCCCCCCAAGTTTCTCTCTTCCTAGAAACTTATTTGTGACTTCCCACAATGCTGCCTTGAAAAAAGGCTTTAAATTAGAAGCACAGCAAACCCCTTCACTGCAACAGTAAAAAAGAATGGATTGTAGAGAATAGCAAATCTGGAAGAAAAAGTATATGCATGTGACTGACAATTGAAGGGGTAAGGGAAATGACAAAAACCAAAAGAAATATTTGAAGTACATTAATGGCATTAAAGGCATTGAAGTTTCTCCCAGTGTTTTCAGATCTGAAGTTTATCAAGCCACAATTTCTGTAATCAGGCATCAAGAATTATTGATATAATCATGGTTCTTAATAATAATAATAATAATAATCTCCATTAGTTTGGAAAGTTTAGTTCCAAATTTCATCAAAGCGGAAATAAACCAGCACAATCTAAACAAAAATAACGTGTCTTTCTACACACAAACATGCTCAGTCTGGAGAAATCTCACTTTTTTTGTTGGTTTTTGTTGTTGTTCTTTTACAGGATTTAAACAGACCAAACTGACAGGATTCTTGTTCTAAAACTTTATTGTTTCGCTTTGCTAAAACAATTTCAGGGTTAATTCTATCACTTATTTCATTCACTGCTATCATCTGTGTCATCAAAATCATCATCATCATCGTCATCTGACCAGTCGAATTCACTGAAACCCAAAGCCATGTTGATTTTCTTCCCTTTTCTCATAGAGGTGGTTTTAGAAGAATTCTTTTTGGCTTGCATGTTTATCTGCATTCCAGAATGCAGGACAGATCCTGCTTGGTTCAGAGAGAAGATATCCCCAAAGCCCGTCATCATCAAGGCCTTCAGACTTTGGTTCATGCCAGCTACCTCCCCGTTACTTGTTGCTGTGATCTGACAAGACATCTCTGCACTGTTTGACTCCTCTGTTTTAGATTCAAAGTAAGACTCCTGAGACATTCTTGCAGCAAGAGGTAAGAAAAACTATTTAAAGGAGGAAAGGACAGAGCAAAAGTGAAAGTTAGAACCAATTTAAAAATCAAGGAAAAAGTCATCACCAGATTAGTTGGCAATCAACAGAAAGCATATGATTAGTGAATCTAAATATGGAGATCAAGTAAAGATTCATTAAAACAGATAGCATCCTTCTGGGGTCATTGTTCTTACATCAAAGTGCAAAATCACTGAGTGGCATGGCAAGAACCACAGGTAGCAGAGCTTTCATGACAAAAGAAGGTTCAAACTCTTCAATCCTTCATTTTGTACAGCGTAAAACAGAACATGACAGTTTCCAGCCAGGAGGACTGGCTCCCAAGACAACATGGGTAAAAGTCTGAGTGAGTTGCTTAATTGAATTTTTCAGGATTGAAGAATAAATCAGTTTAAGACCAGAGAACCCAAACAAGCTCCCGCAGTTTAGGGTAGAAGTAGCAGCCCCTAAATACCAGAAATAAAAGCAGTAGCAGCCTGGTTTTGAGTGTATGCTCAAAAGGAAAGAAAGGGGTCACCCTGCAAAGGCCACAATCAGAAATTATCCTTTCACCAATGCAAAGCCCAGAGGAACTGGCCTCCAGCCTGCGTGAGTCACCACACTTTTGCAAGCTGTCCCAGGGACGAGCAGGCAGAAGGGGGGCTGTTTTGGGCTAGCTCTTCAGCTTAGTTTTTTGGGGGCTTTTTTTTTTCAGTGATATCAATAGGTATCTGCCATTTGGTTATACTTTATATTAGATCTTTACTGATATAACCTTCACCTACAGATAATGGCATTCTCCTGATCCAGTCTGTTTGTAATAACAAATAAAACGTGCCCTCTCCAGCTAAATAATGATTAATATATCTTCAGAGTGGCCAGGCTAGTAACCTCTGTGACAGGTTTGTCTGTGCTCCTGAGTAAAATCTCAGGAGTTTCATCCTAAATTAAACTACCTACGGAAGTGATAGCAAAAGTGCTGTGTGTGAACACCTGCCCATGCCTTTCTTTCCAAAGCTGTTCGCAAAAACTACCTCCCTAAAATTCATGTTTTTTCACTATTTTTTTGACCTAATCAGAAAACTGACTGAAGAGTCAAAGGCAGTTGGTCACCACAGGTTACAGGGGTAATTATGGTGATGCCCTGGTCTCTAACACCAGGGACTTCATCACCAGGCTGCTCAAAGAGTGCCCATTTCCTGGTGAAACCACTTACACTGATTAACTGGCGATCATTAAAAAAGACAGTATCTGTCTTTTATTCCTCATGAGTTTTCCCTACTTATATAGGCTTTCGATTTGCATTGTGGGTAACAAAAGTTAGTGCTCGGGGTTTAAGAAACAAAAATAAAACTAAGAAGTTGGGGAGACAGAGTGCCCTAAATACTCTTCATGCCTCCTATGGCCAAGTAATGAAAGAACCAGCAGCTAAGCTTTGGTACACTTGGCTGTACAAAAAAAACCCCAATTACACCATCACCAGAGTACCAGTTAGATGAAGGACACCAAAAGCTCTTACTTATAAAAAGAAGGAATATTTTAAAAACAATATCTATCCACAGCACACATGAGTCATTGCCAGATAGTTACAGTCACTTCAGATCCATAGAAAAGCATCCCCTGACATATGGGAAGAATTCCCTATAAAAATCAGCTTTCCACTAAAATGCATTTCTGGGTCATTGACTGTTCAAGGCCTGACAGTGGGTAAGCTGTAAATAGTTAAAACTGTGGCTCATTTTCAAAGTGATAATCATTTTACTTCCACCGTATTTTGTCATCTTGTTAGCTGGAGAACTTAGAGAGCTCTTTGGGACAGGACATGCCTTTGGTGTCACATTGCATATGATGACTATCTTAAAGAGATATTTAGAGATGACTGGCATCCACCAATCTCTGTAAATTCCACTGGTTTTAAATGACCACCTGCAGGTACAGGGCACCAGAGGTGAGAATCTGGATTTCATATCTTGCTCGCTGTCTTCCTCTAAATAAGAGGATCAGCTTAGCATACACCCTCTTGTTAAAGTCAGGTCCTCTTTCAAAGGAAGTCTCCCATTTCACTGCCACTATGGATATATTTTACTCCTCAGAAAGGCTCTAGATTCCCGTGTGCTAGAGGCTCTTAGAGATCCGCACAAAGGAATTTGCAGAGATCAAACTCAAAGGCGTCTGTTGTATAAGATACAGCAGAAACAGGGACAAAACAAGAACAAGCAGAAACACTACCTTCACAGAAGCATTTCTAAATGTTGGCCTCATCCTTCTCTCATGCCGATATGTGTAAAACTACACTTAACTCTTCAGAGCAGAAGCAGTCTGCCACTCATAGCTACCCACCATGCAGGACGAAGCTTCTACCAACCCTACAACAGCGGAAAATCAAGTGGCAGAGACAACTTTGCTGTTCTCCTTTCACTTGCTGTGAGTTTCTCCTCCCACACACCACTGCTGGCCTCTGGTCTTTGCTGCAGAGCAAACCAAACAGGCAACTGCAGAATGTAGAGCAGGGACAAGAGTACCAGCTAGGATACAATAAGGCCTAGTGTTGGTTAAGACCCAAGTTTATGCCTAGTGGGCACCCTAAGTTGTGTCATAGCTCTGGTTGTTATATCTTTACTACTGTTTTTACAGTCAAGGCAGTTTAAAATCGAGCACTGCAGCTCCCCATTGCAACACTCCAGTTCAATACTGCTGAGTAGACACTGACGGAACCAATGGAGGTAGACAGGTGCTTGACTCCCAAGGATTACATTTGGAAACAGAACGCTCAGGGAGATTTTGCAAAAGATTTCAGCTATGAATTTAAATTATAGTTGTATGTGTAATCAGTACTTTGCAGAACTCAATTTGTTATGAGAAAGACAATCCTGCTTGAACAATCCATTTTTTGCCAGTATGCCAATTTTTTTCCAACAAAAGGGCTTTTTCCAAAGCTATCCTGTGTAACAGTTTACTTAAGATGTATGGAAAATACAAACCTCTATTTCTCTATTAGAAGAAATGGCATTTAAATGCAGTAGGAGAGTTGGGTTAATGTTATGCAGAAAGACAGTTCACGCTTAGCACAATAGGCCTTAGCACAATGCTTTATTCTTTCAGCAATGCTAGCTCTAAGTGAAAAGTACAAGTCATAAGCAAGTACAGCATAAAAAATCCTAGGGCCTTGCTGGTGAAAAGGTTTGCTCATTAAGGCTGTGTCTCATGCTGTGCTCAGAATAGAGGATGGCCCACAGCTCAGTTACTGAAAGCTTGCAAGCGTTAAAGCAGGCACATAGATATCTACTAAGAACATACAGTATCTGCACATAGGAAAACATTCATCCTTCATGATTTCATTACTGCATGTTCACAGCTGGAACATAAATGCACTTCATTCAAACAACAGCAATAAGCTATGTCTTGAAAACAAGTCATATGTAAATGGGTCTGGCTAGAATCAAGGTTGTAAGTAGCGTAAAACTGCATAAGTAAAATCATATGCTACCGCAATCTCAATTTGGTATTTGTTTTGGCTAGTGCTTTAAAAACACGTAGGTATCACAGTATTTTTTTAACAACTCTGTTGTAATACATCTCGCCATGCACTAACCCTGTGGTCCTCCCTCTGCCAATCAGTGGTTGAAGAGTATCACATTACATTAAGAAATTCAAGATAATGCAAGGACGTTTTTTTGTTCAATTTATTCATAGAAAAGTAGCAATTCTAACAGCTTGTAACTGGCCAGTGAAAGTTATGTTAACTGTAATTATGAATACAATCTTAAATTAACACTTCAAACTTTGACCTTCTTTTTCACAGAATGGAAATGTGTTTCTCCTCCAAGAAAAAGAATAGAATAAAAAAAAATCTACATAGGTTTCCTAAGATGCCTTCTGTAAAATACAAACGATTCTTATATTTAAGACCAAATCCTGCATGCATTAAAGTCAATAACTTTCTGGCTGAAAAAAGAATTTACTGAATGCAAACAATTTTTAAAGCTGAGCACTCTAAATCAATCAATAGGGCACTACTTAAAGTGCCCATGTCACAATATGAACTACCAGTAATACCTGGTATATAATGTATTAGATGAATTTTTAAAAAAATATTATCTGGAGTGATGTAATAAAAGAGTGTAATTGGCCCAAAGGACCAATTACACATAATAGGAGCACTACTTCCTTGGTGTTTTTTAAGATTTACATAGACAAAGCTCCAAATACTTTCTGACACAAGATGAAAGGTTGAATTATTGTCTACTTACAGGAGTATTTGATTGTTCAGTTAACTTCTGCTCCCACATCCTCAAACGTCGCTCCCGTTCCTTTAGTTCCTGCTCCTTAAAGCTCAGATCACGCTCCAGTTTCTTTAGTCTCTCTAAGGTTGCCTCAATTTCACATCTGCACAGAGACAATTTGTTATGTCTTGTCTTTTCCTGACAGATATAAATTGTTCATAATTCCCACCTGAATGTTAATTAAATGTGAAAGGCTGAAAAGTACAATACTAACTCAAGCAGCTCATTTAATTACCAAAAGCAATGTCTTCCAGAGCTTTAAGAACAAATGGCAATGTTTATACTTGAGAACAACACCTTCAAGTTGAAGAAAAAAAACATTTAAAAGAGTAAAATGCTATGTAATAACAATTTAAAAATGAAAATGCCTTCTTTCCCCTCAACATCATGAAACCTTGTGGGAAGAGTCAATCACACTGTTACATTTTCCTTTTCTCCACTATCAACCTAAAAGAGTACAGGCTCTCACTGTGGGAAAATAGCACATCCAAGTAGTCTATGTAAACAAATGAAATAATATGCATATTCCAAATGTTATAGATTTCTCATTTTAATGAGATCTCTGTCAGAGAGTAATGCTTACGAAGTACAGTGAAAGAATTCAGAACTGGAATAACCAGCAAAGCCTACTGCAAACTCTACCACGATGCTTAATTCTCCTGCAAAAATCAGCCATCTGAGGGCAAAGGCATTTATCACACTTCAGTCCTCCTGAGTGCGCTGTTTGGTGTGGTGGTCAGAACAAATGTCCCTCTCAATTATCATGCTTCAGATTTCAAGCAAAATTCTCTATCATATTTAGGCATGCAAAGGTCAAGACTGATCTCTGTGCTGGGTAGAAAGTGGTGACATGTCCTAATGAAGAGACAATAAGGGAATAAAACCAAAAAGCACTGGACAGGTCAGAAAGCTTCAAACATTCATTTCCCTATTATAAACCCTTTCTGTCAGGTGCAACATATACTATGCAATATACTCTGGGAACGACACACAGCATTTTGAGGGCAGTTTCAAGTGCAGCTTTTCTTAGTTTGTCTCTTGTCATCACTGCTACTTACATGTAACTCTATAATTGTTAAAATATGTAAATTACATTCTCTTTTAAAATAACGTTCTGCACTAGAGAAGTCCTGGTAACAATAGTTTTCTATGTGTCAAAAGTCTATTTTGTGCTGTAATTACCTCTCTTCATTAGACAGAAACTTCTCTTATAATAAAAGGTCAGTCTGCAAAAACAGTTGCATTCTGAAAAATAATTCCACTGCATAATGAAACAGTATAATTAAAGAGAAAGCTACCGTACATTGCCCAGTTAATGAGTCTTACTCCATAAATGAAGCAGCTTGAAACATTATACATGGTAGGGCATGTGGATTTGTTTGCTCCTGCAGTTCTGCACTCTGAGTTTACTGGTTTTTCTAGAACAATCTCATTCTGTGACATTGAAGAACACATACTGTATTACTAGAAACCATAATGACAAACATTCACAGACTAGAAACAACGACTGGCATTTGTTTATATGTCTTGAATTGCTACTGATACACTAATATAAGTATCACTAATAGACTATTTTAATCATTAGAACAGCCGCTCATGGAGAGAGGATGGAAGGAGAAATGCAGTTAGTATATATGACTAACTGCAGACAAATGTGGGCTCTCACTGAATTGGAACATCATTAGTTCAACAGTAATTTTTTCCTACTGTAATAAAAGTGACGTGAGAGAGAGCTCCAAAAAGATCACAGAATATGAACTTAAACATACAGCAGTCCTGTGCAACTCAGGCATAAGACAGTGTCCCTATTTAATGAAATAATATAAATGTGCAGTAAGGAAATTTCCAGTAAGGAAATAAGAAACTAAATTATTTTAAGGAAATTATAGAACAAGCAGGTTAAACTGTATCGATAATATAAACATCAGGATAAGAGAATATTGCAAATATTCTGCATTATAGGTAGGTCAAAATGTTATTTATGTTACCAACTCCACCAGTCACATATGGACTCAGCCCACTCTTAGTTTTCACACCAGCCAGTCACTGACACTGAAGATTCCAATTACTTGCTGTTAGATACAGTTTTTGCAAGTCTATACAGAAAAAACCTCAATTTGCCTTTAAGAGTGGGAAAAAATGTAATCCAGCTTGTCTCAGCTTTGATTTGCTTGGTAAGTGCAGTATCCTTCTGAAAGTGCTGTATCTGGAACACTAATTCAGAGGTCCCTCAAAGGAACAAGCATAACCTTTGCTTTTCCCAAGCCTACCCTTCTCCAGGGTTCTGATAGACAGGTTTCATTAAAATTCCCTATCTCATTCCACATCTTGTTTTCTCTACTGCTGGTTCCACTACCTCTTTGCAAATCACTATGGGATAAAAAAACATGAACTACAAAAAGAAGTAACAAGCAAAAGCAGAGATTTTTCAGTGCAGAAGTTACAATACATTAACTTTGGAGCAATTGTTTTTAGAAACAGTCATGTGTTTTAGTTTATCCTTTGGGATCACTTTACACATCTTTTGTCTACTTCAGGCACCGTATTTTTTGCATACTTTCTGTTAGTTTGACTTAACATTCATGATCATCTCCAAGGAGATACAGCTTTCACATCAGGGAAGGCAGCCACTCCCAGAACTTGGGTTGGAGAACACACCTCTTACCCAGCTTTCAAACAAGTCCCCACACAACTTGTGCACATCCTGTACTTTCTGTTTTCATTTTGGCTTAATTCAGAAATAATCTTTATTTTCAGGAAAATCATATCCCATCAGAAATTCATATTTTCTCTCTCATATTTCCTTGTCTCCAAGTTGTTTATTATTCCAGAAAAAATGCCAAACTTATCTTTATCCATAGTATCTTTATCTCCATAGTAGTAAGCTTTTCTGTAACTTGATAGTGCCAAAGAGTATTTTGTTTCTACACGGCTTTTCATTAATACCTTTTCAGACATTCCCCATCTGAGCAATGTAGGTGCATCAAACCAAAACTTCCAAGAAGAATTTGGGCTACCTGAGTCCCACTTTAAGAAATAAACTGACTTAAAGAATAGACGTTTGTTACCAAACATCAGGTAGCACAGCTTTTATTCTGTTATACTGGCAAGATTTAAGTAGTTATTTGATTTTCCTAAAGGCATTTCAGTCCTTGCTCATCTTTTAAATAAGTATTTTTACTATATTGAGGTGTATAAGAAACCTCTCACTGGAGGATATTTTATTTCCAGTTCTCTTTGTATTCTGTCTGCTGTCAAAATCACAGTATGATGTCAAGAGCCTCCATAAACAACAGTGGCTATGAAATAAGTTTTTGTACTTTAAATACCCGACATTTTCTCAAGCCTTAGAACATGAATTTGGGGGGAAGAGGGAATACAGATAATGCTGTAAAAGCATTGCCATAGGTAAAATCATTGGCAAACATTCGAGAGCCGGGTGTTGGTAAGAGGGCACTCTGAACACTGCGCTCCAGGGCTGCGGAGAAGCCACTGCAGGGGCAGTCCCGCAGCGCGGGTGCGAGGCTGGGCACGGAGATGAGCGTGGGGCTGGGAGCGGAGCAGGGAGCGCAGGGATAAGCGCTGAAATACGCGCGGGGGTAAGAGCGGGGCAGGTCGCGGGATAAGCGCGGGGGTACGCGCAGGGCAGGGCACGGGGATAAGCGCGGGGCAGGTCGCGGGATACTCGCGGGGCTAAGCGCGGGGGTAACTGCGGGGATACGCGCGGGGATAAGGGCGGGGCAGGTCGCAGGATACGCGCGAGGCTAAGCGCGGGGGTTAAGCGCGGGGCAGGGCGCGGGGGTAAGCGCGAGGATACGGGCAGGATACGCCCGGGGATAAGGGCGCGGGCAGGCGCAGCGCGGCGCTGCCGCCAGCAGAGGTCGCGCCGCCCCGGCGGTCCCGCCGCGGAGCTGCCGCCGACGCTGCTGAGTCAGGTCAGGACCGGCCCCGGCCCGCGCTATTTATACCGCGCCATGTGACCGGGGGCGTCCCATCGCCAGGTCAGTTTTTCCACTCGCCCCACTAAAACCCTACGTCTTGCCTTCTCTTGGAAGGCAGCGGAGGAAACGTGGGATGCCGAGCTTGACACAAGCCCCATTTCCATGTGCTCTTCCCCATCCTCCACTCAGTCCCAGTTTCTTCGATGCCGGCGGGCTGGGAATCTTTCAGTATTTCTGTTCCCTGCTTGTCTGGTGCATGGCCAACGCTTCTTAATATAGACTGAGGCACGATCATCTGCAAAAGTCTTCTGCCTACGCAGATCTGCTTTCAACTTTCCTTCCCAAACAGAAGACTGTACTGGGGGAAACAGCAAGTTTTCTAACCCACAAATAAGCTTCAGGGACAGGTTTTTGAAGTTTTGCCACATACTGAAAAAGAGACTGGAAATATAACTGTAAAACAGTCACGTAATAAACTTTTCTCAAATCTCATCTTCATTTATAATCACTTATTCATAACAATTACAATCAGCAATAGCCAAAATCATATGCTCAAGCAATGGTGGGGCACTGTGCAAAAACAGGGCTGGCCTCAGCATATGCAGGATGCAGGGACACACAGTCATGACAAAGGAGAGAATGCATAAAAAATGGCAGAACACATATAATTGAGGACAAAGAGAGGCTTGACTTGAAAGGGGCTTTTAATGCCCTTTATCATTCTTTGGTTTTAGTATTAACATTGCCTATACACTTCCTATGAAAATTGCATCAAACATACACATAGCTGAGTTCTTTTGCCCCCACACTACTGACTGAAAACTCATAATTGGTTTTCAGATGTGAATCACAAAACCAGAAACATCATGATACCTAAACCAGTGTAATAATAAATACAGAGTACAGCTAAGTGCATTGGCTCCTAATGCAAGTTTCGCAACATTCTGGGCATTCCTGAAAAACAAGGTAAGTTACATTCTAAAAATACCTCAAGCACACATATTTGCTACCAATACATCATCAGAGTCTGATGTCTTTCTGAAAAGAACACTCATACCATTTTGACGTACAACCACTGCATTTTCATCTGGGAGGAAGGAAACCTACCTCCACTCCGCCTTGTTATGCAGGAATGAGTTACACTGGTCTGGTAGGTTGCTGTCATTTGACATAGATTCCAGGATTGAAATTATCTGCTTGAAAGATGGCCTTTTCTGAAGACAAAGGAAAACCAAAACAAAACATTTGCATTCATATACAACTATTAAAATTATCTGCAGGACTTTTTCAACTGAAAAACCACAAGCAAAAAAGAAAGTAACCCTCCTTCCTGAACACAGCATCGTACAAGGGAACTGTAAGTTTGTAAATGTGGGTTGGTTTTTTTTGGTGGTTTTTTTTTGTTGTTGTTGTTCTTCCCATTGAAGAAAAGGTTAGTTTGGGAAGAATCACACAGTCACAACAGGATTCAAGCCTTAGCTTAGTCTCCCATGTCTACCAGTATAACAGCATTAGAATAACAACATCAGTAGCATCCGTAATCATCTAGATTCTTAATTCTGAAGTATAAAGTTTTTGTCCAGAGGAAAATGTTACCAAATACAGAAGGCTGGACCCATCAGTAACTGGTAATTAGACAGATGGCCTTTTACAGGTATTAACACAAACTCTTCAGTTGTGAACAAGCTATTTAGCCGCCCATCACAAAAGGGTTACTGGCTGCAGTTCCCCTCTTGCAGAGGAGAGACTTCAGAAAAACCTCTCATTTAGCTACCTCAGAGCAGCTGGGGAAGAAGTGAAGATTGAGGATAGGTAAGGATGCCTCATCTGGCAGCAAAGCTCATGTCAGTGGTGTCCGTGCTATTCCAACCTGGGCTTACTGAACTTTCTGTTCAGGGCTTTCCATCCAGCACCCACTGTGCTCACTAGTCACAAAGGGCAGGTAAAACTTCTGTATTTTTTACTTTCCCCTTAGTCCCAAGGGAAAGCTATGAAGTAGGATAATAACTGAAAAAGCCACAGTTAAATGTGTTTCTTGAAAGAGTGCTGACTCTGTTAGTCTGTTTGACAGACCCCAGACAAGGTTGGGACAAAAGGTTGAAACAAAATGTAGATACATAATAAGGGGATGATGCACATTCTTTCTCTATCGCGCCTTTAATTACACCATTTCTGCTAAAATTACAGATGCTGCAATTAAAACGTGCATTTTAATTTGGGAGCACAAAAACAATTAGGAACAATGCTGAGGTGTCTCTTCGAGGAAGATCCAAGTGATTTCCACATTATGAAAGAAAGACAATTTCTTTATTTTAAATGTCAAACAGCATGAAAAAGTGTCAAATGCGTAACAAAAAAAAAGACAAGCTCTCTGATATTGTAATGCTGCACTATTCAGCTGTAACTGGAGGCTTTGTCTGTCATTTTTTGGTCCATCTCCATGTCTTCAGGCAACGGGCAGTTGGATAAGCTACACAGATTTTCTTTGCAACAGACACTTGCCCCAGCCACCTATGTGCTTATGCAATTTGGCCCCCAGCCCAGCATCCATGGAGCAGCAGCCTGGGCACGCATGGCAACAGGTGCCTGTTCACCAGCACTTGTTGACATAGCCCCTTCCACGGAAAAGCGGCAGGGTCACCCTGTGCCTTTACAGGGGCCTGGGGGAGGCAGCAGTGCTCCCGTCCACATGCGTAATGCTGCTGGACCCAACACAGCTGAGCAGATCCTCCCAACACACACAGTGGAAAAGTCGAAACCTCCCCAGGCAGGGAGTGTGCAGCGCTAGGGGTACAGAGCACAAAATCCATCCCTGGCACCAACAAGGACAAGTCCAGTGCAGTTTTGCAAAAGGACAACTTTTTGTTTGCAAAATGACAACTCCAGTGCAGCAAAAGAACCATTCAACTGCCCTCACAACCCTTCTTGTTGCTACAGATGCATTTCTTGTAACCACATCAATGGATACAAACTGTTGAGGTGATTCAAGAGCCTCCCAAACAGTAAGGAAGCTGCCAGACAGGAGATTGTGGCTCCCCACCAATACACCGAGGGTCATGCTGCTGCTACACAGTGTTCAACAGAGTGACAGGTATATAATGTGCCTGTACTAAACTAATTCTATTTTCAGGAAAAGACCAAGAGCGAACATCCCCATGCTGCATTACTTACAGTATTTTATGGCTTATTAAGGATAATTGTACAAAACACTTCCATGAGTTTTGCTTGCCCCTTTTTTCTTGGAAGTATACTGGGAAGTATAAGGCAGTGCTGACACTAAGTGAGCACAGTCAGCACTACAGTCAGACCTGCCTGGAGTAACTGGAGTGGAGATAATGACAGAGAACAGGGCTTTTACTAGGGGTGAGCAAAAGGATCAACCAACCGATTTGGGAGGAGCAGCAACACACATTCAGTGGGTCTTACACTACAGGCAAAGGAGCTGCTGAGCCTTGCAACTAGAGCTGGAACAAATGCAGAGTCACACAGTACTGTCAAAGCTTGTACATCTCTGGCTGTGCAATTTCTGTGAACAGCCAGCAGCTACCCTGCCAGCTTTGTAGCTGTAAGATTTACAGGTACCAGCTTACCATGGAGACAAAGCTGACAGGAAGACACAAGCCTACACTGCCACGTGGGTTTTGTTGGTTTCTTGCCCCCTTGGAAAGGATCATTTCATTTAATAAATGCACTCTAAGTGGTGGTGAGGGGTTAAAACTGGTAAGAAGTGATTTGTGAAATTGGGAGCCTAAGCTGAGAAACTTTAAAAAAAAGGGTCTATTTTCAGTGGATAACTGCTTAGTACTTTCTAGGAAGTCCTTATAAGAGATTCTTAAAATATCAAGGCTTGAGTCACCTTTGAAAACTGGTTCTCTTTATACCTGAGAAGCCTCATACTGAAATCTTTAAAATATATACCCCTGTAGAAATAAATCTGACTAACGTTTTCATTCTTCCACTTAATATTTCTAACTGAATAGGTCTGCATAAAACCAGGATATTTAATCCATATGACTTTCATTTCTTGCTTATTCTCTGTTCCCATGTTTCTGATTTCCATTAAAATACTCAGTGATTTATAAACATCTTTGATGTGGGGATAAACTGAAAAAACAGATGAAATGAGAAAGAATCACTCACCTGTGTTTCAAAAGCAAGTAGCTTCACTAAACAAAAGCACCAGTGATGAGCAATCTTGTTTCTAGAATCTAGTACTCAAGCAAAAGCAACTTGTTTGGTAGAAATTTTAACATGTGAACTGTTTATTTCAACTAGCAGTTTAAACTGCATAAATACTACCATTCCAAATATTGCGCGAAGCAATGCACTACAGACATTTTTCTCCATGTATGATGAAATTTCCAAGAATTCAAAGCAACTCTGTTCATTCCCATGAAGAAGTTATGGTATAAGCAGTGTCTGACACTCCAGCTGCTTTGCAGCCGCTCTCTAAGAGTAGCCCCACAGTAAACACACATCTCTTTTTTCTCATGGCTAAGCCACCAAAAGTTACCTCATGCTTTCTATGGATAAAAGTATGCACCTTAGCAACTGCTTTTGAGCAGCTCACATCCTCAAGCTCAGCCCTGCTTGACCTTCAGTAGCCTCTTCATGCATCAACGATCTGATTTTCTACAGCTAATCCAGGCAAAAAGGGAATGTTATACAGAGCACTATTTCAGAGGAACGTGCTCCATCTTTTGGCTCATGCAGGCCACACAGCCTTTTATCAAAGCATTTTGAGAGCTGTGAGTAGTGATCCTTTCCCAACACGTGACTGAATAAGTCAGTCACATGCCCAAATTGTGACCAGGGATTACTCCATTTCAGTTATGTGAACAAAGTATTTGTAATTGCCTAACAGAAGAAGAGCTGCATGAAAAAAAACTAGCAAAGAGCAGACTGTCAGAAAAACTCCATCTCACATGACATTCACTGTTTGGACACATCAGTGGCACGTCTTGGGACAATGTTCCCAGTTCACCCAGGTGAACTACTCAGGCAGACAGAACTCAGCCTGATGGTTAAAAATCCTTCTTTTACAACATGCAGATCCCTCCTCCTCTTTGAGAAACAGCAAAACTCTTGGACACTTATGGATGTGGCTAAATCAAGGCAGAGAGCGAACCGCTCTAATATGTGCTACAATTACAGAAAAGAAGGCCTGCTAAGTCTTGTTCTGAGGCCTTTGGTAGTGATGCTGACACTTGGGAGCAGTTATAAAAGATAAGTAGTTGTCACTGTAAGTGCTTTTCAGTAATTAGTGACCTAGAACTTAAACAACATACCTATAGATTCAAAAACTCAAAGCATTGTTCTTCCCCCCACTTCTGGAGTTATTAAGAGAATGGCAATTAAATGTCTGTTCAAGTGGAAACTACCTGTTGATGGATCTCAGTCTTCCAGATCTATTCTGTAGGAAAGCAACTCCTTGCTTATAAAAGAGACCAAGAAGGGATATTTCCTTTCTCATATTATTCTTCTGTGACTACTCTCTGGTGACAAGTTCTAGCTTAGAGCACCTAAATGCTATAATTTGTCTTGGAAATAATCTTGGTCTCTCTGAAATTGTATCTAACTTTCTCCTGAGTTTAAAGAAACAAAGCTCTTCCCAGTGCCTTGGCTTGAGAAAAAGAGCTTGATTTCCTTTGCTTAACTATCCCTCCCTGTCTCAAATATCTTCATAGGCAAAGGAAATGGATGTTAATCCTTGGTAATAAAACTAGTATGCCCACAGGCTCTTTCCATCTACTTTTATGGACAACAGGATAGTAGCAGAGTCCATTTAAAGAAGGTAACTCCCATAATCCACAAAAGCTTTTACTGCCTAAATACTCTATTTAATTCCTGCCTTGTAGCAGCAGATTAATAGTAACAATGGTTTGGCTATTTAACTTTTTATTCTGTTTTCATGGTTAGACAGTATTGCTATTATCATTTTATTACAGTATAGTCATTATAAAGCTCATCATTCAAGTCCTAAGGGAAGAGATTAGGAAGATTTAATGTCATTTTAGAATGTGTTGCTGCTGTTCCTAGCTATGCTTTATGGATGAACTTATTCTTTACTTACACTTGTGTTTTCAACACAAGGAGGGCATCAAAATTGGACCTTGAAATAGGTATTTCGTAACATAATGCTCAAATATGTCCAAGAAACATTAAATATTAACTATTGAAGGAAAATATAAAACCCTCAATTTTTTCACTTGGTCCAAAATAGCTACATTTTTGCCATCTTACCATATTGCCTGTCATTGTCTTTAGAAGTCAGGTAAGTTAGTAACATAGTAGCTCTTGATTAAAAATGAGAGAGAGACATTTAGGTATAAATATAAGAACACATTAAGAAATAAAGACAGCTCTTACTATTTTTGTGAAGAAATGTGTTTTAGCATGCATCAGTGGTGTCAGCTCAGACTTGTTCCCCATGGAAATGCTAATGCTAAGGCTAGGGTGGTAGTGTAGAAATCAAACACACATTAAAAATCAAACACACATTAAATTACCTTTGAATCAGCATCCCAACACTGGTGCATCAGTTCTGCAAAACTTCTGGGACAACTGCTTGGAATGGTTAATCTCTAATGAAAAGAGAAGGTATCAGTTACTAGCAGCATTTCCCTTTATGCTGTTACTAACAGATTTCCTGTAATAACAATGTCATTAAAAGAATTAAAACACACTCTTGCTTTTTAAACACAATATAAAAAATGGGAAGTGACAGAAAGAAAAATCAAAATTACTAACACTATCAAGATGTATAATTGATTTTTAATAGACCTATAAGAAAGGAATGTAAAAAAATGCACAAACGAAGCTCCTTAAAAAAGCTCAAGGAAGAAGGAAAAACAAAACCAACAGCTTTTTATACTAAAACATAATAGTTTGTAGAGTTTACTGCCTGGTATTTTAAGATTCTTGCCAAGATAGGCATAATGTACAGGCTGCCTTAATTCCTTTCTCCCACACAGATGATCTAGCTGTACAATACTATAATCACTTTTGACACACAAATGGCTGAAATATAGATTACATTAAGTGAGTTAAAAAGAGTTAGGTGAAGCTCTACATGACACAAGAGACGTTTCATGAGCCTGTGGTCAGAAGGATTAATGAGGACATGCAGATCTCAAAAAGCACTCACAGGGCACAGTGAACTCATAAATATTTCCTAATGACTGAAGACAACGAGTTGCTGGTTATAGCCAGAACCACTGACTGCAAAGAATTAGTTTGTAGCTTGTTTGGTTTTATTTGCTGAGAGTTTTAAACCATGAAAAGATTCACTCAGCCAGTCTTAGAGGATTTTTACATTAAGAGTCTGCCTCCAGAAAGCCTAAAAGCAAATCCTTTCTCATAACACACACAGAGATACTGAAGCCTCTCCAGCTGACTGCAAGCCAGTATTACACAGTATTCCAACAGTACTACACCCCTCTCTGCTCTCACTAACGCAGTTTACTGACTTCAGATGTTTCATGTTAAATAAATAACAAAAAATTGTAGATTAAAAAAACCAGTTATTCAGTGAAAGATAAGAAAAAAGCTGGAAAAAGGTTACCTATCCTCTAACAGGTGAGAACCAAGTATTACAGTCCTGTTTAGACCAACTTGTCAGGAAGATCCTTTGATCTGCCCTATTATTATTGCCATTTCATAAGCAAAGCAGAGCAAGTTGTGTCTAACTCTACCACTATATTACTGCAGCATGATCTGCAAAGCCTTAAAAGACATAGCAGCCAAAAGTAAGAGTCAAAAAATTCTGCTCCACAAGCATTTGAATACCATGAGAACTGGAAACATGAGATACTGAGGCAGGACACTGCAAAGTCTGATTAGTAAAATAATGTAGTAACTTAAGGTGCAAAGGTTTCTGTGCCAGAAATACACAGAAGTCTGTACAATGTATAAACAAGTTGTACTGGTGGTTGATCTGTGATTGAGTCATTAGCCTAAAAATACACTGGCTGGTCTTGCTGCAGTATTGTCTGTAACTCTCACTGTTCCGGAAGGGGGACAACCAGTTGCAAGAAATTCTGTACAAGTTGTCTCACTTGTGCAGAATTTCACCTATATAATACGTTATATAGAGGTAGCAGGTTTCAAAAATGTTGTATTATAATAAAAATTGTATTTCTCAGTGGCATTTATTATGAGATCATGCCAAGTATAATCTGAGCTCTCATGCTTTTCTTTTCTGGCTGAAAAAACATTATACAGAAACTCTACCAGAATAAAAAGAACATTGTGAAATTATGCAGAGTCAAAAGAGATCCATACAGAATCATTAGAATCTATGTCATCTGTTGGTCTCAGGATTTGCAAAGGGAATTTTTCACCTTATGCAATTACGCTTTGGCCTCAGTCCCACACTGAGACTTGCAGTGCAAAAAATGAAGGACTGGCTCAGCAGTGATTCAGTCCTGTTCTGGACTGGAACCATGCAATCCCATTGATATCAAGAGATTGAACTGAGAGCAGAACCTGATCCTTACACTTGATTTGGGACATAGGAAACTAAGAAGAAAAGTAGTACAAGACAACTTTTATGGGGCTTATGCTGCATCTGTTACCCAAGTCATGGCCAGAAAAATCAAAAATGTGTAATGCCCCCTAAGGTCTGTCTAATGAAGATGGTAGCAACAGGTTAGTGATACCTGGCAGGCAAAGAGCTGGCTCTGAAAATGTCACCCCTTAGGTTTCTTCAGCAATGAGTAAAACAGTCATGTATTTTACAGTTCCTTGCTCTGGAAAGCTGTAGAGAAATGTGTCTTTTATGCCTGTCATCTTTCACCAAGCGACTACATCTCTTTACAATATTCCCAATGCTACTCTGTACCCATTATGTAAAACTGCACGTAGTAGGCACAAGAAACAAATACTGTTGATGGAGGGCTTTATGGTTGCTCCTCCAAAATGCTGTATGAGGCTTTTCCTAAACCAGGAGAAAGAATATTTTTGTGCCCCCTGCTCTGATAAACGCAGTAGAAGACCACATTCATAATCTTCCCACTGCTAGTGTAGCATTTCCATCTAATTGGTATATCGCAGTGTCATTCACTGGAATTAATCCAGTCCTCAAACAGAATTAAAAATAAAGGGGGAAAAACGCCAACAAAAAATATTAAACTAAGAGGAGGAAACCTAACTCCTCTGTTTAATTCTGAAGCATTTTGAGAAACAGTTTATGTAGAATAATAGAAATCTGTATTGTACAGCCACTGCCTCACCATTGTAAAGTTTCCCAAGCTTCCGCTGTGTCTAGATAGAGGAGGTTTCATCTTTGTGGAGGATTTCCATGCTTGTCTGTGTGTGGTACAGTTACAACTTAAAATGTTTTTTAAATGTAGTTACTGTCTTTGATATCAAGGGACTATGTGTTCAGATATATGCTCACATGTCCAACTAACTGAAAGCCTCAATTTGTGAGAAGAAGAAAAGCGAGGCTGGGGACACTGTACAAACGGTGTTTACACCACTGAAGTGCTTTTGAAATGGAAAGACTCTGCATGAGGAGGCTTGCAGCTATGCCACAGCCTTGCCGATACCAGTGAGGAGCTCATCTTCAATGTAGTGTTGAACGTAGGTGGCAAAACTGTAATTTCTCTCTTTTTTAAAACTATTTTTTCTTCTTTTATTTTTGAAATTTTCATCTAAGCGGCAGTTTCTTGTACTATAGTGACTCCTGCTGGGAGAGTTAAGTTGAAGTAGCTGAAGGTCTCTTACAGATATATCAACTCCCGGCCAGTAAAAAGATGTCCTAAACGCAGGAGATGGAGTTAAACTGTTCCCCTACCTTGGACGCAATGGCTTCTTTCATCACTAAGAACAAACCCCTAGGTTTTACAATTGAGACTGAGAAACTAGTACAGTACTTGTACAATTTTTGATCTACAGCATCACGACGTGAAGCTGCAACAATTAGATGTAAAGGGTCCATTCATGAGGAATAACATCACTTTGACCCTTTGTGTTAGCTCCTACTGCTAATCTTTCCATACGCGTGAACTTACTTTCAATTTGAAGAAGATGAAAAAGTCTTTTGCAAAACCCCAATACTGTTTTCTGATCTATGTACCTGAATGTAGAAACGTAGTCTTACCTCGTTTTTTTCCACTACAAGCCAAGCTACTTGTAATCCTTCCAAGCCTTTAAAGGGGACCTCCCTTGTTAGCATCTCCCAGAGAACCTGGAAGAGAAAAAAAGAAAAGAATTTTTATTTCTGTACTTTGTATTTTAAATACATTATTAAACCTTGATACAGCACTATTCTGTATCCAATTACCAGGCAACCAGTTTCCATTTGCAGGTACTTGGACCAGTGTTTGTGTGTAAGATCTTCTCACTAAATTAATTTGAATGTTTCTGCTTTTTCCTCTACAGAAAAGCCAAGATGAAAAACTGGGTTGTTTTTTTACTTTCTTTGTACACTATAAAGTTCACATTTGGCAGTTGAAACTTGGGAAGACAACAAACTCTTCCTCTCCTTCTCAGTCCCAACTAGATATATCTCTGCTTTGCAGTAATTTTTCATTTAAAAATATTTCCATATAATTGGAACTAATGAATATGATCCAAAAGGTATTTTGCTCCTATAATATGCCTATGAAAATACTACACATAATTTTGCAATCAAAACTGTAATTGTTTATCTCCAAGTATGTGATCATGTTAAACTAAGCAATATACAACATATGAAAAATTACTCTGTTCTACTCAAGATTTTATATATGTGTTGTACTTAGATATAGAAACATCTACTAATTTTTGCATGCTTTTAGTGTTTTGGTAACAGAGTACCTGAGAATCTAAGCTATTCGATAGAAAAAGAGTCTGGCATCACCAGAAAGGCTTCAAGTCAATGAATCCAACTTTTATTCTGCCGTTGAGACAACATATTGGAATTCAAACAAATTAATAGTACTTTGTATCTCCACTTGTATATGTCCCTCTTTTTTTTAAAGCAGAACCTTCATATACTCATATTGTTACAAATACCTCCAAACTTTTTCTTCTGCCCATATACCAAGCATAATAACAAAAAAACCCCCATCCTTTATGCAGGATTTGCCTAAATGTATTAAGATCCTTATGCAAGTCTATATATCCTCACTGTTTGGGTTAGTACCCAAGTTCATTCCAGCTACATAATTTTGAATGGATTGTGGACAGCTATAAAGATAATTAGAAAGAAAATACAATATTGGGAGATGGAGGTCAAGCAAAAAAAATGCATTGAAGTAGAGTTGGGCCTTTAATCAAGTAAATGGCAAACACTCCAACAATAGATCTCTTTGAATAATTCTGCTTGAGTCAGAAGACTGATATGTAAATGTAAGGTTATCTAGGAAAAATAAGTAGTTTTCCTGAGAACAAGAAATACATGGGGAAAGCTACCGTAGACATATTCAACTATCCTGTTTGCCTCAGTTCACTCCTTTTAGAAGAAAAAAAAGGCACCTCAATTACTAATTTCAATGATCACCTCCCTGCTGGTAGAGAAGAAAATTTAACTGTGAGAGAAGGAGAAACTTCAGCAGTCCCATGTACTTCAGATAAAAAAGCAGTGTACAAAGCAGTCAGTTTAAAACAAAAGCTCCTGGATCAAAGCAAACATGCAGCTGAGCAGCCTTGCAGAACCACCTCATCTCAATGGCTGTGCCATGAAACCACAGAGGAGAAATTCAAGTGTGCACAAGATAGAGCAGTATCTAAATATATCTTCCAAGTGAAGAACATAATGAAATACATGTTAAATGTCTTCAAGTGCCTTGAGCTGGAAAACTACTGCTGTGCAACCTTTCTTTCAGAAGACTTCAAATTGTAAGACCTGTCCCATTTCATTCATGTACATATGTTTGTGTAGAACATTTTGCACTGAATTCCTTTATCATGACGCCTTTAGCATTTATTTCAAGTGTCTGCACAGATCACTGCCTCCCTAAACCAACAGTGCTAGCTAAAAACAATTCAAGATTGCACACAGTTGAAGAGAAAAAGAGCAACCTGATACAATATGAAGAATTTTTCTTAATGCTTTCATTTTACTAATAACTGAAAGTAAAAGATCCAAAAGTGGGATGTTGGAACTCCTTGTATTTACTCACACGAGTTTAGAAAACATTCTAATAATGACGCAGTTTTCATTTTCAGGCAAATGGTATAGATAAAGCATTTCATTCCAACAGTGACATGTCTCTATAGGAGCTTCAACCCCATCTCTTGGACCAGCTACCCTGAATCATCAGCTAAGGTCAATGATTGCATCACTAGTGTTTTAAAAAGCAGTAAATGGGTAACTTCCGCATTCCCAGTTGCCTCTTCCTCTCCCCAGGGTCATTCAGCAGCAGACAAGGACCTTAACCTGACTCACCCCAGCCTCTTTATTGAGAGGTACACTGTTCATCTTCAGAATTGGCTCCCCAGCTCACTTCATATGGAAATCAATTTATCTTCCATTTCTGGTGTAAAATCTAATTGAGACTGACATGGTTCACTTCTCCTCCCACCTCTGATGGTGAGGACTACCTGCTTTCCTGATCACACCACATATCTGTGATGATGGACAGTAAGTGCTCAAAGAAAAAGACAGCCAAGCTAGAAACAATGATGAAAAGCAAAGGAAGGGCATTTATGCAGTGGTTTGTAAGCTGTGGTCTCTGAAGATGCTGTTTTCATGTTTGCATACAGAGGAACAGAAAGGGGAGATAAATGTATGAATGTTCATCCTATAGCTGAGAATAAGAATTAT
This sequence comes from Pithys albifrons albifrons, assembly GCF_047495875.1. Classification (NCBI taxonomy): domain Eukaryota; kingdom Metazoa; phylum Chordata; class Aves; order Passeriformes; family Thamnophilidae; genus Pithys; species Pithys albifrons. The sequence continues at coordinate 21,867,670 of NC_092465.1, read as the reverse complement.
GTAGTCTTCAGAAAAAGCTCACACACTTATTTCTGTCAGCTCAGCTGTGCATTTCAATTCTTATCCTCTCAACTATATGAGAACAACCCAAAGGAAAAAAAACACCTCACAACACCTCCACCAGTGCAAAGCCAACCAAGATTCAAAGTGCCATTTGGACAGGGGAACATCAACATGAGTAATTTGAGGAAAACACTCTGAACACCTTCATTGAAAAAAACAAGTGTTTTTCTCTTGGGAGGAAACTGTTCACAGACAATGGTCAGGAGCCACAGTGAGAAGTACAGCACAAGCATTAGCATTGCACTTGTAGAGGTACTGCCCTTAGGCATGAAAATCGGGTCTCTCTTCTCTGCATTGATCCAACTGCAGTTAAAGATGGCATAATTCTTTTCAAAAAGAGTAAGGGATAAGCTCTGGAGCTGGCCAACATTCCCTCTATAAATAACGTATGTTCTTATAGCTACAGCAATGTTTGAACAGCTGTTACATTTAATGCCAGTCTCTATGCCACCGACAGCCAATTAATAGTTTTACTTATTTGTTCTTGTAAGTGATAAAATAATTCAGCTACATCTTATAAGCTTTCTATGATTAAACACATTTATACTGATATACAAACACATGCTGTGGTGCACTACAAACAGTTCTGCCAGGATAATATATTCTGAGCATATGTCTTCATGATTTCAAAACAGCTTTTGGAGTGACACTGTCATTCCATATACACTTTCCTATCTGGCAGAGATGCAAGGATTAATTTTTGAGCAACGCACAATGACATATGAATCAATTTCAGGGTTGATCACTTGTAAGACTTGGTATCTCTTGTTTAGAGTATGGATTTGGAAATGGATCAGAAAAGAGAATCACAGCATGGCTGAAGGAAAGTGCAAGATCTGTCTTTGTGTTGTAATAAATCTCCTGGAACCTTTAGCTTTAGCATTTCATGGCAGTATTATAAGTTATTTACTATACATCCCAAAGAGAGTACATGGGTTTAACCATCCATGAAGAGCAGGACAAGCTAATCTGAACCTTAACTATAAATGTGTATACAGTTGTTCACAAAGAGGAAAATTCATTTCAGTTGAGAAGCAACTCAGACCTACAAGGTTGCAGAAGGACTTCAACACTTCATGGAAAAAAGCTCTCACACACCTTAAGGCATAGTATTTAAAATCACAGACTGGATTGTAGAAAGAAAAGACAGTCAGACAAAAAGTAGCAGAAAAGAAATTAAAGAAAACCATGGGGAAGGTGACAAATATTGCAAATGGAATATCTATTCCTAGCATCCCACTAGTTTACATTTGAAAGGATTCTGTTCTTTGTTAAGAGGACTTTCACTGAAGAAAAGCAGATTTGTCTCTCTAGCACAAAAGCTGCTGGCAAGTGTTATGCTTTGAAAAGAGATTCTTTAAATTTTGTTTTTATAGATGATAATAATTTGAAGAGAAAAAAAATACCCTTTCTCAGATTTTTTGTTTTCAATCCCTAGCTAATTCTCCAATAATTGTAACACTTATTATTGGGAGATTCCAACCTTCAATGTTATATTCAGGCCATTTCTTGCTGGTATAACCCCATTATGTCAGTAATTCCATCAATGGAGAACTTTGGCCATTGCCATTCTTCATTTTTTACCACTGTATCTCCTCACAAAATGATGTTCCAAGATTAGAGTTATAAATAGATTAATTCACTCCTAAGGAATTACAAATTCATAAGCTGCTACCCCCCAGTAGAATACATAAGCTTAAAAAATATTTTAAAAATGTGGGTAAAATATTATTAGAAACTCTAAAGTAGTACTACTCACCCATAAGAATGTTTAAAGTATTCTGGCAACACTGAACCATTTTCATAAGGAAGGTAGTTGAGCTTTACCTCCAAGCACTGAACTGTCAAAGGAACCTTACTTTTTGGATGAGGAAAAATAAACTATGCATGACATACTGTTCCCAAGGCACTGTAAATACTTCACATGATAAGATATTAAATAATTTCTTACCTTCTCCCACACAGACAACATTACTTAAAGTCAGTTCAGACTGGGATGATTATGTGAGCAGTTTGAGATATAAAACTATGTTTGGAATTTTTCCTCTAACATTTTTTTCTGTTTTGAAACTGGAATGTTTCCCTTCAATGGATAATATGTGATTGCTTCCAGTAACAGTTTACATTTACATTTGTTAGCTTATGTTCTCTCACTGTTTGTGACCTAGTTCAGTTAAGCAAGCAAGGATTTTGAATTTGACAATACAGGCTTTTTCTCCCTCCTTGCAAAACTTCAACCTTTCATTGTTAAGTGATGCCACATCATCTCTCATATATTTTTTTCTAACTTGAAACAGCTGTCTGGCAAAAAGTTTATGTTGTCCTCCATTGGGACACCAGCCTAAACATGTTAGCCATTAGGTGGTAGCTTAAAAACACAGTGCCTCCCTCACAATCTGTCTACTCCCGTTCCTCAAAAAGAGGCAATACTTGATGGGTACTCAAGAATTTCTCATTCTGCCACCCACTGTTAAATCCAAACACAGATATGCATGAAAACTGCTACCCCACTTCCTTTCCTTTTCCCCCAAAGTACTCTTCACTGCCCTCTGTCAGAGAAAGGGTATGGGCTAGGCACACAATCAATCGGACTGGTACGGTTATTTCCAGCCTATTTTGTATTGCAGAACAAAACCAGATTAGAGCTTAACTGTGGACACAGTGAAGTCATTCACATTATTGAGTCTGAAAACCTGACATTCTGGTGAACTATAACTGATTGTTCACCCTTCAGAAAACCAGCAAAGCAATGCTGGGCTTTTCTGAATTTTCAGATGGGTTCTCTATCTCCACAAGGCGTAGAGTTTCTATTATCACAGCTAATGATAGCAGGGTCTTTTAAACAATGAAGCATAGAGCAGTGGCTTACTTTTTATTTTAATTAGTGATACTCCATTTCAGGGGAAGTGGAATGCTAATCATTTCATCCTGTTATATACCTACTACAATACAACCTTCAGTTCCACATAAAAACACAAGGAGAGATTCATGACACAGATTGTTCAGGGCTTCTGAAAGCCTTTGGACATATGCTGAATAATTGTGGTAAAGCACGAGTTTCCTAAACTGGCATGCTGCTAAACCCATCAGATCTTACTAACCAGGCAAGATTCTGTTCTTCCTACCATTTTCGAGCACGTAATTATAAATCATGGGTCAGACTTAAAAGAAAGTGTGGAGTTTTTTATTGTTCTTATTTAGAATTGTTGTTCTTGCATCACACAAATTATGTCACAGCAGAGAACTGTTACTACTTATAGTGAAATGAGAGGCACTCACCACTCCATATGAGTACGTGTCACATGTTTCAGACACTGGAAGGCTTTGAATAACTTCTGGAGCCATCCATGGAAAAGTGCCCACTAACGACATGTGTGTCGTATGGGAGTGGAACCTTGAGGCACCAAAATCACAGATCTGGCAAGAATAAATAAAAAATTAAACAGGTATTAGAGTATCAACCTCATTCATTAGACATCAAAACACTGAGGCAAGCAGCAGCATCTCTCTACAAATAATTAAAGTGTTCATACCTTTAACACACCATCAGCAGCTATAACAACTGAAAATGAAAAAACAAAAGGTTACAAGAATGCTAAAAATAAACACAATACATTTTCACAGTAACATACTTTGTTTTTTAACAAGACAGGTGATCCTATGGTGAGCCAGCACTTGAATGTGCATATGTGCATAACTGTCCTGGTTTCTTTGAGAAGCTTTAGAAAATGTCTGCTGAATCTCTGCAAGCCTCCAAACAAACACAAAACCTTTCAGGCCTTACTGAATTCAAAGATAGAAATACAGATAAACTTCATTCTCCCCAATGTAGCTAAGCTGAACAAGAAGTTCTCTGGAAGATTCATTAATAAATGGAGAAAACCTACAACTAGACTTTTCTTGACTATTATCTCCTTGTCTACATTATTAAAATCTGTGTCCCTCATATGCCACAACTAGTAGTGGAAGTTTCATTTAAAAGACAATGTTCTTGCAAATTTCATAAACAGTCATCAACTGCTAAGTATGGACTCTACACTCAAAAGCATGAATATCTGTCAAACCTCAAAACTGGCCACAGTAAAGACAAGATTTTCTAACAAGAAGTAATAGGCCTTATCCAGTCTACTGTGTCTGGTGTCTGCCAGCCTTTCCTGGTACTCAACCTTTTCAAATACAAAAAGGAAGTGAGGCGTGGAGAAGAGCCTGAAGAAGAGGAGGCTTAGAGGTGACTTCATGACTGTCTGTAACTACCTGAAGGGAAGTTCTAGCCAGGTGGGAGTTGGTCTCTTCTCCCGGGCACTCAGCAATAGGACAAGGGGGCACAAGCTCAAGCTCTGCCAGGGGAAATTTAAGTTGGAGATCAAAAAAAATTCTTTACAGAGAGAGTAATCAAACATTGGAACGGGCTGCCCAGAGCGGTGGTGGATTCACCATCCCTGGAGGTTTTTAAACTGAGATTGGACGTGGCACTGAGTGCCATGATCTGGTAAAGGGACTGGAGTTGGACCAAGGGTTGGACTTGATGACCTCAGAAGTCTTTTCCAACCCAATCGATTCTATGATTCTATGAGTGCCTGGGCAGTGTCTGAAAGCTGATGAGATGGGTACAGGCACGGCCAGCAAGACACAACTTGAAAAAGTCCTTCATACTGCTCTAAATGATGCCAGGGTTCGTAATGAAGCTCAGTCAGGATGGGGAGGATGGAACAGGCTCCTCTGTGCCTCAACAACTGCAGCTTTGATAACAGCCAAAGCGTTAGTTAGTTCTGCTTGTTCACAAAGCTCAGGCACAGATTTAAATGCTACATTAACAGGTAACAGTAAATGCAGAGCGTTTCACAGTTTTGCTACTTTACCATTCCTGGACTTCAAGTCTCTGTGGATAACTTTGACTGGAGCTTCCATGTGTAAATAGTGCATTCCTACACAAAACAAGGGAACAATCTAGTTAGGCTGAGTGGGGTGACCATGAATCTGCAGTCATGTTTCCTGGTTCCCATTAACTGTACTCATTATGAACTGGCATACCTGTATGGCATATTGAGATGCTGAAGGAGAAGCAAATTTTCTCATAATCTATTTCAGGTAAATAGCATTACACAAAGCTCATATATCTCTCAGAGCATCTATATGGATATGCTAATGGTTTATAATGTCATGTATAGTTATTTTCTCTAACGTTGTGTCATTTGTTCATTAACTTACACTAATGTGGTCAGTCACAGAGAACACAAAGGATGAAACATTTTATTCTACATAATTTCAGCATGTTTGAGGAGAATAAGCCTTTAGCTTCCTTAAATGCCCCAATTCAATCAAATGTAAGGGCAATTACCCACTTTACCTCACAATTACTCTACATCAGCAAAATTATCCTCTTGGGACTTAGGGGCTCATAGAAGCCATTTTCACTTCAGAAAATTTTGGATTCATAATAAACAAGGAACATATTAAAAAGCACAGTGAATGGTTTTTGCTTTTTTTATATATGTATGTGTTGGTTGGTTTTGTTACAATTTGAGTAAGAAAGTCCACAAAGGCTTTCCTGACTTCCTAAGGAAAGCACTTCAGCTGTGCACTTTGGAGGCTGTGTAGGATGGCATACAAAACTTGTCTTGCTTACCTTTAGCTATGTCAGTTGCCCAGGTCATGATATGATCCATATCCATCTCTTCACTTTTGTTACTATTAATGTAATCAAACAGTGAGCCAGCAGAAGCATACTCTGTTAAAAAACAGCAATGAACAAGACATTTTAAAACATTGCACCTAACTTGAAAGATAAAATAGAAACTCTGCCAGTTCCAGAAACCAGTCAACCGCTGGCTTAGTGACCAAGAATTTGGGTTCAGAAGCTAATATTATTAGACATAATCTACTGCTAAGGAAAACCAAAGAAACAGAAAAGTGCAACAATATATAACAACGGGTATTAAATTGAAAAGGTATTAGAAAGGACTGGCATCAAGAAAGCTCAGGTAAAGCCATTCCAATTCCAGAGTAAAAGGTTCAGCATGCTCTTTGTTCAGGATAAGCAGACCTTTTCTTTAGTTTAACTACACCTATGAATCCCACAGCAGGATTCTATAGGTACAAACAAAGGCTCTGGGGGCCCACTGGTGTTTGCAAGTGTGTCACAAGGAATCCACTCTGATTGCAAAAGTTGTGGGGCTTAAAGCAGGAATAACATGCCAGTTCTACCTACATACATTCAGGTGTGAAACTGGAGACAACTGAACCCTCCACAGCATCCCTTTTGTACAACCTAAAATTTTTAACCAGTGAATTTGCTGCTCTTGATCAGAAGAGCATTTAACAGATGAGGGTGGTGGTATGAGACCCATCTTACTGTTTCCAAAAATCAAGGATACTCCACACTGGTAAGCAGTACAGTGTGAAAGTGATGCCCCATAACAAAGGATTTTTTAAAATATTTTTTTAAGTAAAGCCACATGTTAAATAAATAATGTTCTGTTAGGAAGGAAGGGTCTGCAAGCAGAAAGGGAAATTAAAATTTTCTTCTCCTATTTCTCCATGGAGGAAGAGAGTAGCAAATCAAATAATTTTTTCATGGAAAAAATGGAAAGATGAAACTACAAGTCTGCGCAGGATAGATTTCCTTGTGCTGTAGGTCATGTACAGCAGTCGAAAGGCCGTAGCTCTCCCACTTAGTATTTACTTAGTAAGTTTTATGTGTATTTAGAACTCATTCATGTTTCACCATAAACACAACAGGAGGTTTATAAAATGAAGCAGTTGATACATTTTCTCTTCTGTTTGCCATGCCCTGGAGCCCAAGTAGCACAACAATCAGTGGGATGCAAGGAGCAGCTTAAGCCTTTCAGCCCTCTCTCCTAAGGCTATTCAGTGTGCTTCTCAGGCAGAATTTTAGCAAGGCTCCCAAAATCTTCTTATCATTTCAAAACAGCCACAAAATTATTGCTGTTAAGACTACATCAACTGAAATGTGATAGGCTAAATGCATAAAAAAATTACATAGTTCCTCATCAGGAAAATGAAAACCACTGGGAGATTGCTGCATGGGGAAGGAAGCTGAGACAAGACTGAATCTGCAGTCTAGAACATGGCAGGCCAGATGAGAAGATTCCAGTGCTAAATGAAAGAGGGAGAAAATAGCAAGCCTCTTGAAAGTAAACACTCAAGTGGCAAGTCAGTTTTGGATCACTGCTGCAGAACCTCCCACTGAAAGGACAGACGTGTTGCTACTGATGTCACCGACAGAGGAGTAAGCTGCTGACCTGCACATTTCCACAATTAAAACAGAAGCTTTTTTTACCCATGATGTCATTATCTGTCTTATAAATGGATTCTTCAGGAATAGGTTGGCTGCATGCTTTGCATGCCTTTACAATGCATAATTTGATCCACCAGGGTCAGGGACAACTCAGCTCCCTGAGCCCTTTGCCACTGTGAACAGAGGCAAGCAAGCTTTAATCAACAAAGCTCCACTGTTACTATTTCTTCTAGGTATTTATTGTGCCACAGGTTTTCACTAGGAGCTTATGGATTTGGAAATCATATAGCAAGGACAATGTTCTGTTGATAATGGAAAGGAAATATTTGCTTTAGAAAGAAAAGCTCTGTCTGAATGCCTGACTGGAACCACTCTGTGATGGGCTGTGGGATGCACAATATACTTCTGTGCAATGGGAGGACAAGCTCTGAGAACCCTTTGAGAAGAAGCAGCTGTAGTCAAAAGCCATACCTGAAAGCTAGAGATTGAGACTGCTGCTGACAGGGACAGCCAGTGAAATCTAGAATGATGAGATCCATGTTAGCAGCTCTCCAGGCGGGATGATCAGCTGTAACACTGACATACATCTCAGCAGGAAAACGTGTTTTAACTGCAGATGTAGCCTATCTCAAAGAACTCTTTAACAATCCCATGTAAGATATTATGAGCAGCTAATACTCAGGACATGCCAATGCTTGGCTGAATGCTCTCACCTCCATCACTCTGAAGAAACATTAGTTTCTCTGGCATTTCTTTTCGTTTGGGATTTTCCCTTACAAAAAATGGATCTCTGACTAAACACAGGATTAAGTCTGCAACACTGAAGGCCATCCAGAAGATCATGAAGTAAAAACCTCTCTTAAAGATATTTCAAGTACAATTAACATTTCTTTTCACAGTAACCATGTTCTCATTGGAAAATGGTGTGGGGAAATGGAGCCTTGCTTCCCTTCCAACCCACAGGGCTCTGGTCTCATTAGAAGCTGCAAGGACAATCAACACCATTGGCTGGGAAAAAAAAAAGCTTTTTTTTTTTCTTTAACCAGACCTTCCTGAGGAAGAAAGTGGTTGAACTACACACCATAGTCTCTTTCTCAAAGGTGGTTAAAGAGTCCCCATTCTCAGTAACATAATTAATTACTTTAGCTGCTGTCTGTCCTGACTGGTAAGCAGGTCAATTACCTGCTGAACACCGACCTTTTGCGAGATCAAACTGAGGACTTCTGATCCAGACATCATCCCAGGTCATTGATTACACCCCTCCTTTGTTATTCTGTTTGCTGGTTTACACTTATTACACTTATATTAAAAAGGATAGTCAAATTACATTACTTGATTTATTAGTTTTCCACTGATTTAATTCCTCCCAGAAGGAATTCAAGACCCTGTCTATATGCCATCACCAGTGCATTCTCTGAGTGGTGTAGGCAGTGGTCACCCCATGCAGCTCTGGAGCGCTGGCTGCACACCTTGACCTCCACTAGGCTTACACTCCTCTGCTAAGTGCAGCTCCCGGTGCTAAGAACGGGGCTGCCTCTCGGATGGCTCCCACCGGATTACACTGCCATCTGCTGTGATAACCAGACGACTCAGAGGCAGGTAGAAATAACTGAATTTTCACAAGTTCTGACAACCAACTGAGAACCAATAAAAGCCTGAATGGTAGTGATTCAGACTGATACGAAGATTGTGCCACATACAAAGACTACTCTTTGTATCAAACTTTGAAGTGTTATAGACATGACAAAACATGCCTCCTAATTCACACTTTCATGGGGTTTACATCTCCAAACATTTGTTTCAGCAGATGGGAGATACCTTTGCTTTGGGTTTACCTTCTACAACTATCTTGCATAGTTTTTCCCATAGAGGAAAGGGAGAAAATTTTACATCTGGACTAACTACCAAGTAAGGACAGGAAGCTTAAAGTGGTGATAGAAAAAAAACCCAAACGCCAACAAAAACTCAACAGTAGCACAAAAATCAATCTCAGCATAATTCTAGGAATGTCAGAATGAACAAAACCTAGTTTTCAATGAATAAAGGAAGCTGTCTTATGGTGTCTTATAAACCCTTGATTCTATTTCAAGGTCTTCCCAGGGCTGGGAACTTCTCAGTCTAAATTCTCCTATTTTCAAAACAGGCAGAATTCATGGTGCAGCTTTGGTCTGAGCAGACTCTCAGCCTTCCCTTTTCAGAGAACCTGCCAGAATTTCATATCATGAAATCCTCTACTTCTTTGACATACCAGTTCAAATGGTAACACAAGGTGAGTGAAAAGCTACTGTTTAAATCAGTGCTGAGTGTGTGCAGTACCCCAGGCTTCACCTGCCTCCAGCCATGCTCCCAGCCTGGTTCTCACCTCCAGCACTCCCATTTACATTGAGGCAGATGGTGCCAAGCACTCTAACATTCAAACAAGGCCAGAACAATTAAAAAAACCACTGAAATTGGGTAAAGCAAATACCTTGCAACACTGGAGTTTTACAGAATCAAGAAAAAGGTCAGACAAAAACCCTTACCTGTAACTATGCCATAATTTGGAGGTTCAATGACAGCTCCGTAGAACTGAATGATGTTCTTGTGACTGAGGACACTGAGTATTTCTGCCTGTTGATAACAAAAAACAAACAAGCAAACAAACAAACAAATTAGATAAGTAAGAACGGGGCCTTTACTGTGATAGCTTACTTTATACCCTAGTGAGTATACACACATATATATAACATGTATAAACACACACATATCTAGGAAAGACAGTCACCAAATGCTTGGCATTTGAAAACTCATGAGAGAGTCTGGCAGATGAATGCTTTGTATGTTTTGGGGGAAAAGAATAAATTTCAGACTATTCTTTCATGGCCAAAGCACAGATGTACAAGTTAAGTCTTTGGAAAAACTGAAGGTCTTGGAAAACTTTGTTCAAATAAAAATCTGGGATTTTTGGCAGAGCTGCAGCAGTCCTATCCAGAATTTGTGTTTATGCATGAAGTACTATGGGTTCAGTGAGTCCAGCACTTCAGGCTGTTAGAGCATACCATGCACACACAGCTACATCCAATGTTTACTGGAAATGCGGAATTTCCAGGCATGTGCCATGGAGTCTGACTGGACACGCACAGCAAGCATGCAGGAGATTGCCAAATAGCCAGCAGTGCAGTTGAAACTGCTCCTCAGAGCTGAGTACAGATGTTTGGCAATTCTGGATAAATATACAAAAACCTTCAAATTCCACTTGAACAATGCTGCTAGGCTTGAGAAAGGGACTGCAAGACAATGAGACTGTATCCACAGAAATTAAGACATAGACTCTCTGTAGTTTATGAGAAAAAAGTCAGATATCTCCTTCAAGGTCTCTCTCAGTTTCATCTATGTGGTTTAATAAATAAAAACTCAACAGATTTTAGACAGATGTTTTTACACAAATATACGTATTATAAAAATACATACATCCTGTTATATATTTTTCTCCATAGTAATGCATTACTTTAAGACTTTATGTTAACTCTATACAAGGCAAGAGCATGTATTAAGAACAAGATCACAAATAACTCCTCAGAACTTAACAGAAGTATCTGATCTGACAGATCCCTTTTTAGATCCCTTGACTGGTGGGAGTGTTGCTGTTTACCTGCAGGTGAGTCTTCATACATATTCTTAGATAACTGCCAATCAAATTATTTTGTGTCCTTGTAGATTCACTAAAAACAGGAAGGCTATAGCAGTTTTGATGCAGAAACCCATGGCACATCAGCTAGTGCTATTGTAATAAATGCAGAGCTGTAGGAAACCACTATTTTTTTTGGCCTATGTTTCATTGGTGATACAATGACACATGGGCCTAACTGAGTGATTACAGATAAAGGCATCACATTGCTGAAGTTTTTGCTACTGTTGTTGCTTATAGCCTTTTCTGAGTAACTTCATCACAGTTTTGAAGTAAGATCTTTAGCTAATGCACAGACATTTACACGCATTCAATTAAATCTTTAGCTTTGAACTTAACTCGGGTTACACTACTCCATGCTGCTTAGCCTGCTTGGCAAGAAAAACAGTCTTACCATCAAGTGAGTAATCTTTTTTCACGGTAACAGAAAATTAACCCTTTAAATATATGATATTTTCAGCAAATCGTACTGCAGAGCGACTCACCTACAAGTCCACAAAATAAATTAATTTGTGGCTATCTAAGCAAATGTGGAAAGATTCACCTGCAGGTAAACAGCAACACTCCTACGGCCAGTCAAGGGATCTGTCGGTAGGGGAGCTCTGCCTGCACCAGCCTCCCCAAGGCAAGGAGCGACAGCAGCAGCAACACAAGCTTTAATTCCAACATCCTTCCCTAGTCTAGAGGATGCATGTGACAGCCTAGTCATTCAAAACTCCATTTCCATGGGCTCACAGACTCCCTACACTTGAAAAACTTTTGGACTATGTGTGTATATTCTTCAGGAAATATTCAATTCCTCTAATTCCTACCAGCATTACTACCAGATAACCAGAAGACCTAATACTCCCTGACAGCCTATCTGAATATTGTCAGAATGAGACAGGAATACCACAGTTGGACAAGCTACCTGGACCACCTTTTCTTGAACGCCTTGGTCAAGAGGAATGGAATAAAGCCATCTTCTTGTAAAGTACTTAAAATACCATGTCTTCAAAGCACTGTGCACATCACCTCCTGTGGTGTTTACAACACAAGTACTCCAATGGGTCATTAGGATTAAATTCATTGGTCTTACAATTTAATTTTCTCATGGCGTAATACATTTAAGTTCTGGCTACAGAAGTAGTACTAGATGAATCTTTTCAGAGAATGATTAAAAATGCGCCATGATTAATACATCCATGTGCCATAGCTCCCTATTCCATCTCCTCCATCTCACACAAGATGCTGCTGGATCCAGTGAAAGCCCATTAGAATCAGTAGACAACAGGAAGGGCTGGCCTGCAGCAACACCAGCAGCAAACTCCAGACCTACGAAACACCCAGTGCTACCACAAAAGGAACAGAAAGCAAGATATGAGCATTGGGCAAACAAGACAAGTACTTCACTGCCACAGGCAAACTGACACACCCAGTGCTTTTATTATTTGGAGATGCAAAAAAATTTCTAATATTATCTCGTTTACATTATATTAAAAATTAAGATAACATTCCAGAAGTATGGAAAAATGCTGTGTCAACTATGGCTAATACCATCATCTTCACGTTGATGTTCATACTCTTATCTGGGATTTAACAGACGCTAAATCAAGCTTCCATCTAAAAAATATGGAGAGGCAACTTCTAATTGTCCAGATACCCTGAATGAACAATTGCAGGGCAAAAAACTGCCAACTCTTTCTAAGGACCATTACAACTGAAAGAAAACTTTTCTAAACACTTTTAATCCCTCTGCTGTTGTTTGCACTAGCAATTCTAGATGATGCCTTTCATGTTTTTTTTCTTTTCAGTTGCTGTAGACCAGCTGTGAACTCTATTAGCTCATTTAAAGACACATTCCTTACAGTGAGAACCAGAAGGAAGTTAGTCCACATCTTTGAACCTTTTGTAATATCTTTGACAAGAAGGTGCTGTATTTCAATGAAAATGACTTTCAGATAGCAAATTACAAAGTGGTGGTTAAAGACTGGTATTTCAAAGGTCTTAGGCACTAATAAGAATATATAGAAACACCTTTAAGCATCAAATTCATACTTAAATCCAAAATGCCCAAATGCTTGAAGAAATCTTGTCATGCACCTGTCTGTCTGAAGGCCACTGAAGAAGTCAGCTCTCGCTGGCTTGGGAACAACACTCTTCCCTCAGTAAAGCTCCTGTCTCTCTTATGCAAGCTAAATGAGCATCAATTTCCTTCGTAACTGGTGATGACAAGTACCAAGTATTCAATTATTTCATTAAATTAATTTTTGTGTGAAAAACAGATTTTTCATTTTTCATTGTATTGAAGCAGAACTAGTGGTTCTTCAGCTGAAGGAAAGATACCCAAGAATATAAATACAAACTCCCTTGACATAACATAGAGACACAGTCAAACATACAAGGTGACTGCAAGAGAGTTGAATATTATGCTTAGTCCCGTGATAAGCTTAGTCACAGCCTATTACTGACCATCAAACTACACTAAAACTGTTTACCCTGTACTTAAATCACAGGTATGGGTGAAATTATGTCCCTCTCTTCAGTTCTGCTGAAGTGAATTACAGACTAGATGCCATTCCTTGAAGGCAAAGGGATTCAGAATTCTAAACAAACCTAATCCACTGTTTACATAATTCAACCACTATCACAAAATCCAAGGTCAAAGCAAGTTACACTGAAAACATTTTAATTTAATTCTCACTTACTGGCTTACCATAAATTAAACACAATTCATAAGACAACTGCAGTATAAGAGATTGGAATTCAGGTAATCTCTAAGTGTACAAACAGTGTAATTGTGTCCTGTGAACCATGGTATGGACCACAGTGTTTAATGGGCAATTTAGTTTTATGCGTGTTTAATCTCTACTTACTGACATTTGTGAAAATGTCTGTTAACATTATCTATGACTGACATCACCCTACAGCTGCCTCTAGATCCACCAGTACTGCTCTGAAGCTTGTAGTACAAATAGCCATGAATGAATAACTGTATCTTCAGTTGTTTCAGCAACTAAAACCAGGGTCTTCCTCTAGGCCTTTTCTGTGTTCATCAACTGCTAGACAGAAATCACAAACACAGAATCTAAGCATGGCCAACAGCTGATGAGGGAACAAAGAAAGCTGGCTGGACAGGGTGGTCTTGTTATCAGCAGCACAACCATCAGCTCACTGGGATACCCAAACCCCTTTTGCTTTTGCTTTGCTCTGTCCTGGACCAGTGCAGCAAAAGGAGGTCTTAAAGGTCAGTGCTGACTGCAGATGTGGGCAATGGCCACCTGATGCTGAGCTGGCATTACTTGGGAATCAGACAAGGCCGTTATCGTCAGATCTTTAATTGCAGCCGCAAAGACAGTAAGGATGTGGTGGAGGCACTTTGCATACAGCTGTGTTGTTGCCTGCCAGCTACTCAGAGCAGCTGCAGCTGCTTTTGTTAGAGCTCTCTATCCTAAGGCAAAGTTAGCAAAGACCAAACGACTCAGCATATTTTAGTTACTCTGGTTCTTCTTGGAAATATGTTAGAAATTTATAGTTACTCCTGTAGTCAAGAGAAGTGATCAAGGGTTTGGGCTAGCAGCCTATTCCAGCAGCACAGCTGGAACTGCAAAAGAACATCTGTTCATAGAGTTTTTTTCAGTATCAAAGGACTTTTCTGCTTGGTCCAGACAGATTGGGCCCACAGCAACTCAACCACCACTTCTTCCGGCTGCCTTTGGAGCTGCTGACTGGAAAGAGCAAAGTACTGCCATCTTTCCACCCTGGCCTGAACACACTGTTTTAGGATTAACATGGGAAATAGCTGCAGCCCCTTGTGAGATCCTGGCAGCCAGCAGCCAACCAACTCTCCTATTAATAAACTAGTTAATTGCACAGCAAGAGGCACCTTCGTTCCATGCAAAATTACAGTTACACATGGTTAGCTACTCAAGGACTCTAATTAACACAACTTCCTTAATTGCCTTATAATACTTACTATTATATTGGGCAAAAGTTCCGTTATTTATTTTTCCAGAGAACTGTTTGTCATGTTTGTTAAGGAGATATTTAGACACACTTAAGGCAGCTTTGTAAAGATATTTTTCTCCTAAGTCTTAGAGCATTTTAGAGGCTTTGAGCATGGTCATGTATTTGGAAAAGCTGCAACTTAGCTATTCTCTCAGGGGCTTTTACAGACTAATAAAGAGCAGCTGAAAGAGGCCAGCTGATGTTTTATTAAAATCATTGCATTAATGACAACCACATACAAAAGCAAAATGCTAACACAAGTAAATACCACACCTTTATTTCTAGATTCCTGCTCAAAAATACATCCAGTGTGTGTCCATTCTCAATGTCTCATGAATGCCCTCTTGTGAATTTACTGTTGTCTTATAAGAGATGTCATCTCTTATAGTAGTTTCTCTAGGTAAACAAGCCCAAAATACCATTTAACAGACAATACTAAGACAATCAGCATCTATCACTGCTCACAAGTTATCTTCTCAACATGCAATAAAAGGATACTTTAAGAATTTTGGAAACATAAAACTAAGAATTATATAGCAGGGATGTAATGTAATTATTAAAGTTTCGAACACTGAAAAGAAAATCAAGCAGATATAAAATAAAAATTTAGGACTTTGCCGACTGATTTGTCGGTTCTCATAAAATTTTCCATGGAAAAAATACACACAAGAATTTTTTGCTTTGAGGTCCCCATATAGGCAAAGCATACTGATTGTCCAGTTCAGGGAATGTTTGTTAAACTATTAAATTGTCTTTAATTTTAACAACGCAAGAGGAAAAACACATGAACATGGCAAAGCCAAAGAATCATTGGTGAGATCTCTTATATGCTAATAGGCAGAGTTAGCACGTGCTCCAGTGGGCACACTCCTGGAACAAATGTGTTAACCACCTCTTTCAATAGATTTTCAACAGCCTTTTCTTTCAAAATCGCAGTTCTAAAACTATGGTTGCATATCACTTAAAGCTGTGTGAGCTTGGGCTTCTTTTTTAGTACTCATTGAGAGGATAACTCATTCTAAATAAAAGCTGTCTTCTATAGCCTGCTTACATATTAAAACTGTGTCAGCAAATTTTATGTCTTAGAAGACAGATTCTATATTTTGGCTGTATTAAGAAACAGTATTCTGGTTTTTAAACCATACAGAAAAGAGTTAAATTACATTCTCAGATTGATGTCACCAGCATTTCTGTAAATAACAGAATTAAATTCTCACAAGTACATCTACAATGACGTACAAAATTTGTACTTAAAACCATTTTGATTGAGCAAATGTTTCAAAGCATCAAATTTGCATCCAAAATTATGTCTTACGCTGTAACGAATCCCAGAGACCAAAAGTGGAAATACACAGGAAAGTATTAAGTGCTCATTGCTATATAATCATCTTACCATTATTTTAAATCCACTGGTTTATATCACCAAACAATTCTTATTTTTGGAGATACTGTGATAGAAACATACACTTCAAATATGTTGTACTGACTTCTAGGTTGCAATCTTGAAGAAACAAAAGCACATTACCAAGACAGCTCAGTTCTGTTAAACTGTCATAACATACCACAGGGAAGGAACATGGACATAAATTTTTTATGTGCTGTCACAGGCTCACCTCATCTTATGAAATTTACTTTAATGTTATTAATTTGCATCATGCAGCACCATAGGACATGTTAGTAGTAAAATGCATTGGATATTGATAATTTGAAAAGAAAACTGAGTTTTATATTCTACTGTAACTTTTTATAGCACCCCTTGTACATAACTTGGCACTTTAAGGATAGTTTGAAGGCTACGGGGTCAGAAGTACTAGGTAGTAAATTTTGAGCATGACTGCCAAAACACTGCAAAGGCTTGCTCAGCCCATGGAAAGCAGGCTGATCCCTCTAAAAATCGCAGGGGATTTGTCCCTGTGATTTAGCAGCAGACCCTCTGCCTTAGGCAGTAAGAGGGAGTTAGATCAAGCTAACTGGCCTCATCCTGCCCCACTGGCACACACCAGCCCAGTACAACAACCACATCGAGCCCGATCGGCACTGACTGAGCAATTGTAGGACTGTAGTGTCAGGTTTCATCACTATGGGGGTTAAAAACTTGGTATCTGAGAGAAAAGGCTGTTAACAGACTGACATAACTAAGCAAGGGCACTTCCTGTAGAAAATCCTTACAGGAGGTCTAATAAGCTTGACAAAATTCTGTGTTACAGTTACGCTGCCATTTACAACAACAAAAAAAGCACAAAGATTATGGACAAATAACTCATTTTTCACACAGATTTCAACTAGAAATCCACAATGTCCAAACATATCCCACAGGAGTTACACTTTGCAGCAGACAACTTGAGATTGCACGAGCATTTAATATTAAGGTACCAGATAAAGGGAGATTTGCCAAGAACAAGTTTAGTTTGGATTTCACTAGAGTTATTCACATATAGTACAACCCTTCAAAACATGCATAAACTATGCATTTGTTATGGTGTAAGAGTTTAGAAATTATCAATGTCTTGCAATATTATAAATATTTAATTTAGGCAGATTTGGAGTACGAAGCTGCCTCCAGCTGCAAAGCAACACCAGCAATCGAGTAGAAACAATAGATGAGTGGATTAAACAGCAGGGTTGAAATACCTGAGCTCCCATAGAGCAATTTATTTTCATTTATAATCATCATTTCTCTTCCCAATGCTGGGAAATTTTCCCAGTACTCGCAATCATTTTGAACACAAACCTGCTTTGACTATGGAGAACACTAGCAAAAGCTACAACATTCCTAAAATACATGGGAATAACAAAATGTGAAACTTTCTGACTCCCTGCTCACTCCAGAGGTGAGATGGTATCATGGCTAATATAGAACACCTGAATTTTTCACAAAAATGCAAAAATATTCAAGGAAATTTTTTCTGATATCAAAGCCACTGTGAGTCTTGTAAGCACCTTGTTGGAAAGACATTCTGGTATGACAACAGTGGGCATAACCAATCCCCTCTCATGGAGACATGTCCATACATATCCAGCTAGAGCAGTGATTTTTCTGAGGTCTGCAGAGTATTTGTAAGGAATCTGGATAAGATAACCTAGATCACATCAAATCTCATTATACAGGGGCTTTTGCTGAACAATTAGCACAGACTCCAGCAGAGACAGCAGCAAGCTGTACTTAAGCATCCTGATCCACTCCTCCAAAGCAGCTCTGATCTTTACACTAAAGTATTTTTCCATCTTGATCATGAAAACTGTAATTTAACCAAGGAAAATAAAACCCATCATGTTCTTGATGAGCACTCATTTAAAGCCTGTCTTAGAGTGGATAAATCCAACCTACTGTGGCTAATGACAGGGACAGCACTTGAGGGGGATCCCTCTTACTGGAATGATAATGAATGTTACAATTCTAGAAAATGTTTCTCAACAAGGCAGGCTGAGCCGACCCTCATGAAAACAGCACATGACATGTTGCCCTCCATTATATGTTAGCAGCAAATCACATGAGGTTTTGTTTTCACAGGGGCTACCAGAACTCTGTACTCTCTACCTCATTGTCACTCAAAACTGACCTACCCTTGCAGAAAAGGAAAGAATTACTCCCTACCCAGAATCCACCTACTTTAAAAAGATACAAAACTTTCAAAAGAGAAATTCCAGCTGCAACCAGCAGGCACAAAAAGAAAGGAAACAAAGTAGTTGCCAACTGCTGATGTTCCTCTGCTGAAGTGATTGAGAGTCCTCCATGGATGAGAGGCATTTTTCTTGACACATTTATCTATGCCATAACACAATCTCATAAAATCTGGGCTTTTTAAGGAAAATGAGTTGTCACCACAATGAATCTCTAACTGGTTTTCATTATCTGAATGCAACGCATCATGGTTGTATGTGAAACTGTCCAAATAATCCACCATGAATCATGGTGAAATCTTCATGAATCTGCTTCCAGTTCTGGTTTCACTATAGTAGCAACAGATCACTTTCCTTCCTGAATCTGGAGCAGCAAGCTGTCTGTCACTTACCAAGTCCTCTTTCTCTTTACCAAGACTTAAGCACTAAACATCCTTCTGCAGGTTACAGCCAGATGTCCCTTCCACCCAGCCGGAATTGACAAGAACATAAGCAAGAACAGCCTCTGGCAACACAGGACTTCCAGCTCCACCAAAACCTGACTTGTACCTTCTCAAAGTATTACTGTCCTTCAGCCAGGACCATGCCATCAAGCAACAGCCAGAATAACATACTTCACAGCAGATGTTTATGTCCACACTACCACCCAGACCACTGTGGATCAGAATTTCCATTCCCAATAAAAATAAAGGTTCAGGACACAAATTTCCTTAGCTGCTTTTCAGAAAAGTTAGTCTTCTTTGTTTAAGATTGAAAGTTCTGTTTTACTTAGAAACTTGGCTAAAATGCTACCCACCCCCTACTGGGGTCAAAAAATAAAACTAGAAAAAAATCCTGAAACTTTAAGCTTTTACCTTTATGAAACATGTACCCACTGTTTATTTGCTCTTGGAATTCTTCAGGATACCTTCATGGTAGCTCAATCTTTTTTCCATTCAGACTAAAAAAAATTCAAATGAAACAACGGCCAAAACAAAAACCTTGGAGAAAAACTACCAATATTTTAAAAATGCTTTTAAGTGTCATAAAACATTTATTAGTATTACTGTATTATATATTTTTGACATGTAACTTTGGTTTTTCCCCTACTTCTCTTTGATTAATTTCTTGTACACCCATCTCCCTATCTTACCTAGGGTTCTTCACAGCTATCTGCTTACACAGATATGGCAATAACAACTATTTCATTTCTAATCCTTGTTATGTAAGAATATTGGCCAGCTTCAAAATAATTTTTTTTAAAAGGAAGTAACTTGAATACCAGTATCTCTGAACTCTGCAGAAAGTGGAAATCCAGAAGAACCTATCTGGAAGAGTGAGACTGGTTACAGAATAACCTATGAAGGCAGTTGCTTTGAGTTTCATCAACAGACATGCAAGGAGCAGAGAACTCATGGGGTTTTTATATCACCAAAGGACACCAAGTTAGGCCAAATTATTTTCTCATTGCTCTTCTCCAATGAAACAAAAATATTCCAAGCCAGTTCCTTCCCCAAAGTTACAAGAGACCAGAGGTATGGTAACCTTTCCCCATGTTTGTATGGCAGTTCGAACCCACTAGAAAAGGAAAAAAAATTAATAATGAGCCAAACTGAGAATGCAAAACCTGAGACCTGCTCTATCTCCTTTGCAATGGTGGAACAGAGCACACGTGAATCAGGAGCACTTCCTTTAGGGAGAGCTGGAAATGTGGAAAAACCACAGCCTACATATACCATTTATTCTCACTCTCTAAAACATACAAAATGTTTCTGAGAACTGCTCTAACACAGATCAAGAGATAAAAATTTCTGAAAGAATACAGAGGCAGTAAAAGTGGTAAATACAGGACAGTTGAATGGAAAAGTAACAGCACCACAATAATACTCCACAGTGCAACACAATCTATTTCAGGGTAGACATGTAAGGGGAAAGAACATCTTGTAGCCGTGTTTGGCTTTGGCATTTCTCCATTTGCCAGTTTCTACTTCCACACCAGTAATCAACACCTTCAGACTTGATTTTCTCTTTCATCATTTTATCATAAAAATTCTAAACATATCAGAAATTAATATGAGAGGAACATCACATGGGAAATTAATAACATTTAGAAGGCCAGGTACAAAATGGAGATCATTTATTTTGTGGTCACAAAACAATTTACTTCCTCCATCAACCTGCACTGTGTTTCCTGAGGACCTGCAATAAATGAAAGAGCAAAGAGGAAGTGGGAGCACAGTATTACATGAGCCAACAGGAACTTCAGGACTGGGGTCACGTTGTGCAGAGTCAAACAAAACATCTCTCTGTGCCTACTCTGGGCTGGACCTGAAAAGCTGATCAGAAGGCATCACGCTGCAGCTACTGACACTGCCAGTCTAAATCTGAGTGCAGCATGGAGAATTTGCATCTCTTCCTCTTCTAGTAATGTCATGGTCCTTGTAAAATTACTAAATACTTGATTTATGTTCTGAGCTGACAAGGATTAGATTTTGCAAAGTTCAACACAGAGTGCTTTTAAACCTGCAACAGGTCCTTTAGTGTGGAAGAATAACAGCACCCTATGTACCACAGCTTCCCATATTCCAATGCCAGAGGTATGCAAAACCTCGTGTAAGAAATCGACTCCCATTAAACGTCAGACACAAGCAAATGTAATTTTCCATGACACCTTCAGGTCAAGGAAGATTGGAATGATTTTAAGTGTTCACCTTCATCCAAGCAACATCTTCTTCTGGCGGTAGTGATTGCAAAGCTTTGCTGCCTGAGACACATCTCTCTAGAAGGCACAGCAAGGACTCTTTTCCACCCTGTCAGAGCACTACATGACATTTCCCTTCCCTTTTTACAATGTGCTGCTCCTGTGCTGCACACTTTACTTGCAACATCACTGGCCCACTGAGGATGTTCACTTCTAGGAGTCAATTCCTTGATACCAAGGCAAGTCCCTCCTTCTGCCTGGAAAGTGATGGAGGAAAAAAGAATGCAGTACTGGCAGGGAAAAAAGGACCCAGAGAAACATCTTTTCAAGAAGAGTTAGTGGTACCTTGCACTTAGTACATAGCATTACTAAAAAGAGGGTTTGACTGATCCCATATATCTGGAAGGCAGTCAATCTGCCTTTTTTCCTTCTTGAGTTTGAGATGCTGCTCTCTAAAAGGTTTCAAGATTTTTCCTCAAGGTCAATTTCATCAATTATCTCTGTCTTTAGAAAATCTGGATATAATTACTGTAGTTGGCTCTGAGGGGAGAATATGAGAGCCCTCTGAGGTCATTCTTGTGCAGAGCAAGTGTGATGGTCTTGCATATTAATTGCAAACTTTGCAAATATTATTTTTAAGTATTTCAACTATTAATTATTTCATATTGTATCCTCAGGGACAGCACCAGGAATCTTAAGCCTTTAGAAGTGTCCTGGATCTTTTCATATGTCCTCACTGTTTAGTTTAGACTAACATACTTTTATTATTGTGCATGTACAAAAAGAAACCATGAGGTATAAAAGTCTTCTAAACATATTGCTTTTTTGTTCAAAATCTCTATTGAATTCAGAATTTTCATGGGTTGAAGTAAATGGTGGTGCCAAGAGTAATACTGAAGTTGTAGAATTAAGATCCCAATTTCTTTCAAAAATATATTTTAATACACAGTTTTTTCAAAATGTGAGGAAGCAAAATTCCTCATTCTTTCAAAAGCTGTGTACAGGGATGGGTTTTCACAAAAATGAATAGCCTAATCAGGGTGAAGAATCCTTAACTGAAAGCTCACAAAGGTACCCCTCTATCCCTTTTCCATTTTTTCATTTCTACTTTTCTCAATAGGGGTGTCTCACCAGAAAACCTGAAGAGTGAAAGATGTAAAAGTACAGGACTGAAATCCATCAAACCCAGGCTTGTGGTCCACACCCAAGCAGCTGTCAAACCCAGAGACAGGAATGTATGCTCACTTCTGCCTAATAAAATTTGAATCAAACACTTTGCATCTGATTCTCCATGTGAGCTTTTATGCAAACTTCTAAAGTGCAAGGAATCCTGGGGTGGAAGAGCTATTCTGAGAGCTTTCACATAGTTCATGTAATTAGGGAAACCACTTCCTTTGATTGTAAGTGTTCAAAACAGCTGAATTTCTTCTTTCAAAGGACTCTGTGATTTGGGTCATCTCTTTTACTCGCTCTTTTATGTTTCTCAAGATGAGAGGTGAGACTGTAAAGCACATTATTTAGAAAAAAAAAGATTCCACTTTTTGTTTTAGGGATTGAACTTCAACTATTCAAAAGCTTGTCATTTGGAAATCTATCTTTCTTTCCCTCCCTCTGTTTCCTTCCTTTTCTGATAAGCTCTTCAGTGGCTCGAGTGAATGTAGTCCAAAATGCCAATTTAAACCTAAGTGAAAACTGAAATATGGTACATAAAGGAAAAGGAACTCTCATTTTCCTTTGTGCGGTTGCGGCTGAATATGTAATTACAAAGGAGCTCTGGCTGCAGGATCTCAGTCCCCATGTCACATTTACTTTTTCAATGGTTCTAAATATTGACCAAGCAAAAAGGTAGAAATATAATTTTTAAAAGACAAACAAAGCAGCTGCCCTGGTCTTTGAAAGGGGTTTGCAGGCTCTTCCTTTCCCAAAAAGGGAACTCAGGTCACAGTTTCAAGGCACTGACCACAGCACTAGAGCCAACTGCCGATGCCAGTGTTGCTACAGAATCAAGTGTCACTTGCCCTGAATTTCTTGAGTCAGGCACCCTGTTAGTGCTGTTACTTCATGTTGGTCTTGCCAACAGCTGCATCAGGCAGGCAATATCCTCCTTCTCACAGTATGGCACAGAAACTTAGTAATGAAAAGGCAGAACATTTCATACTGCAGATTTCAAATTTATTAAGTAACAACAGAATGCTTGTTTATCCCAGGAGCTATATTCCCAGTCAGTGAAAAATTGCAGAACTCCTTCCAGAATCATAGCACTTGGAACACAGTGCCAGAAACCACATTTCTGCCAACTTCTGCACAGGACAGATGAGACACTGGCTTGAAGAGAAGATTTTACAATAAAGAATTCAGTACAAATACATAAACAACCAAGAAAGCAGAGGTTAAGAGCAGAACTCCAAAATGCATGGTCCTGTTGAGTGGAGTTCTGGATCTCGTATTTGCCCTTAGGACCCTCACAAACTCTTACACGGGCAAGGCAACATCCAAAAGAAAGAGGAATTCAACAGCTCCGAATTTTAGCCATCTGTTGCTACATATTTATATCACACACAGCACCTCAGCATACACAGACACATCATTGCAAAGAGGTCAAAAAGCCTTTTCTTTGGCTTAAGAGATTAAAAGCACACAGTCCGCAAAAACTGAAACCCACCAATCATTACTTAAAGGCCAGCATCTTTGATAGGATTGCCTCAAATGCATCTGACATTACTAAAATTAAGGTTGTTACATAATTAGGCATGAAGTGATTTCTGTGCTTGCCCCCCTCTAACTACAGACAAGCATGCCCTACACTTTCTCTGCTCTACTATTCTTCCAAGGAAGAGGAAGAGATAACCTCTTGGAAAATGTCACTCATTCACTCAAGGGTGCAGCAACTCGATTATTTTAACAAGTTTCCAGAACAACCTACTCATCTCTCCTATTCTGCCTCTGCCAGACAATAATTTGCAGAGCACTGCAGCTTTCACTGAAGGGCTGCCACCCGCCTGGCCTGCACGATGGCCTTTTGGTTGTCCCAGCTGCAAGAGCAACTTGTCCAACCAAATGCATCTTGTCTTCTGGTGTCTACCAAGAGCTTCCCTGCTTCTCTTACAACAGGTCAAGGGTTTTTACAAACTGTGCTTATTTTTGATGTAGCTACTAGAAACTCAGGTGCCCAATACACAAAACTCACAGCGGTATTTGGTTGTGTGTATCATAACATGATCTTTTTCTCTCCCTTGCATAGATCATTTAGCCACAAGGAACCCCAATTTTCACAAGTTTTGGAGTAAAATAAACAAGCAACCAGAGGCAGAAGTGAGGAGGTGCATGGCACTGTTCCCCTTCAGTGACATCCAGGGGCCAGGCTGTACTTTGCCAAGAAAGTGCAGCCACAGGGAGGCCCCTCCTGTGTGCAGGTCACCCAGTTTCCTTGTGGAGCTGACCTTCTGAAACAGAAATTATGCAGAATGTAGATTCTCTAAACATTAATCTAATAAATAAACATGTATTTGCAAATAGGATTCTTCCCCAGTAGCTGAACTGTAAAAAGGCAGACAGGGCAGTTTGCAGGCAGATGGATCAGAGGGCCAGCTCCATATTTGCCTTTATTGGCCTCATCTCCCTGGTGTGTTTGCACAGTTCACTGAGTATGAGAGAAAGAGTTAATTCTGAAGCTGTTCTCTGGGCTCCTCTGCAGCCTCCAGCTAACATAAACAGGTCTGAATGTTTCCTTTTTTACTGTTTATATTGTCATCTTAAAAAGGAAACTTTCTCTGTCAGCACCTTAGTAAGTGGCAATAGGTAAATATGAAATAACTTTTACAGTCTTAGTTGTGTCAGGGCCATTAAAAAGAATGATTTTGAGCCTTGCCTTAACGTTATAATTTTTTTTAATTCAACTTTGTTTTCAGTGAAATCTTGTGCTCCAGACCCTTAAACAACTCACATGCAGACAGTCTAAAATTAAAGACAAAAAAAAAAGGCAAGTAAAGTAGAGCCTATCTAAATCTAGTCAAGTGTTTTACTGTCCTCTTAAAAGGACAAAACATGTTGCTCAAAATTCCATTGCTACCATGTGTGTGGCAAGTAGTTTGGAGATCCCAAGCAGAGACTGTGGCCTCTGCATTCAGCTTTGAATATGACTCTAACAAATGCCCTCCAAGAGACTGATGATCTCAGACTCGCATCAACTCCAGCACAGATCCCTGACTTCTTCTGAACCACCAAAGGGGCGTGCAACAACCCAGAAACTGTGTCATCTTCAAACAATACCTCACACACCTCAACAGCAACTCTGGAAACATCAGAAACAATTCGTCATTCTGAATGCTGCAGTGAGTGTGAGCTAGTTAATTAGCATCCCCAGGAACTGCACCACGAACAAATTCCAGTGTGGGCCACACACACTTAAATTGTCAACTGTCCCTCAAAGCACTCAAGACTCAAACATGCAATCACTTACCATCTCTAAAGTTACCACTCACCTGACATTGCACTTTTCTACTGTAACCTTGTTTTAAGAAAACGATATACTTCGATAAATGTCTGCATAAGTCTAACTTGAACCAACCCTCAATTGCTTGAGCCTGCAACAGCCTGTAACACCACTCTGAGAACAAATGATCTCTTCTGTATCCTTGACATTCCAACAGAAAGGCTTCAGGACAGCTTAAACATTCAAAAATACCATTTTGCAGTTAATCACTTCAACAGAAGCTTGGGGTCAGAGAATGTCGTGGGAGGGGAAACAAAAGATCTGCCATTTGATGTCAAGGGTTGCTGGCATGGAGAAATAAGCAACACAACCTCTTCTCCAAATTATAAATAACAACTGAGTTTATGCAAAAAGAAGACAGAAAAAGGGAAAACATACCTAGAGAAAAATAAAAAAAAATTTCAAAAAAACCACCAAAACCCCCCCCAAAACAAAACAAAAAAACCAACCAACGAACAAAAAAAAAAGCAAAAAAACCAAACAAAACCCAACCAAACAAAAACCTATAAACAAAAAATCCCACCCTAGGAAAAATACCCTTATCTGCCACTAAGTATCTACAGGCAACATGGGCAATCCACCATCAAACAAAAACCTGCAGCAGTTTGACAGAATAATTTTTAAGACAATATATTACGTAATTAAACTATTTATGAAACTAAAGAATATTTAATAATATCCTAACCAGCTGCAAATTGTGGATAGCAAAAAGAGTGCTTCCTAAATAATCAGAGACAGATTTTCTTCCTCTTCTAAACAAAATTTATTCATAATTTGTAGGAAATGGGCATTAAACTTGTCCACCTGCAGATGTTGCACCTTCTGGAAAAAAAACAAAACCCAAAAATACCCACCACTAAAATTAAAGGTAACAGAGGTAAAAAGGTCCAAACTCCACAGAGACACTCCTAACCCAGGGATCAGGTGCACAGTAAGCTCCTATGAGTAACCAAACTATGGCAGCTGTACCTTTATTCCTGATCAGCAGCACGTGCAAGGCAACTTCACTTCTCACTTACAAAGTTTATGGCAATTCAAAAGCAAAAAGAATGAACAAACATATCTTCAATAAATTTGATGAACAGATAAACTACGTAGCAGCTGTTCAAAGCTGGCCACCAGTCAAGGGATGGCCATGTGCACTTGACCTTTTACAATTTCAGTAAAAAATCTGGCGGTTTAGCTGATAAAAAAAGGATAAACTTCTTAAATATGGCCAAAGGAAGATTCCCAGCACTTGTGAAATTGCTTTTCGTTTACTGCAAGCTAAGATGACAACACTGACAGTTATTATGTCTCAACTGACTCAAAATAACTTTTGAAGTCACAGATTGCCAGTCTGGGTCCTGACATGCCAGTTTCACTGATGTCTATCAAATTAACCAACAAGTGACTTGATTTAAAAGTACACACAATCCTGTGCAAGTAAGAACCTCAAATTAAGTTGATTAAAGAAAATTTGTAAGCCACACAACTTGTACTACAAATACTCATTATTTACACAAAGCAACTCTTGAAGATGTTACTCATCTAATGAAAACCTTGATATAAAAATGTTTAAATACACAATTAAAAAATCCACTACAATAAAATGCAGCAAAATCCAGACAAATATGTTTCTGTGCCTGGATTGCAACATTTCCAAGATTGTTTTGGGAAGCAGAGACACAGGAATGAAGTTTCTTAAAACAGGCAAAATGAAACTAAAGCCTGCTCTTCCCAAGAATAATTGAATTCTGGCAATGCTACATCATCTTTCATTGTACTGGTGTACCCCAAATACCAAAGGAGTTTTGACAATATTTTGGTTGCAACCCATATGCCACTCAACACTTTCAACACAGTCTTATCCAAAGCACCTATTAAGAAAATCTCATGCAGTGACATCTGGAAATATGACATTCAATTACAAAATAAAGTCCTCCAGAAAATACCACTTGAATGAAAGTCAAGAGTAGGGCAAACTCAGAATCAGTCACAGATTTATTGCAGAAGTCTGTCCTATCCAAAATTATTTATTCTGCAAGATACAGATACACAACAGCTGGAGCACCTGAAATAATCTTGACAACTTCCAGTCTATAAAGGGTTCCAGGTACCCTCTTGATACCTTCTGGGAATACCTTAGCACCAAAAGGAGTGCTCTAAGCCAATTCCTTTACCAAAATATAAATAAAACCACCCCCCACAACCAGAAACCTCTGCAAAATAACCACTCCGTAAAACAGAAACTAAGACATTTTAAGACACCCCTCTGGTATAATAAATACAATTTTATTTCCTTTTAGCTGTTAACAACATACAGCACTATTTCTTTAAATTAATATGGGGCTGGAAGGGTTCCCATGAGATCACTTACTGTGAACTTTGTAATTTTTCAATATAGGTGCAGGTATCTCTGGAAAGTTCATGTATCTGACTTCTACACTTGGTGTACCTTCACACAGCCCACACTCTAAGCACCCTTTCACTGTTTACTGGCACCTGCACCAGAGAAGGAGTTGGAAACACGGGATTTGTCATTCCCACGGTGCTGAGCTGGAACCAGGTAAATTCAGACATTTTCTGGCAGATATTATCTTGAATCACTCTCAATACTTGATGACTCATAAGAGAGGTAAGGGAGTAGGAGCTCCTAGAAAGAGCTAATAAAATAATAAAAATGTGTCAAAATTGCCCTTCATTACAGCCAGGACCCAGTGTGTAGAGTCATTCAAGGCTGGCACCAGAGCACCAGCTATAAACTGCAACCAAAAAGGACGTCTACTATTTTTAGTCCTGTCAGGACTAAGTATCAATTTCAGTTTGGTTTGGTTTGCTTTATTTTACTCTGTTGTTTTTCTCTTGTTACTCTTGAAAGTCATTCCCACTCCTTACTCTCATGACCCACATTAAAATTACCACATGCTCACTTTTACCACTACAAACATGAGTGAGGTAAGTCTAGTGACATGCATGTGGTTAGACTTAACTCATCCCCTTCAGAAGGCACAGGCACAATCCATGTTTTTTGGGCAGTGCTTTCCAGAAGTGGATCATAAAAATAAAAAAAGTGAACTAGCTGTATTATATTCCATATGAAAATTTTTATGAAGGATTAAAAGATGCCCTAAAGTTTACTGCACATGTATTACATATAAGAAACCCTGACAATATAAAATTAACTCCCATGGTAGCCAGACTTCAGGCAATACAGCATCAAAACTCGAGAAAACATGTTTTATTTTTGAGCCTCATAAAACTCAAATGCATTACAGAGACATGACTGAACAAAGCATGCATAGCTAATCCTACTCAACATCTTTTATCAACAAGTTAGTTCTCTTAGCTCACCAGAAGTATTCAAGTATTTCCCAATAAGATTACAGTTACATTTTACTAGTTTTTTTTCCACCACTCTCCTGCAGTTTGCACAGATCACTGCCAGCATTGTGGAGTCCAGAAACATCTGCACTGCATGAAATCAAACAATCTTGCACCCAAGTACCCTGGTTGTGATGGCTGAAGCAAGCCAATCAGATGCAATACTGCTGCCCATCAATAAGCACAGAAATAGTGCATGGACCATGGAGTACTTTCAAAGAGCTGTGGTATTAAAATTAAATTTAAATTTCAGGTAAAATTCCAGCAGTAATAAATCTCCTGGTGAAGAACCACATTCCAGATCACGTGCCAGCTGACAACAAACTGCCACCAAAAGTGCGGCTTTGAAAAGCAATGACAAATAACAGGTGAACTTCAGAGATGTACAATCAAAGGAGGTGAGTGCTCTTTAGTGAAAAGCTAATGTGGCAAGGCATAAAACAACGTTTGTAACACTTCACTCCTGCAGTTATCTGCTCAAGATAATGGAGCTAAAAGAACGGCTAGCAATTTGCAGAATAAGGTCCCTGGGCCCAATCTCTCCCATTCATTTCAGTGGGAGTCAAATTATGGGTTTATCAAATAATTCATATAAATCACTCAGAAAAATACCAAATAACTTCCTGAGTAGTAGGTGTGCGATTTTCTTCCATGAGTGGACACATTTATCACTTAGGGCAAAAAGCACAAGCACAGATCTTGCTATGGGAGGCATTTTTACTTCCACCACATGCATCATAAACATCACAACAACTGACTGATTTTCCATAAAACAATTCAAAATGAACTCCTGTTCCCTGGCTAAAACCTAAAACTGCTAAAGTGCTTGTATTAGGTAGTAAAATGGCAATCTAATATTGGTTTTGCTGCTATGTAATCACTCAGACCACACTCCCGTGCTTTACTTCTTCAGGAGCAGCACTGTCCAGTTTCAGATCTGATACACTAGTCAAGGCCTTGCAGCGTATTTAGGCCTATTTTATTCACATAAACACACATCTCTTCCTGTAAAGTCACATTTTACTGCCTGTCCATAAAAAGTTAATGCCTTGCAGAGAGAGGTGTTTCTCAAATTTTAGAGTTCTGAAGCAATCTGTCTTGAACACTCTTCCAAGTACTTGTAAGTTTTTCTAAGCACATTTTTCAGTATGGTGTGCTGGAACAAAAGTTGCCTTGTTTCACATGTTAGAACTCATTAGCCCCTTGGCTAATATAAAACCTTCAAGATCTTCGCTGGTTGTGATTGGTTTGTTTAATAAAATGACATACAGATACAACATATTTGCAGAATGATACCACAGCTCTATTGACTTGGCTTGTGCCCTTGGACTTGGCTAGCACAAAATTCCTCTGAGCAAGCTTTTCACAACTCTCCTCTGTTTTCCCTCTATTCCGTTGTTATGGATTATTGGCAGCAGTTAACAGAAATACAACACAATCAATTGTGGATTTAAAAGGACACTTCCTTTCAAATAAACCAGAAAGAGTAATAATTAGTTTTCTGGACCAAATTCATCCAAATATCTACTAAACACAGATATATACAGCTACAGCAAGTTATTTTTGTATTGCTATCAGAACAGCCATTGACTCACCATGACTTTCACAGCAGTTCAGTCACAGATGGTTGTTACTGTCATCACCACAGAGGAACATACTACATATGTAAATATATGACAGCCATTAAGGTCAGAAGAGACCTTTCAGCCACCAAGGCTACCCTCTGGTACAGCACAGGCCACTATACCTCAGCAAGATGCTCCAGTGCTGAGCTCAAAAACTTGACAAAAATAAGTGTCTAAAAAGACATCTCAATGAGAAGACATAAAGACAAAGATGAAAAGGATCCTCCATCTTCACTCCTTTCATCTGTAGTCTGTGCCAAGCATTACTCATCCTCAGTCCTGATAATCCGTGATTTTTTTCCATTCTAATTTGTCTGGCTACAAATCCAACCATTAGTTCTTGCACTAGATTAAACAGGCACACCATTTTCTCCATATGAAAAGGAAATTTTTGTAAACAAGCTCTTATTTCTTAATTCTCTAAGGTTGTTGACAGATAATTCTGCCAAAGCTTGCTAGACTTATTTAACACATCACCACTTGCATCTCTGCTGCCTTCACAGAAAACTTTCAAGAGAAGTGCCCACACCAAGCTGCTCCCAGCCATAATCTGTCTTTTTCTCGTTTAAATTGCAAATGATAACCAGTCTGAAGAAAAGTAAACAAACTTGTGCTGGAAGGCATTTGCTCCCCTTCTGTCAACTCATCCTGATAGATGATATTCATCACCCCTTTTTGACACCCCTCACCTTTCTTAATTTTTCACAGAGTATGTTTTGCAGATCCCCTTGCACTGGGGAAGGGCTGCCCTTCCACTTCATTTACACTCTTTTAAACACAATAGAACCACATCTGCACCTACTGCCTAACAAAAATTTGCCCAGTGCCACATACAAAGATAAAACACACCTGGTTCTTACAAACTACTTGATCCTCACTTGGATATGCTGAACAGTTAACCAAATTTGCCTAACAGCACCATGATAACAGCTCTTAATGAGCTGCAAGTCTTCATTAATCCCTAAATAAATCCCTAAACTATCATTCTTCCCAGCATATGGTCTCCTTTTCCTACTGAACAATCTGTGTTCATTGTTACTACAAGCTGAACTTTGTGTTGAGCTGTCTTCAAAAAATACATTTTTGCTGAATGGTCCAACAATATCTAGGACTGCCCTTCTTTCTCCAGCCTTTCCCATTCCATTAAGATTTATGCTATGAAAAGATGTAGTAATATTATTTTTAAATTTACTTTCAAAAAATCTTTTAAATATATAGCAACAGGTCTATCACAGTCACAGATGTAATCCCACCAGAAACACATATTTAATGAAGATATTTAACTACTGAGATCTGCCAGCCAGATGATTTTTAAGAAGCACATTACTGATACTTCATAGCATCAATTTTACTTGTCTTCGTACATCTTTTGATATTAACAAGTAAGAGAAATAAAGAGAACAGTCCAAACTGACATTGAACAGAACATACAAATCTTCCACCATCCTGGAAAAATCACGAGATCCTTCTCCATTATTTTAGACAGCAACTTGCTTAATCATGATCAAACATGCTTATCACATCACTAAGCATGGTGTAATCATGCCAGCTCAGTTGCTGCAGCAGTGGATGAACTTTGGTGTCTGATTATTTACTAAGCCTGTTATGCCTAGCACTGTTCTGCTGTCCTCCAGCTTCTGTCTTCCTAAAATACTTGGAGGATTTTGTATACAAGTTAGAAATAGTCATGCTGGAACAGCAGTCCAGTAACTCTGCTGTCCATCGCTAGACTGGACTGTCCTCACTGCTCCATCTGTGGTGGTGACCAGCAGGCAGGCTGGTGCACTGTGAGGACCACACACACTGTGTCTCTGCTGCAACTGTACAAAGCTGAGGGGTGACCAGGATTTCTAGGCAAATGTAAAAATCTCTAAAAAGCCCCCCAAAACAAACAACAAACCAAGGAAGGGTGCAGTAAGTTAATTCTGCCTTTTCCCTCAGGATTGCCAAGGACCTGTCCACATTTCCAGGTGCATACAATGCCACAAGGGCAGAACAGTTAGGACAGCTGAATGGTAGAACAGTTAGTCTTAAAACTCCTTCATTGCAACCCCAAGCTGAAGTGTGGCTATCACTATGTCAGAGCTAGAGTATCCCTAGATTAAAAGCAGGCAGGGAAGAGACAATACTAAGACTACATTTAACATACAGATACAAACCACAGCACTTAGGAGATCAGACATCAAGAGGAGAAAATGGAATCAGGCAATGACAGTGAACACTACCTCTTCCTATCTAGCATCATCATCCTCTTGCTGGTATCAAGAGGAAATTGCTAGTTCCACAGGGGCAGCTAGCTCTCCTCCTCAGGAACAGGGCAGAGAGGAGCTGCTAAACTAGAAGAGTGGGAGAGAACAGAGAAGAGTAAAGCTTTAGATCAGCCCCCTTGGCTGGGACCGCTCAACTGTAATGTCATCCACTTAGGGGGTTTTGTAACCAACAAAGAAATTGTCCAAGGCAGTTTGCCTGCATTACCTAGAGCATGGAAGACCTTAGACAATAATTTTTGTTCTTGTTACCACAGCAGACAAAGTGAATGGAAAGTAAACTTTTACCTCTTTTTCTATTTTGAGCAGCTTCTTTACTGCCACCTCCTTGTCCTGAGAAATCCATCGGGCTCGGTAGACACTCCCGAAACTCCCTCCACCGCAGTTCTCAAAAAACTGCAAGTCATCAAATTTAATTTGCACAAATGAAGCACTGGTAGACGACATCTCATAATGACAAAATATACCACAGCAAAACCTGTGAAGAGAAAAGCTTTCATTAATGCACACGCTCCAAGGATTTATAGACTTTCTTACCCACACTCAGATACCCCAAAAGTAGGATCATATGCACGCTATGAGTAAAATCCACAGGGCACAGGAGGAAAAGAGGCCGAGAAGTCGCATTCCAACAGGCTGTGCAAACGTTTGTGCAATTTGCACAAACTATAAGGAGCAGCTGGGAGACAGAAACTACTAAAAATATTCCTCAGAGCAATACTGACGATTCCCGAACACCTTGGAAGTGGCTGTGCGAGAAGCTGGCACGCCGCTGCCTCTCCCGCCGCAAGCGGGGCGCGCCGACAGACAGGAAGCGTGGCCCGGCCCCGAGCTTGCCCAGCAGCTCAGGCACGCCAGGCACGCCGCGCTCCCGCCGCAGTGTCCCGCGGGAGGGAGGCACACGTGGGAAGGCAGGGAGGGAGGCACACGCGGGAGGGAGGCACACGCGGGAAGGCAGGGAGGGAGGCACACGCGGCAGGGAGGAGAGCACTGACACCACACAGTCCGCGTTCGGCCAGCCCTTAGGGCGAGGCCGGACCACTTCACACAGGGATGTGGAAAAACCTGGCAGTGGCAAATCCCTCTTCCCTAGTGACTCAGTTCTGTTTGCATGTTGTAACAAAGCGCGAGTATAGGGCAAGTCATCTGGGCTACAATATGTGAAATTCTGCAGCCTGTGCCAAAACTGGTGCCGGCAGTTTCAAGAGATGATCCCAAGTCTGCTAACGGGAACAGAACGTCCCTCTCCGAGATTTCACGGCAATAAAGCTTATAGCTGTAGCGAATTGCAAGAAATGTTATCACCTAAACACATGAACAATGACTAAATTTAGGTTTCTTTTTGTAATGATGTAAGATCAGAAAGCTCAAGTCTTTAGTAGGACATTGCATCCTCCAGAACCATCATCAAGCCTACCACAGGATGATCTCAGATGCACCAACTTACACAAAGTAGTTTGAATTATCAGCAGTTACTATACTTGCAATTAATGAAAGTAAATTTACCAATATAAAATGAGTGATGGGTTTGAATAAAACAAGCCAAAGAACAACTAGAGATTTTGGGTTATTGGTGAAATCTACATATCCAGTTTCAGTGGGAAATGACAGTACCAAAACATACTGTGTATTCTCACAGCCTCCATTCCATAAGGCTTTTTGAGATGGAATTCACACATGGGAAATGCACCTCTAATACACCTATTGATACTGACTGCCAAAACCCCTTTATGCCACTCCCATCTGTAAGAGACATAAAGACATTATCTGCCCCTTGGCTGTCTCGATTGTGCAGCTAACCTGATAAAACTTTGAGATATCATTTGTCCAGGAATTTCTGTCACTATCTGGTTGCAGCTATTCTCCAAATGCGAGATGAAGATACCAACACTTTTCTACATATAGCATAAGACAACATAAAGCCTTTACTGAACTGCCTGCTTAATTTTATAACTCTTGGCCACCCATAAAAGTAAAGGGAAACACTGACTAGAGCATGGCAACTTTGTTTACAGAAGGCGCTTTAGGAAGGGGCAGACTTCAAGCCTTTTATTGACATTCAGCCTGCAGAGCTCCGGGGGCTGAACATGAATCCTCTATCCCCAGCCCTGCAAGTCAGAGCAGGGGTTACCAGTGGCACGTGAAATAAAGTCCATTCTTTCAGCGCTCTGCAGCCCCTTCCCTGATACAAGTGCTCAAACTCTCCTGATGACCTTCTGTTCTTGTTTTAACCTTGTTGCTGTTGTTAGATTTCCTGCCATCCCTGAGTCATCTTTTGCACTGCTCTGCATACATTTTCTTTAGAGAAAGCTCAAACGAAAAGAAATTGGTCACTTCTACAAACCAAGAGAGTAGTGAAAACAGTTTTAATGTTTTGCTCTTTTTCAGTGCTGTTATTCAGCAGATCTTCAGAAACAAAAACTCATTTGCCCTGTTTACGGTGGCTTTTGCCCCAAGTTAATATTGTGTACATTGTGTCTCAAGCATATGTGACACTTTATAGATAAATAAAAGAGGTCAGCTTCCCAAACCAGAGACCTCACAAGTTAAGGCCACAGGCCTGCACATATTTATGCACATGGGTAATTACACTTGAGTGAACAATCTCCTTACTGACAATAGAATTAGTTAGAAGAGTGATGTAACTCATAGGCAAAAGCACATGCACCCCGTGGATCATAAATTTAACAGGGAATTGGAAACAGCTGATAACAGATAGCTGTGTTTGAGATGGCAGAAGGAACAGAAAACCAAGTGAAAACAAAAATACAACACAGAAAACAACTATTTCTAGCCTTCACTATCTGAATTCAATAGCTCTATAGAGCTGGCAAATTATTTAACATTATTGTTGACCCAGAAGAACCTTTCTGTAAAGAAACTCTTCCTAATGTCCAACTTAAACCTCCACTGGTACAGCTTGAGACTATGTCCTCTTGTTCTGTCACTGGTTGCCTGGTAGAAAAGGCCAAATTCCACCTGGCCACAGCTCCTTTCAGGCAGTTGTAGAGATGCTATAGGCACCAGCATACAATAAATTAATATTACTTACAGAATGATTCATTGGTTTGTATCAGGTTATTCCAGATGCTTTCTTCCAGAGAAAGTAGAGGAGACTTACAAGGGACACTCTTTTATTTAGAGGTCTGCAATTAACAACAACCTAAGTTTGTTTTCTCCTAGATGAAACAACAGACCTGTTTAAACATTACTCCATGTTTTTGGATGCAAGGTAGTTAATCCTCAATTAAAGGGATCTATCTCTTTGTTATGTTTGAGAAAACAACTGTTTAAAATAATAACTGCATGTGACAAATCCACACATAGTTATTAACTTGTCATCCTGCTTAAACAATCTGAGTTTATATCTGCTTAAGACAAAACAAAATAGATCAGGTATTTCAGGTAACTCCATAGTCTTGTATTTGCAACCAAAACCAGCATTCCAACAATGTGTGGCACTTCTTTACATCTTCAGCAGCCAGGAGAACAGTCCTCTGCAACAGCACTGCAGGGCTTGGGGTCGGGGTGTGACAGCAACTCCCTCACACACAGCCTAAGGAAGGTTTGGCACCCACAATGTCCTTCCACAGTCACCCAGTCTCAATTGTTTAACCACCATCATTGTGTAGCCAGGGGAGCACTACATTGACTGACTTCATTGCTTGTTCTTGATTAAATGAAAACATGACAGTTCAGAAACAGTGAGTGGCAGGTGTTGCAGGAAAGAATTCAACTGCTAGTTATTTCAGTTATTTCCATGGCATCTTCCTCTGGAAAAAAGAAATTGCTTCTTTTTCTGTTTTATTTCTAATGGTTAATATGAGCTTGTGATCTTGCAGCAACATCTCCAGCTTCTCTTGGGTCTTTTTCTTCTCTTACAGTAACTTACTCAAGCATGCTGTTAGAAGCTGTTCGTTTCATATCAAAAAGTAAAAGACCTGAAGCTGTATTTGGCAGTGTTTAACATTTCAAGTTATTTAACATTATTTAAGGTAGGACTGTTAGCAGAGTCACTTTGCAGCAAGCCATTGTATCACCACAAGCGTAGTTCAGCACACTAATAAATGTAGGTGTAGGAAACCATCTGTCATCACTGGCTTCCTGTGCTTACATCACTTTAGGGGATTAGCCCATGTGGGGGCCTGATGCTGCTGAGGTCCTACACTTGCTGCTCCACCCAAGCCCCCACAAGGGGAGGGAATCCCAAGCACCCAGGCAAACAGGCTGCCCTGCACCTTACCACAGCAACACTGGAAGAACTTGTTGTACCATCACCGCTCCCTACAAACAGGCTGCGATGCAGGGGAAGTACTGCCATGACCAAAGCAGCTTCATTTCATGTACAAACCAGAAGACCCTTCTATTTGTCATTCAGCTACTGATTCCGGAGTACAGAGAGTTTCCACTTAAGGGACTTAAAAGTTAGATGCAGGAGGCAAGAAGGAATTCAGCATAAATTGCACAGTAACTGCAACTCATATTTTGCTTAGCGCGTGGCTGAGGAACTGAAAATTGCATCCCTCATCTTGCACATGCAACTGACACTGCTCAAGTATTCAATTACTTCAGGAACACCCCCTGTAATTTATTAAAGGGAACAACCACACAGCTCACTGCTCTCACTTCACTGTGTAGTTCCACAAAGCAGGATTCAGTGCTTCTTTCAAGAAGGCACACTGCCAACATATTGCCAATAAAGTAGTAGCACACCACACTTGTGCTATCTTAAAATACACAGCTTAATGTGCCAAGTTTCCTTATTTGGAAAAACAGCCCATTTGCTTTCAGTGTCTTCGACCATCCATTTTTAGACCCAAATCATTCTCTGTAGCCAACATGGCCTACAGTCCTTGAACAGATCAACGTGAGTTTTTTCAGGAGCACGTTTATTTAGGCTTTTTAAAAATACATCTTTTAAAAAAACTACAAACAAAAAAGTCCAACCAAGAACTCCGTCCTCAAACACCAAAACATGGTTAGCCACTGTCTTGTCCAAAGAGAAAACAGAATAGGAGTTACAGTGATAACAAGCTACAAGACGTACTATGGAAAGAAGTTTTAAGGGAAAAAAAAACATTTAATCATATCTTGAACTGCTGATGGATAAGATGCAAATAAACTCCAAGCACACTTCCAAATTAAATATACCCTAATATTCTAATCTTCCAATAAATTAAAATAAAATCAACAACCCCTACAACTCCTACACTTTCTTAATCAGACTGAGCAGCAGCCCTGCAGATGGTGAGACTGGAAGCACAGCTCTGTCTACCTTAGTTACAGAAGCAACAACATTTGAGCCTGTCCTTTGTCAGAACCTAAGAATTATGCATAACTTCCATTAATAACATTTCTAATTTTATTTTAATTTATATAACCACTGCTACGGAGAAAGCGCTCAACTCAGCCTACACAGTTTGGTACTTCAGGAAAAGCATTATTTTCAACCACAGCTGTGTCAATGACAGAGGGTTTAAAGGCTTCACTTTAAATAGAAAACATTTTATCACA
Organism: Pithys albifrons albifrons; assembly: GCF_047495875.1. NCBI lineage: Eukaryota > Metazoa > Chordata > Aves > Passeriformes > Thamnophilidae > Pithys > Pithys albifrons. The sequence goes on along the minus strand of NC_092465.1, from coordinate 21,829,133 downwards.
GAACAAACCTAAACTGCTTACTTTGCTTACATTATACCGTGTACGCAATGACTGTCAAGAGTACACAGGCATGCAAGATAGACAAGGCAGCTAAACCTGCATCTGAGCCCACAGCACAGCTCGGTCCTGGACTGCAGGATCCAGGCCTCAGTTTTGTCAGCCGTCCCCTCCATCAGTGAGCCAGGCACTCCAGGGTTACCATTAGTCACACAATGCCACCAGTATGCAAAGCACATTACGGACAGATAAAATAAGCAGGCTTCTAAGGACTTACAACTTCAGGACAAAGTCCTGAAAACATCTAACCGCATGCCTCCAGCGCAAAGCTATGATGTTTTCAGGCAGTGACCCAGTTAATCCAGTGCTTTCAAATTATTTCTGCTTCTGGAACTTAGAAAAAGTAATGATCCATGGCTTTCCCGATGGCTCTGTCGCTAAAACTCCCAGCAGAGCATGCTGGATACAGCGGTAATGGATGGCTCACACACACGCGTGCTTAGTTAAAGGACACACTGCTGGAAAGGAGCTAACTTGAGCAAACACCGCAAAAGCAAAGACCGCCAGTTCAGTTAAAAAATGAAGGAGAAGAGGAAAACCACGGAGGGAAAGAAAGTCACACCTCAAAGCCCAACCCGGGCACTTTATGCCCAAAATATCAGCAAAATGCAGCAGGTGCGCACGAAGTGAACATGTTTGAACAGGGTCTGAGGAGGTGTCCCGCTGGCAGCACCTCTGCCGTCCCGCCCGGTGCCCGCGACAGACCCGGCTCTGCCCGCCCTGCCCCGCCGTGTCCCGACCCCCGTCCCGCCGCGCGCGGGCGCCGCTGCCTTCCCGGGGGTTTGTCCGGGCTGGTGGGACGGGGGCGATGCAGGGTGAGGCCGTGCCCCCTCCCTTCCCAGGGCTTCCGAAGTTGCTTCAGCGCGAGGCACGTCCAACCCGACGGGGACACCCCCGGTCCGGCACGGCCCTGCCGGCTGCCCGCCGCCTCCCTCCGCCCAGCCGAACGCGCACCGACCACGCCGCCGCCAGCGCTGCCCCCGCGGGGGGCGCCTCGCCGTCCTCACCTTTCCCGAAGGGGCTCCGGGCTGGCGGGACCCGGGCGGCGCCGATCCCGGAGCCGCCGAGGGAGCTGCAACCGGCGTGACCGCGTCTCCCGCTCCGTCCCCCCGCGTTTCCGGTCGGTGCCGGGAGCCGGAGGAGCCGCCGCCGCCGCCGCCCCCGCGCCGCCTCGCAGCGGCGCCACCCCGCGCCAGGCCCCACGGGGAGGCGCGGCCGCCACCGGCTCGGGAGTGCGGGCGGAGCGGGGTCCCGGGTGTGGGAGCGCGGGGCCAGGGCAGGGCCGCCCCACGGCAGCGCCTCCGCCCCGCGGGGCCGGGGGTGGGTGCGCGTGTGGCGGGCGAGGGGCAGCGCGTGCCCCCCACCCTCTCCCACAGCCCCTCGGGTTACGGGGCGCTGAACGCTGTGGTTGGGCTGGCGTGAGGCGAGCAGGATGGAGCATCAGCGTCACGGAATCATGGAATTACAGAATATTCTGAATGGGAAGGGACTCACAAGGATCATGGAGTCCAACCGTTGGATCTGCACAGGACCGTCCCCAAATGTCACACCATGTGCTTGAGAGTATCGTCCAGACACTTCTCTTAGGCTTGGTGCTGTGACCACTTCCCTTCGGAGCCTGTTCCAGCGCCCAACCATGCTCTGAGTGAAGAACCTTTTTCTAATATCCAGGCTAAACCTCCCCTGAGATAACATTCCCTCAGGTCCTGTCACTGGTCACCACAGAGAAGAGATCAGTGCCTGTCCCTCCTCTTCCCCTCATGAGGAAGTTGTAACTGCAACTCAGTCTCCTCCAGGCTGAACAGCCCCAGTGCCCTCAGTCACTCCTCACACAGCTTCCCCTCAAGGCCCTTCACCATCTTCATTGCCCTCACTTGGACACTCTCTATAGCTTTATGTCTTTATATTGGGGTGCCCAAAACTGCACACAATATTCAAGTTGAGGCCACACCAGGGCAGAGCAGCTTGAGGCAATCCCCTCCCTTGCCCGGCTCGCGATTCTGTGCCTGATGCCCCCCAGGACAGAGTTGGCCCTCCTGGCTTGGGCTGACCAGGGAGAATGGTCTCTGGCTGAGCAGGGGTCTGCTTGTTGGTCAGCTGTGCCAAACTTGGGAAGAGTCTGGGCCACGCAGGGCCTGTGTGCTCAGTTTGTTTCCAGCTGACAAGCCACTGCAGGTGGAGGGAGTCTGGCACCGACCAGGCTGATATAGCCACAGCTCTGGAAGCACAAGTTCCTTCCTTCCAGGGTTCCTGCTTCAGTGACAGGCAGTATGGCTAAATTGTTTAACAAAATGACCAGATGATGGTAACTTTAAAAAAACCCTGCTTCATTGTTCTTGTGCTGGGATGGTGTTATCACAAAATGCAGCATCTTTAAGTTCTGGGTCACCTGGGATTGCCAAGCTGCTGTGGATGGAGATCTGGAGGTCCTCAGAAGTAGGAAGGGAGCAGGTAGTGTTCCTACAGCCAGTCTTACTTTTAGGAACATGGAATAGGAAGAGGATTTGAGTGGCAATTGTAACCTTCCCATCCCTTGCCCATATTACCCGCCTGCCCTCAGGATGATCATCCCAGGTCAGGAACCCACCTCCACCCTCTGAAGCCACATAGATTCCTTCTTATTCAAATGTTTTAATGGCATTGAGGTACTCTGCTGTTGCAGAAAAGTTTTTGCAAATGGAAAATAAGCTGTCACGCTTAAAGGAAGTGACTCAAAAGACTTGAGGGGCAAACAGTTTTTCTGCTGAGGCAAGCACATCTCATGGCTGTCACAGCACATTTTCTGTATCAGTATCATGCAAGATTCAATGCCTATCACCACTTTACTCCACGCTACCCAGGTCATCTACTGGTGACTGCACACTGTGATTTTACGTTCACTGGAGAATCGCAGCTCCTTGCTATCTCTATTGTTACATGCATGTGTAGATCTGCTGTATAAAACCAGCTGTGTAGCTCAATGATTCACAAAGAGGTGCACAGCATCACACTGAATCACATACATTAATTGTACATCTCAAAGATGTATGGTGTCAAGGTGAATCATGGAAGAATACTTTACTGATGAGTCAGATACCATAATTTAATGAACATGAGGCTTTCTTTAAGGTGGGTTTGTTTGGCACGTGGGAGGGCAAAAACCAGTTAAGACAGTAAAGCACAAGAATACATTTCTGTGCTTAAAATAAGACGTTTCACTGAGCCATAGTAACTTACTAGGAATAAAGTTCAGCAAGATCTTAAGCATTCAGTGCAGTAAGTACACAAAGATGGTGAGAAAGTCAAAAAGCAGGCACTGGTGCCCCCCTTTTGCCCACCTTACAGGTTTGGTATTGCCAGGACAAACAGTGAAGGAAGTCAGCATGCTCTGGCTTCCCCTGGACACAGCAGTTTCAGGCACTTCTTGTCTGATCTGAAGCCTGCTTTTGCTTTATTATGAACTGATACGCTGGTGAGTCTGGAGAAGTCTCCAGTCAAATATGCCACACTTTAAAAGAACACAAAAATATCAAACACAAGTCACATGAAACTCATGCTCTGAAGGAGGAGAGGTGCCACATACTTAGCTCTCAAATGCTGTGACTAAAGCTTTTATCCTTCCTGTCCAAGGCAATTGCGAATTAGTCAAATTATTTAAAAATCTATTTGAATGTTAAATACTTAATTCATAGGAATTTTCTTCAGAGACTTGAACACTTGCATTTAGTGAAACTATTCCAGTAGCACATGAGAAATGAGGGGGTGGTTAATACGTTCTACTTCAAAAGTAGGAGTTCAGAGTCTGCAGCAGGTACTACATTAACATGCCACTTGTTTCAAACACATACTGCATCTGCTCTATTACAGGACAAGTGCAAAAAAGGGAAGGAGCCTCCACAAGGACTGTCCAACCTGAGTGCTACACTATCGTGAAGGTGGAATTATTACAAGGTATGCATTTTGGGACTTGTACTCTTTCTGCCCTCTGGCTAGTGACTGGATATTTTCAAGTTGTTTTTCCATTACCATGAAAACTTAAGACAAAGCTAGAAAAGATCAGAAACCAGCATAATCAGAGTTTCTTAGGTGGCCATAATATAATAGAAAACAGTGAGCCAACACATGGTGGTATGTTTTCTCCCCTTTTTGAGGCAGCAATTTCAACCTCAGAAACTGAAAAGCTACCTCTGGAAAGTGCAATCCTAATCTGAGGCTTCTTCAATTTATAAGGAACAGGAAGAAAAAGAAATTATTTAAAAGCTAACAAAAGTTATTGTAAAGCCACAACAATTGGCAAAGGATAAAGGCAGCTCTACCAACTTTTAACTCAATTTTAGAGTTGAAAGGATTCATATGAATTGTCTCTTTACATCTGATCACAGGGTGTGCAATGACGTCTCACTACCTTTCAACATGGAAAATACAGCTTCATGCATGCATCCAGGCAGTTTAAATCATCCTGCCTGCCAAAAGCAGCAGGCACACCCCTCCTCTGCCCACCGAGCCCTGTTCCTGCTGCTGCACTGCCCACCTCACCTTCTGTCAGCACAATGTTTGCACGGCTGTGCAGGGAACTGGGCTGTGGAGAAACTACTGCAGGGAAAGGCAATCAGTTTTCACCCAGATCAGAATGCAGGTTATCAGGCAATTGTACAAAGTGTTGTGCCAGTGCAAAAGCAGGAGGAGCAAGGGCTGATACAAGCAGCTGAGAGAGACTGGAGTCTGGAAGTGCTTTTTTAGCAGTAGTGGTGGTTTATGCCAGCTTAAACTGTATGTGAAACTCTAGACACAGATAATTTGGAGGTGGACACCTGCTCCATATTTTTCAGTTCTCCTTCAAGACTGGCTCAGAGTTCATCTCAGGCTTATTACAGAGGTTTCTTTGAAGCACTGCCGCTTCTCTGGTTGCTATGGCTTGCTTCCATTTCTAGCTTAAAAAAATTGGCCAGGAAACATGATGGAGGTCACGCCTCAGTGTACTGGGAAGGCTATACACACATTGCTGTAGAAGATGTAGCACTAGTATCTGCTAGTGGTAGTACAGCGAGTTTGAGCAAAATGAGCAGTAACAAGATGGTGGCATTAATTTTATGCCATTTGTTTCATCAAGCTTGTGACCTGGAAGAGGTGGATGAGTGGCTGGCATGAAAGCCCTCTTCACATTATATTTGCTTGTGCTTTACAGGCTGAAATTTGTGCAGGTATGTCCACATAGGCTGCAATCACACACCTCTGCAGTTACACTCCAAAACATTGGGGTGGCAGGATTGGTTTCATAACTAAAAGACAACTTTCAGGATACTAGTAGCCAACATAAACTGCCTTTTCTCTTTCTGAGAGATGGCAAGTGGAAAATCTAAGGAATTGTCTTTGGATTTGGCTCAGAGGCAATCCTGCCATTGCTGCTGTAAATGAGATGGTGAGTGTGCACCCACAAACCTGATGCTGCATGTGGCCTCTGTGCCTCGGCTTTTCTTCCTGATTGCTTCAGCAGCCTAGTCTTTGGGGTGCTGTGGGAAATGGCTTATTCTTGACTTTCATGAGGAATGAATTGAGAGCTCATACTAACCATCATACATCTCTTAGACCCATCTGTGTTGTTGTTTTCTTGTCTGTTTTTAAATAAGTAACTAGTGAAAATACCGATATGGCATATCTAATATGTAACTATAAATATATTATTAAATATTGATTAAGTACAAAAATATTAAGCACAGAATTATTAAATATAGACTAGAATTATTTAATACAGACATTCATGTGGCAGAGTATGTTTGTGTGCAGTGTGGATCAAACACCTGCTTTGTGCACAATATTTTTCAGAACTGGCAGGCCACAGCTTGTACACTGTTTACCTTTTGATCAGGCATGTGTGTAGTATAAAAGCACATATAACTTTTTCAAAAATGTCAATATAATTAACAATGAGATATCCATGAAATGGCAAAATATTAACAAGAAATCCAATTCTTGGTTGTTTTACAAGGATGGTTTTCTTATCTTTTTCTGACACCACAATTTTTAGCTGATCATTATACTCAGCTGTAATCCAGTCACTATTGCTCTGCTCAGTTACCATTTCATTACATACTTTTAATTATATATATATATAGCTCTTACTCCATCTTATATTAAATTTTGTGGTTCAATAGACTTAATCTGTTTTTCTAATTTTGGCACATTTTTTCTCTAAAATGTAATACAGCTTAACACTGTTTTCTTTGTTTTAAAGCTGTACTGAATCTGTTGTAGCTGTGCCCATTTATGTTTTCCAATCCACACTACTGTGAGCTCCACTGAAGCAACAGTCCCTTCATTTCCCTTAAAATTTTTTTCCAACCGATTGCTCAGCTATAGAGAGTCTGCAGAGAGGGAGGCACAATTCCACCACCTCTGAGAACTGCCAAGGAAGATGACAATACATAACTTTCAACAACTGATTTAAAGCATAATATTATATTTTCTTTATTAAAACTAATTAGTACTTCACTATTTAGTACATTTATCTTTTTTGAAAGTAAATGCAGGTACTGGAATCATTAAAATTTTGGGCAGTATTGACAGGGAATCGCTTTGAATTAAAATGAAAATATTAACTCCACTTAAGATTGTACTGTAGTATTAGTAGCTTAAATTTTTTGCTACTTTTTTAATCCAGAGTACATAAATTAGAAACAAATCTATTGGAGATCACATATTTTTTGTCTTTGGATTTAGAGATTAAATAAGACTAGAAATTTTCCATAATGTTAGAATGTGTCAGAAAAGACCTTATTTTAGATAAATCTGTTTAGCTATATCATCTCAGTCCCTTTGCCTGTGATTCCAAAAAAAGGAGACCAAACCCTGCAAAACACAAGCACACTATTAATAATATCTAGTTATAACAGGAAGGAAAAAAAAACTTTGCAAACCTCTAACTAGTTGCTGGCAACAGTGCTAACTGATCAGGAGCACTACAAAGGAGTTACATGCCAGACAACTGGAACAGGAGAAACACTAGGGCAGGAATTACAAATGGAAGGAAATGGTGGATTTCAAACAGACACTAGACAGCAACCTGCCAGTACTGCAGCCCTCAAGGGTCAGTCCTACAGAGACTGAGGACATCTAAAGAAAACCCAAGGCAACACTGGCTCTCTGTTATCTGAGAACATCCACAATGCTGCCGACAGTACTCCTGTGCAGAAATAATGTACACCTGAGACAAACCACAAAGAGTCGGCAAATACAGCTAGCAGATTCCCTTGCTGGCTTGTACAGCATCTGAAGAAAGAACTATTTAAAAACACAAGAGGTGGTGTTATAATGAGGAAACCATGGAGAGCAGAAAGCTTATGATTATTGACAGAAGTTGATTAAGAAATGGATGATTGTCTGTTAGGATGTTGGAGTATCTACTATCACCTCTATACTATGTATCTTTATGTAAATTTTCTTTAATTGAGGTATTCATTTACAATCATTATTTTCATTTGTAATGTGCTTTATTTGCATTTGAAAGCAACAAGAGGAAAAAAATTAAACACAACTGGCTGACCCCTGCCATGTGACAAAGGCTTTGCTTTTTGTCACTCTGACCCAAATGGATTTGGGCCAGGAAATAAAGGTCAACCTCTCACCACTACCCCCATGTGTCACATTTTTCTTACATGGAGTTTCCAAGAAAAATATTCCAATTTGCTTCAGTAATTATTTCTTCTTTATCATGTCGGCTTCAGAGTTTATTTTGAATTCAGAAATTACCTTTGAGTGCCAGGCCTATTAAAAATGAACCCTTTTTGAAATGTCCTTCAGCAGTTACATGTGATAGATTTTGTAGCTGTACATGCTCTTTTTTCTCTTTTAAGAATCTTCCTTTTTACAGTAGTACCCCCATCACTTGAGTCATAAAATGCCAAGACCATGGTTGTATTATGTCCCTTTGCGCATTCATAAGTTGCTTCCTTAGGCAGATGGTGTATGAGAGCTGTAATTGCTAAAGCAGTGCATGGGGCAGATGAAGTAGGAGCCAGTCTCTAGATGCCCTTGGATAGCATGTTAGCTAAATGCATGATGTACTCCACGTGCGCCTGTAGAAGTGAGAAGCTTGAGGTCAGGTTTTAGCCACCAGCCATGTCCTGCAGGAATTGGTTTGGGGCAGTGGTGCACATTTTCAAGAGAGGCGGAGGGGTGAGGGTCCCCTCCAGCTGCTGAGGCCTCGGTGTCATCACACTGGCCAAGGGCTGGCCAGCTCCATGGTACTGCCGTGGGGAGACACCTGAGGGTGGCATGGGCACCATGGGCACAGCTACAGCTGTGGAGGCAGGGCTCCAAAGATAGGCTGCTAAAGAAGTTTCTGGTTTAGTAATTTTAACTTTTTAATCTGGTCATTATTTTCTTTGATTGCTAATACCTTGACCTCCAGTGACAGCTGCTGCTTATGCCTGCTAAACTTTAATGCAGGCTACAGTAAAGAACATTATGATTATTTGAAAAGGCAGAGTGTAATGCATTTCAGATTAACAGTGAAAGAAAAGCTATTCAAGTTAGAGGTTCACTTTGCCATATTACTCTGTGCTGCTTTCCTTATTATCAGTACAAAAAATGAAATGAGAATAACACATCTTTTAATTTTCTTCCACTATTACCTCTTGATTTGCATTCAGAGCTCCCAGAAGAAATACCACTGAATTCAGAAGTAGTCTATTTAAGCTGCGTGGTGTTTAAAGATTGCTGGAAGAGGTTAAGGTGCTGTATATTATGCAGTTGACCTTACTAAGAAGCTATGTTACCAATTTAGATTTATAATTTTGTTAAATTTTTTTTCCCAAGCAAAAATCATTATCTCTTTTGGAACCCCTGCAGGTTAAACCTTTTGATTTCTCTCTAACTTATTTTGTAAGATTTCTAAATTATATTTAAACTTCTTGTATTTAAAAGGTTGTTTTGCCAGTGTCTCTGAAAAGAGGGAATTTTATATTTTATCCCTGTCTCTCTCTTTGTACCTGGTCTGCAGAGGCTGAGTCCCTCGCAGTATTTTACTTAGGAAGAAAGAACTCAAACCCTTAATCCTGCAAATATGTTTGAACTCTTTTATCTGGTACTATCACATCTTTGTGGCTAATTGGGTTTGAACAAGATGTTCGAGGAAAATACTTCGGATCCTGCCTTTACCAAACAGTTGTAGCCTCCTCATGTGCAGGATTCAAGCCTCCCTGGATTTAACCTTTGTTCCCTGCCTTTGTTAGCACCAGGTCTGGTCAGTAAGAAAAAGAGCAAATCCTAACAAAGCAACACTAGCAAAATGTACCAGGACAGGGAAAGCTGTTCCCTGTGACTTTTGAGCTCCACAGCCCTAAACAGAGATATTTGTCCTCTCTGCTACTGCCTGAGCAAAAAACCATGTCAGCAGTGGAACTCTGTAATGCAGAACATTTTCCAAAATGCCCAAAGTGTCACCATCCTGGCTCAGTGTTCCCCAGCAGTGGATGTTTATTATGGACACTGCCTCCTGGTCACCTCTCACCTTAAAACTACTGCTATGACCCTGCCAGTAAATAATACAGGGTCAGGGGCTCTGGGGCCTGAGACCAAATAGCACAGACCAGCCATATCAGCATTACATGGCCTGTGACCCTCAGGCATAGTCACGATTTTGAACAGTTTGTATTTTCAGTCTGCAATTCTGAAGTACAAGGGGTCTGTGCTGCAGTGTTCATGCTGTTCATGCACACAGATGTGATGGAGATGCAAAGCACCTTGGGTCCCACTGGAGGACTGTGGCGGGGGTATGGAGACAGGGACAGGCTTGTCTGTAGTTCCCACTGGAAATGGTCCCTGGTACATGCTCCCCCACAAATAATGTCTGGACACTCTCCTCTGTTGCCAGTTGGTATGGGCAAAACCAGACCAAGTGCTGCACCCAAAGCAGTATGGACAAAGAGCAGAGCAGTGCTGGGGATCACCCAATCCTCTTTAGCTTGTGTGTGTTGGCACAGCCTCTGAGCCCAGGCTTATAGACTGGCCCCAAGTCAGCAGCTAAAGGGGTGTCTTCATTGAAGCAGGATCAAGTTGTGATTCGCAGCTGCAAGCACAGGATGAAGTCAGGATGGGCGTTTTGACATTTCAGTGTTTCTTGAGTTCCTATTCATTCTCATTCTTCACACTATTGCAACAGTTGCTTAGACTTCATACAGCAACAGCAATATACTGACAGCTGCCTTCCTGTTGTAAAGTCAATACAGGGAGCAAGAGAAGCCCAGGACAGATCCCAGAGCCAGAAGGTAATTTTATTCATCTAATCTCTAGGTATGTAGACAGTGATCGGCACCATAGCAACTATCTGAGCCACTTGAATGAGTTAGATACAGAGATAGCAACACTTGTTATTTATACAGCACCCTTTATTGGAAAATTTAAAAATAGATACCAGTTTCATTGAACAGGTAAACTGCATTCATTTGTTGATATGGAGGTGCCATAAAACCTCTTTTTGTATCACTGGAATATATCTACACAATAGAGAGTGTTGGCAACAAATAAGTAAAACAGATAGAGGTTCTAAAGAAAAAAATAAACCAAGGGAATAAAAACATACTAAACTGATGAAGAATCAAGTCTACGTGCAGAGCCAAGCCAAAACTTGGCAGCTTTATAAACCTGCTAACACAGAAATAAATGAAAATCCAAACAATAGGAACAAATCTGGAACAAATAAAATCATGAACTCAAAAATGATACAAATTGATTGTAAAGATAAAAATGTCTTTTGAATTAATTGTGTCCCTGTAGTTTATTCTACTGCATACTTTGCTTCTGGGAAGATTCTGTATTTGAAAAAGCCATATGAAGTATATTCATAGAACAGTACAAATGGAAATAAATATTTCTCACTTGAAATAATAAGACACAAATTTGTCTCTATGTTATTAGCTGGTTTTCCTCTGAATCATCTTGAACTTCTAGTCAGACAGCAAAGTTAAAATAAATTATTTCATCATGCTGCAGAATATTTCTTAACTGTGTAATTCTTTCCTTTGCAGAATGCAGGTACTGAGCAGATTGTGGTTCTACGTGTTAGCATTTCCCCGGTGACTCTCAGCTTTTGCAGAATGTATGTTTTGACTAAAAGGATGTAGTTATTTTTATAGATAAAAAAAATCTTTATGTACATACTGACCACACAGTCCTGCTCAATGCCAAGAAAAGTATACCCTGTGTCTGAAGCAAAATGTAGACTATATCAATGAGGTAATCTCTGAAGCTTAATTATGAGATAATAATTGCAACTTCTAATTTCAGGCTTAATCAGTTTTATGACATCCAGCTTCACAGCACAAAACCAGTGCGAATGTATACAATAGGAAAGACTTTTGCCATTTGAACATCATCATTCCCTTGGCACACACTTGGCCACCATCAGGAATTGCCCAGCAGCCAGACAGCCATCCTGAGGAGTTTTGGGGAGGGGAAAGAGTACGTACCTCATGGCTACAAGGCCCTGAGAGACCTCCCTGTGGTGACTGAAGCCAGAGCTCTCTTGAGTGCTACATTAGCCAAGGTCTCAAGTTAGCCAGCCTGAGGTAAAATCCTGTCCAAGATAACTTGTAGTACTCACATTAGTGACTGAGCAGGACAAATTAGACAGATAGCTACATTTAAGAATATATCCCTTCTTCATTTAAACCTTTCCAATTTCAATGTTTTCTCCTTAGAAATAAACCAGCTAATAAAACCATAGTGTTATGTCACAGCAAGCCTGTCATGCTCCGTGACAGGGATGGATCTGACTGGCTTTAAACTTGTCATCCATATAACAATGAATGCGGGCCAACTGTGGTTTCGAGGCCCAGCAAATGACAAGCCAAGCTGGATGTACCAGCCAACCAGCAGCATTGCTATTTATGCAGGAATGAAGCTGAAAGTGCAAATAAGGCGAGTGACTAAACCTTTCCAGCAATTACATTTAATAAGGTACTGCATGTTATTTACAGAAAAGAGATCACACAATTCCTACATGTAAGTGCATACAGAGTGTAAAGATAAAACCTGCACTTCCATTACATGCTAAACAAAATAAATAAAATGAAATTATTTTGGCACAATAACAATTACATAAATAAATATTCTAGAACATAACAAATTAACATTTATTTACAGGCTATTGAAAGTGCAAACCAAATGGTTGTAAATTAAGATATTTGTAAATGCTTAAGACCAGAAAATATGTGTTAACCAGCCACAATTAATTATAGCTGAAGTTTAAGGTTTTACCGTCCAGGAAAATATTCTCTTGAAATCCATTTGTGCATATTGTGCTCTTTTTGAACCAGTCCTTTGCTATCTTTAATGCTATTGATTTTGACAACCTTACTTTTGTAACTGAATTTTGTAAAAACCTAATTGGTTGTTTAAAAAAAGAAGTAAAATGTAAACACAGATTAATCTATTTATCATTCAAAATAGTTTCAGTCCTGTCAGTTTCCTGAAATGGCTACACTGCTTGTAGTAGTAGGCAGTATGATTAAGGTTAGGGAATTTTCTTATCATCTGTTGTATTTCAAATGGAAATATTTGCAAGTCTTCTCTGAATGGACCTATACCTTAGACTATTCTTGAACCTACCTTCTTTCATCAGATGCTTACATACATCTTCTACTGAGGTCAACAGTAGCTGAGCAAGCTAAACTGATGATCAGTTTTGGTCCTGACCTGGAGAGTAAATCATAAAATGCAGATTTTCAATTAGGGAAAAGAAACAACTACCTACCTTAGAATTGTTAGAAGCTTTTTGTGCATTTCCCACTAACTATTCTATGTTCTGCCTCTTTTTTTTATCCATATGAGAAATCACTACACTTTAAGATGCATTAACACTTCACAACATGGCCACCCATACACCTACAGTGCATAAATTCTTCCTCAGCCAAAGTTCTCCAACAGGCTGGTATATTGTGCGTTGCCTAAGACCTTAGAATATGTTTTTGCTTATTTTTGTAGTGGCAGTGCAGTAGCAGAGAAAGTGAAGTTCTTAACAAGTGACCTTGACAGGATAAAAGATCATTTCTCATCATCGCTTCAAATGTTTATGCTCGACGCGGTTCTAGTCGGTGAGACATCTGTGATAAAGTTCTCTGGTTGTCAATCACATTTAATTGCCGCACGTAGCTCCGAACATCCTGATGGTTCTTATTAGCTAGGGCTGCATCAGGATCTGGTGGAAGAGAAATGATGTAGGATTGATACACTTAAATGAACAAATGCCTGAACAGAATGCATAACTCTTTACAAGCTGTCACAGGAAAGACTAGGTCCTGGTGAGTTAAAAAGAAAATGTTTAGAAATCGCTCTCTTTGAAACCTTTCTGCCATATCTGACAGTCTTTCTGGTTACTACCTCCACAAATTAACTTTACCTCTTTGATATCCTTGGCTACATTTACTAAAATTGATGACCCTCAGTTACAGTTTTATACATCACCTTACCAGTCAATAGCTATAAATTATATAGCTAACAAGTACAATTTAAAGCTGCGCATCTGCTTTTGAACCAGCAACTTTTACACAGATTCAAAATTATATAATTGATTTAAGCCTCCTTTCATGTAATATTCCCATTTCTAGCTCAGTATTAAATATTTATAACAATGTAATGCTTAGTAGCTGCCCCATTCAAGCCTCACAATTTAGTACCTACTTACATTAATTAACATAACCACATTACACCTACTCCAGCAACAATTATGGAATGAATACCACTGAGTTAAAATCTGAGTGTCTTCAGCTTCATCGGGAACAGCTTACAATGTAATGAAATATGTGTTAAGTAACTTAAATTTGACTAAGAAAAGACATTGAAGCATCTACAATACATGGTTACACACACACCCACACAAAGAAATTATGGGACTCAGATCCAGTAGATCTATATACTGACATTTTGTTATATATTGTGTAGTGAAAATCGACTTCCATTTCTAAATATGTGGAGGTCTCACTAGTGCTTAATACATCAAAATTAAAGACACATAGCCAGAAAAACCTGGATGGTGGGAATAAATCCCCAAAGAATCTCTCTTAACTTGATCTTCTATAGTTAAGCTTTGACTGAGATAGACAGAAACTATTTTTGTGAAAATATATTGGTTTATATTATTTATTCTGTTGTTTGAGAAACAGAAAGTTTGCTGTGAGTCAAAATGGATGCAACGCTGAGGAAATGCCAGTGTGACTGGGACTGACAGTGCACCTGGGCGAGATGAGACCCACAGAGCAAGCCGGTTCAACCATCCAGCTCTGTCATCTGCCAGGGCCTCAAGTAAGTTCCAGTAATTACATTGACAAACAGATTTCAAATTCATCATCATATGTAATTTATAATTGTCATGTTTCCAGACTGGTTTCCTGTTAAAACAGAGTTTATCCAAGCAAGTATCATGCATGTATCTGTGTGTGGCTGCCTGCTAGACTTATTTCAGCCACTTCTGAGCCCACTGGGTAATTTCAACTGCCTCTAATTTGACAGAGGGGTAGAGACCTCACAGATAAGTAGCTCTTTCACATGCTTGGAAGAGATGGAAGAGAAGGGGTTTATTAGAGCTTCCTGAAGGATATTTCACCCCATGAAACATCACAGGATCCAAACATGGAAGAATCATTGGAAACCAGGCTTTTTAATTCTGGTACACACAGAATTAGTTGTAATTACTGTAGCTACAGATAATAACGCTGACTATGCAGATGCTGTAATACACTTACTGAAAGATTGGCTTCGGCAGAATTTCACTGTCCTGACAGTGTTGGCAATCATGCGCTGGAAGGAAAAGATGGGATGCAATCAGAGAACAAGCACTGTATTTCATCATCATTTAAACGAAGCACCTAACTGTGCCTGAGTGTGAAGACATATGCCAATAAAAGCAGTCATATGAATGAAAATATAATTTTAATGCTGATAGTCTCATATGTAGGGTGTGATTTGCACTTACACAGGCTTTAAATAAGCATGAGTATAATTTACATCTACTCAGAGAGCCCTTTCCCTTGCTTGAACGCTGTAAAAGGCCCTAACTAACAAAGAAAATCAGCCCCTTCGACGTGCATTTCTTTGACAACATCTTACCACATTAACAAGTTAAAGGAATACCACGTGGAACACAGTGGAGTATATACATATGTTAAAGACCATCAGTGCCTAATAGCAAGGCCATTTCTAGAATATATTCAGCAATTAAAGAGCTTTCACCTTTTATATGAGCTTGAGTTTAAAATGCAGTCCTCCTGGAAAATGACTGTAAATGAGCACATGAGGGGGTGTGTTCACTGATTCCTCTGGCAGAATGCTTGATTCACAGGTAGAAGGCCACAGTTAGAACTGTGGCCCTGTAGGCAAGTTTCATCAAACAGTCCTGTTAGACGGTGCTAGCTTGCAAAAGTGTATCTAACACAACAGGAAAAGTGGATTCCCTTCAGGTGGACCTTTCTATGGCCAATTCACAAAACAAAGCAGAAGTCACTTTAGTCCTTTTTGGTTGTGCTTCCTTTCAGTAAAAAAACCCATAGTTTCACTCAGGTTAGAAAATATTAATCAATACACTTTGCTCTGATAAATCAAATGTTACTTTACAATAGTTTTTAAGGACAGAAATTAAGGCAAACCATAAAGCAAAACATTTCAGATTTAGTCCTGGACGGTAAAGTTTTAATTGGCTTGTGTGATTAGTGCCACAGAGGTAATACACCCACCAGTGCGGGTCAGAATTAGTTGTTCTGCATAATACCAAATAAACAAAAACTTCAGCAGTAAAACTGAATTCCTTAGCTAGATAGTTTGATTCAATCACTGTTGTAAGGACAACATTTGTTTTAGTTTCTTTTGCTTAGATTAAGAAAAAGTAGAGGAGGGAAATGCTACTCCCAATCAGACTCTAATGTTTGTTCCAACACAGCTACATCTTTTAACACGGCACACTCTCACCAGGCTACTTCATACCTTCTGGAAATTTTGTGTGAGATTAGTTAGTCATAGGCCCTCACACAACGGAATGATGTATCTCTTACTAGTAAACAGTAAAGCCTAGGGCATATGATCCTCAAAAGTCATACATCATTATAATCTTACGTGAAAATTATGTCCTAAATAAAATATGTTGGTGAAATCTGCCAGAAGTGGGAAGCATCAATGTAAAACATTCCTTACATACATACTGAATAATCTCAGACATTTAATGTATTGTCAAGTATACAAAAATGGGTATGGCTGCTGGTCAGCATAAGAAACACTATGTACATTATCAAATGAGATGTAGCTATTATGAAGCTCTTCTAAAGTATCTTCATTCTAAAAAACACTTTCCCAAAAGATCTAGGAAATTTGGATATGGTATGTGGAAAATAAGTAGAATTCAAGTAACCGTAAGTTTTATCCTATGTGAATTTTCATACTTCTTACTAGGCAGATTTTCTACGGCACATACCTTGCAAACATTCTCACAGGTGCTGAGCATTAAGCATGTGAATAAGCCCCATTGACTTCAATGGAACCTCTTAAATATTCAAAGATAAGCACCTATTATAACACTGCATTGAGAGAGAACATGCTACAGTGTTGGTTCTTCAACTCTAACACAATCAAATGAAAATCAAACCAACATGAATATATAAACAAGACTGTTTCATACCTCTATGGATTCATATTTGGCTCTGCTACGTGATGCTGCTATTTTGATTTATACGAATTCAAAAAGTACTCACCTACAATAACTGTTTCAGGGACAGACCATAAAGTTGTATTGAACCAGCCAGTACAATGAAGTTTCAGGACTGTCCAGCTTCAAGAGAAATTTTGCTAAGGATACTTCATTTTAATGAAGATAGCTAGTTTTGCTTGATGTTCTTTTTAGATGGATTGTTCATACACACCCTAATTTTTCATACCTGTAAATATTTAGGTTTTAAAGCCTCATTTCATAATAATCTTTGGAGCTAGACTGTAGGTTCAGGGTTTGATTAGCTTATTACTAAGATTCATATGGGAAAACTTAGATTTATCAAAAAAGTATGTTCTTTGGAATAATTTTACTTCTTTTCCTCTGTGGATTTTTTTCCTCAAAAAAGCATAGCATTCATAATAAATAGTGCAGTGCTGTACAGAAAGACAATTTATGTGTGTAGTGAAGGTTTTTAGAAAGTTTTGCTTATTTCTAAATTTCTCATTTATATGGCCTCTTCCAGGCAAGGAAAAGCCAAGTGGCAATGGTCTTGTCTGACTTCTGGCTAAAGGCTGAACTGCCTGGCTTCCTTCAGTTGGCTGAAAGACTTGATTTTAAGGGGTTACTTTGCCTGTTTGTGAGGATAATGTTATTCAACCTGTGCATTCAAAAGTGTCCTGGCAATGATGAAACACAAAACAAATGAGGAAGAGCCTGAATAAATGAAGAAACTGGCCTTGAGACAGCATCACAACCCAATGCAGAGATTCTGAAGTGTTATGTATCCTTGAAGATACATAATCTCCTTTCACATTGCTTTTTTTCTGAGTGCTGTTGTACTGTCTAATAATGTCTAAGCTCATAACAGCTCCTTTTTGTAAGGTATGAAATAAACAGAAAAACAGCATATAAAACAAAAGTGAATTTCCCTTCCTGAATCCTGTAGATAAGTTGGATTGTCTTCTTTTCATGCAAGAAAATGAGAAACATGTACAGAAAAAAATGTTTGGATGGAAGTTTAATTGCCTGCTCCTTATAATTTTTCTTCAAACAGAAGATTACCTCTAGTCAATGCCTGCAAAGATAAACCTTTGTTTACTGACAGTGCTAAGAAAGACCACTATTGAAGAGGCATACAAACCTTAATTTGGATCTTTCTGAAATAGAACCAACTGCATAATATAACAAGCAACAGCTACTACCAGCATGCTATATATACACACAACAATACCCTTTCAAGTTTTGCACTGCCTGGAATTGTGGCAGCAGGCCAGCACATTATCTTCTAATCCATTTCAAACCCAGGTTGCTAAATATTATAAATATTCATATATGCCACAGAAAACTACTAAGGGCTTTAGTCACACACTTTTTGCATAATCTTTATGTTCCAAAAATGAAACAATGTTTGCCCTTTTTTTGCATATGGATCAGAGTGTGAATTCCCTTTTGTTCATCTCCACAAAACCTGAAAACGAGTAGCAGATTCTCCAGTTCTCATTTCACACCTGAAGGGTGAAGAGGCTTGACAAAATAAAGCATCAGTGGTCAGCACCATGGCACTCACTGTCTTGTGCCACCATGGCAGGTCAGGGACATCCAGAGTTTTTTCCTGACTTCTGCTCCCTCTATGGGTTTCATTTCTGAGACATGCTGGGAAGCATGACATGAAGATGGTGTCACAGAAAGTGACCTTTGTTCAGGCTGCCTGATGATTTGAGAAATGGCACTGATAAAGTTCCCAAATAATTGCATGTTCCTTCTGTCTATGAATATAAAAATCTGTATGGGCAGTCAGAGTGAATTATGCAGCTGAGGCTTGAAAAGAAGGAGAAATCAGTAAGTATTCAAGAGTATGAAATATTGCCTGTCCCTACAGAGAGTCATGCTCAGTATTTCCCTCACTTTCCTCTCTCTTCTTTCCTTGGCAAGACATAATTCTAGGAAAGGGCTTTTAAATTTTTTCTACATGTATAGCTATAAAAGCAGTGTCATTGAATGTTATATATTGCCATGTACTGCACTGCAGGTTGTAGGTTGTCCTGTATCTGCTAAATCATACAGAGTTTATAGGAAGTATTAGTACTGACAGCTTTGGGTGCTTGCCTTCCCCTGAAAAGAGGGTCATTCTAGATCACAAAATAATTGTGTTTGCCACCTACTGCCACCTTTTTATCTTTCACATATTTTCAGCTCTCAAAATGTCCCCCACATGCCAAACTAAAACTACAGCATTTTAAAAGGTTTATGAGGTTTGTTTCTTTGTGACAAATATGTCTTCAGTTATTACATACATGAGTCTTCTAAAGCAACATTTACAGCTACCATTTACTATCAATTCACTAGTGGAGAAGAGATGCAGGTAGTTTAGTGTCATGGCATATATGCCAAACTAGAAGGTACATCTGAGCAACATCATGGTGGAAACAGCTTGTAACATGTCTCCACCACCTTCTTGCAGTGAAATAAGACCTTCAACACTTCTCTAAAACCATGACTTGTTTGGTATTAAAGACAAAGCCTTTTACTAATGCCTTACACTACTAAGACCACTAATTAAGTTATTCTGTCTACTTACTGACAAAAATTATAAATAACATTTTCCAGGCTGGATTTTAAGGCCAAATGCTTGTTTCCTCTGCACACATCCCCCCCTTCCCCTTGCTTCATGCAATAAATGGCATAGTAAAGAGTGCAACGTATGTATGGCCAAACTTCGTGAACGAAGATTTGGGAAGGGCTCTCCCCACGTGGATGTGCCCTTCGAGCCTGCACAGTGGATGTTTTAGGTGAGGCACAGCGTACGCAGAACTGGCCCCACCGTTTAAGTCCTCAAGTCCATCTGCCACGGCTGAGTGAGCTCGGACAGTGACAGTGAAATCCTCAGGAGTGTCTACAGTACCCGGTACTAACTGGGGCTGACCCTGCTGAGCATCCGAGATCTGATGGGATCAGATGGCAGGGAGGCATTGAACTGCCCGGTACGGTCTCCACTGAGTCTCAACTCAAACTCATGACCTTGTGATCCAGAGTCCGGAGTGCTCTCCATTACACCATGGGACCGCCCTGCACAAGGACAGTGCAAATACAAAGAGTAAGAGTATACCTATTTCTGACACGTTCAATACTGTTTGCCCACATCTTGTACAAACCAAACTGGTCCATTCACAAACTTCCTTCTTTACACACAGCTGTGGTTTTGCCACACATGGTTATTCTCTTCTCTAGCTAGCTGTCCCTGTCCTCCCATTCCTCACAGCCTCCTCCAAATAAGGCGTCCATGGGGATCAGGAGATGGGAAAGGGGAAGAAGGAGCAGGCAGTCACAAAGGCAGCAGCAGGTAAAGCTCAGCAATGCTCTGCAAGAGTGATGTCCCCCTACTACGGCAAGTACCACGGTTCTGTCAGTTATACCCCTGAAAAGATCAATTTATTGGAAAGTGTAGCAGGAAACAATCATCTCAGTCCCTTTCCTTTATAGCTTGAGTTGCTAAAAAAGACTAGGCTTATGTTGTTTCATACCATCTGTCTGTTTTTTCCTGTCTTCTCTAGATAATTTTGTTCAATTTGAAAAAAGAACTCAGAGTTTTCAAACACAAGACAGCTCCTACCAATTTTCTGTGAAATTAGATGGCTGTGGACAAGAGAAAGATTGTGTAAGTGCCTTCCTGTCTCCTTCAGGAAAAAGGCTGTAGTGCAAGTTCCTATGTTATGACAAAAGCCTATTCACACAGAATTCCCCAGCCATGAAGAAACAATACATGCCCCAGCCTCGAGGAAAGCTCTGAGCAGAGCTCAGGCAGCCATGAAACACAAACATTTAGGAAACCAGGCCTTGCTGTTTCTGGCACTCAGGGAGCTCCTGGCTCAGACACTGCCTCACAGCTCCTGCATGTTTTAAGATGCATCGTTTAATGTAAATAATAACAGAAACATCACAAACCAGAAAAGATTTAAAGGAAGATGTTTCAGCTGAATAGATGCCACTAGTTCGAACTTCTACTTCTGGCTGCTAGTTACAGGAATAAAGTTGTCAGCAGCACATCAGCTGTCGGGATCAGAGCTCTGTGGTGAGAATGCAGACATGATGCCAGAGGCTGTTCTCAGTTTCATCACTGTGCTTACTTACACGAGAGTCAGAGGGACCCACCTCCTCCGGTGGTAAATGGAACCAGCAGTGGCAACTACCCAGATATTTTTATTCATAAACTTCAGCAAACATCAAAGTTAGGAAGGATCAAGGGAAACAATTTTTCAAAGAACAAAGATGTTTTAGAAAGATCAGTAAGGGTGGCTCCCAGCAATATTCAGAGCAATCTCCATCTGCTTGTGACAGAACATAATGCAGCAGAACAAACAGACAGAAACAACAATTGGCAGGACATGATTCCTGTGAGGAAAACTGGCTTCTGTTTTTCTCTCAAAAATGGCAGAGGTAACATCACAGATTTACCTTGGGTTTATCCTTATGTAAAAGAGCAAAATTTATCTGAGAGTTATCTGGCTGAGTGGTCTTGTCTTCACGAGTTAATATCTGGCCATTAAGTGTGGATATGACAGTTGTAAGCTCAATGCAAGTAGGCGGCAGCAACTGAGATTTAACAGTAAGCTTCTCTTCTTTGCTTGACCTGATGTCACATGCAAAAAGCTAAAACCTGCCAGGTCCACATTAGGATTTGAATGAATTATGTGGGTGGAATTTGAATACAGGTTGCTTTGAGCAGCTACAGGTTGAGAGAGGCAACAAAAAAACCACAAAAGCATGCAGAACAGCCAGTGAAGAACAATAAAAATACAAAAGATATACTTGTAGTAAGGCCAGGAGAAAAAGCAGAGTGGGTTTTTAGGTAGAGCACCAACTGAAGAAAGGTTTAAAATACTAAAAAAGGAAAATATTTCCCTTTCTGTTGAGTAGGAACACGGGACATAATATTGATTCCGTAAAAAATAGATAGCATCAAAAAATATTAATTGATATTCACCTTCTTCTAAAGAAAAACAATCAAAACTCAGATTACTGGTACTACTGTCTTGCAGTGTAAAATATTACGTAAAACTTTTGGGTATTAATAGTAAACTCCTATTCTGAAGTATAACGTACTTCTGAAGAGAAGACAATGTGCAGACTAGGGTGAAAAGGGCAGATCTGTAGCAGCCTAGATATAGATCAGTATAAGCTGCTATAAAATTCACTCTTGGCCTTTGGGAGTGCCAAAATGTGGTATAGAGTGGTGCAGAACTATTTCTAGATGACAAGCCTGGGTTGAACTTCTGTCTGTGGAAGTGCTTACAGAAGAGCTCCTGCCTCCTGTAATGGCTTTTACATGTAAACAGGCATAAAGAAGAGCCTGAGGCAGAGAGCTCTGAGGCCAGTGGATATACTGGCTCTTCTGGCTCAGGAGGTGTAAATAGGCCAAGGGAGGGAGGCAGGAATGTTTGAACCAGCCACAGAACCATGGCTACAGCAATGCAGCTGCCATCCCTTCTGGTTTGGAGGTGCTCCAACCAAGTCTCAAGATCCCCTTGCATTCCCCAAAGTACTTACTATCTACACTAAAAATATATATATTTATCTACCTAATCAGAACAGGCAATCCAGAAAAAAAAGTCCTTTTCTGCAGGTAGAAGGCTCGAGGCCTTTGGAAGGAGATAGCAACACAGTCTGCGTATGCAATTACACAATTTCATTTTTCCAAAGTGAGGTCAGGCCCTTACTCAGGCATTAGCACTGCCATTTACCCACAAAAAAGTCTCATCTTAGTAGAGGGGTATTTTCACCCTACATCAGAGGCTGTCTTGGAGCTACAGATTAAAATCTAAGAGAATTCACTCAGAGTGATGACTTTTCTGTGAATTTTTTCAACAGAGCTGAAAGTCCTCCTTTTTTCCCCTCTGCAGTTATCAGTACTCAGAGGGTCAGATAAGCTCCTCCACAGTGCAGTAGAAATAACCATGTAGTGGTTCTGGTTCCTGTAGTACCAAGAACAAGCATATATAGGTGCCAGAGGAGATATGCTCTAGCATGGCTGCTGAATGGCTGAGAGGAAACGGCCTCAAGTTGCGCCAGAGGAAGTTTAAATTGGATGTGAGCAAAAATGTCTTCACTGTAAGGGTGGCCAGGCATTGGAATAGGCTCTCCAGGAAGTGGTGGAATCATCATCCCTGGAAGTGTTCAAAGAGTGTGTGGAAGTGGCACTTGGGGACATGGTTTACTGGTCAACACAATGGTGTTGCGTTGATAGTTGGACTAGATGATCTTGGAGGTCTTTTCCAACCTTAGTGATTCCCTGATTTACTGCCAGAACAGTAAGTCAGGTTTGGTTGTGCCATGCAGATGTTCATAGCTGGGCTTGGCTAATGCGCATTCTCAGATGCAGGTGTCATTAACCACATTAATTAGGAAATGGCCTTAACAACCACTGCTGAGAAACCTGAGTTTCGGCTGAGATTTCTGAAAAGTTGCCTGCCTGCAGTTCTTGACAACAGCATTTGAAAACATGACAGCTTGGGTGCAGGATTTAAAATAAATCAAATTTGAGCATAATCTAGCCTTTTATCATTTATTCTCCTTTCCAATATGAAAGCAATCAAGTCACAGATGTCTCCTTTCACTTGTTAAAGGAAAGAAGAAAATAAGATCTTGTGCACTAATGCTTCTTTCTCTGAGGAGCAATGCAGAACTATCCCAGCCTGAGGCAGTTCAGTTTTCTTTGAAGGAACAGCACTTAAATTTGCAGGTTGGTCCCAAACTGGCTGTTAAAAAGTGTCTCTAACAGCTTTGCTTCCTGTCACTGCTGCTGTCTCTCCTAGGAAACATTTTGGCTGTGCACGGCTCAGTGGGCAGTTTCTTCTCCACCTCTCTGAGGTTTTCCAGAAACCCAAAGGTCCCAGGCACTTTGCACAACACAGACTAAAATATTTTGCCAGCTCTTGCTCCTGCCTTCACTTTTGCTAGTCCTGGAAGTCATTGTTGAGAAGTTCACTCTTGGAGAGGTGAACAGGGAGGTCTTTTTAAGTTTTCTTTCAAATAGATCATACATACCATTTTTTCGAAGTTTACTAGATTGTCAGTGAATGTCTTGTTTCCCTCATGAGTAAACGTCATGTCTGTATAGAAATAAAAGACACATAAAAGCCCATTACTGAATCATGGTCATACAAAATGGCAGAATGTTTTATCTATCCCTTATGAAAATCATAGCAGCTGTAAAACATTTAGGTTTTAATTTGCAGCATTTCTGAGACTAATAAAATCAAGGTATGATATTCAGATGTATGAAAGCAGTTTTTCTTGTCTCTGTGTCATGCTTTTTATAATGGAAAAAGATCATACCTCACACTGAGATTGATTTTTGCTTTTTCTCGCTGCTACTCTTATTCTTCAAATATTTGACAAATAGCTTTCAAGTTAATAATTCTGCTAACTTCCAAGCTCACCTTTTATAAGTAGTGGCATGAAAGGAATTACTGGAGGGTCCAATTTAGCTACAGTTAGTCTGTAGGCCCTGTGGTTTCTCGATGGATCCTTAGGAAAAAAAGAGAAATCAAATAATTACTAATATGTATTATTCTATGTATCGAGACACTGTATGCATTCATTTAGATGTCATGGCATTCATTAAAATCATTATTTTTTCCTGTGCCTTTAAAAGTGCATCTGCAAATTCAGACACCTTTCATCATACTCCAAGACTGCTTACATGATGAGAATGCAGCCATTAAACACAAACATTTTTTCATGCCAAATAGCAAGGTAAGATATGATTACAAAAACATTCTTCATAAAAGAAACCACACATTTTTCCTCCCTCCTTGCAGCTGCAGATCCAGTTTTGCATATGTTGTAACACTAAAATGTATTGCCTGGAAAAATCCAGGTTGAGAAATAGAAATTCCCATATGTACTATAGGAAAACATGTGATAAAGCTTTTCTGAGTTCCAAGATTGAGTGGTACATAAGTTCTCTCAGAGTAGGTTCCTAAGAGTATAATTTATTAGTCATACATACTTGTTTTAGCAGCTCTAAAACGGGATCATAAACTTCTTAAAGTCAAACAAGGACATATAAAATGTTCTGAATCAAGGAATTCAAATCAGTTACTCAGAAACTGAATTATCTCAGATTGTGCATAGGATAAGGGATCTATTGCTATTCACCATTAAGCTTTCAAACTCTGCATAGATCTTCTTGAACTTGCTTGGAAGTTTCTGTTAATAAAAACAAAAATAGCAAACCTTAATTAAATCTGATTAGTGTGGTAATTTTACTGCAAATGCTAGTTCCTTCTACAACGCCCTAAGTCAGGAAAGTGCTCTTTTTTTGCCAGATATTTCTAACAATGTGCTAATCTAAAATACAACATGTTTCCTAGCAACTAGATTATAAATAGAGACAGGACCAGTCATGAAACCTGGATTTAAACCCCAACTTGAATTTACTCCTTTGGGATGTTTAGGTTCAGATTTTTGTTTGGCTCACATCACAATCACTGAATTCAGAATGTAAGTTGAAGTTCAAGTGAATGGTTTCAGGACATTCCTGATTATAGCCTATCTAAAATCATCATTTACACAGAGCTTGCGTAGGGGCAGCTCAGCTTAATTATTCATACCTATGATGAACTGCCCTTGCAAACATTCATATCTATGCCTGGGCATTCCTAGGAGGTTTTTTTTGTTATGTTAATAAATCTCCAACTATTGCTTAAATTCTTGACATGGCCAGCAGCAAAGGGCCTCTACCACTTTCTGGGGTAAAAATTAATGACTATTTTTTCAGTCCACAATACCTACACAAATAAATCGCTGTCAGTTGATCATGCAATGATTGAAATGGGCTTTACTAAATATGTTTTTCTCCCTTCATGCATGTCATGTCATACAGGTTAAATAACTTTATTATAAAGACTAAAAGGTATGTTTTAAATTAGTTTCAGAGATCACAGTAATTTTTTATGTACACTCAGAATATGTCAACTTTCTAGTTTTAATAAGAAATTTCTCTATATTTGCTGAATTAATTAGACTACTATTGGAAGTGCATAACACTAAAAATTAATAGAGACTTTTTAGAGCAGAAATTATTTATTGCAATACTTTCTACATTTGGAGTGTGTACCCTAGCAAGTTATTTACACTGTGCCACAGCAAGGGCCTAATTTTTAATGATGTGTGTCAACAACTGTGTGCCTAGTTTGCATAGGCATGCAGATTAGGTATTTGTGAAATAAGTGGTATAATTGGACATTTGCACCTGCAAATAGCTAATTTGTGCATGCAACTAATGTAAATGCATGATAATATAGCAAAAATCAGGTTTTGATACGTTTGTTGTTAAGTCTATTCTGTATATATATCCAGCTAAAAATCAAACTGCAGATATTCTCTTGATAAACTGACAGATCTACAGAACCAGAGTATAATAACGTTTCCCTGATGTCAATTTAATACCCCACACCTACAAGAGATCTGTGCCTCCCCAGCTCAGACTTGGTGCCTATTTCAGATTGCTGTATGCAGTATGTACATTCAATTCCTTCTTCTCTCTTCATACTACTCTACTTTTTCAGTTCTTCCAAATTCCCTCAGTATCAACAAATGAAGGGTCATTGCTTTGAGAAACTGAAAATCTTTGCCTGTAGCACTGATTGTATATGCCACTGGGGACATGCACTTTTGAAAACAGGGCTGGTGTCTTCTTGGACGTGTTAGTTTGATACCCTGTTCCAGAGCACATTCTTAAAGGTGTTGAAATTTTGATCTTAGTTGCCTCAATAACCTAAGTCATGCTAATTAGTTTGAATTTCTAATGATGAAAATACATGCATAGTCAAACCTGCACTGCTTTTAACAACCAGTGCGTTCTCAGTGGTTACATGTGCTTACTACCTCACCCTGCTGGACACTGCACCCCTTTTATATACTGATATACAAAAGAGAAAATAACAGAAAAATGTGGAAACTCTGAGAATGGAGACCAAATTGACAGTAAGCAGGGAAATGCGTATCAGAGAGAAAACCAGAGCTGGTTAGGACAAAGCCACATTTTAACAGGGCAACAGAGTCCCTGTGCAGATCAGAAAATTAACATGTTTAAACAGAGGATGAATTTTAGAGAATTATCTATGGAGTGATCTCACTGAACCACCAGTAGAGGCACACAGAGGATGGGCTGATCTAAGAGGGCAGCTGGCTAACTCGCTCAGCCTGTTGGGCAGTTTAGGGCATCAACTGAAGCCATTGTTGTGACTCTTGTTAACTGCTCGTGGGAATTCAGCACATCTTATGGGTATGGCGTACTGTCTTCCTACAAAAAATTTCAGCCTTAGCTAAAGACTTATGGCAAGGAGCTGAATCAGTAGATCCAATTTTATCAACAATAAAGGCCCTGTTCATGGTTTTGCCAAGTAAAAGCATAAATCCCTGTCAAGATTCTTGGAATTGGATTTTAGCTAAGACTTACCTCCCATGTTAATGAGAGACGGCTCACAGCAACATTACTCAGTCCCATAATAATAGCAAAAAAGGAATTCAGATTTTTGTATTCTTTACAGCTGAAACACAAAGGGTGAGGTTGTAAGTTGTATATATCAGTCAGAGGAGTACACATGACAACCCCAAGAGAGCTGAACCCAGGCATCTAGCTCAGATGCCACTGAATTTGGGCAGCCTTGGCCACCATGGCTGTAGACACCTCTTCAGCAATGTATTAGTACTCCACCACATCCTGAAGGCTCCTTTCCCTTCCCTTCTGAAATGATCCCCTACCTTCACTTCACTGGGTGCCAGCTTCTGCAAGGACTTCTAGTCTTTGAAGCAATTGCCCACCCAGAAAAACAACACTGAAACTGGACTCAATTCAGTCCCAAGGGATACAAAACAGTGGAAGCAAGTTGTTTACCACCTCATTTGCTGCAGAACTTGCTGACAGCTTCTGAACAGCTACTGAAGGCTGTAAGTTTTCCCTGGATGATCTTCATTGCATTTTTCAGGGTCACTGAATCTTTTTAAAGGAAGAAGACCCAGTTGGGTAGAGATGTCCCGTGCCAGTGACCTCTCCTGCAGTATAGGGTTTCTATGACTTTCTATTACTTCTACAGACTCTGGAACTGTTTAGTACATTTCAGGCAAAGGACTGCCATTTGCTACCAGCATCATTAAAGAGGTCTTGGGCACTAGGAGCTCTAGGTTACACTTCACCTCTAATGCAAAGAAGGACTTCTGTTACCAGTCAGGAAAAACTGGAACACGTAACAGTATTATGGAAGATCCAATATGCCATATGCAGGAGTAGACATAATGTGGCAGAACTGCTCAGCTGGAACTGCATCAGGTAGCTCATTGACTCAAAAGGAGGGAAGAGAGAGAAAGAACAAAGTCTGCACTTCATAAATCTGTGTCTCACTAGATTCTCACAAATAATTTGCTCTTTTTCTCAACTGATTTGCCACCATCCTATTTCAGCACCTCAGTCTCTGCTTCTTCTGCTGTGAGTGTCTTTCCTTAGGGCTTGGTATTGGTACTGTAGGGGGTTTAACATCTTTGTCAGTGACACGGACAGTGGGATTGAGTACATTCTCAGCAAGTTTCCTGAGGACACCAAGTTGTGTGGTGCAGTCAAGCACTGGAGGGAAGGGATGCTATCCTGAGGGACCTTCACAAGCTTGAGAGGTGGAACTGTGTGAACATCATAAAGTTCAAACAAGGTCAAGCGCAAGGTCCTGCACCTGTGTCAGGGCAATCCTATGCACAAATAATAGGCTGGGTGGAAATTAATTGAGAGCAGCCCTGGGGAGAACAGCTTGGGGTTGTTGGTTGACAAGAAACTCTACATGACCCTGAATTATGTGCTTGTACCCTGAAAGCCAACTCTGTCCTGGGCTGGCAGCATGGCCAGCTGGTTGAGGGAGGTCATTTGTCCCCTCTACTCCATTTTTGTGAGACCCTACCTGGAGTGCTGTGTCCAGCTCTGGAACCTCCAACAGCAGAAGGACATGGATCTGCTGGTGAGTACAAAGGAGGGCTATTAGGATGATGAGAGGGCTGGAGCACCTCTCCTATAAGGAAAGCCTGAGAGAGCTGGGATTGTTCAGCCTGGAGAAGAGAAGGCTCCATGGAGATCTTAGAGCACTTTTCAGTACCTAAATGGGCCTACAAGAAAGCTGAAGAGGCTCTTTGGACAAGGGAGAATGGCTTTAAACTGAAAGAGGGCAGGTTTAGATATTAGGAAGAAATTTTCTACTATGATACGGTGAGACACTGGAACAGGTTGCCCAGAGAAGTGGCAGATGCCCCATTGCTGGAATTGCTCAAGGCCAGGTTGGATGAGGCTTTTGACCAGGAAAGGTATCCCTGCCCATGGCAGTAGTGTTGGAACTTGATGATCTTTGAGGTTGCTTTCAACTCAAACTGTTCTATGATCCTATCATTTACCAAAAAAAACTTTAACAAGATTCTAACTATGATTCTCAGAGATAATTTTTTATTCATTGCTGAAGCTCTTAGCTCCTCTGAGAGATCCTTAGTTTCAGACAAAATTAGTACAATCGTCATCACATCCTATCGTCCAACTCCATAATTGCCAAATCATCCTATTCTCCATCATCCACCATCCACATAATTCTGTACTTTATGTTCCTCCATTTCTCCAGACTTGATGTATTGAGTGGATGAGTCCTTTAGATCTGGGCCTCACTTGTGTCTGCACTGTGTGAACACTGAGCATGTGAATAAACAATCTCTCACATCTCATGGGGGTGTCTGTTGGTACACTACTGCCCCCTAAGATCTTCTGGCAGAGCTTCTTATACAAATTCTCCCACATCAGATAGGGACAGTGAGGAAGGTTAGCACTGACAAACTGAAATGATAAAGCTACATCAACTTATTCTGACTACAGCAGGTCAGGGAGTGCCTCATTAGTGGATCTGAGGGGAAATAAAGATGAAAAACAGCCAGGATAGACTGTCAGTGATAACCTCTTCCCTAGGCACAAGTAAATCCATAAAGGGATATCTGTCCACTGCCCATGACAGGATTAGGAGTAAATTGTGGCACAGTAAAAGTAATTAGTACCACACAGAACTAGTGTTTCAACAAAGAGGGCAGCTGTAACTGTATCTGCAATATTTAATTTGAATCTATCTTCATTTTAAACAGGAAATGTTTCACCAAATACCTTTTTATGCAAGGCAATTTGACAAAGTCCCAGTTAAAATCCATCTAGATGTATGACATTCTACACCAGATCTTCTGTAAATTCTACAAGCTCTACAGTCAGATAAAGGACCCCTGTAGGGTAGTAGAAACAGTGCTGCATGGCTCCACTGCACATATACTGCATGTAAAATGTCAGAAAGTGGACCCTCTAAAGCAGCACAATGTGCTGAGAACAGAGGTCCCTCTGTGCCTCCCAAAATGGACTGCAGTGGAAAATCTTCCTGTTAGTATGAATAGTGCACACACTCTCCAACACAAACACATAAGTAGTCAGAATCTCTTGTTACTTACACAAGTATGTTCATCTTATCATTTTCTCTATAAACACACACACTTCAAAAATTTCTTATAGGCTCCTTGGGCTTATAACATATGCATGTGTATGGAAATAATGATTTTCAAAAACTGAATGAAAGTGTCTGAGAACAGTGACACACCAGAAAGCTTCTAAATAGCCTGTGGATATATCTGCAAAAAGAACATACACACAAACTGGGTCTATGGATATCCATAAGGGTATGTGCAAGCACATCCCAGGTGGTCTTTCTAATACAATTAATATAGGAAGAACTTGCTGTTGGAAATACAGTTCACTTTTCCCCTTTGTTTGAAAGTTTAATCCTACAATAGTTGTAGAAAAGAAATGAGCCTGCTAACATCTACATCCTTTTCCAGCAGATGCAAAAGCAACACTGGCTCCTGGAACTGAAAGCATGCGTGCACAGCACTTGAAGCCAGCACTTGGCCTTGCCTGCACAGACTGGGAGCACACATCACAGGCTGCATGGGGTGGCAGACTCAAAATTACGTGCCTTCTGCGATGGTATCTGAGCCACAAGCCACGGCACTGAAACAGGGTTCTTAGTAGCAGTTATCTTTGAAAATTGGTACAAGCCAGGCATCTTGTTACCACCAGTCCTGCCTAAGATTAATAGTGCAGCACTGAGCTGTTCTCCTCGAACACTTTTCTAATGAGTCTAGTACTTCCAGGTAGGGTAAAGTTCTCATTAGGTCTCAAGGATCTTCACAGGCAAAACTTCCTCAAAGATACTGCTTCAAGGCCTGGTTTTTTTCTCCCCTCTAACTTCGGTGCACTTTGTGTTTGTTTTAGTGTACACTGTAGCACCTGTTACCATGGCAGCACTGCACAGAGGGCAGCAGCTTGGCAAAACTTCCCAGCGCCTTTCCAGCGGCTGCAATTAAACCTGCTGTCTTGGTTTGTACAGAGGAAAATTTTGTGCTTCGGGTTTCTCTGCTTTTAGGAGACAAAGAGGACTCAGCAGAGCAGACTGCTTTTAGCTATTTATTTTTAGCGTTGTAGTGATACCAGAAACATGGAAGTAAACAGGAGGTTGTCAGGCTGTTGTAAATAGCACAGGATTAAACCCATGACTCTGAAGAACACACGAGCTAGGGCAGTTTATTAAGGAGATATTTAACTGTAATTTTTAGGATACTTTGATTTCAAGTGTTCATGGAAATTACTATTGTATCTTAATGACCACGTTCCAATATTTTTCCCCTTTCATTTAGGGAAGACACCGATACGTCCGTGTGCGGGTGCCACTGCCCTCTCCTGGGCACAGTCCGCCAGGCCAACGGCTGCCTTCCCACTCCTGCGCTGTGCAGGGAGATAATGGAATAGCGGTGCATGTAGATATAGAAACTAAAGTGGTAAAATCTGTCCCCTGTTCTAATTATAAACCTGATCTTGCATGCCCTCCACTAGATTTTGAAAATCTTCAGCTTTGACTAGTTGTAATCCAACCTGAGAGCCCAAAGGAGCTCCCAGAAGGAAGCTGGTACTTGCAGAGCAGGGTGTCCTGGAGGAAGGAGCCAAGCTGATTCCCAGTTTCAATGTGAACACAGACTTCAGCTATGTGCAATTACTAACTGGGAGGAGGGTGGCACCACATGTAATTGTAATCTCTTCCTTTGCACAACCCCACTTAATGATGCAAAAAAAATAAACCTATAGTTTAACTGCAAGTAACAACATGCCTAAAGGTATTGAGTCACAATGCTCAAAGCTGTGGACAAACACACTGCACACATCAGCAAACTGTTTGTTCAGACAGCAATGAATGCAGTAAATAGACCACAAACTGGAAAGGGAAGGAGAGAGAAACAGTGATAAAAACTGGTAGCTATGCGGAGCATGGACATGCCCCTGCTCTCTCCAAAGTCAGTCACTGCCTTGCTCTTGCCTTTAAGAGTCAAGGCTGACATGTTTGGCATGAAGGCTCCAAATAGTTTAAAGTTTGAATAGGAGTAAAAGAAGACAGCAAGAATTGCCTGCTATCCAACCTCAGACCCAGCAGTTAGTAACATAAGAGGCCATTCATATTCCTGCATTTCAAAACAGAAGTTTATAAAAAACCCACAGAATTTGTGGGGTTGAGAGGAACTTCTAGAGGTCATCTAGTCTAGCCTCCCTGCCAAGGTAGGGTCTCCTAGAGCAGATTACTCAGAAACACGTCCAGGGGGTTTTGAATGTGTCCAGAGTGGGAGACTCCATGCCCTTCCTGGGCAGCCTGTTCCAGTGCTCTGCCACCCTCGATGCGAAGAAGTTCTTCCTCATGATGAGGTGGAACTTCTTGTGTTTTAGTTTATGGCCATTGCTCCTCATCCTGTCACTGGGCACCACTGAAAGGAGTCTGGCACAAGCGTCTTGGCAGCTGCCTTTGAGATATTTGAATGCATTGATGCGATTCCATCTCAGACTTCTCTGTACTAAACTGGCCCAGATCTTGCAGTCCCTCCTTATAAGAGATGCTTCACACCCCTTATCATCTTTGTGGCCTCCACTGGACCCTCTCCAGTAGCTCCTTGTCTTTCCTGTACTGAGGAGCCTAGAACTGGGCCCTGCACTCCAGATATGGCCTCACTAGGTCCATGTAGAGGGGGAGAATCACCTCCTCTGACCTGTGGGGCACACTCTTCCCAATACACCGCAGGATACCATTGGCACTCCTGGCTGCACAGGCACATTGGCAGCTCATGGTCTACTTGTCATCCACCAGTACTCTCAGGTCCTCCACAAAGCTGCTGTCTACTAGGTCAGCCTCCAACCTGCACTGGTACTGGGGGTTATTCCTCTCCATGTGCAGGACCCTGCACTTCCCTTTGCTGAACTCTATTAGCTTTCTCTCTGCTCAGCTCTCAGCCTATCAAGGTCCTGCTGAATGGCAGTGCAGCCTTCAGGTGTATCAGACACTTGCCCCAGTTTTGTGTTGTGAGCAAACTTGCTGCAAATTCCAAGCAGACTGAAAGTAATATGAGCATCATCATCTCCATGCTACACCTCTTTGCGCTCTCCTCTTGGTTTCCCTACTCAGGACAATTCTGAGCATGGTTTTCCTGAGCAGCACCAGAAATAATTCTGTTTTCAGGAAAATTATGGCTCAATTTTGTTAATACTTATGCATTCACATATTAATATTTGCTAATGTATTTAAGGGTCTATGAAGGAGTCTCCTGATGAACTGAAATATATTTACTCACAAATTTGATGTGACAACGTGGCCCTAAGTGATCAGAGATCACGGGGCAATGGAGAGTAGCACAGCAAAAAAGAACACATATTAACAAGGCTCTATGCAGCCCTGTAAGAAAATGGACAGAATTACCAAACAGAGAATGTTTAACCTCTACTGTGGCTGTCTGAAAATAGAAAATAAAAATATATTGATTATACTAAAAGTCACTTCCAGCCCACGTATGATTGTATACTTACTGGGCTGCTATCTTAATATACTTCTTTAGCAGCTGAACACGCTTGCTGAGTTGAGAGCAAAGACAAATCTCGGTGACTACCCAAAACTGAATTTCATTAAATCTTCTTAAAAATAAGTCCAGATTTGCAGTGGTCTTTTTAAAATTGTGCCTTCCAAAAGTGTGATAGATCAATTCCAGCTAGAAAAGAGAAAACAGTTTGGATTTTTTTTTAGAAATTGCATCTTCTGGACAGGGGAAAGAGGCTCAGAACTTGCTCTGCAGTTTACATTTATTGCTGCAGAGATGACAAGGATTCAGATTACAAATTCAGTACATGGTGGCTGAGGCATAGTAAAAGTGTAACTAAAGATTATATATAAATAGCTTAATAGCTTAAAACATACAAAATTAACTCAAAAAGCAGCACATGTCCAGAAGCTGAACTTTATTTTTGTATTTTGACTATAAAATTAAGAATGTCTTCTACTTTTGAAATCTGGAAGTGGCTTTATTGTAGGATTTTTGAAAATTAAACTTAGAGAAAGTTTTGGAAATAATGTACAAACTTACAATGTACAACTAAACATCTTTTAACAGATTCTAACCTGCTGAATAGATAGATCCTCATACCTCATGCACGCAGTTGAAGAGCTCCCAGTCATAAATTGTCATCTGATGTGCTAAATCTTTGGAACTCATCATTTCAAATGTTCCTACTGTACCACTAGATGGTCCTTCTTGTTCTGGTAATGGGGCCTACAAATAGAAAAATGGTATAAAAATATTTTAGAAATGCTAAATTGGATGATTGGTGCTTTCCTTCCATAATGTCTCTAACTTTTTTTTTTCCATGTGACCACTTCTCTAAGAATGTTTCTAATAGTAGAACTGAAATTGGCAGTAAAATTGGAATTTGCTTTTAACCACAGGCAGGTACTAGGAAATGAAAAGCCCTGTGTAAAATCAGTATCAGTATGCACTGGATAGTCAGAAAAATTCTGAAAGCTCTTCAGGGGCACCATAAGAAAATAAACCAGACTGTTCTCAGTGTTATTTTTAACATTGTTCTAAAAATTGAATCTAGAAATAAATGCTTCAATACACTTTGTGCTAACTAAAGCACGTGTGTTTGTTTAGGAGCATAGGTCTTTCCACAAAACTTTTGCTTTGTTTGCTTTTCAGACACATGATAACTAGGCCACAAAACACAAGCCACATACTTTTACATATACCTGATTCCAGTGATGAGAATTACTACATATGCTATTCTTCAGAAATCTGCAGTAATTGCAAGATCATTTATAAAATAAACCTTGTACTTTGATGGTACAGGGAGGCACTGTCCGTGATTACAAAACTCCTGGCTGTGCTAATTCAAATGATATGCATACAGTCTTACGAGAAAGAATCAAGTATAAAGCATTTTTGAACAACATTTTCATCCCACCCAATAAATGAATGTGATCTACAGTTTTGCACACCACTAAAACTTACATTAAACAGAGATTTAAAACATGGTTTAAGATCAAGGCAGATTTGAAACATTCTGTTTTACCTATTAGGGTCACAGTGTTTGAACCAGCGCTCCTAAAATATTAACAAATTGTAACAATACTAACAAATTGGAACGCTACCATCAGTACAGCTGCCTGTGAACCCGCGGGTCAGCTCTTCTGTCCCCAGGAGAGGGCAGCAGAGTTCACGGACAAGTTTCCCAGTTTCTCACCACCTCTTTGTTAAACAGATAATGATGGAGTACGGAATTGTCAACAGACTCCTTTCTGAATACAAACTCAGTGGAGTCTGCATGATTAACAGACCATATTTACATACTGCAATATAAAAAATAAGCTTACTAAATGAATCCTCTTTTATATAAGAATAATATATTACCAATAGAAAAAGGACTGACTGGATTAATACACCAAATCACTTTCTCAGTAACACACAGTATGTAGGAGCTTTATTTCTTCATAAATTCTTGCTTTATACTCTAGGGAAAACTTTTCTTTTAAATATCAGCATAATACAAACTAATTAAAACCCACTAATCCACGTCAAAAGCATTATTACCTTAAAAGCTTCAACTACAATTTTTAAAAATAGCATACATAAGAAAAGTGTTCTATAAAACCCCCCCAAACAACCAGGACAGCCATCAATCTCACAAAGGCTGCAGATTGCTCTGAATTGGGATTTGCACAAACACAAAATTTCCTCAGTTTATGACAATGTATGAAATAAAAGCACAGCAGTTTTATATGGAAAATCCTAATTTGTGGAAATCTGTAGAAAGAGAATTGCCCACAGATTGAAAGAAGGCTTTTTTTCCCTATTTGGAGACAAACATAACATAGCTGTTACCATAACAAACACATATTTTCCAAGGCTTAGATGCAAACTCACAGCATATTTGAAAATTCATCTACCCAGAACAATTTTCACATGGGAATTGCCAAATGTAATGTGAATAAATGTTCATGGACAGGCAGCAGCCAGAAATTGGAATGTGAAAGGATTAAACTGGGAGGCATGTAAGGTTGTAACATTTTTCAATTTGTTTATACCTCTTTGAAAAAAATGCAGCTGATAAGGGGATGCATTCTGCTATGCAGTGCTGAGAACCATTTTTAAGGCGCTGAATGTACCTCTTCAATTCCTATTGAAGTCAGCCTAGTTGATGGAAATGAGCACATTGCAGCCCTGTATCTTGGAGCTCCCTGCAGCATTTTGAGTACTTGATCTATGGTAAATAGCACAGGGAAAATGCAGAGAAAGCCATGACAATTTACTGCCAAAGCTATGTGTACACAGACAATGCAGAGCTATATGTAAGTACCTAGAGCAGTTGTACTGATGCAACACCCCTGCTTTACAGTAGCGTGCCCCATGAGGGTATCTACTTGGCAGGATTAATTAACCCTAAGGGAACACCAGAATTTAATAAACTGAACAAGAGGTATCTCTGCATGGAACTGCATATGCTGGATGCGCATTCCCTGGTTACTAAATTGAAAGCAGCAGCAAAGCAGAGATTTTACCATATCTATAAAAGAAATCAGGCATACATACTAAGTGGCTTGTTAAAAGCATACGGGAGGCTGAAAGAAGGCTAGGAGTAATAGAGTTCATGCTGACATGACTTGGCAATGACATTTGTTTTTAATGAAATAAAAGGAACAAAAAGTACAGTCAAATCAAACTCTATAAAAGCAGACCCCATGGAGATTGTTAGAATGACTATATAAACTCTAAGTACTTATGAGCAATTCTACCTAAGAAAAAACAGACTTTCTGTGATTCTACTTAAAATTATCTGAGATTTTGACACAGAATTTTGTAGAGATGAGAAATAAAAGATTTAAAGGAGTTTACTGTTGGAATCAAATCTCCAGAATGCTTCAATTGGTAACATCTATCTTTGAGACTATATCCCTATGGCTTTGAGGAGATAATTCTGTAACGAGGAATTGCTACATGTCTTAGTGACAATACTCAGCTCTTCCCAAATGCTCAGTGTGACTGATTGAGAGTACTGGGATCAAGTGCTGTTATGTGGATCAGATGCATGGATTTCTGGTCTAGTTTAGAAAATTGCAGCATTAGCTTGTTTTAATTTCAGGGCTCATCCCACAACACTGTGACAAGCCCTTTGTTGTGAAGGTTTCCACTAGTTGTTACCTAAAGCACTGATAGTCCAAAAAGGGCCAAGTGTTCAAATAAACTGAAGCGCTGATCTTCTACAGAACTGCATACATACCAAGGAATCGAACTGATCTCGTGGGCAAGCAAACAGCCGTCCGTTAACACTGAGAGTGGTAAACACTGAAACATCATGAGGTTTGAGCACAACCTTTTCTGTGAAAATGAAACAAATAATTATTTATTCTATATATGTAGAATTTACAGCAGGACTGATCCAACAACTGCACAGATCACCCTCCTGGGAACAAATTTTTCTCAGTAACCCAAAGTCCAGGATACAAAACAGATGACAACAAGGTCCTCTTTATGGAAGAAAGGTGATGAAAAGTTCACCCCAAACCAGTCTCCTTCAGAACTAGAATCCTAGTCCTACACTGTACAGAGAGGTCAAGAAGCCTGTGCTGCCATCTCTAGAAACTATCTGCAAAAATTCAGCCATAATTAGGGACTCTGTTTATTCTTTGCTGAACTGTAAGCATTTGAAGAACTGTTCTTAATAGAAATTGCTTTGGAAGACAGTACCTGCAAAAAGAGGTGATGAAATGCATTGCAGCAGTTCTAAAAGAGCATCACATCACAGGTAAAGAAAGATAATGAAGTAACTTACAAAACAGTCTCTTTTAGCATGTGGTTGCTGTCAGCAAATCTGACAATAAAAAATTGCTGCAACTGCAAAAAGAAAAGCCACCTGGTGTCAGTTCTCAGGAATTGAGCTGGTTTTGGCAGGCGCCACTGTTTGCAAAAATGCCTTCCAACACAGCTCTCATTACCTCTGTGCATCTCCACCCAGTCATACCCAGCCAAAGAACTTGAGCAACACCAGTTCTCCAGCAGAATTCATCTTGCAGTTACTTTCACATTTCCACAGCCTGTAGTGGGGGGCTAACTCCTGACCCTCAGCAAACACTAGGTCAGTGGGTATGGTACTAAGTTGTTCTGTAGTGGTCTGTATGGCCAGAGCAGCCAGAATGGTAGTGACCACTACTAGAATGTCTGCACTGCAGTGTTTTCTGAGGTTGCTGATTCTAAAGTCTAGTCTGAGATTATCCATGCTTATCTCCTATTTCTGTTGTTAAAAAAACTCTTACAAGACTAACAGTGAAGGAAAATGGGGTAACTCTGCTCTGTAACATGAAGATACACCAGGTTCTCCATTTTCTCTGTCTCCCATGTGAGCTCTAGTCTGTGCCTGCAGTAGAGGAAGGGCTTGCCTCTAAGACAGAATTTATGTACTAGCTGAACATGCATGTGGGTATAAAAGCCTTGACTGAAATAGTCTTTCAACCCTCAAAAAATTCTGCTTCACCATACCGAGAAATGTTTAAGATGATGCAAATACAGTACCTCCTCCTGAACTCATCTTCACTATGATGAGGCCTTCTCCAGAACCCAGCTTGTCTGCTACTGCGCTGATCACTTCCTTCACAGAGGAGGCCACTGGCACCCGGATAGTGGTGTAGGTTTGGTCTATGCAGTACACTTTAAATAGAACTAAAAAAAAAAAATTGCACAGTTTATTCCACATATAAAACCCAGAGATGTACTGTATCAAATTACTTTCACTGCAGGAACTACTCTTCACAAATGAAACAAAGCAACAATAAATTACTACAGTTCTGATAGCTCCCCATTCCTCAGATGTTCTACAGTTTCTAGTATAGAAATGTCTGATTTCCCAGAGTTTTTAATAAACCATCAAGTAGCAGTGTTTCAATACTGAAGCGCTGGAGGGAAGAGCTGCCACCCAGAAAGGACCTGGTCAGGCTTGAGAGGTGAGTCTATGCAAACCTCACGAAGTCCAACAAGTCCTAGGTCCTGCACCTGGGTCAGGGCAATCTCAAGCACAAACACAGGAGGGGCAAAGAATGGAGCTCTGAAGAGAAGGGCTTGGGGGTGCTGGTTGACAAGAAGCTCTTACAAGACCACCAATGTGCACCAGCAGGTAGAAAGCCAACTGTGTCCTGGGCTGCATCACAAGCAGTGTAGCCAGCAGGTCGAGGTGGGTGATTCTCCCTGCTTGTGAGACCCTACGTGGAGTACTGCATCCAGCTCTGCTGTCCCTAGCAGAAGAAGGATGTGGACCTGTCAGAGTGAGTCCAGAAGA
Organism: Pithys albifrons albifrons; assembly: GCF_047495875.1. NCBI lineage: Eukaryota > Metazoa > Chordata > Aves > Passeriformes > Thamnophilidae > Pithys > Pithys albifrons. The sequence goes on along the minus strand of NC_092465.1, from coordinate 21,789,663 downwards.
GGCCACAAAGATGATGAGAGGGCTGGAGTACCTCTGCTATGAAGGCAGGCTGAGAAAGTTGGAGTTGTTCAGTTTGGAGAAGAGAAGGCTCTGGGGAGACCTTAGAGTGCCTTCCAGTACCTAAATGGGGACTCCAAGAAAGCTGAAGAGGGGTTTTGGACAACCCAAACCATTCTATGATTCATTATTTATGGTGCTACATTATTTATGGCCACTAGTTTAACCAGACACTTGGTTATGTTCCAAACATTATGTGATTTTAAATCAACACTTCTTTTCAAGAGTCAGTAAAACTGGTTGCAAACTCTCTTATTTACAGGAAAATAATATTCATATTTACAAAACAGATTTGAAAATAGTCTTGGTTACAACCAGAACTTAAATCAAACTGTGTTGCAACCTGTTTTTTACAAGCATGTATGTAATTGCCGAATCAAGAATATTGTAGACAAAGAAGAAAAATACCCTAGAGCAGTATGTACACACTTGTGTGTACAGATCAAATTGGCTCACAGAGTAATACACAAACCCAGGCCTCTGGCTGCCTAGAAATCAATATGATAGTACGTTAGCCTGAAAAAAGTAAGGCAGCCCAAAGTGACATGAATTTAAGACAGAAGAAGTTAGCAAAATACTCTTTCAGCTCAGCTGTCAAGCCAAGTCAAGCAACCTCTGGGGTTATGGCTATCCATGGATTTTCAGTGTGCAGTGTGCTGCCTGCTCTATGAATGTGAAAGGTGCAGACATATGAAAGGAGCAGTTACTGCCTGTCCAGACAGACACAAGAAGTAGTATTTCCCTGGCAGAAGGAACTGTTTCCCTCTTTGCAGGCCTACATGAAACACTGATACAGACAACAGAAGTTGCATGCCTGCCAGAATGTCTGCTATTCATATGCAGTTAGTTCCCGCTTTTGACATGGCTCTTCCATTGATCTGATTTATGCCACCAGCTTTCTCTGCTAAATGACCATGCATTTTGTTGCCTTGTTTTTACTGTTGTTCATTAGCAAGAGCTATCCTTTAATATCAAACACCTTGAAGCAGCTGTTTTAGGTGACGATGCACCAAAACAAATATTGAGAATACCTTTTCAGTAATCGAAAAATGGTATTTTGATATACTGCTTCAAATTTTACCTTAATCTCTCCAGAGAATCAAACAGTAGCAACAGGCCAAACCAGTAGATTTTGTTTTCTAGGCTGTGTTCCTAGATTCTATGATTCTATGATCCAAAGCATGCTTATCTGCTCCACTCCCATCTTGCAAAGGAACATGTTAGCTCAAAGTACGTAGGGGGGACAGAGGCTCAAACATGACCTTCAGCACCCACTATTTATTGCACTGCCGTTACCCACACTACACTGTCTGTACTGACTCTTACCTGTTTTGTTCATTCCTTATTTTAAAGGTCTTTACATCTTTCTCTGAGGAACCACAGTGTTTGATAGCACAAGCAACTAAGGGAAAAACCAGGAACACCCCAAATCAATGATGGAGAATATTGGGCTAGCAAAAGCAAAAAGAGTTTGCTTAAGGCTAGGCTTCAAAATTGTATTTTCAGATCATTTTTTTTGAGAGAGACAAATTTACACAAATCTCAGTGGTTCAAGAATATTTTGCAGAGAAGGAGCTCACCTTCATCGCTGCTCCTGATGGGCTGGCGTTTCTGTGCCCTGTCGTCACTTGTGTTGAACAGCTGCAGAAGAACTTTGTGCTGAAAGTGAATCATCAAGGTTCAAATCAGTTCAAAAAGAAACATTATGTGGTATACATGAACTACAAAAGAGGTCTTATCAATAGCAGAAAAAAAGAATAGTAATGCAAAGTTTGACAATGTTAAAAGCTATTTCCTCAATGTGTTTTTTTTAATATATCCATGATTCTTAAAGAGAAGATGCTTATGAATTTGCTGTGCTTAAGATTTCACTTTAGAAAAAGGATAAATAAATTATCTTACCTTCTTTTGTGGTGCTTTAGGTTCTTCAGAACTATAAAAAGGTAAAGTATAGAATATATATTTAAATATTACCTGTAAGACTGTACAAAATCACCTATAAAACATGGACCACTTGTCAAACTAAAATATCAACATATTCATATTTATATATGAAAAGACTAGATGATACCATAGTTAATCTATGACCAAGACAGAAAAAATACTATACAAACTTCATGTAAGCATAACATAAGCTTCTGTCAACCTCTCCGTAAGAGTCTGGTGTTTGCAAGAATGATGTGGAAAAAGAGAGGGCCCCAGACATTAATCCAAACAAGCAAACATTCAGTCTTGTAAGACTGAGCGGCATTCACAGAATGGCTTTTAAATAGATACAATCAATAAATTTTTTAAAATTTTGTTCACCAATTTACTGTGGAAAAGGACAGGGGAAGGAAAGAAGCAAAAACGGTGCTTACACTTGCTTTACAATTTTCTCTAGCTCTGGAAGTTGCTCCTTTAGTGCTGCAATCATTCTAGTATCATCTGATACAGATACATAAAATTCCTGTAAATGATACAGAATAGTCTTTAAATAACTATAGGGGTAAATGAGCAGTACTCAGGAGAGGGGATTATAAAATGACATCTGATAGCTTAATGATTATAAAGAATGATAATCTGCATAGAGGAACACATGCTGGGCCCAATCCTCTATTACTTCTACTTGTTTATCTCCAGCTGATTTAAAGCAAGAGTTATATATGCAGAAGGGAAGCCTGATGAGGCTCCTTAGCTCACTCTGTAACCACTGACTGCTCATGCAAAAACTGCATTTTCAGATTGTCGAGGATAAAGACTATAAAATTCACAAATAATCTGTCATGATAGGTTTTTTTATTCACTGCTGTTGTAGTCCATAGTGGTTGATTTGGTACCGAGTCATTGACTCGCAGCTACTCCAGTCTGCTACAATATCACCCCGTTTTAAACCCTATTCAAACCTCTTCCTGATATATCTACATAAAACTGACCCAAAGAAGGATCTCGTAATGCAACCAGTAACTGTTCTTTAACTTCTAACTAATGAAAGACTACGTCATCTCCAAAGTTGGAAAAGCTTTCCCATGTGGGCTTGCAGGATGTCTGCCATTCTTAAGGCCCCTCTCTATTCCCCTCTGCTAATTCTTATGTTAGATTCAGTTTTAAGCTCTTTGGGGCAAGAACTTTCTTTCAGCCAGTAACATATGGGATTGTGTTCCATAAACACAATATAAAATAATAATGGCAATCATGATGACTTAACATCATTTTGGCAGTGTATCTTGTCTTAGAAATCCAAGGATATGGCACCTAACACAAAGAACTTTAAATGGTTCTGAAGACAAATACCTTAAGTTCCCATTTCTTTCAAATGGAAAGGATTTTTGGTTTTGCAGAGCGGTGACCCTGCAGCGCCTTCCTGGCACACCTCAGGCAGGCACAAACAGCCCTCCAGTTCAATGTGCAGAGCCCCTGAACTATTCACAAGTAAACACTTAAAAAATTCATCTACTGCTATAATATAATCTACCCGTGCAGTGCTTTCAAAAGGGTCTGCAACAGTATTTTCAGAGGTCCAGTGGCTGACAATGGTTCAAGCGCTGTTGTGCTGCGTTTACTGTCTGCAGCCAAAACTGAGAAAAGAGTTATCAGTTTGCACTTTGAAATAATCTATTTCTCTTCAGTTTGTGACAGAATTCTACAGACTGGGAACAGGCTTTCAGCTTATCTTGCTTAGTAGGTACTTTTCAGTGCAGTGATATGACGATTCCTTTATACCTCCAAAAAGGCCATGGCTGCTTCGTCTTCTTGCAGTAAATCTCCATATAAAGCAGCCCACTGCAGAACTAGCCGAATGACTCGCCTTTTATTGTTGAGGGCATAATCCATTTTCTCCTGCTCTGTACCCTGAGAAGGCTGGGCATGATAGGTGCCATAGTGTCAAGGAAAACATTCAGTGATTGAAAATATCAAACCCAGTATGAATTCACAAACAACTGACTTCCAACAAACCATTATCAGCATGTTCAAATATAACTTTCTAATATGCACTTCTAAAATCTGACATCTGCTAGAATAATGATTTGCAAACCTTTCATGTTCATACTAAAAAGTAAAAAAGACAGTGAATTCTCTAAAGAGCACAGGAATGATCACAGTCCCACCAAAGAAGTGGTTGCTGAAGGGGAGCCAAAATGACACTTGGAACACAAAGGAGAGGATTAACCATGGAGAATGAAGGATATTCCTCCTTGTTCCTCTTTTGAAACAGTTGAAGAAAAAGAAAAATGTCACTTGGTGTTTATTAAAAATTTCAGTACTCCATCTGTGAGGAAGACTACTGTTATGAACCACCAGTGTTATTCCTCTTATTTTTACAAGTTATTGTAAAAATGCTTCAAGTGGGCATCATGAAAAATTACTTCAATACAACACTGTGATACTTCTTTACACAGTTTTCATACCCTGATACATGTAAAAATCACAAGACTATTTACTAATCTTGCATCACACATGACAGTTTTGTCATTCCCCTGACACCCCAGAGAAGTACCCCATTCATTTTCACAGACTGAAAATGAACCTCAGTCCCATTATGGAAGGGGGACCTGGAAGTGTACAGCCTAAACTGACTATAGAAAAAAGGGTAAAATAATAAATTCTGTAGTAGCCTCATCGTCATGACAAAATATGATGTTTAAATATGATATTTCTACTACATCCAATAAAGCGTATTTAGGACACAATAATTTAGGAAAATTTGAACAATAAAAAATGGGAAACATTCAGTTGACCTTTTTAATGACAAAGTGTCAACATTACAAAAATAGGTGAAGAGCTAAAAGGCCACAAGTAACATTTGCAAATGTAAAGGCACAGTGGGCAATAAAATGAGATAATTTGAGTCTTTAACCTGTGTGAAAATGAAGAATTCCTAGCAGAAACAGGACATGACAATCTGTGTGTCTGCTTCTCACTAATCAGAGGTTAACAATATGTATTCAAACTCTTTCCCAATAAACTGATAACTGAATGTGAAGTAAGCACAGAATGAGTGCAGTTGCATCTTCAACTTTGCTTCCCAGATATCAGAATTCTGATTCTGGATTGTTATGAATAATATTATTTCCAATTACATAGAAATATGTAAAATATTGACACTCAGTCACAACAAAGTCCAGCATCCTTTCAAGATGTACCTTCAGTTGCTCTAACAATATATTTTAAAATATTAATTACAAAATACAAATATTAATGACAAATCCAAATTATGGAAGATATTTATTTTAAGATTCTAATTTAGAATCAGTTCTCTAACAAACACTAATAATAAAATGCAATGGGGAGAGGTATCTATTAACTCACACTTGCCAAATGATCTTGCTGCCCAAAACCCCTGTAGAGATTTGACATGCTACCAGAGTTACTGGGGTGTTCATGTGACTGACAAACTTTCAGAAATCTGCATTTTAATTTCATTTGGAAAGGTTTAAAATTACTAGAGAACTGAATATGTCAGTACAATTACAGCAGTAAGTCAGTCAAAAGGTCCTAAGAAGAAAATAATATGTTGTAAGTTATGTGCTCTAATGTCTTAAGAGAGCAAGTTTAATATTCTACTGAGTCATTTTCTCATGCTATATTTACCTTTCAAACACTATAATTATTTAATGTATTTTTACTTCCTTATTAACCGACTCACCACAGGCACTGGTATTTTTTTCTTTTTTTTGCTCCTCATTTATATTGATTTTTATTAACATTATCATGGGGAAAGTCAGTGAAGGGTTCTCACATTTTTATAGGACTTACAGGATGCAGCTTACTGCACACTGCAATCAGAAATAAAGTGTCATGTATACTTGCAACATGTGTCAGGTAAGTGCAAAATATTATTAACACTACTATGGTTAGAGTTCAATATATATATGTATTTCTGATTATCTCTAACATACGCTAAGAAATGGAAGCCATTCTGAAGTCTATTCTTCCCTGTGTAAGAACACTTAACTGTATCAGGAGTGGTGCAAGATCAGCACCCATCACCACGGTAGGATGCAAACTATTTTGAGCATAATAAAGGAGGCTCACAAAACACTCATAGAGAAACATGCTAAAGAACGATCATCAACAGAGAGCAGAAGAGGAGTTAATACTTCATAAGTATTTTGACAGTGGTCCTTTAAAGATGCACACCTGCTCCCACACTTGAACTAACCCAAGTGTACTTTTGGAGGTGCTGCTCTATTTGAAGTCTTCTTTTGGGCTTTGCCCTGACTTTCTCTGACAAGCTGGAGCTCTGAGAATTTGTCCATTCCCATCCCAGCGAAGAAGAGAGGGAAACAGGGGCCTTGGTCCAACACACAAGACTGATATCCTGATCCAGGACAGAGGAGCATACCCTTTAATTCCCTATAGAAAAGAGGTATGTTATTTTTTAATATTGCAGGATCCACACATTTTAATGACTGAAAAAGACTAGTGTGCCAAAGGACAGCACAGAATAAGCACTGAATCCACAGCAAGCAATAATGTTACTGAGACAAGATGGTACAACCGTCCATTCCTTTCAAGATTAAAAAAAACTTGGAGATGACAAAATGCTGCTATAAAAGAAGTGAAAAACCAAATAGTTCATATCCTGCACTATGCTTGAAAGCACTACAGTGGTCTAGCTCTACTCACAGTTGCATGCTTCCAGCTATTCTAAGTGAGTTTTCGTTCAAAACTGGCAGCTGAACCAAAATGTAGCCAACTGAATCACCTTTCTTCTCTTTGTTTCTGTTTTAATTTCTTCATTGAGCATAACTCATCTCTCCTTAGTCTCACAGCACCAGTGAACATTTTTGTAAAGTGATTTTGCTCAAAAAAGATGAGTTTTGTTAGGAACCTTTCAACCCTAAAATAAATTTCAATGGTACAATCACAAAGCACAGTTAATTTTTCCATATTAAGAATTGAGAAAATAACAATTCAGCTCTAGGAAGAGCTGACACTAAAGCAGCAGGATAGCAGTTACTTCCAGCTCTCCTCCTCTTTGAAAAGAATTAGCATGATGCCTGCCATGACTCACTTCTGACCATGATCTTAGTGTCCTCTCCAAAATAGACTTAATCACAAATGACATTTATTTATTATCATTATTTATTTATTTATTTATTATCGTTATTATTATTTATAAAGTGATAGTGTCATTATCATTTTGATTTTCAGAAAAGCTTTTCCACTATGAACAATGAGGTCATGCTGCTTATGGGTCTGATTTCCCCAGTTATTGGATATCAGAGGTATCCTATAAAATAGTATAGGTATATTATAATTCAGGCTAGACAAGCCTGAATATCAAATGGACTGATTGTAAAATATGAGCTAGGTAAACCATGGGAAAACCCCAAATCCATTAAAAGTGCTTTCTTCCCCTCTCAGAGCTGTCAGCAATAGCATTTGATACACTTTTGATATCAAAACCAATGTGATTTTGGAAAATATGTTTGTTTCAGGTATACAAACAATTTTCTGCAGCCCAGTTTCATGGGTACAAAGGTTTTAAGAACAATTACTGTCCTTGCTAAGAGTAACACAAATGGATTCTCAAGCTTGCCAGACAAGGACACGATGCTCTATTTTGTGGTTTCAGAGAGTGAGCTTTTCCAGATGTCACTCGCCCTGCTGAGCTTCAAGGAAAGCACACTTTCACACCAGTGTGACTCTAAACAAATAAATAGGGAATTGAAGTTATTATACCTCTGTCAAAATTGTATAAAACAGAAAACATTACATGTTTATTTAATGCTCCAGTCACTTGATAGCTTTGAGTCATTGTGCACAAGGAAAACTCTCAGTGTGCAACAGCTCCCCAAACTAAATAACCTGCCAGTAACTGACAGATGGACATTTCACAGACTCCTGTAAAACAGACAGGAGGAGAACCACCCCAGCTGTTAATGCTCTCCACTGAAAGATTTCATCTCCTAGCATTCACATGCCATTGAAGTTTCTTGCAGTTTTTTTATCATGTTATAGACTATTATTATAGATTATAACTATTTTTAGTCATAAGTATTATGTGACAGCATCTAGGAACTATTTACCCATTATTCTATGAGTTTATGTACCTTTTTGCTTGAGGCAGTTTGCAGCTTGTAATCTACAAGTGGACCGCTGAGATGACCAAGACATAACTATCCCAGCTAAAATGTAGATGCTGTAGTTCAGCAAAAACCAAGAAAGGCAGGAAGGATACAAGCAGGGTAACCCAAACTTTTATATAATTTCACTTACATGGTGGAGGGATAGTACATTTATTTCCCTTGGAAAGTAATCAGCACAGGAAAGATACAGTTTTCATGGTCTGGGACCATATCTCATCATGGATGTACACTATTCATTTCAGAGTTGTTGAGTTATGGACAGCTGTTAGTCAGACACTTAGAACCTACCCGCACAGCACAGCCTACGTGGAACGTGATGTACATCTTCAGAGAAAGAATCTTCAGTCTCATCATTGATATGGACAGTGACTAAAGAGACTTAACTTTTCCCTTATAAAAGGATATTGTGCCATCAAGGCTGGGCAGAGTTGACTATTTGGCATAAAAACACAGTGCATCATAATAAAATCATTTAAAACAGAATCTGTGAAAAGAGAAGAAAGAAAACAGTGAATTAAGCCTCTGCAAACAGCTTGGGGATCACAGGGATGAGTTTTCTTTCAGATAAAATATCTTATAAGCCCTCTGCAGATAATAAAGGGGTCTATGTGCTCTTCATAGGCATTAAGTATGAAAATGGTAATGAACTAATATGAGCTGAAATACTAAGCTTTTAGTCTTGTCTGCATGAATTTTATTGCAGTTACATTAACAGGCATGAAATCTGGCATAGCACAAACACCCACTCTGTTCTTAAGTGAAATATTTGGATATACTTCTCTACAAGTGTAGAGTTTTATGCAGAAGAAGAACCAGGCTGCTGCACCTGGGTACCTAAGAAGAGCTGCTGCATTTGGCTTTAGGAATGACACATTTAGTGTATACACCACAGAAGGCAAATAATTCAACTCTGTTGATTTCCTACCAATGAGCAGAATACTTAAAAGAGGTAAATGGGCAGTCGAATTTCTGGGTTTATTTTGATGCAGAAATATCACAGCCACTACATTTACATTAAAACATATATGAACAATGTGACTGACATTTTCCGTGGCAAAAACCAGCAAGATTTTTTTGTCTCTTAAAATGATCTGTGTAAATCCCAGTTTGCCTTATGTTTTTATTTGTGACAACAATAAGGATTTATAAGCTTGGCTGCAGAGGCCAGAATAGGTTTGGCAGGCTTATATGGAATCACTGAGAAACAATAAACACAATACCCTGGAGCATAATTTCTACAGTGCAGCTTTTGAGATAACAGAAGCATTTATAAACACTGTAAGTAAGGGATGGCAGACAAAATATGGTGAGATAACTGTGTAATATAATATTACATCATTTCTTCCACTCCAGTAATTCATATATGAAAATATCTCTCAGTTAACAAAACTAACCTCTGGAAGGGTGAGTTTTCTCTTGCTTTTGTGTAACATCCAGAGCAAACTGGATTTTAAATATTCTTAAATAAAAGGAATGCGTAAACCAAAAATTCAATTCTGCAGCACTCTTAGATGCTATGTCATAAAAGTAACTTTGTGAACTGTAACACTTTGTATTGCATTAGGATATAGGTGTAATCTCGTCATGACATGTTAAATGTATAATACGTGCATACTGTGAATAATAAACTTGTGATTATATAGCTCCAAGCCTAAAGAACAACATTCTGCTTGTCATCCTAATACACATGAATATAAAATCCTAATAAAAATTAAATGGATAATTTTTTTTGTCTTTGGAGTGGTTAAACCACTCACTTTGAAAGAATTTCTAGAATTTTTCAATTATTCCCCCACTGATGGACCACTATACAGATTTCTTCAGTACTATGAGGTGAATAACAGATTAACTGGATTTATGAACATCTTTGAATATATACTTCTTAGACATTTGTAATGTAAAAAGAACTTGCAAAAGCAATATTATTTAGCTCAATACACAAGTATGTGCATTACTTTATCAAAATTATGAGGATTTTTTGTGTCATTTTAGAAGTTAAAATACTAACAATAAGTCAGCAAATATCTGCATTTCTAGATGTAAATTCTCTGAATGAACACTAACGAAAAGCAGCCTATTAAATGCAGAGGCAGCAACCTACATTCTTGGGACTCGGCCCATGGCATGCCAAGTTCTTCTCCTTTGAGTAACAATTCTTCTTTCCCTGCACAGGGAAAGCATCACAAACAAGGAATTTAAAGTGTGATACCTTAAATGTGATATGGATATGAAGATTTGAGAATACTTACATGAGCATAATGCAACAACTGGAGGTACAAAGTTAATTCACAGTATTAAGTGACAAACAAAACAAAAGGTATGAGTACCATTATTACTGTGTGCTCTGTCCTGGTCTTACAATTGTACCTAACTAAAATCATAACTAGTGGTCTGGGACTTTGGGCGATTTTGCTGTTTTACTATGACCTGAAAGTACAAATATGATAGAGTAGGCTTGGAAGAGTGGATTGTTATCTTTCCAGATTTCTTAAGTTTTCTTGGGGTTGTTTCAGAGCAGTTGGTAGTTCTTATTCTAGGAAAAACTACTACTAGATGCTTTTCAAAGCATCACATTGCAGTGTTCCTCCAGCAAGTCCATCTTACAATTAATAATAAAAAAGCAGCCTTTCTCATGTAGATACCTGTTGCTTCATTTAAAGTTGCTTCAAGGCGCATCGTTTCTAGAAAGTGCTCTAAAATTTTCTCCGGGGTTCCTGACATCACAATATACCTGAAGGAGAGAAAGGAGCAGTTAGTATCTCAAAAGCAAAACAGCTAATCAAGAAATAAATGTGAGCAAGAAGATCAGCACTGCCCTATGCCAAAGTATAAATACCTGCTCTAACCAGAATCTCTGTGCTTAGGACAAAACCACTCACCATCTTTGTTGGCTTCTCCCCTGTAAAACAGTAGCAGTAACATCCTCCACCTGCTCAGGGAGTGTGAGATGACAGCCCTCTCCTTGCACAAGTACTCCATTATAACACCACTACAATTACACCACAATCAGCAGAGCTGCACTGGTGCAAACTTGGGGAATTGCAAGCAGAAATGCTTCCCGACTAAGAATAAATAGGAAATTGCAGTCATTGAAGGGTCTCAACAGCCTTAATATGAGCACCAAATAAGAACTAGTGTGTATCGGTTTCAGTTCAAGGAAATAATTTCCTTCAGCATCACTGACAGGGGCTGGTCTGAGCAGGTGGGGGCAGATAATTAAATAGCACGCTGTATCTTCAAATTTTGCAATGTCTTACATAGCTGAAGTGTTTCAAGTGGATAAACCTAGGATTGTACCATTTCCTTGAGTTAATTTAGGCAGGTGAGAGAACTAGTGCAATATTGAGGTCTTTTTGGTTCACGCAAAACCAATGTCAAGTACCAGGAGAATATCATGATATTCTAAACTTGTCGTGTCATCTTTTCTTTTTCTTTTCTTGAAGATCAGATTATTTTTTATCTTTAAATTCTTTCAATCTTTGCATTTTTTAATCTTTTTTTCTTTTTTGGGGGAATTCAACTGATAAAGTATGAAACTTAAAAAAAAAAAAAAAAGGAAAGAAAAAACCCTGAGAAGTGAAGATACTCTCCTCCTGCTGAGAAATAAGTGGTGGAGCTGAGCTCCTGGGAGCTCCTCCTCACTTTGAGCACTGACCGTCACAGTTCTTTTACCTGCCAACCCCTTTGGAAGAACAGCATTGATGTCCCAAGAACACAAACACTTGTTAAGCCAGTGCACATTCTCACAGAGATACTAACCAAGTATCTAAGTGAGTGAAGCAGCAAAATCACAGGTTGCTGTACTCTGAATATGAAAGTGAAAATGAACAGTGAAGTGACTTGCAGGGCTGCTGAATTCATCCTGCACGAGTGTGATCACCCATAAAGAGTTAGATCTTGGGACTGATCACTGCAGAGCTAGTCCCTCAAAGTGAAACTGTCACTGTTTGAATGCATGGCTGGGGGAGCTGGGTAGCAGCCATATCTCCTCCCTAGAGGAGGCAGCAGAATCCAAACTGTAACTGAGAGGATCTGCTCCCAAACTGAAGCTTTCCCCAAAGCTAAGATGAAGAAAATTAGTTTCTTCCTGAGAAGAGGTCCCTGTTAGGCTTCTTTTTTGGACACAGTGATTTTCAAAAGTACTGAACACTCAACAAACACATTCCAGTAACACATTCTGGAAATCAAAAAACATCAGTAATTTTGATTTGGACTCTGCATGAATGCAGACACTTACTCTATTTACTAAGAAAAGAAACAAATGTGATCTTTAAACAGTGAACTCACTTCAAAAGACTTTAAACAAAAAGACACTGCCAACACACTATTAACAAAGTGAAAAGCAGACAGTGAACTTCCAAGGTAACTTCCTCTTTTGGGTAGGTTATGTCTATTTGTCACTGTTAACAGCAAAAGCTCCTTTGCTGGCATATTGATAGCACCCAAAAGCTGACCAAATGAATAAAATATTTACAGAAATGAAATTCTGAGCTTTACCTGAAAATATTCCTGAAATGTAAGACCTAAAATACAGCCTAACTTAACAATCTACCATAAATTTCTCTGGCTATTTTTATCAAAACTTTAAAATAATACAAGTAACGCTGGTGCAAAGAGTTTCCTAGGAAGGCAGTGTTTCAAATACCTTGAAATGGAAGTCTCACTTTTGGAACCATGAAAAGTATCTCAGAACCAAGAAAATGGATTTAAATCTTTGACCCAGTTGCTGTGCATTGCAGCTGCTGATGCCAGTCTACTGCCTAGTCAAGTTCCCCTCATTTAGACACACTTGTGTAAGAGTACTTGTTTTCCTGGTAGCACAGATTGTTTTCCTACTAGATCAAGTGAAAGATGAAATGGCAGTTTCTGAAATATGTGAAAGGTGTATATAAAATGCAAGGAATGGTTTATTTAACCTTCACAGATATTTGTAAATCTTTGCTTTCAGTATGCAGATAGAAGAGGTATATGAAATCCCAGATGAGATAAAAAACCCCAAAAATCTGATAGCAAATTGTCTCTTTCTTTAAGAAAAAGTGAGGTTCAGGAAGAAGGATTCAAAACTTCTTGGTGCTTATTTTGTTGAAGTTGTTTAAATGCTTCTGAGGAAAACTGTACATCCATTTGCAAATAACACATTTACAAAGCCTTTAGGGATTGTACCAACATTTGGAATGATAGTCTCACTCTACTCTTAAAACAGTAGTATCCAAACAGAATTGTACTTTTTCCCTTTCAGTAAAAAAGTAAGGAAAATGTAGTGAAAAATTTATTATTGCAGTGCTATCCTGTTCTGTAAAATAAGCTCTGCAACTTTCATTGCATGAGATCTTTGTTTTTGTATATAAATTGTACCTAGCAAATTCTTATTAGAATCCAGAGCTCAAAATCCAAACTAAAAATATCTATACTTAACAATAAAACAATATATTTTCCTCATGTCTTTCACATAATAGATCAGCTTAGTTGGGTTTCATCATTCTCCATGTCTAGTCTATTTAGAAGCTATTACATGAGGTAAGAAGTTACAGTGAGATCTTCGGGGAGTTATTGTACAAAGACACAGAGCTGGTGTGCTGCTAGAAATGGATATATTAGCCAGTATGGAGTATGTGATCAGCTGATGATTAAAAAAAATGAAAACTTTATATGCACTGAATTCTTACATAGAAAGGGAATATCCTATTACTTGGATAATAATACCATTTTAAAAGGTTAATAATTGTCTGACATTTGCACTATTGAATGAAAACATACTTGTGCTGCAGCTGTGAATTTCCTTGATTAGAAATTCTGTTTCCAGCTGGGATCTTCTCCAACACCAAAACATCTTGGTCATGTTCTTTGAGTCTTACTGTATTTGCTTCCACATCCTGCAAGACAAGTTACTTTTAATAATGTAACTGATTAGTTACTCTGACAAAGTGCATTAATTTCAAACACAAAGACTGGTGTTGGTTCTTTCCCCCTATATTTATCTGTCTTCATTCTGTTTTCCTCACAGGCAGAATGAAGAAGGAAGCCCTGGCACTGGGGGAAAAGGCAGAGAATTGTGTAAGAGACTACAGCAAGAACGTGAAAGATCTCCAGCTGTGCCAAATTAAAAAAAGTTTGCTGAAAAACAGTCTCCCCACAACATTCCATACGTAAAATAATCTCTATCCCCACTTACATATGAATATTACTATCTACAATCTGACTCTTCTCTTTAAAAAAAAAGAGAAAATAGCATTTAAGAAAAAGTTTTATCTCAGTAAACTGGTCATTTTCTACTTCCAGGTCATAGTAGAAAAAGGAAAAAAAAATTAAATATACTTGCATTCAAAAAACAAAGGTAAAAATCAGTAAGACCATGGACTTGGATCTTCTTTGAAGTATTGACCAAAGCTTAATGAGTTGTAAGTCTTCATGGACAACCCAGCCTTCCTGACAATGGGATCCTCCCTTTTGTACAGTAACCACAATCTTATGTAATTTTTCTAGTGGAATACTCTGTCTGGACTGGTCTTATTGCTGCAATACTGAGCATATGAAGGTTCAAATACAGGATGATACTGGTTTTGATTTCCTATACTATGAATGACCACAAAATAGCCTGTATTTACTGAATCACAATTGGACTTTGGAACACATGAGCAACTAAAATTTGTCCTTTAACTCTTTCTAGAGTTTCCCGGGTACAGATATCTCTGTTTATATCTGTAACATTCAATTTTCCACTTGATTCTGCCTTAAATTTATTGAGATTAAGGTACTTGACATGACCTGTCTGAGAGAATGGGTGACCTTTGTTTTTTTCAATATTCAGATGGAAGATCACCTAGAAATCCTGGGCAGCATAAGGAAAAACTGGGCAGGGCAAATTCTAGATCACAGAAGTGTGAGAGACAAAATATTCCACATGGTCCCATTTTCATGTCTCAGCTAGGAATAGAGAGGAAAGGAAATTAACATCTTTACTTCAACTTCTAGACTGTCACATCTCTGTTCCATTATTAGGAATACTTCAAACAAGGTTACCAATATCAATATATTCATAGAAATAAGACAGACTCTAGAAAAACTTGCAAGTTTCGCTATCACACTGTGGGAGCAGCCCTTCCCGCTCCTACCCTGAGGATCCTGTTGAAGTCCTCCTTGTCTACTCTCAAGAAGTGGCAGTTGTCTTCACGCAGAACAATGGATGCTGCTCTGGGAGCATCATTCACAAGTGCTAACTTGCCAAAATCATCTCCTTCGTGTAGAGTACATACCACACCCTGCACAGAGCAAAACATTTACATGCAGAAACCCATCATTACTCTGGATTCTATTGAAAGTCCTTGTACAAACACTGGACTTCACAATCAAATACCAAAACAAATCTATTTGGCAGCAAATCAACAGCCTAAATAATGACTGCGAAACAATACTTGATAGCTGGTTATTACTATTACTAAAGAAAAGCAATAGAAAAGAATTGGCTTGTTCTCTGAAATTACATTCAGCTTGAAGAGTTCTTCCAACCCTGCTCAAGACAGAAAGTTGTTGAGTGTTTTTTTATTTATAGAGGCCCTAAGAAATAAAATCAAGTTTGCAGAAATAGCATATAACAACACATCCTCAGCTGGTATACATCAGCAGTACTCCATTTGCTCCAATTTATAGTAACAAAGGATCTGGCCTACCCAGTGATGTAAAAAATGTGCTAAATGTGGGTTACTTAGAAATAGACTTAACACCAGGGCCCCCGTGCTAGATTGTGGTGAAATGCTTGGTGTTCAAATGGAGGATTCTCAGTCATCTAATGAAAAATCAATAGGACAGTAAGGATTTTTAAAGATTCAAGGGATTCCTGTGTACCAAAATCAGAGGGTTTTGGCCCTGAAAAATCCCTCTCATAAGCAAGAATTTAATAGAGATGCTTTCTGGTCTATAGCTTAAGTAAAATGAAGAGCTGGCATAAATTTGGAAGGGGTTCATCCAACCTGAGAACCACTAGTCACAAAGCAGTACTTCTGTCAGGCATACCTGACATTCATGAGAAAAGTTAGTCATACAAATACATGACAATATGGTGGTAAAGGGACAGGGCAAAAACCCCCCCATGAGACAGAAGTCTGGCAATTCACCAAATTCCAGCAAATTGCTTTGCCCTAAGGAACTGATGTAACTCTGACGCATTATAGTCAGAAACTGTGTAATATATCCCAAAATTATAGAGCAATCAATTGGAAGTATAATCAGTGAAACCACTGGATGATTTCTTAATAAAATTACATTCCATTCCATTTGTTTCATCAGACAAAGCAATTTTGCTCTAAATTAAACTGTATTCCTTCAAAGTTTACTCTTACAATTTCAATAATAACAATCATATAAAATAGCTTCTGAAAAAAATACCTTGCCATAAATGACTACGTTTACTGATCCCTTTAGGATAATGTACCAAGAAGTACCTTCTTCTCCCTGATTAAATACTACAAAAGACAGAAAAGATTTTATGATGAGAATATAGTTATTCAAAATATAAATGGGCCAAATTCAGCACTCAGTAAAATTCAAGGTAACTCTACAGTGATATTAATGTCCACCTGGTAAAAGAGCATACTATGATTTTAAAAGCAACTCTGAATTTGACATTCCTTTGCTAAAACTTCTCAGTATTAACAGGTCTGAGTAATCTTACATTTTAAATCCTTCATTTTGTACAGATTTTTTAAATACAGGATAATATTAAAATATACTTTAAATAGAGACTGGTCCAACCAAAAATTCTAGATAAAACCACACCTAAATTGTAGGTGATACATACATTCAACCAAGATATAGAATTAATTTTGGTACTGTCCCTACAATTGGCAACAGACTAAGCCAACACCTACTACCCTACCCAGTCAAGTTTGAAGAGTGCATCAAAGTTTTGTTCTCATAATTTAAACATAAAGAACTTAAATGTTCATGCCACACATAAGAAAGATCCAACAGGACTCCATTTACTTACAGACCGTTCCTGCTTTGGGATGTGACTCAAAAATGAGGACACCTGCTAATTCTCGCTTTACCTTAAAATAAAGAGAGAGAAATCATAGTTTTTATATGATTCTTATTACTCCTGGTGAAGAAGTCACATAACAGCCCAGTTGCTGCTTTCCTTCCCTCTGCATCATTCATCAGTCATTCAGAGCCATGCAGCCAGGCAGTGGTCTGCTTCACTTCATGTCCCAATTCCTACTGATGGGCTTCACAGAGCACACATTTCCTGGCTCCAAATGGCTCAGAAAGGGCATCTTTAAGATCAGAGTATTCACATCTTTCTTCATACACACATGTGAAATGATTATCAACACTTACCACAACGGAAAATTTCAAATGATAACAGTGATCCGTTACAGAAGATCCCTGACGATGGTCAGTTACTCCATGGAAGCATCCCTGTTCCCTGAGAAATCAGTACCCTTCCCCACACTGATGTAAGTCTGGCTGCTTCTGCTGTGTCGAGATGTGAGGCACAGCCACCTGGACCTGCTGAGTCTCTCCTCACCTTACAGCTCCCCAAGCAAAACATCCTCCTCATTGACACTTCAAGGAACTGGAGAACATGACAGTGCCTTGGTGTCAGCAGATTGAGATGCAGACTGAGCTTTGGGTGGGAGCCCCATTGCATAGCAAAGGGCACAAAGGACAATTGGTGCCAGCCAGGTGAATGGATACTGGGAGACACAGCAGAAGGAAGAGTGAGATTAGCGTGGCTTGGACTTGGAGGGGATAAAAACTCACGGGTCCTTTTGATGGGGGTCCCTCCTCAGAGGCTCGAGCTTGAGCACTTTCTGTGTTACTGCATCGTGAATAAATTCCTTTATGGAATGAGACATCTGAGACTTCGCTGGGAAATCTGCAGCTGAACCGGTAAGGAAACAGGTCTGACTGTGGGTGGGGTGAGTGGGGAGTCCCGCGGGGACCTGTCAGGTCACTGGAGTCACTGGCTGTGAAGGGGCTTTGGTCCCAGCAGGGAATGCCTCTGCTGTTCCGAGTGTGACAGCCACAGAATTTCATGAATGGTCAAACTAGGAAGTTTCCTTAACATCCACGTAATTCAGATACAAACTCTGAAAGCCTATTTTTTAAAAAACATTGTTTAGGTGTTATATATTTGCATGGAGTACTATCTTTCTGTAATGCAGCTTCATAATTAGCTGCATCTGTCCGAGTTAACTGAGAATTACTGAAAATACCAAGAGCTTTCAAAGAAGCTATTGTCAAACATACATCTACTTTCTGACTGGTTTTCTTTTCCAGACAGCATCAACACTTTGCTGCTACCCAGTAAAGTGCTAGTTATCTTTTCCAGTTATCTCCACAGTGTGTCAACAGCAATGAGACTTTACAAAGAAGCATTCTCTCCTCCATTCAATTTATTTGTAGTTCTCTGCACTGTTCTTGACCACTCAGAAAGTGTCTCATAAGCTTTCCTCACTCAATGACCAAACTGCAACCAGCAAGCACTGCATAGTGCACCATTCTGCACAATGTAATTCCTCCTCCTAACTTGTTTAATAGACTTCTCATAGATCAGAAATCAATTCTGCAAAATTCAGTAGCACCACAATCCTGAGTGTCAAGTCAGATTGCATACATCTTCATTTAAACTCAGATATGGGGACAGACATTGGCACCTGCGCCAGGTGAGTGAGAGAGGGGCTGTGCAGAAATACATGAAGATACTTTTATCTGATATTCAAAAGTGAACCTACATCTGCACAGTGCTTGGATGGTTCTCACAGATGGAATAACTTCTTTGCGTAGAAAGTATAAATGGAAATGGTTATAGGCTCTCCAACTCTAAAAAACACCAGAAGTAAAAATTCATCCTTCCTTCTGGTGATGAGTTATAATATTTAAAATTACTTACTGTGGTAGAAAGATGAGATAAGGCCTTAATGTGGAGAAGTTCTTCATATATAAATTCTAAGTCATCTACAGTTCTCTGGCCAGGCCTATAGAGAAAAGATAGAAAGGATAGCAAACTGTAATAAATGCCAAAAATAAATACTTCAGAGAAGGACAGAACAACACAAAATGCTGCTGTACTGTCTGCTGAAGGGTATATCCTCACTAAATGGGGCATCAACGATATTTCTGACTGGAGTACTGAAACGCACAAAGAATGGAAGCTCTATGAATGCTACCTGAAGGACACCAAGCAGCAGCCATGGCAACCACCTCAGAGACACTGATAGGCAGCTTTCCTGATTAAACCAAGTGTTCTATATGTAAATTGGCCACATAAACCAGAAATGGTACATAAAAATTTGTTCCTTTGAAAAGGACTCTGGAGTGTGGGACACGCACTATTTCTCACATGAAGCACTAATTAGTTGTAGAAAACAGTAGCAGTGGTTTGTAAAGGAGCACATGAACTTCTGCTGAACAAATTGGAGAGGCAGCAGTGCATGCTGGAATACAGCAAACACTGCTAGACAGTTATGCTGAGTGCTGTTCTGTAGCCACAAAAGTAGATAAGAACCACAGAGTAGTTTCAGCTTCTCTGAAACTGAAAAATACAAGAAGTTGCCATTACTAAAGAGCAGGCATTGATGAAGGAATAATCCTCCTACAGGAAAAGAAGTAACAAGGCTGCCACTGTGACTGAAATACTTGCATTTCTGTAGCCTATGCCATGCAAAATGGACACAAATACCATGGGGACTGCAGTGTGTTAGACATGCTTTGAAGAATCTAATAAACAGTACCCATGAGAAGGAGTTGTAGGAGCTTGTGAATAACTCCCAATCTTTTTCCCACTCAGAAGATTCTCTTCAGTTACAGTGTCTAATAAAACTGTATTTTCCTAAAGGACAAATTCTTCTGTGATATAACTTCAGACAGCACATTGGAGTTACATATGTACATATAGAGAAAAAAATTCTTTAAAGCATTATCCCAAGTAACTTTTATAGGACTAAGTCCTTTCAAACTATATGGTTTAGGGTTGTGAAAAGCTGAATACAGGTAATTAATTCAATGGGCAAGAACAAAAGGAAAGAGCACCCTAGTCATAAGAAGGGAGAGAGAATAAACTTAAGATGTGAAGAAATGGTATACAGGAAGTCCAGTCCAGGGGCAGGAGTTTCAAAGCAGAAGGTTTACACGCTCTGCCATTAAGAAAAGGCACAGTTCCAAACCCTGCTGTCTGCAATGTCTGCTGTCAAAGGAGTTAACAGCATAGGTGAATCTCTGGACAGCCCTAAAAGTAAAGTTATAATGAACCCTTCTGATACAAGTTTTCTTCCTAAACTGTCAGTATGGAGGATCAGGAAACTCATATGAAGAAATACTGTGCTCTACAGGTTTTCTGCCTAATCATCTCCTGGTTCAACAGTCTGTCTACACCACATGTGAGGTACAGGGAGTACCCAGCCGTGTCACTCTGGAGTTATATTGCACCTTTTTGCAACAGAAACTTGATGGAGACTTCTTTTGGATGAAAGAAGTACTGAAGTAGTCATAGAAAACATAAGGACAACTGACATTTCTGCTCAGCAAGATGTATTTTTCATCTGTTCTTCACTTACCAACAATATGCATTATTACTCAGATTAAAGACCAATTTAGAAAAAGCAGTTTTTGGATGAAATTACATTTTTTTTCATACAGACTGGAATAAACTTTTAATGGAAAAACAGAAACTGGTTTGGTACTGCTATGCCCTCTAGTGACTCAAAATACTCTTTTACTATTTTTAATTCTGTCTTGAAATGATAAGGTTGACACTCCTAGGGATTTATGTAGGGCAGCTTAATTAAGTACAGCATAAAACTAAGCCAGTACTAGCTACTTTTCACTGGAGATTTAAGAAACAAAAGGTAAGGATTTGAGAAAATAATAGGGAAGCAACAAATTTTATTACATTCTTGTGCAACCAGCATGTCGTGGAAAACGGAAAACGGAAAACATATCTACATGAAATTAAAACATAAAAGGATCTCTATCAAGACAAAAGGGTACTCTCTTTTTTCATTTGTCCATTTGCCACCTGTGTTAGCACAGTGGGAGGACTGACAATCTGTAGTGGATATCAGTACCTAGTCTTTACTTCTGCTCCTGCAGATGTCACGTGGAGAGAGACATTAGGCATCACTGTGTCTTTAAAAGCTGTGTGGTGACCCACTGATGTTGATTTGTAGGATCCTGCTGTGTAAAGACCTACTTTCTGCAGGGGACACATTCTAACAGCAATAGCTGGTTATAGAGAGGATAATAAATGGAATAGGTACAGAACAAGGGTATACATTAATGGACAGAACTCAGGAGATATTAAGTGATCAATAAAAACTGTTCAGTGTTTGGAGAATTTGTCAAGGTCAGAGACATTGAGCTTCTCTGTAACTAGGATGTTGACAACATAGTATTTTGCCACTGATAAACCATGTATGTACATACAATATCATAGATTATTTTATTATACAGCTAATCAAACAACTCTCAGATAATAAGAACACAGGAAAAGACCAGAGACCCCATAATACTTTGAGTAAGCATCAAATAAGCATCTCTTTCCAGAGTACAAATTTTGTTTTCAAGTACCACAAAGAATATATGAGACATGAATCATTTTATCCATTACCTGCATGTGAAAGTGAATGCATATTGACTTACTTTAGTATAGAAGTTAATTATGTAATCCTTGTACTTGAATCAGTGCACCTTGACTAACTCCATACATACCATTTACCACACATAATACCCATAACCATCAATGAACCAATAAGCTGCACTTCCTATCCTAGGAACAACACTTGGTTTATTACATTTCATTGGCAGGAAACTCAAAGGATTATAGAAATTACTAATGTCTTTATGGAGAAATATAGTACAGTTCTGACTATTAACAGCTGGATAGAATATCTAAAGAAAAAAAATTTAAGAACCAGAGAATAACTCCCTTAAGAATATGTATTCTTAGCACTAATGAAGTTGTTATATATGTATTTTGTGCTTTACATATTTGTAAAGGTATGTGTTTAAGATGTTTAGATTTGTTTTCACCTCCTCTCCCTAGCATCCCCTTGCATTTACTTCCACAAGTGGCACTAAAATTTGATTACTGATCACATGTGGAATCAAACATTCTGTACTGAGAAAAGAATGTGCTGAGTGAAGTCACCAAGAATATATAAGACACATTTATTATTTCAATCATGCTGCTAACTTACTGTAGGCTAGGGCATTAAAAAATAGTACAATCCATAACATCATCTGAGTTAAACACTGTTGTCTGATGAATATCATTCTTCCTTTAAAGACTCCTGTTATTACTGTGTATAGGTTTGTATTACAGTATAATATTTAATTAGGGTTTACCATCAGGATATATTTTCATACTGAATGGTGAAAATACTTGTAAGGAAGAACTGTGTTAATTCTACAATAATTTTGCCAGGGACTTGTGCAAGGTCTGCCCCTGTGGTCCAGCCATTATACAGAGCAGAGAGCTGTCTCTGCTACTTCACAAAAAGCTATTTTCACATTCAGTATATGTGTTTCCAAAGGAAAAAAAAACCACAATAGCAAAAAGAGCCTGCCAAAAATTTCCCTGAGCTCTATTCTGTTTTTTAAACTATAGAACATTATTTCACAGTTTGACAGTTAAAATGCTGCAGTTAATGTAATAAACAGAGAATTTTTTAAGTCGGCTGTCAAAACAAGTGACACTTTTTGCTGGAGATTTTCAGATTTCGAACAATAGAAAGTACCTTTCAAAGCAACAGCTTCATTATACAATCAAATCCTCAAAGTAATCTTCTCATCAAAGAATATTGTCTTATTTCTTTCAGGGTAATTATCTGAGTTCTGCAACCTCTCTGGAAATGGTTACTATTATAAAACGCAGCTGTGTTGGTTTGAAAATTGTGGGTCCTGCTCAGGTCAGCTGGAGCCAGCACCTCTGAAGCCCAGGCAATTCCTTTGAACTGCTGGCTGCTGTTACAGTGGTGAGTCAAAACTAGCAGGACTCTTGAGGATGCATGGAGATTTTAACAGCTTTGCTGCAGCTCAGCCCAGGGTGGATTTTCAACTAACAAAATCATAATGTACATAAACTGAATACTTGAACAGTAGTTAATATGGTGTCGGGCAGAACAAGCTTACTTCCATGAGCAAAGGGCAGCAAAAATAAGCACTTTCAGGGATAGGGAAAGGTGTCAGATAAGTGTCAGTCTTGAGCAAACCTCTTTCCCCTCACTACATTACCTGGAAAATCTCCTATTAATATTCTCTCAGGTGATGCTATGCGAGTGACAACACAGAGAGAAAAGTAATACTTTCCACAGCATCTTTCCAGCCCTTCAGCTCTCTGCAAAGAGTCCAGATGATAATCAACATTGATCCTGACAAGGTAAACTTACACTTGCCTTTCTGAAAGTTATGATGGAAAGCAAATGTAGTAGGCAGCCAAAAACCATGGTAGGGGAAATTCTCCAAGAGCCACTCTGCTCAGTTAGCCTGAGGCAAAGGAGATAGTGCAGAGGAGGAGGGTCAGAGCACACATAGCACTGCTCAGCCTCTTAATGACTGGTGTCTGCTCAGAGGTGCAAAATCCCACTTTTGCTCCTCAGTGGAGAATTCACAGGACACGTCTGTGAGGAGAGAAGAACTCAATTCCACACTACCATAACGGTAACATGTGGAAGCACCATGCTCCCAGTTTGGTTTGTCTGTGTATTTTGAGTGGCAGGGAGCAAGTGCCCCTTTGGTTGTGTTGATGAGCCCTCTAATAAACAGAGGGAAGAGAATACATACCTTAAAACTATTGCTGCATGGCAGTGTTGCCTATTTGTAAAACACAAGTGTCTGATGGCACTTTCTGAAATTCAATGCTATTAGCAAGTTTTTGAAAAAGTGCTGTCTAAATGAGCTTAATGATCTAAACATAACACATGGACAAGACCGGAGCAGGGAAAGGATACAGACGGAAACAGAAAAGGAGCAGACACTCTTGTTAGGTGATTCAAAACATTTTCAGTATGAAAAATGTTCTCACACTGTAGGCAGGGCCCAATCCTATTCCATAGCAAAGGCAATCTTTGCCAATGGCCTCAAAGGACCAGGATCCAGCTTTGTGTATTTACCTGTCTTGAACTGACCCTTACAAGTAAATCTTCAGTGAAGGTGAGCTTAAGTAATTCCTTATTCTCAGTGTGTTTAATTAGCAGTAAAATATGTCTTCAGTGGCCACTAAACACCGCCTGCTTAATGAAGAGGTAGTGTTCAATGCAGGGTCAAACAGAGTTTATACTGGTTGCTTTGAAGTCACTGTAAAGCTGCCTATAAAAAAAGCCTTTAACACAGTATTCAGTGTGACCAGAGTGCACTGCTGAAATGATGATTAGCCAACCAAGGAGTGAGAGGACATGATCTGGTAGCTATCAAAAGGTTAGGCAGACATCCTCTGTGGCCTAGGCACAGAAAGCTTTTTCTTTTTGAAGTATTGATTCTATAAGAATAAGAATTGATAAATAAACCCACAGAACCATATTTCACACCTTCCTAGCAAACTACAACAGGTCAAGTCCAGCCTATCTTGATTCAATAACGTTCTGCCAAGGCTGAATCTAATTATTGGCTGCCACTGACAACTGGAACTGAAAGGTACCTGCTATGCTGCCATCCTAACACTCTGCTCACTCAAAATAACTCAAAGCAGCACAGTTAAATGAACGACACTTCTACACACAAAGTGTTAACAGAGCAGGACCCTACTATTACCTGCAACTTACTTTAGGGGAGACTCAGAAAATTATAAACCTCATAATGTAGCATTTTCCTCCAGGTGAGTGTAATGGCACTCATGGCCTTTGATGGTTATTTTCAACACACAGTTCAACTTTTAAATATTAATGAGGACTGGAAATGAGGTTGGAGAAACTGGCACTGAAGTGAAGTAACTGGCCAAAGGATGTCTGATAATAAATGTCGTTTCTCTTGTTTCCATGTCACAAGGAAGGCCCATAATATTAACTCATTAATCTGCTTACGGTTTTCTGAGAATCATTCTCATGTGAGCATCTGGCCCAATCTGAGACAGAAGCAGCATAGTGTCCTGCAGCTCCTCATCACACTCCTTTTTCTCTTCCTCAGTTGGCAAAGGGGCATCTTCACGCTCATCATCCAAAAATCGATAAAATAAGTATTTGTCTTGAAAGTGGTGTTCCTGATCCACTGAAAACAACATAACGTATCAAATACTAAGCACTCCTCATCAAAGTTGACCTTGTAGAAATCTGTGTAGCATCATATATGTCACAGATATATTAGTTAGAAGGGAAGGAAAGATATAGAGAAACTGTGAATATGAAACACAATTATTTCTCACATATGTACAAATTATGTAGCTTGAAGAGTGCACTTTAAATTGTGTATTACAAATACTTTCCAAAAGGCTTCCATATATGTGTGTTGTGGGTGTATATACATACCTGTGCGCACACGCGTTTTTTCTTATTAGATCCGTTCAATAAATCACACTGGGGAAAAGGTTATATCATGAATTTCTAAGAGGTGTTTTCTAGCATGTTTAGACAGGTTGACAAAAGTTAGCAAAACCAGCTAAACTCTTTGTGATGTACCAGAAACGTATATTATTGAGATATAATCCCAGGGGCAAGTCCACTGACCTGTGTCCTGGTGGAAGACCTTAATGGAAGGACTACAAACAGAAGACCTCTAAAGAACACTGTGATATTGCAAAGGACAAACCCTTGGTCTTCAAAGCAAGTCAGAGTGGCATGTTAAGTTGGATATTGTGATGCAGCTTGCAATAGCTTGCCCCTGGGAGTCCAAGGAAATATTTAGCAGGAATTAAAGCTAGAGCCCTAAGGGTAAGGGAGTGGTGGAAACACTTTGTCTTCTCAGTGTGAAAATTTCTCCCTGGGATATGGGAAGCACAACAGAGGATAAGTGGAACTGTACTGTAATAGAGCTGCTCTTCTGAATTTAATAAAAATGTATGTGCAAAGCTTCAAATATAAGTATTGCTTTAGAAAGCTACCCTTTTGAGGGCTATAATATCCTGCTACCAAGTAAATCCTGCCACATGGAAACTGAAAGTCAATGTAAAATGCAGTCAGAAAGCTAACATATAATCCCAGATCTCTGCACTGGAATATCTGGAGTGCCGAATTGAGGACTGTTCCAAAACCACTGAAAATCATTCCAGAAATATGGATCTGAGGAAACACAAATGCTCACATTAACTTATAAAAACTGCAAATCTTTGATGAAGATCAGTTTTATGTTTGCTAATATATCTCTTGGTTTTGGCCTGAGTGCTATCTAGCTCTTCCAGTATAAGCACAAGCCAGCGTACTTCTAAGTATAATTAGAGTCATCATTATAAATTGTTCATTTACTTTTCAATATGCTTGTAATTTGAAAAAGTATACTGGTAGCAAGATTCAAATAATACTGTCTGGGTGTTACACTTGTACTTATGAGTAAGCTGGCTGCTCTGCAGCACTTCTTTTGGGCTCAGGATCCCTTTATTTTCCATGAAAGAGAACTGCAGAGGCATTAGTGTCACACACATGTTTTAGTCAAGATGCTGACTTGCTTTATCTTACCATGGTTAAGAACACCTTCTTCCAGCAATACTTGCCACATGCCAACTGCCTGGGTTCGTAAATGGACACAAGGACTTTGCTGCATCATCCAGTCAACTAGTTCTGTTCCCACACAGCACTGCCTGAAGGACAAATAAATAGATAGAAATTAATAGGGAGATAGCCAAGAAATTGCACACAGTGACTGCCAAGAACAGTGGTATCTTAAGCTCTGTATAAACTTAGGCAAATCTCCACAGAGAAAACTCCATGTCAGTGTCTATGTGCACATGCTTGAAATACCAGCGAAGGTGTTCAGTTTTGAGAGGATCATCTCAGCAAAACAAGTGCTTCGGAAATGCAGAGTTCAGAGGATAAAAGTGACCCTGTGCCACCTGCTACAAAACTTACTGCACCAATGCAACAACCTTCAACAAGTTTTCAAAAGAAACTTTCACTGTATACCATGGGATATCAAAAGCCTCATGCTTTTCAGAATCCTGCATGAAAGCAATAATCGAACAGTGTAAAAGCTATGTCAATAAGAACAGCCTCCAAAGGAAGAGTGTGTGCTATGAAAGTGTTCCTTCATTTGTAACCAAATTCCGGTCACATTGTATTTGGAGACATTGTTTTGTAGGTCTTCAGTGCTACTGAGGCTCTCTGGTGCCAGGTGCTGGTCACCTTGCACTTCCTGACTGACCAGAGGCAAACAACAGCCAGCCTCAAGTCCTGGGGAACACCCCAAGAGAGGGGAAAAAAGCAAAAAGCCACACCGTCACTTAGTAAAATTCCTTGTTGTGACACTCCCTCGCTCATCAGAACAGGAAGAGTTTTCTCAGTTACCTATAACAGAAAATGGTGCAGTTGTCTGGACCAGCATCGGTCTTCATTCATCCTATATGCTCTTTTGTTCTTCTAGAACAATCAGCAGTGTTATATTGTGATATATTCTCAGATCAACTCACAAGCTCCAAATATCTCTGCATATTAAATACATTTTGGACTGAAATATGGAAAATCGATGCACTTATTTCAAAAGCAGATCAGCAACATATTGATTTGCTATTTAGACAGAGATACACTCAGAGATTTTAAACCAATTTTTACTTAAATATACTCTGAATAATGCATTAGGTATTTGATTTAAACGTTAGACACTAAAACAAATTGATTGTTTCTTAAGCCAACAATAGATAGATTCTGACATCTTGCAGTCAGATTTCTATTCCAGAAGTGCCATTGTCATCCCACTTCAGCAAGACCATGCTGCCACCAGCAGGAGGATAAGAAAGCTTAGCAATACACTGAAAAAAAAATTAAATAGAGCAGAAAATCTACATATGGAATGTTTTTCACCAGGTGAATTTTTAGAATTCCACACTGAGCAACACTGCTGTAGCAATCAGTACAGTAAGATAATATATTAATGAACTTTTCTATTATCTCTTACTGATAGCTGAAGAGAACAGAATCTACATTTTAACTTGGTAGTACACAGAATATTCCAGCTAACTATGCTATTAACTTTGGAAGAGTTTTTGTATGTGAATACTCTGTTCAGAATCATGGACTCAATTTCCAGTCAGATTACTTCACAAAGGATTTACCAGGTCCATTAAAGACTGCATAACATCCAGACTCAAATAACATCACAGAATAATTTCAGACCTTTTGAGACTTGCAAGTATGGTAAGGCATAAATACAAATCAGACGATGGCAGGCACAGAAATTCAGAGACCTCTATACAATCAGCTCACACACCTGTAAGTCTTCAGATGGTATTTACGATCTCTTATCATGTGAGGGGCTCGGGACAGAATTGAATTCCGCAAAATCTTTCCAGCTCTGAGGATTTTTTCGGAAGGAACCTTGGCAATCATGGAGGGAAAAAAAATTATCGAAACAAACAGATTTTAAACTTTCCACAATCTCTGTACTGCCTTCTGCAAAACAAAACACAAGTTCACTTTTCCCTGAATTAAAAGTCCTTGCACAGATGCTTACTTTTGCAGAACAATGTAGTATAGATTTGGGATTTTAAGTCTAACATACTTATCATATCTAACAGAAAGCATAACTTCAGCTGATTTGTACCACATTGTTGGAAATAGTTATTTCCATTTGTCTAATGTCCTGGCTCTACAGCACATCTATGTCCTATTACCTGTGTAATGGTTTTAGTAGCACGATGTGGGATGTGATGTTCAATAAGAGGTGTCTGAAAAATAAAATGAAATTAAATATTTTTAAAGGTTGACTGGAAAAATAAAGGCTAAAGTAAAAAAGTGAACAAAAAAAGCTGTAATAACAAAGAATGATGTGTAAGTCCAAGCTCTGCCTAGAAGACACAAAGAGAAAAAGCTCTCTGAAGACATTCTAAAGGCAAACTTGGTTCCTGAGGCACAGCAAATTAAAACAGCGATATGAGAGGTGAAGATGGATAACAAATGCATGTTAAACTTTCTGAAGTACTAATGAATTGTGCAATGGCCAAACATCACACCAGATCTGAGTCTACATAGGCACAGCTAGCTCTTCCTCCTGCTCTCGACCTGCAGTGGGCACAACAGCAGTCCTCCACAGGTGTCTGCTCTGCCATTCAGCCCTCACCACGGAAAACCTCTCCTCCTTCAGCACCTCTTTCTATTCAGGTATCTTCTCCCTTACAGCATAGCATAAGAAACAGGAAAGGAGAAAAAGCTCTGCTTCCACTGTTTTCTAAACTATCACCAGGCTGAGCTGGCAACGCTTTTATTGCCGCTCTCTGAAATGCAGAGGCAGCCAGGCCACTTGCAGAGACCTGGGTAAGGACTTTCACAAAGGGGCTGGGGAGGCAAAAAGAAAAGAACAAAGCAAGTGGCTTGCTTCTGCAAAGCGAAGAGTGAAAGGGAAGACTATCATGGCTCTACAGGGGAGAAGCAGAGAAGAGGATGAGAGAAAAGGGAAAATAGGCACATAACAAACAGGTGAAAGAAGAGGGGAGACAAGAACCACAACACAGAGGAAAAAGGAAAGTAGAGAGTTAAAGGATAGTAGAAATGGAGACAAAAGGAGAACAAAACTGAACTTGGGCAGCCAACTCAGAATGATGAGAAGACATTTAGCTTTGTTGGGACTGGTAGCTAACAGTATGGACCAAATTCACATCTAGTGTGAAATGTCAGGAGACATGACACAAGGGCTGAATTTGGCTGGTGTTCTGGGCTTGCTGACAGAGCAGATCACACCGAACACAGAGGTCTCCCACAAGGGCAAGACTTTGGAATTTGGCCTGTGGCAGCCACAGCTCCCTTACACCTGGTACAGCAAAGGCAGCACAGCCAGGTTGGAAGGAAGGTGAAACACGTGCCATGTGCTTCTCCGTTGCCAGGTATCAGTTTCCTTAAGCTGGGCATCTGTTTCTTAGCTCCCACAGGATTTTAATAATGTGACAAAGTCCTTGTAGTAATCAAATAATGCTAAGAGCTAGGAATGTACCAAGAGACTACAGGTCAGCTGGGAAGGGAAGCACATGACAAAAATCAGTAACCGTAACAGAGAGACCTGTACATGGAAACCAATGCAAAACATTTGTTTCTACTCATACCTTACAAGAACTCTCCGAAAAGGCAAATCAATGGGATTCCTGATTTTTCTCATTAATAAGTCCACAATTTTTCATAGGCTCATTTAAGCTATAAACATTTCTGTTCTAGTATTTCTTGGTTTCTCGAACTGTGTGAATCCTGTTTTAGACAGCCTACATTTGCAGCTAAAGCATGCAAATAGACAGAATCTTTTGACAGGTACCTCTAATGCAAAGAAAACCACTGAATAACACTTTAAAACAGATACAATATACTCAATCTAGCTTTCAGATTTTAATCCTAGTTAGGAATATACTTAAAGGATGGAAAAATGTGTAAGAAGACAAATACAGGGGATTCTTACAATAGACCAGTGAAAACAAATGTATGTTTGTGTTCTTTGGAATTTCAATTAAGTTTCAACAAAACCGCATAAAACTAACAGGTGAAAAAATTTGACAATTTGTCAATAAATGTCCCAACCTAATCAGAACAGAATAAAAGACAGCATTTAGAAGAAATCTGATTCAACTCAAAAGTACAAAAAAAACTCAAGGTGAAAGCTAAGACACAGCACAGGAATCTGCAGAAAGCAGCAGGAAGGCTTGTTCAGCTACATTTGATCCTGACCAAGACAGAAGGATCAGATGCAAAGACAGAACATAATTTGGGTGAAGGAGATCATGAAATGATCCAGAGTCAGAACTTTACAGAAGGAAGAAAGAACATCAAAGCACAAACAATGGACTAGGGAGAAAAGTTTCCAAAAAACCAGAATAGAGATAGCTAAATTCCTGGAGTGGGTCATGGGAGACCAAGTGTAAGGTAAAAGGAGTTAATGAGAGCTGGTAGTAGCTTAAACAGTACTCATCATACATGCAATATATACTAGTACAGAGCTAACTAGGAGGAGTAGTAAAGACTCAGCTAAAGAAAGGGCTCTTCACTGACACACAAGAAGGAAATACACAGAAAGGAGAAAGCAGGGAATCTACAGCAGTCAAGTATAAAACATACATTGAATAACAAAGGACAGAATTAGAAAATCAAAGGTATGAAATGAGACAGATCTGCCAAATGTCGAGGTAAAAAATGTTTCACAAATACATTAGTAGTGAAACAAAGAAAATAAAAGGTGTGGAGCTACTGTTCAACAGAGGGAAATCTATTGACAGACAGTTCAAGAAGGCCAGAAACAGGTAATCTATTTTTTATGTGTTCATTAGAAAGGAAGTGGCAGAGAGATGATTAATCTCCTAAGTAATAGAGTGACAGGAGTAAAATTTCAGCCTGAGGGGAAAAAAAAGGATAAGAAAGCATTACATAAATTAACTATTTTCAGATTGTAGAATTTTATGCAGGACACTTGAAGAGCTTGAAGAAACTTAAAAGAGGGCTGCAGTCATCTTGGAACCATCAGCAGCCACCTCAGAACCATCAGCAGCCACCTCTGACAGCTCTTGGGGACTAAGGAAGGCAGCAGAAGACAGAAATATGGGGAAAGGAGGCACTGAAAAAATACAGACATGTCAGCTTAATACGTCTTCCTAGAAAAAGTCCATTCATAAGCACCTGGAAAAGAACAGGGAGATGAGTCACATGTGACATATATTAACCAAGATCAAATTATGCCACACTGATCTAATTTCTTTCCATGAGCAGGGAGCAACACTAATAGATTAGAGAAGAAGAGTGGATTTTCAATCCTTTAGTAGGACTTTGGCACTGTCTCATCAGATATTCTTTCTGCACCAGGCAGATTAGATTCTTACAAAATAGGTATGAAGCCTGTTGAAAAAGTGTATTTTGAATGCAACTATTAGTGAGCAAATTCAAACTGCCAGTCATACCAGAGGTCTGTTCTGAGCAGCATTCTCAGGAATATATCACATCTGGTAATACTAAATATTAACATGGGATGAATCAGAATGTACCGTTACTGATTCTGCAGGAGACTGCAGAATGAAGGGACTGCATGTACATTACAGAACAAGTCTACAATTTGAAACAGTTGTAACACTGGCCTAGAAAGAAAATGATGCTTTTATGCAACACAGTGCTGACTACATTTCTGAAGCAGGCAGGATCAGCTATATAAAGACAGGGTAAGGAACAAGTGCCTTTGTGCAGTTCCACAGAAAAAGAAATAAGGTTTATAATATCTTAAATATTTTAATATTAAACACAACAGAATAATCAATGCCATACTTGTATGAAAGCAGCAACTACTGTGCTGGGATGTAGGAATACATTAGACACATAATGCTGTTCTGCTTTAGTCAGCCTAGGTAAGACCTAAACTAAAGTACTGTGTCTCATTTGCCCACTTTAATTTAAAAGCATCTAAACCAGTTGGACAGATTTTAGTAGAAAACAACAAGAATAATCAGAAAGCACAACACAAACAATCAGAGTTTTTCAGCTAAGGAAATGGCAAGTCTTAGGAGAAGTGTGGGGGGAAAAAAAGTCTTCAGATTTAAAAGCATTTGAAAATAAGGAAGAAGTGACCTAGTCCATCATGCAGAGATAAGGAAACAATTTAAATTGCTGTAAGAAAGATTCAGTTTAGGCATCAGTGAAGCTTTTACAGCAGTGTGGACAGTGAATACTGGAACAGATTGCCAGGCATGTCTGGTTCCTCCATCTCTGGAGGCTTGAGACGGTATGTAAGGAAATCTCTCAGGAGCCACACTGTGGCTCGGGGATGGACTAGATACTTCCCTGAAGTAGCTTTTAGCTTCATTACATGGTATGTGCAATTTTTGAGGACATCTTTACAAGTGTAAGGTAAGTTCAGCCACAGGGTGGTGCTTAAAGAGGCAATCCATAACAGAACCCCAAGGACAGCAAGTCAGGACACCAGAGCGCAAGGCAGTCACTCCTACTGAGGAACAACACCATCACCATCCAAAAGACATGCTCAGCAAAGAGTTCCCCCAAGTTACAGCCTTTCAAAGCTGCTGCACTGAGCTCTAGGGGCACTAGTGTCCTAGTTCAGCAAGCCAGGACCAGTTTATCACTGTGTGACCAAAGCTGTATATTCTAAACCCTCTATGCCATTTCTCATGACCTGTTAACAATGGACCACTTGCAGCAGCTGCCCAGGGCACACTTGACCCCTCAGGCTGTGAGCTGGGTGTGAAAGAAGCCTGTGAGATAAGAGCTGTGATAACTCCTCTCCAGGAAGTTGTTAACATCTCCACACCCAGCCTGAGGGGTCGTATCTGCTAATGGACCATCAACAATTCCAAAAATACCCCATGACTCACAGAGTGAGATCACCCATTGTGGAACTCCTCACCCTGGGGGAGATACTGGGCATTCCCACCTGAACCAGAGGGTATATAATCTTGGGGTTTGGGGACTTCTGGGACCATTTGTCAGATTCAGAGGACCAGAACCTCTACGGGACTGCAACCACCACTCTTTACCATACTGTGACCATCATCTGCACCAACAGGTTTTTCTTGCCCTTCTTTTTACTTTGGATTCAGGGGAAACCACATGGGGCTCAGCAAAGGGGTTAATGAACACCATTCTGTTTGTGCCCCAGGGGGCTGGGTTATACTTCTGGGTTTTGTGGGTTAAAGCCAATTTCTCTTTGTATCATTGCATTTATTGTAATATTTTTATTAAATTGTAACTCTGATTTATAATCTCTTTTGTGTTGGGTTCATTTCTCCTGCCAGTTTACCTTTAAACCAGCACAGCTACTGATGAGCTTAAACACAACAAATGGAAACAAGGGGCTCAGACTGAGTTTTCTATAGAAAGACAAGTCATCCTCCAAAGGCAGGGAAATGTAACATCAATTACTTAACAGGAAATACAGTGTCCCAGCAACAACTTCCCATCAGAAAAAAAATGAATTCTGGAAGAGACAGTATCTTAGGATAATAGTCATAGCTTGGCTGAAGACCAAGAAGTGTTTTGCAAGTCTTTACACTCTTGGATCTCCCATTAAGGGATGCTCAGAAAGCACTTAGTAAAAAATAAGTAGCTCTCCCTATACAACAGCAGAGAATGAGCAGAGTGTCCTAACATATCCTGCCTGGTATCTTTGAAGAATTAGTGTGACTGAAGTACATACATGTGTCACAGAGTTCCTTGATGATCACATTTCTCAGGGCTTTTGAATAAGGGAAAAGTTATCATGGCAAGAGTTCATGCCTGTTTCCAACTAGTGCACACTCAGTTTACTATGACTTGCTGATCTTCCCTGTAGGGGAGGAGGTCATATGGGTCTGGAAGGTAGAGAAGGGAAAGTTGCAGGCGTTGGTAAGGAAAAGCAGAAAATTATCATGAGAAACTGTGATAAAAAGGCTTTCAGCATTAACATTGACAAAGTCCCTATCTGTACATTTATGGATTCACATTTGGGCCATTCAAACAAACCCTTCATGAAGTCAATCAAAAAACTCCCTATTTAAATTGGGGTGAAGCAGAGAAAGTAATAATTTTAGCCTCCATTCCTTTCAAGATTCAAATATTTATGCATGAGAGCAATACCATAGACTTAAATAGGACTATTCATGTGTATAATTTTATGCACACACTTAATCTCTGGAGAAACAGGCCTTAGATTTCAAACTACAGGGCAAGGGCTGCCTTTATTTTTGTGTTTCTTACATCACTGAGCAAGCTGCATGCAAACAAATAAATAATATAATCAAAACTACAATAATAGAAACCCAACATGAGCTCTGTATTTGTAAAGTTATTTGAATCTGCTAAATAAAATCCAAGAACATCTTTTACATAGATTTTTCTATTCCTCTTGTTAAATAGCTGCAAAGGGATGTTTCTGAGCCTTTACATATGAATGAATGCTTTAGATCTACAGCAAGTTGGATCTACAAAATGAAAAGTTTGAGGGGACCTAATTTACTGCTCTCAAATACCAACACAGGAAATCTGTATTGCAAAGAACTGTGATGAAATAAAACAAAAGCCAATGAATCATGTTTTTCCCATGACCTCAGTGTAGCTCATCTCTGAACAGAGAACAAATTTCAGTATTCATTGGAGTTAACCATCACATGTGAGGTTATCAGGGTGATCAGATAAACCTGTGTACTACTGTTGATCCCTTTATTTTCATTTAGGGCCCTGAAAAGAATTGCAAGTGACATCTGTTTTCCTGCTGGCTGGCAGAGGATGCAGAAGAAACAAAGGACAAAAGCCACACAATTCAAAAGGCACCAGCACCAACAGTCACACCACTAAGAGGTCTGCTTGTTTTGCATCCTCAGTATTTACCACTATTGGTGATTTGGAGTCTAATCCAAATCCCACTGAAATCATTGGGAAGTCCCTAATTGACTGAGTGGGTTTTGAGTCAGGCCCACAGCATCTGATTCTCTTAAGTGTATTTCAGGAAGCAGAGCATCTTTAGCTCTTACTGGTTCCAAATGACTCCTGATGACTGCGGTATTGACTGACATATTTGAATATCCTTGTGTACACCTCCTGAAAGGCTTCCAGTGCCCTGTCTTGGTCACAGGGGAGGAAATAAAATACACAAAAACACATTCCCACAATATTGGAAAAAATAAAGCCAGTCACTAAGATACAGCTGACAATTAGCCGAAGTCCCCACAGCCCTCCCACACAATACCTCCCTCTTCTACTCTTACCATTCTTTCTCCATTTTTCATAATTTCATCTCTCTGAGCTACTTCAGACCAAATTAATAGATAATTCCAAAGACGATGAGCCTTTGTAAAGATGGCTTTTTTTCCCAGTACAAACCAGTATTTCTAGCACCACAGAATAACCATATAGCAGGGATAAGTGCATTTTCAGGTGGAAAGCAGTCTTGGATAGAGTACTCTAAAGTTAACTCCATTGGTCCTATTTCCAGCTGCAGTGAGAGTATCTATGCAGACTGCACCAGACTCTGCTAGGATACTGCAGGTAAAACAATACACTCAGTGAATGCAGCTTGCTGAAAAACAACAGAGAAGCAGCTGACCAAAGATCCTGTCACAAAAAGGTCCTTTGGAACATATTTTTGTCAAAATTTGAAGGAAAATGTAACCAATATTGTAGAAATTTCTGTGCTGTTAACCTATACTGGATCTCTAGCGTAGCCCTGTGTAGGACATGCTGATACACTGACCAATGCTTGTCGTCAGAAAATAACCTATGTTATGACCTCTAACCAACAATGCCCCAGAGTGTACAGTCCGTAAGAAACCTTGGCACATGCTCCCTGTCACAGGGACTTTTGATGGTTGGGACATGCTACCAGGACTGAGCTCTGCTCAACCAAGGAGACCACAGTCATCTCTACAGAGACCTCACTGCATTTCCTCAGGAGACATAAAAATGTGGAAATGGAAATGCAAACATCACTATTACCCTGCCACAAACAATGCATTCTCTCCTTCACTCTCTCCTACAAATGTATATAGCAGCTGGAACCAGCCTGGCGCTCCCTGGCACTCTCCACAACACAGCATTGGCAGCCAAAGAGCAAAGTGCCTCCTCACATCTCCTAACCAGAAAAGTCCAAAACTGAACGAGTGACCTCGTGTCAGGTCTGTAGGTGACTTAGCAACACTTTGCAATTAACAAAGAATAAATTACCCCAAAAGATCACTTGTTTTAAAAGGACCTGTAGCCAGTCTACACAGTCTACAATTGTACTACCAAAGCATCTTCAAGCCACCCATGCTCACAGAGGACAATCGCTCATTTCTTAAGAAACATTGGTAAACAGCAGAAGTGGGAAGAAGGTATGAACGGAGGAACACACGATTGGATGTTTGCAAAATTAGGGAAGGAAGTAAACACATTTAAAAAATCTTCTGTGTTTCATAAAGCTACAGCACCTGAAATCTAAATACCCCTATAATACTAACTAACTACAAACTAACTAAACCAAGCAAAGTAGCCTAGAAGAAATTGTCAGGACCACTGGTTAAGACGGCTTAGTTTTATTCTGTTTTTCTGACTGCATGACCTTACACAAATCATGTAATCACACTGTGTTTCATTTTCCCCTTTTTGGAGAGAGGAATATTAATAAATAATTTCTACCTTTATAAAATGCTTTGAATACTGTCAGAAAATGGGCTACTATCAAAGTACTCAGAATAATGATGACTTTTAAAATCTATATTCTTTAAATGTAATACAATGTGCAGACTATGCTGTGTTTTAAAATACATTCTAAAAATGCTTGTCTCCAGTAATCTACATGTTTTAATAGCACAAACAGGAAAATGTGTCCCTTTAAATTCTCAAATATTCAGTGCAGGACATTTATTTTAGAAAGTTAAATTGAAATCACATTATTAACAGTTCGACAATGTTTCCTTGACAAACCATAAATGTCCGTCCTTTAAAGACAAAATGATTCGGCCATTACCAAAAATGATACTTCACAGTGAATGTCAAAGGGAAAAGGAATATAGAAGCAGACTGTGACCAGTGCACAAAAAACCTCAGAACATGGCTAATGATGTCTTATTTTCCTGTCATTTTTCTACTTCCCTGCTACAATGAAACAGCTGCTATAACTACACTGCATGCATTGAATAAAATGTCAGAAAATGCTAACTCTGCTGTGAGCATTCCCAGTACTCTCATAGAGGTGTGACTACAGTTATCATAAGGAATCTCAAGCCAGCATTGCCATGGGCTTCACTGCTGTGGCATTTTTTTAACCTACAGAAGAATAAAACATTTTTTTTCATTGTCTCTCATGAAAGTTTCTGGTGTCTTAGTATCCATGGCTTTAACAATACGTTTACCTGAAATTATTTACTTCTTGAGAAACAAACTCTAAGGACAAAGATTTAAAAAGTACAATAAATATTAGACAGCAAGGTTACCAGCTTTAAAGACCTCTCACCCATGCTATAGGTACACAGCCAAACTGAAGGGAAGTTGAAAACTAATAAGCTTCTGGAGGATTTAATTTATTTGTTTCCAGATCCCTTTATACTGTAGCAAGCATCTCCACCTCCAAGACTCCCAGAAGGCACTCCCTCTAGACAAAGAGGATCAAATGGGCTCTCCCAGGCTTCAATTACATCCAGGTGCCAGAACTGCCCTCTGAGGACCAGGCAGTGAAATTTTAAATGAAGTGGTTTCATGTCAAACATAAGGGTGCCAAAAACTGGCTGGAGAGTGAAATACAGTGTGAAATTGTGAACCTATTAAAATTAGTGGTAAAACTCTTAACTCCAGTGTAGGCAAAACACCACCCAAGTGAGGCAAGAGGACCACTGCCTCCTGAGTGACAGCAGTTTATGTATTGCGTGACCCCCCCACTGGTCATTCCACCTCTGAACGTTTCAACTTCATCAGTAAAATGGGGACAACAGTATCTACTCATGTCTCTGACAAGTGATGAGAATAAGCAACTGAAAACACTGCTGAATGCTGCAACTGAAATCCTGGGAGTCTAGAGTCTACAAATTCACACTGGGAATTTTATAATGATTTTAACACAGAAAGGAAAAGTCATCAAAGTGAGATGGGGTTAGAGGGCCTTCTGAATTCCCTGAGGAGGTCAGCAACAATATAAAGCCTCTGCCAAGTGGGCTGGAGAAGTTAATTTAAACCCATTTTGTGTCTCTTCTGGTGATTCCACATTCCTTATTCTTCAAGTTCAGGACGGTGCATTGTGTGAAAGTACATCAAATAAAAAACATTGAAGGAGTGCAGCACATTAGCCTCAGATTCCAGCTTCCCTATCTACTCCTCATTCTTCTTCCTGTCATCCTTTTCAGGAACAAATTTTAGCTAAAAATGAAATTGAGAAGTAATAATCCAACAATATCCAGTGGGAAACATTCTGGTGTCCTAGTTCGCAGAAGGAGATTTTTAACGATCTATATTGGTGTTCTCCATCTACATAGAATATAGTTCCTAAAAAAGGTAAATGGTTGTTTCTGTAATATATGAAAGTAAACAGAGGAAAGAAATTTCAAACCAATGGCAAGACCAGAACACATTTTATAAAAAGCACATTCTTCTTGCAGCCAAGTATTTCTCTGCTTAACAGCTTTAAGTCTTCTGTCATAAACATAAAAAAACCATTCAAGCACTTCTGTTTAATTTACATATTTGTGTGTCAGTGGAAAAGACAAGTATTCTGCTCTTGACAAATATCCACAAAACAACCTTCTTATCTTCCTTAAAACTTCCATTTCCCGTGATGTCTACAAAAAGCTTGTCAAAGTAGAGGGTGCTGATGTGCTGAACCATGCTACCTACCCTGTCTCACCCAAGTCTCTTAGGCTCTGCAGGGTAAGAGATTTTCCTTTTCTTTTACGGTAAAATCCAATTGTAGTCTCACATTTAAGTTGGATGAAATGAAACTCATAAATGTATTAGTTAATCAGTTAATTCAGCATTCTTTAGATGCAGTGTCAGTAATTGTATTGACTAAAGCATACAGAGGCATTTGGAATCAAATTATTGATATGAACACGACAGATCAATATGTCCCGTTTTCACATTCCTTTCATAATGCAATGGGAATAATCACTATATAAAATACAAACATTGAGTAAATGTACATCTGTGTGAACACTAGATATTCTCCAATAAAATAGTAAAAGAGTAATACTTTTAATTCCTGCCAATTCAAACAAAACATCATTTTAACTGGGAAATAGTAAATATTTCATATTTGTAAATTTGCTTCTTCTCTCCTAATTTCCTACAGAGCCTGCAGCTGCCTAACTTGCTACTATTTAAACCAGGCCTGTTCACGTTTTTTCTTATTCTTTAGAATTTAGCTCATCTCCCCTGATAACTAGTGAGGGACAGACATTTCTAAACGTACTCTGAGATGCTTCTGTTGCTAAATTAATCTTTATTACAACTTGAGAAAAAACTGTCTTCATAAATGCACACAGAACCACAAATGCACACAGAACAATACAGTAATTAACCCAAGATTGAAATGCAGAGGTGAAATTACTCTACCTGACATTTTCCCTGGCTAACCACATCTCTTTACAACCCAATTCACCATAGTATGTTTCTGAAAGAGATGACCTCTTTTTCCCTCTCTCAGTATGTAGCCCAAGCTGTGTAAATTCTGTGATGTCTGGCTCTTAGGGATATCACAGAACCAGCCCTGTCCTTGTGAAATGGAAAAGCACTTATTGTATGTATTTTGTAATTTATCCCCTTTCTCCTATTTTGCTTTAATGTTGGCACTAATTTTCACATCATTGCTAGAAATATTTGGCTTCATCCAGCCGAAATTCTGTCCCTGCCATCTGTCAACCCCTCACCTGCTTTTTAAACATAATCTTAAAATCTTCTTTGGCTTAATTTACTCTTTAGTGATTCTTTATGGGTTGCATAAAGGATAACGACTGTTGCACTACGTTAAGCAAATCACAAGTGTGAAAATATTTACTGTTCCAAAAAAATTTAATTACTGTAATCCAAACCAGTTTGCCTGGAAATACTGAAAGCACGCAGAGTACTCTCAGGTACTTTGTGTTAAAAAAAATCCCATAATTTCTGCAATAATGTAGGAATCTCCACCTTCTCTGTGGCAGTTGGCTAGAGGACTGTCTTGGGGGAAGGAAGATGCATCCTGAAGAACTTCCTGTATATTGAAGGCCAATACTATTGCAGACTGTCCAGTGTCTGGTGTCTCCACTGCCACTAGGTGGCACAGCACCTTCCAGGCAGAAATCCAGGATCTCCACCCCAAACCTCATAGCAGAAAAGCCAGACAAAAGACAGCATTTCAAGGACACTGACTGTAACACTAAAGAAATCAAACAGAGTACACTCAGGAGTTCTAGCAAGACAACCTACTGGTTTTCCTTTCCCTCCTCTTTCTCCCAGTTTGGACCAGTATGCTGGAAGACAGGAGAGCTGTTCTATTACATAGGCCCAGGACTGCTGGGGAGCAGTGGCTATGTATTTTGCAGCATAAGAAATATCACAAACCTTACTGTTACAGTTTTGTCAACACAGGTTTTTCCAGCATTGCCCTGGAATTCACAGCAGATACCACTGACATTGGGCAAAGTGTGAACTGAACTGAGGGAAACAAAAGGGAACGTGGGGGTTGTCAGGCTTCTTTTTCTTGTGGGTCCCTAGTTTTGCAGTCAAGATAAGGAACCTTGTTCAGCCAGTGACAGTAGGCTGCTTTTACATTTGTTTCTTACTGTCATTTGGAATAGCTACCCGAACCCACCAGCCTGCAGACCACAAGCTGAAAGTCTCTGATCTACACCAGCTTTGAAATTAGTTAGGAAACTCAAGAGGAGAGAGGGAGAGGAGAACAAATATTTGACTGGATCTGTATATGTATTACAGTAATAACAGGAATACATTATATAAATCTGTATTTAAACAGAGGAGACTGAACTCACACAGATTTATTCTGACAAAGTGATGCCCTGCCCATTGTCCCTCTGCTTCCTGTGCAGCAGTGCACAGGTTTGGGGCAGGAAAAAGTGACAATCAGACATGGCAGTGCTTTGTGCCAAAGTCAGACATTTACAGCTGCAGACAGTCTCAAACAGCACCACTGCTGTCCATCCACACCTTGAATCCCACACCCACACTCTGTCCTGTTCCTTGTGCTGCCCCTGGCCAGGATGTTAATTTTGACTGAGAACGTATGAAAATTAACCTCAGAAAAAAAAGGGTTGTGCGTTTCTGACAGTTCTGCTCCCTTACCACCAGGCAAGCAGGAGTGTCAGTGTGATGGAGGAGAGGGCACACATAGCTGACTGTAGACAGAGGAGATGCAGGAGACTGTACACAGGAGAGGACGTGTGCCCTATGATCCCAGGGCAGGCCAGTGGGAGCTGTTGTGGAAGGGCAGCCACAGCACCATGGCTCTTCCTGGGCCCAAATGTGCTTTGCTCTGGGAGCTGATGCTCCCACCATCTTTGTATTGCACAGCCACCCCCTCCTACCTCTGCTTCTGGTGTCACTGCTCTCACAAAGCTCTAGGGTGGGCTGGGTCAGAAAATGTGTTCAGGTGAAAAGTAACCATCTGAGCCATTGTGCAGAAGGCTACAAGGAAAGAGTGGCATCAGAGAAGGTGTTTCTTTAGCCTTCTCAGATTCCTACATTTACAGTTGGCTACTTAAAAGAGCGAAGATTGACAAAGCAGTACTGGAGGTTTACAAAGACATAATCATCATTCTCCCCTGTTAAGCTACTGGCTTTTTCTCCATCCAGTTCACATTTAAGGTTATTATACAAATTGTTTATATAATTTCATTTCAGGAGATGAAAACAAGTGTGTCTGAGTAATCCTAATTAGAAGCAGTATAGTAACTAGTATTGGAAGTAAGATTTTTTTTCATTTTTATTTTGGAGCCTAAATTACGTATTCTTTTCATTTTTCTACTATTCAACTCAGCTATGTGTATTCGTATTTCCTCACTAACTGCTATCTTTAATTTTAAGACAGCTGCATCACTGATGATAAAGCACAAAAAGATCAAACATGTTCCAAATCTTGTGCCAAGCTTTCTTCCAGAAAGAGATTTACAAAAAGAATAAATAATGAAAGTCATAAATCATAAATACCTCAACAGCACTTTCCCCTTAGCCATCAAAGGAGTTAACAGTCCTAATTACATTTTCAGCTCTTGTAGATATCTGACATTTTTGCCTCTGCAATTCTAACTCAGAAGGGCTCTAAATGAGCTCCACAAACTGGACACTTGTTTTGGTGGTGGTGCTATTTCATGCAGCCAGCACAATAGGCTTCTGCTTTTGACTAGCTAACACAAGAAAAAATACAAAATCACTGGACAGCTTTTCCCCACTATTGATTAGCCTCTCAAACTTTTATCATCCATACACAAGCAAAAAAACATGGTGTTAAATTAGCAGATGAGACACATTGATTACTTCTTACTGACTCAGAAATATAATTGACTTTTCGGAATACCAATTTCCAGCATGTATTGCAGGACATGCA
The DNA here is from genome assembly GCF_047495875.1 of Pithys albifrons albifrons. Lineage (NCBI taxonomy): Eukaryota > Metazoa > Chordata > Aves > Passeriformes > Thamnophilidae > Pithys > Pithys albifrons. Next base: position 21,746,449 of record NC_092465.1, on the reverse strand, counting down.
GTCAAAATGCTGTGAGAGATGATATGAGTGACTAGGAAGAACCTGATTTTAAGATCTCTGATCCACTTTTTCTGCCAAACTTGAGAAAATAATTACAAGATTCAACAAAATTCCTTTTGCTTTTTCAAGTATAAGTGCCAAATGTGTTACTTGTATACGCTTGACTTGCCTGAAGACGTGAACCTTGAAAAGGACTATCTTTTTCCCAGTATAATTACCCGTTCTTTCTGCCTTTCAACTGCACGAGATAAATGAAGCATATGTGCACGTTTTTGGTGGGTTGAGACAGAATCACACAGAAACTACAGCCAAGGAGCAGGAGTCATCAAATGTGACTCCACAATATATATTATCAGACTGCCCTTGCCAGCACTGGCAGGTAAGGAGCAGGCTGTGTCCTCAGAGTAGTGGAACTGAGAGTGATGCTCCTGTAGAAGGAAGATCCCACACCTAATTCACAATATTGAGTATTTTACAAATGTTAGTGTTTTCTAGGAATTTTTGTTATTTTTTCCATTATTTAATTTATCTAAACAGTCATTCAGCTAGTCATGATGAGTTTGAAAGGGAAAATGTCTCTTTAGCCAAAGTGCCTTCCCCATGCTGCCCCGACCACCTCCGTAACCCTTCTGTGAGGACAAGGTTAGTCAGAGGGGTGAGTACTTGATTACTCTGCTACTCTGAAAAAGGCCAGCAGGCTTCATATTGGAGCTACTCTGGCTAGTTCTGTATTGGTCTGCTCAATCCTGTGATAAGATACAGCAGAAGAAACTGTTTCCAGTAGAAACTGCCATTAGGGTCTCCAGAATTCAGGGTACACAACGAAATCATGGATCACAGATATTTCACAGATTATCAGGTAGCTGAAATGTACAACAGAAGATGGGTGTTGCAAGCTTTTCTTTGAAGTATTGCTATTCACACTGGCATTTGAAAGGGGAGCCTACAGCTGTGTCTCATCTCCATATGGCTGGAACTGCAGATAGCGATGTACCCAAACCTTCCCTGGTGGTTCTGCAACAATTTAGTTTACACAAAGTCTACTTACATAAGCCAGCAGACTTCCTAATAATTTTCTTTACATCGAAGAGGTCTGATGACATATAAAGACCTTCACATTTTTCATGATGAAGTTCCTTACTAACACATGAAAAATGTATTTTTCACAGACTCCTACACATCTCACACTCCTGTCTTTGTTATCTCCTATGCCATATGCTGTCATCATGTGACTCATTGCTAGGGACTATATGCACAGTCTCTGCACTAACCAAATTATTACAGGCTGTGATAATGATTGAACCCTGAGCACTTTAACTTAGAGCAAAATGAAGAACTCAAACAGACCTCTAAGAAAATTACTTTCACATATGTGAAATTGGTGCCAACATATCAGAGCAGCCCCCTGAAGTAATTGGTACAGTTATGAGTGCACGAAGACATTATTCAGAAATAGTTGCACATAGTGCTTTGATGCAATCACTTCAAAAACAGAAAATGACATTACTATTTAACCCTATGTGAACAATGTGTAGGAGAACTGACTCTGGCATAAAGCCCAAAAGAGAATAGGAATTAATGCACATGTGTCACTGGGCAGTTACATAAACAATTCACACAGAAAACCAGTTATCTTTTAATGCAGTTTTCATGTGTATGTTGGAGATGCTACAACTTTCAAACACCTTGCCATTGCACTGCCTGCTTTCCTGTTCTCTATGCTACTTTTTTTGGCTCACAATTTCATGAGCATGTGAAACATTTCCCTTAGAATTCTGCTAATGCTCTATCAAATTCCACTTTTGACAATACACTGAATATGTTAAAAGATAAGCTTTTTTTTTGGTATCCAGGAAAAGTAAATTTAAATATAGAAAAATCAGAAGTAAAACGATAATATGGTAAATGAACATGATTATTACCAGTGTCATGTGTGAGCTCCTCATGGCTGCACCTAGTGAATTGCAAGGTCATCTTTACAAACACTGTATTTTCAAATGCCCAGAGCTATACTTAAGTGCTTGAAAATTGAAATAAGTGAATATTCATTTTCCTGGCAATATTGAAATTGCAATATTTTGAGGATTAACTCTTGATTAAGTCCTTCTCTGTTCAGTGAAAAATCTTTTCCATATAATTGCTTTAAATGCATTTAGAGTTGACGAAAAGGCAAATTATGTTTTCACAATTGCCCAAATTATTTAAAAATGAACATGGCTCCTAAGCCAAGTCTATTGAAAACTCAGTAGACAAAAGCAATCTATATTTTACCACATCAAATTGGCCAGGGAAGAAGATGGATTAAAAGGTGATAAATAGGGCAGCACATCCTATAGGAGCTTTGGTATACAAAATACCTTAAAACTTCTTCTACTTGCAGTCTACAGGATTTGGAGACATTACATGAAAAACACAGAGGGGACATTCCAGCTTCTAAGCTTCACAAATTCAACCCATGCATTTTTCAAGTATTACTTTGTGCACAAGGGGGAGCTCCTGCAACTCTTTATCACAATAAAAATCTGAAGACAATACAGGGAACAAAATGGAAATAAAGCATGAGAGATTTCAGAAAAAAATACATAATCTTCACCGAATAACAAGAATTACTGTATGAATTTGCACAACTTAATCTGCTTGTATCTTCTGTTTTCAGTATGGTTTCATCAGTACAGAGGAGATGTAGGAGCACTTTCCTGCTTTCAATGAAGAAGGCACAGATTTATGTAGGTTTTAAACCTACAAAAAGGTTAAGTTGTAGGAAAATAAAGATAGCATGCTTTTTGAGGTGAGATGTTGTTTTCATTAAGTGTGTCACAGAAAAATATATATGAGCAGGTAATCAAAGTCTGTACCATAACAAACACGTTTAGGAGAACTGCATTAACACTGCTCAGTCAGCCTCCAATCTTCAAATACTCTGTGAGCACTTAATTATTCAGCCTTCCTTTCAAGCAAAAAATTTTTTGTGTAGCTTCTTGAGGATGTGGGGCTTCTTTTAGCAAACTGCAATATGGAGATTCCATTATTGAAAAGAATATGAAACTTCAGCTTGGATCATTAGCAGGGTTAGAATTTTGTTACTATCTACTACGTGAAATAAGTAACTTATAAATCATAGACTTCTCTTCCTTCTGTGGATCATTCCTATGCTCTCTTAGGCATCTACAGTTTGCAAAGGAGTTTAAGACATGCGTTGGTAGCACCATCCCTAGGAGAATGGAGACTTGTGCTCTCAATGGGTCTGTCCTCTCTTTTTACCCACCTTCATTACTCTGTCTCTCCAACTCCTTCCTGCAATGCCCTGTTCTTTAAGCTACCCAGTATTTCACAGTCTCCAGAGCAAATAGGCTATTTCTTAACTCAGTTCCTGCTTGGGTACCAGCAGAGGGTGTAAAAGCACAGGGGAAACAACTCTGGTTTTCAGTCAGTGTCCAGCTTCATAATAGTCAAAATGTTGCTCTAGCAACTAAAAGAAGTCGTTGAGAGAAAGCCCACATGGTTTAGCACTGACACAGGAAAGCCCAAACAGCCCAAGACCAAACCCAAACAGTTGGGATTCTGCACATGCCACTCCCACAGCCTGTGAGCACAGGTTTGCAGGGAAACTGTACCGAGCCTCTGGTGAGCCAGTTTTACCTGAGATTTTTCAATGCTTAACAATACGGTTATTTTTTAGAGGGTCCAAATGGTACTCCTTACTGACAGCATAAACCCCAAAAGGCAAGCTGCTAGTCCAAGGGGTAGGATTGCTAGCGTATAACTGAGAAAAGCTGTCTAATATGTGCTATGTATTTTCTTCAACTCAATGTCAGAGAGGTTTGACCCATGTCAATTTAACAATCAGCCACGAGCATCCTCTCAGCATGGTGAATTCAGTGCAAACAGGGCAGAAGTGGCCACACTGTAACAACAGGATCGTGTAGTGGGAAGCATCATGCAACTCTGCTACCAGCTCTGCTGCTACTGTATGGAACCAGATCCACTACCTATTTTGCCTACTGGAACCTGACCTCCCAGGCATTCTAAGTACTCTTCTGTATCTTTTCCAAAAATGTATTTGAAATGTATTTGAAATTATTATTGATTTTGTCATTTTGGCTTTACGGTTACATTCTTCTCACATATCCAACTCTACCCCATGGGAATTTTCAAAAACTAAGAGCTAGAGAGACCAGTGTACAGGTATTGGTCTGTCCTAGTTAAAAAGACTAAAGCTGTGCTATTTCCCCTTATGTAAGACAGCATTAAATTGACTTTGTTTCCATTCCCCAAAATATAACCGAGGACAGTAATATACTCTCTCTCAGTATTTTATGCTCAATTTAACTGCTATATTGCATTAAATGATGTGCAATAATGTAACCCTGAATGCAAATTATTCACATTTGATTAAAAAAAATCTCTTTCCTGCCTTCTCCAAATAGATTTTTTTTTTGTAGATTGTCATGAACTAGGAAAACCAAATATCCCCATATGGTGAGAAAATGTCAAGGCGTGTATTAAAAGAAAAATCTCAAGTTACTCATCAAAAACTAATAGATGTGACAAGAGAAAAAAATTAAGCTATGAGGATGAAACTCAAACAATCATCAAATATGGAAAATCAACTATTACAGTGCTTGCAAAAGACTCATCAAAGGCTAAAAGAGAAAAACATGGATTTCACATTTCCAGAGTGGAATATATTAAATTTCATTTGAAGCAAATTATTTACAGCAATAAAATTCACCAGCAAATTAAAACAACATACACATACCTTGAAATAAATGCATCATAATCAGAACTACTGAGGATGTTATCTCTTTCTGTCTAAGAGTGTAATGTTTTCTTACCATATGAAAGATTTTGAGGAACTTTCCCTGATTCTCACAGAGTTTCTCATTCAGTCTTTTTCTGGACCTTACATGAAAGTCTGCAGGCCTCTCCAGGCTCTATTTGCTGCCTGCCCAGCAGGCATCATTCTGGCAAGCTAAAGATATAAAGTAGTCTAAAGATGTCCTGGAAATAATTCCCTTTCTCTGGATGAATGCCTTTCCCTGATGCAGTAGCCATTTTGGGAGTCATGTATCACCCTAAAAATACACAAAATATATAAAATTTACAAACAGTGCAAACTACAAATCTACAAACAGTTTCCTGGTACTCTGATTTTTAATTCCAAATAGGTGGCAACAACTCTGGAAATTTGGCCCTGAAATTGCAGTAACTCCCTTATTGTTCAACACTGACTTCAGGGCATGAAGAGCAACATTTGTGTAAGCATTGTAACAGCTGTACAGTTTAAAACTGTATGAAGCTTGCATACAGTAAACAAAATACTCAGGTATTTACCTCTTGCATTCACCTTTCACTTAACATAATTAAAGAGAACTGTGATCATATGGAAAACACACAAAGCTAGAATTCATGAACCATTTCTATGCTGTGTAGGTTCTTTTGCCCCATTTTTCGGACAGTCTGAGCTCCTCCAGGATGAAACAAGGTGACAAGCATCTGTCTCGTATTTACTCACTCAGCTTCTCTCCACAGAAATGTTGTATGGTATGGGAGGGAGAAGGATGTCTGTTCAATAAATGTGTCTTGCAAAGAAAGACAATACTGTTTGCAAAGCACCTTATTCCTGTAAGAGTCATCAAGCAGTTTGCCCAGCCAAGTTCTGTCTCCTACCCGAGTGTTTATTTTGTGCAGGAATGGTCCTGTTATGCTAGAAAAGCCTAGCTATTGGTAAAGGTATTAGCCACTAAATTTCACTCCATTTCTAAAATAAGTTGTACCTGAGAGTGTTTACCACTCTCAGCTGAGTATCACTTCCCATTACCAGGGGGATATTACCTTCTAGGGGAGATGGATGTTTTCACCTCATTACCTCTACCAGTTACTTTCATTTGCTTCAGAAAACATGACATCTTTTAGTTTGGATTCCATACCTGGTGCTTGCATTGAGAAGTCAGGCAAGACTCCTGACCCAACTTAATTCCAAGTGTACCATTGAAACACCCACAATTAAAGAAGCGCTTAGGTGTAATCCATAACTGTTTTGTAAAATGTTTACAGAATGAAAGGTGCTTTTCAAGTATCTAAGAATTATTACTTAGTGCATGGAAAAATGTTTATCTTCCTACAGGACAAAGCTGCATCAGGAAGTGGCATAGCATTTGTGAATAAGACTCTAGGAAAAGGAACTGCATACTGCTACATGTATACATTTAATAAAGGCTTAATGCGACAATTAAGAAAGGTCAGTACCCTTGAGGAAGCAGAATAGACAGACAGGGAGAGGTGGAAGTAGTTATTTTTGCATTAAGGAAACACACTAAAATATTCCTTGCCTTTATCTACTGTGAAGAGATGGTTTTTGTGCAACAAAAGTACCTTTAACCTTTTAAAGACATCACACGGATGCATTCAATTAAAATCCTGTGTCCAGAAAGAAGGCATCCAAGCATCTGTTTATTCCTGTAACTTTTCTACTCCTGCCATGTAGGAATTCTAAAAGTTACTCCTGCCATGTAGGAATTCTAAAAGTTATCAATCTTTATAGCAATGCCTGACACTATTTCTTCCCACTATTATTCTATATATACACTATATCCCACTATTTAACCAGCTGTAGAAATATTCATGAGTTCTTTCATGTGGGTCCTCATCTGGTGAGGCTGAAGGCACAGAACTATTTTACAAAGGGAAACTGGGATGTAAAGCTGCTCTCTGAACACAGGAGAAAATTCACCCTGAGCAAAGGGCCAGAACAATGCCTATACATCAGTTCAGACTCAGTTAAGCCTTAAAATAGGATTTAATCATGAATTTTATGATCCACTGGTTATCCACTGGTCTTGTCATAGTGTGGCTTTTCTTCCCTACCCTCAGCATCTTTCCAAGACAGACTGTAACAAAAATTTCAGCAGCAATACACTTGCTAATAATCCTGAACCAGCTGCTTTCTTCAGTTATATGATACAATGTAATGTCTAAAGCATCCTTATAATTTGTATACTGCACTCAAATGCACCAACCACATGCTTTGCATTTGCACTCAGTTATTTTCAATTTAATGCTGCACTTTTGCATTTTTCATAACCGAATTCCTCTCCCTCCAGCAAAAAAAAAAAAAGAAAAAGAAAAAGAAAAAAAAAAAAGAAAAAAAAAGAAGAAAGAAAGGAAAAAAGGCACAACCCTGTGTGATTTACCTTATTACAGTTTTTACCAACTTGGCAAAGAGCACTGCTTGACATACTGTCTTTATCTGGCATCCCTAAAAAAAGAAGAAAGAAAATAAGTAAATACTGTAAATTTTTAAGTAACAGTGAAGACATTTTTACAGAATAGGAAATTTCAGGGTTTAATACTTTGATAACAGACACATTAATCTATGATTTTTAAAGAGAAAAATTGATTTATTAAAAAAAAAGACAAAAAGCTAATTTGAGTAAATACTATAAACAGTTTCCTAAGCATAGTACTTTTCTCACCACTTAATACCTGAAGCATGTATACAGGAATTATTTATACTTTCTCATTTAACATTATCTGTGCCTTAGTTTCTGGGATTCACATGTGACACTGAGTTTGCACTAACTAGCATTACTATGCTGTGCTATGCTATGCTATGCTATGCTATGCTGTGCTATTGTCCTGCAAATATGACATATTGAACATGTTGCATATGGCAAAAGATTTGCCGATGCAATTGCTAGCCATCAGATACTGTCCTGGTTGGCATCTAAATAATCCCTGGCAAATAAATAAAAGTACCCTGATTTACGTCAGTGATGAGTTCCAAAGGCTGCCCTTGGATACATGTCTGCAGAACTATTCCACAGCTTGACAGGTTTGCATGAGGCAGAGACATTCCCAAACTTATTTAGCCATGTAATGAGGATCAGCGAGCAGCATGTTTACTGCAAGCTCTCTACTCAAGCACTAAACTAGATTCTCACACAAGTGTAGCCCATCCTAAATAAAAAAAAATGAGACAGTTTGTTACTATTATTTTCCTAGCAGGATTCATAGCTGTGTTCCACGGAATTAATGTAACACCTGTAACTAGTTAAATGTTACATGACATCACACAGTATGCTTTAGTCAACAGGCCTGGCTTATAGTGCAGATTTTTGTACAGCTCTGTGTACGCTCGTATACTGTTGGGAAGGCAGTTAGGCAAGTTCCAAAGTGTTTCCTGCTACATGCAAGACTAATATAGTTCTAATACCAAATTGAATTTGTTTACATTCCAACGTAAAACCAGAGGACTTTCATTTTAGCATTTCTTCCCTTTCCTCTTTTTTTCTACCATCTGATGTCTAATTTCTCATACTTACTGTCATTGTTGGAGCCAGTTTCCATAACACCATAAGGAGGAGTGAGAAGTGCAGACATATACTGTCGATATTTCTGAAAGACAGTGATGGCACATTCAGTCAAGTACAGATGTATAAAGCCGCTCAAAGGACTGTGCTATTTACAATTTTGTGTCTGCTGCCTTGTGCTTCTCATGTGCACATGTGATATGAGGCAATGAAATGTGTCTTCACTCTTAACACTGCAGGGTCTGCTTTTTGACTGGGGCACACTGACTTTGTTTCATCAAAAGTTGTGCTAAAACAGCTCCCTCTTTCATCTTCCCCAAGGCATGACTTTAAGGGTTCTAATAAGTCAATATTTTACTCAGTTGTGTGATTTCCCATAAAGGCTGTTTCAAAGCTCACTTGAAATTACACTAGTTATGTGAACTCAAGCTAGAAAGCTACTTTATTGAAGGGATGGAGAAGGACTGTTAACTAAGGATTCATAAGAATCCTTTACCACAACAATTTGGGTGTCAGATTTAAAATATACAGGATTTAGTGTGAAAACTCTAAACGTTTATTTCCAAGACACTAAGTTTGGTTTTCAGAAACTACAAGGCTATGAAACACACAAACTAAATACCTCATTTTATGTATATCCTCACACAAAAACTGTATTAACAGACGAAACTTTGTAACTACAAAAATAATGTCCCTTGTCCTTCTGTAAACTATGTAATTGTAATTAATGTCAGCAACTGGTATTTTTCCTCAGTGAAGGCTGGAGACATGATCAATAAGGCTCAAAGCTCTGCTTATGGTTTAAGAAATTCACATAAGCTACAAAAATAACACCAAAGGAAAAAACCTGTCCTTTTATCAAATACAAATCATTCAATGAATAAGTGACACATTTTTGCTTCCAATCGCACTATATTATTGTCACCCTTAAGGGTAAACAATTGTAATTCCCTTTTGGAACTGCCAGAAAACAAGCTTGTGCTGCAACAGGGATGCTGATGTTCAGTGTCAATAAAACATTCCACGCAGTTCTTAGGGTGTGTAATGAGCTGAACCTGAACAATCAAGCAGATGAAATTCATGTAGGTTTCAATGAAGCACATATAATAACTGGGACAGAAAATGTCCATTATAGTGCAATTTTAATTTAAAAGTTTTATCCTTTACTCTATGGAGTTGTTTGGATGTATTCACTACTAAAATGTTGTCTGCAGAATTTTAACAATGCTTGAATTATCCTTTTAACATTTCTTTTTCTTGGAAATGGAGATGAAAATATCAATTCTAGCACTAAAGACTGAATATCTTGCATTCTAAATAATAACAAAAGCTACAAAGATTACATTAATCTTAATAATCCAATCCTATTTTTAGACAAGTTATTACATCCTAAAGCTTAGTAACATATTATTTAAATCTCATCCATAATCCAGCTGAATACTCATAGAAGCAAATCTATGTTATATCCCTGGTCAGTCACACAAAACAAATGCTACTTCATTTGGGGATAAAACCCTCACATTTTCTTTCCCAATCATTTTCCTATACTCTCTATCTAGTCCTATGCCTGGAACTCAGTGAGAAGAAGAACATGAAAAGTAATTATTTTTTCCGTTCAATTAGTAAATCACACACCTAAACCAAGGGAAAAACTCATTTTGGTTGGTCAAAGGAAACAAATGGAAGTGTGTCCCAAGGGGTTGAAATAACACTTCATTCAAATAGCAGATAAATGTTTTATTCAACCTTTTACTGAGTTTGGTCTTGAAATGTTATTTTTAGATGGATAATTGGAATGTTTCATTTGGGACAAGATAAAAACAAATTGTATAGGGTGTTTTTCTTTTCTTCTTCCTCATGATTCAACTGATACTTGTTTGCTCTATTTTTCCCAAAATAGCATTTTCCCAGGAAAAATTATTAGTCCACATTTAAACTACCTTTATAAGGAACTTGAATTGTAGGAAGACAGTAATTTTCTCTTTTATTTCCTATACCACGTCCACAGCTGGCAGTTTCCTTCTGATTAATTCTCTAATATTTTTCCTGATTATTCTTCTTAAGAGACAAAACATAGAACACACTGTATAATTCCCAAAAGATTTGAGGGCTCGGCTTCAGAAAAAAAACTATTGGTAGAGTAAGCCAGAATCCCATACACAACTTCAGAGGGGGCATCTAATCCCATCCAATCCCACCTCATGCTCAGGATGACACAGCTCACCAGGAACAAAAGCGCAGACTGCCAAGGATGTCAACTCTGTCATCTCCTGCTTGGAGGTCCCGCCCTGCCATGGCACACATCTACTCACGAGTCTGATACAGCAAGTCCTGTGAGCAGTGCTGCCTGTGAAGGAGTTCTGGCAGCAGTACCAGAAGAGGAATTAATTCAAAGCATGCTTTGCTCAGAAAGCTCAATTGTTCAGACTCCTCCAGGGTACCTCTGAATAAGTGAAACTTCCTTCTATACCTGGGTATCTGAGGAGAAGACTGGTATGACTGCCTACACATGATCTTTCATGAAGGTGTCTCAGTGGGGTGTAGGCTGACATGGGAGGTGTAATTTCTGCCTAAAATTGTGTCACCTCATCAGCCAAATTAAATATAAAGGGAAATCCACTTGTCAAGGAGTCAGGGAAACACTGTTTGCTGGGAAACCTAAAGCGTGCAAAGAAAGACCTAAGGAACTGCATAAAGATTCTCAAGTACCAGATGGAGTAATGAATGTCTGGAAATGAAAATAAAATGCAGTAATTTAAATTGTATTCATAGGTGGCATCATAGGATGATTTTAAATCCTCATGGTTAACAGACTAAACATTTACCAAGTGCTTATGAGGATGTATTCCACAGGTGGTATGAAGTCTGGAAAGGCTTTTCTTATGAAAGACAGTAATGGTTATCAAATCATCATAAGCTTGTTTATTACCAGAAGTCTTCAAGCTCTGTAAATTCAACATGACAACAGTTTTAAAAACTACACTCAGTGACCTATTCACTCTGTCTTCAGACTTCTACCAATTTATAAACTCTATCAAGCAACAGCTTAAAGAACAGACACTTCCTGCATCTAATCTGACAGCACAAGTAATAAAGACAGTATTTTTTTCCAGTTGCTGACTGCCTCATACCCATGCAGTGGTGAGAATTAACACATTTTGACCTTTTCAACTACTGCTATAGCCTAAAGCAAAGAACAGTGCTGACAAGGAACAGTTGGGGATAGGAGAAAAGGACGAAACAGAATCACACGCTTGCTTTACTAGGAAGGTGCTGGGGGGGAATTTTCATACCAATTGTTTTTAAGGCCACTCATTGTCAGGCTTTTCAGTGGTTTTCTATACATGCTCTTACTCTGCCTTTATTTGCAATCAGCTGCAGTTAGTCTCAGAGGTTTTCACAACTACAATAGGTTTTCGTCTGCTCTGTGAACATAATTGTGTATATTTTTATAGGCTAATGCTTAGAAAGGCAATTACTATCATTCTGAAACAACCTATCTCTTAATTCCTAAAAAATGCTGCTAGCATATGTAAAGTATATAAAACACTTCTTTGTGGTTAGTCTCTCCTTTTCTGCTGTAAGTTGTGAAGAGCTAGTACCTGTTCAATGCAGCAAAAAAGAGATCCTTACTATATAAACACTCCAAAATAAGTCAGGTACATGTTAAAAAACATATGAGCCTTTGTTGTCCATGTGCATTGCATAGCACAACCCCAGCACTCTAATGGGAAAGACTCAGGACCAATGAAGGGAAGGGAAGACCTCCTGGGCACAGAGATTAGAACACAGGATCCACAAGAAATACTCCCCCAAGTGCAGCAGTTCTGCAGCTGGCAAAGAATTCTTAGGGGCTGTGTACTAAGGACCGAAATAGTGATGATTTCTAGCACTAGGAAGTCAGGCTTCCAATGTCTCCCTATGCCAAGGTGAACCTTCATGTTGCCAGAAACTAGGAATTAGTGTCTTATAACATTGGTGAAAGTTTTGTAGCCCATAACAGGCGCTTGGTTGAATACACATCTCTCTCTTTCTCCTTCTCTTTCTTCCCCACTCACAATCTCAATCCACTGTGTCACTTTTCAGCAGGGCCTGCATTACTTAAACTTGGGAGTAACACAAAGTAAGTCATTGCAGTTGTAGAAGTCCTAGGCCAAATATCCAGGTGATCTTCCCACACACATTTTTCAAAACCTATTTTATCAGATGCTCTTACTCTGACTATTACCTGAGTTATGCAGTACTCCTGCACTAGCTGTTCATACTCCTGCAATGATTTCTCTTGGGGAATATATGCTGTAGCTTAACAATGTGAGCCAGCTACTCTATTTTCTTTTGACAATAAATAATTCATCACTGATGCCCTCAGTACAACTCTGTTCTTCCTCTAAGTTGGCTGCACTAGCCATACCATTTTGGCAATGAACCACCTCCCTTGGGAGTATTACTCCACTTCCATGGTGCACTGTTTCTTCTCTTTCCTCCAGAACAATAAGGAAAAAAGACCCTGAAAAAACAGGCCTCCAAAAGAAAGAGCCCTTGAAGATCTCCGGACCCTCTTTTCACCCATCACATCAAGCAGAAATTGCTGTCTCAAAACTCATACCTTTGCCTTTAGATCTGATACTCCAAAGATTGCTCTTTATTGAACCGACAGGTAAAATCTCAGGTCATCTGCCTGCTATCCATTTGTGTTTTCCAATATAAAGTCCCTAATGTGCTTACAGATTTTCACAAAAAATCCCCTCAAACTGATTGTCATATTGATAGTTGGTTTTTACCCAAAATTTGTTACATAGGAGATAACAGCACACTTGCTGTTGCCCAATTCTATGTTCTGAGACTCACAGAAGATTGGTATAATTCTGATTTCAGATACTGTCTTCTTAGTACATTTACAAAGTACTAAGTGTATTTCTTTTATGCAAGCTCAATTAGAAATTTCCATACATTTCAGGTCAAAGTCACTTAACTGGCTATCACAAAAAAGACCTGACCCATGGCTAGTTAACACTACACAGGGAATCATTGTTTGAAGTTGGTGCTTCACTCTAGAACATCAAGTATCCTGCTTATTGCTAAATACTTGCCTTTGTCATTAGCAGAATACAAACATTCACTGCCATTGACAGTGTAGTTAAAAGAAAGGAATTGTGTTATTTCTAAAGGAAAGTACAAAGGCAAATTAGGAAAATATAATGCTACAAAAGCAAAAGCATATCTTTATGCACTGTCAAAAAATAGAAGATAAACCATGTGAAGATCTTACCATGACTTACTGAACAGAGTGTTTTGTATACGTCAGTCTATCAAGTCATTAAAATGAGATAGACAAGGCCTGAAATAGCAGAAGTGAAGTACCATTTAGTCATATTCAGATAAAATAAATACAGGAAATGCCTGTACTGAAATTGATGAATCCTGATCCCAGAATAGGTACGGTTTATATAACAGCAGATGAATCTGCATCTTTCTCATTTATTTACCTATTTGTCATCTTCTGAATGTTTCTGCATGGCTCTAATCAAGTATATTTTAGATTTTATTCCATATCTTTTTTTTGGAGGCATATATTTTTCTGTCACATTGCCATTTAAATCAATTTATTGTGCTTGAAAAGCTCTGTGTGTAGAATTTGCTTTATCACAGAATCCCCTCAATACTTTGTCAAGAAGAAAAATGCACCCAGCTCTCTGAAAACATGCCAAATAGCAGATTTGGCTACCAGATAGAAACCTAAAGATAAGACTACACTGCAAAAAATCAAATCCAAGGAAATTAGAGCATGAGCAGTGATTAGGCAAATGACATAGCCTATTCTGCTCCATCTCATTTAAATTTAGAAATGGCATCATGCATAGCCCTCCGATTCTGTCTCCTAGAGAAATGCACTGAGGAAATGCACTTGGGTGGAGACAGGACTTGGTTGGGAGGGGTGGGAAAGACTGCATATACTTAAAAGAGGACAAAGAAAACATAAAAAGAACAAACACTCCATTTGATTTATGTGTTTTCTTTTACTACACTTATGTAAACATACAGTAGATAATATATTTACAGGAAGAAGATATAACAATTTAACTGACTTTTACATGAAGTTCAAGTTTCCAGAAGGCTGAAAAAGAGAATTATACATCTTCATATTTACTTTTTCACAGTGATTTTTGTTGAATGTGTTCACTTTAAAATCAGATTATGATAACTGTCAGCAACCATGCTTCAAGCTCAATATAAGATCATAAAATAAAGCTGTGCTTTCCTTTCCTCCTCTTTCATTACCACTTGTAGGAGTGAGACAGAAAATCACACCTTAGCTGGAATTGCCTGTGACAGAACAGAACTCACTCCTTCTCAAACCATTCTTTGACACTAGCAATTGTAGATCTGCGTCTTTATTAGTAAAGCCAGCAGGCATGTTTCAAAAACAGAGCAGAACTACTAAGAAAAATATGCCATTTTAACATGATTTTTCTTACCACTACAGCCAACCTTTAAACTTACACTGACAAGACTTAGATCCAGCCAAGTCTGGAATCATCTTATGTTCATGCATAAGAGGAAGAACATATTCCTGAAGCTCTGGTTACAAAATCCTTCCTTCGACCCTCAGACAGTCACACCTTAGTTCCAGATACACTATTTTAATGAGGGGAAAGCAAAGATCTGCACTTTTAGGTGAGCTCAGTTTGGGTGTGCTATGCAAGAAGACAGTGTACAAGGAAGATTAAAGACAGGTAATATGAGACTCATAAATACAGGATGGGGCTGGCTCTGTTCAGCTCCTCACCTGGGCAGCTACAGGCTGCCTCCTACACTCTTTCTTCCATATGGTGCATGAGTCTGACTGATTTTTAGCAGATTTCTGGAGCAGAGCTTCAACTGAGGCAAAAGGTCACACAAGAAAGATATTTATGTTTGCAATGTCCTTTGGCAGAATGGCAAATTCTGTAACAGTGGCAACATAAGTGTCTTGTTTCTGATCACATACCTTAGCCTGCAGAGCAAGCAAAAAGCAAGGATTGTGTGTACTTGGTAAGCCAGAAGTCAGCAAGAATCTCTATACCAAGTTACTGTTCCACACTGAGATTGCCACCTTGAAATTACAGAAGGCCTGATAGATATGACCAACATACCTTTGCACGAATGTTATGAAATAGACTTCAGCTGAGGAAATGGATGTGAAACTGGGTGTGTGCCACTGAGGTAGATAAAACTTGGAAACCTCCCAGCTCAGGCTGTGCTCTGATAGTGGGTTGAAGTTACACTTCTCTGTAGTGAAATTCTGTAAGGTCACCACAAGGTCTCTGTAGTAGTTAAGTCTTAAAAATAGGTTTTAAGTGCAGCTTAAATAACACATTGGCCTTATGATGACACTGTGAACAACGGTGACTTTATTAATTGTTATAAACAACTTATTTTCTTCCCTCCTATTATGTATATTTTTATAAGAAGATTTGAAACAGATAAAGAAGAAGTAAAATGGTGAGTTGATCTGTAACTCTGTTTTTTGTACTTACAACCTCTAGGCATGGAAGTATATTTGGCCTAGAAATTTGTTTTCATTTAGAAGGAAAGTCTGCGTTAAATATTAATTCTTCTACAATCAATATAAAGCTCTTAACTAGTTCAGTGGGGTCAATCTAACACTGCTGTCTTCTCAAAGAAACAAACACACATCAACTTCCAATATTCATCTGATATCAAAGGCTTTCTTTTCATGGATAATTCCTCGAAGTGATTGTTTCTATTCAATTGTGCCTAACAATAATGAGGCTATTTAATAAGTGTAAATGAGTAAACATAAAATTTCTCTTATAACATTAGCCTTTCTTCAATGCTTTTTAAATATTATTTTGATTACAGTGTGAGCTGCTTTAAAAGCAGTTTTTGCAGCTCACTCAGGAACACTGCTGAGAAATCAAAACAAATACAATACAAAATTAGAGGGGAAATGTAAAGACAAACTAAATAATTATATTTCAGTAAGTATGACTGAACACAGTCTGTTCCTTCCAATTGATAGAAAAGAGTGTGTTCTGACAGAAAATCACTCATAATCAGACTGGTATCACTTAACAGGGGCCCAAAATACTTGGGCCTCAAATTCAGTCAGCAGTCAGTGCAATGGCACCACTGGAATTACCTTGTCAGCATAAATCTCTCGGGTGTCCAAGCTGCTCATATCTGGAGTCCCTCACATGCACAATAATAGAGTTCACAATAATATTTCAGCTATTTTGTAACACAGTGTTTCATTACATGACTTTACATCCACATGTGCAGTCCAGCATCTCATTGTTCTCAGGTTTGAAGTTCCCTAAAAAGACCTTTAAACACACTCTGTTAAACACAGTCTCTTCTTGTACAACAGCATCTTACCCAAAGATATCAAAACATATTGCATAGCCATGACTGACTTTTATCAAACTGAAATGCAAGCAACATTAGGGACAGTGATTCTGCTGTGCCTTAACGTAAGGATTAGGTAAACTGCACTAACAAACTGCAATGCAACAGCCTTATCTGGGGCTGCATTGGCACAGACGGGGCAGTTTTCAAGGTTCTTCCTACTGACTGAAGTCTGTGCAAGTGGCTTCCTCAAACCAAAGACATGTTATTTAGCTGCCAGTTCCTTGCCAAGACTGAAAAGGCCTGCATACCAAACACTGTTCTGCAGCTCTAACCCAGAGTCTTGCTGTGACTGTTTCTTGCATGACTTTTTAGGCAAAAAAGTAAAGTAACATTATTCATTTCAGCTCAGCCCTAGAAACATTTTCAAACCTCATGATAAGAGGGGACAGTTGGAAATGGAGGCACATAAGGAGGGGAAAGAAAGAAGAAAGTCCCACTGGAAGTTAAATGTTGGAAAGAAGAAAAAGTAACAAGAAACTAGAAGGAAGGAGTGAAAATGTTTTAAGAAGCAATGGGTGAAGGGCAGGAGGAGAGTGCAATAAATAACCTAATCAGACTCCTTCAATCCACTGAAGAGAGGAGATACCTCAAGGAGTGAACAGACTACTTCAGGGAAGAGGGCACACTGTAAGAAAAAAAAGAGGAAAAAACCGAGAATGTGAACTGGCTAATGGATATGTCTAATAAATTAACTCCCTCCTCTCTCTCTGTTGTTGCTACCAAAGAAGCATTCTACATGTTGATGTCTCAGAAGTACGTACACAGTTTCACAATAGGCAGAAGCTCGACTCCTTAAATCTGGTTAGTGTTGAGACAGTTTAGATTTAAAGATTATGGAGATAGAGATGAACAGCACATAACACAACATCACTTCTCTGCCAGCTATCCAATCACAAAGTTCATCTCTATTTCCATAGTGAGGCATTATAAATGTTTGCAATTTTTTTCATGATGTGGCTCTGGGATGTCCATTTTATAAAGTTAGAAGAAAATAGGATATAATATGTGAGTTTTGAAGGATTAAAATAGTATATGTAAAGCAAAGTCCAAACTACTCTATGACTCTGAGGAGTGTCTTGTTTAAAGAAATTCCAGAACATGCTCACAGATTAGTTCAGCTGGTTAAAAAAAAAAAAAAAAAAAAAGAAAAAAAAAAGAGAAAAAACCAAAATCTTTTTGGTTGCCATTTAAAAATTACTAAAATTGTGGGTTTTTCCCAACTGACCTGAGCATCAAGAATAAAACCTAGTTTGACCAGCTGACACTTCAGTGTGGGCAGGAATTTTCTATTAAAAAGCTTTTGTTTTCTATTTATTTCATTTTCTGAATGGGAGGTTCTTTCACAGTACAATATATAATCATAAAAAATAGTCAACTTGATTTTCATTCCATCAGCCTTAATTCTACCTATGATCTGTCATGTTATCTATCATCAAGATTAAGGCAGCATTTGAGATATGAAGCGGGGCACAATAATGAAGGTGCACTGTAGACCTTCTTAAGTGGAAAAAATACTAAAGAGATGTTAAGGCTGAACCTACACATGACCAAAAGAGAAAAATGAAACAAGAGGGATGTGAAAAAATGGAGACAACTCACAGGATAATGAAGGGCAAACTATGGAACTAAACTGAATAGTAATATTTCTAGGAAAAAAAAAAGGTGGAAGGAAAAAAGCATAACATCATGTCAGTCTCCTCCTTTGTCCAAGAGAGCCCTGAAATCAGCTTAACTGGGATCCAGCTTTGCCATATGCTCCACACAAAATGAAAGTTCAGATCCTGTCTCTTCCTCCTCCCCAAGAGAAAATGCCCAGAACGTACTTAGAGGCAGGATGCAAGCAAGCAAGTAGCACAGCACAAAAGGTGCAGAATGGCACAAATTAACTAAACCCAAGAAGATGTTTCACCAGGGATTTTTTTTTCTCCCACATAAAGTAAGTACAATTATACTGGAGCATGAGGTAATTGAGAACAAGAAGTTCACAGTTTTGGCATCCACTGTAGGCCAGACTTCTAAAGGCTGAAACGAAAATGCCTTAGGAAACACTTTCTCATCTGAAAGAATGACAATTGTTACACTCTTGCACTGAAGCCATACCACCATAAAGGGATGGAACTAATAAAGAAATGGAGCCAACACTGTCCTAAACAGAGTTCTATTAGATATAACCAGATTCAGGGAGACACAGCTATTGCTATTAAGCTTACGTAGAGGGACTACACAAATGATGGCAATGATGATGACGATGATGATGATAATGGAAGACTGTAAACAATCAACTGTAAGAGAAAGAGGGTTGCTGAAGACTCACTAACAGACTATTAAACTTATCCACATACTACCAATGTAACAACACAGCAGTTCTGTGAGGCAATTTGGCAAGGATATTCCACATCTGAGGGGCAATGAGACAAGCTGATTCTTGCACTAAGACTCCTCCAGAAAAAAATTTTCCAAGCACAAGCATCCAAAACCTGTCAGCACAAATGTCCAAGTACTAACCTTTCTGGGGAGAGATGATTTCTGTCAAACTGGCTAAAAGATGCTTTCAGTGAAACATCTGTGGCACTTAGGTTGTCATTCTGAAAGACCTGGCTTTTAAAAGCATATTCTAAAACTTCTATTTGTTTTAAGAAGCTATCTATTTGATAGCCAATGCACTAGGAAGTGAAATAATTTTCTGAACTTTTATATTTCCATTCCACTGGAGCAAACAGCCATTTCTTCTGGGTATCTCCTCGCATGTGGCTAAAAGTCAATTCATTAGCATACTGAAATCTCAGCCTACCCCACTAGATAGACAGGCTTCATATAATCAGGGTATAGAGTAGTAGATCATCAAGTCTGAAGGCAAAACATCTTTCTAGGCCCATGATTTCAATTGTTCACTTCTTAGATATCTTTGTATTTCCTGCTCATTCCTTAAGGAATTATGTTTCATTTGCTTATTTAAAGGATGAAAAAAAGGTATTAAATACATCAGGCTTTGATGGAGAGGCCTCATCACCTGCTTCTCATGAGCCCTGGCTGGTTTTGTTCTGAACCAACTGGAAATTATGTATTACAAGGAATAATATTTACACAATGCAAACAGCAGTACTAGATAAATACACTGTTCTTACATGAAGAGCAAACTAAACTGGTTTTCAGCAGAGGAGGAAAAAATAACAGTCCACAATATTACTGCACTATGATTTTAAGTCATTTCTGTAGATTATCATATGAAAACAAATGGATTGCTTAAGACTTTTATTGCAGATTTTGAAAATACAATAGGAATACAAAATTCTTTTCAAAAAGCCTTGCTTGAAGGATGCAGTAAATAATCCTGTCTCTGGTTGTGCAATGCCAGCTGAGAGGAGAGAGTATCTTGTCCACTCATCTGAAATGTCCCTGATGATTTTCCCAACCCTCTCATTAAAAGCATACCCAAACAAAGTTTAATTGTTGTTTGTGTTACAACTGCAGCCACAATGTGCCAGACCTCCTGTACTCAGGCATGGATACAAAGATCCTGTTCTGCTGGTTTACTTTCCTGACAAAATGCAAACACTTTGACTGGCAGGAAGTTCCTCCCTTCCCTCCCTTCTTCACGGAAACTCTTTTGATTTCAGTGAAAAAAAATTAGCCACATTTGAGATAGAGTTCAAATAGGTTCCTAAAAGTTAAGTAAAAATTAGTGATAGGAGAAAGGTCTCAAATATAGTGGAATATACTAAAGGAACAGTGGGAAACACTCTCAGTCATCCACTTCCCTGGGTAGCAGCCAGCTGAGCAGATTGTACACACATTCCAGCTGGCTAATCCTCACAGGTGTAACTCCAAACACCACATACATTGTCTGCCATCAAATAGATACATTATGAAAGTTATGGTAGTATTGGTGGCAGGAAGAAGCAAAATTAGAAAGGAAATAAGCTTTTTCAGTCCTTCCACTCAGAGAAAAAACTTCTCGATAATTTTCACTGGCTGTGATTATATTTATATTTTATTTTGCAATTTCATTTCTTATAATTAGCAATTCTTTTAGGTGTTTTCATTAAGACCATGCACAGATATCCTAAATCTTTTCAAGGTTTTGTAGACACCAGTATTGAAGATGGTAAGCACCCGAAACAGGCAGCTCTGACTTGAAATGCATTGCTGTCACCTGCTGCTACAGTGGTGGAAAACATACCTGAGCATTCTTATGCACTCCTGACAGAAGAAAGGCAGGTTTTACTGAGAAGTAATCTGCTGTATTTCACCCCTTTTTTGACAGCAAGAAAAATGATTAATTCTTGAAGCAAGTAGATTGCTATACTGGGACAAGACTTTCAATCCCTCTAGAAGACAAGATTAGGTCACTGGTAATACTGGAGGTAGAAGACATCTTAATTGAAGGGCTACCTAATTTGCAACATCCTACACTTCAGTCTATTTTTGTGGGGCCCTTTCTCTGGTGTGAAGCAAGACAGACAAAGCCTGTTATTGTCACTTTGATACTATGTATCCTCTCACCGTTCAAAGAAAGTCTTTATATAGAATATACAGGAAAATGAGCTACAGCATGAGTCACGCTGCAAGAGTCCATGGTTCTTGAGTGTTATGAGGCACCAGAGGAGTCAAATGACTTGCAGATGAGAACAAGGCCTTATCCACCAAGCCACAAGTGTAATTATAGAACAGCCTTTAAGAAAGGTTTCAATAAAAGTGAGAAAAAGCTGCCTTCACATCTAAATGTACTTCATATAATCCTTCTGGTACCTTACAAATTTAAAACCATATTAGAGAGTTTTGCAAACCAGATTGTAATAAAAACCGAGCACACTGAAAATAAAGCAAGAATGTTTTCTCCATTTAATACAATTAATATGTTTTCACATGATAGCTGCTATTTATCTAATCTGTTTTCCTTTGATAGTACTGAGGGGGATTCAGTGTTATAGAATGAGGAAGCTGTACATGTATGCCTAACATATTTAACTGGTTAGTTTTCGTTTTAGAAATATTTCCCTACATACTGCTAGCTCTTTGTCTAGGAAACATCACAGAACATCGTTTTAGCATTTAGTGTCTCTTAAGTTTTTATACACTTCAGACCTCTGTGAAAATCTTCGTATCTCTAAAATCAGAGAGGTACTAATATCTGTTTTGTACACAATTATCATTTGCATATCTCCTATGGAGGTAAAGTTCTTTATATACACCTGTGTTGGAATGGATCTCCAGCTGACATCAATTAACAGTTTCCCTGGCTTCAGCAAAACTGATTTGTATTTGCTGATGTGGTACAATAGCACTAATGATCATCCATCTTCAGATAGGAAGGCATATTGTCCACTCGCTAGTACTGAAGACCAGATCTCAGGAGATCACTGCCATATTCCCAAGTATGTCACTCACTCACTATAACTGATTCTTCAAACAAAACCTGTTCAAACTGGGAATTGCCATGTCTGACTACACTGTAGCCTTTAGAAGAATTTCTGTTCATTTCTGCAGTGGGAAATTTCATCCTTGGGAAAGGCCACATGCAGAGAGCCTACATTCCAGCCATGCCCGGCCTTTTACTATTCCCTGGCTTGTTTCATCAGCTTACCCATAGGGAACATGGATATGTGCATGACTTAAAAGGCCTCCACCACAACCTTGATGCTACAGAAGAATTATATAACAATTTAAGAAATTGGTTTCAGCTCTAAAGTTTAGAAAATCACAGTAGGTTTCAAAAGCAGTGAACAAAAACTCTATGAAACAAGAATGACATATTCTTGTCTTGGAAAACATCTAGTGGTGTTTTCTCATGGCAAAACCACAAAGTTCTCACATCACTGATATCACAGAAGTTTAGCAAACTTGACAGGTATTACAGATCTGACATGATTAGGAAAAGGAGCATAAACAGGCTTGCAGACCTACTGCATGACTGCACTGCCCAGCAAGTGTCAGCAGTGCCAGCATCAGACAGAGCTAATCCTTCCTGCAAACACAAACAAATGGGAAAATCCAGACAAGAGGAAAACATGCTAGTGCCTGAATACTTGAAAGGGAATTATTTCTCAACAATAGCATGGATAAAATCTGGTATCTTAAAAAGGAAAATTAGTGTAAGTGTCCAAAGGTGCCTTTTCAATAAAGTGAGCAAAAAAGAGCAGATGTAACCAAGCTGCCAAGCCAGACCAATACTGCCAGCACAGACCTGTTGATTTGCTCTGCCTCAAAACAGAAACTAAGCATCTGATGCACCAACGTGTTACTCCAATTTCTGGCCAGTGTGACTTTTTTCCAAGAGATGTAAAACCCAAATAACACTCATGTAATAGGTTAGTTACAGCCAGAGATGTAATTTAGGAGAGGTTTCCAGAGTGTATACTAGCAGCAGCAGATGATGGTGGCCAGAAAAGCTGTTTCAAGCTAACAGAAGACAAAAGCTAAAAGTGATAAGACTTTGTACTCAACTGACACCCTTTTCATTGAAGCAGCAGTCCCAGTAAAGAAGTTGATTGCCTTTTCTCTAACTTTACAGAGTTATTTTATCTAGATCTCTCACCATAGCCCTAAACAGTACAAAGAACAGTAACATGTATGCATATAACAATTCCTAAAGTGGCTCTGTCTAGTAGAACATGCTACAAAGAGCCTGACCGAAATCACCTCTGAATTTAGAAGTTTTAGAAGTTTCTGAAAGACAAAAGATGTATCCCCCTAGAATTATAATTCTCAGTGTCACAAAGTAGGTATTGCCTACTAATGAGAATTAATAGTATGTTTGATGTGTTCCTTTCTGGTTCTCTTCTCGTGCCTTGCAGCAGCATGGTCAAACCTCTGCAGCTGTGGCATCTAGGGGCCAGTTTTGTGGTGGCCCCTTGCCATGCAGCCCAGGCAATATTCTCCTCCTGTCTGGAGAGGTGGCAGAGTTCAGTTTGCAGACACTGAAACAGTTTGATGGGTAGCAGAGAACACTTGGCTATTAAGCAGCATGGTGGCCAACCAACTGCTCCCTAGTACCTGACAGAAAAAGCTGTAGGCCAAACAGAAAGAATCTGCAGGCCAGGCATGGCCAGATGGGCACCAGGGTTATCTTGAGCTTGAGCTCTGTAATCAGTGGATCACCATGCCTATGAACACAGCCCAGCAGAATGCTAGTCAATTAAATGCTTAGTATTTGTAAAATGCTTCAAGATATGTAGATTAATGATCCCATATATTTGCAAAACAAAATAATATTATTCTGACATTGCATTCCCTCAGGAACAGATAAATACTACAGTACATAATTGGTCTGATATCTCTTTAAATATAGATCATTAGAGCTCTCCTGAGATTCCCATCAGTGTCAGTAATTGTGTGTACAAAGAACTACTCATTTGATTATCTTACAATACAAAACCCTCTGCATATATTCACAATGATTATATATTCAGTACAATCCCTTTAATGTCAGTACATCAACTGTGTTTGAGTCGAGATTTTGCATTCATCATCACATTCAAGGAAGTTTTGTCTTGCTTTCTCATCTCCCATACTTGATCTCTCTCTTTAAACTTGGCATTTCTAGCAACCTCTCCCAGCTAGGTTTTAAAAGTAGATTCTTCTGTCTGCTCAATAAGCAAGAGAACAGTACATAATTTCCTGTTTTATGTACAACATCTGGTACTGTAGAAAGAACCATTGCAAATCTTAGCAAAACTGCAGAAAAAATAGCTGAAAATCCTCCTGTATGGAAAACGGTTCTGCAGCACTGGCTATAAAACCTATTACATATTATATGAAAGGTTAGCAGATTTCCTGGCAGAATACAGTAAAGTATGTAGGATTTGACTGCTGTATAGAAACAGAGCACTGAGAAAGAGAGAGAGTTTCCATCAAACACTAAATATGAACCTCAATCTGCTTTTCTCTGCACAGAATAAAAAATGTCAAGAGAAATCTGGCAGGAGTCTATGCTTCCCAGTGCTAATATTTTGAGTGATAGCCTACACAAAGCATCTGCAACAAAATAATCTTCCCTATTTAACTGGCAAACAAGCTGAGGGTACATACATTCCCAAAGCACCAGAATGACTTAAACAACCGTTCTGCATTTACAGCAATGACTTAGGTGTTTCAGAAACTACACAGCACTGATGTTCAGTGACCTCAGGGACAGAATTTAAAGATATTTAAGCACTCAGAAACAGTTGTCTAAGTTCTGTGCCTCTTAACAATCCAACTAGAAGCATATGACAACTTGGGGCTTCCATGTGAGGTTATGAACTCAGATCTACACCAAGCCTCCAACTCCAATAAAAAGGTTATTAAATGAAGGTGATCCTCTATTCCACTATAGTCTTAAAAAAGTGAAGTTCACCCTTGCAATGACAGCTGAGAATGTGCCAGGAGTGATCTTATAGTAGCATTAGATGCTTCATTCCATTGTCCAAGGTATTTCACTCAGTTGCCCAAGCAGAAGGCAGGCTGCCTGAATCACTGGCCCAGCAAGGCAAGAAAACTTTTTTTCCTGGTTGCACACTGGCAGACAAACCTTCCTCGTGGACTCTGAAGAACAAAAGTAGGATGAGAAGGCATTTGTCTTCCGGTGATTTTTAATTGCTTGAACTTTCCCTGTTAATAAAGCAATGTTGCTTTCCAAACCATTCCATACAATTCTAGCTCTTCAGTCACTTGCCAACACTCACCTGTCACATGCTCCTTAAAGATGTGAAGTCTTCAGGAGGAGTCTGGGAAGGAAGTACCTGAGATATTGTCAGTACCTGAAGTCAGAACCAGTCCTTGGAGCATAGATAATTGTCAGGTTGCCCATCTGCAGAAGCACTGCCTAACTAGGAATCAAATACCTACAAAACTCTGTCCTACACATTTGTGGAGATAATAGCCAAAATTAACTTGGAATGTTGCCATCCACTTACATAAGGTCAGGCACAATGTGGTTACTTGTCAGTACTGATATTCATTCAGGTGGAATAAAGGGCTATTCATGAGCTAAAAGCCAATGCAATGTTTTATTCAGAATTAAAATGCTTTTTCCAAAGAGGATGGCTTTTCCCAAGTAGTAAGTACTAGGCCAGTTCCGTTACCTTTAATGTCAGAGGCAGATTCTGAAACAGCAGCCCTGACTTCAGCCATTATGCTGGGCTGTCCAGGGCAACTCCAGTCTGGGAATTCAGCACTGTGTCTCCTTGGGAGATGACTATGGCTAAGGGTAAGTGAGCAAGCTGGCACAAAAACAGGAGCTTGGGTGCAAGGGCAACTAGAGTTTTACAAGGCTCTCTGGATATCTGGAAAACCTTTTCCCATTGGGAGTAAGCTGGGGGAAAGCTGGAGAAACTCTGCTATGATAAACTACATTTCAGAAGTGTTCTCCACCAAGGACGGCCAAGACCATCAGTGATAGACCAGTAGGAATTTTAATTACAATAGCATTATAACAAAAAAAAATTTCTTGTCCAGTAACATCACAGGAACTACATATTCCTAGCTGGCCTCCATTCTGTCCAAATTCAGCACACCACACCTGGAGTTTAAACACATTGGTTAGACCAATAATTTAATCTACCATGTGCATTTATTTTCTAAATACATTTTCACTGAGCTATTGCTGCTGCTCCACAACATTACAATTTTAATTATATATACATGGTATGTACATGATACATATAGCTGATACTGAGTACCAGTTGCTAGTGTTAGAGGCACTATTGCATATGTCTCATTACCAGGCCATATGACCAACCCTAGAAACTTCTAGGAGGAGCAGCCCTACAAAGATGATAACAGCCAGTCCATAGTGTTTGGGACATTGCTATGCAACAGTAAGGTCAGGCCAGATTCAAAATGCTTCTGTGACATTTCAAAATCTATCTTGAAGATTACTGGAAAACCCAGTCCTGGCCCTTCTGTGTCCTCTTAAGAGGTGATAGAAATCACCAATATTAATAAAACCAAAGGCACTGGCTAAAATCATAGAAGTCATTGCAGCTGCACCTTTTTCTAACCATGAAACTATAAATAAAAGTTGTAACAAAGCATTTCTTCAAATGTTCTTTTACTCCTAACATAGAAATTCCTACTTCAGCAAACATCTTACATGCTAAGAAGCTTGAGTTAGGTACAACTCTGTCTAATGTACTTTTCAAAGAGTTCAAGTCAGTAATGGATGTGGCTATTCATAACCACTCTCTTGAAACCCCTTTAGACCTTCTTTTCTCCCTCCTGTAGTTCACCTTCCTAAGCATCTATTACCTATATTCCCAGCTTTAAAACTTTGCAGCAGGCACTGATGATATTGAGTGGCAACGTGAGATGTTACCCTGTCTATAAACCTCTTTTCTTGGAATTCCCTTTCTGAAGAACCACTGGAAACCCAGGTTATATCCAAGCCCATGTTCCCATGTAGCACATGGCTGTTGTGGTTCCACAACACAAAGTATTCAATACAACAATGGCCTATGCCCTGCCAGCTCCTGGCTCCTACTCCTGTGCCCAACCTGTCATCTTAGTGGCCAGGTCTGCAAAGCTTGGGAAGGGGGCCATGCTGTGAACAGGGGTCAGTGAACAGATTTGGGTCTTTTAGAAACTGCTGCACAGCCAAGAAAGAATAGCCAGAAAGGGACATTTGCCTCTTTGTAACATGAGAAAATACCCATGTGTTTCTGCAGACCAGTAAAGACATTTAAAACAGTAACCATACTACAAAACTCTAAAAAGGCATCAGAGCACTTGGGTTTGCTTTCCAGTGTTATATTAAGTTGTTTTTACATTTTACAAATAAAATTTTAGCAGCACTTCAATGGAAATTAAAATGCACACTTATATACATAGTGCATATACTCTACTCCATACTGCATTTCAGACTATCTTACTGAACCAATTAACATCAGCCAAAAAAGAAAAATGTAACATGAAAGTGATTCAAGATCTGTGTAATCTTTCTTCTAATTAAAAATAATGTCCTCTTTTCCACTTTAAGAAAAGCTCACATGACAGTTGACTGCCGTCTGCCCTGAATTTGTATTCAATGTCTCACTGTCTCCAACTGTAGGAAGATGAATATCCAGATTAATCAATCATTCCCAATTGCCTGTCTTACAGATCATGGAGCATGCAAAAAAAAAATCTCTGACAGAAGATGCCATCCATAGTCCTTGGCTTGTCTACATGGCTGGGAGAATCTAGGTACAAGAAGTTGTCCATATAACTCGCTTCTACCAAGCTTTCTAGTTTGAGAGTACTTGGGAAACAACAGTATCCCTTTAGGCTTTCTTCTTTCATTTTAAAATATTTGCTGCTATTCTGTTTCTATTAAAAAGTCAGCAGTCAGCTACTGAGAGAAGAAAATCAGTCAAAGACCTTCATAGGAGTCTCATACCAACACAACGTACTCAAAGAGTGTTTCTGGAGCCCTTTTGGGTATTATTTGAAGTCCCATGAGCTGTTACACTGATTACATTACTTACAGATGCAAAGGTAGCAACATCAAACTCATACACACCAAAGGGAACAGTCTCTTCTCTTTACTAAGTGCTATCCAGACTTTCAAACTCAAAGTAAAATACAACAGATTCAAGCTGTGCTTCTTTCCTTGTTGTTAAACCCTATTCCGTATTTTTTCAGAAGACTGATACAGTGTTAAGTGTTCTCCTACTGTATCTAGGGAACTGTACAGTAAGTCCACTCATCATTTTCCCTCTCCATAGAGCATATAGTAATATCTAAATATTTGGTTGTCTTTCTGATCCATCAGAGTATTTAAATGGACAGGCATTGGGTCTCAAAGTCTTTTTAAGAGCAGATTTTATCAGCAGCCATCAGTATAGTTCAAAAAGAAAGCAGCAGGTAAACAGAGGCAGGCAAAAAGAACAGTGCAGCAGCTGCACAAGTCACAAGTACAGCCACCACTAAGGTGACCACAAACCTAGCCTCCTGGGTTTTGAGGTGTAGTTGCCTAACTCAGGATGTGAGGCTTTATTCCATGATTTAGAGCATGTCCTCTTCTTTATTTCCAGAGAGGAAATTTAAACTGAATCTTTGGATGCATGTAGGGATTTAGTCATCTTCATACTATCTCTAGGAATAAAAGTAGTTACGAATTTATCTAAAAATCATCTAACCCCTTGCCCTCCTCTGCAATTTCCCCTGAAGCATTCACCGAGTAAGATGCCAGTTAAAAACCAGATAGTCCACAAGTTTGCCACCCATTCATTTACAAAAAGACACAAGGCTCCCAATTTAATGCTGCAGTCACATTTTAATCAAATATTAATCTTTAGAGGTCTTTGAAGGGAGGAAATATGTTCTCTTTGACAAGCCGATTCTTAACTTTTTTTGCTTTAACAGTTAATAGGTCAAATGAGAATGCAGTGGGCAAGTCATGGATTAAATAGCACCTTCAGCAAATAGGACTCAGCAGCATCAAGCAAGAGTCAGAAAGCACAAGCTGAGGGGGATGGGCCAATAAGCAGGACATGCATTAACTTTTAAAGTTTGCCATTGTCCAACTGTTTTTGGATAGCGTGCATGACAGTGCAGGTCATCCACTGGAGCAGGCACCTTCAGACTAGGGGCTGCAATAGCTCAATGCCTCCTTGAAGCAGAAGTTCCATGAGGAAATATGACTGGATCTAATTTTGGAATCTGGAAAAAAGACAAACACCAGGAAGGAAGTTTAAAAATGTTTAAGTCCTTTCAAAGAAAAAGGAAACTTAAACCAGTTAAATTGAAATAGCAGTAAGTCAGCATCAAACTGCTGTGACATGTCTTTTTGAGAACAGCACATAAGGATTGCTTGTACCTCTCTGAAATATTTGAGTCAGGGAGCAGGAAGCCATTACTATCTTTTGATGGGTTTAGCCCTATGGTTTCCAACTGGCCCTGTGTGTCCTGGTAGCACAGACCTTCATTTGCATACAACACACATTAAGCTCTGCTGTGTTAGGTGTTTCTCAGAGTTCCATCACCCTCCTTTCAGTTTCAGAATAACCTTTATCTGTAGAATAACCTTTGCAACGGAAGGCTGGAATGCTCCAGATCCCACAGAAGGCTAACAGACAGGAGATCTGTCAAGACAAAGAATCGTAACAGAGGAAACTGCTTCCAAGTTTCTGGGATAAAGACACAAACCCCTAACTCCACATGAATTCTTCAGTACTGTGCATGCACTGACAGCAAGTACAATTCCAGGTGGGTTTCTGCAGGACTACTTTGGCCAATAGGGAGTACTTGATATGGCCTTGTCCATAACTTTGTGGAACAATAGGACCAGATCAGTCAGTTCCGTTGATTCACTTGGTAAACACAGTTTCTGAGAGACTCATTTGCTGAGTCAATTGATAATTTTTTAAAATGTTCAGTTCAGTTTTTAAAAATTGTTGTGTCACAGAGAAATTAAATTAAGATTTTATTAGCCAAGTTCCAGTTGCAGGAGAATAAATCTTCATTATGAACTAAAATGGTCTAATTTATATTACAGGGCTTTTCAGATGGGTGATGGATGCATGTTGACTTCACAATGACAGAGGGCAAAAATTTCCTCCCATTCTCACTTGGTTCTCTCCTCATACTTCTTCCCTCCCTCCCACCCCTCTTTTTCTCTGACAGACTTCTAAACAGTACAGAATTTATTCTGAGTCAGTGAAAAGGGGGATAATTGGCATAGCAAAGAGTGCTACCATCTCCTCCATCCCTCATGTCTCTTCCTCCTGCACACTGGTAAGCCAAAATGTAACAGTAAAGTCACAGGAAGGAAAAGAAACAACATGCAGCATTTTTAAAACATTCATTCTTAAATGTTTGAATTAGTAAACAAAAACTGAAAGAAAAAGAATTCCAACTACTCTTTCTAAAATGAAAATACATTGGCTCTAGCCTCTATTCCCTCTGTGAGTATGAGATAGGCACAAAGGTCAAAGAGATTTAACATACAATGGGGGAAAAATTCATATACCAACCTTCTACTGTATACCATTACTAAAGTCCAACTTCTCCTATGAATATATTCTATAAAGTTCGGACATTTTAGTATACCAAAAAGCACTCTATCTTAAGCCTTCTCTTTTTCTTTTAATATGTCCCAACACTCCTGTGATGAGTTTTGAATTCATAAAGTAAACAAGATCCAGCTGGGTAAACAATGAGTACAAATGCACCTTAGGATGTGGTTATTTATCCTAAGTCACTCTCAAACAACCTCATACCCTGTTTCTTATAATCAATGTAGTGCTGGAATTTCACATTTCAGAAACTATGTCTTCACCACAAGTGCCAATTATAGAGTTCATCTGCTGTTTCTTCTCTTTTTAAAGCAATTTACCATTGTTCTCATACAGGCTAGTGTTAACTCACCTATGTTTTCAGCTGAGAACAGTATCCCACACTTCCCGTCCTGAGTTGCTATGCAGTACTTCTGTCCAGTCTTTCAGGGAATGTAGAAGTGAAGCCCATCAGTAGTCACAGTTCTGCATTGCCAGAGTTCTGCACAACCATGGTGCAGTCAGTCTGTTATTTTTCCCTCTGACATGTGCATGTCAGTGCTAAATCTCTGCATCTGTAAAATGCTTTGGAATTCCTGACGAAGAAGGACTCTATGTAAAGGTCAGAAGAATAACTTTCTTCTTGAGCAAAAACATTTTAGGATAATTTAAACAGAAATGCAAGTCTACCAATCTGGAAATTCTCACAGCTGCTGTTTGCTACCTAAACTCTGTGCTGCTTAGAGTCATGTGTGTCCACATGACCTGCTAAGCTGGGAGCTGGGGGGCTGTCTCTTGCTCTTGAACTTTTTCCTCCTGCACTTTAAGATCAGTCCAGCAATGCTTTCATTGTATGGTGCTGAGTACATGTGCATGCATGTAAAGGGCATATGGCGGCAGTTGCTTGTAAATGGTTTGTAACTTTTCTGTCCTTTATTAGCATTTCTCAGGTATTGAAATAAATTCATTAAAATTTCAGGACTTTTTTTCTTTTTAAAAGTAACCAAACCCCTAAATGCTTAGTTTTTTGGTCTTTAGAACTTAGACTGCACTTATATGGCAACCACAGAATAAAAGAACTACATGTTCAATTTTCATTTTCTCTAGATATGAAAATATGTATGCTGATTATCTTTAAAGAGTATTTATATCAGTTTTGCTTTCCCGGGACTCAATACACAGAGCATACCTCATATAGGCCATAATGTTTTCAAGAGTTATTTAAAGGCTTCCTGTGAGTAACAAACAAAATATTAGCTCTGTAGAAAGATATGAAGCTTGCAACTGAAACTCTATTCAATGCTACAGTGATGAGCATTTAGAAATATAAGTAGTCACTACAGGAATAACATAACCTATCAAAGTCCATAGGTCAGTCAGCTTTCTGTTTCTATGCCGCAACAGAAACAGTGGCATCAGCATAGGGCATTACTAGAGAATTAATGACTAGCTGAAATTAATGGCCCCAGGCTATGCCTGAAGCAATAAACTCCTCCTATCTACTCAGTAATCCCAGGAGATACTCTAGTCTTCTTTGGAACATTAACATCCGTTTTTTAAATAAAATTCTTTCTGCACAGAATTTTTGTGCTTAGATTATTTGGAAGACATTATGTACATATATTACTAAAAATACGGTCAATTAGGGAGAGCATATTGGAGTGAAAAGCAGTATCAGTGCCTTCACGACTAAGTTCAGTGGGAACAAATGTTCTCAGATAATAAAAAATGCAAGTGGGCTTGTATTTTTGATCACTTGCTCTCTCTATATTTGAAGTGCATTATACTGCATTAACAGCTTTCTGTTAGTCTTCCAATGCTCCAGCTCCTTCAAAAAGACTGTGCTTCACCCCTGCTCCACTGTCTTGTTTTGTAACACCTCACACCACTCCCACTGCTATCACTACTGCTCTATAGACGTCACTGAACCTTTTGGATAGGTGCTAGGCACTTTCAACATTGGTTATAATGCATGTAAAACAAGATAATAACCATTTTAGCCACCATTTCTATGAAGTTATTAACATACCCAAATCTTAATTAGGAAGAAAAAAAAGAGGTGATACATCATATGTTACTTTATTCCCTGGCACAGTCTCTTCTCAGTTATGCTTTTTTATTCCTCACTCCAAAAACTCCCTTTGCAAACATTCATTGACTGCCTCTTGGCACAAACAGCAAATACATTACAGACTGAGCAGTTACACGTGCATAAGGAATTGACTGTTCTCAGGTGAGCACTGCAAAGCACCCTTCCAATATGGACCCTGGATATTCTCTTCTCTAGAAAAGTATTGCTCTGAAGATTAATCCATTTGACTGAGATGCAATCTGGAATGTTGCCATGCACCACAGAAGTAATTCTTGACATGACCAGCAACAAATAAAACAGAGGTCTGTCTGACTTCTGAGCACTACCAACCAACTCTCAGCAAGCTCAGCTCTGCATTATATTCAAATACTCACTACTAACATACAGCCCACCAATAAAGTAGCAATCAGCAACACTGTCCTCACATGGTATAAAAAATAGTATGCCTCATGTGTGTTTAAGCTTCCAGCTTGCTTCCTTGGTTAACACTTCTGCTCAAATTCTCTGGCAAATAAAGGCAAGAGTTTCTCCCCGAAGCCTATGTGGTCTGTGCATGTAACCTAATTGAAGATGACAAAGTTTTGATTCTTGTAGACAAACAATGAAAATTTTCTTTACTACATTTAATTTTTTAAAGGTCATGAAAAATCTAACTTGTGTTTGCACATTCCTTCAAAGACAGAGATCCAGTACTGGAATCCAGTACCGGTACTGGATGTAATAGTTAATTAAGTATGAATACAGCAAAAGTAGAAACAAACATAAACCAGACATATTTGACACCCTGTCATTTCAGAATTGTCCACAAACTACTTTAATATTAAAGGAATAGATCTGTACCACAGTCCTCTCCACTGTAAAATGGAGTTGGCAACACTGCTTATCATAGCTTATCATAGCCTGGGGAAAATTATGTATTTGTGTGCAATTACCAGTTTTCCAAAGCCTTTCACTATCTGCAGATTTTTTGTTGTAGTGATGGTGATGCTACTGGAATGGTTAACTAATTTCCCCTCAAAAACAGATAAAAACTGAAATGACAGAGTTTCTGGCAAGAGAATTTCTGGCAGAGGAAGCAAAGTAGGAAATGCAGTTTCTGATATAAAACAGCCCACTCTGTCTCATCTGAGAGAAGGGTTGCTGCCTGGGTATTTCTCAAATGAAAAATTGCCAGGGTTTAAAACAGCTGAAGTTTTCCTGTTATGAGAATTATGTGCTTTACAGATCATAATAAATCCCAACTAAAATATGAAAGAGTCAGTGTTTCAAACTGTTCCTTTCCCTCAGTGAGGTTACATCTACAGTTCGATGAGTGGACTTGGATTACAGGGTCCTTTTTCATTCAAACAGACTGAAAATATATGTATATATTGCAGAAGCAGCATTCAAGCACTGAACAAATACTACGAGAAACATTTCCCTGAAGGAATTACTCAGCCCCTCAAGAATTCTTTTTTTCATTATTTCTCATACCTTTCTTTCTGTCTCCTTCTTTCCTCCCACCACTCATCATCTGTCCAAGGAAAATAATTCCAGGTTATTCAATGGCCTTGTTATCACAAAAAGTTGTTATTCCACACTGGTAAGCTGAAAACTGGGGGTTGTTTGGTTTGTAGTGAAAAATGCAACCTGAGTCTCCACCACCTCTGCTGAGAAGTTTAACTGGAGTCAATGAGGAAAAGCAAAACAGAGGTAGAAACCTGGACTTTTAAAAAGAACACTAGCAGTCTAATACTGTGACTGGAAATAGAGAGCAACCACTCATAACTACTTCCCCAGACCAAATTGGAAAGCTAACTGGGACACAGCCCATGTGTAGTATGAGAAGTCACACTATACTTCTCCCATGGCCTTAATCTCTGTCACTGATGTTAAAGAGGTGAATTCTACATTTTATTGCTCATTTTTCCTTTCAGTGATTGTTCCCTTAATTTTGTATTTGTTTAGATTTTTAGTGCATAAAAATCCTGGCAGTGACACTATGGGCTCTGAGCCATCTGAGCAATCCTCTTTAAATACACTAACACATCATCCATATGGTTATCCAATATGTAACTATTTATTTTCCAGGATAATCACAGAGGTAACCAAAACCATTAAAAGCATCACAAAACTTCACAAAAGATTGTCACCCTAATTAGGAGTCTATGATTTTCACTGAATAGCAGAGTTTTAGCCATCAGTCTGCATGATTCCCTGTTTGAAAATACCTTCATTATTATAAGTGTCCCTTAAGCAAGACTGAAAGATCAGATGAGTGGTTGTCCTTAGGAGCTACCTGTGTGAGATCACTGTTGTGTGTGCCCCA
Source organism: Pithys albifrons albifrons (assembly GCF_047495875.1). Taxonomy (NCBI): domain Eukaryota; kingdom Metazoa; phylum Chordata; class Aves; order Passeriformes; family Thamnophilidae; genus Pithys; species Pithys albifrons. The sequence goes on along the minus strand of NC_092465.1, from coordinate 21,711,373 downwards.
GCAGGGTCTGATAGCATGCAGTTCACTATGTTCTGAAATTAACCCACTTCAGAGTCAGTATTTAGCAAGGTTGGGAAGCCTGTCTGAAAGCTAGAAGGAGAGATACCAAAAATATTTCTTTCCAAGTATGACCTTCTTCCATAATAGCTTACAATTTTTCAATGGTTTTCAACACAGGTCTGAAATTTGGTCAGAGGACCCAATCAAGGTATAAATAGTTTGTTTTTCATATAAGCCATAATGGTCACTGTTTCTTTCAGAGTCACTTTACATATAAATTTTTCTTGCTCCTTACAGAGATTTACTGTTTCCCTTGAAGACAACAGTATTTGGATGAGAGTTCACTTTGTTGAGACTGTTAAAACATGTATTCTCTTCACAGTATGTGCAATGCTGTCCAAGGGTGAAGTTGTTTATCACAATTTTCTAGGTGTACTTCTGGTGGTAACTGATAATGTAAAAGTACCTGACTGATCCATGGCTACTTTATACACAGCAGCTTGTGACCTAACCTTTTATGCTCAGAGTTAGTTGTGAGTATTCCAGACACAATTCAGTGGATGGATTAGTGATTATTGAACTGGAGGAAGAAATCAATGAGCTCTTAGGCCTGTGTGCATAAAGCAAGATGGAAGGTTTCCACGCATACTATAAAGATCTACAGTTCTTAGGTCCTGTGGGACACTTGCAAAATTGTGTCTCCTTTTATCAGAAGAGACTAAACCCAGAAAGGACAAGGAGGAGCAGAACAGAAAGCCATGTCATTTCTTCTCCTAGACAGCAGATTTTGTAAGCTTTGGGATGGGAATACAAAATACTCATTGCAGCAATACAGCAGTTCACTCTTTCTGGTATCTTGGAACTTGAAGGGCCTCTTCTTGGGGCAATACAATTTTCTTTTGCTACCAAAAGCAACAACAGAGGTCAGACTTTCAGCTACAAGTGGAAGATGTTTTGTAGACAGAAGAGAACAAATTATATTAAATCAACACATTTTGAACCCCTATGATTATATTCAGGTGTGTTTCTCAGGGCAGCCTTTTGTTTGTATGAGATGCCACCACAGGGCTCGTGCTGTTTAGGGTTCAGGCCCTGCCTTGGCAACTTTGGTTAACAGGAGCTTTTCCATTGAACTCAAATGTAACAACAATATTTTGTATGTTGTTTTCCTGAATATTACAGGTAGAAGCAAATTCAATATACTGCAATTGGCATCAGAGAGCCCCCTGCAGCTCTAAAAGTGCAGGTATTAGTGTCCATTAGCACACTTCTCTCTAAAGTACAAGAAATTAATTAGCATCAATTTTTTGACTAAAACTGAAGACGCAAATGAAGACTAGGTTGGAGTCTAGTGAAAGAGCATTATAGGTAATAGTGAAACACTCAGCACAACAGACAGATAAACATGGACTTTCACTCTGGAGGAAGAGGATGTGCATTGTTTTAACAAATCAAAAGTGCATCCAAGACCATAATCAGCCCACAACAGACTTTTGTCTCTTCAACTAAAAAGTAGTAACCAGTTTTGTCATATGCATTCTAATTAATATCTAGTGTGTGACTGCATTATGAAAGTTCACAGAAACAAACAGAATTAAGTATTTCTTTTAAGATCACAACATCAAATGACTGTAGACTATCTTAGCAGATATAGTACTTATAACTGCTCCAAGTAGCCTTAGTAGGAATCTTTACACATTGTGTCCAATTACAAGACAAGGAAAACTGTGTACTAGCTTCATTTTCTTTGTAAACCAGAATAATCTCCTGCTACTTCAGTGAACATGGATCACAGAATAAAAAGGATGTCTTTATTTTACCAACAGAAGACAAACTCCATTAAGAGAAGCCAGACTGATTATATTATCCCATTACAAGTGAAAGGAGAATATTTAACAGAAATAAAATATAGGAATCTTTGCCATGTTTAAGTTTACAACTTAAGACCACAATGGGTACATTAGAACAGACATAACAAGGATAAAGAAATCACCAGTCCTCTTTGCTCCCTGTTGCTGTACAGCTTTGCTCTCTTTTCGTGTTTATTATTTAGTACTGCTATAGGTAAAGCTGCGAGTTCCCAATGGGATCTCAGCTTCAGGGGTTAAGTACCACTGAGGGCCTCTGTGATCATCCATATGCAGCATTTGTACAAAAATAAACTCTCTACTTGGCCCATGTTTCATCAGCCAGTTGGCCAGGTTATTCATTTATTCTTTTGGGAAGAATGAGCACCCTTTTTGCCATAAAGCCTTACCTTCTCTCTTCTCCATTTCTATCCATCATTCTTCTAGGAAAGTTGCAACTTTTAATAGACAAACTAACTTTTGTTTCAGCTAAGACCTACACAAAATACTTGAGTCACAAGACCTGAAATTGGTCCATGCTCTAAATAATTTAGGGACAAAGCCACAAAACTACCCCTATATTTTTCAACTGTCACAAAAGTAAACCATTTGCAGGCACACACATGCAGGCTACTTGTGCTTCTCAGCCTCCTGTTACTATATTTGGCCATAGTTACAACCCTGTAAAATAAATGCATGTTCTTCTGTATCTTTACACCTATTTTATCAAGCTGCTATCACTGAGGCACCTTTCACACTGCCTCTTTTGCATTTCACAGATTTGTTTGTTTAAAGCCCCTATCTTTCCCTAGAAATAAGTAAATAAATATAGCAATATTGGTGGGTTTTTACAAATGCTTCCAAATTTCCCTCACTTTCAGACTGCACAGCAAGATGTCTTGGGTTTCCCTGCCTTTTTCCCTAAAGCCATGAGAGACAGCCTGAGATTTCACATCAGTAGCTTCTACTATATAATTTTTTTCTTTAAACAAAGCATTACCTTAACAGCTGAACAGTAAAATTCCATCTTTCCTATTTATTTTCCCATGTATTATTTAAACATGCTGCTCTGAATTCTACAATTAGAGTATTCCTGGGAAGTTACAATCAACAACATCTTTATAGTCGGATACAGCAGGAAATGTGTGCTACCCAGGACAGTTTCACACATTTGTTTGCTGTATAGTAGCCTCAATTTAAATATGATAATCTAATTTAGTAAAAATGAACTGAAATCCAATTTACTGCAAAAACTTCTAAAATTTAATTTTCAGACCAGCAATCAATGCTTATTCAGTTTTCATCTTATCCCTGCCCTTCCCTTTTTGCAGATGCTTAAGAGACATTAAATGAAACAATTGCATAAATTTTAAAAAATTTATCTGTACTAAATTCGGAAATAAAAAGGTCCAGAGAAATCACTCTTTATGAGCATTTTTCTTAACAGAAAGAATTTAAAACTGCAAAAATTGTCACAGTAGAATTAATATACATATATTTTTCTGGCATTCTGTCTTTCAAATTATTTTGAAACATAAGATGACAAAAATGAGAAAGAGAGATCTAACTATCATCTCACCCAAAACCTTACTCAATTCCTGAAATATGACTGTTAGGATTAAATATTAAAAACATCTTCAAAGAAAAAACTATGTTGAGAAACACTGTAATAAAGCCCATTACTATTCAGAGACATAAACAGTACTGAAGTATTATCTGCTTAGTATTACACTTTGCTCCATTATATTTCCCCTAAATCCATGCAAAATAAAATAAAAATACATTCTTGTAAACAACAATAATTACAGCAGAAGGAAACAAAACAAAACCAGAAATCTTAAACTTACATTGATGTGTTATTATAGGTCCTGCACAGCAAGTAGCCCTAAGGATACATTTTAGTTTTTTTATCCATGCTCCGTTCTTGTTGCTGATGTGTCCATTTAGGCACATGGTCAAGTTGCAATCAGCTTCTCTCTCAGTGATGTACAAGAGCTGTGCTGATTTATCTAGTCCTTCTGCAGCAGATTAGCACTAATGTTTCTGCTTCTGCATCCTACCTTTCTTTAGCAGTAGACTCTGCATTACCATTGGCAATCCGAATTAAAGAGCCAGTGAATGTAGTACATTTTTTTTTATTTCTGAAACCATTGCAAAGCAGGTAATCTCACACAAATAGAATGTTTTATCCACTGAGCGTTTTCTTAAACACTTTTGGCAAGAACAGCAGTCAGAGATATAGAAGAATGGTTCCAGTAAACCTGCTTTAGTCTTTCGGTGATGTATTCTGTTAAAGGAATATTCTCCTGTGCAGATGGCCCCAGGCAAGAAAGGGCTGTAATACACCAGCATTTCAGCCAAAACCAGGGGATTTTCACTTCATAACACAAAGGTATTTTGCTACACACAGTGAAATTCTAGTTTATCCCAAAAAAGTGGAGAATGTGAAATTAATTAATGCAAACAGGGTTTTTGAAAAAAAGGCAAGTCAAGTATCTTATATGTTAAAGGTACTTCATATATAAAATGTTTTGGTTAAAAGTTATTTCAGCACCTTACAGTGTATGTGTTCATTAGGATTTCTCTCTTTTGCCTTATGATTGATATATTTTTATATATGGATTATATATTTTTATATATTGGATTGTTGAATTTGGCTATTAAAAATACTACAAAAAAATCTGACTGAATCTTGTTGTTAGTATTTTGACTTTCCAGTAAACAAGTAGTATTTTAGCAGTAAAATGCATCTGTTAATTCATGATCTTTTCAATTCAAGACACCATGAGACACAGCTGTTTAAATTTTCATTAGGACTTCAAAAAATATTTAGGAAAAAATGGATGTCTTAGACCATCTAGTCTTGAAAATGTTAACATTCTGACATGTTTGCTCACTGTCAAAATGACTCACATCACTGCTGTTCCTAGCTGTTCCTCCTTCTGATCACAGAAGTATTTGTCTCTGTTTTTAAGTACAGATACCTGAATATTCAACATGAAATATGTGCTGCTTAAACATTACCAATATTTTAACATCAGAAAAATTTCAGCTGTTCATAAAGACCTATTCTGTATCTATGATCAGCATTCGGTATTATATAGTGTCTTACCTTAGCCAGGAAACCAGGAAAGTAAGAACAAAATTGAATGAACTCATTACTTTACAGCAAACACTAAAACAAAGATGGACTATTTTGGCTCTAATGTGAAAGTCTACTGTGGCAACATCATTTCAAAGTGCTTTCTGGATTTTACACATACGTATTTTTATACCTGCCACAGCGGCACACAACCTTAGGGACAGAATGTAACGAAGACCTAAGCATGCTCATTAGCACAGAATTGTCACAGAGGCAGTTTTAGATCCAGGTGTTGGACTGTACGTGACTACTTCAAGGCTCCCCAGCTTTTCTCCTCTTTTTGTGTGATGACTGAAGAAAAAAGAGTTCCAAACTGTCCCCGACACTGAGCTGACAGCACCTGGCTGAATGGAAACACTGAGGAGTTGACACACCTTCAACCTCACACCCTCCTGGACCTGAGACAGTAACTTGTAAATGCCGAGTAAGCATTTTTGTTTTGAATTTGAGAAGTCTCTGTGTGTGATAGGTGCCTACCACCAAACATACAGAACTGATGGACTCTATTTCAAGAAATATGGAGGCAGGTGCTTCACTTCCATCTGACTTTGAATCCTGCTCAGGACTAGACTCACACAAAGAGGAGTAATTCTACCTTCAGCTGTTTTCCCTGAGGAATGAGATTCAAATTCCCAACTGTCATGCCTCAGGACACTGTCCTAAAGAAATAGCTCTATTCCATTAGCAGTGCTCCAGTTAGGAGTGTTCCTCCCCTTCTGAGGAGAAACATGTTACAATACCAAAAAACAGAGATTCACTACACCAGAGAGGATAGAACGATGCTGACCTTCCCGACAGACTTCCACCCACAAAAAGGAGTGTGACGTGGATGTGGCAAACAAAAGTAAGAAGTACTGTCAATTCTAAGGCAGTATCAGTTGCAAGGACACTTGCACTAAGAACTGAAACAAAACTTGGACCCCATGGTTTCATATACATCTTAGCTGTACTAGGAGAAAGGTATTTAGCCAAAATACTGACATCTGGTATACAAACAACATTTGGAGCTGCTACTGCAGATACATATGGAAAATCACTCTTAAAATAAAATCAACTCCAAACCAACTCAAACCCTCAAGCTGCACCTGTACCTGTACCCACCTGCTCCTGAGCAGCACTGTCCTTTAACAGTTTATATCCCCTGAGTGGTGGTCTTATGCACTTATACACAGCAACTGTATTCTGTATCAGCTCTCACATCAACAGACTAACCAAGACATGCTCTTTTAGTCTTATCATATAAAATAGACAGTCCATCTCCCTTATCATAGTAGGCCTTCTCCAAACCTATCCCTGTCTGAGTGCACCTCTTCTAAACGTGGGTGAGCATAACCATATATACTATGCTCCACTTGGACTGAACATTGCATTTATTTTGGTAGACTAAACAAGCTCTGGTTTTCATGGTACAGTAAAATTTAAACCTCCTACCACCTTATCTCCGGCAGCTAAAAACTACAACAGCTTCATCTGCAATGGAATTCTGACATAAATCAATTGGGATGTGTAAATATGTATTTTCTCTGCTACACTACATTAGGCCATGAAGTTGGTAATCAACACCAATCAGCATTGATTTATGTCAAGGAAAAATATAAAATTACTGCTGGTCCACTTGCTTAACTCCCAATTATCTACTGAAACAATATGTTGGTTTGATAACATATTTTCCAGTTCTCTCAAAAAAGTTGGTTTCATATTATGGGAAGATGGCTAGGGTTAAAAATTGGAGGAGACTAAGAATTATAGGGTAAAATGCAGCTGCATCTGCCTGGATGGAATGTGGTCAGCATGATCCACAAAGATTCCCTATACAGCGAAAAGCATCTGCTACAGGGGCTGGAACAGAGGGTGGAGTGGAGATGCCATGGCCTCCCTCTATGGAAGTCCCTCGAGATGGGGGTGAACACGGTACCACTCTGTAGTTTGTAAGACCATGTAGTACCTGTCAGTCAAGGGAGATACATGAAGATGTTCTGCTGCTGAGCCAACAACTATGTTGAAATCACTCTCCTCAGATGCCAAGATACAACCACCCTCAATAAGCATGCAAAGTGAAGTTAGAGAACTTTACATCAGAGATAAAAGTACTTATCACTAAAGTCACTGAAGCTCCACATAAACCTAAAGAGATAGTACAAAAGTTAAGTTGAGAATAAGGGGGAAATTGAGGAAGACTCCACCAAAACAGCTGGGATCAGTCAATAGGCTGAACCTGTCTTCCTCCTATAGGGATGCCTATTGGGTAAGAATTAAACTTTATGGGCATTAAATGCTGATATAGGATTAGAGCTTGTGCTTGCTTTATTGTATAGTAGATTGCTTTAAACATGTTTCTGCAATCAGACACTACCAACAACACTTGAACCTTACTAACCTGTCACAATCTGTATTGATAAAAAGTGTTATTCCATAAAATGTTAGAGTGAGTCCTTTGCAGGTACCAGCAGTCGCTGGCAGTGGATAACACATTGGGAAGACACAGTGAGGGGTCTCCATGCTCTTGGCTTAGCCCCTCTGAAAAGGACAGTAGAATTACCCTGCAATCCAGTGAATCTGTACAGTGAAGGGTCCCCTTACAGGATGCTGACAGACTGGTCAGGCATAAGGCTCTCAGCTTTCCTGGGGCACTGACAGACAAATAAATCACTAAGGGTTGAGAAAATCTCCCCACACTAAGGGTCAGGTAAACCCCCACTTTCATGTGGCACATACCTATCCAGCAAGAAGAAAGCATAGCCATCATATCACTTTTGGTGTTTGCCACTAAAAGGCATCATCTGTCCTTATGCCCCAGTGGTTTCCTTAAGCCTTATACACAACTATGCAAACAGCACACTGATACTTGAAACATGCAAATGGATTGCATGTATTTCTACTCAAGGCAACTGAGAATATAAAGTGAAACAAATTGCCATCTATAATTGAAACCACGCAAGTAACTTTTAATTAAACATGATTCCTGTATTGAAAAAACACATTAAAACCTCACTTAAAGGGAAGATAGCTAAGAGGGATGGGGAGGAATGAACAAAACAGTGTTTTGTGAAGTGGGTATTGATCAGGGAAAAAATTATACAAAGCAGACTTTTCAATATATTTCTAACTTGTTATTGATTCCAAGCCCACTTCAATTTCAAGCCCAAAACATACATGCAGGTAAAAAATGTAGGTTCTCAAAACCACAGATAAGATATCAGAATACTTATTTATGCAAGTAACTGACTTGTTCAAAGTGTCAAATATTAGATGGAGACAGGCAGGAAGAGTTTTGGAGCTTAAATGATCAACAAGATTATTATAGAATAATATACCAACATCTAAAATGCAGCAAAAACTATTCACAAAAAAATCCCGAAATCAACCTACAAAATTTTAAGCCACAGCTGGGGTCCCATCACAGAGAGGACACCTAACTGCTTAGGCCCCAAGAAACCTAGTGAAGGGCAATCTCTTCAGATGAGAGCCTGTGTGTCCATATAAGAGTTGTGTATGGTACTTCTGGATATTAAAAGCCTGTTCAACCACTCAACAATCATCAACACACTTACAGAAAACAAATACATACTATATTTTCACTTTGCATATGGAGACAGCAAGAGGATAAAACTAAAAGTCTTCATCAAAATTGCAATAAGACTAATGAATTTCATGAGACAGGTTTATATGACTCGTCTTTTTGCAGCTAGAAATTGCAATAGTGACATAGCAGAGCTGGCACACCTTTTGGCTTTCAACAGGGAGGAACACAGGAATGCATTGTTAGTCTGTCTAATAATTGATAACCCATTTCTTCCCCTATCATGACATGAAAAAAATAAGAAAATATACAAGTTTCCCAAGGTTGATGCAGATCTTGCCCAACATTTTAACCTCAGTCAGCAAATTATCCTAGGCATAATAGGATTTCAGCCAGCAAAAGCTCTTATGCAACTATTTCTTATACCAGTCCTTCACTAGGCTGACTATACCACACAAAATCCACATATTCTCAGGCTATCACTATGACATTTTCCCCACAACCCTGCCAGAAAAATTTTTAGTATAGACCATGGTTTGAGTAGAAGAACAAATAATGCTTAGGGAAAATAAATCAGTAGGAACACTTTAGCCCCAGCTATCCAATTTACATTTCAAGGCTCTCTCTGCAAGAAAAAAAGGGACATCTTTTCAAAATTAAAGTTGAGTTGGGATATGAAATATAGAGATCCCTGCAAATGAAGGTAGTCTACTAGCTGCAAACTGCAGATGCCATAATATGGCTATGTAAGCATCAAGGATCAAGAACAAAACTGAAGAGATTATATGCTGTCCCATGGGCTACAGAACTCACTTGCCAAACAACACTGTACTAAGAACCCCTGGGAAAAGCTGAATATACAGGAAGCACAAGCCTACATCTTAGTCTTCTGACTAGCTAACAATCAGCCTCATGTTTTTCCTTAGAACAACAGTGTTAGGATTAAGTTGAATTTCTAACTTTTCTGGAAGTGATCATCTATGTCTGCTTGCATTTTAGTGTCAGTGTTGGGAAATGTCCCTTTTCATATCAGACTACAGGTTCAAGACAAAACGAAGGATGACAGTTATAAACTATCTTATTGCATGGCAACATAATAGTGTGTTTTATGCCTTGCTTTCCCTTAAAGAGTCTTTGGCATGCTGCATCTATCATTAAATGTATATTTAATAACCTAGAGAGATAAACTTTGCTTTATAGCCTTCAAACCCAGCCAGATGAAGTAGCTTCCTCATTTGATAATGGTGCATCTGCTCAATGGACAGATACAGCCTGACAAAAAGATGTTTAGCTTCAAAAAGCCCGTGTGTAAGGGCCACTGTAAGACACGTTTTAGACCATACTTTAAAAAAATGTAGACAGCTGCCCTAGGCAAAGAGGTAACATTTCATACAACGAATGTGGGATAGGTGTCTTATCCAGAGATCAGTGCCATGAGTTAATAGGTATAGTAACTTTCTTCACCTGAAACTATGTTTGGAAAAAGTAAATCTAGACATTCCAGGTGCACTGTTTCTTTTCAGTGGAGAATTATTTTCACATTTTTCCTTCTTTCAAACATGCCTGGATTTGATTATGAGAACTCATGATACTTAGTGCATTTTTTTCACTCTTCTATGCAGAAAAGCTTCTATAAGTTTCAGGTTCCTAGTACCACCCTCTAAGGTCAACCAGCAGGACTGGGATACAGTTTTCTCAAAGAAGTGTGCTGCAAAAGGTAAAAGTAATCATGCACTACTAAGAAGACAAGAGCCCAAAGAGGAGATGGACTTGGTACACAAATGTTATTGGAATATGAGCTATGGTTGCTTAATATCACTGCATTTTGGAAATCAGACACTGTGAGAACATAAATGAGTAACAGGATGCCAACAAGCATCAGGTTTGTTTAGCGGGCACAGAAACAAGAGTTACTTGTTTCAGCCACGTCTGAAGGAGGAGCATCACATTATCAAACTTCTGAAGAGCAATTTCATTCTGCTTAGTATACTTTCACTTGAATATTTACAGAAATTCTGCACAGAAGGGGACTGGAAATAATTTCTAGTAGTCATTGAAATCAAATGCGTATGCTTTGAATGTTGCAGCTTCTGCAGAATAAAGTGTATAATTACTATACTTCTGCTTTATCTTCCTGAACTTGATTAGACGCTACTAAGCAGTTAGCCAGCCAATTTCTGAATGGAAAAAAAATTGTGACATGAAGCAAAAAGGTGAAGTTGGAGGTGAGTTTGGGGTCACTCCTGCAACATGGGCACAAAGGGACAAACACCAGAAAGCGTCTGCAACAGGTAGAAATAAATACTTTATCAGAATACAGAGTAGCTAACAGTGTTCACTGAGACAGGAGATCAGTCAGAATTTAGCAGTTTATTTATTTCATTATGTACATATTGACAGAGGGGCAAATGTTGCAGAACAACAATCATGCTAAGAGGTCATTGTGAGGCAGTGCCAAGAAACCCCTTAATTTTCTTTAATTTAAATGTTAGTAGATGTGTTGAAGAATAACAGAATACAAGCCATACCAGTTTATGCTAGGTGAATTCTGTCCTGGGACAATTAGGAATAGCTTAGGAGAGGAATGAAAACACGTGAGTCACAGAGAAAAATAACTGAAATTATACATTCTTGCCAATACCTTATTTTCTAATACACTTTTCCTTCTTTTATTTGAGAATTAATTTTCCCAACTGATTCTGTAAACCTTTACGATACCAGAACTGCAGTAATTTTTAATTCTTTTTCATCTAATGCATATGGATGGCATAATTTACTCTTCCACCTAACCACTTTAGTTCAGACCAGGCTGCATCTAGCACCACTTACTAAGTAAGGTTCCTTACAATTAACATAAACCCAAAAATGCTTGGAAATAATTTTTCAAGAATGGAGCAGTAAATATCACTACAGTTAGATCACACAGCCCTCACTCACAGTTAACAGAAACAAATCTGCACAGTAGCAAAAGTGATTTAACCAAAGTCGGAGGCTTTAAATGTGATTATGTGGGTGGCTGTTGGAGTTTTTATTTTGAATCACTGAAGCAGTGGAAGAAAGAAATGCAGTAGCTGCCACATATTTGGATCTCAGTAAAGTATTTAATAGTCATAGCTTATTTTAAAAAACTGAAAATGCCTTGGGTAGAAGCACTGTCATGAAAATTAACAATTAGTTAAATGACTGCAAGCGAAAGATAATGAAACATGGCAACACATAAAAAGGTGGTGTCTAAAGAAGTACTAAAGGGCTGGGCTCTTATTTTTTTAAAATTTATAATCTCAGAGGGAGAACAAACAATTTGATAACATGAAAACACTGGAGAAGATTAAAAAAATTAACAAAAAATAAATATAATATGTAAGTCTCTAGGGAATTAGCAATGTTGAGAAAAAGATACATGTAGAAAAATTCAGTGGAGACATCATTTGAATAGAGCTAGTGAGTGGGCAAGGCCTAGGAAGCAATCAATAGCCCTGAACACAGCTGGAGCACACAGCACACCTCCCACTGCTGTCATTGTACAGATACATATGGAAGCTTCACTAGTGACAGTTTTTCTTAACATAGTGGCACAATGCTCTTCTGTCAACAATTACCAAATTCTGGCAGGTAAAACTGATAGTATACACTAGATTTGGTATGTTCCAGATACACATGAAAGATGAGGTCCTACAATTCTGTGTTGTAGAGAGCTCATACAAAGAAACACAATGGCATTTCAGGTGATTTAAGAAGTAATGTGATTTTTTTTAATTGTGATAAAACATAGATAGGACCACAGTATGCAAACACTGAAGGATATAAATACTTAGGACAGAGAGAAATCATCCGAGGGACATGAAAACAGTACACAAAAGAAACAAACAAATTCTGGAAGGGAAATCAGAATAAATCTGTTAGTAACATGTGATGCACTTGGCTGTGGAATATTTCTCCAAAAGCAGCATCCATTCACAAGCCATTTGGCATGGATACTTAGTATGTGCAATGACAAAACTTTAGAGAGTGTACAATATGGACCAATAGCTCTTCAGATGGGAGATGGAAAGAATAAATGAGAGAAATGGAAATAAAGCTCTCATTAAATAAAGACATCATTTTAGTTCCAAAAGAAGGGATAGAACTACTCCTACCCTTGAAGACTGACGAGAGAGAAGCATGACAGAATTTTATTTATGCAGTACACTATACTGTTACACCCCACTTTTACAATACATAAGCAGTTTGAAGGCTTTTCTACAGTCTTCTCTGAAACAGCAGGTCTTGGTCATAGCAAGAGACAGAAGACACAGTACATGGAGTGTTTTGCCACAGGCACAGAAAATTCAGCTGTTCGTTATTCCAAGGAAATCAGTGTAATTGGACAGCTTGCAGTTAAAAGAGTAAATAGAACTTTCTGCAACTCTACCATCTTGCTTTAAGATTCTAAATACTTAGTCCATGCTGCTGTTCTCACCATGCAGAAGATCTAATAAAATAAGAATATCTTACCCCCACTTCTCTTATGCAGCACTTTGTGAGTAATGCCTAGTGTAAACAGATGAGCGTTACTGTGGCAGTAAAAATGCCAAGATAAAGGACCCACTAAAGAAGGCAGCACAGTCATGACTAGTAATGCAGCACAGTTGGAAAACAAAACTAGTAACATCAAGAGATTTTCTTTCTATAGTATCAAAACTTCCATATATGTTTCTACTTATTTTCATCATGCTGAGCAAATTGATTTCAGGGACAGTCACAAGGGCATCTTTTCTAGCAAATTCTTCTCACACAAAGCAAGCCATTCAAAAAGGTCCATTTGAAAAGAACACATCTAATATAAAGATAGCAGTAATTATTACTTTAACCACTTCCAGTGTAAGAGTTGCTTTCTCCTTCTATATTCTTGATAGTATTAGAATAATTAATTTCATTTGCACATGTGGCAGCAGCATTATCAGATAATGAAGATATGCATGTATAGACTGAAGTAAGAGTTTCAGCAGCAAAGGTACTTAAAAGGAAACATCGTCAGGAATGTTAATTGGTGAAGACAGAAGAAACACATTAAGGCTTTACTTTAGCTGGGGACAAGGAAGAATAGATAGTTACAGTCAAAAATCTATTTTTTTCTAGATATTTGATATAATTTTTCATATACATACTATGCTAGAGGGAGAGCTTTGCCATTGTTCTGCCTCAGGGGAGCAGGCAGATAAAAAGTATTTCTCCATCTCCCTGCAGAAGTTACTTGTAACAGAATAGCTTCACAAGGGTTGGGTTTTTGTCAGTTGTTTACTTCCACATTAAAAAGCAGGAGCTTCACGCTAGTAGTATGAATTATTTTGTTAAATAAGAAGAGAAGATATATCTCATGGTCTGCTTCAGAATATCACAACCATTCATTACATTGTACTCAATACAGAGGAACTCAATTCTTATGCAAAGACCTGGATACCAGTAAAGGCAATTCACCTATCATTTGGTAATGATACTTGGATTAACAGTGGATGCCCATGTCAAATCAATGTCTTAGAGAATTCTTATGGGAGGAAGATATGTATTCCTACCATTGCCTGGGCTTGAAGCATTTCCATAATTTCCTCATCATCACTCCTTTATATAATTTTAGTGTGCAAAGTTGACAACAATCCACTGTATTATCAATACTTATGGCCTGATTGATAGCATACTGCAGTTTCTGAACTCAAATACCAAGCAGTTCTTCAGAAAGGTTAAAAGGCGAAAAATACACATTCTGTTGTTACAATAGGAAAAATCTGTCTCAGAATAAAATGACACCAAGTACTTTTTGTATACAAGGTCAGATGGAAGTAACACTCTCTATAAGGGGATGTGTGTAAATACACCAGACAGAAACAACCTGCAAAGATGAGAGTTTTGGTGCGAACTTCTCTTGTAATCTCAAACATATAATCTTTAAACCATACCACAGCAACAGCACAGATAAATGCCCCAGCTGTTACACGCGGAGACTGAAGTATAGCTCTTCTTTGGTAACACATTATGTAAAATGGGTACAGTAATCAAGACTGCTACTCCATCAGTGTATTCAGACATAACTGTTTAATTGTCTACACTTCTATTACATTTCACTCCTTTAGTTCTGCAGAGCAGAGCAAATGTGTTAAGAAATACTGTGATGGCATAATTCTCACCACCCTCAACAGTGCAAGAATTATTTCCTAACTGATTGATGATTCCTGGTTAACTAGTAAAATCCAAATGTCACAGACAGACCTAAGGACACCCCCCCCCCCCCATGAACTAGTAAACAGAGATCAATAAAGCTTCAATTAAATGACAGCAGGAACAAAATTGACAAATGCAGAAAGAAACCATATTAATAAATCTGTGGAACAGACAGATACCAGAAAACTGCCTGAAAAATCATGGCAAAAAGAAAAAAGGCATTTGAAAAATGTTTCATGCTTCTAGAGAGGATACAGGCTTGAAGGGTATTGGCAGAAAAAAAAGAAAAAAGAAAATAAGTCTGTACCAAGCTTTTAATCTTTCCTTAATTGTACTGAGAGTCTCCAGCATTATCCCTAGAGAGAATTAAGCATAAAAGCCTAAGTTACTGAAACAAGTTCCTTTATAAGTCATTCCTTTCAGAACAGCACGACTTCTTTGAAGGACTCAGTTTCTCAAAGACTAGGTCATAAAAAAACCATATTGTAATGCATATTTTTATTAGGCTAAAACAAAACTATTACATTGTTCCTGATTCCACTAACCTGTACTCAGGAAAATGTGGATAGGGTTTTGTGGGAATTAACAGAACAGAATTTGTTTGTGTGTTTTGGTTAATACTTCAGGAAAATGGTTTGCATTGGCAGCTAGAAAAGATACTTTTCAAACATCAAGAGAGCTGTGGGATGCAAAATTAAATAGGAATTACACAGAAAATGGTCACAGGTTAAAATGGAAGCAAATTAAATTATATTACTAAGTACTAAATGCAGGATGGTCAGGTTTAATTTTAAATGCTTATTATTTATCACCCTCAAACAAATATACAAGCCTGGCTTGGAGTTATGTACAGCTTCTAGAAGGAAGAGTATTTTATCAGTGTCACTTAAAACAAACAAACAAAGTTCAGTCAGAAGATACTTAGTGTGTAAACTTTTATTTGTGAATTTCAGCTTTAACTTCACTTGGGATTTAGCCGAGAAAGTATTTTAAGCAGAGTTCAGGGGAAATACAGACTAATGGTTTTACCTAATCAGGCATGGGATGAAGGATAATGAAATTGAGCCTTAAACATCACATCAGACTGTTGGTATGAATCTACATATTCTGCTAAACCACTGCACTCAACAACAGCCTGTAATAGAAACACTAGAAGAAAACACAAAAATTTTGTGAACATCCAATGTATTACATAGTTTAAAAGTACATGGAACACATTTCTTAGAAGGCCACCACATCTTACATGCTGTTCTTGGATATTTGTGGCATATACAACCATTCATCAAAATGAAAAACGTTATTCATTAACAGGTTGTTCCTTAAATCCCCTTGAGATTTAAACATTTCTGAGGGCCTGCAGTCCCTTTCACATTGCTGGTGAACAGATATCTAGGAATTTTGTAGCTAACTGAACTAAAGGAATTAGAGCAATACCCACTAACCCTGAAAACTGTAACTGCTGGAGTTTTACTGCTCAGATTGAAAGAAGGATTGATTCAAGAACAAGTACAGGGACTACTGGGGTTTTTTTAAATCTCCTTTTCTTGACATCTGGGACTGACCATAATCAGCACAGATGAGGGAATGAGTCCTGCAGTTCTTATTTTCTGACACGGGAGAAATATTCCATATTCATTTCCTAGTTTTCTATATCTTCCTTTTTATATGTACCTCTGGGATCCCTAGAGTTTGTAAGGCTTTGATACAATTTACCTCAGTGCAAGTATTGAGCTGACCCTTTTGTTAAGCATCCCTTAACTAGTAAGCCTCAAAATCATTTGAGTGATTTAAGCCTCTGCTCTCACATCACACCAGCTATGTCAGTGGATAGAAACTACTACAGAATGGACAAGGTTAAAGAGAATTTAAATCTACTGCCACCAGCCTGTGCCTTATATTATACAAGGAAAAAAAATAATGAGTAATTACCTGTGTTAAAATCTCACACTGCTCACTGATTTCAGTATGATACTGATTTCAGTATGGAGAGAGGGGAGGAACCAGACTAAGGGAAAGAGCAAACATTGAACCTTACAGCTCTGGTTATAACCAGGAAAAGACATCTACCAGAACTGTTCTAAGGCAAGCAAAGGACATTCTCTTTTTGAACCCATTTATTAATCCATATGCCTAATAAATTGATAATGTCTGAGGTTTGGCTTGTTTTAAGTTGCTGAATGCTCATTCAAGAGAGTGCCTCCATAAGGAAGGAAAAATTTACATTCCACTAAATAGGACTTGTAGGTTTTATTTTTCTTGCTACCTATAGTTAACACTTATACAATACTTTTACAAAATATTTTATAAACTACACAAGACTGTGAGACTCAAAAGTAATAATATATATTATGATACGATAAGCCTTGCTTTCAGTTTGTATCAATCTGCATAAGATCTTCCACCGCCACAGATCTCATTGACAAAGATCTCTAAACCTTTTTAATGCAGGCAGGTTTAAGCTATAATGGATTGTTAAAATGTCAATATTAAAACATATCCATTGATCTAAGAAATGGTATCTCATTATTTGCCTCACCCATTATATAGTACATGCAGAAAGCACCCATTCAAATGCAGAATGGATGCACACACTCTATAGCACACACAACCACATCAACTGCTGTAAAGCAACAAAAACTCATGGTTAAAAGGAAGCTTCCAAGGGCTTACTATTTCTCCCAATAACCTGGAGGCAAACAGTAATAATAGATTAACCTCTTGTGTAAGGAAGAAAAAGCACAACACATCTGAAAAGACATAAAGGACTGAGATGATAACACTGAACAAAGATCAGAAAGGGGCAATCTTCAAAATAACCTCGTTCACATATGACCTCATGGTAAAGAATGCTCTGTGTCAAATCCAGAAGTTGAGAACTGTAAGCAAAGCCCTACACAGCTCATCACTTGGTTTTGGGGTGTTTTTTTTGTATTTTCAGGAAAGGACACTGTCAACCAGGCAATTTGACACAGAGGTTTGACAAGGCAAATCTAAATTTATGCAGTAACATATCCACACACAATATCTGCAAAGATACAATTCTGATTAGATAGATAGCAGATTATATACACATATGTATCTGCAAAGACATAATTCTGTTATGCATTTTTTTCTCTCTGTGACAGATGAGAATCAGACACATACTTGATAGTTTAAATGTATGTTGGGGAAAAAAGCCAGAATCTATTCTCTAAGCTTCAAATCTTATGATTCTTCTATGAAAGATATTTTTACCTAATGAAAATGAACTAATGAAAGACCAGAAGTCTGTATTCTGAAATAATATTCACAGGCTCCCAGTTGTGTTTTGCAATATATGTTTTTGCCATTTAGCATATTATGCTTAGAGATACCATATTTAATAATACAATCTGCTGAGGATGAAAAGCACTTTCTTTGCTAATAAAAAAGCTGGTTATAGAAAGTGCAAGTTTGGCAGTAAAGCTTTCAAGAAAAATTGCAGCTTGAAAACATCTGCAGACTTAAAGTGTATGCATTTCAGTTTGTCAGATGTTCTTCTGTAATTTAAATATTTTAAGAATTAATCAAAATAATTTACTTTCTTGAAAATCAGATCAATTCGTATTTTTCAACTTTACCTCTAACCATGATAAAATATGAGAAAACCAATAAAGGCATTACTTAACAGGGAGACTGACATGCTTTCTGAATGTTTCTATTCCTTTTTATCAAGGAAGAATCCTCAAAGCTTTCTGCAATATAATTTATAGCTTTTGAAGTGCTAATAAACATATAAACATTTACATGAGCTGTAAATAGGAATGACAATAGATTTTTGCATATTTTGTCTAGTATAACAGGATTCAACAGGGCCTTCAGTGTGATAGTCATTATTACAGTGATACAGAATTGCACCTAAAAGCAATGACATGGTAGGGTCGCTTAAGAGAAATCACAGCTACATAGCCTTACTCCATCTCACCCAGTGATCAGTGATAGAGTCACAAAATGTTGCTATTGAAATTCAGAATAAACTGGGAGACTGAGACACAAATCAATTTGTAGGGATGACACATAAGAACATACATCAGGACAGTTAGTTCCAGAGAGACATGAGGAAAGATCAGGCCTTTCCAGTCAGCTTGTTATTCTTCAGTATTTTCAGTTGCTTAAGGGGTGTCTGAAGTGCCACTGTCTGTCACCATAAACCAAGCAGAACAACAAAGAAAGGGACACTCACAAAGTTAAAACTAACTGGATCTTCTGCAAGAATTCTGCCTCACTGACCATACTGATTATCATACAAAATGGCATGGCAAATTATCTGAAGCAGTGTGGACCATTATTGATTATGAATGTTTCAGCCATGATGCCATTACTTAGCAAAAAACATAACATATTAAGGCTCTATCAAAACACTTGTACACTTCCATCAGTGCATATCACACCAAGAGAAAGACTGCATTACTGAAGTGAAAAATCTAGTTCCTGACAGTGGCCAGGAAGGTTACCTTAGAACACTGTCAAAAACAGTATTCACAAAATCTGCAACCACTCAAACTATGAAGAGATTAATACACTTACATGAAAGCAGCAGTCATTGTGTTGCTATGCTGTCAAACATGGCTTGTTCTGATGCATGTTTGGCTACTGAGGATAAAATGCTGTTTCATACTTGTTTAAAATCTACTCAACTAGAAAGAGCAACACTTGTTAAAATTACAAATGTTTGACACAGTAAAACAAGAAGGAAGACCTAGAAGCACATTACAAAGATGGCTAAAACCAATAAACAGCAGCACCAAAGGTGAGACTCTGCCCACATTTAGTTCCATGTGTATCAAAGCAGTTGTGCTGTATTCACTTGAAATACACTCAAGCTCACACCAGCAAAACTGAGAGTGCTACTTAGCACTGCTTGGCATAACAGTTTTGGAATCTTTCCCTGCTACTCACTTGCCTGGTTTATCAGTATTCACACAGAAGGTATGAAGGTGGGATGTTAGCTATTTTCAAAGCTTTGCTCACATCTTGCCAGTTCTGTGTTTACTGTCATACTCTAAAGCTGGGCAGGGGGACCTTTTATATTCCTCCTCCTACCACGTGTTCCTATAGGAAAAAAAAATCTCCTTCTTGCCTATCATCACTTCATTTTTCAATGTCTCTCACACTAGATCTGTTTCTTTGCACACAAATTTGAATTGGTTATCAGCTGAAGATTTGCAGACAGCATAAAGCAACACATTCCACACACTGAGGTCCTTCCACATCTTCCTTTTGTGTTGTATTCTGTGTCTCATAACATGGAATAATTCTTTCTTATTCTGACAAGGTGGCTATTTGGGAGGTTGGTGAACACAGTATTCCAGCTACACTGAAAATGAAGGCTACCACAATTGGATCACTTTTACATTTCTTAAATAAAACCCCTTTAAAGAGACAAATTATCAAGGAATCATTGAGCAGTCAGTGGAGAGTGTGACATGAAGCAGGTAAAGACAGCCGAGTGTTTCATGACCACCTTTTCATACTTTTGTGAGTCTCCAAGCACTTCAGTATTTTAAATCACATGATCACCCATGCTGCAGAGCTAAATATTCTGTATTTTATTAACTATAGTTTTATACCTCTACTATGTTTGCCTAAGGGAAATCAGTAAATCAGAACAGAGACTTCTGCAATTGATTACTGGGCAGTAAATGGGCAGAGTGGTATACCATAAATCAATCTGATAGTTTAGGGGCTGGACATGAATCTGATTTTTTTTCTTTGATTCCCCCATTTCAGTATTTCATTTCTCAGATCAAATTTAATCTCTCACTCAAATGAATCTGAAAGAATTTTTTAGTATGTAATACTCATTGGTGAAAAGGTGTATTAGGAAGTACTGACATTTACATGAGATACTCCTTAAACATGTTGAAGTATTCAGGAGTCTACTGGAAAAAGAAGCAAGAACATTTTCAAGTAACAATGCAACATATATTTTCCAACAGCCAAAGGCAACTAAAAGGTTACCTCCCTGAAATGCTGCCTGTTGCATTACACTGCAAACCACCACATGAGATACAGTAACATCCTTTGATAAACAATGTACTTACAATATGACCAAATGGATAAACCAAATGAAAATCCTTACATGTGTATTTTAAGGAGTGTATTTTTACAGTACCTTCTTAATTTCTACTGCCATAATCCCAGTACATGAAATGAGGCATACACTTAGATTAAATCGTGATATGAAGGACATGATTAGATAGACCTTAAAACAACAAACTGATATTCCATGCAAAAGCACTGAGAGCTGTGGTCTCAATTCTGATGAACTTAAGCTTTATTCAGAAACCTCAGTGAACAGTGCTACAGCCATTTCATCCATGTATTTCCTACACAGCATTCCACTGAAATGGCATGTAAAATTTCTTCTATTCTGACAGATCAGTTTTTAAACTACCTCGTTAAAAACTAACATTCACAATGCTCAAAAAACCAAGCCAGTAAGAAAGCTGCTTCCCTCAAAGCCATCATTACAGAGCAGTGATGTCTGCTGAGGGCTACTGAATTAATACTAGTGGGCAAAAACAAGAAGCAAGTTACACTACAGTTGTCAGACTAGAAGATGTGTAAATGCTGCTGAATATGAATTTAAAAAAAAAAAAATTAAAATAGTCATTCTGACCTTACAGGGGCCAAGTCTCTCTCTCTCCAAAGTTACTGCATTCTGAAGCAATGGCTGCTCTTCATTTATTCCAGTTGAAATGTTTCTCAAGGCATGTTCGGTAACTCCAAACATAACCTTATTCCACACAAAAGGAAATTGGTTATTTGTTTGTTATCCAAGGAAGGCTGAGTAATACACTGTGGTAGGAAAGACCTCTAAAAATAAGTCACCTCTCAGCAGATTCCCTCCCTTCCTGTCTGGGTTTGATTCAGTTTGCAACTGCACAAAAGGACAAAGCTTGAGAATGAACTATGGAGAACTTCTGTAATGATCACACAGCTCAAATGAATTCACTTCACTCCTACTCTGTTTAAAAGAATCTGCTATTAGGGGTGGAGCAAGCCAGTGACCCAAAGGGATGTGCATGACCAGAGCTCCTCATGCATAGCCTTCTGCTTTATTTTTGGATGTATTTTCCTTTGTGCTTTGGAATAGTTTTTTCAGGCAAGGTAACTAGCACCACAATCCCACTTACCCATGCTAAAGAAGGAAAGCAAGTACTTATCAACACAAATAGCATCTTGGAAGTCTACAGTGTTCTAAAAGTAACAAGTAACTTTTTTTTCCTGTTTGTCAGTGCTCCTCAGAGACCAAAGCCAGGGACAATTGGTCCACAAAGGCACATCCCAATGATTCCTACAACCTCCTAGAGCTCCTTCATCAGGGCACAGTGTTAAGCTGTGTGAGAATCTCACCGGAGATTTCATCATCTTTAATCTGCTTTAACAGCCGTTGACAGACAAGAAGCCACAAAGGATGAGCAAGCAGAGGAGTTCAACAGATGTGTCCGAACAGGATGATGCTACTGCAACAGACACAGACACTAGAGACAAGATCAGGTCATTTTAACTGGTAATTGTTGTTCTCAGGACAATATCATTTGTTTTCACGAGCATTCCCTGACTGTTAGAAATGAAGGTTGCATGAAATTTTTCTGTACTTAAAAAGCTCATTGAATGTGGGGTTCTGTGTATTACAGAAGGCATCTTACTATACTTCTGATAAAGCATATCCTCTCTCTTCTTCAAAGAGTAATTAAATTTATAAAAATGACAGAAAAACACTGATAAAAAAAAAGTCTATTTAGTAGTAGCTATCTCTCTCTTTCTGGTATAGACTCAATTGAAATAGTACACAAAGAAAGTAATACCTTTGCTGTATATTGTTTAATAAACTTGTCAATAAGCCACATCTGACCTGCAACTTGTTCTACCAATACAATTGCTTCTTAGAGCAATACAGCTAATACAGAGTAAGTCAGTTTTCAATTTAAACAGCACTCAAAAAAACTCTACAAACTCACAATATGAAGTCTCAGAGATTCTGAAAATTCTTTCTAAACTTAGAAATAATTAAAATAGATGTGCATTGTATCTTTCTCTCTCTTCAAATGTAGTTTCAGAATATACACTAAAAGTTTCAAAAGCAGTATAAATAAATATCTGTCCTTCAAAGAACTGCATAGATTTGAGGTAGAAAAACATTTGTTGCAAATGTGAAATTCATCAGTAAGTTTCAGTATTAACAAAATTTTACTATAAAAGAAGATAGCTCATAGCTCTTAGTCCTAGGATTTCAGATCAGTTGCACAACACATTAATGTCAATACTGAATCAATTAATGTTAGTTCATGTTCCAAAGTTATGTTCACAACCTAAAAATTACAAAGAATATTAAAAATTGCAGTATTGGATTTTCCATGCTCTGCAGGTCAAAAATCTTAAACTGGCTAATAGAGTTTTGATTTGTTCTTTCCCCCATAGAGTGAAAAAGAGTAAACTTCCACAGAAAGTTTCCTGGAGAAAAATGGACAAAAAATGAAAAAATCATACCAAAAATGTATTTTTGCACTTTAATTATTAATCATTACAATCCTGTACACATAAAATCAGTAACCAATTTTAAGAATTCCAATGCTGCAATTTATTTAGGTTGTTCTTATAATACAGTATTACATTATTTTGGAATTATTCCACAGGATTTTTCCTGAATAAATTACTTCTTTCATGAATTAAATTTTCATTAGTTGGTGAGTTGAAATTTGCATGCAGTAGATTTTAGTTTTTACTGTATCTGGATTGTAATGACATTGTTGCCTTTTCCCATTTTTCTGTGGTACCACAGATATTAAATATCTATTATCTGTTCTTGACTTTGTGTGGGTTTTCATGAAAAACAAATTAAAACAAATCTGAACAGCACATCGTGGTACCAATAACAATTTCCCAATACAGACTATCACAGCAAAGATGAATCTTAGGATAAAGCAGAGAGAATAAAGCAGCATCCACAACATAAAAATGTCTCCCTTTAGAAAAGTATTTACTTTTCTTCAGGCAACAATAACACCAATAATCATATGCTATTACTGCTATTGCCAGTATAGTTGAGGGGATTTTTCTTAAATAATTTTCTGTCTGCTTTAAACATTTTCTGTTTATAATACCTTAGCTGCAGTTTATGCAGGCTCTGGGATTATCAGACTGCAAGGAAATAAATATTGCCTTGAAAAAACAACCAGTTCTACCTTAGATGAACCAGCAAAGTTGTATTTCATGACCTAATTTCTTAGGACCACAAGGATAGCCTCCTTGAAAGAAAGCACACCAAAATATATCAAAAGTTCACTACAAAACAGCACAAGAGGCAAAGAAGAATCACAAACCTAAACTGTGGTCTGTGACTGACACCTGCAGCATTTGTAACATATTCTACGGCACAATTTTATAAAAGCTGCAACATACAAGATGTGTGCTAAAGCTCCCTATGATCATTCCCAATACTTTTTACACATATGACCTTTTCCAAAAGCATCTATCATCAAAAACTTCATCATAATCAGAAAAATTGCTAGAAACAGTAGTGCACTGATGCTTAAAGAGCCAAAGATGTTGGCACTTTTGTCTTAACTCCAAATATGTTACAACGTTCAAAATTTTTAAGAAGGGAACTTAACATCCACTCCTCCAATAACCCTGATAGGAAAACAACAATCTCTGAATGTTTAGCAGAAAATTCATATACACAGGAGAAACGACTGTGCTTATATCAATTAAAAGTGATTTTGTTAAAAAAATGCTATGGGAGAAACCTACAACTGGATTTATTCTCCTCCCTCATTACCTTATAAAGCACTGTTTACATTCTCAAATTTCTGACCACTGGCAAGTACTGCATGTGTTAAAACAGGTGAGACCTCTGGCATATTTCATCTTCTAATGTCAAGGCCTAAAACTATAAAGCAGCTGCTGTAGAGAAAAAATTTGTGAACTGCAGAAGAAGATTGCCTTTCCAAATTCTTCACATTTGCTACCAGACTTTACTAGCTGTAAAGTCTTGTATTTTACCTGTAGAAATTGCCAAAAAAACCCCAGTACAAGTCATGGCTATGCAATTCAAAGAATGATATCTGATATTGCCAGAGCAATAATGGCAAGCATGTTTCATTCCCATTGTGGTCTTTCACCCCTTGGTCATGCTGCACCTTTAACGGCACCAAGGTAACACTGCAGACAGGGGATGGGAGTGCTGCTTCCTCTATCAGTGTAGCTAGTTATAGATTTTATTTTTTTCTGATACTGACTTTACTACTGCTTTGGGGCAATTATTTGGAGTATAATACTGCTCTTTCTCAGGAAAAGAAAGCCAAAAAAACCAAAAAAAATCCATCTGTCTGCTTTCAGGAGAGAAGCTGAACTAAAATGTTACAACCAGCATCTATTAATTTAATATATTTGGTGTCCCTAGACCTGAAACTTTACGACACTGTCACACCATCTGACAGCTCTACACAACATCAACACTTGTACAGGCACCATTTAAAACAAGCTGGCAGTACAAACTGGCAATACTGTAGGCCAGGCCAAAAGGAACCAGAACACTTCTCAAACCAAATATAATTATTACAAAAATGCAGACAGATTCAAGTTCAGTAACTTTCTATGGTAAGATGTTAATGAAGTCTTCTCTGGATACCAAAGTACATGCAGATAATAGAATGAAGAACCTCAGCAGTGTGCTCTCCAGAAAGGAAAGTTTTAAGGGAATTCACGTGTAATCAGTACATTAATTTTTAAGTGATTTTGATCCATCTGCAAATTCTAAACCCCTTACTGCTGGTGATGAGACAGAAGTGAAGGAAAATAATTTAAAATTTCAGAGTATATTAAGGATAAACTCTCTTCATAAATGCTGGCAATAAAAGCAAGTTTAAGGCTAAGAAAGCAACACCTGCAGTATACAAAAATTCTATCAGAAACTTCACCTGAGTTATTTCATTAGAAGAGGCCTACAAGGCAGAAATACAGGAATATGTAATCATGCAGAATATGAAGTACTAAAGAGAATTAAAAACTTCTCTTTTTTCCCAAACTAATTCAAATGAATTATACTTTGCTTATGTTATAAATGTGCTTTTATTTCATTATAAACACTTAACTTTTTAAGGGTTTTTTTTCTGCATTAACTGCAAAGAAATCTGAATTTACCTCCCAAAGTGCTTTAAAGTCCTTCTGCTCAATGCGAAGGAGCTCACTGTATTCTCTGGTAACAATGGTGGCATGGCGAGGAGTGTTATCCAGAATGGACTCTCCAAAAGCAGTTCCAATTCCCAGAGTGCATATTGTCACAGCATCCTTTAAACAAAAACAAATAGGACACATATAAATATTCCAGGATGTTTCAAGAGTCTTTGTGTCACATTTTCCAACAGCATTACCTTAAGATTCTTCAGCAAATCTGCTTTAAAAGAAAATCAGTTAAAGTGCCAAACAAAAAAAAAAAAATCAAATGCTGATTAACAACACAGGAAGCACTAATGTGGTAACAAGTTGGATTTGTGTTTTCTATAACCCTCAGCTGAATTAGTCATTTCCCTCTGCAAAGCTGAGAACACAAGAGTCACCTTCACGTTTGGAAGGAAGTATGACCTCCATTCATCTACCTCTAAACACTGCTGTGATGATGAGATCTTGAGAAATCTCAGGTGATGAGAAGATAACTAGAGTCAAAATGCAATCTTGGAAAATAATTTCTGTCCTACATAGGCTACCCTCATCAGAAAGAAAATTTGCCTGTTATGTTTTCTCAGTCAACATAACTTTCAATTATAATATCCTCTTTCATTTCTAATGCATTTCTTTGTTATACAAGGTCTGTGAGCAACACAGCTGTACAGTTAAACCAACTCCTGGCCTTTCTGTTGAAAATGCCAGTAAATCTCTCAATTGCTAATGGATATTTGCCAATTAAGTACCAGACCAAAAAAATATTTTCACAAAAAACAGGGATTTCAAGGAAACTATTAAAGTCCAAACAACCTGAAATAGATGTATCCATGTACAGAGTATTCAGAAGGGTCCCAAACAAACGGTAAAGGCCATTTCAAAAGTCTGTATGAGCACATGTCATTTATGAGATTGAAAGATACCTAAATCAATCTCCCTTGGCCAAGAACTCCTCTGTAATAGTTCCAATAAAAATTGTGAGCTACTGCAGACAAAAAATTAGACTGCTAGCAATTAAAGAACTTGCTGAATCAAGATCTTTAGATACATGTACTATTTTAGACTGACAAGTTGCTATGTTCCTGAGCACAGGCTTGAAGTTGAACATTACACATCTTTTTCTAAGTTGGGCCTTAACTGACTGTTATGTAATTAAAACAAACAGCAACAGCATTAAAAATTTAAAATCATACAAACTCTACTTGACAAAGGAAATCCTATGTGCACACAAATACACATAAACATATAAAAACACATGCTAGCTTTACTTAATACAACATGAGAAATATAGTTTAATCCTAATATGAAGGATTCATGAAATGTCTACAAAAATCAAAGCAGAAACTTTTGTGATCCTTTTGGTTGATAATCTAAGAGAGATGCATGACCATATTTCAGCATCATTTGTTGTGTTTAAAATTGCACTGTTTTCCTTTCATGCATCTAATAAGTTGTAATAGGCAAATGTTATTAAGATCAAGTTAGTAGCTTTATAATTGTAATACAAAGACAAAAGCCCATAATAGTCCAGTTCCCTGAATCATAGAAAATTGCTTTTACACAAATGTTACCATATAAAATTATATGTTCAGGAAAACAAATTCAATTATGTCTCAGAAAAGATCTAGGAAGAATTTACCACTGTCAGAAATAAATTTTCAAGGAAGGCAAATATGAACAGGTATTGTTAACAGAAAGAATATTTGGGAATGATCACTTAGGCAGCTAAATAAAAGTCTCTACAAACAGACTACAATACAGCTTGTACATTAAAGTTCTGCCTTAACAAGATCACCTTTTAGAGCTGAAACACTATATATGTGCTACCATACTCACAACTGCACTCCAAGGAGCTACAAAGAAAACATGCCTACTGGTCAGACAGAGCTGATCTCCAGACGTCCAATACATTATTCTCAAATCTATCTAGAAAGTTCCGATAAAAGAACTCTCTTTAGGGCAGGACAATCAAAAAGCCTGGAATAAAAGAAACTTTTCCATTAGGTGGATCATAAACAGTGTTTATATCTTCCAACTTTTTCTCACCCTTTCCCCCTCCCCACAAAAAAATAGAATCCATTTGAAACACTTCACCTTCTTTTGACTGTTTACAACCCTAAAGAATATATCTCTAAAGACAGAACAGAGATAAGAAAAGTACTGGTCTTGGATAAGGAATGATGTTATAAGAGAAATTCTGATGAAGCAGCTGTTCAGCAGGAGAAATAAATTAACACTGTGGGGTGTTATGCCAAGAGGTTGAAATGGTCCTGTCTCCATTCATTAAAGAAAAGTCTTAGCTTCTATCAAATTCTTTCAGGTTTTTTCCCCATCCATCACTGTTCTCCCTAGAGGTGCAGTTTCACATGTAGCTATGGCGAAGGCCCATGTGTCTTCTTCAAGACTTCAGAGCCCCATTCTCTCGCTGCCCCTTGTTTCTACATCTCCAGCCTCCTGGGGGAACAGGTGTTCTTCCTATTAGGCCTGTTAACCTTACACTCAAGACTCTCCTGCTGTTCAGTGTAGACTTCAGGAGGATTGCGGGCAGCTCAAAACTCAGTTTGCTGTTCCCCTCTGCAGTCCTAGAAGCAGCAGGGGGTTCTAGCTGCTGGTAACCAGCTAACATTCACACAGCTATTTAAAAGGCAGTATGAGAGACTTTTAAAAGGTGAGATTGTTTCCATTGCTGTCTGTCCTCTGAACACACTATAAAATGGCAGCATTCAGAGGCTGCTTGTGTATTCAGTTTCACTCACTCTTACTGCCAAGTGAGACACATGCAGTGAAAGAGTTGTTAAACCTCTCTCTTACACCCCTCTCAATCTAAAACATTATTGAATTTGTAAGATCATTCTATGGAATGGATGAAAATCAGAAACAAGGCTCTACTTTATTTCCTCCCCCACCATCACAAGGCTCATTCCCATATGCTCCTCCCTGACTTGTGACACCTTTTGTTTTTCAACCTGGCAAACAGAATTTTTGTACTATGTGTAAAGAAAATCTTAGTGTCTGAAAGAGAAATGAAGGAAATAGGGGAAAAACTACGAGTGTAGGCTCAAAGGGATTAAGGACATTTCTTTGAAATTTTAGTTTATTCAACATTTTAAGTTTATAAAGGAGTTGATGTAGCTAGTTTATTTTTAATTTCATCATTTTCTCACACCTTGCACCTTTATCTCACTTCTGCACCTGTGTCCCTCTAGGGACCATCTCCATGTTTAATTGGAGATTTGCAAAAGCTGGCATTTTGAGAAGTTTGCTTATTATTACTATGACACAGTTCAGTTTGTTATCAGCAAAAATTTCCTTTTATAATGAGAAACCAAGGATATACATGAAAGTAAACTACCTATGAAGTGCTTTTTCTGTTCTATTACCTTTACTGAAGTGTTTCAGCCATTCATGTGGTAAATCCTTACCAAACTATTTCTAACAATAACAGAAATACTATTCTCTGCTAAAACTGCAGTCTGCAAACATATTTTAGGCCACCTACACAAGACAAGGTGATTTGCTCAAAGAGGCATTATGCTTCTAGAAAGACTGTGGCCAGATTCTCTTCTAGTACCTACTTAAAACATATATGGTTCAGATTAACTGTACCGTAACAACACATTCATTATTTCCATTCCTTTCTGTTTGATCTTCCAAAAACTACCTGCAATGTCTTGGACTTTTTCCTAGGTCACCTGGCAGAGAGAAATGAAATGATTTTTCTATATTAACTTTCAGTAAGTTAAGTTCAAAACCAAAATTAACACAACCACAACACTGTGGAGCTGAGCATGAGCCAACACACCCAGCTTGTCAGCTGAGTATATTAGTCTAGCCAATCTCTGCCAAAGTGGGTAAAGCAGTTATGCTGAAATTAAACACTTCAAAGCTAGCTCAGGCATATTTACACTACACGACAAATTACAGTATGAACCTATCTCACAACTTCCCATAGGTTATCACCAAAATACATAATGGCTATTTACATGCATACATAATGGCATTTACATGCTAGAAAGCAGTATTGCAAAAAAACTTTCCTGTTTAAATCCCTTTCCCTGTTGCCACTTCCATCTTATCACATGCCTCCTTTGTCCTCGGTTTCAAACAGCCATGAAATTCTTCCATTTCTTACATGGACATGTGAACCTCTTTTTTTCACAGTCACTATTCTCAGCAACCCCACTGACTTATTTGGCTTTTCACCCCCCTGCATCCTCTTACAACTGACACTGCTGTATCATCCAAGCACTCACAGGTCCTCCTTTAAAGCTTTTCTAAAAATGGCTAATTATTTGTTAAGTCAATGCCCTGTGTTCAGTTTGGTCTGTTTTTAAAAATCCATCAGCTTAAAAAAACTCCATCAAAGCTGGCAATAGGCCCCAGTGCACACCATGATTCAGCTGGCAAACTACAGCAAAACTGCAGATCAAATTACTATTTGGTCTTTGTCTTTCTTCTCTTCATTCCTTCACATTTTATCAGATAGCAATATAAATCTGAGTCATTTTGGGTAAAAGTCTGTGAATCTAATTCATTAAATCACAATGTTGCAGAATTTAACAATGGCGTAACACTGATGCTTCTGTCATATGGCATTTATTCCCAGCTTTATTCTGAAATATTGCCAACAGTCATCCTTCAACGTTTATTTTCAAAACAGAATTCACAAATTAAACATACACAAGGCATTCAGCAGTATTTTTATGAGAATATCTAACCAGGAATATCTCTAAGAGGAACTTCTATTACCATATATCTCAGTCATAACATTGGGTACCAAATAAAAAATTGAATTCAGAATCTGTTCATAATTGAGGGTAAAGACATTTTTCTGATAAATTCTGGAGAAGCTGCATTTTCTGTTTATTTTAAAGGTGACTTAACTATGACCCTGAGATTAGTTCAGTTGGTTAAAACTTGGTTGTAATAATGTCAAGGTCATGGGTTCAATCCCCTGTGAGGGCCATTGACTTAAGAGTTGGACTTGATGATCTTTGTGGGTCCCTTCCAACTCAGAATAGTCTGTGATTCAGTCTTTCTGTGACTTTCAAATACACTTTTTATTAGGATATTTGCTACAAACAAGTTGAGGCAAGACCAAAACACTTCATTACAGTTACCTTTGCAATTCACAGTGGGACACTTTTACCTTTAAAAAGTCCTCTTCAGTCTGTCCTTGATTGTTGAAGACGCAGAAAATTTATAATTAGTTTGCACAGAAAGCAGACCAGACACCACTCAGGATGTACTGGGCAGGTAATCCTGTCAGATCTCTGTATCCATTCCAATGGCAAATGAAATTACCAACAGCAGCTAGCATACTTTACCATCTCAGTGGAACCAAACTAACAGTAAAAGAGACATTTTCTCCAGCCAAACTTTTTAAAACAGGTATCTGGCAAATAGTCGAATATGATTTTCAGAATAGCCATTTCAGTACCAAGCATTGCCAGCACCCGGTTTGTTACGTGTTCTAACACTGCCCTCTTGTGACAGAGCATAGCTTTGTAAGCAGTCAGAAAGGATTTTTGCAAACCAGTATGAAAGCAAAGCATTATGAGGTCCTAAATACATGTTTGTCTTCATTAAAGCACTTAAATCAGTAGATTCAATGATTCCTGATATCATATTATCAAATAATAGATAATGTCAATATTTCTCTATGTGAATTCTCAACTTGGTCCTAATCACCACTACTAATATTTTCCGTGAGAAATCAGACGTCTGTATGAGTAAGCTAATGTCCAGCAAGATGTGTGTGAACTAACACCTCACTAGTTACACTGAAGTCTTGATCCATTAGTGCATTTCTAGTGTAAGACATGTAACTACGTACCTCTGGAGGAACAATGGTCATTATGACGCTCTTAGTAGGCAACAAATGCACAATAACTTTACTGCACTTCTAATAGGAGAAAGCTACCAAACACCAAAGGAGACTGCATAAAGAGTTAGCACATTAAATCCCAGCACTGATGAAATTTAAGTTCCCCATGCAGACAGATAAACACCTAGTAAAAGTGGGACTCATTTTTAGTAAAGAGATCTGATTTTCCATATTTACATTAACACTGGAGGCATCATCATATAAGCATAGGGTAATTCAAGCTGCAAGAAAACTCAGGAGGTCATCTAATACAACTTCCTGTTCATCTTAAGTATTAAAAGATGTCATTAATTTATTAATCATGTCTAAAGACATTTCAACCACCAGGAACTTAGATACAAACTTAGCTTCTGTCTTAAAAAGATGACATAATCCTGTACTTTTACATGAGACTATGAACTTCCAAACTCAGGTAAACTTCATCTCTTCTTCCCTGCTGGAAGTTTCTCATTAGCCCAAGTGCCATTGATGGTATAATAGCAACAGCAGAGCAATTAGTTATTACTATGAGTTTGCAAAGGAAACTTTGGTTCCTGAGTGATGTTACTGGAAAATGTGCTGCAGGGAAGGTTACAAGCACCCCATAGCTGAAGCACAGGTTACCCATTCCCAGTTGGAAGCACATTGCTGACAACCAAGTCTGTCAGGGTTGCCCTGACAGCAGTACAATACTGTATTTCCTCCACCATCTGGCTATGGAGTGAGCACAGCAGGCAGGGAGTGCTAGCAAGTACTTCAAGCCCAAGAATGAAGAGCGTCATGCCAACAATGAAGTACACACAAGACTGGAATGGGCACCCAGGAACTACAGGCAGGAGAAGGAGCAGGAGACCAAGAACGGACAAGAAGAGACGCAGTATAATCCCCAAGCTGGAGCAAAACCAGAATAAAAATTGGACTTAAATAACATTTAGTACTCCCCAAACACCAAACTTATCCAGATGTGCGTGGTAAATGCATGAGCGGGTGTCCTGTTGGCAGTGAGGCTGTGCCCTACTGCAAGTAGGCAGTGGTAAGAATTCAGTTCCTTGTTCTTGTGAGAATGAAACGTGAGGTTAAGAAACTACTGCAGAATGTAATTTCTATAGCTAGAACTGTAGTTCTGTAGTTTCATATTGGCAGGAAAATGAAGTGAACTTAAACAAGCAGAAAAAATATTTACCTTATATTCATTAAACATCTGAAGTGTTCCATACTCCAGCTAACAGAACAAATCAACATTCCAAACAGATTCTCAATTTAACTTCCAGACTCAGATTGTGCAGATGATTCAGTAAAGGGCATTGATCCTTAACAACAGTGTAGTGCCATCTTTTGGCAAACATCAGAAAATATTCCTGATTGCTCCAGACCTGAACAGAAAAGGGTCTTGAAAGAGCCCAGTACTGTTCCAAATTGTGACAATACCAATGACAGCCAGGCCATGCCGAGAATTGCTCAAATTAGGCTAATTACACTCTCAATCAATCTCTACTTAGAACAGTGAAGAGGATGCTATAAATAATTATATGAAAGAAGTTCCTCTTGTATCTATCATATTACTGCAAGAAGTAGAAAGACTCTTTACTAACCACTGCCTTGACTTGCATTCTAACCCAATTTCCCTGGTGATGCAATGCTCAACAAAGTGAAAAAATCCAATTTCTGCTACAAACAAGAAACCCTCTTTAAACAGCTAAACTTTGTACAAAGAATACCCAAGTTACACATGCCATATTCAGTCAAGGTGGGGAAAATGGGTAGTGCTACACAGGTCCTGGGTACCCATACCACTCATGTGAGGGCACAAATCCCATGTCAGAAGTATAATCCCATGCTGAGCCACACAATGGGACAATCACAGATCTCAAGCACAGGAGCAGGGAATGGGACATGATGCCTTCCCAGAAGACAAAGCTCACAGCAAGAAGTGTTTGACTTGTCAGCATGACATTTGAAAACATGGGTGGCAGACTCTCTCCCGAAGAAGTCTCATCCTTTTGCATTTTTTTTCACTCTACCTTTTGTAAATCCAGGAGCATCAAGGTATTGAGAAACTGCTTGGAATTTGGGGAGAATTTTTCTTGTTCTGAACAGGTGTTACCTTCAGGCTCCTGGTCTAATATGGCAGCAGTTCCAATACTCTGCTATTATTATAATACTTCCTCATTCTTTCACTGAAGATTGCATTATCCTGTTATCAGACTACACTGTTAGTGGGTTTGGTTTGAACTTTCTAAACAAAAACTGAATTCAAATAGTTCTAGGGAATGAATTAACAACTCTTGGATCTTCAGGTTAACTTCATACGGCACTATTAGAAAAGACAGAGGAGTCTTGTTTCATATTAAAATGTAGACCCCTTTCCAGAGCATTACATTTCAGTTTTCTTGAAATCAATGGCATGATTTGCCTCCACAAAGGACAACTGAGACTAAAAGACAATCAGAGAAACAAGCCTGTGATGTGACAAAATATCTGTACAATGTATATCTGAACAATATCTGTCACTGTAAATCATATTCTTTCTTTGTACTACTGACTAGATAGTTTCACAGAAAAATCTATTTTACCTGGTGGTTGCTGGTATCAGAAACCTTCACATCCAGTGATCCTGTCAGAACAGCATACCAATTCGTCCCAATATCACCCTGACGGAATACTGGAGAGACGAAATCTTGTAAATAAGAGCTATCGTTTTTAGTTTAACAACAGTAACAAACATTTTCCCCATGTATTCCCAATACTGCAGTCACTATATAGTTTGCCATATCAGATTACTTCTTTACTATTACAATAATATTTCCAATGACACTGGAAATCACATATTTTAGTACTCTGGTCCATACACTGAGGAATCAATGAGAGCACATAGAACTGCTTCAGGCTTCTCCACAGTTTGCACCTCTTTGACTGTTCGCTTAGTGAATAAACCAACAAAACAAACAAAACAAAACAGAACAATGGTTTTCTGAACAACATCCCTTTCAAATTCATAATCTTCCAATGCAGACACAACTACTACTGACTTCAGTAAGAGTTCTGGCAAAACAGTAACTGCAGGACTTTGATGTCCAGGCATTCCAGCTGCGTGATTACAGAGCATCAAAATTCCTATTACTCTAAGCAAACACCAGTGCTATCTGCCAGATTTACCTGAGGTGTATCTGAGACTCTACTAATATCACAGGTTTTCATCAGCTATTTCCCTGGTACACATTTTCATCACAGGATTACCATTTATTTCCAGCTCAGCTTCACAGACCAAGCACGGCTGTCCACCTACACCTGGCACACACGCTGCCAGAGCAGGCACACAGCACCCCGCAGCAAGAGGCAGCTCTGCAAGGCTGGCTTGTGCTATCCAGTGACTGGAAAGCACATGCTATTAGTGATATGCCTGGGTGATACACCTTTGCCCCTGACAGCACAAGGCACCCACAAAGGAGATCAATAATACATTTAGAGAAGAATGAGGCTTAAGTCCAATGACCTGCTTGTAATCTTTCAACAAAACAGTGGTAGAGTCCTACAACCACCTGTGCACCATGTTACCATAGATTCGATATACACTGCATTTGTAGAGCAAGCAGCACTTTAGTCCTGCCTTGCCCCATGATTATGATTGTAAACATTTCATGGCTGTTCCACTGATTGCACTCTCATCCATCTCCTAAAGACAATGGCAGCCTAACCCCCACATTTATCTACATAAAATAGATAATCATACGAAACTCTCTTACATGTGATTCCTTTTTCCAGATTTTCATAATATCCACAGAGGCATATCTGTTGGAGAAGGTTTGGATGAAATTTCTCAAAAGCTTTCACTTCTTTCAGTCGTGTGAAAATTATATCTACATCTTCACTGGAACGTTCCAAAGGTCTGCAAGAAAACAAAGGACAAAATTTCTCAAGGGCTTTATCAGAGAAACATGTCCACCTGTATGCACTGAACATACAAATATTTATACTAAATGTCACACTATAATATAAACTGATTAAAATGCATTTCACAGCTACATAATGAAACCCTTTCAAAACATCCTAACAGCCTTTTATCAACTTGACATGGTTCTTATCATTTCAACACTGTCAATGTCCAGAAGTCCATTTAGCACCAAAGTTCTGCTATAACAATCACTGTAAAAGTATATATGACACAGTCCTTATCCTGAAATCCTTACAACAATTTACAGTTCAGACTTGTAAGGGAACATGAACAGACAAATGCCCAAACATACAACAGGCCTGTGGAATCAGTGCCCGAAACAGAACTTCTCTATCTGGCTAAATGAAAAGCTTTAGATACCCACAGTAACTCCTATAGCCAAGCTTCTCTTCTGTATTTACCAAGTATAAACTGACTTGACTGTTCTGTTTTCCCTTCTCACTTGCAAGCAAGAAAGACAACTTTAATAAGTATATTCTCTTTCACAAAGTTCCTGTCTCTTAGTGTTGGACAAATTAAATAGGCAAGCAAGAATTTTAACTCTTAATTGGTAACAGTAAAAAATGTTTACAATATTTAAAATCTATGAGCAATACCTTTTAAAAAAAACAAGATTTCAAGAAAAATGAAATTGTAGAACTCCCTCCAACAATGAAGCATGCAGACCAGCAGTTCAGCAGGTTCAGAAAACTACTACATATGTATGAAACTAAAGTGAAACAGTTCTACAGCATACATTTTAAATGTCATTACCAAGTGTTATGAAAGAGCAGATAAGCCAACCACTAGCTGACAGCATTAGAAAGAATTTTTTATAACAGTCCAAATGCCTACCACCATGCACAGAACAAAACATAGAACTTTCCTAGGAGATCATGCTGGATCAGATGCACAAATCATTTATGTATAAAGGTGTATCATAAAGACAGACAACTGTCAGTGATCATTAGACCTATCACTCACTCAAATACTGCTAGTTAGTTTTACTGACAAAAATCTTCTTTTAGCCAGTGGATGAGCTTATAATGAACAGAACTCAGGTAGCTACAATGAACAAAGACTAAGTTCACAAATACTTATCTTTAGCACCTTATTGCTACACGCACAGTGTAAGCACTCCTTCCAACAAGATTTTTTTTAAAGATTCCTCTTTGAAATCAAAGACTTAAGGAATCCAGAGCTTTGTCTCAGGAAAGAAACTCAGATCCTACTCTCATCTTTCTTATTAAATTACATCTAGGAGGAATTAAATGTCTATCCTCATTTATACTCCACTTTACCCTTATTAAGTACAGATAAGAATAATAATTCTCTGGTGTATGCAGTTGCTTGTACATCACAGTGACATCCTTCTACCACTTCAAAACCACAGTCAACTACAACAGCTCTCTTTTGAAATATTTAAAGCAAGATTTTCACCCATTCCTTTTTTTTGGCTGTGCACTAGCTGACAAGTACTAATAAGCATTAACTCAAAATCCTTTTAAGAAGATTAGGAGGTGCAGCTTTCAAACAGATATAAAATCCACTTATACAAGATCCCTACCCAAACTACACTAGCCCTTGAATCACTAACTCCCTTAATTTATGGACTCTCAAAAATACTCGTAAAACTCAACACAAAAAAAAAAAAAAAAGTGAGAACCTTCTCAGAATATCCCCCTTTCCTAGAAAAACTGTGTCTGAGACCATTTCATTCCTACAACTGCTCACAGCTCCCTCCATTCAAGTCATTCATTTGCATAGAATTGACTGTAGGATCTCAAGGTTTACTGGTTTAATAGTTCAATGCAGTCAGATATGAGAAAAGGAAACGGTTAGCAAACAGCATGCATCAGGTTAATCAGCACTGCTGTCCCTGTAGCAAGGAGTGCCTTGTGCCAGGCAGATGACTGCAGGAAAATCTCTTTCTTCTGATGAAACTGCTTCACGACCCCAGTAAAGTGAGTCATTAGGGAGGGACAAACATTTTCATAAGTAGTCTTTTAGTTTTAAACTTCAGTACAGCAGTGAGAAACCAAACTGCTTGTTTATGGGGAAAGACAAATTGAAGTTGTGTATTCCTAGTGGCTTACATTAGCAGGCAACTGAGCTACAGCCCTTCATGTTAGCAGCAGTCAGAGTATATGAAGCGGGCATTTGAAGAGGGACCCACAGACATGCTCTAAACAAAAAGACGAATACAAACTACTAAGATATACACATAGTAGTAATCCCAAAATTGTTTATTCCTTACAATGCTTTTTCATAATTCATTACTACTAAGCAAGCCATTTGTTCCAGAAACCTTTCTTCAAAACTTACTGGGTTTAATATATTTCCACAAATAACTTTACTGGGAGGGCACACATTTTGATCCAGCACATTTGGAAACAAAACTAGAATTTGAGACAGGCTTTCAGTGAATGATTTAACCATTCATTTACCTTAGAAAAAGTACATTCTCCTCCAGCTGTGTTTTACAAAAACCCTTTATTCATGTCTTTCAAGTGAGATACAAAGAAAAATATCTACTGTAATTGTTTGGTTAAGATCATGAGTTCTTATTCATAAAAATGACTAGGATTCAAGTTGTTTGACAACAAATTTTTTTTTCAGGTCTCCTGGGAAACATCCTGAATGCCATGGAGTAAGGAATTAATTAACAACAGGTGTCCCAAGCTGATGTGGCCCTGTGTAAAAACTTCAGACTGTGGTATAACTGTACTATTAGTAGCACTCCAACTCATTTCTATTAAGTGTTTATAATCTATGACAAAGATCTGGTTTCAAAAGCACAGTATTAGTGAGAGAGCAAGAGAACAATAAAGCACCATGGCATTAATTAACTGCTTTGCCACAAAACTCAGGCAAACTTTGACCACTTTCTACAAACCATCTTTTAACAAAATGATCATAACTTGTCACTATCATTATATTAACATTAATTAATCTATTTATTATGCCAAATTTTTTTTCTAAGTACAAGCTGCCTAGCTTGGAACAACATCAAGACAGGACAACGTAAACTTATTTCCTCATCACAGCTGTCTTACTAAATTGCTGTAAACTTGTTTTTTTGTAACACAGAGTTTGGAATAATATTTAAACAGCTAATGTAATATAGTCCTTAGAACACTAATGATTTAGTCTATTAATTAGAAAAGTACTACTAATGGCAGATGCAGAACTATTCAAGCTTTAGTTTCACTATAGTCACACTTGGAGAAGGCAGTGGCATTAATCCAGAAAGGAACCATCCTCAAAACAGGGAGATGGGCTGCAAAAGTTAACCCCAAGGTGAATCTCCCTACACCTCCCACATGGCTCCAAAAGCCTCTGGAAAGACTTTGCCAGGTACCATATCAGAGTACCTGAAGTCACTCCTCTGTGATCATCACTGCTGTTCAGTCTCACTGAGCTTAGTCCTGCTCTGCTAAACTCTAGTGCTGTGAGGATTTCACTCTGTTCTGTCGCGTTGATGCTGATATGCTACTGAAGTGTCCAGTCACTGCTGATGCTGCAGAGTTATAAATTCATATCCATGAGCATACAAAGTTAAAATATACATTCTTGTGAGACTTCAGCTATCCCTGAATTTTCTGCTAAAGCTTCTGTCCTTTCCTAAGTGTACTCCTGTTTCTGAAAGCTCATGACCAATGTATGGAATAAGACCATAGATTAATCTAAAAATTTGGACAGCTCTATTAAATCAAAACTATTCAGCTCTCAACAGTTTGGTTGACACACGAGGTAGAGCAGAAGCACTTTAAGGCAAGGTCACCCCTCTTGTAGAAAATCTATGACGCTATCCAGTGAAGCACCTCCTCCCTAGGCTGCCCCACCCCACTGAAATAAATTTTTACCCAAACTGTGCTGCGATCCCGTTTCACTGTAACCAAGCAAGGAGGGCGCTGACAGTGTTGCAAAGCATGGATACAAAATTATATGGAAACTGTAATTTATTTTCACTACCATACCAGCCTTTCTGCTTTGCTTGACCCCTGAAGGCTTTATCCAGCTTTTCATTTATATTACTAATTTTTCTCTTCAGAGCATAGTTAGTATTAGCTGCTAATAATGTTTTCACACAAGATCCCATCTATCTTCTCCTTCTGCTTCTTCAATACAACATCCCAGCACGCACATAACAAGTGACAGCATCAATACTAGTTACATATTTCTCTTCAATTACATCAATAGGGCTTTTTTAAAGGAAATTTTGCCCATACTTATTTGAATGTGACGATTTCAGGAACATATTTCATGGAGATAAAATAAGTTCCTAGACAACATCTGTTTGACTATCTGTAAAAGGTGACTATAAAAAAAAAAAAAACAAACCTGTCAGAATACTTACCCTCAAAAGGATATTATGCTCAACATGGCCCAGCAACACACACTTGGAGCCCAGAAAGCCAACCATATCCTGGGCAGCATCAAAAGAAACGTGACCAGCAAGTGGAGGGAGGTGATTCTCCCTCTCTACTCTGCTCTCATGAGACCCCATCTGGAGCACTGCGTTCCGCTCTGCAGCCCCCAACACAAGAAGGATGGGAACTATGAAGCAAGTCCAGAGGAGGCCACTAAGCCAACAAAAGGGCTGGAGCACCTCTCCTATGGAGACAAGTTGACAGAGTTGGGGTTGTTTAGCCTGGCTCCAGAGAGACCTTAAGGTAGTCTTCCAGTGTCTAAAGGGGCCTCCCAAAAAGCTGCAGAGGGACTTTGGACAAGGGCATAGAGTCACAGGACAAGGGGGAATGGTTTTAAAAAGCAAGACCATAGGTTGAAATTAGATATCAGAAAGGAATTCTTTACTGTAGGGATGGTGAGGCACTGGAACAGGTTACACAGAGAAGCTGTGGATGCTCCATCCCTGGCAGCATTCAAGGACAGGTTGGATGGGGCTTTGGGCAAGTTGGTCTAAAGAAGGTGTCCCTGCCTACAACACATGGGTGGAACTAGATGATCTTTAAGGTCTCTTCCAACCCAAGACATTCTGTGATTCTATTTCATATTTTTAAGAGCAAACTACTCAAACTCAAAGTTTAAACACAGAGAGAGCATAATTGCTACAATCCTTCACATACACAATTTGGACAAAGTATTTCTGTTCATGTATGGTATATACAGCTTTATAAAAGAACATATATTGATGGTATTAAGTATTTGAATGTCTACATAGCATGTTATGAAAGATTTGTATAACCTATTACTTTCTCTGCTTCCATATGATATGTCCCTTTTTATTAGGTTCTTTCTCAAGTTTGACACTTGAGAAAGAAAAAAACAGAATATATGTATGTAGTTCTACCTTCCTTGGCAAGATGCCTCTAGAATTTTAAGATGTTTATTTTTATAACGTGTTCTATAACCTGAATCCTGCTTTAACTGAATGAAAGCCCTGAATTTTCTTCCCTTGATCTTTCTAACTTTTTTAAATGGCAATATTTCAATTCAGACAGCAATGAACAGCCCACGAAGGATGAGCAGATGGATTTATTTCTTCTACTGGTAATGCTGTTTGTAGAAAACAGTTATCATACTATAAGAGACAAATAAAATGAGTTCATCTCTGTGCTAAAACTGAAGCATCCAAGCAAAGATGCAAAGGCAAACTCTACAAGCTGGAAAGTAACAGTAACCACCACCATGGACCATTTAGTGAATCTTTCTAGTACTTTAAAGAATATTCAGCTGTGAAACATGAGCAAGGAGAGAGCATCAAGGAATGCCATTTAAACCAGATCATTTCTCTATGCTACCTGTACTTTCTCCTGTCCTTTCCTGACATGCTGAAAAGCAATGCAGTAGGATGCAGAAGAACACTAGTACCAATATGTCATTTTCTCCTAGCGAGAGGAGGACAATACTGAATCAACTCTCTTGTCCAGGCAATGCTGTAAGGCTCTTTGACTTTTATGTTCTCTTTAAGAAAGGAAAGTTTAAGAGAGGGAAATCACTGACCTATTAAAAAACTTTAGTAAGATACTTAAATGCTAAATATAAATGAAGTTACTTTTCATCTGAAGTAGCTTTCAGATAAAGGTTTACTTCAATGGCAACAACAGGCAATTAACTCCCCCCAAGAGGCACTTGCCACTTGTTACAGTGATATTACCAAATCTGTTTGCAACACTCGCATTTCAGATCCTCTTTCCCTTGTCACCTTCATCATGAGGCTTCCAAACAATAATCAAATCCCTATTCTTTTCTTTTCACTGTCATTTTAAGAGACTTTGGGGTTCCAGTTATCATTTCCTCTGACATACAGGAAAAGAAAATTTATTTAAACATTGTTCCCTAGGATTCTTACACATACAAATAATTCTAGAGGGTTTAAAAAAAAAAAAACGCAACAAAAGTAAAATTGCTGATGCTTAGTTTTCAATAAATATGTATATACAGTCAAATGGCAAAAGATATATTTATGAAGTAATTAAACTCATGAAGATTCATCTCAAGTTAAAAATATACTACCTGAAGAGTATTGCTATAGTAGGAAAAAGATTTTTTTTTACTTACATATGACTTTTAAACAGACAGAATCCATCAAGAGAAATAAAAATGCACAGAAACATTCTTTCCTTTATGAAAATTTTTACGTATCACACATGCACTGCAATCAAGATGTGACTGAACCTTACTGAATAAACCCGCTAACTTTCATAAACTGGAGCTCAAGACAGTTAAAATTCCATTTGACAGAAGCAAGTCCAGATGAAATTACATTAACCAGCACTGTAGCTTCACAATAAACATTAAAAGCACTTCAATAATATGAAAACAGAGCCTTTAATATGCAGACACACTCTGAGATACATGGCAAATGAAATTTATAATTGAACAATATGCATAAGTGGTGATATTCATTGACTCAAACCAGCCACCACTATCCACCAATACAGCACACCAAATGCACCTTTATCCATTTAGGATCTGCATTGTTAGAGCTAATGAAAATTTAAAACTTACAGCAACTATGAAATAACTTTTAAAAATTTACATTGACATACATTTTGACAACTGCTTATTTCAAAGATAAAATGGAAAGTTAGCTCAGGAAACATTCATTGAGGATATTGATAAAGCAGCAAGAATAGTAAGTGACCATGCCAAAACCAGTGCAAAAAATACTAACAGCACAAGGAAAGTACAATTAGAATTATAAGCTTGTTAAATGCAGCAAATTGTAAGATGTAGACAAAAACAGATGCCACATTGGATACGAAGAATATTTACATTTGAAAAATATCTAGTGAACATCTGACTTCAAGGGCATGATTTCAATTAGCTTGTATGTAGTTTTTTTATTTCTTTGCTGGAATATGGAGTTTTGTTACAAAAGAAGTTTAATCTGCTCAGAGTATAGGATTTTAGAGATCAGATCCTAATGTGTCAGAAATAACTCAGGCAATGAGAGTTTAGACATGTTTCCAGTATCATTTGATGAAAGAGAAAACCTACAGTTGCACAAGTAGCACACCAATCAGCCACTTCACAAGACTGCCAATTAAATTTGAATATATCATATCCTAACAGGCATATTCACATACTGGCTTGTTCTGTTGGGCCACAACCCTGTTAATGCTCGGCAAACATTTTTTTCTTCTTAATATGGGTCAATAGCACAAGTGTGTAACTTACTGCAATTACAAGTAACAAATGAAAGCTGATACTGGAAACTTGTAAGCTTGAGAGCAGAGAATAAAACAGCCTGAATTTGTTCAAAATACAATTCCTGCTCTCATATGAGTTTTTCTGAATTCATATATTCAGTACAATGCACAGACTTACAAGCTGATGGCAAGCTCTATCAACAACTGTTTTGGTTTCTCTAAGGAGCTAAGAGAAGGAAAAGGGCTTTTTTATTACTCATCAAAGACTGCACATTTGCACTGGACTAGAAAATTAACTGCATGACGCAGAATGATAAATTTGTTATTATTTATCACTCCCAGAAGACTGCACCTCCAGATGAGTGCTAGAAAGTACTTAGGCTATGTCTGTATGGCTCTGTGTCTGAGTTTCCACATCCACTGCAGTGTCTTCTGCTGATACATCCCCACACAGACCTGATCCAAGCACATACCAGCTTAGTCACATACTACAGAGAAAAAACACCAAGCACACAGACCAACAGAAGTGCAGTGTATGTCCATGATTTTGTTCAGATCCAAACTACATGAAAACGGATGTGTTACAAATAAAAAGCAAAGGAGAAATTTATATAGAAGTCAGTATGTTTTACCAATCGCTTAAAATATATATTATAAAATAAAATAGCATTGTAAAGCAACTTGAAAATATTCATAACATTTCCTGATTATAAATCTATATCCCATTATCTCTGACATAATTATAGTTATAGAGAACAACAAGCACTTGTATTTATTTTACAACAGTTCTTTCAGAACATCAGGTCTTCATTCTACCCTATACACTATAGCATATAGCCCTATATACACGTAAGGGGTCCCTTTTTCACTACTAAGCAAATGCAAGTAATTTGCATCACAAACACACGTTACAATGAACTAAAAAAATAATAAATCCTAATTCAAATATGTTGGTGATACATAGCGTTAGTCTGAATTCATATTCAAATCTATGGGAGTTTTGCTTAAGGCACAGATCTGAGATACTATCCAGTATGCATTATTTCAGTTTTGTTAAACATAAAGGATGCAAGTCTAACAAGGATGACAAGGATATAAAACCTCAGTATGTACAGCATGTGCATTCCTATTTAAATAAT
The DNA here is from genome assembly GCF_047495875.1 of Pithys albifrons albifrons. Lineage (NCBI taxonomy): Eukaryota > Metazoa > Chordata > Aves > Passeriformes > Thamnophilidae > Pithys > Pithys albifrons. Next base: position 21,666,927 of record NC_092465.1, on the reverse strand, counting down.
CTATGAATTGCTAGGAAAAGATCACAACATGCTTAGCATAACAAGCTAGGAAAGTTACATGCTTTTCTCTGTGATCTGCTCCTCCAGTCTGCTAAGGACCTTAGGGTTTCATACAACTCAGAGAAAAACAGAGAAAAAATACAAGGCAGGTATGAAATCTTGGGATCTCTGGCCATTGTGAATGCACCATTAAAGAGTTTGCATCTGAATCCAATTAAAACAATTAACTGAATTCATAAACATGATCAGGTTTAGAGAAATAGGATTTACGTAAAAAATACTTTGTCTACCACTGAGTCATATGTCAACATGGAAATTTCCTGGTTAGACGGTTTTTGGTGTGAAAGAAACATGACCATAGAGAAGACATTCTTCTTAAGCTAACAATACACACTTGCATAAAACATCAACCTTTTTCTAGTTATGTGCAGATCAGACATACAGAAAAGTGCTAAGACGGTAAGGATGTTTCTGCTCCCTAAGAAATCAGTGGTAAGACAACTTTTTACATCCAATATAAAAGGACTGGTATCCTTAACAGAAAACTGATTTACATCTTCAGGTATAACCAGGACGTACAGTTGCTCACTGCTAATCCTCTCTCTCCTCCGCAAAAATAAAATATTTTTGATAGAGCAGAGTGTTCTGAACTATTCTGTTCCTGCTTTTCTCTACCTTTGCACTAGTGACTTTATCTATAAATACTGTCCTGTGTATTTGATTTTTAAGTGCTGATCTTTCATTCCTGTGGCTAATAACCACACATGGAAGATGAATAGCTGAAGCACTGATGTTCCCAGCCCATAGTACCCCGTACAGTAATAATGTTTCTCCTGAAACATTTTGGGAGTTCTTCATTTTTGTATATGCTCTTATTCTAAATGTCACTTGTTCCAATTTGACATGTGACTTGGGGAAAAACATGACAAAATATACAAAATGCACAATTTCTGTACATTATATATTTTGCTATTTCCATTTAGACTCCCATTCTTTTTTCTGAAAAATACACTGGATAATCCACATTACATGCCACTTTAATTCTTTGCTGAGGCTCACCTAAAATTCTAAAGCATACCAGTATTAGAACTGTCTTTATCCTGAAAACGTACTCATTAACTAAAACATACTAAAACTATATTTATTATTTAATTAAAACACATGGTATCCTGTAGAGAATTGAGTCATTTAATGATGTTGTATTTGCAGAACTCACACCTAGGATTGAAAATGCTACATGATTTTTAAATTATCTGTAAATTACATAATAATTCAAACAAGTACACTGATAGATTATCTACAGAAAATAAAAACACTTTAGTAATACAAGTGTGTAAATGAATCAAAAATGTTGTATCTAATAGTACTTGTACTCCTATAGTACTTTTCCAACATGGCTTTAACTCTGGTTTTCAGCTGAAAAAAAAACCAAAAAACCAGAATGACATGCCTAGGTGTGCTTCCTATGATCATAAAGCAGAGACCAGGAAAAAAACTACAATCTCTCATGTTATGGAGTCGTCCTACATACAGATTATCTTCTGGGAAAGGATAAGGTACAATTCTTAAAAGCACTTAGAACTGATTCTTTCTACTCAACAAATTGGTGCTACTAGTTTACTCCAAGTCTCAAAAAGTGGAGAAAAAGTTTCATCTTAATAGCTCTAATGAAATTCTCATTACAGAAATGGCCAGTATATTAATTTTCATACAAAATAATGGCAGGCAAGATCCCTAAATGAAATGCCTTACATGTTTCCTAAATACATCATCCACTCTCCAAGGCTATGCACTACATTAGACATGAACCCCTGAATTTTAGTTTCCAATTTAGAACTCACCACGTATCACATTAACAAACACAGAAATTACAAGATCACCTGCCTAAATGTACTGGGGCCCCATCTCTCCTTCCCATCCGCTCAGTGTCAGTTTACAAACAATCAGGCCCTCTGCCTCTCTTTGGTTTCTGTATGGCTAGAGTACCATCAGCACTTCTGCTTATATTTACATTTAGAGCACTTTCAACATTTACACACATTATATTTAACCTCTAAGAGGTTAATCTTCTCTTAAGTCACATGGTACAGAGTATCTGTGGAAGGTGTCCAGACCAAAAGTTTCAGTAACTTCCTACATTTTGCTGACTGGACAGTTAAGGAAAAACTAATTAGAGGTGGGGCCCTACAAGAGTAGGAGTCTATCCGGAAATGGGAGAAGACATGAGAAGGTGAAGGTTCCTTCTGTGTGCACAAAGGCTTCTCTACACAGCACAGCCCCAATGGCACCTGTCAACAGCTGGCTCATGATGCTCAGTAAACTGCCATACACACGAAAGGGAATTCCCTCCCATAGCTATGTTTGAATCGTAAAGTGTATTTATGGTCTGAAATTTTGTTAACTATTTTCCTAGACAAGAGGAGACACAGCGTTTGGAAATCAAATTACTTCTGAACTAATCCTAGAATTGCTCAAGGTAGGAATACAACAAAAGGGCGTTCAAACCACCGATCACGCCAACTCGACGCTGCGAGACTTTTGGCTGCAGCACGCAAGGGAAAACACTCCCAAGAAATTTTAAAATGTTTTTTACAATAATAATTAGCCGGTATTTTTAGCAGCGCGCATACCACCTCTAAGCGCACGTCAGCCATCCGTGCCTGTCACCCACGCGGTGCCGGGGGGACAACCGCGGGCCCCCGGGGCGAGGGTCTGTCCCCTCGGCGCGGCCTCAGGCGGCGGGGCGGGGGCTGCGAGGTGGCTGAGCGAGGCGGGGGCGGCGTGCCGAGGGCAGGCGAGGCGGGGCCGGAGCGCCGAGGGGCGGCGAGGCGCGGGCAGGCAGCGACCGGTGCGATGGGGTTTCGAGAGGGCTCCGCGGCCGTGGCCGGCACGGCGAGTCCCCGGCCCGCAGCCCCACGCCCCCTCCCCGCCCCGGAGCGCCCCCTCCTCCACCACGTGCTGCATTTTCCCGGCGGGGAGCAGCAATCTCAGCGGAGACTGCCCGTCCCCTTCGCAATGCCCGCCCGGAGCATTACCAGCCCTCACCCTGCCCCGCCGCCCCGCCTTCCTCCGGGCGTTTTGCTTCCCACCTGCACGCTCCTTATGTAAGGCACGATCTGATGCGGAGCGGGGCGGGGGGTGTCAGCGCGCGCACACACACGCATACGCACATACACACATACATACATATATACACATACACGCAGCATCCCTTCGCAGCCGCTCCTGTGACGATGCCGATACCTTTTATCCAGGCACGCGATCCACTCGCCGGAGGACGCGGAATGGGAGGTGTGAGCGGCGACCATGTTGAACAGGGCTCAGGTCGCCGCGCATTCGGCTGGAGGCTCCCCCCGCTTGCCCGCCGGTCGGTCGGTCCGTCCGTCCTCCCTCCCCTCGCTCGCTCGCTCGCTCCCTCCCCGCGCGGCGCGATGGGCTCGTCCAGGCCCCGCCGCAGCAGCGGTGCGGGTGCGGGTCCGCCTTCCGCCCCCGCGCTGCGGCCCGAGCCGCCGAGGCACCCGCGGCCCTGCGCCCCCGCAGCCGGCAGGGAGCGGCCCGGGGAGGGGGCTGGAAGAAGTCACTCCCCTCCTGAGAGGTGTTGTCGTTCCCCTCCTTTCGCGAGCTCCCTCCCCAGTGCGCACTCTTGAACCCGGCTTAGTGGTTCCTGCCCTTGCTTCACCAGAGATGTCCTTGACTGGATTTGGAACTGGGGGGAAATACAAGATTTTTAATTAAAGTAGTCATCTCAGGAGTATTTTAGTAGCACTCCAGAGCTCTGTGTGTCTCTTCCCCTGGCAGTAAACAGTGAGCTGAAGGAAGGTGTGGTCCACATTCAGGATTTTCCCTGAAGCCCTACTCCAGCCTGCTGTCTATCCTGTCATTGTCCATAGAACTGTGTCCTAAGGCCTCTCGTTTATTGTAGGTGAAAAATGAGCTGGGCAGTACAGCCTGTGAATCGGATTTAGCACTTGGAAAGAACCCAACACAGAGCATGAGAAAGGTGAGTCTACCTTACAATGAAAACCACCGACACCCTTCTGTTGTGGTAGTGTGGCCTGCAAAGTGCAGGGGTTTTAATGATGCTAATGTATGATTTTAAAACTGCTGAACAGAGGAAGGAATGCATTGCAGCTGGTCTCCCTGTTTTGCAAATTTCTACATGAAATATTTTCTATAAAATACTTTAGGATCACGATAGTATCTTCCCAAGTAATCAGTGTATGACCATAAGATTCTGCTTACAGTCTACAAAACTTGCCTTGAGTGCCACGGGAAAAGGGTAGGAAGCTGTGAAAATCTCAGCAGGATGTTTGGGGTTACAGGTAGCAGATAGCAAAGTCAAACTCAAACTGTGCCTTCCTTCAGACTCATGACCTCTCTCTGCTCTACTGAGTGAGGGCCAATGATTAATTCAGATGGTGAGCATCTGCCAGTGCCTCTCACAGTTCTCCAGGGGCTGTCTTCTCTGGTCTCTGTTGTAATTTCTTTGGCTGTACCAAGTGTAATTTTCATACATTCTTGTGCTACTTCACATTTCATATCTGACTTTTAATTGGCTGCATTGCTGCCCCTGCTTCTTTAGCACTTCAGCAGAAATAAATATTAACATTGGGATACTGAGCAGAATGATGTAAAATCTAAGGAAATGTATCTAAAAATCCCTTTCGCTAAATGGATACAGCTAAGAAATTGGCATAGCAGAGAAGAATGCCAAAAAAGGCAATTCTTTTGTTTTGCCTCAAAAAAAAAATGTTCATGCCAGAGGAATAGAAGAGGCTGCCAGTCAGTGAGATCAAAGCTGCAGCTCTTCCTTTGCTATAGTCCATGGTGAAAAAATGAGAATTTTTTGCATCTAAGCCATCAATCTGCTCTAGGAAAGTCAATGCCATTCGTTCATCAATATGGAAGTGTTTGGGAGCCAATAGAACAAGAGCTTGAAGGGTAAGAAACTAAAATTCTCAATCAAATTAATGATTTATAACACAGCTTGTACATTACACTTGCATCAATAAAGCTCACTAATTTTGTACTTCCATTATAAAACATTCATCGCGTTATTCCTCATAATTACAGTTTTCCTTCCAGAGCAGTCACACAAGGCAGCCCTTAGTGCACTCTCTGCCCTCAACCCACTTTAAGCTGCTGTAGATGCACTTTCCTCTTAACTGGCGTCAGGCCTGGGAAGGATCCCAGAAAAGTCTCCTGGCTGTGGCCTTTGCCGTCCCTGGCAGGCACAGCCCACGCAGGTGCTGGCACTGGGCAGTGTGCCCGCACTCACTGCTCCGGCCGCCAGGGGCACCAGCAGCGGCACTCCCTGGGAGGCGGGTGGATCGGTGGGAATAGTCCCCTGGAATGCTTTGCCGGGATGCGACTTGTGAAAACCTGTGTCAATGCTCATGGACCTACCCTGGACTGAGCAACCCACTGGGCCTGGGACAGCCCCCTGCGGTTACCAGTGCTTTTGACTCCAAGGAAGGCAGTGGTGGTTGGCACTAAGAGTTGTAGCTCAGGGGCTTGGCTGCGGCAAGACACTACTCAGAGATGTACCTTTTTGTGGAGTAATCGTTAAAAGAGAGTTTAACACTTCATGGACTGTGTAAGGTAGACAAGCCCAGAGCAGGTAGGACCCTGGGTGCATCTATAGTTCATTCAGAAATGTCCCAGTTAGAGAGCAATTAGTGCAAGACAGCCAAAATTGTCTCTGGCACTTGTATTATGAGTAATCACATAGCTTTCTGATTAAGACACAAGTGAAACTTCTCAGAGAAACTTCTCAGAGAAGCAGTGAATAAATAATTGATTGGTACAGTATCAGCCTGTGTCAACCAAACTGCACACAAATGTCAGGAGCTCCTGACTATTGCAATCAGAAATCCTGGCCCCCAGGTCAGTGCATGATCTCTTGAGACAAAAGGTGCCAAGTAAGTATGATATATCTCATATGAGAAGTTAACTCAAATGCAGATTATCCTATGAGTTTTAAAAATTCAAACCATAACAAGCCTAGGAAACATAATTTTAGAGTACTGGCCTTATGTTAGTGAGGTCAAGTGCCCATTCACTTGGGAGAGCATATGGTGGAAGGAAAATGCTGAAGCACACTTCATTAGTTTATACTCCGTACCTCCTCTTGATGCCTCACAGCATCCATTCTTCATTACTCTTCTAAGCTATGTATGAAAAAGAAAAAGATGACCCAAAAGATATTTGAGACCCAGAAATTGTTAATGGCAAAAAATTCACTTCTGCTCAGTCTCACCTTTATCTACACATGCCTTCTATTACACCATTTATGAAGTTTCACCTGAGAAAACATAAAAGACTATGTATGCATCATTAAAATGACTAGTGGTTGGAAAATCCCTTTCTCAGAAATAAAACCTTTTTTTCAGCACTTGTGGAACTCCACAACAAGGCTTCACATTTAATTTCTCCCTGTTGAACAGAAGACTAATGGGACTTTTTAGAATGATTTGTGAGATTTGATTCTGCAGCCAAAAAATTAAAATGGCCACTGCTTTCAAAGGAGTTTTCTGCTGGGAAATGGGGAATTTCCAGCTGAGGTATGTGAAAAAGCAACTGGCCTGTTAGCTTTCCCCAGTTTATGAAAGAGTGACAGAGCCATGTAGAAGTCCTTAACCAGAAATCAGCCAGACCTCAAGTTGTCCCATGCTTGTAAGAATAAGACTTCAAATGTGTAGAGTCCAAAGTGTCGTTTGCATTATGGGACATAAGGCAAATCGTGTTGAATTCTTTGCATTTTCTGGCCAGTACAAATACTCATTCCATCATGTTTATGCAGATACAGCCAATGCAGTCATGCTAAAATCTTCCAGAAAAAAATAGATTACCCTCAAAGAGGAATTTGCTATGAAAAACTTGAACCAGAAACTAAATCATAGTTGTTAATACTTGAACAAAATTATTAAATACCTTGATTATGATACACAGAAATGGAAAGGGCTACTGTGGAAACCTCTTTATACCACTTTATACTACTAATTATACCAAAAACTTTAAGAGATTTCAAGTAACTGCAACACTACTAATAATGTTAAAACAAAGAGCAGTAGGGGTTGCCCTATTTTCTATGGCAGTTTTGGTTGCTATGTATGATACCCATACTAAAGAAACTACAGTTATGATATAGTGATGCATTAGTGGTCACAGAATCTATAACCTGCCAATTAGCATCATAAAGCAATTTTAAATTCAGAGCAAACTCACAAAAACACTCGGGAAGTTCAGTCCTCAGTTCTGGCCATCAGTGTTCCAGAGAAGCTGGGGGAAAGAGCTGGTTTCCAGCCACCAGTGTACTCCCCTGATTCCTGTGTCTGTGGAAGTGTTGCTCAGCCTCAGGACTCTTCTACTCCAAGCTGACTCTACTGAATCTAATTGATAGCACAAGGCATTGACTGTTGTTCTTTGTCCCTAAAATACAACTGGGTCACAAGGTAAGACAGGGCCAGTGCTACAGCGTTAAAACATTTAAGATTTCCTTTCTTTAGAGGAACTCAAGTTTGTCACTTAAGCTGATTTTAAGCATGTTTTGTGTTGTTATATGGAAGCCAATTTAAGTCCAGAATGAGCAAATAAATTCTACCTTAAACAATAGTATAAATTAATGTATCACTTGGAAGTCTTGGAATAAAGATTGAGACTGACGGAACTGTGATCCATGTTTAGAATACAGCAGTTCCACATCAGTGCAGTTAGGACTGTAGAAACCAAAATGTATTATCAGTTGTACACACACCACACCTACAGACTTCAAAGGAGTAATCAGCATATAGTGGAATAAAGATGGAGAAACCTGCATGTGATCTCTTTTGGGATTTGTAGGCTGTGAGAGCTGCAAAAGATGTGATGACATACAAACTTTAAACTAATGCATGTATTAATAAAGTGTCCTGTTAACTGGACTTACAGCATTTCTACATATATATAGGAGTTATGCAGATTTTCTGAACAGTAAAGGATTGGTTGTTCACTATATATAGCATTGTATTTGTATCATTTTACCCTTCTTATTTGACATGGTCCTTCCTAATGAAGTAAAATAAAAGTATTGCCCCTATCATAGTAAGGGCTAACACAATGAGGATTGAATTAGTTTATACTCCTTGAAATAAAATACTCTCAAATTCATAGCATGAAATGCAATGAGTCTGTGGTACACTTCTCATTAAGAAAACATGGTGCAGCACTTACCTTTTTTATTATTACTTGGCACAGGTTTAGCAGCATGCTAAAAGTGCTATAAACATTTTTTTCTCTTTGAACACCAGTATCAAAGCCTTTCTGTCGAATCACATTTTGAACAGATGGTCATTTACTTTGCCCACCTGAAATCTGAGCCCATATCCTGAGATTAATTCAAAAAAGACTCAGAGAAACCACACAGAAATAGGCTTCAAATTATTAATGTTGGCAACATTATGTGTATGCATAGGTTTCATATCTTTAACTACTTTCTTTTGAATAGGGGCTTTCTTCATTGGATTTTTGTCAAATTTTTCAAGTTTTACAAAACTAGAGGAGCAGGGAAAGGTATAACTGGGGCTATTCTGTTTAATATACTTTCTCAGTTATGTTAAGACTTTGGTAGCTGGGCTGACAATGGAAGGCAGCCTCAGAATCTTGTTTCACAGGAAAAAGAAAGTGTTGAAATAAATAAACAGTAAATTCTAACAAGCACAAGAGTATTGTAAAGATTAACTAGCTTATGAAGTATAGTTCTTTGAAGATGCAATGCTTTACATAAATGTTATTTTAATTTATTAGTGTTTAGATCTATGGACATATCAGCATACCAGATTAAAACAGAACTTTGTATCCACAACCTAGGACAAAATAAGGAATTTCAAAATTATAAACATCAAGAAAATTCTTTGCAGTTGCCAAATACATGAGGCAGTCTGGGACTCAGACTGTTCTATGTCCTTTTTCGATGTACAACATTCAGGAGACAGCAGAATTAGACCCAAAAACCTGCTCCGTAGTCTCTGAATACAGGACAGACACATCATTGCTTCTTGAAGGACCTGAATCAAACTTATCGGCTGGGCTGAATCACAGACATGGGGAAGAGGGTCTGGCTCTATGTCCAGCACAGGAAGAGGGTTCATGGAGTGCTGGGCTGGCTCTCCACATTACCCACAAGGGCCTGTGTACCTTATCCACACTGCACTGTCAGTTCAAATGTATCACTTCCTCTGGAACATACTTATCTTACCATGGCTAATGGAATTAATCATTGGATTGTAATTATTCGCTCATTCTTTCACCCAAGGTACAAAAGTAAATGGAAGTTATTCTTGTTTAAATGTGTAATTCCTTATTCCCTTATCCTTCCTTTTCAGCTTTGCTGTATTTCAGCAATGACAGATTTTCATCGAAGGCTGAAAGAAACGGGTTTTTTGCTTAGCTGCAGAGCCAGATGAACAGATTTTAACTGTTTAGGCCAAGTTTTGTCTTCACAACTTGGTGTCAGCTCTCTCTGCTCGATACAGATGGATGTATTTCTGGGAAGAAGGAGTACTAGTTCATGACCTGCCCCTAAATTTGCTACAGCTGCTATTGAAACTATTAGGCTTTCATAATCTGTTATTATGAAATATCTAGTTTTCAACATTTTACTGTATGGAGTCTTAGAGAAAGCCTGCAAATTCCTAGGGGTGAACTACTTCATTAAATAACTTTGTGGTCTATTTGTTCTCATAGATTATACCCCAGCAAGAAAAATTAGAATGGGTAGAAGGTGATCCTCCTTATGTTCCTTATTTTCATAACATTGCTCTTTTCAGACTAAATTCAAATAGATTTATTTTCAACATTGTTTGATCACTATGGTCTGTTCTCCTAGCAATAAGTTCCAGAAATCAAATATATCTATATATAATTTTTGTCTTAGTTGTATATTTGTATTGATGCACAGATACTCAAAAAACAAAGCTCTGCTGCAATGTCAAGATTCTTCTATTTATCTCTCTATATGTATTATTCATGAGATATGGGGCATCAAGTCAGTTGACTGCACTCCTCCTGAGCTCCCTCATGATAATTCATGAAACAGCTTCACAGTAGTAGACACTTTTATTTATGTGAGTACCTCACCTCTCCTTAGAATTTGAGGTTTTCAAGGGGAAAAGGAACATGGTACTTAGGTTCCAGGCAAAGAAAATTCCTGTTGTGTAGTTCAAAGGTGATTTCAATAGCCTTCCCTCTCTAGCTCCCAGTGCCTGAAGCCAGCACCCTTAGCCATCACACTGATTTCTTGTTTGTAAAAATTGAGATCTGTAAAATATTTTCCATGTCATAAAACAAGCTCTCCTAAAAAGTGAGTCCCATCTAACTGGGACCTGTAATTTCATTAGACTTTATAGGAAGTAGTAACTTGTGATCTGCAGTGAATAAAAAAAATAAATCTTTTTAATTATTTTCTACAGATTCTTTCAGTCAAGGAGACACACTACTATGAGTGCAATTCAGATAAAACCTGCGATTCCAGTGCAAGTAATAATTTCATAAATGCATTCAATGAGAGTCAAGGACACTCAATATCTGTGCTTTTTACGTGGGTGTTCTTCACTACTGTAAAGGCAGGACTGTAGTTAACATCACAGAAGTACTATATATAACAAAAGCATTCAGAGCTTTATATTTAGTTGTACAATGTGGTATGTTCTGGTGCAGGTAAAGATCATATGTGACACATTTGCATGTGACAACACATTTGTATAGTAATTCATCTACCTTCAATGCAACTATTCTATTCATCACTGTACAGTAAACAAGTTAATTCTTTCTGCAAGATTTGGTTCAGAGGATTGCAGGTTTAATGTTTCTCAGAGCCTGCTGGGGGCACCAACACACACCCATTGAAATAAAGTAATGAAATTAGGCAAATGGAAAAAGAAAGACAAACAGTGTTTATTTACATCATATAAATTACACAGTGCACCTCAGGTTATACCTAATATTTGCAGTCTTCATTTCACAATTTTGAAAATACACCTTACAATAAATTCACTTGCAGGCTTAGTACTCACAAATAATCCACACTAAGAGTGACCTAAATACAGCATAGGCAAACCTATAATGTATTCTGGCTGCGAAAAAAAGGTGAACCAATTGGTAAGTGGGAACAGAAGGTGCCATGGCTGTGGGCTGCATCCTGGCCGGTACAAGAGAGTGGCATTTGTTGGTTTACAACCAGGCTGTTGAGTTATGTAACAGGAGACAGCTACAGCAGCCATGTAGTGAAATAGCAATCATGAGGTGCTACCTTGTGTAGAAAACAACAGGAGGAAATCTGTATGGATTAAAATTATGTTAATGACACCACATAAACCCAATAGTAGCATAAACCCAATAGTTCAAAGCATGGGTTTTTTTTCACATATAAGTTGCATGAGTTTTAGAGAAAATTTACACAAATCTGAAAGGTTTAAGCAGAGACTGCACAATGTGCAGCAAATTTTTACAGAGATGCTTGGGTTTGTTCCCTGATGTTCCTTTTAGAAGAAAGACACCATATTTCAGATTTTCCCTTATTCGCTGCAAGTAGCAGCATTCATGCCTAATAGTAGCTTTTAAATTATCTTGAAGTGCCCTTTTTTCTGATTCTTCCAATATAGTGGAAAGATGTAAAGAATAGATAAGAAAAAGCTAAGGAAAAAAAAGAGAGAGGCTGGTGCGAAAAGAGGATAAGATGTAAACATCAGATTGGAAAGAAGAGATTGCTGGGTCAAAAATGCACGGACTCCAGATTTGTAGAGGATCTGAATTTCTCAAAGACCACAGAGAAGAATCTCATTTAAAAAATTCAATGCAGAAAAAGAAATGAAATTAAGTTACCACTGGGAAAGTAACAGGAGTCAAAGACCTCTTGGACACTAAACAGGAGCTTTCAGGAGCAGCCAAGAAATGCAGTGAGGAAGTACCTCCTTATTGATGTAAGGCTCATCAACTATCTGGTATTTGGAAGCATTCCTGAAAACGGAAAGAGAAGTGACAAAATATTGCACAATTGCTGGCAACTTTTATTATCCTCCCATAGCCACAACTTGCTCCTGACAAGGCAGGGCTTATTCCATATTAACATTTTTTGACATTTTGATTTTTGTGTTGTGTTTTATTTCTACTTGATGTAACCTCTTCAATTATTCAATCACTTTTACAGGGGTTTTGTATGTTTATTTTTTAACACTTAAGTGAAATTTCCTACACTTCAATTTGTGCCTGTTGTCGCTTGTTTTGTCCCTCAACATCCCTCAGAGTCTGGATGCAGCTTGAGCTCCAGCCTCTAAGTTCATCCTACTGAGTCATATGAAAAGAAAGAATAACAGTGATGCCTCTGTATTTCCCAGTACTGTTGTGAAAGTTCGTAATATTTGAAGATGATGAGGGCAGAGAAAAGCTCATAAAGATATCATTAACCTTGTGGTCCCAATAGGTTCTGAACCAACTGTATTAAATTAAACAAAACACATGAGCAACACAGAGGAAAAAGGGTTCATTGGAGAAGCATAGTTCACTTGCTCACTGCATTGGAGAAGCATCCTCATGAAAAAAGAAAGTAATCTGATCATAAATAACAAATTTGCCATGGATTATATTAATCCAGTCACTTCCTAGCTTTTGAGTGCTTGACTTTGCAGTTTTAATGCTGTTCAGATACACATCACTTGTGACCAGCAATAGCGATCAGCTTTTCATAATGCATGTGAGTATTTCCTTTAGTTAAGATCAAAATTTAGGCTACTGGGTGCCTCAAGGCTGGGATCCTGTTACTTCACTGCAGGACAGGGATGAACTAGATCTCAGTACAGCCCCACAGTATTGCCCTCAGAAGACCTTCTTGGCATGCTGACAGCCCTTACTGGATATTCAGAATATCCAACTGCCCTCATGTTGTCATAGTCCCCAGGGATCGTTATGTGACAGCCCCAACAAAAGGGCTAAAATTGGTCAATCAATGAGCCATGTGCTCATCAAAAATGTTGTCACTCTGACATATTTTTTAGAAGCACATGTGCCCATCCTTCTCCTTTACCTCCTTAGCAGATGTCTCAAAAGGGGAGTTCATAGAAGTACCTATGCTTGTTTTCACTGGTAATATAGACCCTCAAAACAGCAGTAGTTTCTTAGCCCATCTTTGCCCAAGCAACTTCTAAACAGTGTAATATTAGGTTTTGGGGAGTTTTGTCATGTTTATGCCTTTTACACAACCTAATACTTTTTCTGGGGTGAAATCAGTGTGGTTTGGGGATAAGATACTACAGGTCTTTCTGTTGCAGCATGGTTCCAGGAAAACTGAAAAAAAGCAAAGCACTGGTTCACTGCTACTGTTGATCTTTTCAGGTTTACTTACATAAAAATTCTGGGGTTTCAGCCAAGGTCCTTGAGTTTTAAATGATGTACACTGTATAAGCACACACTGCCTCTGACTAACCCATATCATTTCACTTTGGCAGAGGGACTGATTTAGTCCAGGCTTTCTCTCTGGAAGAAATGAAGTTGAAGGATCCTGCTATTGAGAAGATAGTACACAAATGCAGCCAAAAATGCTTCAGTTAATATTTGCTGGCAGATAAACCAGGGAAACATGCAAATTGTACAACTTTAATTTTTTAAGGCATTTTTAGTTTTGCCTTTGATAAGCCAACAAATACTATGTAATCTTATTATAATCTTGAAAAACATCTAAATATTTGAAACTAACATAGTTCTGGGAAAGAAGACCATGAGGATAGCATGCCACTGTCCAATTACAGCCTTATAGGTATTGAAATAAAAATATTTAAACAGATGTTATAAAAGACTCTATTTCCATTGTAGAGCATAAGCACATCTGCTGTACTTTAAATACTTCTTATCCGTGCCAAAGAAATAGTGTGAAGAGAAAATGCATTTTCATGCGCCTTTCCTTTGAGTTTACCCTATGTGAACATGGAAAGAGTCTTTTCAGTAGGAAAAAAGGCACTGATTGTGATCGCTTGACTTTTTGCATTTTTCCTATGCCTGCTATTTGTGAGTAGTATGGAAATCAAGTTCTGGCTCTTGTTTTCTGGCCTAATCTTTTAAAAATCTTGAATATTGCTAAAATAATATTAGGCAGGAAGGAAAGGAGGGACAGCATTTTCAAGACCAAACTAATATAAAAATGCTGCAGTCCTACACTCACTTCCTTCCAAAACATTTTCAGGCATTAGCTTATTGTTTTTTACAAAGAAAATATTTGATGTCACAGTATTATCACCAGTGATGAACTGCACCTATGCTTCTGTTAAGATACAGCCTTGTTTCGGGGACATGCTTGAGTTTTAGTATTAAGGCTTCAAGTACATATAAATCCCAGACTTAGGCAGTGTTGCCGTGGTGGCTTTAGAGTAGTAACTTTAATTACTTATAAGGTAAGGCTCTTATGTTTGCTCACTGGTGAGTCTGGAAGTCTTAATACAGTTATATTTAGCAGCGATATTTAGTGAGAAGCATCCACCACTGCTGACTGTACTTCACTAATGCAATGGTCTCTATTGCACAGCAATCCAACAAGCAGCCAGCCTTCCTTCCTTCCTTGAGCTACTCGTGTTACCAAACCTGTTGCACATTCCCAGGTGACACAGGTACCCATTCTCTTATTTTGACCATGCAAGTTTGTCCATAAGATATTATTTAAAGCTGACATATGGATGGAGCACAGGAAAAAGAAAACCTCAAAAGCTTCTGTTTTATACCAGAGTCTTCTGGTTACCAAGTGTGCAGCAGCAGTCTGACAGGGCATCCACACCAAGCTACCAGCACTGCTTCCATATGGTGCCAAGAGCCCAAGAAAAAACTCTCAGGGACACAAAAGTTTTGCCATTAACTCAAGTAAGATTGGAGCAGGAGTGGAATATAAATATTACACCCATGGAAGTCATGCAGAAGTGGCCCTGCAGATCCTGTAAACCCTAAGCTTAGCACACAGACACAACATCACTCATCACTACCCTGCATGGGGTTTTGGAGAAAGTGGAATCAAATTTTCAATCCATCACCCTAAGGCTGCTGGATACAAAAAATACAAACACCTTCACTTTGTAGGTACAAAAATTGCCACCATTTTGGTACTATTCACTAGCACTCCAAGAGTATTAATGCGTTTGGTATAAAGCACACTGTTGCATGATTCTTTTGCACTGGCAAATGCTAGGACATGAAATCAGATTAACTAATATTATGCTCTAATGTACTCTACATTTTCAATGATTTCAAAAGCACCACTTATGGAAATTTTGCTAATTTTCTGGCATAAGAGTGTTTTATGCCATAGCAGACATCTCAAATGTAAGACACTATACCAGAGGTTTTAAAAGTAATGGTTTTGTGCTTCGGTTGTCTGCATTTGTAGTGCAAGAAGCTTATGAGATTTGTATCATTTCTGATAATACTTTCCTTCTGCTTCCTTTAAATTGTTACTGTGCCTTAATTTAGATTATTCCCTTTTGGTCTTGGCATTTTTGTTTTTCTAATTTTAGTTTTAACCAAACCCACTGATCTCCTCATGGTGCACAAGTAGCATTTGTATTCAATCTTAACAACAGCTTTATAGATTTCTCATAAATTAAACAAAAAATGAGACTGTATGTGAGTTAATTCAGATGTGTAACCAAGTGACCTTATTAGCAATGTGACTCGTGGTAGAAACATCATTGTATTATTATTATTATCATCAATGTTTTTGCTGTTTAAAATTCCACCGCAAGAAACAGAATTGTTCTCCCTGTTCCTCTCACTGCAAAGTGAACACCTGCTACCTTCTCCAACGTTGCCATAAAAATAATTTGCAAAGTGAATTGCATTCATCAGTGTGCATGATCCATGCTTTAATTCTTCTCTCAGTGAATATAATTAAACTTTCTAGACAGTAGACAGAGGAATAAATTCTTTTAAGTGAACTCCACAGCTATGTATCAAACCAAAAATGGAAAGACCATCTACTAAGAACTGTGTTGAAAAGCTTCGGCTGAGAAATGTGTTGAAAAGCTTATGTTGAAAATTCCAGAAATTTAGAAATTCTTTTCAAAACAAAGTATCTAAAAATAACTTCATTAATTTATGAAACTGGGCTTGTTCAGTTTCTGATAACATAGAAATTCTTCTTGGACTGATGAAGTTAGACAAAACTAAATCAGCCTTTGAAAACAGATCCAACTATCAGCTCCAAGGCCACTGGACAAGAGCCTGTGGGAGGTAAGGAAGGCTTTGGCTGTCACTAGAAATGTTCAGACTTCATTGTCATCAAAAAATCCCCCAATAAACCAACCAAAAAACCCCCACCAACCTTCTGTTCTTCCTCCAAAAGCAGGATTAGAAAGTCTTTCAGTATGAGACTACATTTTTGCAAATAACATGGAAACAAGAAAAAGAATCTGGAAAAAAATAAGTCTAGGAAATAACCGTCTGCAGCAGTGTATGGGGCAATGGAAGTACATTCCTATGTTATTCTAAGCCAAATGCTGTTATTTTATTTATCATTCCGGTTATTGTCAAAAAGAATCTACAAATCACTTTTAAAAGCAGGCAGAAAATACTCAACATCTTGTGTTCATTTTTGAAGATTTTCACACATTTGCAGCATTAGATAATTTGAGAATTCCTTTGATTTCAGTGGTAGAGCGGCAGCCAAGTATGTATATACTGAAGTCTTTATGTGGTCATGGATGTTATTCCTAATCTCATAAAGTCTTTTCAGGTTTTTTTTGTTGTATAACTATAAAGGTGATGGTTTAAAAAGTAACAACAAGAAGTTGCTGACAGTATCATCCAGTTTATTATGTACATTTTGCCAGTGATTGTAAGCATTGTAGAAATTGAAGTTATTTTATTTCATAAGTAAATAATTTCTTACTGTAAAAAAAGAATGATATCTAGCAACAGCCAAAGGCACCCATCCTGGAAAGATGGCACACAATGATTAGTTTCACTGGTTGGTATATTAAAAGAAGCCAAAATTATGCACAAAATTGTCAACTATTAGACTAAGCAATGACAAAGTAGTTTTTAAACTAACTAAGTATTTAGGATGTTAAAGAAGCATTACATTGATATTTCAGGGGGAATATGCCAGTGAGGTTTCAGGCATACTCTAGTGTGGGTATAAACTCATGGCTTCAGGAGTACTGACACTGACTTGGGATGACTCAGTTTTTTTAAGGAGGAATCACTTGTATTTTTCATTATTTTTTTAAATATTTCTATCATCATAATTCTCTGCAACAAAGGCCAGCAGAAGGATCATACCAAATTTTGCTGTGAAAGGTTCTATCAGGCCCCAGTTAGTATGCTGAAATTTATAGTGCTTGTTCATTCTTCTTCTCTCGTATCCTGAGCTCCTGTAGTTGCAGTTTCTGAACTTTCCCTGGATAAAGTCAGTATTAAAAAAAAGGAAAAAAAAATTAAATGTATCACGACTGACCACAGTTTTACTATATAAAACTTTATGAAGTTGATTCGTGTTCCAAGAAAGTTAGAGAATGTTGTTATAATTGTTTGTCTCAGCCACAAGTTCACCAACTGTATATATTTAAGCAGTACTAACTATTTCCGTTTGCAGATAAAAAATGTAGTCATCTGATCCTTTCAAGATAAGCTACTACTAATTTTAAACTCTACGATTAGTCTTTCTTTACTTTTTGAAATAGGATCTCACAGGATTTCATTGCATTGAATGCATCTCTTTGAGTTGTGAAATGCTTCCCCAGAACTTTTCAAATTCCAAAGATATTTTAGTCCTAACAACATGCATGTGTGGAATGCCATGTCATAATAATACAATTTGCCTGTATATTGTAAATGGACCCACATTTGCTGTAATTGTGTTCTGTGTTCCTGCAGGTCTCTGACCTCTGAGGTTACTTCATCTGACAATACAACCAAGTCATCTGCTACTTTTTGACTCCTGACTGCATTTAAATCCAACACATCATTTAAGCTACAAATCTGAGGGTTGTCTTGATCTCTTAAGATTAACTCTTCCCAGAAAAGTTTGGGATATTTTTTCAATTATTTCAATTATTTTTGAAGCTTAAAATGAACAAGACTGAAGTCATTGCCATTCCTTACCCTACCTCCAAACATGTCCAGCAAGGAATGAAGGTGTTCTTACCATTTGAAGTTTCACAGCAGATGGAATTTGGCTATTCTGAGTCAGGGTCATAAGGTTGCGTATTTCCCTCCGTTCAAGCCTTGTAACACTTGGTAAGCATTAGTCATATACCAAGCTTCCTCATGTTCCCCTTATCAGTGTGGCTGGAAGGAAAAGTAGTTTTTTTGGTAAACTGGGAAGGGTGAGCAGAGATTTAAAGTTGGCATGAAGTCAGCATCAGTCTCCTGAGGCCATTAGTGCAGCCTGGCTTCTGCCAACTAGTCTAGCAAATTGCTCTTGAACTTTTTGTTCAGTGTTTGCTCTTGAACTTTGTTCTGCATATGGCAGGGCAGACTATGAACAGCTGAAGAAATGAACCAACCAGTGAAAACTTTTTGTAATTAGTGAGCGTGACTGTGCCGTTCAGTGTTGACTTTGCAACTTGGCAATGCTACCCATTGCTCACATTTGAGGAGGTGTATTGGGCTTCCATTTAACAGTGTATTAGTTTATAAGATTACATGTGAATGCACATTTGTAGCTCTTGGGAGCAGAAGCTAAAATATTTTCTGTGAACTCTAATGCCAACTAAACAGAAACTGTAACTAAGCAACGCAGAAACACCATTTCAGTTATTCATGACTCGGAAACACAATTTACCCAATGTCTTCCTTCCCCTCAGCCCCCAACTAAAATGTACATATTATTTGGGAGATGTATTTTACTAATCTGCAACATGCTATATATCGAAATTTAAAAAGCCAACATGAAACTGAATCATCCTCACCACAAAAATTAGTGGAACATTTGATAAAGCTGAGTCCAGGCACATTTTCAAAACTTCAAATAGTTCCACATGATTATACAGAGAACAAGATATGGAATGAATTAAAGAAATACTTTTAAATTATATTTTTTCTTTATAAAACTGAAAATGGTTTCTTACTTAGATATTTAGAAGTACACTGTTACAGGCAGTGGGAGTGCTACTGTCCCAGTAATACAGACTTACATATCTCTGTTTAATGCATTAACCTCTCACTCAAACCAGTCTCTAAAACTTCTTCCCAATGATAGAGTAGCATTGACAATGTGAAGTTCTGCAGACATCTATTGTGACTTTAAGGCAGCATGTTATGCAAAATGTCTGTCCTGCTGCTTCCATCTCTGCTAATCCTGTTCCTTCTCACCTTTGTCTGGGTCTCACTGGAGGAAGGAAGGTAGCAGAGCTACTATTCAACTCTGTCCTGAGCCAGGAATTCTTATAGGGTTCAGTTTTATACAGGAAGCAACTTTTCTCAAAGGCAGAGTGGTGTGTGACCTGGTTTATACCACTGAGCTGGATAGTGATGTATTGAAAATCAGAAATTTTCTACATCTCTCAAGAATAAAGAGATCTGAACAATCAATAATACACATTCCATGAGAATACCAGGCTAGTTATCCCATGAGTAATTTCCCATGAAATTATACATTTCTACAATATGAACCATTATTTCAGCTTCTGTCTCTAGACAAGTAAGCAAAAATGCAGTCAAAAATACTTTTCAGGTTACTAAGTGACTTTAAAGGAGTATCAGAAGTTCACAACTCCACTGGAAAAAAATGGGGCCTGCACCTGAAATTTATTTCTAAGTCCAGAATTTTAAGCAGAAATTAAGCTACCAACTTTGTGACTTGCTGCCTTCCACGATGTGCAAAATCCAAGTTAGAAAACTTCATAATGCCAATATTATGGGAATTCTGCAAGGTTGTACCTGTTAGGTGCTTTTTGCAATAGCACTTTAAATCGAGAAGACCAAGCGGTCATTAAAAGCACAAAAGAAGTCTGTTTTTGCTTTTCACTGATGTCACATCAAATTAGCTCTAGTGTGGAAAAATACATATATTCACATATGGAAATGTACAATCTGCAGTTATTACTGTTGAGGGGCTTTGCTAGACATTTGTCTTCTTTTTTAAATGGAAACTGATGAGATTTAGAATTAAAAAATAAATATGCCTGCACACATGGCTGTATTACACCATCTTACTAAAATATGCTGAGCACTTTGAAAGCAAAGACAATATTTCTGCCTTCATCACCTTAATATGTGTGATGAATACTGTGTCTGTTTTCCCAAGTTGTCAAGGTACAGCATGAAAGGTACATTCAGAAAATGTTCAGGTAAATTCTTCATTTGCAGTAATAATTACTTCTTGGAAGATTTGCAGAGTTTGAATTTTTATAACAATTTTTATTTCAGATTAAAAAAAACAACTATTGTTTTAAACATAAGTTAAAAGCATCAACTTTAGCCATCTAAAGAATTTGGTTTATGTTTTCATATTTTGACTCAGACATTAAAAAGGCACCGTCTTGAGTTTCACTAAAAAGGAACAAAATTTTATTTTTAAGAAAATCCCATTTGAACCAATTGTAGTAATTGTTTTCAACAGTTAACAGTCTGGACAACAGAATGAGACACCTGAGCTATCTAGGGTCCTGTGAGCAATCTCACGTTAGTGCTGACCTACATGTATTTTGATTAGCTGACTGAGATCCCCAGTAGTATCCAGCTATTCTGTTCTCTTTTGGAGAATGGGTGTTCCTCAGGAATAGCAATTGTCCTTACACAGGTCCTGCTCTTGTTATGTATTAGTCACATTGTATGGGCTACACACATCTCACCACTGTGAGATTTCCCACTTACAAGGTTTTTTTCCTGTTTGGGAGAGGACAACTCCTTTCTATGCTCTTTTTATCCTTGTCATTGTACCTCTGTAAGACAGGTACCTAACATGACAGGTTCTAAAGAGTTAAGATCTACATTTATGTGCTAACACCCCCTAAATGTTACAACTATAGGCAAAAAGAGCTTCAACAAAAGCAAACTAAACTACTTCTTGGCTGAGCTTAGTAAGAGACTTGCCAACAAGAACAAGGAGCTCTCAGAATTGTAAACAGCACAAAGGAGAAATAAGAGAATTATAAGCTTAATGTCCTCCTCAGGCTGTCATCCTCCTCTTTGGTTGCTGTCCAGCAGTGTTTTGGAGGCTGTTTTCAAGCCAATTAAAGTTCACTTTCTCCTACTTCAACCAAGAGAAACATTAAGGTTAGAAATATGCCCATGAGCCAAAACGTTCTTTGTGCCTGCAACCTGTACCTGTGCCATTCAATAGACTTGAGAAAAGTAGGTGTCACTTCTACTAGGCTTGAAAGCAGAAGAAACATGTGAAATTTGGCAGATCTGATACAGCTTTCAGAAGTTTCTACTTCTTTTCAAAATCTAACTTTTGAAGCAAATGTCTTCTAGGTGTTAAGCCCTGAGCATATTTTTTTTTCACGCTGGAGCTCTTACTGTGTGGAATCTGAAAACACATTTACAGCTTGTATATACCTGGCAATTATAGACTGCAAAATTTCACATGTCTGAAATCCCCATCCTTCAGATTTGAGACCTATTTGAATCACCTAATACTACTTTTTGACCCTGGTGTTCCCCAGGCTGTGTTGCATGACGATGCAGTTAAAATGCACAACCTGAGATCACATCACCTCAGTAATGACAGCTGTTTATTACCACAGAAATCTTAGAGTGTAAATCTGAATGGGCAAAACCAGCTCTTCTTAGGATTTATGCTATGTTCTTTAAGGATCCTTTAAAATAGAGCCAATAGAGTATGATTTTTGTTCTCAGAGGAAATGACAAAATAAAAATGCCTTAATAGACTACATGCATATTTAAGTGCATTTATACTTCTTGCAAGTATATGATGTGAGTCTTCCCTGAGCTACAGAACCAGAAAAAAGTGCAGTACATTTACATCAGCCCCGCAAAAGCTGTTGAGAAGGCACCTGATCCCAGTCAAGCCATAAAGAATATATTTCTCTCATGTGTCATGAGTTTCTTTCATTCACAGAACTTCCCATGTCCCTGGTCATATAGTCTCTTCCCTTGTTATCCTAGATTTCAAATACTTTTGTTATGGACTTCCAGTTTGAACCTGTCACTTTGCCCATTTTCTCTCTTTCACCTGTCAGGCCACCTGTGTTCCTGTGACATGGATGAACTACAATTGTCGACGACTTTGTGGCCTTGCAACAGCGGGTAAGTGTCCTGAAACTGCCCCTGCCCATCCATTTGTCTTCTGGCACATCTCTAAAATCCTGTGCATTAGAATATTTCACTTATCAGAACATTATTCAGTCTGTGCACTTATATTTGTGAAGGATTCTGTTAAACAGTTTTAGGGATTTTCTCATGCATTACTGTTCTTTGAAATACCATTAGAGAAGGAGGATATTGGTTGTGTGTGTCATACACCTTCGGAAATCTTTTGTTTTTCATCTCAATCCACTGGCCAAAAAGAAATGAGTCACCTTGTTGTAAGTATCCTGTCTCCTATTGCTTTGCTTAGGTTTGCACCTATTTCTTCCTGAACAGAAATAAGATTACTCACAGAAACATGCTGGTACATGAATGATACAATGAGAAATTAAAACACTGTTTTCAGTTTGCTCTGTTTTACTACCTCAAGAGCTGTGTGCTAGGACTGGTTCTTGTAAAGGCTCTTCCCTTGCTCAGGAAGTGGTCAGCCCAAGGAAGGGAAAAGAGGGTTCTGAGCAGCACAGGGATTCCTAAATTGCACTGAGCGCACTTAAAATGCTAGTTTGAATTTTCCAAAGAGTAAATTCAGCTTGGGAACACAAAGTTTAGTAATGGACACCAGATAAAAGCTGATAAAAGACAGTATCCGTAGAAGAACTCTTTAAACCTTGTGTCCTTTCCTTGTGTTTTCAGCTGTTTAGGGTAAGAGAATAATATTATTTGAAGTGTGTTTCTGTATTGTTTTCCAGAAGAAAATTAGAACTGCAACAGGGCCTCTTAATGTCTTTTGGGCAGGGCATCAAGACAAAAAGTAAAAGCTTCCAGGAGCTTAGTGCCAACCATGCTTTCATAAGTATAAACAGAAATTATGACAGGTACTCCATAATAAGCATCTTTTCATGCTTATGTTCATTAAATAAATATATGAACCAGACACTGTTGAGAAAGGGCAATCCTTGACACACAGTTGATCATTGCTGTAAGTAGTATGGTACCTGACAGAATTTAATTGATTTGGGGTTTGAAAGTAACCTGAAAGTGCATCCTTTTTATTACATTTCTCAGAATAATCAAATAGTGAAGCAGTTAAAAGGCTGTGGTCAGCAGAATGACAATGACTCATTACACGGATGGATGTTTTCTGTATAAAATTGCTAGTCTTATAATGCCTCTAAAATCTATGCTGAAGCTTTTAGTCAATGCTATTCACTCTCCAAAGCAGAAATATTCTCTCCCACACTCTCTCAGGATTGTCTTGCCACCACTGTCTTGAAGTGCTCTCCTCCTACAGAGTATCTGGTCAGTGATAGCAGCAGCTGCAGGAACAGTGCGTTCAGCGTGCCAGACTGAAATTCATGTTCCAGGAATGTCTCCTGAGGGGGTTGAGCAATTCAGTGAGATTCGTAGTTAAAAGCCTTTCACTGTAACACAATTACACTGCAGTAGAGAAGAGGAATTGTTGGCATTTGTTTGCTACAAATGTGCCTTGCAAAACCCACTGTTACAACATCCTTCCTCGGGTGAAATTTCCACTGACAATGGAATTTACCTCTGCTAGAATGATAGGCTACTGTCTTGGGAATGTAAGGGAAAAAAAGAGTGAACAACATCTTGTATGGGTTTTAACATACATTTTCTCAAATATATCAGGGTATTTTCTGTCTGAAAAGTAGAAACTACAGCTGTCCAGCAGGATGCCAACAGTTCCAGAAAGTTGTGGTTTATTGGCTCTTTAGAAAAGCATATATTTTATTTTTTTCTGATTCTGGCTGGTTCTCAGTATCGTACAAAGCACAGAAGGTCCTTGCAAAGAATGTATCATCTCCCTTAGAGAGGTGGAGCACTCTTACTGATCAATTTACAGATTTACCTGGCATGTAGCCATCCAATTTGCAATTTCCATCGCATATTCTGCAATTCTGGCTTAGTCATGGACTGTAATAAGAGAAGAAACCACCAATGTCTGGCCAAACTGTCTCATCTTGCAATAGAAATACTATGTATTCCTTTGCCTTGTGATTCCCACCATCAAATCCTAGACTTCCTGCCCACTGGGGAATGAAAACTTGGCCCTCTTTAGACTACCTTTCTGCCCCCTGGTAAGTGAAATTGGAGGTTTGAACCTCATAAGCGGGGCAGAGAATTAAAGCACATATATGCAGGTGAGAGTTGCCTGATACAAGGTAAGAAGGAAAGAGTGAGAAATTACTGGGATGCTTTACAGATTATTTGTGATAGAGCCAAAGATTGTGACAGTAACTGAAGCTTCAGAGGGGGCTTAGGGAGGAGATAGGGCCAGACCATAGATGGAGGTAGTTAAGACACTTGTTTACCACTCAGAGATCTAAGCAAGGGAAAGACAGAAGAGACAGGAAAATAGAAGAGGTGAGTGATGGTGCAAGTTAAAAACTGCAGGGAAGAACCTGTGAGAGGTAAGAGGGAATAGGAGATAGCTGTCTGGAGATTGGTTCTCAAGAGGCCCAGGGTACAGAAGGTGGTTTCTTATCTCAGGATACCACAAAAAACTAACATCTTAACACTTTGTGTATGCATTCCTCAGCCAGCTGTATGACACTGAGGCTTATGCATTGGTCATCTAGTTGACTCTACTGGAATAGCCATAAAGGAGAGAGCTTGACCAGTGAAATCTGCACATCCTCTTTGGGTTTGCAGAGATTTCATTCTAGTCTTTGGCCTGACATGACCTCCCCCATCTTGTAATTTGAGCAGTGTGAAATACAGAACTGATTAACTCAGGTGAAGAATTGTATACTCTATATTACCTGAAGAAGCAGTGTCATGGAAGCACAATTTTTCTCCTTTCCACACTTACTTTTTCTGGAGTCCAAAAGGGCTTTCAAAAGTACATCTTGCAAAGATTACACAGACAAAGCGGTCAGTGCACAGAAAAGAGACAATTCATAGGCTTGTCAGACAAATCTGTAACATGGAAATAGGACAAAAAGAATCTGATATGAGAGCAAAGTTGCTGGTCTGGACAGAGCATCTAAACTAAAAGGAAAATTTTCATAATATTAAATCTGAGCTGGTGGTCCAGGTGACAGTCACAGGCACCATGCTCCTTTCTTCCAAGCTGATACAGAATCATATTTTCATGGGTCAAGTTCGTTTAGGCTGTTGAAACAAATGTCTTGTAGATAAACTAAATAAGAGAGGCTTCAATTCACTGTGCAAAATACATGTAATCACTCCAAAGGTACACGTGAGATTGCAGTGATTTGAAATCCACTGAGAAGAGGTGATTTCAGGAAATATCCATCTACCTTTATGTAAAGAAGAAATAAGAGAAACACGAGAAATAGGAACAAATAGTAAGAAAACATGAAATATAGCCCAAAATAGCTCTAGGAAAATGATTGATAGAAAAACTTCCAAACATTTTGTGCTGAAACCTGGTGATGGGACAGGCAAAAGCATTTGCTTATTGTTATTTAGATTCTCCTGTAAGCACAAAATGAGATCTTCAAACATTCTCCAGTGCAGCTCTGTACAGAGAGCTCTTATCATGAGCTTC
This sequence comes from Pithys albifrons albifrons, assembly GCF_047495875.1. Lineage (NCBI taxonomy): Eukaryota > Metazoa > Chordata > Aves > Passeriformes > Thamnophilidae > Pithys > Pithys albifrons. The sequence goes on along the minus strand of NC_092465.1, from coordinate 21,641,168 downwards.
TTTTCCAACTGAAACAGTTTGCAGAATCTCAAACTGTGGGCAACTACTTAGGCCAAGAAACGATAACAATAATGAATACCTTTTGTATCCTTCAAAATGAGTCATGTTCAAAAGGTAAGAGGGATTTACTCACAATGGACAGACAGTGATGATTCAGCAATGACTGTCAAACAATCTTCACTGAACTATAAGAAAGGATCTGGAAATGCACAAAGGGAGTTGTTTTTACATGACTAGAAGCAAACACATTACTGAGAACCAGAAGTATAAAAGAGACTGATGGGCAGCCAAGTCTCCCAGCAGAGAAGCCAAATATATTTCTAAGCCCTCTTGAATCTGTCTTTGCATTCCTTCCTTGAAGAACATTTTTATAAGCAGTTATCCAGATTTCTTTTAAAGCGACGCACTCGCATCATATAGATGCAGATCACTACGACTAAGTGCCAAAACCACAGATACTCCATTCTGTGCTTCCAGAAATTCCTGAAAATTATTCAAATCTTTAAAATGTTTGACATTGCAAAGTACCATAGGGTTACTGCATCACAAGTGAGTTTTGATCTATCAGAAAGTTTTCATATAAAGATTATTAGGAAATTCTTGTAAAGAAATAATGTCTTCCTTTGTAGCATCTAATGAAGGCTAGACTTGATACACATATATGTGTATATATATATACACACACACCTACCTACACACACACACACACACACACACACACGCATATACATACATACACACACATACATATATGCATAACATATACATACACACACACACATATATGTATGTAATGCCTATATATAATATAGGTAAATCCTTGCTACAACAATCTTCTCCAAACAAGTATGGTCTCTTTCTGGAGTCCAGTTGAGTTCAAAAGGCCCACATAGATGCACTCAACTGCCTGTGATGCAGTTCTCTTTGAGACTGAACCAACTTTTGAGCCACATCCAGCACATTTTATTCAGATGAAAATATACAATTGAATCTATTGACAAGGCTTACAGAACTTAACAGTTTTGTATAACCATCACTTTATAATTTGAAAATCAGTAACAGTTTGATTTTATTTTTTAGAAAACCTTTTCTGAAATTCAGATCAAGAAAAACTTTAAGGGGCATATGATATAAAAATGTCCTGAAAACAGTTCCAACGTGGATGGAACCATATACTAATGACAGTCCAAATTTCTAAGAGCCATCCAACTGAGGAGTTAGATTTCGAAGACTTTAAAATTCAGAAGTATTTCCAAATGAACAAAGTATGTAGTGTTGACTCCCTGCTTAAAGTAAAAGGCGCTGAGCTGATTCCACCAAAACAAATGGAAAATGGAGGCCAAGCAGGAGAGCATAAAATAGACCAGCCAAGCTTTAGAACTTCTGCATTTACTCTGCTTTTCTTGTTCCATAGTAGGGAATACAACAGAAAGTCTTTGTGTGTGCAAAAGCCTATATGAAAGTATATAAATATATGCCTGCACACAGTTATTCTTTACAATAAATAACTATAATACACTTTGTTCTACACTTTAGCATTCAGGCTCTGGCTGCCACATCAGAACATTTTGTGTGTTTGCATTGCTTGGAAAATGACCAAAAAAAAAAAGGCAGCTGGAATCTTTGGCAAGTCATGTAGTGCTGCTCACAATCAGCATGTAGAAGGTTAAAATTAGAGTCAGAATTTGATTTTGACATATTTTAAAAATAACTGACATTTGTCCTGGGAATGTACAAAATCTAGCATGCATTAGAAAATAATTTTTCTCCATCTGAACACACTAGCAAAACAAAAAAGGAAAGCTTTCAGCAGGCCAAAAAAGCAAAATGGCAACATGATCTTGAAATGCATAAATATGAGAATAACATGCAGGGCACGAGAAATGATCCCCCTACTCTGCTATGCATTGCTTAGGCCACAGTTAAAGCACTGTACCCAATTTTGGGCACTGTATGGCCACAGTTAAAGCACTGTACCCAATTTTGGGCACTGTATTTCTGAATGGTTCCCGTGTGAGAGAACTAGAGGCAACATGCTAACAGCCTTAAAGGATATAAAAGGACGTGGTAAAGAGGAGAATAATATTAAGTGTTTTCCCTGTCTGTTTTGCACAAGGCAAGAAGTAATAAAGTGGAAAAAATATTGTGAAGGAGGGGAGAAATCTAACCATGAATGTACTGGAAGACTGGAATGGCTTGCCTGAAGAGATTGTGGGTTGTCTGTTATCAATTTTTTTAGGAAGAAATAAGGTAATGAAGAAATAAAGAATGAATAAATAAAGAAATAATGAATAAAGAAATCAGGAATGATAGAACTATCACTGAACCCATTACAGGGCAGAAGGGTGGACTAGGTGACTTCTGAAAGTTCCTGCCATGTCTAGAGTTCCATGATCTGTTGGAAGGTGTGACCGTGCTAACACATGAACTTCTCTCTTAAGTTGTGAAATTTCCTGAGTGTACAGTGTCTGAATGGACAGGTTCTGGTTCTGTTCACATTCAGTTTGCATTAGTTTCCTTTCAGCACAAGTTTTTATGCAGTTTAAGTTTCAATTGCATTTTATTTAATCATTCAAATACAAGTTTTTCAAATGGATCTTTTAGATTTGCCTTGTAGAGGTGAAAGGTCACATCACTGAAATTTATATCTCTCAGATTATATTTCTATAAGGTAGTTATATATTATTATGACAAGGAAGTAAAAATAAATAACTCAGCAATTTAAATTTGGATCAGCAATTAAATTTATGGTTTAATGCCTTATATGCATAATTTTCCGCTGATTCCTAGTACTTCACATATTTACAATATGTGTACAAGTTGAGGGCCACGAGGAGCTTCATGCTGTCAGCATGACCATAGCTTTTTCTCTTTCCTTTTGCTGTTCTTTGTATTTGATTCATTAATTAGGCTTTTCCCTCACCTCCAACAAGCTTGATTGATAAAGAGAACAACAATCAAAAAGAATTCCAGAACAGTACTCCCCCTCTGCCAAAATACAATTTTAAATCAAACAGTGATATAAAACTGCTGGAACCAGAACATAATAACAATAAAACAGACTTTTTCTTGACCCTCAATTTGCTTTTAAAGTTATGGAAAGTTTTCAGTTGTGTGGGTGTATAAAAGAAAGCAGGAACTCTACATACTCACTACACCAGCTTTAACTTCTCTTCCCACTCACAAAACACTCCATAAAATATCAAAATATTAATACTGTTCAGATCTTCCTTGACACATGTACTAATGCTGAAGCTGAGGAAATTACTAACAAAAGATGTGCTTAAAATGCTTTATAAGTTAAAATCAAAGCATTAAATGTTTCTCTCTACACATATTGTGTTATTCAGATACCTGTACACATATCATGATACTCATTATCATGGGTAGCTCTCTTGATAATCAGTGATCTCCAAACACATCATGAAGAATCCTTGTCTAACTACACCATGAGAAATGGCTACCTTTAACATTTCCTTTTATTACAGTCATGCTAAAGAAGCTATTTTTCCAAAGGAAAGGGAATTTCTAATCACATTTTAAAATGCTTTACTTATTTTTGGTAAGTCAGCTCAGATGACACTTACAAGCCACAGGAAAGAGGAACAGAAACAAAGAAAGAAGGTTCAAGAATTCCTGTCTGAGCATGACATCAGTACAAATCCCCACACAAGTTACACACTGAACTGTTTTGAAAGCCAGGTGTTTTCTGTTCTTCTTTACAAGAAGCAACAGTAAAAAAAAAATAAAAATTTCCACGCAACACAAACTCGTTCCCAATTTCCCCATTAAAAACAGGAACTCATGGTAAGAATCAACACAGAGGTAAACAAATACAGTACTACTACCTTCCACTTAAATTCATGCCTCTTTTGGTGGGCATATATGATGGAGCATATTTAGCTCAATAGTCAGCAACAAGAATAGGATTTCTCTCCCTCCAGAATTTTGGGGATCTAAAATGTCAAGCTGAGCTTACCCAAACATGTTAACTTTGGTCCAGCAACTAGAATGGTAAAGAATACTGCATAAGCATCAGGGATTAAAAAAAAAAAAAGTCCTATTATATGTATAATGTAATACTGCCCAGAGTAGACTTCATACTGAAAGAGCAATAAATCCAAAGCATTAATCCAGGCTTTGCAATTACCCTCTACAGACTGGAATAACTTAACTCCTTGAATTAGGGCTAAGAATGGGAAGAGAATTATCACATTATATGATTTTTTTCTAGTGTTTTACTCTCTTGCCCCTGTTCAACATTACATAAAGTTTGTACAGATTTTCCTTAAAAATAAGCCAGTGGTTTATTTATTGTGTGCAAGCAAGTAGCTATAAATGAATTTATTACAAGTGTCTGAGTGTAATAAAATAGTATTACATTCAGCTAAAAATGAAAATCCAAATGAGTTGCAAATTCTATCATTATAGTGATTAAATCCATGGCTTACCTAAGCCTATATTTCAAATGAAATATTTCTGAATTTATTTACAAGACTATTACCAGACTATTTAACAGAGCACACAAAAACTTAGCAAAGAAAATGCTGCTACAACAGCCTGTCACCCTTCAGCCAGCAGCTTTACTTTCACTACATTCTAAAATGCCTTTTTTCCTTCATTCTAGATATACAGTTGTATGAGCATATTTCACAGCTACAATGCAGCTGCACTTTACAGCGTAATTTTAAACTCAATTTTTCAGTGTCTAAGCCAAATTTAATCTTATTTCCATATTTGAATACCACTATAACTGAGATAAAGAGAATTAAACAAGTCACTATCAGAAAAGTCATGCTGGTTTTCTCAACCACAAAAAGGCACAAGTTATTACACATGAATGACAGTTCAGCTTTCCATGCCATTTAGTTGGATTCATGTCTCCCCACTCCCATGCCCACCACAAGGATTGAACAGTCCCTCCAGAATGGGCCATGTTTCTTGGGAATTACTAGAAGGGCATGAAGCCAACACCAGTCTGGGTAGTAACTGTTTTCATCTGCAGTGCATGAGATGGCCCATGTGGCGCTGAAGGGAAATATACACTCAATGCATTTCCTTCTAATTTATCAATCTCTTGAAAAGAAATTTGCCAGAAGGAATGACCTTTGTCAATAGTCTCAGAGGAAAATGACAAAATAGGATGCAGGAACTCATCTGTTTCTTTTGGAAGAGAAACATTACATTTGTCACCCTTAACCAAATCATTGCTTTGCCAGCCCATCATTCAGTCGCTGACAGTAGCATGTGCTGGGTATCACAGGGAAAATGGAAGTAAGTGCTACTGAGGATTATAAGAAAGTACCTGATTCTAGATATATTCGTTCTGGCCCAGCCAATTAATATTTGCAATGCCATTTATTTTTATCTTGTTTAAAATATTCATGGCTCTTCTTAAGATCCTTTAAAAATTAATTATTCTGTTGTTCAGTCCTGCTAATCTATTGGTTTTGAAGATGTCCTGTACTAGTGAATGATGCAATTTGTTCATGTGTTGCATCTAAAATATAATTCATCAGCTTGAAAGTTAGGTTCTACGTCTGTGGTGCTTCTGTTTCATCTCTGTTCTAATCTCAAACTGGGAGAAGTAATAATTGAAAGTAGCAAATCTATCTCCCTATTTTTATACCTCTACATTACCTGTTTGCTGAGCCTTATAAAGCTACACAGATTTTCAGCTCCTCTCATTTGGAAATGTAAACATTTTGCTTTGCATTTGATATCTTTTCTTATTTTAGTCAGCTTTTTGATAATAGATGTTCAAATTTTAAATGTAATATTTCAGAGGGAAGTAGAGTTTGAAGTCTCTGCACATACATGAGCAGCTTATTGGAAAAGATTTGCTGGGCAAGCCCATCCAGCTGCACAGCACACAAGCAGTGCCTGGGATACATTGACTGGCTGATTTACCTCTGGGTCCAGAGCCTGAGCACCAGGAGCCAAGCCCTGCAGGCAGCACTGATGTGGTGCTGGAGGGTGAGTCATATTTGTTTGGAGGATGGTGAATTGTCTGCCTGGGTAAAGTGCATTGTGGTGTTGAACCTTTGATGGGTTCTGTGTAGCCAGAATCTGAATTGCTGTTCCTGTAAAAGGGCCAGTTGCTGTACTGTCACCATCTTTTAGGCTAGCTAGAAAGGACCACTGTGGTCAGCTGTAGGCAAGAACTAGCAACCATTGCAGCTAAGAACTGGATACTGCAGTCAGCCATGTCCTGGTCCTTCAACCCAACCTGATGCTTTTATTGCATTAAAGACACAGGAAAGATTAATGATAGGAAGTCTGCACACATGGTGTTTCATCAGGGAGATGAGTTTTCTTCTCGTAAGTAACTGGATGTGTATGAGATTGCAAAGGTCAAGTCTACTGTGTGATGACTAAATTATGACATACTGTATGATGACAAAATGATATGATGAATAAAGGAATTTTGTAGAAGTTCATATCCTATTTTAGCTTTTCTATTGCTAGAAGGGAGATCCCGGTGTCACAGAGTGTGTGGCTAGGTTAAACATTTTGTAGTGTGTGACGCGGATATTCTCAGAAGCACAGACATTTCTCTGAGCAAAAGGAACATGCCCATACAGTTTCATTTCAGGCAGCTTACCTCCTGAATATTCAGTATACCCATCACCAGTCTTGTTTAGACTTGTACAAGGTGTCTATGGACTTTCTTATCATGATATCAATATTTACTAGAAGGACTGTGTTATCAATACTTACTGTAAGGAGCAGAAGGCAGGTGGATGTGGAGCTGGCTCTGTTCTACAGAGACAAATATGCCTTCACCATTTTGTCCCAATAGGTTGCCTAGACCTGAACAGCTGTTACTGAATTTCATTTTAACTGGCAAGAGTTCCTGCTTTCACATAGAGTCAATAGACCTAACACACAATGTATCTGTTTATATGGCAAGTTGAGATAGAGCTGGCACCGTTCACCAGGTCAACAGATTAAACCAAGCCTGTTTTAATTTACTTTATTGTATAACAAGAATCTGATGGTTGCAACACTTCTTGCTCAACTCCAAGTTCTAAACTCATTTTTGTACAGAGGAATTCATATCACTTGATCTAGAACAGATGTGATAAATATATTAAGCCTGAGAAATGTGTCACATAATTGAACGTTTGGGAAAGATACTACAGCATTTGCAAAGATGGTGCAAATTGTCTTTATGCTGGTCTCCTATCAAATGAAATAGTAAGAGTTATATCTTCTTGGCATGGTCTGTAGCCAATGAATGAAAACTATTTGAGAACAACAGGGATTCTTTACAAAGCATTTAAAAGGTTTTACTTTACGTTCCAGATAACCCTTCAGCAACACACCTACATCTCAATGAGAGACTAATAATCTCAAACTTACAAAAAAACCCCATTTCAATGAATATATTTCTTTTTAAATTGCATTAAAATGATCATACCAGTATAAAAATATGGTCTTAGGAGCTTTCATAATCACCTGAAAAGCCTCATACTGGGCAAGAACTTGTACTAAAAAGTTAATGCCTTCAATACAGGAAGAATAGAGTGAGAACTGGCAGCCAAGGAAAAATTATTTTATACAACCTGTAGGCAGTTCAAAATAGCCACATCAGGACTTGTTACACTGTTGTGAGCATATGTGCTAGTTATGCACAAGTTACATCTTGTTATTTCTTGACCATCATCGTATGACATTATTTGTATCCTTCAGTCTACACAATTAATAATTTCCTATTTATACTTTAATTTTGCTCTGTAGTCTTTGTATAAGAGCCATATGCTTTCAAGACCAAGATCTACTTAACAGCTCAGTGCACTGAAGATATGCACACTAAATAGCAACACTCCTGGACTGAATATTCCACTCTGAGTAATGCAACAATAATTGTCCTTCACAGGGAACTGTAATACAACTACACACACTCTATATCTGTGATATTCTGTATAATACTATAAGAAGGAAATACCAGTCAACAAATTAAGATTCCAGTTTTCCAGCCTCAGATAATAAATAATACTTCCTGTTTCTTGGTGGTTATTTTTGAGGTTCCTTCCTCAGAGCTCAACACAGTGATGATGGGATACTTCCTCTGCAGCAGAACAGCAGTAGGGAAGGTAGTTTTCAGTTGTTCTACCACCCAGACTGAATTTTTTTGCAATAACTTGGCAATTTCCTTTTATTGTAGTGGAATCCTTAACTTAGCAAGATTAAAAGTGAATGGTCTATATAACAAAGAATACTGAAGCAGAAGGAGGAATAGCAGAAAAATAGGGAACATGGAGAAGGAGCAGAGAAATAACAAAAAAGGTTGTGGATGACATTGTAGAAGAGGGCAAGAGATCATCAAATAGTCCTCTACAAATCTACTATATTAACCAATTTCTAGGGCAGAGGGTTAAGTGGTATTTCTAGTCCTATTTTGTTACTCAAAGAAACTTCCTATATCATTAGCCTCCTTTAACTACAGTATAAAATACCATTGCAAGGATTGGTTGTGTTTGTTTTCACAGCAACTAAAGAATGACTGTGGGACGTCAATATGTGTGACTATTTCCCAAGCAAAGCAAACAGCAGTACTTCTCTAAATATATGAAAAACTTCTAGGGAAGCATCGACACCACTCGACTTTGTATCTAGCCTTCTTTGGAAAGAATGATGAACTGGCTGGGCTTTGCCAGTCTGTTAGACATATTTAAAAGAAAGTCAAGAAAAGGAAAGAGTCCAAATAGACGTCATGAAAACTAAGAAGATAAGAAAAGTTGAAGTTCTGAAAAGAACCCTTTCACCAAGCCTGCTAATAAAGACAGTCCATCTCTTCATTACCATGCTACTCATCCACCTCTGTTACACTGCACAAAAGGGAAAAAAGCAGTCTTTATAGTTGTACATGATTATATTTTTCTTTTGTATTGAGTTCAAAGTCTTTTCTAAAAAAGCAAGAGTAGATTGCTCACAATGTAATGGACCATTCCCAGGAAATGAAAAAATGGCCTTAACGTTTTATATTAATACAATAGGTTATGTATGAAACAGGTTTTAAAACGTTAATGCATATTAGCTTAGAACAGCCATATTTTAACACTGTGCGACTGAAAGTTCCAGTAGAGCAGATGAATGAAACCACAGAAGAAAAAAACCTGCTATGACAAAGAGATAAAGGTTTAACTAAAAGGCCTCAAATCTATATTTCAGGTGCCTCTTTACCTTCCATCAGGAAACGATTTATTAGGAGTAATGAAATCAGAGATAGGAGATACAAAAAGTTTTTAGATCCTTCTGTGCAAGGCAGCGGCACTGGCCTTTACTTCTTCACTTTATAATGATTCCTTTGAGTTGTGGTTCTGAAAAAGCTGTGAAACATCTTCCTGTTATTTCTTTTTCATCTTTCCAAACACTAGCCAGGAATAACCCTATCCTATTCTTTCCTTGAGTTTTTGAAACATATTGACTGTAATGACTATAAATTATCTGGTTAATGTGCCTGAATTATAAGTGTTAGAGCTCCTCTACGCTGCTACCAGGTGGCTCTGAGAAGGTGCAAGGCACAAGAAGGATCTAACTTTTTCAATGCCTGCTCTACTTTAGACCACAGCAAATATTTCACTTCTGAAAATTTTATAAGTTCACTGGATTTTAGCACAGTCTCATTGTGTCAGTCTACCTGATGGGCTGTTGGCTCTTTCTTACCAGAAGTCCCAGTAGACTGCCAGCCAACACCACCTCTGCCAAATGCCTCCCTGTCACTGTTTGATGATCTGTTTCTGGGTGATAACCATCCTTATAAGGGCTCTTAAGTTTCAGATGCAGACTTCTACTGAACTCCATTACAATCTGCATATGTAAAAGAAGAAACTGTATCATAGCTGTGGTCACTCTTACTGTACTATACCATCTACTCCAAACCCACCACAAGTACCGAAGCAGCAGAAGTTTTCAAAATACATTATTACACACTGCAAAACATAGGAAGCCAATTAATCAACCTTGCAATGTCAGCATCTTCAACCCTCATCTTTGGCTGTGGACCTGTAAACGTAATTGAATGTGTTAAGTACTACATGGCAGAAATAAGTACTACAGAATTACATATCCTTTCCATTAGTCTATTATGTCTCCTAAACCACCACTGGAATATAATCAAGGCCTTGGGTTGAAATGCCTTAAGAAACATTAAAACCACCTCTTCTTACCTCAACATTTTCTTCAGATCATTCTGATCTGAGCAGAGCCATGACTACCAGAATGTAAAAGGAAGCATTTCAGTGTCCAGAGAGATGTTCCTGGTGGAAGATTCCAGGCTCTGGGACTTCTCATCACAAAAATTAGCAGCAGTCATGTAAGAATAATTTTTAAAGACTTTTTTGGTCAGCTGAACATTTACTACATAGAGGAAACTTTCAAAAATTAAACAAGTGCACTTTCCCAACAGTTCCTCCCATCCCCCCTAAAATGCAATTCAAAAACTACAAACCATTTTAAAAAGTGTTGGCAGTAGTCTGTTACCAAGCATTGGCTGAACTTATCTCCTATGATGAGTGTTCTTTGTTGATGGCAACACCCAGATTATTTAAATACGTAATACTGTTTAGGTTTTCTGACACGCTTTGCATTTGACTGGTAATTCCTGATAGAAGAGTGACCTGTGTACAGAATTGGGAGCCAGGTAAGGAAGCAGGAGTGCATATGCTAGTGATGATCTCAAGTAAAGGGTATTACAAAACCACAGGCTTAAGTACAAATTTGTCTACTATAGGTGTAAAAATTTAATGGTAGAAGGCTTTCAGAGTTTCTGCTCAATATTAGCAATTCTCAGGAGAAATTTTATTTGACCTTCTTCATCTCTATGGTTATCAGTTATTTTATGCTACAGTATTTCCTTGTGGTACCTGTTAGGATTGAGACCATCTGGCTCTGTATGCACACTATGGAAAGACAATCCCTGTGCAGTACAATGTTTAAAGATCAACAGTATTGGAAGATTGAATTTTGATTCTTTTCAGAGGTATATTATCATGTTGTAAACATACTACCAAAGTGAAAATTGCAGAAGACCTGACCTCTCTCCTACTTTTCTGAGTAGTTTCATGAATCCAGTTTTTGTTTGCACAAATGGTGGACATGGAGAGAATCCTTTTATTCCTACGAATGAAAGTATTTGTGTGCAAATGAGCGTATTCACATGCAAATGAATGTATTTACACAAGAAGCACTTGCCCACCTGCCACACAGCCTTGGCTTTTCGACTTTTCAGTGCCTGGGTGCTCAGAAGCAGAGTGAATAGGAGAATAAGAATGCCAGCAATATTTCAAAAGGTGAATGGTCAATCACTGTGAACGGTGAGCAGGATGATAAAACAACAGTGGAAAAATTAAGAAAAAGGGAAGTGTACAGAGAAGATTCTTACAAGTGTTCAGATAAGGCATGCATATAGACCACCACTATGCAGAGCTGAAGCAACTGCAAATTGGAAGCAAGGAAATAAGAGGAAGTACTATAAATCAAATCAAGGCTTTTGACAAATTCCTTTGTTTAGCTTTTTATTTAGAGCTATGTAAATTTCATGTGAGGTTAAAATCTTTTCTGAAATAATGGAGTCTTACCTCACTAAGATCCTGTTGATGAGACCTAGAGAGACTCTTAAATTACCAAGTATTTTTGCATTCACGTATTTCCATTCTTTTTCCTTATACAAATGACTAGCTTATAAGAAATAGAAATCTTGTTTCTTTCTAGACTTCCCTGTGCTCTCAGAATCACTGCTACCTTGACAGCATAGGGCATGAATCTCTCAACAGGCCCTAGTGACTAAATTTCAATGGTCTGTATAGAAAAGGTCTCAGAGTAGTGCATCATGCAGTTGAGGATCTGCATGCTCGAACTCCATATTCTCAGAAGCAGCAAGGCTGTTCAGCTGCTCTCTTATCTGGTCTTCATTACACCTCGTATGCAGCCAAGAAATTGCAGTATATATCCCAAAAGTCTGTCCCAAAGACACAAAACCCCACTGCACCTGCAACGGCTCTTCAGGAGCTGGCGCTGACATGCACATGCAGCAGGTGGAAATCCAGTGAGGCATATAAATCCCCTCCAGCAGACTAAGGGAACAGGCAGTTTGGAGGCAGAGCACCCTGCCAGAACATGGCTGGCAGGTGACTGATGCATTGTATCTCACAGGAGCTTTCCCAGACCTAGCTGAAGATTTTAGGGCCATACGGCCCCCAGAGATTTTTTTTTCTTTTTAATTTAAAATGTGTGATTACCCCTTACTTTCTGCCACCTGTTCAGTTTATAAACTTCTCTAGGGCCCCTCTTTTTCTCTAATTTCCAACAAGCTGTCATGTTCCCCTAACCCGTGGGGCTGCCTCCTCCCCTGGGCATTGAGATATGCATTCATGTATGCAGAGTGGCAGCTGGCCCTAAGGCCAGTCAGGGATGTGACCCATCCATCAGTTGCTTGGTTTTCTTGAAACTCTGAACCCTGCTAAAATAGATAATTTATGTGGAGCTTCACTTCTAGCAGTATTTCTGCCATTTCCATGCTTCTTATAACAGGTTTTGGAAAGCTACCATTCACAAAAAAATGTGTGGAAAAACTTAGAACTTCATTCAAATTTTCAGCATTTTGGACTCGACACCCCTATTTCTACAGTAATCCCTGGTTCAAATTCAGGGAGTTCCCTTAGACAAAATTAGATGTATTCTCTCTGAAGTCACAGTCCTCTTGCTACTATAGAGTAGCTGTCCTTACCCACACACTCCTCCTCCTCTTTCTCCACTTTCCACCAGCTTGTCAGACAACAAAGCCTGTCTAATGTGTATCACTTCAGTTCCTGTTACTGACCCTGACCAACATAATTTCAACTAGTATAAAGCACAGTCTCAGTAAACATTGTTCCAGGGTGTTTTTGCAAATCATTACAAAGGTCCACAAGGTTCTCTTGTACAGTTATGCTGCAACAAAAAAGGAAACTATATGAAAACATGCTAAATTAAAAGCAGGTTGATGTCACGGAGGCATTTTAACGTGAATCTTCTTCGAACAGAAGTTGCCAGTGTGTCATATTACGGAGTTTAAATGTGAGATTTATACTATAAGAAGAAGAACACCCTAGAAAACAGATGTGACCCTCACTTTGTAAGGTTTCCTGAATGCCCCTGGATAAGCTCAATGAAGGAAGATGTCCTGATACTTGCAAAAAATTCAAATACTCGTGCATTTTGAAGAAGGAGATGTAAAGTTAGATTAAGAAATACGGAAGTTTGAGCCTTTGATTTTCAACTGATTGCAGACCCAAACTTAAAAGCCAGACAGAATCAAAAATGTTAATTTATTGCCGAAGAAGCTTATTTAATTTCTTCATAGCATTTCTGGGTGGCCATAAGTATACATCCCAATATGAAGCACAAGAAACTTGGAAGCTGAGTCTGTGGTCCCGGTTGTGTCACACTGAAAATACATAGAGATATCTGGACATCTAGTTAGTTGGCTGATTGAAAAACAAATGCTGAACCATGTGACATTTCTCCATGACTATAGTTTCAAAAACTAATTAAGGCAACTGTAAATCTATATATATCTTTATTCATATCATTATGTAGAATTTCAAAGCTATAATAAAGTAAGAGGTTATCCTGATTCCATATGACCAGAAATTCCACATCAGCCACATGCAGTTGCTAAGATCCTCAACAGTACTAATTTAAACAGTACTGAAATTTTAGGTAACAAGATGGACAAATTCATTGTAAAGTATGTTCTGTAACAGTGTTCTGGTTTTTTTCTTAAAGAAAAGTATTTTCAGAGTGTATGATATTTGTGAGCACTTCATGTGTCCACGGCATAGGTCAGCAACAGCTGTGCTACCAATTGTAGATGTAGGTAGAGAGGATGAACTGTCCCAAAAATGTAAAGAATTAAGTCACATGCTAAAAGGTTGTAATCAAGCAAGCTTGAACACTGCTCAAGAGATTTTTCTAATAATCTTGGTAAGGAAACCACACATGGTTATACTCATATACAAAGAACAGCAATTTGTCAGGAAGCCAAGGCAGCCAAAAATCAGCCATTCACATTATGTAAGGACTGTACACACCAAAAAAAAAAAAAAAAAGAGAGATGACTATGCACATCACAACCTGCACATCACTGTCACAGATAATCTCCAAAAATAAGATGCAGTAGTACAGAAGTAACCAGAAAGAGGTTATTTAATAAATACTACTTAAAAAATAATGTCTTACATTATAGTAACACCTATTTTCTAGTCATTCTTTAAATGCACATTGTTACAGAGAATTACTAAAGGGAGCATTGCTCAAAGGGTAAAAGAACCCTTAGTCTTTCTGTCACTTGTTGAAATTCAGCCCAAGAGAATAGCTAGAAGTAATTATTCAGGTGAAATCCTTAGGCACTCCTGTATAAACACAATTACTGAAGTCCCTTTTCTATATTTTCCTCAGAAAGAAGCAATTTTCAATGGTTTCATTATGTTACACAAGCAAGCCTTTCAGAGTGGCATGGAAGGAAGGTTTGCTGGTATCACTTTGAATCTCAGTACCTTGTTTTTAATAATAAGCATACATTAAAACTTAAGAGGGATATGTTTTCAGGATACTGTCAGCTTCTCATTAACCTGCAAGACATTTCCAACATGTAAGAAGAATCATTCCCAAGCAATGTTTGAAATGAGTTCTGGGGCATTTGGGCCCTGGGCAACTTTTGGTGCCTTCTTGGACTTTGGCACATTGTATTGAAAACATTCAAGTTGACCACATGAACAGGGTCTGCTGGGTGACTGGGTCAAAATCAGAAGCAGGATGTAATGGAGGAAGGAGGCTCAGGCAATGAAAGCAGTACTGTTGCATTGTTTGCACTCATTTCTCACTGGAGATGTCACAGTTTAAAGGTTTTCTTCATGACTGAAACAAATAGAAGCTTTTTGGGCTTTCTGAGTATTTATACACCACAAAATGAGCAAGGGGGAAACCACATGTGACACGTTTTTCTTCTCCATTTCTAGCTTTGAACGGGAAATGGGAAAGAAACCTTTGAAGATTTACTGGATGCTTTAGGATTTCTCTTCCCCTGAAATGATCATTGCAGAATTTCACTCACTGCCTCTAGAATTTTTTTCAGACAGGTTTTCCTCCTTCACACACACTGTGAATTTCAACAATGCCTCGATTAATCATTTGATTTCACTTTCCCTTCCCCTAGAACGGAAATAGATCTGTGTCTACACAAAAGGCGGCACTGCTACATGCAGTGAAGCCCGCAAATAAACCCACAAGACTTTACCCTCTCATCTTTTATAAAGATCTGGTTTAAAACATCTTATAGCCCCAAGTCTTATAACCTCAGCATCTGTTTGAAGCATTGCCTGTTTACTAGGCTGTTGCCTTCTGCTCTAAGCAGTGCTGAGAGTTTGCACATCCTGTTTTCATGGCCAGTGTTTATATGCTGGCATAGTCTGAACAGCTACTGCACAAATCCCAACTACAACATTTAATTAAACCATGCAGTTATCACCATAATCCCATATTAGGGCCTGAGGAACCTAGCTCTGATAGTAGGGTGTATTTTGAGTTCAAAGCCTGCAGCCAGGAGATTATTAAATCCCCCAGCTCTGAGAAAAATTTCCCATCCCAGAGTCAAACCAGTGAGAAAACACAGAGCTCCCTCAGCCCCTTCTTTAGAATGGAGTCAAGTAATTTACTCCACATTTTCAGACTGGTAAAATTAATTCCCTTCAAAGCCCTGAACCCACTACAGTGAGGTTTTGCATCTTCCTCAAGTGCTGGGTTAAAGATACAGGATTTGGTCTTTTTACACTCTGAAGGCACTAGCGGACAACAGGAAAAAAACACTAAAACTTTTCACCCCATTTCAGAGTTTCCAAATTTCTTATTCCTACCTGTCCTCCCAGCTAATAATGCTTTACATGGACAGAGCATACACAGCATTTCTCACCAGAATTTGTCACCCACTATGAAGCATTTAATTCATATACATATTATGCTTAGAAACACAAGACAGTTAAAGGAGCACTCCCACAGACAAACAATGATGTTCTTGCACTGAAACAGCACCAAGTACTGCAACACGATAGTAATGAACAAGTTTGCCATCTCACCCCACCAAAAATGAGAAAACACATTTGCATGTATCAACAGCCTTGCACAAAATGGGAACTGGACTCGTGAGCACATTTCCAAAATATATCCTCAGTGAGAGGAGATAAATAGCAGAATCACAATAGGGAACTAGATATACTTGCAGAGGCCCCATGTCTTTTATCACACATACCACTGTGCCACATTTTAAGTTAAGATCTTGGAGAAAGTGTCATTTCTTTTTGCAGAGGAATAAAGCCTGTATCTACAGCACAGAAAGCAACAAAGCAATGCCTATCCTATTTCTAATTCCACAGGCAATAATGTTAATAATAATAAGCCAAGAAAAACCTTGCCACACTCATTTCCAAATATTCATTTGTGTTTTGCACTCTGCACTAGAGGCTCCAGCAGCTTGCAAGTTTGAAGACTGGGAGAGAGACAGGGTTACTTGAGGTCGAAAGCAAATAAATAATGTAGAGCTTTAATCACAGACCATCCCTAAATGGAAGCCATAAATCAAGGTTCTATACCTATATCATAGCCTTTCTTGAAGAAATGTTATTTTTTTAATCAAATGATAATGTCAGATCTAAATAGACTTCATCAATGTCTACAGGTGTTTTAATTGTCTGTTGGTATATTGTTACTGGTAGTTTGATGGAGTGTGTGCTGCAGCAGTAATAAAAAATACTGATCTATAGCTCTGAAGTACCTTGGCAGTGAGTCATGAGTCCCATTTCAATAGGACTTATTATTGGAATTTTTTTATTTTTGTGTTATTTAATGCACTATGGCTATTTTATGCCAAATTTACCCTTCCCACGTGAGGCTCATAAACCAGAGATCATAAAAAAGAATGATGATAAGCTATGCGATCGTAGATAAATGGAAAAGAATATAAATTATACATACACCTCTGTCAAATATTTAGATGCCTCTGTTGGAGTTCCTTGACCATAGCAATAACTGTTCTCCAAAATCCTCTCATTATCTCTCTTGCTTCATTTGTTGATCCGTTTTGAAGACCTTACACTTTGTTTCAGTTTGGCTTCCAAATACTCATGCACAAAGAGTCCGTGGATATAGTGCCCAACAGCAGTGAAATACATGAAATATTGTCAAATTTTGACACCTGATTTTTTTTAAGTGGTTTCTGGCTGCTTTAAGTGGCAGATTCAGGGTGAGATGCAGCAACAGTGTGGAGGAACCAAACGAAGCAAACTGCTCTCCAGTCCCATGAACTGGCAATACAGCCTGATGGCTGTCATACAGCCTGATGGGGAGCCAGGCACCACAATCCCTCAGGACCCCCACTAATTCCATGTAAAATTTTGCTGTCAAATCACTTTTGAATATTCAAAAAAGAAGGCTGATTCACTGTATGTATTTTTTGATATTATGAAACTTTGTATCTTCCAGAAATGTCATTGATTTACAGGTTATTATACAACATAGGTGTGAAATGAATTTTACATTATGCCATGCCAAACTAAAAGCCAAGCAATACTGGACTTGAGCATCATGCAGATGAAATTTGGTGAAAGTTTGCAATAATTATGCAGCTAATAAAAATCAAGGTGCAATTTCTGATTACCAGCCCCGAATTTGGTTTGATTGTTACATTATGTTACTGACTGAGATCCTTTCCTCTGTGTTTGACCTGTGCCAGAGAGTCCCATTACTTTGCTTTTATGATGTTAATAACAATATCAATAATTTTTAAAAGGCAAATACTGGCTAACATAGAGCCATCTTGAGTTTGATTTGTGGCTGTGCATCTAGAAATATTTGCTACAATGACTCATGTAGCTGGGGCAGCTGTATGCATCATGTTTTGCTAGTTTGGGAATCATGTGCTATTTTAGACAAACCAGACAGGCTTTTTGAGTAAGTGGCTTCAGTGTCTTTCTTGGTAGGTAGCAGTAGTGGCTGAATGATTAAGTGCACGAGATGGCAAAAATAACAAGTCAGTACTAATTATCAATTTTATGTAGTGTCATAGAATAATGATGGCACAAAGCCTTTGCAAGAGGAAATGATCCAGCTTTGCTAGTCAATGTGAATGCCAAGCTCCAAATTTGCTTGTTTGATTGGACTGGCGTTCTTTCCTCAGAGACCAGAAAAAGCTCCCATAAGCTTTCATTGGCCTAAATCAGAAACATCTGTTAAAAGCATGGTTGAGATCAACAATCAGAAAACCTGCACAAGGGCAGAGGTTTTCCTCTCAGGTAGGTAACAAATCAGTCATATACATGTCACCCTATGCATATATTTTGTTGAATTGCTAACTCAGCCAAGCTTGCATCTTTTTTGAGCTCTCTTAGTGATACTATACAACTAAAATTAAGCATCCTACACAGTTCTGTCTTCCTTCGAATCAGTGTTTTTCACTCTTCACAACATAAGAATGCATTAAAAGTTCCAGAAAGCTGAGGAAAAAAATCTCTCTTACAGTCCTTCGGAGTAAGTGAGATACAGTAGAAACAAATTTAATTTTTTTCCATCTCATACTCTTCTCTTTCGAACACTGAGATTTAATATAGAGCATTCTGTGAAACTAATTCTAGCTGATGAATGCTACCGACTTAGCAGGGTCCATCATTGCTGTTTTTGAGGAAAAACGAAGGCCCCATCTATAGGCATCAGCTCTACCCCACTGAAAATAAACACAAATATAGAGGACAAATATATTCGTGTCAGGGTATGCTTGGCTGACTGTGCCAATTGCATCCAACCCCCCACACCCGTGCTCTCGCTGGCACTGCTCCATCTCCCTGTTTAGTGTAGCTCTGCCTCTTTCTCTCTAATATAGACTCTGGTGTATTCTCCAATCCCGCTATTTCTATTCCTGACATCTCTCTGCAGAATTGTGGAGGCAGTTTGGGGAAAAGGAAAACCAAACCAAAGCAACCATCATCAAACTCACCCCTGTGGCTGCTTTCCAACGTGTCTACCAATGGCTGGCTGCTACAGGAGCTACTGCAGGAGTTGGGAACTTAAGGGGAAGGAGGAAAAATACACAATAGGCACAGAAATGAATGTTAGTGGCTTCAAAAGCAACAGCCATCTGTTTTCTTTGCTGCCTGGCAGCATCAGGAGCTCCCTGCACTGAGGATGGAGATTTGGCACGTTTCCTTAACCCTGTTGAGCTTGTACTGTCCCTACCACCGTCCCCTGCTGCTTCTCTCCACATCCTCAGACCAATTATACTTTGACTTTTTCCTGCAGCAGCAGTGCCTACACAACTTTGTGCTCACAGGCCCTTTAATTACCAACACCTAATCAAAACCTGCAAAGTACAACTACCACTTAAGCATGACATTCCTCAATTTGGAATTAATATGATTTTGCAGCCATGCTGCATCCAAATAATAGGAAAACTGGATTTATAATGTAGCTGAGGCAGAGTTTACACCTCAGAAAAAGAACTTGGTTTAGTTTTGTGATAACATGATCTGACCCATATCACTGAGATGTCAAGAAAAATTGTGTTATGTTTTTCCTCTGTGGCTCCCATTTGAGTTTTTATTTTCATAATGCTGCTTTCCTGTGCAGAAGGTTGCCAAGAAAACAGAGCATAAAACCTGTCACAGAAATGCAATGAAGAAGATTCAGAGGCTTTATTTTCAAGTAGATCTGAACAGATTTCAGCATATTTCATTGTCATAAAAACCAAAATAGACATTTTCTTAGCCTTTATTATTAATATTTCTCTTCATTTTGTGCCAATTTTAAGGAAAGCAGCAAGTAGTAGAAAAAATATAGTAGGTAAAAGAATGTAAGGATGTACATTAGACACAGTAACAAAACCAGCTACCCACAAACACAATCTTCCCTTGAAGCAGAAGCTTTTGAGTGCAGTTCTTCAAGGCTGTTTCTGTTTTCAGTTATCACAGCTTTAATATAACTTACAATCACTTCCTAGAGACTTAGTGATCTGGATTTTACAAAGCATTATCTGCTTTAGGAAAAAACAGAGTGCTGCATACAGTAATCTGTCGTGCAAGAGCAAGAGCAGCTGGTGTAGCTTACATAAAGTGGCAAATAGCCCAAAGCAATAAAAATGTAAGCATGTTCATAGCAAGAGCAACTATTTGCATAGAACAGATGTCAGAATATGTTTCTATTTTGATCACCAAAAAAATCATCTGTTTATCTTATGTCATAATGAAAATAAAACAACAGGATGTAATTCCCTTAAAATTGGGGGTGACAGATTATCTTCAAAATTTAGCTTTTTAAAATTTGTTTTATTTTACATGTATTTAGTGCTCACATTTAAGAGGTCTGGGTTATCATATAGATCTAAGCAAGCTGAAAGCCAATTGGTTAATTTATCCCCTACCTGGGGACAGGTAGGGATGTTTGTTTGTTTGGGGGTGGGGTTTTTATTCTGTTGGGGTTTTTTTACATAAAAGAAGAACTAGCTAAATGGAATATAGATTCAGTAAGGGGGTGTTGTGGTTTTGGGTTTGTTAGGTTTTTTTAAAGAAGGAGATTGTCTATTCAAACATTTAGTTCCAGTCTCAAGCAGTTCATTCTTTTTCTGCTAGGTGTACTGCAATAACATTAACCATCAGCTGTACCTGGATCACAGATGTCTAAATGCTCTGCCCTTCCAAAAGCATATTGGAAGAAGGCTGGAACTAGGCTGCATCCCAGCTTCAAATAGATAGTAGCTGACAGCACAGCAAAGATTCCTGGGATGGGGAAGAGAGGCAAGATGTGACCTGCTTAAGACTTCTGAAGCTATTGAAATACAGACTAAAAATAGTAGCAGTGATCTCCATCACATCAGACATGTTCTGTCCATGGACTCAGCAATTTTATCACTGACTGAAGAGGGTGCAGTGTGATGAACTGTTTTCCATATGCTTCCATAAGGAAGATGTTCTTATGAAAACTCTAAATGATGTCAGAAGAACTCAGTAGTCCCAACTATCAGGAAGGTATTTACAAATTCTCCTTAAGGCTGTATTTTCTCTCTTTTATATCCTTCTAAAAGTACTTTCATTCAGTTTGGTTCTGCAAGAGTATTGGTCCCCATTTTCTACTCAAAGGGCCTTGCCAGAAATGTTCAGTGTTTCAAAGAATTTGTCCCTTAGAAGTCTTTGTTTCCTTGTCATTGAAAGCAACACAAACAATGGGCCCACAAATCCATGTAGACAGAGTTTTCAATCAACTCTGCCTGTAAGCCACTGACCAAGTTATCTGCTGAGGAGTGAAGTCTCTTCATGGGTCCATAATAACAGGTATGAGGCAAAGGAAGGATCTAGGGAAAGCAGGGTGGCTGCTGTGGTTCTTTTTATCAATCTATAAGAGTGGGCAAAATTGTAATGATACTAAAACTTAACCTTTTGCACAGTGGTGCCAGCAGCAACATCGCTTAACTATATGTGACAGTCACAGTGACTCTTCATGCAGTATGTTCAATGATCTGTGTTTAACAAGAGCTGAGACACTTCCTGGACACTGCCCACAACACTCCTTCTCTGAAGCTATAGTCACACATTTAGTGCGAGAAGAAACTCTAGAGGAAGTATTCTCTTACTCTTTCTGCTGTGACTGTGAACTCATCCAATATGAAATGAATGCTGGAATGACCCTGTGAAAAATAGAAAATAAAAGCTCAGCAAAGGGAGCCACCTCTTTCTTCTGAGTGGATTAACCCAGCTTCCTAGCAATGATAGTTTTAACATTGCTATTAATAAAACCTTTCATTTTTCTTGAAAGGTCTCATACCTTCCACAAATAAATTCCAATTTCAGTGTCACAAGTGATGAGGATTTGGGATGGAATGTTTATCTCCTCCTATCCCCCCTCTCCACAACTTTCTAGTCTAAAGCTTCTAATCCTAAGGAATCTACAAGAAACTGTGAGTAGACTGAAAAAAAAGCAGCACCAAAAGCAGCAAATTAGTCCCATTGCTAGTATCTACAGAGTACCACCAAGTCACTGGGAAGTGAAGGGTACTGAGAGGAAGAAACTCACTCTGCAGAGAACATAGTGGGTTTTCAGTTTTTTAATTACTCCGCAGCTGTGAGTTCCAGTACATTTGAGCCTCTTCCAGCTGTACAAATACCTGCAAAGCACATCAGAGTCCATCAAAGCTCATGGACAGAAAGTCATACTTTGCAAAGAAAAAAAGAGGGAAACACACAATTTACCATGAACATTATGATCTAGATTGTGCTTTAGAGGCTTAGTCCTTTCTGAGTTGACAGGAGGAATAAGTTGTTTCACTGGTATTTTGGCACTTCAGTGCAAATGCCTCCAGGGGGCTAAAAAGCATTTCCTGTAGCAGCCACTGCCTGCTGGGTTCAGTGGGTGCAGCTTGAACTTGGCACTCACTAGCAGAACTTGCACATCATGCTGCAAAGGAATGAGGCTTAAGACTTGATACCTATCACCCTCAGCAGGCTCGGAGCTTTCCATGTTACCCATTTCATGCCTCTTCTGTCACGGATCCAGTGTAAATTTGACCTTGCATAGGAAGATCATTAGTCCCAGCAGAGACTGTGCTCCACAGAAGGGAAAGTAAAGGAAAAGTGAAGGATTCATTCCTTGAGCTCTCTATCCTGAAACCCTAGAATTACAATAGAGTTCCTAGCTGCTATGATAGTTTGCATAACATAAACACCTGCCTGCTGCAATGACACAACAAAAATAATAGACATTTGGCCACTATACAGCTAGAAATTAGTTTTCAGCACTACAGAACCAGAACAATTACAAACAGGTCTAGCTAATAGACAAGGTAATCCTGTTCTGCTCTGGCAGCCATCTAGACCTCTGGATGCATACATGTTTTTTAAATGGTCACTTTAGCTCTGCATTAAAGGTTTGTTTGAAGCCAATAGCTCATTGCCCTAAGAAACTTCATTCCTTATGGGTTAATATTTCACTTGACAGGAATCCTTTCTGGCCAGAGATCAACTATGCAAACAGGTTTGTATCTCATTGTTTCCAGGAGCAAGAGTTTTTCAAACCCTTCTCAAACACAGCTGAATCAAAATACATACTCCCCAATTCTCTTCCTTCTATTTAAAGCCATAATTCCAGGTGCACTCTTTTCTCTAAGCATAGCATGCTTCTTTACATTAGTTACATATTATTTAAGTACAATGTATTTATATTAATAACAAGTTGGATACCACAAAAACATACAGTTTCAGAGCTCACACATGAAAAACATTAAAATGATTTAGTCTCACAAGGACATTGAGGACAACAAATCCCTCTTTTTTCCATTTGGGACTGTCTGGCCTTACTGGGTCTAAGCTCATGTCAGGAAATGTCTTCATGCTTCATCTATTATTGTTATCTCCTCTGAGTAACATACAAGACAAACATAACATACAACAGAAATATCACATACTACATTACCTAACCTTCTATTCCTGTCCAGCACCACACTGGTCACTAACAAAGACCTCAACCTTTCTTCTAAAAGCCTTTATATCAGTAGCTGGTGCTTATGTCTTACGTTACATACAGCAGGCAACAGAACAGTTTGGATTTTATGCTCCTACTTTCATGCTTTACTTTTGTCTCCCTAGAGTCTACTATGAGGAAGTGCACCAGAAATTTGGGAATTCAGCTGGAAACAGGAAGACTGGGAAAAAACCCTCACAACTGAGTCAGAAAAGCTAGCAAGTGATTCAGGTGAGTGTGATGTAAAAGGACAACGAATCATAGGGAAATTATATAACGGATATTGACAAAAGAGTTTGCTTTTTAATAATTTCATAAAATGCTTGCTTATTTTTGAGTGCTTCGAGTTTCCCAACAGCAAATCTTTACAGAAAAATGTGCGTGAGGAAGATAAAGACTGCTTCAACATCTTTCTGGGCCAAGTACACTTCACTTTCAAAATCTCAGTCCAACTCTTCATGCCAGATAGAGAGACTGTTGTTCTTTGGCTTCCAAAACGTGCATCAGCCATTACAAGCTCTATCACTTACAAACACATTGATCATCCATATTCTGATACACAATAATAGATTAGAAAACTTAACAGATGTTGACTACTTATAGGACTAACCTCAGAATGCCTCTTCAAAGCACAGCTAATTACCTGTCTTCTGCAATAAATCAATGATGGCATTAAGAAGGGGGTCCTGAATCCTTACCCTCATGACTACAGGCAGGAATTCCCAGTTCACACTCTACCAGTGAAATCAATGCAGGTTGCCCCTTGTGCCCATCTCAAAGGCAGGCAGGTGATGACTCAGAGCATTTTGCTTATTTCCTCCTCTACCCCAGTTTCCTGAGGAAGCCACAGCCTTCCACAGTATGATATGCATCAATCACATTATTATAACTGGTTCCTCATCCCCATAGCAAGGGCACGTCTGTTATGTTAGGGAAATCTGGAAGTAGTCTCGGTCACTCAACAAGACTGTTTGCCTCTGCTGTCCTATCACTGGGCTTACACCAACCACATGACAGAGAATGTCTGAACTTTCACTGAATTCCAGATATATCTCATCTGATGATGAGAAGCCGTGTTCCAAATGCCTCTTCAGGAAGCTCTGTGGCTTCTACCTGAAATGCTGGGTATCATTAAGGCTATAGGGACAAATATATCCATCTAGTCTCTCTGCCTGGAAACAGAAGACTAGAAGGGTTTCATTCCTGCCTCATTTTCAACAGTTATACTTGCATCAGAGTGTACCTTTTGTAAAATATCCATTCCTGATTTGATGATTTCTAATAATGGATGATCACTGGAAACACTGGTAGCCACAGACTTTGGTTACCAGCCCATTAATCACTGTAGCCATTTAAAAATTATCTTTAATTTCTAGTCTAGCTACAGTTTCCTATTTTGTATTGGAGCAGTAGGCTGAATATGCTTATTCTAAAATTTCTGTGCCTTCCATAATTTTTCTAATAGACTGTGATCAGACTAGCTATTTACCTCATCTTTTAAGAGCTAAACAGAGTGAACTTCATTAAAGTTTTGGTGCTGTTTTTCAGCTTTTAAATTACTACTGTAATTTTTTACTTGAAAAGTACTTAAGTATTTCTTGTCTGTACAACCTCCAGTAAAGTAGGTCTCTGGGTCTTTTGCTTGCCCTACTTCAAAGTGAATGGAGAAAAGGTATTTGAGAAGTTCTGAGAATTTACAAAAGCCTGATATGACCAAAAGCAGTCATATTGCTGCTGCTGTGCTCAGAGCAGGAGGTAGAAGAGGTAAGAGGGGAAAGCCCTTCCATTCATTAATCTTTTTCCAGAACTTTTATGCTCTGCTTATAATGACATGCTAAAAATTATCATTGGAACTGTTGTAATTCTTTGTCCTTTTGTTATTTTATTTTATTAATCAAGATGCCTTAAATCAAAAACTTTTATTAAAATCTATGCTTATTATATTATGACAGATGTTTGTAGCTTTATCCAAAAACATTATGGTAATCTGATAAAACCTGATGAAGAAGGGTTGAAGTGTTTTGGTTTTTTAAACAGATACTTCTTTCATAATGAAGCATACATTGATTGGTTCATTTTATTGCCTTTCCTTGCCCAGGCCTCTTCAGACCCATCTATTCTACCCTTCCATGCATGGATGTAAATAAGGTGTCGATGTTATGTCCTTATTCTGCAATGCCAGGTCTCCATTTTTGAGCTTAAATTTTAGAAGCTGTTATTTACCTATCACAAGATTCAAAAAAAAAAAGGGAAAAAAATTGTTCAAATCCCAGCAACAATTTGGTAGTTGCCAACTTCCACATTATCACAGAGGACCACAGAATGAGGAAGCTGAGATGAATCTCTGGATTGAAACCTGGACTGTTCCAGCCAAGTCCTGTAGTTTAAGGTCTTTCCTTACTGGGGATAGAGCAATCCTGGCTGAGTGTTTCTGTGGATAGCAGAGCTTCAGGGTGAAGGAAACCCATGGCATGCCCCACTTGCCAAACTGAAAGTACTTCTGTATTTGTGTGGCCTTTCTGTAGTATAAGGTGTTAGCATTTGAGTTAGACATAAATGTAATGACAGTATTTATTTTACACTCTGAAGATATATATTAGCTAGAACTGTTAATTTAACAATTTTTCTATTCTGTCAAAACTTATTTCATCACCTAGATTTGTATAACCCATGGAAACAAGAAACAAAACTTGTTAAAGAATTCAGGAGAAACAAATATACAAAATCAAAATACTTCAGTCATACAGATCGATTTTATGTAAAAAAAATTATATATAAAACACTGAAATTGAAAACTGCATTGACAACAATTTCCATAGCATGTAGCTTCCAGGGTAAAGCACTGAATATTTTCCTCCCTTGTTTATTTAATGAGAATACTTATCTCTTTTTTCCGCCATGACGCAAGTGTTGAGTTAATCTTTTAACTCCTACAAAGGTCATAAGAGTAGGACAGTAATTGGTGGCTGGGCATTATTCACCCATCACTATATCTCATTATTCAATTATTGCAATGTAGTGATAAAACACCCATCAAAGTTAGATATATGGTTACAGACAAAGGTCAAAGGGAGATCATTTACCATCCAGTATTTCATTTGTTGCTTCTAGTTATGAGGGAAAGAAATCCTTGCAGTTATCCTACTTTCTTGAGCAACAAGAAGAAAGTGTCAACAGACTTCAGCATATGTGGGGAACTTAGGACTATCTGATTCTGTCCTGCCAGACTTGTTTGTGTATATTAAAGCTTTATGACATTATCCAAAGTCAGATGAAACTACTTTTTCAAGTAAACTTCAATCAACCTGCAATCAAGACTTACCTCAAAAGAGTTCTAAATCACTAGGATTAGCGACTACCTCTTTTTATTGCACACCACTATTGTGGAAAGTGTCCACTCTTAAACAGTGACATCACATATATTCAAAACAAAGCTAAATGAGGGATAGACCTTGTACTAAAGAGGAAAGGTTAGGGAAAGGTGCATTTTCTGTTCTGTATAAAATATATTCCTGTGGTGATTAGTGGCCAAAGTGAGTGTAGTGTTAACAATATTTAAGACAAAAATCCATCAAGATAGAAAATATAAATGGACAATGACCTGAGCAAATAAAGACTTTCTGTTATATAAATTGTGCTACACAAGTCCATGGGCTAGAACACCTACATTTTACAGTCATCATCATCTCTAAATGTACGTACCTAAATACAAACTACTCTGGGCTATGGCTATACTGATGCACACTCAAGGGCCCTTCCAAGTGAGCCACAGTGACCCCTTTGACTGGCAGATGAAGGGCAGCAACAGGCCTGGCTCGGTGCAGGATGGATTGAAGAAGTGCCTTTCCCCCTCAGCACCATGTCTGAAGTTCTTGTGTTTGGTTTCATTCAGAGTGGGACAAGCCCAAACCCTTTCGCATGTTCTCATTGTAGGCAATCGTTGCCACACAATTGTTCAAACGAAAGCCAAGGGTTTAACAGACCCAGAAAGGGGCAGAGGGAGTGGAGGAATGATTCCATAATTCTGTAACTATTTTACCATTTTACCATTTTACCATTTGAACTTCTGCAAATAAATTAGGCTACAGGAATAATTCTAGGAAACAGCTGTGCATTATATGCTTAGATACCTTCTCAGGTGTTTGTATATAGAGAGGGTATTTGAATAATACTGTTCAGGTTTTATTAACTCTAATGTTTTCAGCCACATCTGCACGGAGTGATCTAGTTGAAAACAAATGCAAATAAGGAGAGTTAAAGCATGTCTGATGTGAGCATTGGGGTGTTTATGCTATACCTCACACATACCCAACAAGCAAGTCTACCCACTTTTTTATTTGCTATTTACCCTTATGCAGTATGTACTCCACAACTCTCTTAACGTGTATTGGCATGTCTGACCCCTATGTGGAAGATGAAGAGGATTCTATGCTTCAATCCATGTCTACCAGGCATTAGACTAATGCAAAGCAAAGCAATAAATTATACTTCTGATTTGGTTATGCTATCCCCCTGACTAAACAGTGCTTCTGCTCATTTTCTACTTGTCTTACAATGGGAAAAAATAACTAGAGAAAGCAACAATGAAGAGGGATCTGTATGTATATAACTTTTTTTGTTTAGCTTGAAACAAAGGATTTTTTTTGTCTTTAATAAAGGACTAAAAAAAAAAAAAAAAAAAAGATAGAACATTACCTGTTTTTCACATGCCCTGAATTTCCAGAGTTGACAGTACCTTTCTTTTTCAAATTTCTGGTCATGTTGAAATGGAAATTTTAGTTACAGTTGTTTTGTTTAATAGTGGCCAGTTTGAAACATGTTCAACACCGTTGACCAAAACATTCACAACTGGAATTAAAATTAAATTTGTTCAAGGACCTACAGTGCTACAGGGTGCTTTATCACTTGAAGGAACAGGAGTCAGATTGCAAAATGTTCACACAGTAACTCAAAAGCAGCACTTGAATAATTCAGCTTTACAGTCCTGATATACTTCTGTAATACCTGCTTCCAAAATAGATTTTCCTTTTGGACTGGTTCATTTGACCTTTCTACAGAGCTTGTTGACTTGGAACAGGGGTACTCCAAGCAGGTACACCTGCACAGCCAAATAACCAACATGTCTGAGCCAGGCTCAGCACATGGAGGTGCACCTGGGATGGAAACACACAATTAGAAGAACTGAGGCACTACAGAAAGGCGGTGAAAACAGACGTGGAGCTGAAACAAGTTTTTAAGAAATTAAATAGGAAACATGAAAAAACAAGATTTTGTAGATTTTCAGGGTGGAGGAAGGCACAAGAAAGGGTTAAAAACTGAAATTGCAGTCACTTAATTTTATAAATCAAAGTTTATTAACCTGATTAAGTTGCAAAGGGTTTAGTTTTAAATATGTATATATGTAAAAAAGGTGAGTGGAAAATGTTTGCTGTTTGAGTTAGTAAAATTTTGCTCTGCAACAGAGGTATGAACTCATATTACCTTCATAAAAGACACTGTTCATTTATGAATCAAATTTAATTTGTTGCTTGTTTACTAAAGATTTTATGCAAACAAATACAAATAAACTGTCCTAGTTTACTAACATAATCTGGAGAACTAGATAAACCTTTTAATGAATATTTTAGAAGGCTGAAAAGCCAAAACAAAACTTTAAATATAAATTAACTCAGGTTAAAGGGAGATGATGTTTCAGTACCAGGAATTCAGCATGAGGAAGAAAAACAATTTTTGTACAGTAATGAAGAGAATTTTAGCTGCAGAAATGTTATAGTCCAGGCTGGTGAAGTGCAAATCATCTGCTCTTCAAGCACTATGCACTGACTGGAGTATTAAGGGGAGGGGTTTCTTTCATGAAAGTGTGTATTAATCATAGATGTGGTACCAATTCACCAAACCTTCATCATTCAAAGAAGCTACTATTTTAGGGAAGGAATGGCAGGTTCTATTTTGGCCAGGAAAAGGCCTCTCCACAGCCACAGGACCAATCCTTCAGTGCAGGAGCAGTGCTGATGGGCTGCAGCCTTCTTAATCTCCTAATAAAGGCACTTCAGTCCTGTTGTGTTCCTGGTGGAAGCCATATTTGTAAGCAACAACACCTTTCTGCCACCTCCTTTTGGCAGCAGAGAGGACCAAGAGAGGGTGAAAAATCAAAGCAATAGGCAGGACTGTGTGGGCCATAAGAATGGTCTGACACTAACCCTGATAATTTAGGAGAGAGTACTGGGATAGGAGGGTACATTTCTGTTACAGAATTTAAATTGAACCAAAATGAGATCATCCTACTGGTATCTGGAAAGGAATACCTGGTAATATTAGAAACTATTAAACATTAACTTTAAAAACAAGATGGTTCACATTGGCAGGAGATGCTCCTCTAGCCCTCACAAATGCCTGTGAGTGGCATAGCAAGAGCTTTGTCCTATAGTACCTATAGTTCTTTATCCCAGAGTAACTTGACACAGTAAGAAATTTTATATGTATCTAAGTTAAATTCTGACTTAAGGAAAGTGGCAGTATCACCCTACACTAAATTCATAATCTTAGAAGATTTTATTATGTCTAATCCAGGCTCTTCATAGATATGGTGTCTTTGGTGCCTTTTTTTACCTCCTATCTAAAATCCTTCTCTCAGGTTCTTTTAGGAATGGACCGATTCACATATTTGTGTTTCTGAAGTATCTCAGATTTTGCTTCTCATGTCAGGAGTTATGTTTGAGTTGCACTTAGTTCAGATGCCCCTTCCTGAGTCTTTTGTTTCTTTCAACTTAATACTAAGTTCCTCTTTCACCTCTCCAGAAGCCGTATTAGTTCAGATCAACAGTTCATGTTAGCCTGTTATCCAGTCACTAGGAGCAAATGCCTGTGGAAGAATAAAGCAGGGCAAGGCCTTGTGGATGCTTTCCATGACTACTGTCTCATTAACCAAGAGTACTTGGAACATTAAATAATTTTCAATTCACCTACAATTTACTTGTTTATTTTAATACATGCAACTGTAAATACATGTCCTACCAAAATGATTTGCAGGAGCAAAATTTAATTTAGTTCTCTTTCTTCTATTTCAGGTATCTTACTTGCATAAGGAAGGAGCCATAAAGAGACATAGCCACCATTAAATTCAAACCAAGGTAGGATAAGGGTAAGAGATAAGTGTTTGAGAACTAATACTTTTATCTTGTTAAACTGTGCACTGAGATTAATATTTAACATCTTATAGTTCTATGATGCATGTTGGATTATGACTCAATAATGACATTTGAACCATCCATACAGTGCAAACTTGAAGTCTACTGTAAAAGAGAAATTAAATACAATGAAAATAGAAACAAACAAACAAAAAAAAAACAACTTAGAGTGTCTTACTGGTTCCCTTTTCATATTGTAATGTGGAGTAATGACTCAAGAAAACTAATGAAGAGAATGACATGGCAAGAAGACCAGTGGGTATTTTGGTTAGTTCCTGGTATAGCTAAGGAAACCACAAAACCACATCAATCTCTATTCTGCTCAATCAGTTACAACAGAAAACTTCTCTGATTTTGTTTCTAGAACTGCAAACCACAAGACTAAAGAAGGTTTTGCTTATTCTCAGCAATTAACCTAGATTGCTTTCAGAACCATGTTGACATTTAAAAGCAGCATGTCAGCAGTGCTTGGGTGTGACGTGACGCAAGTGCCGGTACGGTGTGTGCCTCAGGGACTGAGAAATCTTAATGCGACTATTTTCTACTTCTTACAGAAACTTTTGATTCCTGCAAGAATCAACACATCTCCTAGCCATAATTTATGTCATGCTACAAAGGGAAAAGGTGGTTATCAGTGCATTTAAATAATCAAGCTTTATTTTCATGTATCAACCTCTTCACAAAATAGGCAATGAATAATACAAGTTGGGAAAAAAGATTGTTCTCTGTTCTTGGCAGTTCTTAAGTGATTATGTATAGCAGGACTGATGACTACTAATCTAAAAATAATGTTGTTTTCTTTGCTTAAAAGATATACCATTACCTGCTTATGCTTCTCACCTAGCAGTATGCAGCAGATACAGCCAAGCATGCACCTATCCCACTGCTTCAGAATGCTGCTGAGATCAGCAACCAATAATTCAGCCACACACCTAAGAGATTTTACATTTGGTGGTTATGTCCAGCCATGTCCCTGAATCACAGTGCTGCCCCAGAAGGGGTCCTGAAAGTTTTCTTAGCAGTGTCCACAAAGCCTTCTCAAAGCAGCTATGCAAGACAGATGCTTTAGTATCCCTAGAGCAGAATGGAGATGCTCCATATGTCACAATTATTGGAGGACTATGGGATCAAAGCAAGGCTGACCTATTTAGAAAGTTTGTCCCCCACCAGTACTGATGACACAGACATGTTCAACCATTGGCTTCTGGGTATGCAATAGCAGAGCTGTCTAAACAGCTGCAGCACAGTCAGGAATCCAAGAACATAGCTGGAAATGTTTTCTGTTTCTAAAAATGCCTAAACCTTGCAAGTATAATTAAATCTTTCTGTAATTGGAAAGCCCAAGCATGGCATTTTTCTTTGAGGCAGATCATAGTCAAATAGCTTTCAGTTGTAAGTATAGCAGTACTTTAAATCAATTACTGCAGTCTTTAAACTGGAAATAACCTAAAAACACCTCTGTGACATCTGTAACAAAATAAATGCCTGCTTAGCCTTCCTACCACAAATTCCATCAGTTCTTCTTTTTCCATTGGGCTATGAAAATAAAGCTTATGTAGAAATTAGCTCGTAGGTTATTGCATACAAACAGTAATCAAAAATGGGATTTTCTTCTCATTTTATGAATCTTTCAGCAACATAATTAGTAGGTCAAATATATGTTGATGGTCCAGATAACTGTATGTGACAATTAATATTTTTGGAGTATTCATGATTTGGTAAAGAGAAATATGAGCAAAGTCACCTTTATTCAGAATAGCCAAATCCAGAAAGAATATCAGAAAGATTTAATAATGGTAGGTGACTAATACTGAAATATCTCGGTCCTTCAACTTTTCCTAAGGCCTCAGTAAGCAAATGATACAGCACAAAAATTCAGTTCAGATATTTATGTGTTTACTTAGCAAGGGACTGTCTGAAATGGTGTCAATCTGCAGAATGTCTATGACCTGTTTAAAAATGTACTCAAAGCTAGTCCTCTATTTGAGTGATTTCTAGGCAAACAAAAAGACCTCACATGGCAGTCACCCTACCCCATCATTACACTCACCTCCTAAACTGCTTCATCCTCATGAGTGCTCAGTGAGAAATATTTTTGAAGTCTTCTGTTAATCAGCACTAGAGTAGATAATATATTCATCATTCAAGAAGAGTTTTGCAGGTTACGAATTATCAAAATGTGTTAATCCTTCTTCTCATTCCCTACAGAAGCATTCAGATAGTCCTCTATTGATAAAACAACATCTTCCAAAACCAGATAATTTTGTAAGAATGAAGCTTTCCTAGTCTAAGTGTCTAACTATAAAATATATTTGAGTACTAGATGAAAAGTGAAAAAGTAAAAGAATATCTTCTGAGCAATTTCCTGGGAGCTCTTTTTGTAGGAGTATTGAGTATTAAAATCTACCATATACTTTGTAATCCATGGAATTGTTTTGGCTAAGTACCCTGACACTTCTAACATTAATGGATGAGTTCTTACCCATCACATTTTTGCTGTCAGTATGCTTTTTAAAATTAAATATAAAAATCACCAAGGAGAAAGATTAATACTACTAAATGCCCCAAATGTACTTAAAAATTTAGTTCTTCAAATGTTGACCTTCACAAAACAGAAATTAGGCTTACTTCCAAGGACTTTATTTTTTAAGACCTTATGCAGTATTTTTATGAACTAAAATGAACCCATTTGATGTTATGAATGTCGTTTTCTGGGGGGGAGGAGAGATTTCTTTTTTTTTTTTTTTTAATCAGACAGAGTTGATGGTTTAGCAAACATATGAGCCTGATTCTGAACTTCCCTGGTAGTAACAGTTTTGGAGATCTGTGACGTGGGATGCTATTCAAGAAACACGTGATAGGCATTTAGCTTTCTAAAATGTGCAGTGTGTGAGATGAACCAAGACAGAGTAATTGCAATGCTTTCCAGGCCTTTTCATTTGAAGGCTTCCAGTGCCTGTTGTGGCAAATCTCAGCTTGGCAGTTTTCCACTTCTGGAATAACTGCATCTTTCTTCATTGGTCATGCTTCCTTCCCTTTATTTCTACTGTAAGCCTGGCCCTGAAGCTCTCAGCTTTACTTTATTTACCTTGTTGCTTATGCTATTTATGTTCATAGGTCCATGCTATTTATGTTCTTAGGTATTGGGTGTATATTTCTTAGAGGGGAAAAACAGGCCTTTGGAAAGAAAGACTTCTCTAATTTAGTATGTTCTTGCTTTAAACTGCATGATACTAGATTTCTAGATGGCTTTTCTACGATGGGAAGGCACTGAACTGCAAATTTCCCAGTGCCTTTGTCCTTTGCCGTGGTGAAACACCTGCCAGTGGCACCCTGGGCTGACACAGCTGGCCCTTGGCACGGTACAAAGCTGTGTGTGCTTCCAGTGGTCTCAGGGGACTCAGCCTGCCATGCTTCCTGCACCTCTGTCTGCTACTTTGTAGAAAGGGAACCACTGTAACCCATGCTCACAGGATGTACATGCTCTCCTTTCCTCAGGATATCAGCAAGCACAGGTTTTCCAGATCTCTGTCTCTTTACAGGCTCTTCTCTCAGTTTTCTTCCTCAAGAACATGATAGCAGCAATACTTGTACAGATGCCAGAAAATTTAGCTGATGCAGCCAGTCTGCAGACTTCTGGGAAATAACTAAAAATATGTTCTAAATTTCCACATTCCCAATTTGTTGCCACTCTTGAGCATTTAGTTTGAGCTCTCCCTTCTTGCATGTGCCTTGTTCTCCTAATTAGGGTCTCTTTTGCCACCTAAAATTATTGCTATTCTTCTGTCTTATATAAGTTACTGATGGCCCACCATTTCCCTAAAATGATGGGTGACCCTTCCATAATCTCTAATTGTTTTTGAAAGCTGACTGTCATCATCTTCATCAGGTGATTCTTTGACTTCTGAGTCCACTTGGTAAAATCAATTTCTTTGGCACAGCTATTTGCTTAGCATATCCACTTTAGTGCTCAGATAAATCTATTTACATGCTAATAAGTCCCAGTCCTTCTACCACTCAACTCAGACAGGCCCAGTGTATTTTTCAGTGCCAATGTGTGCCTCAAGAGGATTAACCCATTGACTTTAGATAATACAAAATTAAATTACTAACTTTGTTACTCTTCATGTTCCATAAAAAGAATGCAGAAATATTTCTTTCATGCTCAGTATCCTTACATCCCATCAGCATTATTCAGCATCCATGGGCTGTTTGGAAAGGAGATTGTGCCTGTTGCCTCTTATTCAGATGTAAAGATATTCAATTGAATTCAATCTCCCTCATCAAATATCAGCATTACTAAATATTTTTGTATGGCTGTGCATTGTATAGTGCTTAGCATCCTTCTTGCAGAGCTCAACAGAGTTATCACATGGCCATGGAATGAGTTAGAATTATATTTCTCCTCTCCTGGACCAGATTATTGCACTGAGACAGTTTCTAGTCTCAATTATGCTAGAAGCAGTTAGAACACTGGATATTTGCCAGCACAAGATCAGATTTTGACTCATTGATTTGTGTTTTGTGCTTTTTTAGTCCTCATTTTCTTTTCACTATGAAACTTTGTGACATAGTCAGAAATTAGTTATAAAATGATGTATTTTGCTAATGTGTTTGGAAAATTCTATTCAAAGCAAAGTTCTTAAATAATTGGGTGTGCAAGCTTTTGTTCTATGTCCTTTGAATACCCACACTGTTAGCCACAAAAGCTTGGCTAAATCTATGTTAAATTGTAGACATTTGAAATTACTTTTAGTTATTAACACAAATAGTTGATTCTAAAATCCTCTGTGCCCTAAGCAGTATGCTGTAACAAGTTTCTCTGGTTTGAGGTGTATTGATTTTAGACAAACTGCCCTCTTTTTCTGTGTATTATGCATGACTTACCAATAAAAAAAAGAACCACAAATTATTGTTTTTCCAACAACTCCTAGAAAATAATTTTATATATATATATATAAGCACATCTATTGTGCAACTTACAGCTTGCTTAATAACATCGGTTTTGCTTTCTCACAAAAAGTGGGATAACTTGATTTAAGTCCCTAAGGTATAGGTCACTGTGAGAACCATTTTCAAAATTTTGGTCAACAAATTCAGCTTCCAAGCATTCTAATGCTCTTGAAAACCTTTCCTTTCCCAGGCATCTACCAGGCCTTCCCATCCATTAAGTCCACTCATCTCTTACTTTGAAAGTTTGTCCTGTACTAGGAGAATAGATTTTTAACTTCTTTAAATAAGATTTCTGCTTTGTCAGTTAGCAACAAAAGTAGGAATTAGAATTACCTTATTTGTAAGATTTTCACCTCATTCTTTTACCAACCTTTTCCTGGAAGAAGCCATTACTGGCAATCTGATAATGGAATACATGGAACTAGTTTCCAAGAATTCTTTGGATTTTGTTTTCCAAAATAAAAAGTAGCGGCAGAAATTCACACTCTCATTTGTTTCCACACACAGAGAAGCCTGAAAACAAGCTAAATGAAACCTTCTCAAACTGGACCAAATATTATTCTCATTTACACCCTAAAAATCAACATGAGTGAAGCAGGAAGCAGAAAATAAACTACTGACTGCAGTAGTTTTAAGTGAATAATCTGTTTGCTTTAGTTTGCTATGTCCACCCATTTTCCCTACTTTTCATTTGCTTCCACTTTGTATCCAATTGATGGCATGAACACATACAAGTCTACCTACAACATCCAGGAGTAACAGTGTTGGCTCATCTTCCCAGCACCTTTCCTGCAAAACAGCACAGAACAGCTAGAACAGACTGGAAGATGTGCCTGCAATTCACTTTGAACCCGTGATGTGTCTGGCTAGGTCAGTGAGCAGTTGTGAAATTATATTTTTCCATAGGAGGGGGTACTTTGCAAAGATAGCAGGGGAGAGATGAGTCATATTCTTCAAGAGATAAACATAGGTCTCTCAAAATATAAAAGAATGATTTTATCCTGGATGAAATAATCTTACAGTGCTCTGCTTAGTGAAATATCTCTTTCTAGAGTCTCTTGTGGAACATATTATTTTACTGCTACAATAGGGAGCAAAATTACAATTTGTCTTTCTTAGCAATGAAACCCCCAATAGCAGCCATTTCAGTGAAATGCTGCAATGTTCAAAATGTTCAAGATACTCAAAAAGTCCCAGGGGCTCTGCCCCTCAGGGACTGGGACAGCCGCGCTCCCAGGCACGAGTGGAAATCTATGGGGTTTGTCCACACCACTGGGCAAAGTGGAAAGGAGTAGCAATATGTACTGGAAATGGAAATGGTTTCCCTAGAAAAGCAGGGTCCTTTTGTCCAGGCTGGTCAAATATGTGCTATCAAAACTGTTCTTCAGTGGCAGACTACTCTCATTAATTGGTTGTTGGATTTTTTTTTATTAAAATACATCTCTTATCCTTGGAAAACTGAGTTTTCATTATTTACATGGGGAAAAAAAAGAACCCTTACGAACATAGAAGGTTTCAAGTAAAAACTGAAAAGCATCCAAAATTTTTCCTGTGAAAATAAAGGCCTTTTTTGTTCATGTTTAGTCCTTGCCTCTTTTACCGTTCCGCAGCGAGTTTTAGAGTTATTAACAAATAGAAACCTTTGTTAAAAATTAGTTCTGGTTAGAAATATGTCACAAGAACCTGCCTACAGGCAGAGACCATCTAATAAATATTTTCCTTTTAATTTTTTATTCTTTTATCAATTTGTAGTGAAGTCCTCATTTATTGAACAAATAGTGAAAACATTGAGCAAATACTGAATAAATAGGCTTATTACTTGAAAATAGATAATAAACTTTACCTCTTTGGCATAAGAGTGTACAAATGTGCTTCCTAGAAAATTTATCAATTATGCGATGTAGACCAGAATGCAGCCAGTCAGAGTCTTCAATGAAAGACTATAATTTTACAGGAGTCTGGGACCCTGGACATGAGAACAGCCAGCAGAAATCTGAAGTTATGGAGAGTCAGTGGAGGAGGACCATGGTCAAAGCCACAGGCTGGAAGAATGACCACTGCTGCAGCTTTCTGAACATACAGAATGGAGAAAACTGCATTTATTGAAGCTGCAGAAGATGATTTGTCACTGCATGCAAAGTGAGATAATCAGACTCAGTAAGCGAGTTTAGAGTATCTTAGACTTGCTTGTAAAAAAAGAGTGCACTTCAGCAGCACTGGCTTTGCCTCACCTGCCTGGTTAAATCAGACACATGAATGTCTTGCATGACAGGAATGCTACAAAACAGCCAAAGCAGCCCTTCTGTTTTTCAGCTTGGATATACATATATTACTGAAAGGAAATATTTATTCAACATTCGAGAAAAGAACAGAGCAGAACTTTGAAGAGAGATTAAGTATCTAGTTGGGGGGGAGTTTGCGTGTTTGTGTTGTTCTGATACCATACAAATAAAAAATTTAAAGGGTGGGGTTTGTGTCTTTTTTGCTGGATTTTTCCCTCCAGGTCAATCTCCTGTGAATGCCAGTGAGACTTCTGGGGTAAAAAGATCGCAAAATTTAACCCATGTTACACTATAAAAATGTAATGATGCAAATGGTTATATCATAGAAATAAAGTATATTTCACATACCATAGTTTGGGAAGGAAGGAATACAAAAGAGTTATCTCTATGTATTTGTAAATATGAAGCAAATTAAATTTATATAGATAGATTTGTATTGATAGAAAGCAGGGATATTTCTAGATACTGCATCTGTGTGAATGTTTTCAATGTCTGACTTAGTAAACCTACATTTAGTTGTTTTCAATATTACCCATAATAAGATTCACTTAGAATGAAGGATGTGTCTGGGTACAGGCATGCATATATGCATAAATGTAATATCTAAATTAGTTCTGAAACATTTATTTCAAGGTTTACAGCAAAACATTTTAAGATACCACTGTATGAATTAGAAATTATTTTAAAGGTAGATGTTTCAATGTGATGACATTAACACAATCTCAGTCTCTCCATCTTCTCAGTTCCCTCCAATTATGAAAGCACAACAGAAATTTCAAAATCTGGTTTTTAGTTTCCTTTACTTCTCTGACTGCAATCAGGAGAAAAGTGAAAGCCAGGACCTGATCACAGCATTCATACCAGTGTCTTATCACTACTAAGTCTTTTGGACAAGGGATCAGAATTCAAAACAGAAGCAGGATTTTCTTTACCACTCTAAAAACCAGGTGCATACATTTCTGTCCTTCTTTAGTGAAAAAAAACAAGGACAAGACATGGAAGGTATCTAATGTAACAGAAATAAAGCAGAGCACAAGACTTGTTCTGCAGATACCATGAAAATAGCACCTGGCAATTTTTGTTATCAGAGGCTTTAGAGCAGTTTGTAGTATGAATTTGTTTTGAAACTATTGGGACTAGTAAAAGGATTTGTAGAAATAAAGAACGGAGAGACTCAGAAGTAATTCTGATCCCAAACAGGACCAGTCCTGCTCAAAACACTCTTAAGAGAGGTTTGTATTATACATTGTTTTAACAACTTCCAACAGGAAAGATGCAACAATCACCCTAGGCAATCTATTCTGTGCACCTCGATCTTTATCTGTTGGAAAGCTTTCCATAGCATGTAATCTTTTAAGCACATTACCTTATTCACTAAGAAAATGGTAAGAAATAGAGTGTATTACTTTCCTTGAACTATCAAACTATTATATACTTGAAAATATTTATTAATTCTCCCTTCAGTCTCTCCTCACTAGATTTAACAACCCATTTCAATCTGCTTTTTTAACTCATGTTCTGTAAAAAATGTTTTTCTCTTCCTGGCAATCATTATACATTTTAATTGTGAGGCATCAAAGTGTATACTATCTTGGAAAACTGTTCTAAATAGTAAGAAATATGATCAGCAAAAAATAAAGTATCAGACTAAAGTGTAAGAGTAAAAAAAATTCTGTACTGTCTATGAAATAAGAAGCTACACTAATGCATAGTAACATAAAAGGAGTTTAATCAATCCTTCCTTTAAGCAGTTCGAAAATACTTATCTCTCTGTGTAAATACATGTAATTTCCATATGCAAATTCTAGTATTATAATGGCTCAATTCTCCATTCTGTAATTGGCTTTGGCCGCCAAGCAACTTGCTAACAATGAAATTCATCTGCTTTTATAGCACATCTGCTAGTAGTGGATGACAGTCAATTGGCAGAACAGATATCCCAAGCACTGGCACAAAATCAACTTTTTTCCCCTTGATTTCATTCATTTCCTGCCAGTTGAAAATCTCGGCCTCCCAAAAATGGTATCAGTTCATACTGGCCTTCAGAACAGAGTGGCATTACTGCAGTTTAAGAAGATGAAGGTATTTTGAAGTGAACTAATAGGATTTGTCTGAAAAGGAATGAACAGATTATTTACTACAGTGTAGGAATTTTCAGCTCTTTAAATAAGCATATATCTGTGTGACACAATTCAATTCAAATGCATAACTTGCATAAAGGAAAAAGTGTTTCAGGGACAGGGTGAAGAGGTTAATGTATATTCCCATATCCGAGAAAACATGTGAAAGGCACATGGAAAATAAGGACGCTTCACTAAGGACAAGTCATGCCTGACTAATTTGGTGTCTTCTGTGGCAGGGTTATAGCAGTGATGTATGAGGGAAGAGAGATGGACATCATCTACCTGTCAACAAGCATTTGAAACTGTCCCACTCAACATCCTTGTCTCTAAACT
This sequence comes from Pithys albifrons albifrons, assembly GCF_047495875.1. Lineage (NCBI taxonomy): Eukaryota > Metazoa > Chordata > Aves > Passeriformes > Thamnophilidae > Pithys > Pithys albifrons. Next base: position 21,600,755 of record NC_092465.1, on the reverse strand, counting down.
GCGAAGGTGTGGATTTGGTGGACGGACCAGTCGGTGGATAAGGAACTGAGTGTATGGTCACACTCAAAGAGTTGTGGTCAACAGCTTGATGTCCAAGTGAAGACCAGTGGCAAGGAGTGTACCTTAGGGGTTGGCAGTGGGACCAGGGCTGTTTGACATCTTTGTCAGTGACAGGGATAGTGGGACTGAGGGCATCTTCACCAAGTTTCCTGATGACACCAAGCTGTGTGGTGTGGTCAACACACAGGAGGGAAGGAATGTCGTCCAGGGGGACCTGGACAGGATTGAGAGGTTGCCCAGAAAAGTTGTGGATGCTCCATCCATGGAAGTGTTCAAGGCCAGGTTAGACAAGGCTTTGAGCACTGCGGTCATTCTTATCCCTGTCCGGCTCCCAAGAGAGTACTGTGTTTTGCAACATGCATGAAATAGTTGCTTAATTAAGCTTGTCCTCTAAATAGCCAGATGTGAATTGTACTAGGTATATTTGAGAATACTGTTTTTCTTTAATAGAAGTTGCTTAACTAGACAGAGTTTCACAACTGTCAACTGAATTCTAATATTTAGAATATAGAGATTTAAAAATCTGAAGACCTAACTTATATCTATGCAAACATATAGCAATATTTCAGTTTTCTTTCCTTTCTGCAGAAAAACTTGGAAGCTGCTTTTTCAACATTCAGGTAAAAACTTGCTAAGTTTTGTTGGCTTTTTTATTTACAACAATAATGGTTCATATGAGGGATGTAAAACTAAATGCAGTTATATAGCAAAAATATAGAAGCAAATAAAGCCTAGGTGTTCTTGGAAACAAGAAGATCATGCAGCTAGTAAGAATGATTTCAAAGTGTTCACTTCAAAAAAATAAACTTCATAAGAAATTGAACATGTGCTGTATCTAGTGCTACTTGTTATTTCTCCAGGTAGTATTGATTTTACACTATATAATACAAAGAACAATGCAGAAAACCCCAAACAAACAAACAAAAAAAAAAAAACCAGCAAACAAAAGCTACTGCTCCTTTTTATTTTTCAGGAGAATAATGTGTTGATCACCTGGTTGTGATAGAGAAGCCCTCAATTAGTATATTTCTTCTTCTGCAACACATGTATGTGAAGAGTTATTTCTGACATGGCAATGGAGTCACTGGAAAATAAGTCAAAATAGAAGTTCACAAGTTCTGTCTTTGATGAATCTCTATGCCTGGAAACACTGGAGCCACAGACAGAGGGGCCACACTGGCATCTTTCCAACACACCACTAAGGGGCACCTTCCCTTCTCCATCATCTGACTGAGGTCATGGGCTGGTATACACAAGGTCTTAGACAATGCCAAACAGAACATTAAAATCTGGTCTTTTCTTTAGACATATATCTTCAGACTACAGGCATTTCCCCAAATTTATCCCAGTACTATGAATTAAATAATTCCATGCCACTTAAATATGCTCATTTGTGTATGAATTCAGATATTCATACTAAAGCATTTCAAGATTAGCTTGAAATGGCTTCTAAATACTCCTATAATAAAAGTATGACAAAATAATAACTGTATTACCTGTAATAGTAAATCTAGTACTTGTACTGTGCTTGGGAAGTATGACTTGGCCTGACTGCCTCATTTTTGAAGATGTTCTAATAACATTTAAGCTGAACTGAGCTGCAGACACACTAACCCAAACAAGTTTAACAGATGGTATGATGGTGACCTCACATTTTGGTCTAGACAGGCAAAGAAAATGACAGAAAGAAGCCTCCAGAACAGGATAAAATAGTCTTTGATGAAGATAAACACATTAAGTATGTTCTGTAGAATAATAGCTTTCATTGAGATGTGATGAGGCCACCCTTATGACTGCACCTGTTGGATAAAACAGAGGTTTGAACAGATTTTGAGTCTTACTATCTACACTAACTGTGGATCTCCTCCATACTCTATAAAACAAGCAGAGACAAGCCAGATATGCCTGCTGACTTTAAATCTACTCTGTGTCTAAGTGCTTTCCTTTGCAAGGGTATTTTTCAAAACTGTTTTCCCTGAGCAGCAAAATCATGGGTAGACAAAACTGGCATGGGAATATGGTAATTTAATTTTTTTTTCTTAAAAACTTTTATTTCAACAGCTAATAATCAAAAAATTGATCTAATTTGGAACTGAAAGTTTCTTATTTTATATCTTTAGTTCGATTCATTTTGAAGAAGAAAAATATTTTCTCATTGTTTTTGTCCTGATGCCTAGCTCAGGTCTTAAAGCAGGAGAGGAAACCCACAGAGAGATGGGGTTAGTGGGCAGATTACAGGGTGCAGAAAATGTAAAAATGACATGGCTGTGATTGATTACAGATTTTTGCACACAAACATCATCATGTCAAATGGGTGACTATGTATTTTCACACTAATTTGAAGGGGCTTTGAGTCACAATATCTTATTTTAAAGAGAAGATGACTCAAAGAATTCCCCTTTTTATGTGCATGTATTTAAGTACAAAAGAAACTTTGTGGTGCAACACAATACCAACTTTTAATGACTACAAGCTCTTATTAGCTATGAATAAACAAAGGAGAGCAATGATCAAGGTATACAGACCTCACCCAGTGACATCTAACAAAAGCTTTTTATCTCACAATGATAGCACTCAAACAAGTTTAATGAGAATACTTTACTCTTGCATTCCCGTCCTGTACTTTTTCTAAATTTCCCTACAGGACAGAAAAGAGGGGTCAAATATCTCACAAATGTCTACAAGTGTGGTTCCAGTGTCAGCAGAGCTGTGCTCATTCCCATCACCTGAAACGGCTGTGAAGGAAAACTACACCAAGCAGCTCAACACTTTGCCTCAGTTTGTGGAAAGTGAACTTAGAGGAGCACTGTTACATGGTGGGGCCAAATATGCAGAGTCTCATTCCAGTAGAGCTAACTTGCTCATATTTTGAACATCTGTAAAGTCTAATGTGAATTGAATGTTAAGTAAATCAACTTATTTTAGTAGTAGACTGTGGCATATTGCCATTTATTTCAACTCAACTTCTTTTCCACATCACATGCCTTTTGTGTATTTCATACATGCCTGAAAGATACTATTTTTGGAATAGATTTCAAGGGGTTTGCTACATTTATGGAACTGATTCTTGTATTTTTCCAGAAAATATGGGTAGTTGGACCATGGGTGCAAAGCTTTCACAACAGAGAAAAAAACACCAAATCAATGAGAGTAAAACAACTCAGAAATGACCCTGCTCAAATTTTATTAATTTAAAATTCCTGCTTTAGGCTATACTGGGGAGTCTTTCGGGTCAGAAAATAAATGCTGAAAAATAACAGTAAAAGTCAGACAATTAAATCATGAGTAGAAAAATAGACAAGTTATTGAGTTTTCACTACTGCAGAAGTAATTTTGAGAAAAAAACTTAGGAGCTAGAGAGCAAGAAATATTTTCTGACTATTACTGATGTTAAGAAATGGGCAGCTGCTTAAAAATACTCAGTGGTTTGGAATGTCAGCCCAAGCACTGGGGAATGACTTGGTGGAAAGGTTTACAGCCAAAATCATCCAGTCATCCATGCTTCCAAACCAGACCTTCCAAAGGCATGCCAGGTGGTTGTGTGATCTGTAAATCACAGCAGCATACGTGGACTTGGTTTTTTGCTGGCAGATCTAGGTCTCCTTAGACCCAAGTCCTCCAAAGTCTCATTAGAATACCAGTCTTTGGAAAGATTACAAACACAGCACCATTTACCTTGCCAACACACTTTACCACAAGGTTATGATCTCCACTTGGAGTTATATGGACAATTAATATATCATAGCGAGATTGTGCCTCAAGGCAAATATTCTGTTGATTCTACTGTCCTTCCTGTTATGTCTTGTGATGTTTTGCTGTACTCATCTACTCACCTCATAAGACATCCATGTGAGCAGTTCTGTGGTTTTATTTTCATGTTTAAACCAAGTTGCTGTAATCAGCTTTTCTGTAACAAAATTGCAGTTGTTACCACCATATTAAAGTACAGCTTTTCAGGATCAGCCTCTAACTCTGCTATTAGAGGTTTAAGACTGAGTGTGGAGAAAGTCTATAATGAAAGTGAAGCTCTCTTTCATTTCCTATGATTCAGCATAGCCATACTGGAGGATCACCTGGCTTTGCTTCCCGTGCTGTGACACTTGAGACCTGCCCTTCAAGCACCAGTGGTAGGCTGTGGACCTGCAGCTCGGCATTTGGGGTGATCCCACAGTCATGGTAAACCACTGCCTTGGTTCTGCCTTGGAGGCAAAGGTACATCAAGTGAGCATGTGGGATGGGTGTTAAGGACTCTGCTCATGAACCTCATCAAAAGCACATTAATGTCAAACAGAACGTGGTTTTTCTGTTATTTCAATGTACTTTAGAATAATTGCCAAAGACATTCTTCTTGTTTAAAGTGTTAATGAAAATTTTAAGGATTGTCATGTAAAGAGGTACTAAATGCAGAAACAGAAGCTTTTGAAGGAAATAACCAGCTTTCTGGCCACAAGTTGTACTATATTGCCACTCAAATGAAGATACAGAACCAAGTATTGCATCCCTTAAATGGAAACATCCCCAGAGACTTTTGCTATAACATTAAGAATGCTATAGGAGCGATCTTTTTAGTTGAGGGTCCCTCGGTTTAGTAGTTATCTCTCAATGGTATTTCCTGCATTGAAAAGTCACTGTGAATAGCCTTTCATCCTTCTGTTCCAAAAATAAGATGTGCAAAACAAGCTGGCAGCTTTGCAGTGAGAAAACCTAGGAACCAAATTCTGAAATAGCTCTAGCTGTAATGCCTAGGAAATCAGCCAGTCTGGTTTCAACCCCTGTGAAAATAGAAACTTCAGCCTACCAGTAAAAGGAACAAACCCTTCACTTACCTTCCCAGAGTGTTGATATGCATCTTGAATATGTCCAATTGGATCAGTATACTGCCAAAGTGAATCCCTTAATAGTAGTTGCTGAAACAGGGACAACCCACCAGTTGCTAGTGAAGTTTTTAAAGCTATTCTGGAAGTGACAGACAAATGTTTGATCACAATTTTTAAATTAGATCAGATTTTTGAACAGGTGGTTGTCAGGTCTTTCTCCAGTGCAGATGTAGTTAATGCCTTCTATTCATCCGGCACTATTTTTCAGTCATCTTAAAATATCATGAAGCTTGGTGATTGTTTCTGATAGATCACTTATATGCTTGGATTTGGAAAATTCAAGTTCTTTTTCCCACTTGCTTTAGGGCTTATGGTAGGAAAGACTTCAGTCGTAAGTCTTCTATTTCTTGGTACATCTGGACAATATATTATTGGATTCAAAACCTAAATTGAAAATAAGGGGGAAAAACCATTCAGTTCAAGTGAAATTCAAGGTTTTTTATTAAAAAAAAAAAATCAGTTCCTGTTAGTGCAAAATATTTTCTTTAGTCTAAGTGTTTCCCTTTATACTTATTTTTTCCTCTAAAATATTTTTAAATGAGAAATTTATGTTAAAAATAAAGCCTGAATGTTTTGATTTGGAAAGCTCAACACAAACTCAAAATTTGACTTAAAATTATTTTCTCTTTGTGGTGGAATTTATACCATATATCTAAATTCTATGTCCTATTTTATCTCATTCTTTTGTTTTTACTTTATTTGACACAATTGCTATTCAGAATTACCTATATAAAAAATAAGTGAATTTTTGAAGCTCAATTTGGTCAGTTAATGTTTTTAACATTTTTAAACTTTTTTCTATGTATATTCTAAACCTAGATGGTGTCAAGCAACACCTGGATTGACACAATTTCAAAATACTGCCTTATTTATTTGAAATTACCGATAATTGAAGGAAAGAGATCACTTACGTGTAAGATTATTTTCCTATTTGCTTTTTACAATCTAACTAATACTTCAATATAAGAGATACACAGCTAGAAAGCTCTGATTTGTTTTCAAACCATATTGGTTGAGTTTTAGATGGTAGTCTGAACTCTAGGCTCTGTATACTTGCCTCTGCTTATACATAGCTATGGGCTAAAAAATACTAGGGAATCTGAATATTAAAAATAAGATACCTTATAAGGACTTACTTTCAAAGGATTTAAGGTTATTTTATGTATATCAAAAATACATTAGTAAGTGTGTTATATGTACATAAAGAGGTATAATGTGATACAAACATTTTAACAGAGGGCATTTTAAATAATGCTGTGAAATGACATAGAGATATAATGTTACTTATTTTTTAAAAGTTATTTAAGTTGTGTGTGGGTAGACCTAATTCCATATTATTTTCACAACTTTCCTGATTATAATTCAGATCAAGAACTGCACTTTTATTGTACGGAAACACTTGGGGTTTTGTATAAAACTGCTTGTTCACACAGAAACTAGCATATCAGAATAAGAAATTGTGCTGTGAGCTCCAGTCCCAAAGTACCTAGTTGCCCTCCCAATGTGTGTCACTTGGCTGACTGACTTTGGCTTTAAAAGAGATGTAACTTCAAAATAAGGCTTTTCTTGTGACTAATACATTCATCATGTTTCAGCTTTGAGTGGCTTATACAGGATTCTCTAGAGGCTTATAAGTGGTGATCTCTTGCTTTAACCTTTCCCTTGACTGATCTTGTAAGGTCTCTCTCCCTCCGGCTGCCTTTTTTAAGAAACTGGTAGGAACATAATTATTGTTGAAAACTCTCAGCCTGTGTCAAATCTGGTTGAACCAGTTGGCCCATTTTCAAAAGTCCTTGCAGAGTAGGAGACACTCAGATGCAAACAGGGACTGTACTTTAGAGGCAGTTTGAACAACTGGGTTTACAGAAGTGCCTTTAATTTTATTTTTGTCTTGGAAACATTTTCCTCTTTGTCTGTCTTCATTAGATTCATGAGTTCATATACTGCAATAATTTTTTCCTCAATAAGACTTAGAGTTGACAAGGTCCCCCTTGAAACTCCTGATTTTATATTAAGCTTAGGTAAGAAAATGTAGACGCTTCTTGCTCGGTGCGAACCATTTGCTTACTCACTGTTGTTTCATCATGTTTTAAAGAAACCACCACTGACTGAATGTGTCAGATACTCTTCCCAGGTTTTATTGCAGTTATTCACTATGATGAAATCATAAACTACGTCACCTTCCCAGACTTCTTGCTCAAAATCCAAAGGTTTTTATCTTGAGTTCTTCCCATATTTTTAATAATTGTTTCTGTAAACAAATCTATGATTTCTTTTACATTCACATTACACTCACTGAGAATGCAATTCTGATTCTTTCCTCTTTAGAAACCAATTGATCCTGATAAATATTGTTCTCCCTAAGCAGCACAGCTAGCCAAAATAACCTATATGTTTTCCTAGTTAGGGTGGGAAATTGTAAAGAAATGAATCATTTGATGCAATTAAATCTGTTTTCAGCATCTGTAATTACAATTCCTGCTTTCTCATGCATGGGAGAGATCAAAACACACAAGTATCTTCCTGCTCCAGCCTTTCTTAGCCAGCACCCAGTACAAAGGCCACTCTATGCTTTAGAGCTGCTTTATGCTTTGGCTTCATGGTGTTCTGAGCTCTTGCCTTTGCTTTCTCTGAACAGTCTCCTACACACTGCCAGGCTCCTTGAGCAGAATGCAGAACATCCTCTGTCCACAGTGCTCAAACTGCTGAGTAACCTTGTACTTCCCTTTAGTTTGTGAAAAAACCACATTTGCTCAGTAGCTTCTGGTAGCCTATTTATTGAAAGATGGTGGTTAAGCCTTGCAATTTCAACCCAACCTCCAAATGCTGTACAAGAGACCACCTCAGTAGCATGTAGGAGATGGATCACCACTACCGTTCTAAATAAGACCTACAAATTCTTAAAATAAGAAACATTTGTTGCTCTTACAGTGAAACTATCTGTATTAAAATTTTATTCAAAATAGTGTTACTAAGTACATATATGACAGCTAAAGGCAGACCTCAGTAAAATTCCACTGGCCCTGCAATGTTTGGAAACACAGAAGGCACCAACAACGTTGTCTCTGCTTTGTATGAGAAAAAGTACCAATAATAAGATATTATTTTATTGTAAAATTATGAATAAGGCTAATTTGAAATTATATCATCGATTTTGGATGAAGCTGGGAAATATTCCAGACATTGTGATTCCCAGTGGGTCTGGAAAATTGCCATTTTTTAGCCAAGAATTGAAGACGGATGAAGATTCCTCTTCGAAAAGGAATGGAAGAGGAAAGGTGCCAGCCCACAAAGGGCTGGCCTATTTCTCTCTATCTGCCAGATCCTCTCCTCTCTCCACTCCCGACTCCAGGGTTAGTTTTACTCTTAGCGTTACACTTAGGATTAGGGTTAGGGTTAGGCTTCTCTTTAGTGTTAGGATTAGGCTTTGGGTGTTTTTTTAATGTTAATGGCGCAGCATCACTGGCACCTGAGAGCCCAAGGCTGCCACCTTTTCTCTTGGCACAAAGCTCAGTCCTTCCTTGGCACGAGTACCTGCTCGGGAGTGGGGTGGGGAAACAACTCGGCTTGTGAAAGGAAGAGGGGGGGAAAGGAATGTTTGGGACTGTTGTTACTTCCGGCTGTCAGAGCCTCAGTCGTGGCAGCTGTCGCGACTTTTCCCTCCCGGGAGACGCGCTGCTCTGCTTTGCAGCCGGGGCTGCCACTGCCCGCGCCGCGCTGTCCGCCCGGGCTTTGGAGACAGCGCGCAGCTCCGGAGCCCCTCGGCACTGGCGCTGCTGCCGCGTCCCGCGGGGCTCCCTTCGCGCACATTCCCCGCTTCGCGGCGGCGGGGCCGGCGAGCGCTCCATATCCCCCGCGCTGCCCCGCGCTCACGGCCGCCAAGAGAGACTGGGCAGCGGCCCGCTCGCCTCGCCGACATGGTATCACCCGAAACCCGTATCCCGCTACGGCGTGGTATATCCCGGTGCGGGAGCCGCTGCCCTCGGGCCGGGCGCGCCCCCCAGCCCCTGTTTCCTGGCGCTGGGAGAGGAGCGAGGGCACGCCCGCCGCGCCCTCTCTTTGTGTGCCAGCGAGGGAGCGCGCGCGGACGGGCCCGAGACACAGCGAGCGGGAGAGCGCGGGGCAGCGCGAGGCCGGGGAGCGGCGCGGGCGGGCGGCGGTTCGGGGCGCGGCGCGGGGGCGGGAGGAAGGTGGAGTGAGGAGCGCGGGGCGGCGGCGGCGGCTGCAGGGCGGGGGCCGGGGGTGGGAGGGAGGGAGGAAAGGCGGGCGGCTGGAGGCGGCGGATAATGATGGCGTGGTGCGGGCGGCCGCTGGGCGGCCGGGAGCGCTGAAGGGAAGGAGGCGGCGGGACCCCCGCCCCCAGGTAGGCTGGCTCGGAAAGTTTGGGGCGAGGTACCGCGGCGGCTCCGCTGCGCGCCCCGCAGGCCCCGCGGCGCAGGGGCGCCGCCGCGGGGAAGCCCCAACTTGGGGCCGAAACTTGCGGCTTCCCCGTTCCGGGCGGTGCGGGGCGCCCGGGCCCCTCCGGGCCGCGGTGCGTGCGGCGGGTCCGGCCGGGCCCGGCCTCCCCCGGGCGGTAGGAAGGGCCGGCGCTGCCCCCTCCCCCGCTGCCTGGCCCGGGACGGCCCTTCGCGAAGGGGCGGCAGCCGGAGGAGGCGGGGGCCCCCCGCCGCCGCATCTCCCGCCGGAGCTACCCGGTCGGTGCCCGGGCAGCGCCCGGGGCCGCTCGTCCCGGCGGACACAATGGGGTTTATCCCGCTGGGAGGTCTTGGGCGGCGTTTCCCACCCCGAGTTTCGGATTCGTGTCACACGCCAGCGAGGCCCCGCGTTAATGGAAACTCTCTCTTTCTCTGCAGATGGCTTTCCGGATACCGCGATCCGCGCTGGGCATAACACCCGATGTGGCCATTCACGCGCTTTGATTTCTTTCTCTCCACGTAGAGTCATCTGCGCTCCATTTCAATGAGAGCGGGGAAGCGGGCTGAGGGGAAGGCTGCTTTGGGGATCTTCTGTGGGATCTGCTCTGCCTGCTGTCGGAGGGTGGAAGCTTTGTGCTAGAGAGCCGTTCTTCCTATTCTTCTTCAGGAGTCGAGGGAGCTTTCTCTTTGACAATGATGAAGACTGAAGGCAAGGCGGAAAGGACTTTAAGAAGTGCTTCTCCACACCGAAATGCCTATAAATCTGATTTCCATGCTATCAAATGCTCTTTTGATGGCATAAACAATCCTGATAATGCTTCCAGCAAAACAGGCTTGCATCAGAAGCTGAGCGCCTCTTCCAGTGGAGGGGGAAATGACCCACACAGTCGAGGCAGAGCCGCCACTTACGGCAATAGAGTACACAAGATCAAAAATATGTTTCTTCAAATGGGAAGCTCGTCTTCCACAACCTCTTGTGAAAGCAGTCCACCCGCTGACACAAAATTAATCAGCCGGGCCACAGCAGCAGAGTATGGACCTTCTCCAGGTAGCCCATCTTTTCTCGTTGTCCAGAAAAATAATCTTAATGCAAGCATCAGCCCCTGTAGCAGTCCTGTGGATTCATTGTCTGTGCCTTCTGCTACCGACAAGGTCATCCGTAGTACTGATGAGGCAGACCTGGACAAAGTTGCCTTAGCAGAAAAATTTTCGGAGACCAGGAAGCTTTTTGAGAGAAATATAAAACAACGGAGCTCAGTGGACAGATATTCCCCCAGCAAATGTGAAAGAAGTGAAGATAAGAGGAGACGTGGTTCAGCTTCTGATTGCAGCAATGTGGTGGACCACTTCAGTTTTAATACAGAAGCAAGTCTTCCAGTTGCACTGGAAAAAGTTGAAAATCAAGGCAATGAGGAGTTGAAACAGCAACATCCTAACAGTGGTTCTAAATTCTCCTTCCTGAATGCAGGGCCCATTTCTAGGAGGCTGGAAAGCTTTCTGGGTGATAGCGATACTGAAGAATCCAAAGAAATTTCCAAAAATGATAGTCCTCCAAATCACAATCCTTTGAGAGGCCGGCAGATTTTGAATGCATCTGCTGTTGCAGAAGGATGTCCGGAGAACAGTGCGTTCCCCAAGATGCCTGGGACCCGCAGAGATGAGTCAAGCAAGGCACTTGGAAAAGACAAAAGAGAACAACTGGTACTTGAAAGAAGCCCATGGGATACGGGCTGTGTGCCTGGTCAGGAGGCTCAGCAGAGATCAGATAGTGTTTCCCCCATAGAGAAGACTTGCACGGAGCTGGTTGCCCAGAGTGAAACCTCAGGGCATGAGAATGAAGGTTTGGAGAACGATCACATTGTTCAAGAGGATCAGATGCTCATACGTCAAGTACAACAAGGGAAGAGGAGTGACTATGCCTTGGAAGTGATAGAAGAGTTTATGGATGGCAGCAAGACCGGAGAAGAAAGAGATGGGTTGTCCATAAGAGATGATCCAGTTACACAACTGGGAGAAGTTCTAGAGAAGGAAGAGGGTCCTGAAGAAGAAGAGCAAGTGTTGGAAAAGCAAAGCGAGGACTTCAGTGCTTTTGGAATAGAGAATGCAGCTTTTGATGATGACAGGGATACAGAACCAGAAAACCAAGAGCCTGAAGGCAATGGAATTTTGGAGGGAGAGGATGAGTATATGTATGACAGTGAATATGAGGAGTTTCCTGGGCTTTCTGAAGAGGAAGATCCTGACCCAGACCGAAAAGTCAAGTTCTCAACAGCTCCAATCAAAGTAAGTACATTTGAATTTTCTTTCTTTTTTAATTGTTTTGCAGTCAAAAATACCCAGGAAGTAAATTTTTGAGGTTTTTTCCAAAGCTCTAGAAATCCTTTATAAAGTGCAAATTTACAGCTTATATTCAACACTAAATAAGAGAAAAGTTGCAAGTTTAGAAAATTTATAAATTAATCACAAGTGATTTAATTACAGCAGCTTCATAAGAGTGTAGTGAAGCACATGAGATTTTACTTGCTGGACATTTTCATGAGCACAAATCTTTTAGGGATAAATATGAACATCTGACCTTAATACTTGCCTTGATTTGTTTAGAATTGAGGCATTGCATTAAAGATTTTTTTCAGTTTTACTTCTTGTACAAAAGTTTAATAAAAACAGAAACAGAACAACAGAAAAACCCAAAGCAAACTTTTAGATTCAACTTCAGACTTGGTTACAGAATTAACTATAAGAAATTCTTAAATGACTGGTGTGTGTTAAACAAGATTCTAGAATTCTCTTTAATAATAACAACCATATATGGGTTACTTGGTTTTAATGCTGGATTGGCAAATAAGCCATAGGAGCGTTAATGGCAGTATTTTGGAATCATGAAATTGCAGAAGCAGAAGTTACGGGGCAGACTGGGTAATGAGGGGTAGTGTAAGTTACAACTCTAACAAATGAAAAAGATTTATATGTCTGATATTTCCTCACCAAAAATATGCACACCATAAGTTGTTCTCCATCTCGAACTGTGTTTACCCATGATCTCTTGCAGATTTGAGTTATTCTCATCCCTGTTAGACTTTGAGAGGAGAATTAGGAGACATGGATCAGGACAGAATGGGAAACTGGGCTTTCTTAAGCATACTTCTCTTCTGCTATTACATGTATTACAAATAACAGCTTCTACACTTTGTTCATATAGAGTCAGGACTCGCTTTTACTGATCAGAGAGAGGTAAAATTCTGTTGACTCTTCAACTTCCTGCAGTGGAGAGCTGTAATTTCCCAGTTTGCTAAATGCACACTGGTGCTGTACCCGAGAAAATGTTTTGATGTGGCAAAATGTGAGTTGTGGTGCACATGGGGTTTTTTTATAGTCACTCCATAGACAGGCTGACTTTATATGGCTTTCTTTTAGTTGATGCTGCTTTAGTGGTGACCTGGAGCAGTGAATGGGAGAGTGCTGGTATTGAAAACTGCATAATGAGTCTGATGAGGGCTGGAAGAGAGCCGGAGGGGCATCAGTCCATTTCCCCTTCCATTCGTGACTGAGTGTCTGAGGAAAGTGCCGTTTAGAGTCTACAGTAAATGTGTGTTGTGTGACTTCCCGCTGTAGGCAGGGTTTTACTGATCCTTACTGAAGTCCTACTGAAGCAGTGGCTGTTAACAGACTGCTGCGTTCTCTGCAATGTCTGTGCCAGACAGAGTTGAAAGCATTAGTAGAAACCTTGGTGCCAACTGTGATGGAACCTCTCATGTAGACAAAACTCAGTTTTTTGACATGTTCAGTTATAAGTGCTTCTCTGAAAGCCCACAGGAACCAACCTGTACCATAATACCATGTACACAACCTCGAGATAAACGTTTAGTAGCAACTGTTAGCAGTTTTCTGTGAAAAATAACATAGTACTTGCCATAATGTCCCACTTGGATTGGCAGAATACACTGTCCTTAATAGCAGTATGATCATTTAAGGGCCTTAAAGTGAAGCTTGTGATACTTGCCTTCCTTTATCCCCTTTTATTGATACTTGGCTATATCTTTCCTATATTGGGTATAGAGACCTCTTTCTATATGTCATCTTTAATAGGTTTTCCCCCTTTGTTCCTTGTGCCTAAGCAATGATTTCTTTCCCCATGTCTGTGTTTTTGCTTTATGTTTTCTATGTTACTTAGTGGGAATAAGTCCTGGTATATGGTCCTTGGGTTTTATGCCCTGTAAAATAAGGAACTCCCACTTTTTTGTGCTTACCCAAAATTTTCTTTAACTGTGTACCTTTAATATCTTGTTAACCTTTTAGAAAACCCCAGTTTTACCTCACAGAAGGATGTCTCTCTGTGAGTGCCATTTTCAGATATTCATAGGCAGTAGAGGAAAAAGTCCTGTGTTTCTCCTCATAGATGCTCCTGAGACAGGTGAGGCTGGCCTTGCATTCTTGCTATTTTCTGTCTGCACCTCTTTAGTGTTTACAAAAAAACATCTGTGTCTCTTGCAGTTGCTGTTTAGCAGGTGTCTGGTAACCAGAGTTGAAGAATTCAAAATATTGAGAAGGTACTGCACTCAAAAAAGCACGTTCAGATCTTCCAGAGTTCTGCACTGATGGAGCTCTGAGTGTTTCACTTGATACTTGCAAAAGGGAAGTTGGATATCTGTGTAGGTAATGCATATACTTAAACACAGGCACCTTAGAAACAGTATTTATGCTGCAGGAACAAAGAAAACTTGATTAATATTTCCATTCAAAGTTTCTAGTTGTAAAATTGGCAAGGCCTTTGAGTAAAAGAAGGAGGCTGAGGAGCTCCCAAGGGGTGTTTAAGGTAGCTAACACTGTTAGCACTGCATCTGACCCATGATAGAGATGCATAATTGTTGACATCTGCAGCAGGGCTTAAGAACATAATTTGATCTGATAATTTCAGGAAAGATGGAACATAATTACACACATACTTCCATTATTTTGTGTTGCCCTGTGCCTGTGAAAGCAAGCACAGATGAGACTTTTAAAAAGAAATGTTTCAGTTCTGTAGAAACTGGTGATAAATGATGTGTGGGAAGATTTCTTGCTTGCCGTGGGTGATCCAACTCTCTTAAGTCTTGCTGCTGTTTGATCTCTGCAGATCTTAGGACACGTTATGTCTTGGTTGCTTGTTTTTCCTACAGTAGTTGAGAAAGTGATTCTGTACAGTTATTAGCAGAACTTCACAGTGTGGGTTTATATTATGGTACATGAGCAGCTTTTAGTCTCTTGTTTTCACATATGAAGCCAATAAGGAATGTAAAGCACACTCAGCTGTTCAAGGTATTTGCAGAGGAACTGAATTTATCTTTGTCTCCATGGTCTCTGAATAAACTGTGTAAACAATCAACACTGCAGACAGTGCAAATAACATCAGGTAACTGCTCTCATCGCTTTATATTTCATTTTGCCTTTGTAATGTAGACGTTACCTTGAAAGGCTCTAATTAACACAAATGTTATTGACTGAGTGCTCTTTGACATTTGTAACTTTGAAATTTTTAGTTGGGAAAATAAATGCCTGTTTTCAAATTGACTTTTTAAAATGTTTTTTACCTCTGACTATGTCAAACTTCATCCTTAAAACCTTTAATAGCACAGTGACTAACTTCTGCAGTGATTTATGATCCTTAGAAATTCTGTAGCTCAGGTAAAGATAGTACAGCTACTGTTTGCTTCCATAACTCTGCTTAACTATCAGTGTTATCTAGTTCATGTTGCATGGGAGTGGCTGTTCCCAGCTTTTGTTAATAATAATGTATTTTAAGATTGTTTAGTCAAGAATACAGTTAAAAAAACAACTAAACAAAATCCAAATCTTCATAGAGGGATTACTTCTATATTGTCACAGTTGAGCAGTTTAAATTTATTTCTTAAGGAAATTGAAAGCAGTTTCATAGTTTGTATGTTGTCCTGACCAGTCAAGTACCAGCTGCTTCTAAGAGAATATGGAAATCCTTCATAGTCTTGCCACTTGTCTTGCACGTCAGAATAGAGTATGTTTTATGTATAGCTGCGCACAAGTGATTATGTTTTTCAGGCTGGCCTACTTGCAATCTTTTTAGTACAAACCTGCTTCCTGTGGAAGTTAATGAAGCACTAAATGAAGATACCCTTGAATCAGATTTCTTGTGTAACAGTGTACCTGTAAATACTTACCACTTTTGGGAGATGCACCAATTTTCTAGGTCAGTGTGTAGATTCCTGAATACTCATTGAATACACAATGTTGTAGAGTAGTGCTTCAGCTTCCTACAGCCTCTTATTTTTGAACTGTTAACTTATGTACTTAAAATGTCATACATAAAAAGGGATACAAAATATATTAACTGGTCAGAGATACTCGAACTGTGAAGTTCCTTCAGTAATTAGAGAATTGATGACTGGTCTGTTGTTTGTCAGCCATTGCCCAAAGCACTTCAGTAAAATATTTCTGTGGCATTAAGAAACAAGTGTGTGACGTGGATGTAGGTTGATGTAGAAAAATAGAGAATTGATTCAAAAGTAGATTTAGACAGAGTTGGCTAATATGCTTTTTTATCTTGGCACAAATAATGTAAGCGTTATTTCCACTGTGCTTTGTTTGGGATGTTTTACAATGATGATTTTCTTTTTTAACTCAGGATTTTAGTTATTTTGAAGCTCTGTTTATCAACATTACAACATTTGTAACTTAACATCATAACAACTTTTCTTCATGTTTTTATTTCAAACTCTCCATGGTAGTTTTCAGTGACTTTTCACAAAAAGTAACCCTGTTTTATTCTACCTCCATCTGAGAGTGTGGCATTCCTGATGGTTCACTTAACACTATGAGATGTTAAAAACATGGATATTAACTGAAGGAAGAAAGTACATATTTTCACATGTGTGAAATTTTTTTGTAGGTGCGGGTTTTGAGAAAACATAAACTCTTGCTGAAATTTCAACTTTCACATACCTTAAATGTTTATTAAACCTAAATGCATTCAATTCTGTGTATAGATTTACCTCGGTTAAAAAGTTCAATATTTCTGGTGCATTTAGGATCCTTGTGCTGGCTTGATTCCATGATGGTTGTTCAGTTCTCCAGAAAGAAGCCCTTTCAAGTCAAGTTTTTGTCTTTTTTTGTCTTTTTTTTTTAATATCATATCATACATCTTTTATTTAGATTTTTAAGAAATGTTTGATATGTAAGTTTTACAATAATAGATTGATTTGGCATTTCAGGAGTCTTTGGGTAAAAGTCCAGAGAGTGCCAGGACATGGGACTATAGAGCAGAAATCTAAACTGGAACAGAAAAAATAAAGAATATCTTTTTATACCCTGACTCATGTCTGTATTGAGTTGACTCTTTACAGTAGTGTCTCACTGTATTTCTAACCGAAATATTCCATGGATGCAGTTAAAAAACATACCAGCTGACCTGTTTGATGGATTTGATTATGCTGTAAAACTAGAAAAATAAGAGAATGGGGGTCAGGTGAGGTTATCACCTGCTCATCCTCACTCCTTTATCAGTCCCTCCAGCTTCTAACTAGCAGTCCTAGCAGTCCCATTTGGATTTCATAGGGAGGAGAGAGGGTTTTTTAGAGGTATTTTTAAAGCACTTTTTGGTTTGGGGAAAATGAGCACTTTTATCAGAGTTGCAGTTTCATGCCCTCACTGATGACTGGGCTGCAGCTTCAGTTTAAGTTGCTTGTTCCTTTTGTCTTAATGTTTGCTCTCACTGTGTATGCCTGGCCTGTGCTGTGTTTTGCTCTGAGAGAGAACAGCTGTAGGAAACAGGAGAGAGGAAGGGAGGCACTTGAGGATTTCGTGGGAGATACAGTCAGAAGAAACACTGAGGAGGTGTTGAAGGTCAGCAAAGATAAGCAAATTTATAGAAGACAAGTTCATTAGTTCAACAGTTAAGCTGCTGAGAGATTTAGTATCTTTTTGATGTACTGTTGTTAGCATCTGAGAATACATAACCTAGGCTAGTAAAGAATGAACAGACAGTAGCTGAAACTTATTTGTAGCTTACCTTTGGAGAGATGGAAAAAGAAATTATCCCTTTTCATATAATTTGAACATATAAGAGAAGGTGAACATTAAGAGGGATACCAAAAGATCTGTGCCGCTACTATCTGAGTACATATTTTATGGTCTTGAGATGAAGGTGCAGTGTTGCAGAATTCTTACAGCAGTCTTACATTTTTATTGAGTAGGAAAGTATTATGCAACGTGGCAAATTCTCTAGAATTATTTCTCAGTCATTTTCTTCTATCACCCTCTGATGTGACTTGGCATAGTGAGATGACCCCCCCCTTTCAGACCTGGGGTACTGATCATTGCTAATGACAGTATAAATGCAGATCAGCTAATTGAGCTGATCTGGTATGACAAGGTTATTTTCTTGTTGTTTCTCCTTATGGTCATTAGAACAGGTAGACTATTTTTCTGCTCATTGTTACTCTTTTGAAGTTCCCCATACCAGTTTGTTTACTGTTTGGATTTGGTCAGGTCAAGATTTTTGTTTTGGTGAGTACTAAATAAATACACACATCTGTGAGGATTACCAGGCATAAACTGGTGGTACCAAGACACCTGTGAAGCTTAATGGATGTTCATAATTGAATCACTCTCTTTATATGCAAAGTCAAGGAGCCAAGATTTTTTTGGGGTGCCCCCTTTTAAGTGGTACTGTTAGTAGTTTTTTCCTCTTCTGGTCATATTCTATTCATTTTGGAGTCCTTCAGTCTCCTTGTCAGTCAGAGAACAATCACCTGGTGGAGAAGTACAACCAGGTCACAGCAGACCTTCGTTTCCACAGATGGAGATCATGAATCTTGTCTCAACATCTTCTCTCAGAGTCTGAAATGAAAGAAAATTGATGCTCTGAATCTGAATAGATGCTTTTCTGTGTCTTCAATATTCCTTCCACTGGAATTTAAAAATCAAATACCTGAAAGTGAGTGTTTCTCCTTCTCGAGTAGGTAGCATAACCTGACTGAAATAGGTACCATATTGTCTGTGTTCTTCTCTAAATGGCTCCAGTGATCTTTCTCCTGCAGTGAAATGCAGAACTAGAGAATAAATGTTACCCGTTTTATTGAGAATTAAATAGAGAATAGTGAGCCTAGTTAAAAACCTGGTTTATTTACAATTGAACTGTCTATATGAAATGGTCTGTACAGTAGATCTGAAGCAAAGTTGCACTTACGTCTTTGTGTAAACTGACTCGGATGAGGTTTTTGAGGAAGTCGTACAGAGCTGCAAGATAAGGGCATAAGTGTATGCAGCCTGCCTGTCCACCTGCTGAGTAACAGAAAATGGTACCTGGAGTGTAATGGCTTATAATATCAACCAGTTTAACAGTTGCCAGCCATTCTGAAAACTTTTTGAAGAAGGGTAAAAGGGTGAGTGTTTAAAAAATAAAATTAAACTAGGTATTTCTCTGTGCTGATTCTATGATTTTAGAGCATGAGTTGACATCAAGTATAGGTACTTTTCACTTAAAATGTGAGAAATATTGGTAATAAAATACTAATCATCTAGCTTTTGGAAGTAGAGGGAAGAATGGGCAGTGGTACGAGATGTCTAATTGAACTGAAGAGGGAGACTGTGAGAGTGAACTGTAAAGTGTACATTCTGCTTCAGTCCTACTTCAGTGCTGCTATTTCAAATGATTATTCATGTTTGCCCAGACACTTCACATTTTGCCAGGCATCATAAAGGCCATCAATTTGGAAAGCTGAAACTGTTCACTGTCAGATAATTTTCCCTGAGCTGTAACTTGTGTTTTGACTGTTTGGCTTTAGTGAGTGTGAGTGAACTGGCACGTTCAGAGTGAGCCCTGTGTTTCAGCAGGGAGGTGAACCAAAGGGTGTAGCCGGGGCTGGGTGTTAGTCCAGGCAGGTGTCAGTAACACTCCAGGGCCTCTCTCAGCTGTCAAGTGTTACTTGAACTGCCTGTGCAGGTGCTGTGAGGCTTTCCAGCAAATACTGCAGTATTACATGAGAATTTTAAAGTGGTGTTGATATCACTTCTGTTCCAATAGCTGGAAGACCTTCTGGACTGTTACTGCTTTCTTAATCTTACTGTTTAATTACTTTTGTAATGTTCTGCTTTTCATCAGGCACTAGCAAATTTATATACTAGAAATGAATGTGGCAGTGGAGGTCCTTGGACTCTATTTTGTTACTCTGTAGCACTTTCATGCAAGCGTGTGGTAAATTAGCATTTGCCCTCTAACAAAATTAATATTCTTCCAAAACTAGCAATAATACTAAAATAGACCTTTTTATGTGCTCTGAAGAGTTTGAAGTAAGTGAGGTCGTTGTTTTTCAGTGACAATGCTGTTTCCTGTGGTAGCACTAAGATGGTATAATGGACATTCTTAGTTCTTTATAGTTGCAGGAACTCAAGAGTAGGATCTTTTACACAGTGCATTGCATTGGTGTTTTCTGAGTGCTGACCTTGATGATGTCTCCAAATAAATATATATGCTGTTCAAGCACAAAGTATATTTGAAAATTTACAGTTAATGTATCTTAACAATTTAATTAAAGTAATTCTTAAAGATTCAGCCCTCTAACAAAAGCTTTTTTGATTCAATTTTATTCATGCCAAAAGAAAACTGTCTTGAGTGTAAAAAGAAATTATTTTTTTCAGATATCTTGACAAGATTGAGAAGTTCTTAATGTTAGGGTAACCTTCTGGATATAACAAGCTATGGTAAAAGGCTTGGAAAATTCATATGGTTTCCACAGTAAAATTCATCCCTTTTCTCCTGTGTTGAGACAATAACTTGTGTTTGCTAAAGAATATTTTTTAAAAATGCCACTTGCGCATTAATAATTTTACAATCTCTGGCTAGCAGTGACTTCTGAATAGTAAGATTAGAATTTCTTTTGTCTGTAATGCATTTGATTCAGTGACTAAACCCTGCCAGACACAGTACAGGGATGAACATGTTTAGCTTTCTCATCAGTCTTCTAAACTGTGAACTTAGATTATTTATTATCCACTTTAACTGTTTTTAAATGTTACTTTTGCTACTTCATAAGAACAAACCTGCTGAGCAGTTCTGTATTTTCTATATTAGTATCAACATTTTTACTGTTTCTCTCCCATAAAAGATGAATACTGTGTTATGATTTCACATGTACATAATAAAAATTTCTGTCTTCTGCCCTTAACTCTTTGGTCATAGTTTTTGTGGTGTGCTTTTCCTTTTCTTTCTGTTATTACAGTGTTTGGCGTCTGATTATAAGTTTTGTTTTTCCTCTGTTCTTTGTAAATCAGTGCTTTTCTTCAGAATTATTTTGCTGAAGTTTAGAGGGGAGGTGGTGTTCCTACTATTTTGAAATAGGGCTGTCTTTTTTTAGTGGTCAGGTTATGGTTTTTAGAATATTACCTAAATACACTTGTCATCTGCCACTTAAGAGAATTCTTTCTCTTAGTGGTTTACTCAGAATTGATTTCAGCAAGGCTTTACTTAAAAAGCCATTATGCATAAATATTAGTAGTCTTCATTTGCATAGAGGTGTTTGTGCTATTATTTTATTAATTGCAATTATTCTCTGGAACCTAAGGGGAACTACTAGTTTTAAATTGTGTTATGCACTTCCAGTAATTAACATTTCCTATGATTTATTTTGCATCAAAATGAGCAAATTCCATGAGACTCCCAAGTACAATTCTATTACTTTTAAGCTGGAAAAATAATAAATCACTTTTAGAAGTTCCAGAAATATTTGAGTGCTGGTAACCCAAGACTCTCCCATACATACTGCTGTTGTTATGGTGCAACTTTGCTTCTCTCAAATTTGCAGCACTTTATAAAATGTTGTGCAAGGAATGAGTCATCCCTGTGGTAATGTAATTCTTCGGTAAATAGTGACTACTTGCGCCATCTTCTGCATTGTGGGTTAGACCATTGAGCTATAAAGAATAAAGAAAATACAGTTATCTCTGTCTCCAGAATGAATTACTACTATTCTCTAAATTTTGCTCATTCAGTCATTTGACAGTTAGTGACCTTTAGCATTTTAGTTTTACTATTAATACTAGATTATAATAATTTATAAGCAAACTTGGTTTTTTTGTGCCCTGATATTTGATTTGTTTTCAAAAGTTCAAATATTCTCATTAAGAAGTTACCATTTGTCCACTCAAGAATTTCCTTTTTAGTTTAAACTGCATCTCATTATACCTTGACTGTATTTTTAGACAGATTGCTTCTTCTGTTGGGATGGAAAGGAAGCAAACGAGACTGGTTTTGTTCCAAAGGGAAGAATAATGCTTCAGGAAATGCTTCTGCTTCTTATTCTGTTTACTAATTTTTAGGTTGAGGAGGGGGATTGAAGAACTTGGCCACCTTTTTTCTGATAGAGTAAGGATGCTTTAGGCCATTTAGTTGGTTTTCTTTGTCTGTTTTGCAGATATTTTCTGTAAAGTTCATGGATGACATACTGTAAGTGTGACCCTTGTCTTTCTGCATCCGGTTGTTGCCTGCTGATGTCTGTATCAAAGTCAAGAGGCATTTATAAACCTTTATGCAAGACTTAGGAAGAACAGCTTTTAGGAAGCTTCTTTTACTGGGGAAAACATAAGACTTTTGAAAGTGGGTTTCTTCCTTCCCATTCAGTCGAGTGGATCTATTTTTGCACATTTACTGAACCATGCCATGTTTCTGGAGTAAATGTTTTGCAGGGTTTGGGGAAAAGTGGTGAAACGGACCTCCAGCTGGAGTCTGAAGGGGAAGCTGTAACTCCCCATGGGAAATACTGTAACTAATTGTTGCTTTTTGGTGTTCTGTTTCAATGACGGGTTTTTTTTGTGTCAGAGGTGCTGCCACACAGCGCTAACACCGTATACCAGTGAATGTAAAGTCACAGGATAAATGTTAATTAGAGTTAATGCTGCTCTTACTTACATGATTGCAGTTACCTGTCTAGGTAGTCTGGTGGCAAAATGCAAAAGTTGTAAAAAATTAGTAGGCCAGTGTAAATGAACTTTGTGTCAGCACGGCATGTTCTTGATTAGGGAGATGGCTCTGCAGCTGCAATGCATAACTGTTTGCTGTCTTACAGTGGTGTTGAATAAAACACTGGGTGCCTGCAAAACATTTAGCAGATAAACCTTGTTTTTTAAGATAAGTGGGAATGGTATATTATTTTTCCTTTTTCCCCCCTAAATTATTAATTTAAATATAATTAATGAATGTGCTGATATGTAAAATTAACACGGTTACATGTAGCTCCTCTTTTCTTTGTAGATTTGTCTTAATTTGTGTTGTTTGTTTATCCCTTGTTTTTAACAATCCAGAAATTCAGCTGGAGTGATTACTAAAAATAGTAATGTATGTAGCAAGGCATTTCCTTTTCCTGGGAAACTGCGTGATTCCCTTGCAAAATCAGAAAACTGTATCTGTTTGAAACACTGCAATTGGCAGATGGTGTGGGGGGAGGGAAGGAGAGGAAGGATTTGGTGGAATGTAGTCCAAAAAGAGTCACACTCTGTATCAAAGAGGAGATAACTGATTTCTTTTAACTACTTTGTACATTTACAACACAAAATATGTTCATGGAACTGTTTTGAAACTTTTAAAATATTACTTCTGTGCAAGTTGGAAACTGTCTGACAGCAGCAGTATTTATTAAATTGATGGTTGTTTGGAAATCGAGATCTCTGAAAGTACCACTAATTTCCTTCCTAATTTTATTTCAATTATATGATGTTTGAAAGAAGGCGAGAAAACATTAAAAAAGGTTTTCTTTTACTTTTCTTAGGTTTTCAGTACTTACTCAAATGAAGACTACGATAGACGGAATGAAGAAGTTGACCCTGTGGCAGCCTCAGCTGAGTATGAACTTGAGAAAAGGGTGGAAAAAATGGAAGTGTTTCCAGTAGAAATTGAAAAAGGTGCAAATCAAACCTTGAACATTTGTATCTATTACAAATACCTGTGAACAAAAGATAAAACCATTGAAAACAGTATATTGGTACAATTTAGATCTTGAATTTTTGAATGTTTGTCTCAGTGTTGATTTATGGCTCGTTCTGTTGAATTTGGTGAACGTTAATGGAACAGGCCTATACTAAGTGCAAATTATCATAATTAAGTTAGGAAGGCTACAGGACAAAAAGGCTTTTAGTAGTATATAAGGTATGTTATCTTTTTGGTTTTGTTTTGTTTGGGGTTTTTTTAGTGAATTTTCCTATCTTTTGTGTGGAAGGACTTGGAATGCTTTGAAACAACTCAGTACTGCTGGTTGTTACATTATGTGTGATTCAGCTAATTTAGATTTTTGAATCCTTTAGGTGACAGGGGTCTGGGCATCAGTATCATTGGAATGGGAGTTGGTGCTGATCAGGGCCTGGAAAAACTAGGTATTTTTGTAAAAACCATTACAGATGGTGGAGCTGCTCAAAGGGATGGACGGTGAGTTTTCTGTTGAATTGATTACGCTTTTTATAGATTTGTAAGTGAGCCCAATTGCTTTTATTAGATATGCTGAATACTGTGAATAAAAGTACAAAAGCTGAATGTAGCTGAGTGGTTATTATAATCCTACTTTATGTTAATTTTTTTAAAAAAAGGCAGATTGTTTATTATACAACATTTTTGCTAAGTGTAGTTCTGCTTAGAGCATATATAAGAAAATCTTAGCACGAGCCCATGTGTGGAAGTACCACAAAATCACATCAACACCCTAGTACACCAGTCACTGTGTAAATAGTATAAAAAATACCAGATCAAATACTGTGCAGATTTTGATTGGTGATTTACATAGTAACTAAGGATCAGGAGACTTTTTAAACAATGATTTTCAATGGACTCAGAATTTGTCATTATAAATACTAGTGAGTTTTAAGTAATATTTGTCAGAAATACCTCAAGCCAAAATATGGTTGTTTAACTGATAGCTAAATATTTATTTTGCAGAATTCAAGTAAATGATCAGATTGTGGAGGTTGATGGCGTAAGTCTGGTGGGAGTTACTCAGTTCTTTGCAGCCACTGTATTAAAGAACACCAAAGGCACAGTGAGGTACGTATAATTTTCTATGAAATTACACTTTCTTTTTGTCATTTTTCATTCATGGAGAACACAAAACCATAATATGAAAAATTTACAAAAATACTGTGGAAGGCAACAGTATGACAAACTCATTTCTTGAGCATATATTAAGATTTTTTGCTGCAAGGTAATTTATTTTTCTCCTGCAGGTTTCTGATAGGGAGAGAGAAGCCGGGAGCTGAGAGTGAAGTAGCCCGGCTCATTAGTGAGACCTTGGAGCAAGAGAGATGTCTGTACGAGCAGCACTACGTTCATGATGATACAGAGCAGGTAAAACATCATACAGACAGACATTTTTAAAAGTATGTGATTACCATTACGTGCAATAGCTTCTGCTATTGGAATGAAGGGGGATTTTTTAATCAGATTGATGCAGAAAAGGATAAAACAGGCAACTTATTAGAAACAGGAAAATGCAAACATCATACATTGCTATTCTCAAGGCACATGATTATCATTTTATCAATAATCCAAAATGTATTTTTAACTGTCATCTGTATGTGATTGTTTTGTGCATGTTCTACTTTGCTCTCTTTTGTGGAACTTTGGTGAAGGTGTTTGCAATTCATTTTTAACACTTATAGGTATAAGAAACAAAAAAGGAATACTAACTAGTCAAGAAATGTTTTGCAGCTGTTGTTGCTGCCATAATGCAAAAGTGTGTGTGCATTACTGAATGTCACGATTTTCTGATTTTGTCAGGATGATGACTATGAGGAGGAGGAGGAAGATACATATGAGTCACATTTACATGGAAAATCTGTAGAAGTTTTTGATCTTCCTGAAAATGAAGATATTGGTTTACTACTGGATATGGACTCAGCACAGTCTCTTCTTAAATTTAAAGAGGTGTTGTAGTAGTTTCTTTAATATTCTCTCTGATGCATTGGGGAGCATCTGAACACCTTGTAGAATAATGGATATTATCTCCTTCATGTCTCTCTCATGGTTTTGGGTTTGTTTTTTCCCAACATCACCAATAAATCTTTCTGGTTTGTCCATTGAAATATAGGTCTTTTGTTACTTTTTTATGCCAGTTTCCCTATACATATGTATATTAAATGGTCTTTTGGTATAAATTAAATAAAAGCCCTTGGAAACAGGCATTAGAACCCACCACCACCTCTGTGCTTGTTATGTCTGAACATTGCATTAGATAGGTACGATGCTTTTCTTAGTTCTTCTTTGGTCCATTGGCCTTGGCATGTATTTGCTGCACAGTGGAATGGCTTTAGCTGCAGAAGAGAGCATGGGGTGGGCAAATATGCCCATTCTGAATGGTCTCAAGTGCTGTGAGATGTCTTTAGGAAGACAAGAAATACATATCTAATCTCCTACTTTACTCCCTGCAGTCTTCTGGGAAATCTCTGTGTACATAAAAGTACTTGATTCTGTAGACAGACATGGTTTTGGCTTGGAGGATGCTTTTATGGTGTATTTTTTGGAAGTAATGGATTTGTGAACCCAATAGGGCATTCCAGACTGTGAATTGCAACTTAACATAATTGGAAAAAGCATGGTTCGCTTTTCTCAAAGTTTTTATAAAGGAGCAGATTTGCTTTATTCAGGGCTGTGGGATGTAATCAGGGATTTAAGTGGTACAGTCACTGGCATTTAGGGTCCAGGCTTTTTTGGTAGAATTAAGTGCCTGTCATTTTTACCCTGGGAGGATAAAAATACACTGCAAAGAAACTGTTTTGTCAAATGTCATTTGGTGCTACATCAGCTTATTTTTGTGAAGGACTGGTATTTTACAGATCTCCTTAAGTTTGTTCTCTTGATGATGATGTCATTGGAGAAGTAGAAATTGCAGGCTATGGATCTCTAGAGAACATTTACAATTTTTCTGGGTTAGGAAACATAGTAGCAGGCTGCAGCATCTTTTCATAAGTGCTATATTTACTTGGGTTGCAATTATGTTCCCATCTAGGATTATTATTGTGCTGTTACTGGCATAATCTAAATGAAGAATAGTCATGGATTCACTAGTTCTAATTTGTGTTTCATGTACTACGCCGTGCCAAAAAAAAAATCCCTCCAGGGTTACAGATGGAAAATGAGATACAAGGAATAATTAATACTTGTTAAAAAGATCTTTACATTTGCCTTATGTGTAGCTTTTCCCATTTCTAATAATCTTATGAAGATTTGTGGTGCAAAAATACATGGCTTAATTTTAAAACCAGCTCAGCACATTTATTTCTAAGTGCTGATTGTAAAAAATATTTAGTACTGTTAAATTTCACTTGATTCTGTGTACCAGTCGTCATCATAATTGCACTGCTGCTTTGTCATACTCCTGGCATATTGAAACATTATTTTAATCTCCTCAGTTTTCTTAATATATAGACAGCAGTGTGGGAGTTTTAACTATAGGAAGTTATGTATTGATGACTGTGGAATTTCTGGGGAGTTTAATTTCAGTTAGGGTTGGTGGGTATTTTTTAATAAAATTTTATGATTGCTCCTGTAATTCACAAATAATTGAGTTGACTTGATCCCACACTATAAAGATGGTTTGAGGAAAAAGGGAATCACAGAGAAATTCTTAAAACTGGCATTTCAGTTGTAATTTTTTGTGCTCATACAGTTTTTTTCATTTGTTTCAGCTGCAATTAAAACATGCAGTAACAGTAGCTGAAGTGAATCAGCTGAAGGAGAAAGTAAGTTTTCAAAGAATCTTATCATTTGGTGGTGGGTTTTTTTGTTGGCTGGTTAGTTTGGGGATTTTTTTTATTTCTACAGCTACTAATTTTACCAGGAATAGGCTGAATGCAGAGGCAGAATCCGTTAGGCCTCAGGCAGTATCTACTCTGTGTTGTGCTGGACAGCCTAAGTTGAAGAGCTATGCTCAAATTAAAAATTAAAAAAAAGAAAACCTACACAAAACAGTCAGAAAAAAACCCCAGCCCGAAAATCCACTCTATGCCATTGTAAAACAAATGCTTCAGTAATACTGCCTAGAGTAACTGAATATAGTGGAACACTGAATGAAACAAGTTCTTAAACAAATATGAGAACATTAGCAGTGGATGGAACTTGGCTGATTTGAGTATAGATTTGGCACTTGCAAACAGTGTTTTGTGGCTCTCTTTCTGTTACCAGAAAGTTATTTCTGTTACCATTTCCCCTCTTTCCCTCCTCAAATTTTTGACTTGCTCTGGGCAGAGACTTTTTTCCAAATTTTTTTTTGTTTTTTGTGAGAATTCATTCAGCACTTCTGCTTATTCTGAGAAAGGATTTTTTGTTCTTTTTTGCTATTTTTCCACTGATGCAGATTTGTGTGTGGTCTTTAACTGCAAATACTACTTGCAGGCGAGCAGCTTCTTTTGTTCCATTGCCCATCTGTGTTGCCTTGCCCAGAAATGCCTGGCCTAGTACAAGTTGCAGCACACTGCTGGGAGCAGGTAGCACATGGGGAGGGGGTAGTGCTTCAGATTGCAATAATTTTCTAAAGCAGTATCCACTGGGGTCTTTCATGCAATTGTTGAGAGCTCCACATGTAGAGAGGCAAGGCAGACAAAGCTACTTGGTGATACAGTAGTTCCAATTTTGATTTCTGGCAGTGCTCCTCTTCATAGTATTGTTGAAATTTGGCCCAAATGGATTGCCAAAAAGCTGTTAGTAATGTCCATGTTAGTACAACTTACAGCATCACTTTTAATTCAAGAAACTCTTGGTCCTTTCAACATCTCTGTTCCATCAACAGGTGATCTTAACTGGCTTAAAAAGTAGTGGTTTCCTCACTCTAAGAGGAGGCATGGACAAATTAAGCAATATCTTGTCTGTTCACTCCTCAAAGGTCTGGAGAGCTTCACATGTTAATATTCCCTTTTATAATGTGGTTGCTGTCAAGGTGAAGAGGTGGCATACCTTTCCTTTGTTGAGGGAATATTTGGGATTTTGTGCATTGACTGAAGGAAAGCAAACCATGCCTATGCCATCATTTATTAGGAAGACCAATGTCACAGAATCACAGAATGTGCCAAACTGGAAGGGACCCACAAGGATCATCAAGTCCAGCTCCTGGACCTGCACAGGACCATCTGCAAGAGTCACACCACATGCCCAAGAGCATTGTTCAAAAGCTTCTTGAACTCTGTCAGGCTTGATACTGTGACCACTTCCCTGTGGAGCCTCTTCCAGTGCCCAACCACCCTCTGGGGGAACCTTTTTCTAATATTCAACCTAAACCTCCCCTGAGACAACTTTAGGTCATTCCCTCAGGTCCTGTCACTGGTCACCACAGAGAAGAGATCAGTGCCTGCCCCTCCATTTTCCCTAATGAGGAAGTTATAACTGCAATGAGGTCTCCCCTTGCTCTCCACTTCTCCAGGCTGAACAGACCAATTGCCCTCAGTCACTCCTCACACAGCTTCCCCTCAAGGCCCTCCACCATCTCTGTTGCCCTCCTTTGAACACTCTCTTAATGGCTCAATATCTTTCCTATATTGTGCTACCCAAAACCGCACACAATATTCAGGGTGAGGCTGCCCCAGTGCAGAGCAGAGCGGGACAATCCCCTCCCTTGCCCAGCTGGCGATGCTCTCCCTGATACCCCCCCAGGACATGGTTGGCCCTCCTGGCTGCCAGGGCACTGCTGACTGATGTTCAACTGGCCATCAACCAGGACCCTCAGGTTCCTTTCCATGGCACTGCTCTCCAGCATCTCATGCCTCAGTCTGTACAAACATCCAGGGTTGCCCCATTGCAGGTGCAGAATTCGGCACTTTCTCTTGTTGAACTTCACATGATTGGTGATTGCCGAGCCCTCTGATTTGCCAAGGTCTCTCTGCAGGGCCTCCCTGCCTTTGAGGGAGTCAACAGCTCCTCTCAGTTTTGTGTCATCTATAAACTTGCTTGGTATCCCTTCCAGTCCTGTATCCAAGTCATTGATGAAGATGTTGAAGAGCACAGGGCCCAAGATGAAGCCCTGTGGAACCCCACTGGTGACAGCTCTCCAGTCTGATGTCACCCCATTCACTGTCACCCTCTGTGCACCACCCATGAGCCAGTTGCTCACCCACCACATGCTGTGTTTATCCAGCTGTGCTGGACAGTTTGTCCAGAAGGATCCTGTGAGAGACAGTGTGGAAAGCTTTACTGAAATCCAAAAAGATTATATCAGTTGGATCCTCTTGATTATCCAGGTGGGTTACCTTGTCATAAAAGGAAATGAGGTTTGATAAGCAGTGCTCATGAAGCCGTGCTGGCAGTGACCAATGACTGCATCTTGTCTTTCCTGTGTTTTTCAATACTTCCAGGATAATCTTCTCCTTAACTTTACTAGGCACTGAAGTGAGACTGACAGGATTGTAATTTCCAGGATCCTCCTTCTTGCTGTCCTTGAAAATCAGGACATTGGCCAGCTTCCAGTCAGCTGGGACCCCTCCAGATTCCCAAGACTGCTTGGGTCTTTTGAGGTTCTGCAATGTCATCAGCCAGATCTTTGAGGATTCTGGGATGAATCCTGTCAGGCGCCATAGATTTGTAGGGCTCCAGCAGGAGCAGCAGATCCCACACAAGTTCAGGGTCAACTGGAAGTTGATCCTTCTCACAGTCACGGTGCTCCAGCTCAGGGTGCTGAGACCCCCTTGGGTCTGTCATCTGTGTTGAAGAGATAGGCAAGGAAAGAGTTAAACACCTCTGCCATGTCTCTGTCCCTGTTTGTGAGGTGACCATCCTCATCCTGTAATGGGCTGATGATATTTCTACACTGTCTATTGCCATTAATATATTTGGAAAAAATCTTTTTATTATCCCCCACATTTCTGGCAGTTGCAACTCCAGGTGAGCTTCAGCCACACGAATTTTCTCTCTACAGTGGCAAGCAGGATCTCTGTATTCTTCCCTTGTCCCTTGACCTTGTTTCCACTGGGCATACACCTCCCTTTTATCCCTTATTTCCAAGAGAACATTCCCACTCATCCAAGCTGACCTTCTGCCTCACCTGCTTGATTTCCATCCTTTGGGCATTGCCTGCTTCTTTGCCATTAGGAGTTGGTGTTTAAAAAATGACCAGCACTGATGGACACCCAGTGCCTGCAAAAACCTTTTCCTGGGAGACCTTACTTCCTAATTCCCTGAGCAGCCTGAAGTCTGCTCTGCTTATGTCCAGATTTAAGGTTTTACTGGCACTTTTCATCCTGCCAACAGAGGTTTTACATGGCCATCAGTCTCTACTCATGAGATCTGCTCTGTTGACAAGCAGCAAATCAAGGAGGGCAGCTTGCTGAGTTGGCTCCCTTAGGACCTGTTCCATAAAGTTGTCATCCAACTTTTCTGTCTCGGGTTGTACCAGCTCTGGGATGCTCCCAGTTAATTTCTGGGGAGTTGAAGTTGAAGGGCAGTTCATTTGGAAGTGTCCCTTAGTTCCTCAAAGAATAGTTCATTGGCATCATTGTCCTGAACACGAGGCCTATAGCAGACTCCCACACTGACATCCGCATTATTTGTTAGTCCCTCAATTCTTACCCAGAGGCTCTAAATTGTGCCACTGCCGACTCTAACTCTGTATACTCTGACTCTTCTATTACACACAACGCCACCACTCTGCCTCTTCGGCCTTGCCAGTCTCTCCTGCGCTCCAGTCACATATAAAGTACCAGGGAAGGTATCTGGTCTCATTAGCTTTATTCAAAAAGCAGTTGGTAACAAAATAGTAGGACAGGGAAATTTTCTTATACAGGTCAAGATTCTTTATCTCCAGTTGCCTTTGAAGGTATTCAAAATAGGCCTTTCCAGAGGTATTAAGATGTAGTGACATCTGGAACAATATAAACTAACAATAAAGCTACTGCTCATTTTACCTCTCTAGAAAAAAAAAAGCGATATCAATTAGGAAGCGGTGAAAAACTCTTGGGTTGTAGTTCTAAACTTGCTTGGATTAGCAAGGATTGGAAAAGCTGACATGATTACTTTAATAGTTGTGTCTTGTTTTAATATTACTGATAAGTACGTAATTGTTATTGGCTATTCTCCACTTAAACATGTGTAAACAACTGGGTTTTATTTCATCTTTTAGTTTAGATTAATTCCTTCAGTATTAATCTTTTCAGTTAAAAATCGTTGAAGCAGAAAAAAATGAATGGAAATTTAATCGAGCCCAACTACAGCAAAACTTGGATGAAAGCAAGGAGAAAATTAAAAAGTTAGAGACCTACTGGTTAGAGGCACAAAATCTATGCAAAACAGTAAATGAGCATCTTAAAGAGACTCAAGAGCAATGTGATGCCCTTGAAAAGAAATACAGTAAGGCCAAGAAATTGCTTAAAGATTACCAACAAAAGTAAGTACCCCAAAATACCAGGTCTGTATTTATTTCTTGTCTGTTTTGTACATTATGGGGAAAACTGTCAACTGTACCTGGGAGTAGGATTTGCTTAACACACTCTCTTTTGTCAATGTTTATGGAAGCAGTGGGCTATAAATACTGAATTCTTCCATACCTTAAGGCACCAACTTCTGGAAAGGTTCTCTAAAAAATTTCCTGCTGCTTTTGATTCTTAGCTTAGGATCAACTATTTAATATTTCAATAACTTTTTTTAAAACAACTTAGTTGAAAAGCTGTATGTAATGCATGTATACTTTTGGAAGAACTACTTGAAATTTGACATAAGGTGTTTGGCAATACCTTTTGCTGTTTGTGGAAAAACCCTTTGACTGACTTAAATGTTCCAAATAGAGTAGCATTAGGGGGTATTTAGTAAGAGTCAGATACATGTGATTCAGTCTGAGTTGGGAGTTACGTCTTGTAGGGGAGTAAAAGGAATTCTGAGAAAAATTGAGTTTGGGGTATGTATCTAGCCCATTAAAATGACAGCGTGAAAACAGTATCTTCCATCTGTTAATGGGTTTGGGTTATTTAGTAGAAGTAGTATTGCTTGTTAGATACACCGGTGTAGGAACTGAACACACTTGTCATGCAGTTGTGTCTAATTGTTCTGCCTTCTCTCCTCTTAGCTAAACAAGAGCTAATTGCAAAATATTTGTAGACATGTCTTGATAATACAGAACACAACTGTTGCTTTTGATAGTTACTGTAAGCATATAATTCTTCTCCCTGATTTCTCCAAGGCAGTTAATATGATCTTTTGTTTTGTAATCCACATCCAGAAGTGTTACTTTTCACAGTACATTTTTGTGCTGTTTGGTGAGCTTTTTAAAGGTCTCCTTTTCCCCTCTCCTTCCAAGCCTACCTGCATGGAAGTTCAAAAGTACGTTGAGACGGCTGCTAACATGCTATTTTCCATTTTCTCACTGTTTTAGCAATTTCCATTACTCATTTAACGGTCCCGGAAGCTATTGCATCTTTTGTAGATGTTGTATGCTTATTTCCTGGTTTTGTATGTTATGCCATATGATGCAGGCTAAAGCAGCTTTTATTTTTGTTTCGTTCTCTGTAGTCATTGTTTCTTTTTGTGACACCCAGCCATCGCAGGTTCTGTAGGGTGAGCCAAGTAGAAACTCGAAATGCAGT
This sequence comes from Pithys albifrons albifrons, assembly GCF_047495875.1. Classification (NCBI taxonomy): domain Eukaryota; kingdom Metazoa; phylum Chordata; class Aves; order Passeriformes; family Thamnophilidae; genus Pithys; species Pithys albifrons. Next base: position 21,567,862 of record NC_092465.1, on the reverse strand, counting down.
TTATTTTCCTACAAAGAATGTTACCATAGCTTTTGGAAGGAAAATACTGTATGTGCATGGATCTTTGTGGAAGAGAGTAAGATACAATGACTCCAGTCATGCATGAATTTCAGGCTTAAATGTATATGCAACTTGCCACTTTTAAAAGTAGAGAGATGATTGTAACTTTGCAGAAAAAGTGTTGCCACAAATCCTTTTTCTGCCCAGAGTAAATCATAGTCAAATGTATTTTCTTTTGAAGACAGTAGAGGCATACAAATACCTAGGTTATTTTATGACATTACAAGATTAATGAATCAGCTATACCTTACAGGCTGATTTTTGTCACCATTTACTAATGGAATATTTTTTATTAAATGCAATTGTGCATATTTCTGTTTTACGTATTTTTCTACATTTGTATGTATTACTGTTTCATAAATATGTATATATTTCTTTCACCAGAGAAACAGAATATATGAAGAAGGAAGAAGATCATTCAAGGCTACTTGAAGAGAGAGACCAGAAGTATGCAGAACAACTGAAAATATATCAGGAAAAAGTAAAGCAGTATTATATTTTGAAATAAACTTGCACGTTCTTGAAGAGTTGTATCTCACTTCTGAATTTTAATTCTTGCAGATTTCAGAACTTGAAAGTAAGTTAAAAGTATATGAGAAAATGCCTTATGTGTTTGAAGGTGGCAGTTCATTGGAAGATGGTTGTCAAAGTCCAAGCCACTCTAATGAGCAGGCAAAGACAAAAGAAGGACATGAAAAAGAAACCAAATCAATAGAAGAAAGAATAAATTCTTTAGATACGCTGATTTCTGGTAAGTAGGTTGTAGGATTTTTGATTTGCTTAACAGAGATTAGGAGGAGTTATATGTGTAGTGGTTTTTTGGTGTTAAAAGAAGTCAAGTGTTTCCTTATTTCATACTAACTGGGTAGATGTTTGACCTGAGCCAGTGTGGATAGCTGAGTTAAGGTTCCCCCAACATTTTCAGTATTGTTGTAATGTAATTCTTAAATGTTGTGGGAAGGAGGAGACAGACGGAGTGACAACCATTTTAACTGTTTTTCAGATTCTCTATCAGTGAAACCAGTAATGTTAGTGGGACTACCACACTGAGATGTGTCAGTTAAAATCCCATTAATATTAAGCTATGATTTACATCAAAACTTGCTATTGGGGTTTTTTTGCCATGTAATTTTATGCCCAGAATGTTATAAACTACCAGATGAAGGTTCAAATAAGAATCATACTTTAAAAATATTTGGTAAATACTTACATACCTTTTAAAGAGTTTCTTTCTTAAAGAATGGGGATAGGAAAGCACACTCAGGGCACAAGTTTCATCTGTTTGAGAATAAAATTCAGTTTTCAAGCCATAATACAATTACATTCTGTTGGATTTTATTATTTTTTAATTGAAGAAGTCGGGTGGAAGTATATTTCAGATTAATTAGAAATTGCTATTGCAATGTGCTAAAATAGTGTAGTATAATATAAACAGTGTTTTCATATAGTAACAGTTAACAGGTAGAATAAATCTGATCTAAATTCTGAATATTTTTCTGGACAGTGGGTTGGTGAACTTGCCTACCAGTTTTTGCTCTTTTATTTGTTTGGTTTTTTAAAGAAGTACATATTTGTTGCAGATTTTGATGCTTGTGTTGGGGATACTCCCAGATTAGACACCAGTGCCCACAAAGCAAAAGCTCAGCTTGCTTTGAAAGTAAAACGCCAACCACCTTCTCGATCAAAGCTGAAAGAATCTCTTGGGACTGGACAGGAGACTGCAAATCTACAGGTACTAATATTGGTAGATAATTATGCATTCAGGAACCTGAATATGTTTTGAGTTTTGTCTGTACTTGCAATTTTAAGTGTTATCCATGCTTCACTCAGGCTGTGCCAAAGCATCATATTTTTATGCTATATCAAGTGAAAACCCCTTTTGGGTTCAAACCATATATGTGAACTTTGGCATGTTTTTTGTGGCATGGTTAATTTAAAGTTAGCAAAGAACTATCTAGACTTATTGTATTATGCAGCGATACGTTATAAAATACATGCATTTATCTTTATTATTCCTTCATCTGAAACAAGTTAGTTACCAAATTTCTTCAAAAACTAAACACTTTCGAAATGCTTCATTGTTCCATAAGTCATCATTTAATTTCACAAGAAGTTTACCAGTAAAGTGTTCTGTCATGTTTCAGGAAAACAGTTAAAGAATTGAGGTGTATATAGTTGGTGTATGACAGAGCCTGTAATAGGAGAACACTGAACTAATTCAGTTAGACTGAAAAGTGGTTGCATTGAATTGAAATGGCCAAGGTGTACCAGAACATTTCTGACTTGGCTAGAAAAAGCTGATTTGTGATGTGCAGAAAGATCTGTATAGAGATGGGTAACAGAAAGCCTGTAAAACGAGCCTCATGGTATCCACAGGTGAGTACACACAGAAAATTTTGTGAACTGAGGAAGTTTGCGTAGCGTACGGTATCCTTCCATCCTGGTAAGAGATCATACAGTAGATGAGTATATGTCATGTTTATCATAAAATAACTTTTGAATTTGTTGAAGGATGAAGATTCAGAGGGTACTGTTATCAACAGAGAACCTTCCACTATGTATCTAACCAAGACCTTAGAAACAAGTGAAAAATTACCTCTCCCAGACACAGATCGAAAGTGTGAAAAGCCTGAAAAAAGTGAAAGCACAGAAAGTCCTCTGGAGTCAAGTCCTTCTGCTTCCACACACTCTTCTCCAGTACACAAACCAAACAATGAAAATAGCAGCACCACTCCTCATTCACCTCCTCCTGAAGAGATGACTCCAAGTTCTCCTCAAGGGTATCTCAAGAATGTTAAGCAAAGAGAAACAAAAGGCAAAGGGAAAGAAGCCAAGGGTAAGACTTAAGGGTTTATAGTCAGCCTAGCCACTACTAATCGTTACTTGATGGAAGTATTTGGCTTTTTTTCTTATGAATAATTGGAAAAGGGATCTAATACAATCTTTTAAATGCTTGATGCTTTCTGTATTCAGCTGGCACAAATGTATAAAAGCAGATTATGTTTAACTGTCTTTTGTATATAGCTCGGACAAACCCTTCTTTTAGTACCCTGAAACAGGATTTGTTTTATGCTCTCAATTTGTGTTTGTTTTTATGAAGTCTTAAATAGTTCTAACCCAGCAATAATAAGAAAGATGTTAAGCTATTAGAGAGTGTTCAAAGAGGGCAACAAAGATGGTGAAGGGCCTTGAGGGGAAGCCATAAGAGGAGTGTCTGAAGGCACTTGGTCTGTTCAGCCTGGAGGAGACTGAAGGGAGACCTCATTGCAGTTAAAACTTCCATGTGAGAGAAGAGGAGGGGCAGGCACTGTTCTCTTCTCTGTGGTGACCAGTGACAGAACCTGAGAGAATGTCCTGAAGTTGCCCCAGGGAAGGTTTAGGTTGGATATTAGAAAAAGGTTCCCCCAGAGAGTGGTTGGGCACTAGAAGAGGCTTCGAAGTGGTCACAGCACCAAGCCTGACAGAGTTCAAGAAGTGTTTGGACAACTCTCTTGAGCACATGGTGTGACTCTTGAGGTGTCCTGTGTGGGACTAAGGGTTGGACTTGATGATCCTCGTGGGTCCCTTCCAACTCAACATATTCTGTGATTGTTAGTTTTTAAAAAATACCATTTACCAAAACAAGTACCTAATATAAGTGATTTCTATGGGTTTTTTGTGATGGCAAACATTTTCTTTATTTTTAATTGGCCCCTGGAGCAGCTAATTTAAGCAGAACATCAAAGTTGACGATTAGTATAGAAAGCTTGCTCTTTGTGGGCCAAGTGACACTAAATGCTACATTCTGCTAGACTGTTGCTTTCTAACTGTACTTTAATGTCTAGTTATTATTTCATTGAAATAATCCTTTCAATGCAGTCATGTATGAATCTGTATTTTAACCTGTTGTGCTCCATTTAAGAAATTACCTATTTTCTTAAAATACTCCCTGTGGAAATAGATGTGAAAACAAATGTCAGTATTAAAAGTAGTTCTACTGGGTTTGTATTTAAGTTGACAGAAAAAATAACCAGTTTAACTGTAGTTATAATTTATGAGATGTTATATGTTTAGAAAGAGTCGTTAACTAATTAGCTAAATTCTGATGTTGATCAGATATACAAAAAAAAAGAAAGGGGAAAAACTCTTGATTATCCTGATAATTCAGTATGTAGCCTTTGAGATAACAATTATGTGTTTCAGGAAGTATTACTAGCTGATGGAGTGGTGGGAACTTGTCCTCAGTTTTGTGTAGTAAACATGATTTTTGTTTGTTATGGTCCTCAAAGGCATCTGTGTACATTACTTCATGTCAGGAGTTGTCTTGAAGGCAGAGCTTAAAATCTGCTTGGTCTCTAAAAGCAGATAGCATCTCTTTCACAGGCAGCTTAGTTATGAATTGGCAATACAAAATGTATTTCAATTCTTTAAAAGACATCTAGTAGCCAGTGTACTTAAAAGTAAGTACACTTAGGACTTGCAGGAACCTGTCAATCCACTGCAGAGAGGGTAGTGTGATGCATAAGTTCATCATCTACTTTCACTTAATAATTGCAGAGTTGGTCTTGAACATGCTTCCTTTGGTGAAAAATTGGATCATAAGAGGGGCTTTGTTCCAGTTTTGAAAATATGAGTCTTGGACAAGCATTGAAGTTCCAGTTGTTTCTTTAGAGTAGTCACAATTTGTGTATCGTTTCCAAGAAACTCAGCTTGTTAGGATCTGTCTGCTCTCCAGGTATTGACTGTCATGTTGGTGAGGCACACCTGCTGGAGCTGGCAGCTTGCATGCATAGCCCATGGCCAAAGCAACTGGCCTGGACTAGCTACTGAACCAGAAAAAATTACAAAAGGAGCATCTATAATACTTCAAGCTTAAAGGATGATCAAATGATCTACTTGCACAACTGTTGCTTTATAAATTAGTTTTTTTCATGCATCTTATGCTGGTTATCTAGTTTGTGTATCTTGAATTTTACATTTTGCAAAGGGAGGAGGTCTTTTTTTCTAAGCCTGTCTTAAACTATCTTTTGTTTGTAATTCATTGAAGCAAAATACTGGCGTAGGTTTTATCTTTCTGGAGGCAGTATAGAATTACTATTTATCAAAAGCAGTGTTTTTGAACAGTCACAAGCAGCTGTTGTGTTGCCATTTTTCAATGGTACAGCACAACCAGAATGATGGGGAGATGCCATAGAGAATAACTTAGGCTGATATGACAGTAGTATTTTCAGCTTGTGTCCATGTGCAAGAATGTGAATTTTAACACTGTCAGTGAGGTTTTAGTATCTGACTTACAAGCACCATCATTAATACTTGAAACTTGCAGGTATTTTTAGAATCACATTTTTATTTTTCACTCCTTTATGGAAAGCAGAAGAAAAGAAAATTGAAGACAGGACAGTAGAAACAAATGAAGGAACATCATCAGGGAAGTCCAAAAGGAGGTTTCCAGATTTTGGGTAAGATTTTGTGTTCCTTGTGTTTTTATCATGTTGTTCCATGTTTTTACCACATTTTGTTTCTATTTGTCTATACTTTTTTTCCATTGTAGAATTCCTTGGGCTTCTTCAGTTTCACAGGAATACACCACTTTGCTATGAACTAAATTGCAAACCCATGGGTAGTTTTGTGCCAAAATATTATTGGTGCCTAGGCTCTAATGTCTAATGTCTTGCTGGTGTTATACTATAAAACAGATACCTATCTTGCCTTAATGCTTTCTACAGCCAAGGTGTCATTACACAGGGTTGGCTATAGCAGCTGCTTACTGAGCTGTTCTTGGAGGCAGGCAGCAGTCATGAGTGAATTGCTGAGTTTCATTTAGAAGATGAGATTGCCCACAGGGGTAAAACAGAAGTGCAAGCTGCATTAGGGTGGTAACTGAACTCTGGGGTTTGGGAGAAGAGTTGCTACATTTTGCAGTAAACCTTGGTCCTTTGGAGACAGGTATAAATCTTGTTGAAGCCAGCTAACAGTGAAGACTTAGACTGGTGCTACAACAAATGCATCATAACATATAACATAAAAATGATAACTTACTTCACATACAGATAATGTAGTTAGTGACTTTGCTCAAGTCATTACGTATTGGATAGGAACCCTTTATATAGCAGTATAACTGTGTTCTCCCTCTTGGTTGTATCTGCTATATGCTATGTTTCTTTGGGCATTTTCTGTTTTTATTTTGGTTATATTTGGCCTTTGAAAGGATACAGTCATTGTTCTTAAATAAAGTATGAATGACAGAACTTCTAAAATTGCATCTGTAATCTGCAAAATCATGCTTTGACAAGATAAATGTTGCTTTTTGTAGCTGTTGAAATCAATGTATAAACTAGCTTGCTGATTTAAAAAAAGGTTGAACTGTATAAATGTAAATGCTTTCTGAAATTTGTGTTTTTCCACTTCAGTGGATTGCGGAAATCTGGGGGCAAGGGTAAGAAGCAAGAAAAAGAAAATCTAAGAGGTTCTCTGGATAGCAGGTAGTTATTTTGTTGGTTTAATACATACATGCGGCATTGATAAAATTTGTAACCTAAGAATTTCTTTATCATTATTGTTTGATCTTAAAGTACACTCATGTTTAACAGTGACAAAATTGCATGAAGATTAATGATGTAGAGATGAGTTTCTAATCTCATGAAATTAAAAAAATACACAGAAAACTGCAGAGCAAACTATATATAAAACTACATTTTGCTTGAGAAAGTGAATGTCAAGTAAATTAGTAAATCACTTGAAATTTTTAAATCGTGTGAAATACAGGACAAGTTTTTAAATTCGTGTTGTTAAATAACTCACATTATTTTGAATGGATCTTTAAATATCAGTTCATTTTAGGTTTCAGTTTGCTGTGAAACTGGTGGAAATAAGTGGTTTGTATTTTGAGTTTGTTCTTGTTTTAAAGGTGGGAGTTGTGTGTCTGAGGGGTGGGATGGGGATTTTGCTGTTGCTGTTTAAAGACAATTTAATCTGCTTCTCTCAGAGGTTCCCGAGAACTGTTGGATGACTCTGGCAACAATCTGTCTGCATCAGATTCAGATTCCCCTGTTCCTACTTGCATGCCTTTCTCTTGGTTTGGAGACAGCCACAAAGAGCCTCCAATTTCTAGTAGCAGCCTCCACGTTACCCAGAGTGGGCAGGATGGTTGTGAGCACAGTCAAGAGAAGAACAGAAGCAAGGTAAAGATGACTTATTTGTGCTTTGAATATTTAAGAGTTGCATCTTGACACAGTAAAAACATCGGTGGTTAGTATGTGGAAGCCTAATGACTTAGTCTGTGATCACATAACCTCTTACAAACATGACTGCGGAAGGTTGAGACTTAACAGCCCTCACAGGCAGAAATTGTGTGAGTGTTCCTGTTCCCTCCACTTGAGGTGAAACCAGCAGAGGCTGTTCAGGCTGCAGTAGCATCTAAGGAAATCTCACAGGGTACGTTTTTTCACTAGTTTATAATGCTAAAAGTAACACTAGCTTAAGGAAAGCATAGTTTAAAAAGCCAAATCTGTTTCCCAGTGTAGTACTTAGAAGAAATGTACATAAAGAGAGGCCAGCCTTCCAAGCAGTTGGCCAGCCAGTTCTTACCATGCTGGAGTGTAGGGTTGGAGTTCCAGACAGGTGGAGGAAGGATAGCATCCTGATTTTCATTAACAAATTAGTATTGAAAGCCAAGAATCACATCCATAGAACACTTTCTCTTCCAGGAAACTACCTCTAGGTAACTGGTAATGTTTAATGATTTAAAGCCTTTTAACCAGATCCTAAGAGTGAGACTACAGGGTTCAGTCTATAGCCATAAGGTTACCTTCTTCACAGTTTAAACTATTTGAAAGAAATAGCTTTAAAAAGTAAAAAGTTTAATGTGTGCACTATATAAATGTTTGGTAAAAGCTGTTTCAATGTAAGACTGTTACTAACAATCTCACTTCATTCTTGTTTCCTTTGGATTTTGTTAGATTGAAAATTATACTTATTTGAGTAACTGCTAGGTTCATTCTTGAGTTTCACACTTAACTTTGGATCACTAAAATACCCTCTCAGGTTTCTCTTTTCTTCTGTATTATTAGAGAAAAATGAGTTGCATATCTGGAAAAGAAACTTGCCAGGTTGTAGTTCGATGAAGTCACTGATGTTTTGCAGAGATGGTAAAGAGTTTGCTTTCCATGTTTCCAGAGGCTGATTGCACTAAAAGGCCGTTATAATACATTATTAAAAATTCATTTTCTGTTTTCTCAGTCTAAAGTCCTTATGATAGGAGTAAGATGTCTGCATACATAGTTTTTAAAAAATACAGAAAGTGGGTTTAGAGCCATTCAATACCTTACTGTAACACAGGAACTTTAAAATCTCTGAAGTAGAACAGAACTTTACAGAATACTGCCCAGTGTGTATTTACAGCTCCTGCATTGTTTACTTCTGTTGAAGCATACAGTGGCCAAAAGGTGTTTCTGTACATAACCAAGGATCTTGAAGGGTATAGGCATATCTTCTGGTACAATTTTTGATTAAATAGGATGGTTGATCTCTGAATAGGCTGTAGCAAAGCTATCAAGAGATGTTTTCTGTATAGATAAGCATTCAGTGTTTTTTCTTTTAGTCATTGATTCTGAAGAACCCATTCATCCCCTCTTCATTCCTCTCTTGTATCTGATTCAAATAATTTTTCTAAGCATCGGAAAAGTCCCACTGCCCCTTTTCTACTATAAACACATGCCTAAGCTCCTCTTCAGGGTTTTATATGGACACCTACTTTTTGGCTATCAAAAAGGTATAGATCTTACCAGATTGGGTGCTCTCTTCCTTTCCTTGCCCTGAAATAATAGCCTTTTCTTCTTATTGTTGTATGCTTTATCCAAGTTTATTATCACTTTAACCTTCCAGCTGGTTCCTTGCCTACTGGTTTGGAGGTTTTGTTTCCTTCTCATGCTGCACCATGTAATTGCTGCTTGCTGCTCTTTTCCTTAGTGCCAGTTGCAACCAGCAGCTGGAAGATTATGAAAGTCTCCAGCTGTATTCCTGCTTTGTGAAATGGTAGAAAGCTGATCCTGTTGAAGAACAGTTTCTCATATATTCATTAATCATAAAATCATACTTACCCTCTCCAAAGACAGGCTTTCACTTCACAATGTTGGGGTCTTTTATAAAGATGGACAGTGGCTGCTGCTTGGAATGAATGATTAATTATTCTAGATCTTAATACTACAGTAACAAGGCTTTGGCCTGTTTTGCTGTGAAAAAACATTAAATATGAAAAGAAATGTGCTTGGCCACTCAGCAGTGAGTCTTGTTACTAAAACAGCAGGAACAAAGTCATCTTCTCAGAATTTAAGGAAAGAATACTTTTTGTTGATGTTAACTCAATATGTATAAATAAAGCAATATATAACAAATATAGCAATAATTATTGCTTTTATGTCTGTAGTATCACATATAATCATGTGAAAGTATTTCTTAAAGAGCAGGTAAAAGTAGAAACCCTATAATAAGAACTTTGTCATGTAAAAAGCCTCTGGCTGTTGTAAGGAGTGTTTCTCATTCTGTATAATTTTTGCAGTTGTGTTTTAGCAGTGACGATTTAAGGAATATAATTACATTTTAACTGGTTTCTCGTTCTTGGCTCTTAAAGTTACTGCACCTAGAAGGTTTTTGTTTTCTTAAAATGATACTGAAGTTAGTTTTAAATCCCATGGTGTAAAGACTCCGAATCCCAAGGTTGTGAGTTCGAGTCTCAGTGGGGACCGTCCCCTGGCAGTTCAATGCCTCCCTGCCATCCCATCCTGTCAGATCTCAGATGCTCAGCAGGGTCAGCCCGGGTTAGTACTGGGTGCTGTGACAGTCCCAAGGACTTCCCTGTCACTGTCCAAGCTCACTCGGCCATGGCAAATGGTCCTGAGGAGTTAAAGGGTGGGGCCAGTTCTGTGCATGCTGTGCCTCACCTAAAACATCCACTGCGCAGGCTGGAAGGGCACACCCACGTGGGGAGAGCCCTGTTCAAATCTGCGTTCATGAAGTCTGGCCATACACACACACACATACAGTGTGACAAAGTAATGAGTCAACTTCTTGGCTGCTTGTGAAAACTGGAAAGGCAGGAACTAAAATCCTGTTATCTGAGTGTTTGCAGACACTTTAGCCTTACGGAACTTCTAAATTACACTGTTCTTCCATTAGTCCCTTTACATAATCTGCCCTTACATTTAGTCCCATTCTCTGATACACACATGTACATACTGTTCATATTTATTGTTTTAGCAGAACACTGTTCAGCTTCTGTAAGCTTGTAATGCAGCGTTTCATTTTTCATGCAAGGAAGAGCCGTGTGATGTAAACTATTTCTACTCTAGTACCTAAAATCTTGGAAAGCATACCTATAAAATCTCTTCTATCCAAATTCTGTGCTTTTCAAGAATCAGAAATCTTTGCAATTGGCTCTAAATCCGTAAAAGGAACTTAACTCCTCCTAAAATCTGAATAGGAGTGGAGCGTGGAAAAAACATTACTACGGATGCTCAAATGCTTTACTTTTTTCTATGTTTTCTTCATGTTTTTTTCTAAGCCTCTTGCTTAAATATCATAGTGTTGATTTTTTTTAAACTGTTTTGTTTCTTAATTGTCCTTGATTTTCTCTGTAGAGAAAAGAGTGAACCGAGTGTGGTTAAAGGAAAAGCTCCTAAATAGATTTTCAGTTTGGTTTGAAGTTAATTTGAGAATAGTTTGATGGACAAAGTATTCTATTCTTTCTAGGAATAATTTATACATCTGAAAGACTAAAGAAGTCTCTAAAATACAATGTGTTAATATAAAATAATCCAAATGGTAAATAGAACATAATTTTTCAGTCAAGGACAGTATCACACAAAGGGATCAGGAAAACTCAAGTTGTGATTTGGGGGTTTTTGTTTGTTGCGTAAAGGTGGTCATGGGTTTTTCCTTGGGTTTTAGGGTAGTTTTTTTTGAGGCTGGAAACGTGTATCAGTAATTTAGAGTGCCAAGATGAAGTGTACACTCCCAGGACAAGAATAGAATAATCTAGAAAATTGAGAGTTCAGGTTAAATTGAAATCAGAACACAAGTGCTCAATGAAGACAACTGCAAAAAGTAGTTCTCTTATAGGAGTGTAGTTTACTGAAGCAAAATGTCTTTAACACCAGCTTAATTTAGGATCTTAGATTATTTGTGCATATGGGAACGTGGTGTGGCATCCTTAAAAAGTCTGGTTAGTTGATTAGAGACACAGACAAAATAATGGTAAACAATTGCTTACTGTTTGTGGGGAAACAAAGAATAGTGCTGAGAAATAAATTTTACTCCCCTCACTGAAACTGTTAAAGGAACTGCAATACAATACAGTATCTTAAATCAAAATTTAAAGCTTTGGGAAGGCTTGCCCTTGGCCAAGCTCTGTATTCTCTATTCATGAACTAATTTGAACCCTGTCTGTTTTACTGTTGACAACTGGACAGCCATGAAGCCTGAACACAGTTCTTGTTTTCACAGACTTTTCACAAACTTTGTAAGATCTGGGGGTGTTTCTGTGCGGTGGGAATCTTAACGACCATAAAGAATTAGGACAGATTTTTATCTTGCCAACAGGACGCCACCTTCTGAAGCACATTCATAGTGCTTGTGTAGGTTTAAGTTTAATGCAAACTCAGCATGAATAATTCCAACAAATGCGTTTTAAATTGCTTCTCCTAGAGTGTGGTCTGCCTGCTGAAAAAGTAACCTCGTGTATTTCCTTGTGTACTTGAACGCCATTTCAGGTTATGACCGATTCTCCTCACAAGGTGTTTTTATTGGGGTATTGCTTTAAATTTGTTACTGTATTTTGGAATTTAGAAGTTTAACAAAAACAAGTTGGATGCTTTATGTAGTTAGTGCCTTTCATATATATTCTAGAGGTAACTGAGTCAAAGTACTTTTTTATAACCAAAAGTCAAAATTACTAGAATGTCACCTTATGACCTGCTTTTCCAAGGAGTGAGTTAATGAAACGTTATTTCCACTTGTTTGCAGAGTAGAATTGTCATAGATGATACATACCATAGCAAGCCAAGTTGTGAACTTTCAGGGTTAGTGACAGAACCAAATCTGTCAGGTCGTTCACACACTTTAACCTTCTCTTCAAATGAGGTGAGTTTCAAAGTGTGTATATGTGTCTTGTTGATGTTCTTGTTCACACCACAGCATGTTTAATAGAAACAGATGTGTGTAATGTGAAACTAGATGGCTGTTCCATATCTGAATGTTGAAGAGCACTGTAAAGAATTATAAGCTGTTAATGAACTAAGGACATGGACTAGTGGGTGACACACTAGCCTGTGTGTTCTGATCCTAGTTGCATCATAAAAATCAGAGTGAACTCTCCGACCAAATTGCAGTTTTTAATTTTAAGTATATATATATGGTTTTGTTCCACTAATTTAAAGCAATTTCCTGGGTGAATGAAAACTGCAGCATTTTTTACCTTGGCTTCACTTCTGCATAGGTTTGTTTTACCATAAAATTTCATCTCAATAGAAGCAAAAGAAACAACAGCAACAAAAAAAAGGCAGAATATGGTAGTTCTGATATATAGGTAGAAATTAGATATATGACAGTCAGTATTCATTTGCCCTGGAGAACTAACTCTTTTGGTTACAGCTGAAACTTAAAGTCTACACTTGGCTGATGGGCATCTTTTTCTAAACTAAAGGATGTAATTTATAGACTGATTAAAAGCTGAAAACAGTTCTTTTACAGAAATGAGTTAGAGAGCTTGTCAGCTTACCAGGTGGTTCATGAGTGTCAGGGGCTTTTATTAGCTGTCTTGAATCAGGTTTTGGTGAGAATCTAAAGTATTCCAGTAATATGTAAAAAGTCAAAACAGTTTTACAAACAATGTTATAAATATAAATTCACTAAGTGAAAAATCTGGAGTGTCAAAAATCACATAACTAGCTTACAGGTTGTGGTAGTGGATTAATTTTTTGCAATTTTTTATTAGAGATAAATAATAAACCAGAGGAAACCAGAGGAAGTCTAGTTAATAATAATAATCTAGCTTTGCAAGTATTCCCTGCAGTTTTTTGAGTGGAATGGTTCGTGAATGGAATGTGTTTCTAAAACTTTCAAGCAGTATAAATCTTAAGATTTTATCAAAGATGTCTCCTTGAATATTGTTCTTTGATCAGTGTTAAAACTTTCAGTAAACTTCAGGTGTTAAAACTCAAAACAAAAGCTATTACTAATTTTCTGTGTGTGAAGGGATGGTTTAAGTCCATTTAATTCCAGTGTTCGCTCTAGTTCATATGTTGCTTATAGTCCTGGTCTCACATGACCAATGAAAGGAGTTTGTACCTTTTCAGTAATGACATTGAGTATCAAGGGTCTCTTCTGAGGAAAATTAGAAATAAACTCTGAACTGCTGCCTCTTTTGGAAAGAAGCATAAAAGGATTAAAATATTTAGTTCTGCTCTTGGGTCTCTTTAAATTTGAAGTCTAGGTCTAGGAGAAAATAAATAATCAATCTGACAGCAATTTTGGGTATTTCAAATCACAGAATGAGTTAGGTTGCAAAAGACCTCTGAGATCACGTCCATTCTATGACTGAACACCCCTGTCATACTGCCTTAGAAATCCTGGAATTGTTAGGAGACACAAGGTGGAAGCATCTCTTAGAGATCTAGACAGGGGCAGCACTGAGTCTGCCTCTGCTGGGCAGGTGCTGACAGGCAGTTCAGGGAAGTGTCTGCCTGCTGAGGTTGTTAGCAGCCAGCTCGTTACAGCAGAGGCACTTCACTCACAGATGGCCAGCTGGTAATCCTTCTAAAGTTCTTAATATGTTAAATGGTGTCATGGCAGGGATGTTTTCTTGGGCTTTTATCTTCAGAGCTTCAGTATTCCTGTACTTGCTTTCTGAATCACCTGCATTTTGTGCAGGAGCACGTGGCTTTCTCATGCTTCCTTATTTTATAAGTAGTGTTAGTTCTGCTTTTTGAATTTCCAGCTGATCTCTTGTGTGTGTGGTGGCTGTTTTGAGGACTCTTAACTTAACTGTTAACTGTACAAACACCCTGGCGTGTTCCTTGTGCCTCTGAATGGACTTCTAGGGATAGAATGACGTAGAGGGTGTTACTTCATGATCAATAAGCGTTACTCAAAAGTCGATGTTCTTCATCTTACCCTTCTACATGTTCACTTTCCTGTTCATATTCTGAAAAATCGTTAGATGTATTATTCCCTTGTGCAGTAATGAAAAATTCAAATTATACAGGAACTGTGAGGAGTGGATGTCTAGGTGTTTTAACACAGATTCAGGTATTGCTACAACTTCTGGGTTTAGGGGTCTGTCTTCACCAATATGATGTAGGAGTCTATTAGCAACTGCTGATGCTGAAACCCTAAATTGCAATTAGTAGCTCAGCCTGGAAGACTCAGTCTGCTCTAATCCACACTGCTTGGAGGAACTGGTGCAGAGAGCCCCCAAGATTCTGTCAGGGGACTGCATTCTTCTGTTGAAATTAATTAATCTGGGCCTCCTTTTTTGCCAGGAGTGCACCTTCCTGAAGTCCTTACACTCTGAAATTACAGAAGTGAAGTTTTTGCGTGGCTTGCACAAATTCAATAAAACTAGAGAGTGAGTTCCAACTAGAGTAAAACACTTTACACATTTCTCTGCAGAAAGGAGATAGATACATACTCAAAGGATGGAAGTGGAGATATATATTACAAAAAACAGAAGTGACAATATATATATTGTAGTATTTCTTGCAGCTGATGGACAACATGTGACTGAGATACAGGTCAAACTGAACATGTAAAGCATTTCCCCCTTTTATGTATTATTCATGAACGCTTGCTAGTATGAGAGCATTACCAATCTATATTTCATATTACATTATCAGGTTAAGGAGCACTGTTATCTAAAACTATTTAAATAAATGGGCACTTTGAACTTCTGTTGGTAATTTATCCAATTAATCTCTGTACGAAGCAACTCAAGCTTTTTAGCTTAGATAGAAGACTACAGTGCCCAGGTTGTCTTGATGCAGATGCTGTATAGAACATTTCAAACAAAACCTCTTCTAGAGCCATTTGCTGTTACTTTATGTAAATTGTTATTTTTCTTTTGCACGTCAGGAAGGTGGATGGGTTCACACTTGTTATATCTACATAAGCACTTTGATTTGGTTAAGGAGTTCACTTTTTAAAAAATAAATCTCCTGATTGTTCCCACTTGCCTTACTTTGGTTTATCTTAGAAATCAAATCAGATGTGCTCCACTAGTGCTTCTGATACATTCCACCTGCTAATGGCCATGGAGTGACCAGACTATAGCTACTTGGAAGTGAAATTTCTTTGAGATGCCTGTAGTATGGATTTTGGAACCTCAGCACAAACTGTTCTGCTCTACAAACTCATTCTTATTTATATGCACTTCCTCCTCATGTAACCACTGTCCTTTGTTTCTCAGACCAGGGAAAGCAGAACCGTTTCTGATTACATGGAGTCCTTCAACACACTGGAAACTTAAAAGTTTTGTTTCACCTCAGACTCCATGTGGCTTCCATGCAGTGGGCTCAGTTCCACTTGCTGTATGATCAGGTCACATGACAAGCCTGCGTCTCACTATCTTTGACTTGTAATCGCCAGAATTATTTTGTTACATTCAATCAACTGTCCTAAATATTCTATCAAATAGGCTGGATTTTGTGAGATCCCTCTGGCTGGGAGCTGTAGTTGTTCCTCTGAGATTTACATGGTCACATCTCAAATCCATCACTAGAAAAATGCTTATTTCCAGGTTTTCTGTTCACAAATGATGTGTAAGGCTCCCTGTAAATGGGGACAGTGCTTTCTTCTGTTTTGCAAATACCTTTGATCAACAGTGGAAGCTGCCTAGTGGAGCAGTCTGCAGGTCTAATGCAGCCTGTACTCAATCACAAGCTAGTGAGAGATCCTTTTGGATAGTTACTGATGTTTCTGACTCAGGTACCACACTCCAATTCCTTCTGTACAGACATTCAGCTCTGTTTTATGTAGCTTTTCTTTTATGATGAAGTAGTAGTGCTTCGGGACAAACAGCAGTACATTTTCCCCCCAGAAGCAAACTGAAATGAAAGCAGGGCACTGTGTGTATTTTTGGTGCAAGGCTTATGTTTCTGAAATGGTCATCTTCTATTAAGGCAGACCCTTTAAAATGTTGATGTGATAGCAGTAGCTGAAAGAATGAACAGTTCTCTCTTTTAGAAATGTACAAAATGTAGTAAAACTGTGCCTGGAACAGTCACCAGATTTACTGACTACTAGAATTGCTTTTATTCTGGATTCCCGTCATGTTAACAGTAATCAATAATAGAGTTGAAATGTTACTTCAGTGATTCTTCATGCTGTGCAAAGTACCATCTAACACTGGATTGAGGTCCCTTAACCAGCTAAAACTGAAGGCAGTGTGTTCACTGTTAGAATACATACAATTTAAGCTAATGCTTTGCTATATGATTTCTTAAAAACATTTATGTTGTCTATTTCTGACTTCCTGTTGAATGTTGTAGTGTCTTTTTGTTTGTAGTAAACTCCTACGCAAACTGACTATAAACTGTGATCTCAAGAACTTAAGTCCTTTTGGAGTAGAGCATATTTAAAAATGCATTTTGTTAACCAAACTTGACCAGCAACTGGAATTCAACATTTAGTCAAGTAAAACCTTGCTTATGGTGACTTTTCTCAATTGGTTAGGCATTAGATGATGAATTTGCAACAACAGGCAAGCAAAATCAATGGCACAGTAGACCTATTTCTGAATGGACCACCCAGCAAGTATGCCACTGGTTAATGGGCATGAACATGGAGCAGTACATTGCAGAGTTCACGGCCATGAACGTGGATGGACAGCAATTAATGCAGCTCGACAGTGAGAAGTTAAAGGTAAGTGAATATCCCAGGGTAGATTTGGGACCATATAATTTGCTGCTTACTCCGACATATTTTTAAACTGCAAAGTCTATTTTCTTGTTTTCATGGCTGCCATTCGGGTTGACACTGAGTGCAGTCAGGAACTTGGAATCGGGTGCTGCCACCTGCTGCTAATCGAAGTGTACTGGCTTCATAACACTAAAATCCTTAATATTGGAATTAACGAGAAAATTATTTTAAGACTACTTTGTTATTTTCTGGAAATTCTCGGGGTCTACATGTTTGTAAAATGGAAAACAAAACTGTTACTTCAAGCCTAAAGAGTTGGCCCTAGTTTCCATACTTGCCTTGTTACCCAGATGATTATTTACATTGCTTTTGAGGCCTCGAGTCCTTGTTTTTCAAACAAACTGACTATCTTGCAGCAAAGTGAATAACACTTCTTTAAATTGTTCATGCACAAGCACTATTGATAGTGCCATTGGAAAAAATTACTGATACTGATGAGGTTTTGTTTTGCTTTCGCCCTCCAAAGGCTTTGGGAGTTTCCAGTCAAAATGACCGATCAACAATAAAGAAAAAAATTAAGGATATTAGAAAAACACAAGAAAAACTGGAAAAGCAGAAGGAAAAGGTTCAAAAGAAGGAGAGAGAAGTTCGCAAGACTGGCAGAGTGGTGGCCACTCTTGAATCAAGCTGCTAAAATGATGGTTTTATTGTAGTGCAGACTTGCCTAATCTTGAGGTAGTTCAGCAGATTTGTATATAATTGTACAATTGAGGGAGGAGGGAAAGTGCAACAGTTTAATATGATAGGTGGTTTTTTACTTTTTAATTATGGTCCCTCCCCATTACAGCGTAATAAAATGAAATAATGTTTTCAGTATTTTTATTCCTAGTTGACTCTGCCTGTATTAATAGACAATACTTCAACTTTCTGCCTTAAGTAACGTTTCTGCTTCTAAGACCTCATATGCCCTTTTCATTGAAATTGATGTTTGTGGAAAGTAGAATACTGTATTAAAAATCATTCCAATAGTAGTCAACTAGCATTTGATAGAATCGAGTCTGATAGAGGGACAGTAGAATAATCCTGCCAAGAAATTCAGTCTGTGACGGTCTGTTTATCTGTTGCCACTAAAGATGTATAGTAAAAATTAAGTTTAAGAAAATGGTAATGTCAAATTAATTTAAAAAGGAAGCATGTATTTCAAATTTATGGATTATTTTGTTTAAGTTCTCATATTTCTGGGCTTCATTCAAAGTTCACTTTAGTAGCACATTGTTTTTGTATTCTGTGTTGCAATTTACTGAGAAAATAACAAGAAATACTAAGTAGTTTTCACAAACTACATATCCTAAGCATAATATTAAGTTTGCTGTACACTACTCATATGGTGTTGGGACAAGGTTTAAACCTATAAATAAGATCCTTTTTAACCTATTTTTCCTAAATAATACATAGTTTTATAGATTTATGCTATGAATAAGATCAATTTGCAATACATATATTTCTCTTTTCTACCTGCTACAAGATTTTGCGGACCAAATTTATATATTTGCTAATTTTAAACCATACTGTTTTTCAAACTTAAGATATTGAGGGAAGAACTGTAGGAAAAATGATCACTGACGCACTGGGGTTTCTGCCTTGTATTTAAACGTTCCATTGTAGACCACAGATTATTTCTCTTTAAAGGAGGATTTGATTCTCAAAATAGCTTAGAAGATGAATTGGTGTTTTGTATATTTAAATACTATTTTCTAGAGATACAAGAGCACTTCCTTAGATTATTCCAGAAACATAGACTAGTTTAAATATCAGTTCCACTGTAGAATGGACTAGAACAAAACTTACATAGTTCATTTATGTGGACCAAGTTCTCCTTTAAATCTATAGACTGTTTTTCATTTTAATTAAATGAATGACCTTCACTGTTGGTGTTTCACATTTATTTTTTTTTTGTATAAATGTCTTAAAAATTTCAGCAAAACAACTGTATGGAAATGCTTCTGCACACTTGGCATTTCCAAAATAAAGATTGAAAATCTTGTAATAATTACTTTTTCAAAGAGGTTATATTTCAGTTTGATGCATTAAGAAACTATTCTTTGGTCAAGATTTAACTTCTTTACTTTTTTCCCCATAGCTTTGTGTTGTGTGCCAAACTTAAAGACCTTGAGCCACAGAGGAATGCTGCCCTACTGATAAAAGAAAGGAATTAGAAGTACAGAATCCTTAAATGCTCAGGGTCACACATGTAAAACCAGCCTTCAGTTAATTCAGTCAAGAGAGCTGAGTACTTTCAGCTAGAAGACAGAATATTGATACAAACATGTATTACCCTTTTTCCTTAAGTCTACTGTTGCACCGTGAGGCGTTTCCTCATGAAGGAGACTAGTGGAAATAGTGGTTTCAGGGGTTTCCCTGTGTGCAGAGCTGGTGTAGTTAAACAGGGGCCATAGCAGGGATGATAAACTCACCTGGCACCCGAGCATAAGAATGTTGCTTATCACAGACTACAGCCCTGAACATCTGTGGGATGTGGAAGGAGAAGGGTGGCTGCCCCGAACAAGCTTGGTACAAAGGTACACAATCACCCAACAGAGCTGAATTTTTACAATAGTTTTAATGAATAAATGTAGTGATTCTTTCAAAAACAATTAAATTAACACAAACCAAGATTAGTCAGTGCAAGACTGAGCTCATTTGCATACAAAACTATTTATCTCAGCATTTTGATAGCAGTGATTCACTTCAACTTAACCAGTGTGCTAGCAATCACTTCAGAATAGTAATGAAAATATTCAACACAAAAGTTGTCTTCTGAACATCTGTTTAAACCAAAAGTTATCAAAAGAGCATGCTTGTTAAGTAGGGTTAAACATTGTAAACCAAAATACAACACAATTGTGTTTTCACCACAATCATTTGGGGTGGCAAGTGAACAGATAGATACAAACATAATTACACAGCAAGTTGTTCTAATAATCAGAATACAATTGGTTAGCTGAGAATATCAAAGAGGCTTTATTGCAATAATACCTGAAATAATTAACAGACTTTGTAGAAAACAAACTGTTAGCTTTTTTCAGAAAATTCTCTTGCACTTCTCAGAATTACCAAAATAATTTCAGTTGAATTAGTTAAAAGACTTAAAACTTAGCATAGACTGCTCAGGTTCAGACCTGAGGGTTTTTTGCCCTTTCTGTAACTTTCAGCTTTAGTTTAGCAAAAGCAGTAGCTGCAAGTGTCCCCTCCAGCATCTGTACAGGCCCCATTTCATAGTGTGTGTGGTGTTTCCCACATGCATCCTCTTGGAGGACCAAAGAAGATAACTAGATTCTCCTCACTTACAGCCATGCAGGTGTGCCAGTCACCACCTCTCGTCCTTGCAAGGAAGAAAAAGCAAGGGCCTCAAGATGCCCACAGGCTTGAGTGGAGCAGGTAACTCTACTTACTGTTCTGGTAGCGATTGAACTAGAATAGTTGAGTTTGCTCCTGTTAGAGGGATCTACAGTAGCTTGACCAGGATATAAAACCATTTAATTGTTTTGCAGAACTCAGCTAGCGAGGTAGCAGGAAATAATCTTGACTCTGGCTCAGCTAGAACCTGAATAGGTGACTTCAATTTCTAACATACCAGCTACTCCCTTCACTTGCGGTATCTCACCTTCCGCTCTGCACAGAGATCGTAAACTTGCAAAATTTAGATTTATTCTTTCTGAGAGGGATTATGCATGTCTGCTGCAGAACAAAAATCACAGAATTAGATGCAGTTAATTAACTGAAAAAAGAGTAATTCTCAGTGGCTTTAACTGCATCACTCCTAAAACGTTTAGGAATTACAGGGATTGAGGTGCAACATTCATGTGTATGATTTGAACAAAGTTGGCATAGTAGGCATTAAAAAAAGGTGAATCCTTTATTAAAAGAAGGACTTTGTACCTGAAAGGTAACATTCATTCCCCTCTATCTTCCCCAGTATGTTTTTGACAGTTTGTCTTCAACTGATACACATTCTGCTTACCAAGTTACAGTGTGACTTCCAGGTACTACAAAAGGCCAGAAGCACATCACAAATACAAAGGTATTTTCAAAAACTGTTAATTCCACTTTTTCTTAAATACTCCTGAGAAGGTAGCTTATGTTGTCAAAGTAATAGAGATGCCCTATTAAGGGCAAATTTAAAAAATCTGTTTATTAAAATAGATGCCCATTTACAGCTGTAAGCTGACATGACCAAGTCTGAGATCTTACAAGGGTAAGAACGTTGATGCCGCTTTTTGGTAGGACCTACAGAAATACAGGCCCCATTTCTCTGCTGTACACAAGTCAGTGTTACTTCCCAGTTCACAATGATGAGGGAAAGACAAGTTTTTCACATGTACTCTACATTCACATTACAAAAAAAGAAATATGACCAATGCCACATACCTGAGATACATTATACCAGTAGTTGCAGCTAAAAATGATTTTTAAAACTCTTTTATCCCTACAGCCATAAGTGTGATTTCTACAGCTGTAAAAACCCTTGATGTAGGAAAGGTGTGCAGGCAACATATCTAACTTTGCAAAATTAGGCTTCAGTGTGCTTAACATAAAAACAGAAAATGCCATACAGGTGCAAAGGTATAGCAATAAGCTCCTCAAATTTCTTACACAAGTTTTTCATTAATCTGTAATATTGTATAATGGAAAAATGCTCTAGTGAGCTTTTTCAATAGTTTTTCCATTAAAACAATTTTGTAATTGTAAGTATTAATATCAGATGTAATAGAGATTGCACTGATTCCCTATAAAACCCAAAACATTGCTCCCTTGACTTGGCTCTGAAAGTATTCAAAACCAGAAAATTAAACAAATTAAGTGTGACCTTCTATTTAAAAGTATGTACAGGTTTGGGGGTTGTTTTTTTCATTTCAGAAAAGTCTATTTACAGTAAGCCTTCTGTTATTCCACTTAAAATTACTTTCAAATACCAAACATGGGTCAACATCTTGCTACAAATTAAGTCTTTTAAATTCCCTTTAGAGACAAACTTACTTCTTATGAACTGCCGAGGGGAAAGCTACATACTGCGAAACGTGGTCATGTCCTTTGGCTCACTGCTTGGCACACACCAATCATCTGCTTCGTGGTTTGCTTTATAATGCTTCCAGGCTGCTTTGTTATACACAGGGAGCCTTTCAATTGATTCTGTTGATAAGGCCTGTAAGGAGAGAAGACTGTAGCTGATGATTCTTTTAAATTGAAGTTATAGTAACAGAACAAGGAGTTCCATTAGCATTTTAGATTACAGTTGCTGATAAATGTAAAATGGTAAAGTGTTCCATCATACCTTGATGTAAATTACTGCATCTGTACCATAGCCTTCTAAGGAATACAGTTTCAGGTCTCCTTGGAAGTACTGTGCATACAGACGTGATATGGGTAAGCCATAACCAAATCCAGCCTGATCCAGGAGAAAAAGTTTATTTCCATTAATTGCATCAATTGGCGTTTTCTGTTTTAACTTAATATATACATGGAGAAACTAAGCATGATGTTTGACAGTAAGGGGAGTTCAGATGTTAAGTATCAGTCCCCTTTCCCAAACTATTATACATCCCAAAACCAGAAGAATGGATGGATAACTGTGATTATAAGAAAACTGTTTTATTCCTTTGTCAGGCAGGGCTGGTAGAAAACACTTCTTGCATTATGGTATCTTTTTGAAGAAGAGATATCACTAGAGAAAACAGTACTGTCTCTGTCATGGAGTACTAACCTTAAGAACACTGAGGACTTACATCAAATACATTTCACTATCAGTGTATATAAAAAAGGTTCAAGACAAAATGTATGTGAATTTGTAGGATATAATAAAATTCTATCAAGCCCTGACTGCTGTAGCAGGACAGAGGCCTGAAGTGTTAGGCGTAATTTTTTTTTATCTATTAAATGTTAGAGATGATCTCTCAGTGAGCATACACAACACTTCTCTGCACAGATCTAGTGTTTAATGAGTTGCAGAGTCATCTACGTGCAGAACACTGTATATATTTTAAAATGATGCAATATAGGAGGATAAATGCAGAAAAGCTGTTCAGAGATTCTAACCAAGAGCTTAGGCTTAATTTTTCTTGTGCATCTATTACGTTCACATCAGAACAAAGTAAATTCCTCATATGCCCTGTCACACCTATGCTCCTTCATCCTTGCTGGAGTATGGTACAGTTGACCTCAGAGTGAACTGTGGCCTTGACCCAAAGCCATTGCTATAATTATTTTACGTTTCATTCAGTGGCTACAAAAAGAATTCAGAGTTCTGCCCTCACTACAGTACATGCAGCATAGCTAAGTGTTCTGCTTGAGGTAGCTGATCTTTAAATGTAGTACAGAAAAACACAATCTTGAATAATTTTTAGTATTTTATGCAATTTTCCAGTT
Organism: Pithys albifrons albifrons; assembly: GCF_047495875.1. Taxonomy (NCBI): domain Eukaryota; kingdom Metazoa; phylum Chordata; class Aves; order Passeriformes; family Thamnophilidae; genus Pithys; species Pithys albifrons. Next base: position 21,544,492 of record NC_092465.1, on the reverse strand, counting down.
ATTTTCAGAAAAATAATTGAATTAAGCTGTAACATTCAAATGACAATTCTCATTGTATCTATAAAATCAGTACTTGGTAGCTTTGGCTAAATGGTTTCTTTTGTGACCATTAAACAGCCAAGATGCCCAGGTATAAAAGATTTGCATACCAAAGGTGTAGCTCGTGAAGTCTCAATTCGAGGACGTGGTGCTGTTGAATACATGTAGTTGAACAGCCTGTCAATTTTCCTCACAGGAACACCACCACCACGATCACTCATCTGGAACAAGAAGGAGCATGTAGATTATGTCCCTGAATCCATTTTATAAAAGACACCTTTTCCAATAAGCCTGAGAAAGTTCAGGTAAAACAAAAAGCAACATTGTCCCTATTAAGTTACAGGTTTTCTTTAATTCTCATCTCCAGCAATGACCAGAGAGAGAGATTAATCCTAAACCATTAAATAAAATACCATAAGTACCTTTAGAAGCATTCATATTCTCTTGGAAGCAAGAAAATTGTACTTGAATGGTGCATGGCTTTTATCTTGTTCATAACTCACTTTAGTCTGAAGTCACTATACCTTTCAGAAAATGCCAGGTTGTCTGAATTTTTAATCTTTATTCCTCAGGAATACTGCCAGTTAACTATCATTGACTAAAACCTGTTACTGAAAAAGTAAGTCAAAGAAGTTGTTTTACTACAGTTTAGTGAGATCTATGAAAAACCCAGTGCTTGCAGTTGGTCTTTGACATCCAACATGCATATTGTACAGAAAAAGAAGAAACTGCAAACTGTACTTAAGGAGGTTTGGTTTGTGTGGAATATACAGTATTTATTACCCTTTTTTCAGTTGTTTCACACCTGTATAGCTTGTGTCATTGTCACTTACAAAATGCTGATGTTACAATTGTAGAAAGATGCTACTTCATTTTTAGTTACGGTTGCTTGTACGTTAGGCAAGGCATGAGCATGACAAGCACAGGAAGCTATTGCAGAGCCTTCCATGAACTTCCTACTGATGCAGTATGTGGAATTCCATAATGGCCTTTTTACTCACATATGTCATGACATACGATCTACTGACGGACCCACATCACTGGCTGAAGTTAGTAATATGCTGCCTGTGCACGAAATAAAACCCAGTCAAAATAACTTACATTCAAAATAATAAAAAAGTGGGTACCTTCACAGTTAAATCCTCATTTCCCAACGTGACATGTACACGAATTGCAGGATAAATGCATCGATCAGCATTGTGTTCCATTGTGGCTCTCATTGCATTCTGCAATTTCAAGTACAATGTAAATCTTACTCACTTGGTATAATATCTTAAACATCAATTTAGGAGTTATTTTATCATGTATTTCAGAATCAGAACAAATGTATTTTGGTTTAGAGTATTTTTTTAATATTTCTGGTTCATTCGGTATGAGTATTATGAATACAGCTTCTTAGAAAACACAGGATCCCAATATTTAATTTTTTTAAGAAGAACATCTCAGTAGTTTAATGTACAGAGTTTTTGCTGGAGAACTCTTTGAAATGCATATTACATGCAATATGACACAACAATCAAGAAAAGTCTAGGACTGAACTGCTTGAGGAAAGCTCTGTAGGACTTATTACACATTTTACCAGATTTGAAGATATCCCAAAAATTATGTATCTTATTCTCACTTCCTTTATTAAGTAGTATCTTTATACATTTTGAGATTTAAGCTGTCTGTTCAGAAGCTGTCACATGCATTCAGTGGCTAGGCAAAGGAGATGCATCTTCCAAAGCTGTTCATTTTCTATTCAATTACTGTTTGTCTGAACAGTACAATTTAGCAATGTTCCTGCAGCCAAACAGCAGGAGGTTTGCACTTGCAAAAAACACACTGCTATCTAGAATTGGTTCAAAAAGTCAAACCAATACAATCTCACTAAACAAAGATTCATAGAAGACTTGTGTAATGGTAAGTGCACAGACCTTGAAAAGTTCGAAAACCATGTGATAGAGATGTGATGGCACGTACACCACTTGCATGGGCTGTCCTGGTGATTTAACTGGAGAAAGAGAGTCTAAATAACTAAATAGCAAATGAGGTAATTAAAATATGAATTTATATTGTTGAATTTACAAGAGAAGGAAAAAGTTTTATGTTAATCAAAAGTTATACTCAAGATTTTCAAATGTTTTTGCTGCTTTAGAAATTATTTTAAAACCACTTTGGCATCACTGATAAGGGCGTATCATAGTTGCTTTCTAATAACCCTTGAGGAGATTATCATGAAGATGTAATAGAACATTTAGTATAAATCTGTAAAGTGTCACAAAAAATGCAGACAGGGTGAGATGCAGTAGTGCAGGTGAAGACATGCAAGAAATCTTGGAAGACGGCTGCTCAAATTTGTTACACCAACAGCTCTAAGTGCCAAAAACTTTTCTACTGATTTCAGTTTTCTAATTAAAGGGAGGAATGGGGAAAGCCTGCAGCCAGATTTTAAAAACCCAGAACTATTTATGACAGGAGATACAGAAAACACATTAACTATATGAAAAGCAGAAGGAGAACATTTCACCACCAGCTACTTCAGAAGAAGCCATCACGATGTTCAAGAGGATGCGTTGTCCATATGCACTTACCATTCAGCTCTTCAAGGATAAGTTCTGGAGAGCTCATGTAATATAAATCACAAAGGCTCTTGGCACTTTCATAGCCATCTATAATAAAAACACAGGAAGTTATGTTTCCGCTTTCCACCTTTTTTTTCCTTTAGAGTTTGCCAAAAAGAAAAACAAATAAAGTACTGTGCACTGTCAGGGAGGTTTTGTATTTTCTTAGAAAAATTGGGTTTAAAGGAAAAAGGTACAAAATTGTATTACACTTTATATAAACCTACTCCAGGTAGGAAAGAACTAAGTAGTATCTGAGTATCAGGATGTGTATCAGGATGAGTACATGAGTATCAGGATGAGTATGAGGATGACATTCATGTAAGTTTTCAGGATTCTAGTTCTTATCTGCTGGATTTACCTCTAATAACTTCAACAACATTGCAGTTAGGGTCGATGCTTCCAATGTGTTTTGGATGAGCTGGATTACTTTTCCCACCAAACAGTAAAGCTGCCAAAAAAGAAAGTATTATTGAATACCTAGTATAATTTTAGTTTTGCTAAATAAAAATGTATAGGCAATCTGTAAGTCCAGTCTTCACAATACTTGAAAGATTACTAATAATTAATATTTCAGGAATTGTATTAAGAATGAGTTTATAAATAGCAAGACAAATAGTGTACTCCTAAGTCACATTTAAGTTCATATTAAGCACTTAAAAATTAAAGGAAAATACACTTGACAAGGTACAGGTATCATATCCCCTCCTTTCAACACTGGCACTTACAGTGCTGGTTAAGGAGCATTCTGATTGAAATGCGACTCATGTAGAAACGGTCTAAAAAATACTGCACATTCTGCGAGGTCACTGCATCAATGCCAAAGCTTTCCTTGTATTCTATTACTCCTTGAGCCATCGTAGGAATTACATCATTATGCCGATTCCGGATTTTTATCACAGTATCTGTAAAACTAAAATCAATGCATTGTTAGTATTTCACTTTCAAGGGAATTTAATACTGTGGCAAACAGAGCACTTGCCTACAAAATACCACAGGGCTGCCTACTGGAGTAAGAAGACGGGCCACTCTTTACAGTGTATTTCAGGTGACTAGCACTGAAACAATCAGTCATCAACTATTTTGACTATTTATAAAAATATTATTTATTTATTATCTTGATTACTGCCAAGAGAAAGAGAAAACTGTGCCAGCGTTTTCATGCAGAACATCGTATGTCAAATGGCAGTTACGGTCAGACAACACTGACCAAAGCCACTCTCTACAATATGGCATGATGTTAAAATGTTTTGTTTCTGGTTTTACTGTACCCTCCTTTTAGGGACAGGGGGTCACATTACTGCAATTCTTAAGCAAAGATTTGAGATATATGAAATTTTTCTTAACCTATTGTTTTCTTGCCAATTCTTCCACATAATATTAAGAAAATATTAACATATGTAACAGCAGATCCTTACCTGTGAATAGCCCCTGAATCTTCTGAGCTTTTGTCCTTAAAGTCAAGGATCTCCTGAAGACTTTGGACATACCTTTCAATGAAAGAAACAGGACAAAGACCAATTCTAATTTGTCTCCCCAGATCTCTCTAATTAGCAATTTGAGGTCTTCCAAGGTTGCTTGTTCCCATGTTATTGTACCTATCCCCTGTGAATTTTATTAGATCCTTTTCAATCTATTCATGACATTTCTTCAAAAATTTCCAGAGCAATGAACTCCACAATTTAATTAGAATGCATAAAAGATTATCTTTGTATTTTAAATCCTGTGGGTGATCACTTATTTGCAGCCCCAGCAAGTTCCTCTTATTGGAAAAACCTTTCCAGCTTGTTCATGATTTAAGTATTTCTGCCATCTCTATCCTTAGGTAGGTATTTTCCAAGCTGAAGAATTCTGTTTGGTTTCAACTCATGTAAAAATTGATCCAACCCTCTGATTATCCCTCTTAGTCTTTTATGTTCAGGATGGAGTGACTAAAACTGCATGTAATTCAGAGGAATAATGGGCTAACACAGTGATACAATTATATTCCTCCACATTTGTTACTTAGTTCCTACCACTATTTTCCTTGCCCATCAACTGACATATTCAGAAAAATATTCCCAGTAGCATCAGAATTTTTTTCCATTGTAAGCAAGCAAGGCTACAGGGAGAGGAGAGTCCTGCCTGAGTTCTACTTTGCGTTTGTTGGAGTAAATTCCTTTTCCATTTGATCAATGTCATTTAGTAGTATCATGAGAACGTAAGCATTTGTGTTTCCTTAAGAGCCTTCCTCTTCACTGATAGCTCTTTTTATATTCAGTTATCTAATCAATCCCACCTTTACTATTAATGTGTCTTTAAATGGTTTCTACTATGTTTTGCAAACATTTTGTACCTTAGCCTGCCTTTGTTGGTTTCTTCAACTAGTCTCTTCATTTTCAGCTAAGTCCCTTATTAAACATTGCTCTCCTGGATTTTTGTTTGAAAAAAAAAGTTTTGAATTCTCATACACGAGTGTCTGCAAAACTTAGTGATTTTTCATTCTCTCATGGGTTCTCTAATTGCTCCTAAAGGGTTTTTTTAAGCCTAAATTTAGTATCTGATCTATATCACACTGGATATTTAGTATCTCACTTTAAATAAGGGATGTTCTTGTCACAAGCCCATGAAATGTTCTTTGCGTAGAAAAGAATGATTTCCTCCAACCTGTGTATATGCAGACGGCCACCCTTAAAGGTGAGGAATGTCACTGTTCTTACCAGCTCTGCACCAGCTGAACTGAAGGTGTTCTCAGCAGGTTATCTGGGAGCAGGCTTATTTCCTTCATTATGTTTGCCAATCTCACAGGCAACTCTTGTCGGAGAAACATAAATGAAGTCTTCTCACAAGCATTTTCTGATCCTAAGACCAAAATAAATATATGATGACAGAATAAAGTCAGTACTTATGACAGAAAACTCCACAAACTCTTACTTTCTTGCATAAGAGACCTGTGCCTTAGTTTCAAAGCTGACTTGGCCAGGCTGGTAAGGCAGTATTTCTTTCATGGCAGCAGCCCATTTTGATTTCAAAATTTATCTCTTAACTTCCAGCTCTGTTTGGGTAAGAATAATCTTCAATATACAAAGAGAAACTAATGCAATAGCTGCAGACCCATACTATTCAACTTTAAATACAGCTTCTATTCATGTATATTGTTCATTTCATTTGCAGTGAACACTGCCTCAACCAGCACTGATCAAACAGTGCGTCACTCTGAGTGTGTCAGAGAAGCAAATGAAACCAGTGCAGGAAACAATTTATGGGAATGGTGCTTAAGAAAGTATCATGGTCCTGTACATCCTGCTTTTGAATCACTGGAAAACCTACTGGAACACTTTCAGAAAATAAATTCTGCAATAGTGATCTCACTTTCAACTAAATCTGTTGTAGTTTAAGTTCACTGTCTACAGGAAAAAGATAGATGAATGAATTCACATGAATACTGAGAAAGAAAGCAGGACAGCTACTGGGATTAGCCATTAGGATAGTAGTTCTCACATACATTTACTTTTTCATTTTTTTACATTTTTAAAAGCTAGAAGCAAAAATCCTGCACTTGTTGATAATAGACCTGCCCCTTTATAAAGACAAATGTCATCTGTGTGGGTGGCAATTATATGTAGTTATTAAAATCAAGACCTAAATTCACTCCACAAAGCCTGTTTTCCTAGGCAAGAAAGGAGGATACAGTGTGGGGAAGAGGCCAAGACATGCCGTATTTACTCTCAGCCAGATTTCTTTCTAGATTTCAAGATTGTCATGTAAACAGCATCTGAACTTACTAACCTGTTCATCTTCTGCACTGAAGTACTTACTTCAGGTTTGGTGTTTCACAAGTGTGTCCTACAAATTAACTCTGGTATTACTGCCCAGTTCATTCCTTCCATCTGGCAAGCAGGAGTTGGGAAAAATATTAAAGGAAGGGATGTGGAATTAAAAAGGAAGCTGGGAGTGTCTTACATGGGAAAAATCATCAAACTGAAATGGAATAGCTTACTTTAAAGTATCCAGACTCAGATACATCATACACTGTGATGAAAGCCATACACTGATGAAAGATTGTCAGTTAAGTTAATGAAAAAGGGAATAGCTTACAAGAAATTCCTCCCTAGCTACACTTACCAGTATTATGTGTTGTCTACATATGACCTCTGCCCAGAAACCTTTCATTCTCCCTAGTCAGATTGCATTTCAGACAAGACTGTTACTGGCCTTTACCTCTTCTTGGGCAAAATTCCACAAACGAGTCAGATTGAAGGTATTAGAATGTAAATATAATCTTTAACTGCCTCATATACTCAGGAAATTACATTCCACAAAACAGGTTTTTTTATCTGGAGGCCATAATTTTTTGCAGTCCTGAATCAAATATGGAAGGTAGTTTAGGGCAGGACTTCACTGAATGGGCAAATGATTCTCCTGTGCAGCCACAGTCCATCTAGACAAAGAATGGATAAGACTCCTACAGAAAATACTGTGGCCTTATAAGCCAAGATAACTGATGTACAAGCCAGACCTAAATTTGCTAATGGAATATCTCTTTTTTTTTAAGTTAGCATTACCAGATTTTATTATTTCCTGTTTGAATGCTCTCACTATAGTGAAAGGAGACAAAAAATCCCTAATGAAAACACCATCAGATTATAATGGCCACAGAATCTCTTAAAGACAAATACTGACTCAGTCTTGCACGCTATTCGGGGTTTTTTTGCATTCACTTTTTTTTTTCACTTTGTTACTAGTTTTTACTTCCTGTGATTAAATGCTTAAGCACAAGAGAGAAAAAAAATTAAGATTTCAAAATTATTTTTACCTTATGTTCAGGTACTAACAGCAAAAAAGTAGCCTATCTTTTGACACAAGGGAAAATCAACACTGATTTTAATATAAGCATTATTTTATCAGTATTTAGTGGTAAAATAATACAGGTCAAAGCAAACTCTGAATTGCAAGATTCTTTGCTTAAATATATGGTAGCAACAGAACTTATGGTACATGCAGTTCCTGTATGAGTCGAGTTTTAAATGTTGGATACATTTCATTGCCACGAATGAAACCTTGAATAGACGGATGAAGTTACAGCAGATAGTTCAAAGAAAGTTTTCTTTCTAAGTCCTCCTACTTACACTGTCTGGGGCTGTATGACTAATTCTCAGTTATGTTTTACTTATAAAAATGTAACAAGCAATGCAACTATTAACTACTTAAATGTTTATATGCAACACTTAGGAAAGCATTTATGCACACCAGAGTGCCTTGGGTACAGAAACAGAACGTATTATGGAATGGCTCCAACCTCAAGCTTTGAATAGGTTTCTCAGTGTGACTTACATAACCTTGCTCTGTGTGGTATTTGCTTTGAGGCAGAACAGAAAATCGCTGCCATCCCTTTTGTTTCCAAGCAGATAGACAAACCTGGAAGCGTTATGAATGGTTTTAGCGCACAATGTAAGACCAAGTATTCTATTACTGATTTAATAATTTTTAACACTAGATTCCAAATCCTTCAGGATGGCTCTTGGTCTCTGCATCCTGCTCTTTCTCTCACACGCCTTCTAAACCAGGAAAGTCTGGGTGTTTGTCTGGGGCACAGACACGCGACTGAGAAGTGATGACTGTTCAGCCCCTCGGTGCCAGCTGAGGTTAAACGTCTCACGTGTTTGGGATCGAGCTCCAGCACTGCTCCAACCCCACCAGCTGTCACAGCTGTCCCCACCCTCTCCCCAGCACTGCAGGTCCTGCCGGAAAAACCCCCACTACTCTGGTGGTGCCAAAACCCGGAGTTTTCAGCTGAGTTTCAACCTTGTCACACTTCCAGTCTCCGGGAAGGAGCCAACTAGGTTCCCCTGTCCCAGAAGGAAGCAGGGCCTTTTTCTGCCAGAAAGCACAGCAGTAACAAGAGATAAGCAACAGCCGGGCGGGGGCCGCGGCCGAGCAGGAACTCACCGAAGTCCAGAAACTGCTTCATGGATAGCGGCGAGGGGGAGAAGCGGGAGTAGAAGTCCACCTGCTGCGGGATAGTGCCCGGCGAGGCGCTGCCCGGGGCGGCCGCGCGCAGCAGAGCTCGCAGGAGCCTCATGGCGCGGCTGCAGCTGCGGCTCCGTCCCCTCAGCTCCGCTTAACTCAGCTCGGCTCGGCTCGGCCCGGCCGCCATTTCCCGCCACGCCGCTGCCCCGGTCCAGGCCGCGCCGCCGGGAGGAGGTGTCCGAGGGGAAGGTGGGCGGAGGAGAGGGCGGCTCTGAGGGCGGCAGCTCCGGGGGCCGCGCCCCCCGCCTTGACGGCCGCCGGGAGAGGGCGGTGCTCGCTCCGCGGAGGGGCCGGGCCGCGCACAGGTACGGGCGCGGTAGGGGGCGGTGCCGCTGCATGCCCGGCGAAGGGCCGGAGCGCGGCGGGTGCGGGGGCACGGGCACGGGCACGGGCACGGGCACGGGCACGGGCACGGGCACGGGCACAGGGCGGTGCGGGGGCACAGGCACAGTCACAGGGCGGTGCGGGGGCTCGGCCCGGCGGGGCGCAGTGCCGGATGGCGCCGCCGACTCGTACGGTGGTGGGAGGGCAGAGCCTCACCTGAGGAAAAAAGAGGATTAAAAAAATAGGGCGTCTGCCTTTAAAGATCAACTCCTGATCTGTCAACAATGAGCACAATATGTGTCTGTATTGGTTAGAAATCACCTGGACCACAGATCGCATTGTATCACTTTACTGGCTGATAGGATGCTAATGCAACATGTGAGATACCAGTGTATTTAATAGTTTATTAGAAATAGTTTATTTTTATTAGAAATAGTTTATTTTATCTGCTCTGGTAGAAATACCTAGAATATTACCAAAAAGGCAGTTAAGGGTGATTTATAAGCATTTCTGATAAACTCAGTGCAGTATAGATATTAAGGAAATTTTTGACATTAGACTCTCATCTCAATCACAAATCAATTTTCTATCTGGTAGCTTGGTGCCTCAAAAGAGGGACCCCAAAGAAATCCCTGGGCAATGATGTGCTTCTCAGCTCTGTACTATCAATTGTTGAACCCCTCCACTACAAATGACCCAGCAATATCCTGCAAACATTTCTCGTAATCAGCTTTACCAGCTGCTTTATTTCATATGTTCGTGGCAAAAGTTTTGACTTTTCTGTCCCTTCTTCCCCTATTCCCTGAAGACAGTGAGACTGAGAGATAAAATACACACAGCACTGTTCATCAGTGCTGAGGACGGTGTATGTTGCTTGGCAGTACTCCAGTAAGCAGAAGCAATCACACCTTCTCTTGTGAAAAACTCTTTTCTCTGCCTGTTTTCTCAGATGAGACAGGCAGGTATGGCCCTGAAAAGCTGTGGCTTGCAAACAACCATTTTGCAGAGCTAGAAAAGGAGGAAAGGGGGTCTGTCTTGCACTATGAAAAACGCAAACTACAGATCCACGAATCCTGTAACAATGTCACACCTTGGCTGGGGTTTAACGCCTGTTTCTGCACAGGTGTCTTGGGGTAAGGAGTTGCCGTGTTTTTCTCACAGGGGTCATGGTTAGCACTCAGCAAGCCTTTGGAGGCTGTAAAATATGTATAGTATGAATTACAACTCCACAGCTTGGAAAGAGAAACAGATAATGAAAGATGTCCGAGGACTGGGATAAAAGACTGAAGCAACTGCTTACACAGTCCTGATTGGGAAATACACTGCTGCCATTCTTCTTGACACAGACTGCTGTCTGGCAGGCCAGCTGAAGCACGTCCAGCATGGCCCTGGGCCTCTGCTGGCTCAGAACGCCAGCTACAGTTGCCTGGTTGTTTCATCACAGCTTGTTCTCCTGGGTTTTGCAAACCAACTCTTGCCACCCTTGCCTACTCTGTGCTGGGAGAAGTTATTTCAGCTGTTTGTACACAAGCGGCTTCCTGGTTCTGTGTAGTCTGTTGATGTTGACACACTGCAGTGATGATAATCACTATTGGAATGTGGATGCTTTGAATGGGGACGGGCAGTTCAGTGCCACTTTCAGAAGTTTCCTTTCACCTTATGTGCCAGTCCTGACATTTGTGTCTAACTGAGCACCCTGTTCCCTCTTTTTCCACATGTAACTTCTGCACAGGCAGTTATTGAAACTGTGCTGTGGTGGTCCCTTATATTAAAAACTTCTCTCATAAGATACATTTCCTATGCTCTGAAAGTTAAAACACATGGGAGGGTACTGCAGTTTTATCAACATTCTTTTCATGTACCTTGGGCTATATAAAGTGTGTGTCTGCGTTTTATATAGATACATACACACTGTACACAAACACACACTGTACATAGCAAATATAGCACATATATATACATGTATACATGCTTTACACAAACACTATTTTAGTGCTGTACTACTGCATATATAGTATATGCCACATATAGTGCCATATGAGTGTATAGTATATATGGCCTATAAAGCCTAATATACTATATTAGTACTAAACCTTAACTGTTCTCCCAGTCCGTATTTTGTCTTGTTGTAGATACATTTGGGGGCATTATGTAAATGAGAATAATTGTTTGATAAAAGCAGGTTCAGTTCACATCTTTGACATGCTCTGAAAGGTCGAGTGGCATCTTCTTGTTCTAGTCCTGAAAGTTTCTTGGCCAAAACAAACACTGACCTGGCACATATCCAGCTAACCCTCATCTTTAGCATATCCAGCTAACCCTCATCTTTAGGCTTTGTTGCATCAAAAGGCCTTTTAGCAAAGGTGAGCATAGCATTCTGTGAGGGCTGACATCTTCAAAATGGAGATAAGCTACATTTTCTCTGTTGGATTTGGTGTTTTTTCCTCTACATATTTTGGTGGACTCCAAGCTGTACCCTGCAGTCCTGTTACTGTCAGGATCAAACTTTCACTGCTAAATACAGGTATGTGAAGCCCTTGACCAATTTTTGGGGAGGTATCCAACTCCCCTACTTACTCAAATACTTCTCCGGCAGTACTTAAGAAAATTTTTAGGAGGCTGCTTGCACTGAAGGTCTCCTGGGAAGCATGAGCACAAGCCTGGAGCAAGGAGAGGGCAGCAGTGCCCTGCTGGGAGCTGACACGTGGAGCTGTGCCGGGCTCTGCCTGCCCCCACCAGTGCCGGCAATGCAGCAGAGCAGCAAAGAGCCTGCGGGCAGAGATTGAACAGTTACCTCCTGCAGCTCCTTGTCTGCCTCTCTGCGTAGGGCAGGAGCGAGAGCTGAGGCAATACTGAGAATCACAGAACTTGTTAGAGCTTGGGGCTTTCAGCATATTCTTCTAGTGAACTTTAGCTATAACCACCTCAGTTAAGTGTGATAAAATCATTATTACTGAGACAATGTTTAATTAAAAAAAATTTATTTCACACTTCTATACAAATATCCACAGGTAATTTCTAATTATGGAATGATGTAGCATTGTTAGCTGGTACAATGAAAGTTGGAGATGAAAGTATACCAGTGACATGACTTATTTTTTAACTTTCACTTTAACACTGCTAAGACATTCATGTTCTTAGGCGAGGACCACAATCTGCTTTTAGATTCAGGGGTATTTGTCAAGCTTCTTAGCCCCTGATTAGCCCAGCTTCTGGTGCTGCTAAGCCTTTCAGCAAATAAGCTAGAATTTTAAAAGCTCAAACACTGGTAATAACTCATATGTAAATGTTCATAAAATCAGGGTCATAACATTGAGATTATTTAAGAACAATGATCATAGTAAATTAATTATAATTTTTAGGTGACCACACCTTCATAGTAATGTTAAAAGTTAGTAGTAAAAATAAGACACTTGACAACTGTCCTCCTAGCAGTTTTTAACCCTATGAGGGGAAAAAGTACCAAGAGGCTTTTGCATAGTTCAAATGACAGTCAATTAACATGCACACTTTTTGAGCAGATTTTTTTTCACATGGAATAAACAATTATGAACTAAATAGTACCAATGCTTTAGAACATGGGTAAAAAAGTAAGCTCTTTAAATAATTTTATCACTTATGTTACAATAACTAGAGTACTGATAAACAACATCATGGTTCTACTTTTCTCAACATTCAGGTATTCAAGATGATTCAGTAGTCTCAAGGTGGATGAGCTCAGATCCACCCAGTTAAGGTGAGGCAGCTATAGACTCCTTCAAGTGCTGTCTAACAGCCACAGTAGTCAATGCCTTTTGCCAAACAGTAAGTCCTTATGAAGCCAGAAGGCTGTTTTGAGAAAACTCACTTTCTTGTCGCAAGTATAAAACTGTATCCAAAACCCTAGGTTTGTTTGGTGTCCAAATCCTTAAATACTCTGCAATAATATACAAATCATGTTACAAGACCTGATGTTACAAGACAAAGTTACAAGTATCAGGAAAAGAAAACCCCCATACACAGTATTGGTATAAATATTTACATTTTTAGAAAGCATTGGCACCTTCAGTGACTTATTAAAATGCAGTGAAAGCCTCAGGTCTCATAATCTGAAGTTCAAAAACAGAGTGGATTTGAAAATTCAGTTAAGTCTTTGGCCTAACAGTTAGTCAAAGACAATGATTTATAATAAAAATAAATACAAAAATGACTAATATATATATACAAAAAGTACATCTAATATTCAAGCCTCTCTTTTTTTAAAAAAAAACCTGTGTATATTTGTTGTGAGCAAGAATCACACAATCTGATCTTAAAAAAAGATAAAATCAAGCAACATGACCCATTGCACAAGTAATTTAGGATGATGCTTTTTGTTAAGCCCTAAGTACTGCAGCAGGAAAAGGTTGTGACTAAAGCAGACTTGCAAGTTATACTCGAAGTATGTTAAGGCCACTGTGTGTTTGTAAAGCACTATGCAATGAGGGAAGGATGGAGAACCTCTCTTGACCTTAATCATGTACTCCTTACATACCTAGAAAGAAGGTCAGGATCACAGGAAAAGGTGTGTTGTAGTGGTTTTGCACATTTTGTAGAAAAGACCCCAAATCAAAGTAGTAATTTCTGAAGTGTGAGTTAAGTTTAAGGGAGGAAAGAGACAGTCTGGAAATTAAATAATGCAAATAAAGTCTGTTGAAGCAATTTTAAGTGTGCAAATAAAAGCCTCAATATAAGTAGTAATATCTACAATCAAATGGTGAATGTCCATAGTGTTCATAGGTCTAACTCCATCAGTATTCCATTATGAAAACCTTAACCTCTATCTGAACTTTGTGGCTGAAAAACATTTTTCCCTAAGAATAACTTTCATTTTCATTCCATTTTGTGAACCACTGTTTTGTCTCAAGGTCTTTGTGTTTCCCAGCTTTGATCTGTCACTCTTCTTTTCGAATTCTTACAGCGTGATAGCGGGGAACACTGTCATCGTACCTGGAACGACGGAAGAACCCACACTGGGGCAGAGAAGAAGAAGAACAGTTTAGGTTTAAAGTTGCTGCCGAACTACTACAACTATAGAGGCAGGAAATTCTTCCTTTGCACAAATATACAGGTAAGAAAATCGGTGAAAAAATATGTAGGCCAAAAACATAGCATAGGTAGCTGTAAAAACGTGAGGCAGCAGGTCTGCATTAGTTGTTCCAGCAGCAGTTGAAGACAAATGGCACAGCCTGAGCATATGGTGACCATCTAACACCTTAACAGGATTCCCTCCAGTACAAAGCGGTTCATTCATCTAATGAGAGCATTTACTGCTATACAAAGAAGTTGATACAGTTCAGGAAAGTTGCTTCTCCTGAATCAAAGGTAAGTACGTACTTCAGTGTCTTCCTGCATGGTGACATGATTTACCCTTGAGAACCTACAGAAAGATTTCCAGAACCTTCAAGAAAGGCTAGACTAGAGGCTTGCTTTTCAAAGCACCACCTCAACTGTAGTCACCTAAACTAACTACACATATGCAATGTTAAGAGACATGAGTCTTGTTTACTTTGCCATGGGAAGTCACCCTAGATGAAATCCAGTTTGTTTGTGATTTGCAATTTTTTATTCAAAGATTGTAAAAACGGATTTTAAATATAGAGGAACAGACTGAAATCAATTTTCCAAACAAAATGGAGCTATGGCTACAATGTTACAGAGATGATGATTAGTAGACACTCAGCTTTGCATGATTTAAGAATCACTGACTGAGGTCAAGATTACGGTTAAGAGACATTGTGCCATCCAGCTGTCATTAGACACTGCTGGGGGTAAGAATACATTAAAGGGGCAAGGTTTTGTTCATAGTATTTAGAGTGCTGGGGTTTTTTGTTTTAGTTGGTAGTTTGAGTTTTTAGTATTTGAACTTATATGGAACTGAATTTTTTTTTAGAAATTACAGTGAGCACAAACCAAATCTGTAGCCATCTCATATTTAAGATTTCATTAGACGTGGTTTTGACATAATTCATTAAGAATTCCTCCCCACCTCAATTCCAAGCATCACTTCCTGATAGAATGTACAAGCATGTGATATCTTAATTTGAATAAAGGTTGCTGGAAACAGAAATCATCATGCATCTAGTAGCTTCAGCAAAGTGTCTTCCTAGAAAAGTGGACCTTAGAACTCAAGTAAAACAGATGTTTCCACAGCAATAAATTCTCATTATGAAAAACCCTCTCATTGTAAGCAACATGTACCTTTTAGCATGCACTAAAGGTTAGTAAAGCAAATTTATATATTGTCCATATAGTCTTATCTTTACATTTTAACTCTGCCATGTTGATCACCATCTTGCAAGCTTAAAAAAAACTTACTTGTAGGGTTAAAACATAAATTTAAAAAAAGACTAAACCCCATTGCAAAAGATCAACATGTTTTCTAAAGAAATAAACAAGAAGCGTTTTAGACCAAGGTAAACACCTGTGTGTGTTCACATGCACCAAAAGCTGAAACTATGAACAGCATGAGCAAGCAAATACAATAGTTTGAGATCCAGAAGTTAATAGAACATATGCAGAACAAGCTTAACAGTTAGCCACCACAACCATAGCACGTGCCACAGCTAAAAATTAAAAAATACCATCAGTTACCAATTACAGAAGTAGATCAATACTATGCATCAGAAGTAAGCCTCTCTTTATCAGATGGCTGAGCATGGATCTCAGCCTTGTGATATGTGGCATCGTAATGATCTTTCTTATTTCTCTTGAAGAAACCACACTACAAGGAAGCAAGGTATTTAGTCAATTTTTATGGACTGGAAGAAGTCAAACCCATAACACTGACTTAGGTTAACTCTGTGAACTGTCTTCCCTTTGTTCCCTTCACAGGTCAACAGGAAAATTTAAAATAAATAAATAAATAAATCACAAGAAGTCAGCTGTTTCTAGATCTGAGAACTTGGACTAACTTCATTTATAAAATAACAGAACAACCCAAATAACTGACAGAATAACAGAATGACCTGATGATAGAGGCATTTTGATAAAAAAGCTACAATAAAGTATGTCCACATCAACTGAAGCTGACTGTGAAGAGCAGAAAGAAGCCTATACAAAAAACTGCTTATATAGAGTAGTACATGGGACAAACAAAAGCGCAGGGCAGAACACAAACAATTAATTACTGCTCTGACCTGTTCCACACAAGTTTTTATCTTAAACCCATTAGGTATCTGTCTGCAGTATAATGTTTGTCCTTCACGAAACAAACACAGTGTTCATCATCAAAAGTAGCATTTTACACATTGTGTGTGCATGTGAAAAATGCATCTATGTTCATGTACAGTAAAACACCAGTAGCTATAACCTAACAGCCTATCCAAAGCCTTAATTCATCAGAACATATGCAGGAGCAGCTGAGCATTTATTAGAAAATAAGGAAGTCAGAATATCCTGTAAGAAGCAACCTGCAGCAAGTAGTTCCTCAGCAAAGCTAATTGCTGCAATTTTCTTTATTAATAAACTTCTGCTACCCCATAATAGCAAGTACTATGTGTCTAGACCTTTAAAAACTAAGAATAAAAAGCCCATACCACAGAAATTCACCAGCACACTTGGGTGTGTATTATTACTGTACCCTTTTGTTATTTTCATCTATCGTCACTTAAATGGTATTTCTGATGTTATGGGAGCATAGCCTTGCTAAAGCAGTTGTAAACAGCTCAGTGAAGTTTTACACCTAACTGCAGAGGCTACCATTGACTGTATCCAACTGTGGTCTCTCAACATTTGTCTTGAGTTTTGCACAGAGCTCAAAATACTTCCTTTCAAGGATGTGAAAACAAAAAAATTACATAACAAGTCCACGCATATAACCGTTTTCATTCCAAATGCTGTAAAATTGAGAAACTAATAATGTATGGTTTGGGTACTTTTGCCCTATTTTAAGTCCCAAAGACTTCATCATTTGCTTAATTGGTTTGCTATCTTGTCAGTTACAGATGAGGAAATAAAAAATAGCCAGATGAATAAAAACTTACCTTCCATAGTAGGAATACCAACAGTGCAAGCATCAATATTCCAGCAAGAATAGCCACTGCAATGATCCACCAAGGTACTCCTGTGTAAAGGGCTACTGATTTTGCAGGAAAGACAGTAACACGCACCTAAAGGAAAGAAAATATGTGAAGATGGAAAGAGCATTTCAGAAGATCCACGTTTAATTATAAATCTGCAATGTATACATCTTATCTTTTTTCTAACAAGATGTTCTACAAAATGTTTTTGAAGAAAAAGTCCTACTGGTATTATTTCAATATGTGAGTGAATTTTTCCAACCTAATTAGAAGGTGAAAATTATCAATAATTCAGAATTCAGTTAAAAAGTTAGACTTTAAGATAGTTTTGATTTAGATTTGTTTCTTTCCTGTTTTTTTGAGATAAGCTGGAACCATCACAACAAAAACATGTAGTTAGCATTAAAAATTGAACCTACCTGAGCAACTTCATTTGTGAGTTTAACATTCTTAGCTGCAGCAGGAACACTGATAGAAGCCTTAACAAGAATGTCCAGGTAATTCATTTTGGAGTATTGCTGTTCCAAAATAAAATATGGATATTAGACACAGAATAGGAAGGAACTCTGACCTCTCAAAAATGTCAGGTAAGAAGACTTACCTCTAAGAAAGTGCTGTTCCAGAGTCTGGAGCGCAGCACAATAGACGCCTTGCTGTCTAAACCCTTCAGGGGACATTTTATGTCCACACAGCGTGCATTCACACTGCAGTCCTGCAATTACATATTTCTACATGTAAATAAGATGACATCCTCACAGAATGTTTAAACCTCACCCCAAGATTCAAACTTGGATTAGATGCATCATACTTCCATGCAAGAACAGCAATAGGAAAACACAATGAAGATGCTATTACCTGTTTATATTAACATAGATAACAAAGCAGATACTCCTTCCTAGTTCTGTCTCATCAGTAGATACTATAAATTAAATTTTAAAAGCATTGGTACTCGGATGCAAGATAAAAATAAGGTAAAGAGATAAATTCTTTCACCCTGACAAACTCAGAAAAGCTCTCCTACGAGTGCAAGGAGACATATCTGACCAAAACTACAGTTGGTATAATGTCCTTACCAAGGTTTTGTATTTTCTTTCTGCAAATAAAGGAAACGCCTGGCTGTCTGTAATCTGCTTCTCTGCAACCTCACGCTTCCGTCTGGAGTTATGCGATTCCTAAAACGGGGGGAAAAAAAGTAGTTTATCGTAAGCATCTTTTCATTCTGACCCCATGCAAGCAGAGAAACTGGAGTTCAGTGAGCGTTTTCTTCTTCCAAAATCAGCACATGAGAATGACTCCGTATATATCCCTAGTTACATTTACTGCTAATAGTGGAGTCAAGAATAAAAAATTTGAGATTACCTAAAGAAAGGCCAACTGACTATTTTAATAGGGGAGGTTTACATTTATAAAGCCTTCAATGCTATACACTCAGTGAAAATTTTATTAACTAAAATAGTGACCTGACAAGAAGGGGTTTATATGCATGTAAGATTAATGGTAGAAAATAAAAATTCCTCTCATACAATCTTAAGATTATATGAAAAAAAGGAAAAAAGGCTCCTGTTTTAGGAAAAAGATCTTGCTAGATAAACACAATGCAGGCCTATGAAAAGTGCTTGAGAAATTCTTTTTATTATATTTGTCATAAATAAGTAAATTTAAATCCAAGACTTTTGTCTTTAAAAAAGTACATAGAATTCCCTCAGGCTGGGGAGATGTTTACAGTTATTTATTGTTTTCTGAGTAAGAACTCAGATTGTTTTTATTATTGAACAGTTTTCAGTAATGCTGATGAAATTTGTTAGAGCGATCAGCAGTTTCATGCTGTATAAGCATATATATGCCAGCAGTGCCCATTTCAAAAAGTCACCATGACATTAGCATTTATCCTTTAGCATGTCACTCTCAATAGCTGTTACGAAGCCTCCTAATAAGCTTAATAATTGACAAATTGTTCATGTATTGTACTACTGAGCTTCTTAAGATAAATAAATCCTTCCAAAGGCAAGCTCTGGTATGCCCTACTATCACATGCTGTAGGGTGCTTTCATGTTGTACCAATTCATGAATGGAAGACTAACATACTGCAACATGCAGACTGTTGATTTCATCCTCAGGTCGACAGGAGACTTTTTCCAAGCCTTTGGAGTCTATTTTCATCAAATAAAGCAGCCATTTGCCATTACTAATTTCTTTCGGCCATTGGATGTCCAGGGAAGCAGTGCCAAATGTTTTCAGTGGTCTCCCCAAGTTAGTTACCTGTTAAAACAAACATTCTTTAAACTGTTAAATACTTTTTAAAGGGATTTTATTCTTGAAAGCATTACTGACTTGGACAAGCTTTAAGCATGCAGCTAACATGAAATTTAAATCAGATGAAAGGCAGTCAAAGCAGTACAAAGAGAAAGCATATACTAAAACTAGCACACCTGGATAGCAAGTAAATAGAGGGTTTAAACATATAAGAATTAAAATTCCCTTACATGAACTTCTAGTTGTTGATTTACAGAAACCTGTCTTCATGTGAAATGACAACTCCAGTCAGTTACTTACCTAACTGAGGCAAACTGCACGTTTATGAGGAAACAGAGATAACCAGGTTTTGTGCTCATAAGTCTAGACGTTGTTTCCCAACCTCTTTTTTACTTGTTTAGTGTTACTATTCATGATAGCTAGTTCTCAATCAGATACTCTAACTGCTGCTATTTTAATACATGTGTGCAGCTATAGAGGCAAGTAAAGGATTGACCAAGATGGACTTCTCTTAGTCTTCTCCTTGATTTACATTAGCCAGAAGACCAAACCAGTGAAACAGACCCATGTTTTCAGAGGGGCTCTTGCAACATTCCTGAGTGCTGGCTCAGTCCTGCAGGCAGCACGTGCCTGTACTCGCTGCCTGTGTGCACCAGCCAAGGCCTGGGCAGGCCACAAGCAGGTTCTGCTCTCACTTTTGTTCCCCACCCCCAGGGGGTTTTACACCCTGTAACTCAATGTGCGTGAACAGCTCCACAAAAAGCGTACAGCCAGACTTGGGTCACTTCCTCAAAATATGGTCATAAAACATCAAGGCCTAAAAGAAGCTCTAGTCCACAGTCAGACTGCATATTCTGATCAGGAAGTTGGGATTCTGGGACAGGGAAATCCAATTGAAATATAGCAACTTTTCCAAGCTATGCATCTGATTAAAAGCAGCTGTTGGCATTAATCTAAATTACTCACTCTGAATTCATACTCTATGAGGCTTCCAATATCATCTTCAGATTTCATAGCACTCTCACCAACGATGTTACCTCCAAAATACACCTGAGAAGGCTTAGCAACTCTGTTCAGGTGGGGGTGGGAAAGGAGAATAATCAGATTTATACGAGTCTGCAGCAAAACTGTCCCCAGACCCTCCATCTGTTATTCTATCAACACTTACCCAGTGAGTGATAAAAGCAATTCAAGAACCACTTTAGCACTAGCTGTAATTGGAGTCAAATTAACTTGAGTGCTTGTTCTACAATGAAAAGGAAACAATGGTGTTTATTTTACAAATTTAGTGGTTTTCACTTTACTATTAAATTACTTTTGTGAATGGAACAGCCTAATTCAGTATGTTTACAACTCTATATAAAAACATAGCGCAAAGAAAACTTACGTTTCCAGCTTCAGGTTAATGTCCAAGTCTGTTGTATCAACATTAACTTTAGCAGTACTTAAGAGCAGATAAAAAGTGACCTAGACAACAAAGAATATAATGAAATATATAAACGTTTTATAAAATATATTAATATATGTAAATATTATAGAAATGCATCACCAAGTTCTAGAGTTAAAAAAAACAGATCCAAATCAAATTTCGAGTTATGACACAGAAACTTTGGACAACCACAGTCAGGAAGGAGATTTTACGACTTGAGTAAAATAGTTGCAACTTACATTGGAATTTCTTTTAAAAGGATTTCCAAGTTCACAGTCTACTTGAGAACCAATCTGGTTAGCAGTACACGTTAACTGTTTCTCCTGATTGAACAGAATACATTTACAAGTGAAAATATGCTGAAAATATTAAAAAAATTTTAGTATCTTTTCTCTTAAAAATACTTACAGGATAACCCTTCATTTCCCTGAATGCAGAATATGTCAGACTGTCTGGAAAAGTTGCAATTAGTTTAGCTTCATATGCATCTTCACCATCTTTTTGTGGATTTACATTAGAAGGACTGTTTGTCACTGTTATTTCCAGGGCAATATCTTTCTGATCTTTCAGAACAAGCACTGGCATATCATTTTCACTACAGAAACAAGAGATACAGGGTTGTGTGCATTAGGAAAAATGTGTATGAAAGTTTGCTTCTTATGGTTTACCCAAACAGAATTTCCTGTGTTAGGGAGGAATTACTTTGAGGCTATAAACACATGAACAGTCACAGGTTTTTTCCCCAGACCAGTATTTCATCTCTGAAAGTGGCCAGCAGTTAACAGGACAGAACAGACTGATAAATCCCTCAAGTAATCAAGAGTTTATAGTATTTTTGAACCAGCACTCGCATCTGACTCATATTCAATAGTGATGACTTTTCTCCAGATCAATCCACTGATCTGCTTTTCTCCTGTAAAGTGCACATGGTTTTGGCTTCTGAGTCAGGGTGTGGCACTCACTGCTAAAGGTGATTGACTGTTAAAAGTAAGCAAATATACCTCCTTCTGTTTGTTTTACTCCTCTTCTAATTTCACTGGCCCTCCAGGGAGGAGGGATGCAGTGGGGTGCTGGGAGTGTGTTTTACAGTGAAATGGTTGCTCTGTTCGTTTCTCTCTAAGTGCTTGTCTTGGGCTACTAGACTACACTATCTCGAGTTGTCATACTCTCAGGCAAATGTCATCTGCAAAAGAGTTAACAGTGTCACACACAATAAACTACTGTAAGGCTGGTTTAGAATCTCATTTCTCCAGGCATTAAAAACTTTTCTTTAAGCCCACCCACATCTGCACAGTTGTGGCCACTTTGTATCCATTTGACTCTGTACCACTTTTCTTCTCAAGCTCCTCCCGGCTCTTGCCTTTCCTCACCCTGACAGGTCAGTAGTACTACACAGGCCTGTGTTTGCCAGACACAAAACAAAACATGCTTTCTCTCTCAGAAACCTCTCCTAAAAGTTCTTTTGAGCACGTGTTAATAATTTGAACTTTAGCAATGCATTAATCAATGCTTACATTGGTAAATAACTGAACCTGTCCTCATTTCCTTCTCGAGTGCAAAACCGGTACTGAAGTTTCAGATTGCTGTGACATTCATTGTCTTCTCCACATCCTTCTTTTAAGAACTCCACCTAAATAAAGCAAAGCAATTTTACTGCCTGACACATGATAGTAGATTGAAACAAGATTTCTGAAGTACACTGCATAAAGCATCTACACAGAACTCAGAGACACTTTTCCTGGGCAGAGTTCAGATTTTAACCAGACTTCTTGCCTATCAAGTTTTTCTTTGTGAGATGTAGCCCATGATGCTGGTAATTTAGAACTTTAAATGTGCCTAAAAAGGCAGAGTTGAATATTTCTAAGTGAAGAGTACCGTTCTAATGAGGAAATACATCCTTAAGCCTGCTTCTTCAATGAGCATTGACAAAGTGAGAACTTTGAGATATTCCCTCCTTTTTAGATCACAACTGCAGTCATTTGCTCAAAGGCTGTTATGACATCCAGTGGAAGGATTAGGCTGTACATTATTTTGTTATATGAGACAAACGTTCATAGCAGGAGACAATGGATTTCCATTTTTAATCAAAAGTGTATTTCCTCCTAAACTTGTTGGGGAGAGAAAAAAACCCAAGCCATTACACCATCTTCACTTTTGTTGCAAAATAAACACATCTTGTAACAAGTTCAGAACAAAATATAAAATAGTAAGACAGTAGTTACAAGTCCAGTGCCACCCCAGTTATTTGCTTTGGCTATCATTTAGCTTTCTACGGTCTTTAAAATTAATTATTTATAGATGTGCAGATTTATATGAATATGTAATATCAAAGACTTACTTTTGTGGTCTTTGTTTCAGATTCATTTGAATCTAGAATTGGTATAAGATCTGGAAGTGCACTCTCTTTTCTTGTGGATGGTGAAGAATCCAGGCCAGCAATTTTAACAGTGACTGATATTGGAATGGGACGTAGCTTATCTTTAGTTTTTTCCTGCTAAAATATTTTAAATTACATAGTTAGTATACAGGGTAGAGAAGAAAACACAAATTCAAGCTTTTGATACTATATATAAACCCAGCATTTTCTAAACACGTGCAAGAATATTAAGTATACAAGCCTATCTTTTTTTTTTTCCTGGCTTTCCAATCTGATGATTTCCCTCACCATTAGGAATTCCTAGAACAACAGATGGTAATTCAAGCAGGTAAAATTTATACTCCAACAGTAAAATAAAATCAGAACAGGTAGGACTGAGCTATGAGCAACCTGGTATAGTGGAAGGTGTCCCTGTCTGTGACAGGGGGATTGGAACTGGATGATTTTTAAGGGTCCCTTCCAAGTCAAACTATTCCACAATTCTACTGCATAAATTCAAAGCTCTTTAATTTGCTGTGGTCAAAAGCAGCTTTGGAGGCAGACTCATTCCTGCTGAGCCGCAGAGGGAGTTTGTTCATCTCCTGGAGCAATGCCACCTTTAAGGGGCAGTGTAGCTGCCAAGTCAAGAGAGCACACACCAAGCTTTCTTGCCCTGCGCATTCATCCCCTCCAAAACCCACGGGTTAAAATTCTTCTCCTAGACAGTTACACCACCAAATTCTGTAGCAGTTACTTCTGTTGGAAACAGCCCTCCATTTCTGGCATTTAGTCCCTCTCTATTGTTCAAAATCAGTTCAGCTCTACTGAGCTCCAGAGTGGCTGCAGCAGCTACAACTTTTATTCATATTTTTCAAGAAAAGCAACAGGAGGAAGCAGGGAAGAGTAAAGTACTAAACTATGGTGAGGTTTTGTTTTTGAAGCTTTATATTGCATGTGACTTTTGAGTAATATACAAAGGTTCCTTCTGTGAGGCCAAGAGAAAAAAAGAGCATTCTTTTGTTTTAAATGGATCTAAATGAAACAGAAATAAAATACTCTTCCTTACCTGCAGTACAAGCTTTGTAGAAACACACTCCACTGAGTTCTGTCCCCTCAGGATTGTACTTGCAGTGAACTGATCAGACGAGCGGTCACTGAACTGTACCCTGGATGGCAGGCCCAGCTGCCGCCTCTCGTTTTCCACTTCAAATGTATAGTCAAGCTCTATGTGACAAAATAAAGTCATTTAAAAAAATTAATCACTGCCTTATTAAAAGAACTTCTCCAATTATGATCTTACAGCATTATTCTTGACGATTGTTTCATTCAGTGTGGGATTCACAAACTGTTTTCAGTTATTTGCAAAACTTTTTTCTTATGTCAGTTTTGTCCCACCACAGTTGAGGGCCAGTACTCTGTGAGTAAATCTATAGCAAACTTCTAAATCAAATCTTGTTATTCCCAAAGCACACTGTTCCCTTACAGGCATGTGGAGCTGGCTGGGGCAGCTGCAATTGCTGCTGCAGAGCCAGCAGAGGGCTGAGGTACCACACTATAAATACCCACACTGGGCTGTCTGGGATTCCTGTTGGGTCCCAAATGGCACCTGAGAGCCAGCAGGATTCTGAGGCGAAGGTACACTGTTAATTTTAACACTGAAAGCACACGTGTGGCTAGAGCTTCCAAGTTGTGTGCTGAGGCATGTTTGGATGGACCTGAACTCAGTGCATGTTTTAATTATCTCTATTCACTGAGCCAATTCAATCTTGCAAAGATGAGAACAGCACAGAGTGCAGCAGCGTCTGAGACCTGGAAGCACTTCACCTGTTGAAGGACCAGGACCTTATTCAGGTACATCCTTTGGACTTTACAAGTAATGGAGAAACGCAAGACAACACAAGAGAAAAAAGGGCTTTGGGTTTAAAATTCTTCTCATTTCATCTCAAAATACTACATGGCTCTCCAAGAGGTAGTAACAGCAGCGTTGTAGTAAGTGCCTTACATTTTTGACTGTAATTGTGGCACAGTCTTCCAGTCTTCTCCTATTAATGCAAATTTTTTTATTTCAGTTACCGATCTCCACAATACCACTTTTGTGAATACAGGGCACAGTTTTATAGGATAAGCCTACAATAAGAAATAATGCTTACTAACAATACATAAAATGGGCTTTTAAAACTATTCTTTAAAGCAGCAGTAACCTGTAGAGGCAAAATGGTTTGGGTCTGTAAGGCAGCCATTTGCTAACTGGCAGTTATAATACTGAGAAAGTTTCTGTCATCCACAGAAGAGCTTAACACTCCAGCATGACTCTAAATACAGATAGTGCAATAGCTGACCTTAGGACTGAGTGACATTTTAAATTTGACAATCCCTGTCTGAGTCACTACAATCTGAATACTACCTTTCCATGATAAGCTCTAAAGAAAAAAATAAATCACATGACAAACAGATGAAAAATATTTATCTTAAAAACTTACTTATATTTAGATTTAAATCTTTGGGGTTTGCAGTATATTCGAAACATGCTTTCACATCCATCCTGTAAAAAGTACCAAGAAAATAATAAGGCATGGTCCAACAGACTGAAAAGTTTTAATAGTGCATTGACTGATCTCATCAGTCTTATGACTCTGGTATTTGTTGCTTACTAGACTGAATTACAAAGCAATAAAAAATGGTTAATAAGCAATTAAAAAAATTTTCTGGCATTTGTTCTTGCATCTCTTCTCAAGAAAAAGCTGTTTAAGCCAAGATACTTGAATTAGAAGTCAGAAGTGCAAAGTGACATTCATTTTCAAAAGCAGACATTATGAACAGAACATATTCCATACCTTGTCTTTAGCACAGTATTTGTCAGAAATTCAGGATTTCAGAATGATCACATGCAGATACATTTGCTTAACCTGCACAACCATCAAATCCCTTCACTCGAACATCATCACTGAATGAATTTTGACAACAGAAAACTCAATACACCAAAGCTTCTGATAGAATAGCTTTTTTATTTACCATATTTCACTATTGTCCTCAGGATGCTTCTTCTTTAGATCAATTCTGTCAGGCTGTACTGTAATGTTTCTTCTAATGCTTATCACAGGCCGAGATCTTCATTTGAGGGAAAATGGGGAATGAAAATAAAGAGTTAAAAAAAAAGAAGGTTATGTTAAGATTAATAAAGTAATTCATATCCTGCACTGATTTGCAACAAAGACACCCCAAGAAACAGAGTTTGGCTTTGATACTGGTTAGAAACAGAAGAAAACTATTTAAAGCTAAGCAACACAAGTAACGAAGAACAACTGCCACTGTACTGAATCCCTGACAGGGCAGCAGGCTACATTAACGTGATGTTGTGGCTGTCATTTTATACACATACAAAAACCAGAAAATTCAGTGGTGGTTTCTACCCGAACAGTAATTCAGCCCCTGTAAACAACTGTAGGTACTAAAGTTCATTCAGATTGATGTTCACAACAGTTTTAATGAGGAGCCTGGGTGGCTGTGCGAAATTATGTTGTCAGTGCTTAATTCCTCTGCATGTAGGCTGTAACCATTAATTCAGACTCACAACTTTTCCTTTCTCTTCCATTTTGGAAGGGATGAGAGAAGACATTTCACATGAACAAATGAATGAGCTGATCCTGTTCTCATCAATACATCTAAGGCTTGTTTAAAACAGCCAGTAAGCCACCTCCTCCATTTAACTGGGGCCACCCCTTCCACTGTTCATCACCTTAGAGGTTTTTATTTTCACCTTGTAAAATTTTTTGTCCTACCCTTATCAGCAAAAGATTAAAGTTCCTTTTGAGTAAGCAGAAAACTTAATAATCTAATGAACTCCTCTTCCACCTACTCTGTTCTCTTCCACGAGGCATGTGAGTTGGTTTTCTTGGGTGCTGTTCCAGTGTATTTAAGCACATTACAATTATGTACACAGATACTATATACTTTAGAGATGGGAGCATAAATTGTAGGGAAGGCTGTTCTGCCTGAAAAGTTGTTTTCGTTCCCAAAATCGAGATATCAAATTTTGGAGTTTCTGCTCCTCCTCCTTTAGGACCTGACAGCAACCACCAAAGACGTGAACTTGATGCAGCATTCACAGCTCTGATGATGAGAGACAGTTCTCTTCCTGTCCATTACTAGTGATTCAGCTCAACAGTACATTAAAATGGAAAAAAGCAGAGGTCTGCAAAAGACTGTGACTGCATCCTTAATTTAGGCATGTGCTACAGAAATCCCAAAGGCTCTTATCTCTTCAGGGCTTCCTCGCTGCTGTGTGATGGAACCCAGTAAGGCTGTAAGGCCTCACTGGTCAGGACCCCTCAGCTACAGAAGTGGGGGTTGGTTTGGTTTTGTTTTGTTCCATCTTCGGTAAAGCACAGTTAGATTATATAACAAAAGCACAAGCAAATGTATCAGTTAACTTCTCCTTAAGGCAAAGGAATTACTTATCACCTTTAAATTCCATTAAAGGACAGGCATCCAAGTTAACACAGAGCAAAAGCCATGGTACAGGGATACTGCACACACCAGAACTCCACAGGAATGTCCACATTCACCCTCTTACTCTGAACTGATTGCAAGGCAGCTTCTCAAGGAAAAGAGGGGGATAAAGTAATAAACCAATTTATGGAATTCTCACCCTTGTCCCCCCCAGCCCTGAATTTCCACCTTCTAGGAAGAAAAATACACTCCAGGACAAACAGCTTGTTGTTACTACTAAGCAAATTGTTTAAAAAAAATAAAAACCTTGGTATACTTAGTTAAGGTTCTGTATATAATACCTGTACACATTTACAGAATCTGAAAGGGAACCAACAGCAATATCAGGGTAGGCATTTTTATCCAGGTCCATGTTTCCAGCAATAGAGTAACCAAAGAAATTGGTGTTTGCTTTTTCACCATCAAGAATCTAAAGAGCAAACAGATTGAGGGAATTCAGACATTTAAAAGCTATTAAAGTGAAATAAGTAACAAGTGAACGTAACTGTTTTATGGCAAAAAAAAAACCAAAACAAGAGGGAAGAGAAACAATGAAGTAGAACCTGTGAAATAGGACCCTGTGTTCAGTTCAGGTAAATGACACTGAACTGCTTTTCTTCCAATAAGTTAACTTTGCAATAGCAGTGAGTACCAGAAATTGTTTATCTGTATACAGATGTTGCTTAGTTCATCTTTATTTACAGTATTTATGCACTATAGACACTTGAAACTGAAAAAGTATGCTAAAAAGTATGCTAGTAGTACTCTTGGGAGGGCAATCACGTTCCATTCTCACCTTGCAAACTGGACACAGTGGTCCTCAAAACTAAAAAGGCATTAACTTTTTTATTTAAGAAGGAAGTGTACTAGTAAAAGAGAAAATTAAGAAACTCATTTTCAAATCACCAGATTTACTTTTAAAAAAACCAAACTTATGTATCTACGTGCTTTTTTCCTTCTCTACATATTATTGGTGCCAAAGGATGGCCCCAGAAATCAAATGTGTATTAATATCAAGAATTCCTAATCTTTCTGGCCAGCAGTGCAATCTTTGGAGGGTCCTGTGACTTTGCTGCATACTCACCACCCCACTAACAGTAATGGAAAGGGAGAAGATGGATAGCCCTATCATTTATTTAATTTTGTTCAAAACTAATTATATAGTAAAGGTTATTTCATTACCTGTGCTGGTTTTGTATTTATTCCATTCCTGGATCCATGATAAATGTATACTTTGCCAAAACCATCATATGGAGCCCCTACTGCAATATCTGTTGAAAGGAAGTTGCAACATCTAAAGTCATTCATGCTCTTTCTGCCGTGTGCAATCACATTAAGGGTAAGATGTTCTAAGCCTGGCACTGGCAAAACAGTCACGTTCATTTTTATTGTCAGCACTTTCCACTTACCTGGATATCCATCCTGATTAACATCCCCAACATTCTCAACTGCAAGTCCAAACATGGAGTCTGTTGTTCCATTTAAGCGAAGAGGTTTCACTCCTTCCCACTTGCCTTGACGGTTAATGTAGACATACACAGCACCACCAATATCTCCACTTCTGTCGAAGTACTGTGGGGCTCCAACAACAATGTCTTGCCATCTTAGAATTAAAAGAAAAAAAAGCAGTGCTTTTGCAGAAGAACTGTGACAAATAACTGATCAGACTGTGAGCTCAAGATCAGCTGCCCAAAGAGCTGCTGAATGAAGACTAAAACACGCATTGAACCGGTTGAGCACTAACAACCCCACTGACACTACAAACTGGTTTATTATCTTGGTGGCACATGCAGGGATCTTTTAGGGCCTTCTTTGAGTATGAGACTGGTTCCTTCTTCATTGTTTACACTAATTGTTTAAATAAAACTCTTCTGTAATTGGAAACATAGACTGTGTCCTGACTGGTTCCCCAAGATGCTCGCCATTTCCTCCACCTAAACATGGAAGGTGGGATTTGGCATTCCTTGTAGTTCCAATGTGAAAACCGAAGCAGAAATAAACAGGATTGTTATCCTCCTTTATACAGGCAGCAGGAGTCAACCACAGACATACCCATCACTGTTGAGGTCCACAACAGCAACATCATAGCCAAAAGAAGAGGCCAGGCCTTCTCCTTCAAAAACATGCTCCAGTGAAAGGGCTCTCTGATTTTTCTCTTTTTTTAGTAAAACAACTGCTCCACTGTGGTTGGCTCTTGGGGCACCAGACACAAAAGTCGTCTCATCTTGGGAGACAATTCCTTTACCAGAGTCCAAAGAGAAACCTTTAACAAAGAAAGAAATTAAATAGAAACAAACTAAATAACAGCTTGCATTTTAATGCAAAAAATAAAAATGTCCCCTGCTATATTAAAGTGGTATATGGGATACGAGTTTTGTCTAAAACGCAGTATGATATGGCTGGGAATTCTCCGGACTGGTGGATGCAGGTTTACAAGATGACTCTCCTCCATGCATTGCATTCAAATATTTCTCCCATAAAGCATCGCATTTAACTGCTCACTTGGATCTGCTTTTCATGGACACAAAATACAAGATCATTTTTAAACATACCAGGTTAGAATGACTACACCTTACCACCTGAATAGCTCAAGTATTTCACTTGTAGCAAAATTATTGTAAAACTTCCTACGTACAATTCAGTATTTTTCCATTGCAAACATGCAAAATGCATTGCCCAGGCAAAGTATTCTACATGAGTGATGCCTACAGTACTTGAGAATCAGCTTACACAGTAATGGTGAAATTGGCAATATTAACTTAGTGCAGCCCTAAAGGACATGTTCAAATTAATTTAGTCTTACATATTCTTTATAAAAATCAATACATTTTAAAATACAAAAAAAGAAGTTAAAAGATTATACTGCATATACCAACATATCCAATAAAGGCCAAAGTTGAAAACTGTACACATTACATGGAAGGAAGATACCAGACAGCAGATGGGAGTCTCCCTCCTGAAACACTTCACCACTACTATGAAAATTCTCAATTACAGCAATTCACAATGAGGCAGTTCTAGAAAAACTGAGGGAGTCCCAGCTGTGGAAGGGATGAGAGGGTTTGGAGAAATGCATGACAAATCAGTGTTTCTCTGAAGCCTGGTTACTTTGCCATCTCTCTTCATCTGAATCCCTGTTTTTACATGCTTCCCTTACAATGTATGTGAGATGAGAGGGGTTAGAGGGGACGGGATCATGTCAAAGGTCTGGAGATTATGTCTGACCAGATGCTGCTACCTCAAAGGGTCACAAACCTAAGTAGCTATTCATCATTACATCCACTGATCTGTCCACCTGTGGGCTGGGAGGCAATGTTTTGTACACAAACTGATCTGGATGAGTATCAGATACAGCTGTCAAAAACAGAAGACCTGTAAACATGAGTGAAAGATTGAAGAGAAAAAAAATACCAGTTAAGCCAAGTACCTATAACCATGTTTGCTTACCGTAAACAGAGGGAACAGCAATGCCAGTGAAGAGCTGGCTTGCCTAGAAATGGTTTTGATTATGACAAAACAAAGGCAGCATTTACATTTAGGAGAGAAATGCATTTGTTATGAAACTGCAAGAAGTCAGTACGACTGTTCACAGCAAAGGGCACCTACCTCCACAGCACTTCTCACCAGTTTTTATTTCACCAGAAGATGCTGTCAGCTTGTCTAATATAAGCTCTTAGGATGAGTTTTTATAATTGTCATTTTTACACTCATGATATTTAACAGAAGTTTATGTTCTATTTCTTCATTCACGAAGGCGAGCCACAATGATGATGATGTTCTATTTCTACTAACAGATACGTTGCTCTAAGTTTGCTCTTCTTGACTTGCTTTAACTTTTTACATTAGCAATGCCCTTCCCACCTGTTTGGCTTTCACCACTCACAGAAATTCCAGTCTCAAGTTACCAAAACTGTATTTGTTGCACATGCCAAAAGCAGTGGATCAACACAGAAATCTGCACTGGTACAGGAAGATTCTTTACACTTCAGGCCTTTCCAAAAGAGCAGCATAGCCTTTTCTCTGCACCAATAAATCTTGCTGGTATACAGAAAGACCCAGTGGCCTAAAGTCATCTTTCTGCTTTCAGGAGTGCACAAAAAACAAGACGCTCACCTCCGGCAACACACACACACAATTAAAATATAAACAGTACTTACATTATGGTATTTTAAAGGTGCATAAAAAGGCTACTGGAGTTTTAAAAACTTGAACAGAAGAATTGCACTCACCTACCAGGAGAGAAAATCTGCAGTCTTAACAGTTACATCCAGAAACTCAGATTTTGATAAACCTTCTGCTATCACATAGCAGAGACCTTGTGACTAAGGGCTACAGATCCATAAACTGCACTGACCCATCACAGTGACTATAATCGCTCTCTGAGATTCTGTACACAGCCCTTGAATCTCACATTACAATGGCAGCTCTTCCAGGCACCTCAGTAGTATCATCTTACACTTAAAACTGGCCCATAAATGTGGAGGGAGGTGTGAATTATCAAAAATGATTAACATGTTACAGAGCCACAGTGAAAGATCTTCTGCTCCCATTTTGTATCATCACATCAAGCTGCGATCACGAATGTTTAAGAGGCCTAAGATATTTACCATACATATTTAATCCTACCTAAGTAACTGTTAGCTGGAACAGGAACTAGATTCTTATCTTGGCGGCTCTCATCACCAACTTCATAAGGCCCATCATCAAAGATACCCAGATCATAAAATGTCTGATTCTTTTGCTCTGCACGAACCACCCCTGAAAAAATGAAATGGTAAAATAAAAGCAAATGAATGGTAAGTGAGAAAAATAAAGAGTTAAATGATTCCAAACTTATATTGATTACGATGAACGACCTAGTGATTGTTGTTAAAATGGAACTAACACAGAATACTGCACTCAGTGAGAGGGTTCTCTCTCTGTTCTACCTGTGTGCCACAATCTCATGTTGTTCTACACAGAGGTCATACAATGATCTGGAAAACAGGAGATACTAAGAAAATTCTCAAAAATACATGGAAGCGATTTGGTCAGAAACCACTCTCATTCCACATATTTTAGCCTCATAAAGCCTCTCCTAAAGGAGAGGTAAGTATA
The DNA here is from genome assembly GCF_047495875.1 of Pithys albifrons albifrons. NCBI lineage: Eukaryota > Metazoa > Chordata > Aves > Passeriformes > Thamnophilidae > Pithys > Pithys albifrons. Next base: position 21,511,855 of record NC_092465.1, on the reverse strand, counting down.
CAGGAATTAAAAAAAAAGTTACTGTTGAGCTATGACAAACACCAGTGATATATTTGGAAACAGTATTTAAGGGGAAAAGAGCTGTTGTTCGATAAAATATGTGCTTCCCTTTTATCAACAGGCATATTTAATGTTTTGGCAAGCACAAGGATGTTTTTCCATTATACAGAAGAGTACTCTTAGGACTGTTCTAGCACTTCCCTGCAATTAAAGTAAAACAGTGTCTGAACTCAATATGCTGTTTCAGCCTGGTCAGGGGTTGTTGACAGGAAGATTAAGTTTTCACTAAAGTACACCTTGTGTCAGAGCTTAATTCAACAATTTTGCACAGTTCAGATAGCAGGAACAGGTGTAAGAGGTGGAAAAACGTAATGGCTGGAGCATCCGATGTTCCCAAGAGGGAAGAATTTACAGCTGTTGGTGTAATGAATTGTGAAGGGAAAAACCCCTTCAAGAGACTGAGCTGGCCATTTAAATGCTTATCAATATAAACTAACAGAGAATATCTGTGGGGTTTTTCCCTTAAATTTTGGAATATCTCTCCTAGATGATACAGAGTACTTGCCTCTTAGACAGAATATCCATGAAATGTTTTATGGATATGCATAGATTTTGATATGAATATTGAATTGCTTGTTCAGTTATCTTCCTGCAACCCTTCAGTATCTAATTTGGAAAGTACTACTTTCCACAGACTTCACACAGAATAAAGTGGAGAAAACTGAAGGATAAACAAAGATCTCAGTACAGTTTTCTAACATTTGTTCAAATGCAGAAAAAGGCTGGTCAAGTAACTGTTAAAAATTTAGTGATTTGTTCTACTATGGAAGTGTCAAAGAAAGCCCTCAATCCCACCATAAGATTAAAACTAATAAGGGACAAATTTGTTGTACATACGTGCAAAGTTCCATTGTCTATTCATATACCCACTTAAAGATATTTAAAGAAAATTCAGTAAATTTTTATAGAGAAGCATAGAATTTTTTGAAAAGAGGGTAAAATCATTACATCTCTATTACATCCTCCCCCCTCAAAAACATAAGATTTAAAACTTCAGATGCAACCCTTAAGAGCAGCCTCAGCAGAAAGGGGAAGGGTAGGCAGGAAGGAAGCCAAGTCATACCTTTCCAATTGTAAGTGCCTGGGGCACCAAACACGATATAGTGATAGTCTCTAGTGAAAGTAGCAGCAACACCTTGCTGACAGGAACCAAACTTTTCATGGCCTCTTAAACGACCATCACAAAAACTCCAAACTCCATTATCCATATCATCCTTAATAGTGAGATCCTGGCTCAGCACATAGCACCTTCCAATGATATCCCGGGTCTCCTGCACTGTGTTCACATACTGCCTTTTCTCATAGCGATGTGCACAGGTCTGCAAGACACATAGAAAACATCACGTGTTATTTCTTCTGTTGTATGCAAGTCACCCAAGAAGGCTGACCTCCTTTAGCAATCCCTCATGTAAGGCACCTTGTAGACACATCTCTGTTGCAATGCAGAGTCCACTGTTTCCTATGGGCAACATATGGAAAGCCTGAGCATCTACACATGCAAGTCAAAGCATGGCCAAGGAAGGCTCCATGGTTAAATCACTAAAGCCATTCCAGATACCTAATCCCTCTCTGTCAAGAAGTGACTAGAGAACCACTCTCTCTCTCCCATAAAGAAGTGTCTGTGTTTCCCAACAGCTCACAGAGTTAATTGATGTACATGCTTGTGCAGGACATGAGAAAGTGGTTCAACTACCATCTACCCAAGACCATTCAGAACACTCCCCTTCCAGAAAAGTGCCACTTAGCAGAGGCTGAAAGCTTTCCCAGAGAAAAGGAGGGAAGTTGTCCCTATACTTCCTACTTTGGATGTTCCACTCAGAGAGTAACTGTCACTGGGACAGAGCTACAGCCCTAAGTACATCCTGTTCCTTATCCTTTTAGACTGTTCCCCTGGGAAGAGAATTCTAATCAAATATTTAACACAAAGAATGAACAGTAGCCACTGGATTAAGCAGTGTAACAATCAAACCACTGTAAAAAGATGGGAACAATCAAACCTCTTTGCCAGCAGCATTTCTTGCAGAACCATGTGTAGCAGGTATAAAAAGAGCAAAAGCAAGTCCGGTTTCTCAGCTGACAAACCTTTTCTGGGGTTCTAAATACTCGGCAAACAGCCAACGGCTCAACACTTACAGCACTCCAGTACTGTCCTACTTCACAGAGGCCTCCAGGCTGCCCACACCTCATCTAATAAGTATATTTCCCAGTTACCACCTACAAAGAAAGGTTCCTTCTCAGAAAAGACAAGAGCATTAGTTGACGAACAGTCAGTCAATGACCAGGGCTACTTATATCTGCTCTTCCCACCTTGGGTTCTGAGGCAGCCCAAAGCCAGCTGTCACTACCTCTATACCCTTAAAGAACCAGAGTCACAATCTGAAGTCGCCTGCCTCCAGCTTTGGAAGCAGCGCTATTAACTTACAAGAACATACTCAGACAGGGAAGCTTCAGTGCACACCTATTTTACGATGTAGTTGGCATCCTGCAGCACCATGATCTAACTGAGAAAGAGTGAAAATAACATTCCTTGGTAACTCCCAGAAGTTTTTTCTCTCTGTTTAGCATAGAATAGAGAGTATCTCTGTATTGTATAAAGAATAGCTGGTTGTCTTACTGCAGTAATTCAAAGGAGCAACTCAAAGATCCTGATGAAAGGTAAAGTCAGGCTGATTATCTTGGAAAAAAAGGGTGATGCCAGCCTGCTACTTTTAGGACCTTACACACTATTCTTCCCTATTTCTGCGGCCAAAAATATTTAAAAGAAACAATGTGTACATGACAAAAAACCCAAGTAAACCCCTTGAAAATAAACTGTCCATCCTAGATTGTTACAAAGGTTATAAAGAGAGGCTAACTCACACAAAAATAATTTAAAGCTCTTACAATCTCAAGCACCTTACTTTGCTGAGGAGACATCTAAGACTTTACCTACAAGGAATCACAAGAGTAAACTTAGGCAAGTGACCTTTCAGGAAGCTGCACAGAAACACAGACCATTTAGAACATATATTGTAGACCCCAAAAGTTTTTATAAGTTAGTACTTTACACTTACCACCACATTTCCTCCTGGTCCCTGACTTTGAACAGTTACACCCATCCATTGGTCTTCTTTACTCTCCACCTTCGGGTCAGCTGCAGAGTATCATAATACAACTTCAAATATTAAGAGTTAACTACATTTTCTTTTTTCTTTTTTTCTGAAGTCCATGTCAGGAGAGGCACTTCATACAGAACACCAGACAGTCTGCAGGTGGCACTGTCTGTACATTTTATCACTCACAGCATCCATTTTAATAAACACTTCTAGCCTATTACTTTATGTTACATCAGTTTACAAAAGAGTAAGAATCTACCAAGATTTAAGCATCTCATACTGTCTTAGCAATTAAGCTACAGCTTATTCTGATGCAAAAGTAGTTACGTATAAATCCCTAGATACAACTGTCTGATGCACTGCCTTTGGAAAGGATATCAAACAAGAAAAATCAGACAACTGTTTCAATTCAAAACAAAAGCACTGAAAAACTTACTTTCCTCATCAAATTTGACACGTATGCAATTTTGATTTGGAAATGCAACGTCACAGCTGTACAATCCCCCTGTTCTGTTGGCTTGTTGAGCTGGAAAGGCCTTTTCCCGGGGAGCTCCAACCAGCAATCTGCAGGGAAAGGGAAATAATTTAAAGGGATCTGTAGAAGGAGTATTAGAAATGAGGAAGGCAAAAGAATCAGAAAGTGTTTTCATCATGTTGCTAGAGGCTTGATATGCAAGTATTTTAAGATGGATGAAAAGCTGCATCACAGCACTGCTCATTTAAAAATAAAAAGGGCGGGAAGCTGTATAGCAGTTCTGCAGTTATTGGCCCTGCAAAGTGGTACCTGTAGTGCTATTACTGCTATTATTGTTGCAATATTCAGTGTGAGTGGCTGATAAAAGTAACGTAGGCATCAGGCAGTTTTGCAAAAATCATCCTTCTCTCAGGGAGTCAAATGGGGTATGGTTTTGCCTTACTAGAAATTACTGATAAGGGTGGGACAAATATTGTTACTAAAATGACCAGAAATGCCCAGAACAGTAAACACAAGTTTTTTCAAGCTATCTTCTAGTTTTACACCAGCCCTGGGCCACTGTTTGCCTGCATTTAAAGGCACCTTAGTACCTCTGACCAAAGAAAGATCTCTCCTGGCCCAAGCAAGTACCCACTGAACTGTCCCAGGCTTTGTGCAAACATGTATACCCCTCTCCTCTTGCAGATACTCCATTTTGAAGCTGAAAATTTTTCTCCAACAAATCTCTCATCAAGAACAGGCCAATCCCACAAAGGACTTATTTCTCCTATTAAAAGGCTAACAATCCCTCCTTAGACACTGTTCTGGTAAACAAATAAGAAAGTTCTCATTTTTAAAACTGAGTAAAGCAAAATTTTGTTCTGTATCAATTGCACACCATGAGTATCATCACAATACATCAGTAGACACATTTACTTGCAAAGTAAGAGGTGTCAAAAAAATTTCTTATTAAGACCTATCAAAAAGAGCATAACTCTAAAAAGGAGTCTTTACTACTGTTCTGTCCCAAAGACCAGAGCAGAGAAGACTAAACCTATGCTCCCAGGTTCTGCAAGAGATTACTCGAGATGATGAGGATTATAAATGTTATGAGGATTATCAGCATTACTAGGAATGTAAGTAACAAAGTCACATGTATCTAGTTTTTGGCTGAACAAATCAAGCAAAACAAAAATGCCTTGCAAGTACATTGTGATTTGTGATAGCAGAGCTGCTCTTCAGCTTGCCGACTGTTTAAGAGATACATTTGAAAAATCAAAATTCTATTATAAAAGCCAAATTACTTAATTTAAAAATATAAGTGTGAGCAAAACTACAGAAGGATGACACAGATCATGCGTCAGGATGAATTTCAGCATGACTGCAGTAGTTCAAATGAATCAGCTTGTATATTGAGCCATGCTATGTGCTCAACAGAGTCCATCCAGACTGACGCTCCAGTCATTACTGTATGGCTACTGACTCAGTTGTGGTTTAATGAAGAATTTTAATCAAGTTTGAGTTCATTATGCTAAAAACAGGTTAGGTTTTCCTGCAGGCATGCATATTCCATTTTAGCTTTCTCAGTGGCAAGCAAAACCTCTTTCTGGAAAAAGCTATGGGTGGGGTGAGAAGGTGCTCTCCTAGCTACCTATCTCCTTATATTGGCAGGTGAAACACTGACATTAAAACCTAAGAACTACTTTTGCAAACAAAGAGTGACAAAAATATGTTTGTACTTTCCCACCACCTGCGATCACGTAATGCTGCATTTTATTCACGGGACTTGTTGAAGGTCTCTGTTAAAGGCCTACAGTCACTACTTTGAATTCAGCTCTGAAGTCTCCAAAATCAGGCTCCAGAACCCATGTTTAGATACCAAAATAACACCCCAATGTCAAGACTGCAGAGTCAGAGACAAAAACCCAAGAGACTCCAACATGCAGACAACTTTACATAGCAGGTTTGCCTTATTACTATACAGAAAACATAAGCTCAGCCATACAGTATATAAATATAAACATGTCTGAACATCAGTTCCTGTCAGAGACTTGGATTTTTTTTAATATTTGAGTTATGATGACTTAGTATCTAATGTTTACCACATAAGCTGAAAGTCAAACAAAATCGTATTATTATTGCTCATCTGAATTACAGAAACAAATGCTTCAAACTACTTGAATCCTGATCTTCCCCATTCAACTTGCTTAAATATATAGTATAAAGTGATTGAGTTTTCCCTGAGCCAATCAGACTGCACAGGTGTTAATCTACAGCAATGTAACAATGAACTATAAATAGAAGTCATTTTAAAGTAAGTGTCTATCAAGTGACAGTGTCCAGAAAAAAATCAGAATTCTCTCATACCCTGGCATAAAACCACAATGTTCTCTAGCCCTAGTCATAATTAAAAGAAGCACCTTCCAATTTCAAACTAAAATTCTAATTTTTAACCAAATCAATCAGTTCAGTTGCTCTATGTGTGAGAATTACATTAGTTATTGCTTTCTCTTAATTACTTCCTGGAGATACATGATAATGACTGAGGTCCCACTGCCAATTATGAGCATCTTCTGGCTTACAGTAACAGATTTACTTCCTTACAATCCCAGATTCATGGCCAAATTTGAGATAATCCTGTAAAATTAGAGCTCCAGGACTGGCATACAATGCCAGTTTAACTAACTGACCTCAATGAGGTGCAATTTTGGTTCAGGTGGATGGTGCCTGCACTGGACAGACACCAGTGACCCGGGCTGTACCTGCACGTGCAGCTGGAATGCAACAGGGACAGGCACGAGACCCTGCTCCTCAAGAAGGACCAGGATAGCACCACATGCCTCTGTGTAACCCCATGGCACAGCTACACCCACCCTGCCTCACTGCAGGGTTACATTACACCTGAACAAAACACCTGAGGCAAGAAAAACTCCAGTTCACCAGTTCTATCAAGCCTCAAGTCTCAGAAAAGGCATCAAGAAATCTTACTGACTTTTATCCAGATCTGGAGCAGACCTTTGAGCATACGTAGCAGATTTTGTCTGTATGTAGCAAACATGCTTCATAAACCCACACATTGCCAGGAACCAGAAAGAGGTGGGAACTCACTGCCCACATTCCGGTAGGCACCAGGACTCAGCCTGTCAACTGCTGTTGACTGATATTGCAAACATGGAACTACAGCTCTGAGGCCACATGCACGAACAATCCATGAACTAAACCTGGTCACATCCAAAAGAGCCACTCAAATTCACAAACAGCACCATCTGTTGAATGCAATACATAAGGTTCTTTTGGACTGCCAGTGATAATGCATTAACTGTAGAGCAGTTACACACAGCACTAACAATACAATTGCAATCACAACCTTAATAACATTCAGCATAGCTGAGGATGTGAGGCTTACCAAAAAGCAACCCTTCTGGGGAGGGCAAGGAGGACAAACCTGTTGATCCATTCCTGCAATTTTGCATCAAATTCTCATCCCATGATTAGATGCAAAATAGACATACCTTTATACCTTATTGACCATTATTGTGCAAAATGTTGTGGGTGGGACTGTGGTCAAATCTTCCATTCTTTGTGAGAGTGTTTACAGAAGGTTTCTTGGTAGGAGGTGTACTTGGTTTGTACAAAGCGTTTCTGGGTATCAGGTAGAAGAATGAGACCACATGGCCTACGGTTCACTCCATGTTCCTGCCGCCAGTGCCATGGCAACACAAACCACAAGACCTCCATCGGATTTCCGCATTTGCACCTACAGGTCCTCAGCATACTGAGCTTTGCATTGTCTTCACTGTTTTATGCTTTCAACAACGGGTATTCAACAAGAAAACTCAGGGGAATATCAAGAAGAAAGGGTCTAACTCCATTGAATCAAAAGTAGCCCAAAAGAATTGTTAAAATCCAAAGCAAAACACACCAGAACCAACTTTCCATTTTAACAGGTATTACAGAATATTAAGCAGTAGGGTGTAGATTTAAAAACCCTCCCTGCTTTCACTGGTAATTTTTGAGACATTTAGAGGTGGCTGTGGCTCCTTCTCTGCAAATGAAAGCAACAGTGAGAATTGGGAGTAGTTTCTGCTCACAGCTATCTGAACTCTCTCCAATACTGCTCCTGAAACTGCCTTGGCTGCTTCCAAAAGTAAAGCTGAAGTTAAGATGAGAAAACCATATGAAAAGAAATCAAAAGAACCTCCAAGTTCCTGGAAGTACTCCCTCACTCCACAGTGAAATTCTTTTCCTCACTTACAGTCTGGAACTATCCAAGGACAACATACAATTTTCATAACATACTTCAGAGAAGAAAAATTATCAGCGATTCATTACAGTTCTGTTTTGGAACAAACACTCAAAAGAGATCAAGCCAAAGGAGGGAGAAGATCTTCCACATTTTTTTAAAGCAAATCCTATTCATCAAAGTAAGAGGCTTCCACCGAGTAAATTACATTTTGATTTAAACAAATACAAAAAATACCACAGTCTGCACCAAGTTCAGGCATTCTGCTATCTCCCAGTTTTCTTCATTCCTTAAATTCTTTCCTTTTCCATGGTATCTTCTACCTAAACAAGACACCACGTCTTTGCCAGCCTTTCTTTAACAGTAAAAGCAACACATCAGTAGTGCCAGCTCTGAGCTTTAACAGACTGGAGTAGAAATCATGAAAGTGTTTCCTGGGTAACAAACCATTAAACATTTTCACATACAGGCAAAATAGTCAGTGGTGTAAGTAATTTCCAATTTTGCAGCCTTCATTGAGCACAAATGTTCAATTTAATGTTGCTGTTCTCAGATAACAACGCTGCCGCCGCAGACTTTGCACTTCATTATGTTTTCAGAAAGACTCCATAACATACAAAGAGAGCAAATTTGGAAAGTGACGAAGCTAAAGGCTATGAAATGTCTCCACCCCTGACTAGACAGTCTCCTGCATCCTTTTTCTATCCCAGTCCCAGTATCTTCTTGCAAACAGTTTCACTAGATTGAACAAAATAAAAAGAGTAACTAGCTCTAACCCATACTTAGATTAAAATTTACCACCAAAACACCAGTCACAGTCACTAGATATCTATCAAATGTTTACAACCTCCAGGCAGAGACCCCTGATCACAATGTGGACATCTACAGTGATGGGAACATCTAACCACCACTGTATTTCACATTACTGAAGCTAGTCAATGTGACAGACACTGCATTTGAATACCGGTGGCACAACCCCCCCTTTGGCTTCCCACAGCAGAAAGAAGTCACAGTACAAGAGCATCATAGACTCATTAGCACAAAGGTTGTCACTTCATACACTTGGGCTAACGGGAACTGGAGCCATGAGACCAGACTCCTCCAAAGACAAAACCTTCTCTCGGCAAAATACAACCAGTAAAACTGTGTGAGCAGAGAACTTGCTCATGATGCTTTTTACAGAGACACTCACCACAGCCAGTGTGTTACTAACACCTATTTTAAGTGACCGAATACTCTCCTGATCTGCTACTCCACAGCTACATTTTGGAACTACCAGCACAAAGCCATGGCCAAGTACACCATTAATCTCTGTTGCCTGGAGTCTTGGCACTTGAAGGATTGGGATTTTTGTTTTATTCATTAGGCCTTTTTTAGGAAACGGATCATGACAGAGACTGGGAAAAGAAGCCAAAAGCAGCATAAGGACAAGGGCAAGCTACTACAAAGCAAAACTGGAACTACAAAGATACCTGTTGTTCTGGAAAGGCCACTTGACTTTCTTAAAGTCACATGGAAAAATAAACCCTTTCCCCTCACAGTCAAGAGCGCAGCCTGTATGGATTTGAAACAGAGCTTTGCAGATTTCATTTCCACTGGTATAAGTCATTTTTCTTAGAAGAAATGGTACAGTCTGCACCAAAGTTGTGTTTCAAAATCCAGTTTTCCATTTCAGACACAACTCTCTGGTTTTAATCGGGAGATAACTCAGTTTTGCAAAACACTGCTGTTGCCAAACAAAGTGAAACCTATATTTTACTTATATATTTAATTTCTCCCTTACCAGCTATACATTCCTTCTGATTTAACAGAAAGAGTACCCATGCCAAGAACAGACCTGAATATGAAGTGGTACTGTAAAATACACAGTTTTATAATTAATTATGATAAACTTATGTAAGAAATAATGTTAAAGGGATTTTTATTCAGATTTTTCTAACATGTAGTGGCTGACACTGCATGAAATCCTCTCATAATAGCATGCAGTTTAACTCAAGGATTGACAAGCACACTATTTTAGGAAACAAACTTGGGAGCTGAGGCACTTCCAGCCCAGCCCAGCCCCTGCCCACAGCCACCTTGTCTCTGCACTGGACTGACTGAACCATGCGAGTCCAGTTCCCTGAGCATGACCCAGCCACGGTGTACTAAAGGGCAGATCCTGAGAGCTGCAGAACAAGCAAGGACAGCTGCGGTAAAAGCAGGGCTGACCCAGTAGTATCTGCAAGCACAGAGAGTGAACTGCCCATCCCTGCTGCCCCCACGCCCCAATCCTGCTCTCCCACCAGCAGCACCCACACACCAGGGCCCTGGTCCACCCCGTGCTGCCCCAGCTCCTGGCGCAAAACGGGCTCTAGAGAAGCCACTGCTACATAAAGCAGCAAGTCACCACACAGCATCTCCATTTGAAGCTCATGAAAAATGAAAGAAGTATCACGTCATCTATTAGGCATACGTTTCAGAAAACAGACATGGAAGCAATCAAAATATGGCAACAGATTGAAAAAAAAATCTGAAAGGGCAGTGCACCCAGGCAGTATCTGAAGGCACTACTTGTTAGAGAGGTAACAGCCTTAACAGGCATACACTGTTCATCAATGTGCTAAAAGCCTTTTTTTAAAAATTGCAGGTGTTCTAATACATCACAAAACAAATATTTGGGTTGAAATGTCATTCCTCTATTTCCTTGACTGAATGAAGTACATCAGTTACATTTGTAACCTTAATAAAAACCTTAAAGGGCATGAAAGAAGTACAGCAAGAGGGCAGACATTTCACTGTAGAATCGATGGGCAATACAACACACTACAGCAACTGATCCCACAGCCCTGCAGTGTTTTAAGAGCAACTGCTCCCCAGCTAACACAAGCCATAGTTTCTTCACTCAGACATCCAATTATGAGATTCCTCCTGCTCCTCCTTTTCCAGACTGACCATCGTCTCCCTCCAAATTGTAGGGAGAAAACCAAAACAAGTAGAAACCTTCTGCACTAGATACACAACCACAGAACTGGTAATATGTGACTCTGGCAGATTCATGGTCTGAACAGAAGCTCATCACATACCAACCATTAAAACATAACCCAGCACCCCAAGGGGAAGCTCTCCCACACCAGACTAACACTGGCACTCTTGAGATAAGCTGTGCCTGCCCAGGTGCCATCATAAGGCCATGGACTATGGAGAAGCACCCTGTGGAAGCAGGTTAAAGAACTCAGTATGTGTAGAAAAAGCACTTAGTTCCTGACACGTAATCCCTAATAAATGTTTTATAGAGAACAAGTACACAGCCAGCCATAAAACACTCATTGTGACAGCCAGAAGTCACTTGCACATTACAGTTCAAATTGGTCTTTTAGTTTTAAGCTCATCATAGCCCCGGGTTAAACACCTATAAAGAGTCCACAGTTCAAGACTTTTCTTCAAGCCGTCAACTTAGTGACAAAAGGTGTGTCACTGGGTACATGACACATAGTCCCTCCATGCCTTCAAATTAACTGAAAGCCCAGGCGTTCAAATCACTTAGAACATCACTCCAGTAAGGTATGTTTGTAGGAGATACAGGTCATACACATACCTATGTAGTTGGGATGCTCAAAAAGTCCTTTTTTAATGTTCCATGCAGATACTGAAACGCTGATCAAACAGATCAAAATTAAATCATAGATTCACAAGAAGCTTCTCCATATACACAACTGTGGAAGACGAAACTCTTTTATTTTACTATGAATAGCAACATTACAAACTCCGAGAATTTCAAGCAGCTTTAAGAACTTAAGAACAAAATTTTTCTGTTTGCAAAATAATTTGAGACTGTGCCAAGAAACCCACTGCATTCTCTTCCTCTACATACTGCTCCTCCTCCACATGCACACAGACTTCCTTTTTACATGCCTCCCCTCACATATACACTTTTTCTTTCACCACTCCTCACACTCCCACTTGAGCAGAATTTGGAATGAATTAGTTGTTTTCAGGTATTTTTAATGTCCTTTGTTCCTGTAGGCTGCAAGCTGTGCAAACAGTATTGCAGGTATTACTGGGAGTGGATCTGATCTGACCACAACAAAAGTATTCTTCCACTATATGCAGGAACACAGTTTAGCTGGGAAGAGGGAGGAAACATCTTCAGCAATATTGTGGGACCACACTACATAATTATCAAACATTTCTCTAGTGTATCTAGAAAGATAAACTGAGTGGATGAAAAGATTACAGGGACTCACACAGTTATGCTGCTTTTGAAGTAGCAACTACAGGAGTAGACTAAGTAAGAAAAAATATACCAAATTTATTTTAGTATCTTTGGCCAAGAGAATAATGTAATTTTCACTTGAGGTTTTTCCACAGTAAACAAGCATAGATAATTAAATATGAGCCAGGATGTTTTCACACACTCTGCTAGACAACATCTGACGTAACCAGCAGATTTAACGGCTATGCAGCCAACCAATCTTTGCAATTCCCACAGCAGAGCACTGTGAGAAAAGCAATAAAAAGGACACAGAAAATTCAGCTACACATGATGATAGTGTCCTTGCTATCAGCAACAGCTGGATGCCACTTTTGACCATTTCCAGGACAAACATATACCTTTGACCCACACATGTGCTGCTGAGCAAACAACTTCAGCCATTACGGGGGGAGTCATTCCAGTGTATCTGCAATCTTGTTTTCCTTTGCTTTTTAAAGATCTGTGTTTTTATAGATTTTGAGGAAGATGACAATGCCAGGTGAAACAGGCAGAGGCTAAGCACATACTGCTCTATTTTAAAAAATGTCATCTTCACTAAACCAGAAATAACATTCAGTCTCTCTATGAAATTCTGCCATTCCTACAGACACTGGCTATGAGCAAACTCAACAATGCTGACCATTCCTATCTACTGTTCCTTATTTATTAAAAGATACCCAAATTCCTTGAAAGTAGAAAACAAATGCAAGGAATACAGCTAAAAAGCATTGTAAAAGCTTGCTAGCTGACAGCGAAATCCAGGGCAGGGTCTGTCCATTTTACCCTGAAGGGTCTAGAGTACATTTTTAACTTGTAGATGGCATCTTGACAGGGTGCATCCTGCGAACTCCTCTTTCTTTTGTTCTTGATTCTGAAGACCTTTTCCCTCCTAAACACAGTCTAAACATGACAGGAAATGACATATTTTTACATGTAGTTCTTTAAGAGGAAACAAGAAAAACAGCCAACACTCCAACAGAGCAAAAATGGTCAGTGCATACTAGTAAATACTCCAGAAATCACAACATAAGAACCAGTAACTTCTGCCTTTTATTGTCATTTTGATACCAAAAAAAAAAAAAAACAACTCTATCTCAGGTACTTCACAGCAGAATGTGTCTGGCCTGCTCTTAACTAAACCAACATAACTGGAATGCTCTTTTCCAAAGTAACTGCTATGGAATTCTCAGAATAATCATAGAAAATGTGATACTCCCAATACCTTACATTCAAGGGAAATGCGTTTTACCCCGCGTATAGTACATTTTACACTAAAGTTGCGTAAGAAGCTTTATTAACCTATGGTATGTTTACTTTTCACATACAGAATAATTCCCTTAAAAATGGAAGTAAAACCTTTTCTTTTTCATGTTCATGTTTGCTCTTCTAAGATATATTACTCTCCCATTACTTTCAAAGCAGCAACCTGCTTACATATATCCAAATAAAAAAATATTCGATGCTAATTAATCAATTATTCAATGTTTTCAGACCATTCTGTACAGTTCTTTCTTCAAATATTCCTGTGCCTCTTCTTACTGTACCTACCCTAAGTACCACTGTATGGTGTTAATTTTCCAGCTAATGTTTCACAGTGCAGACCACCATCTGCTCATTAAATAATATGGATCTTTACTGACTTGTTTTCAAATAGCCATTTGCTCAGTAGTCTCATCTCAGATTCACCCATTCCACTGAAAACATCCTCAAAATGTGGCATTTTTAGTTATGTCTACAATGATCCATCTAGACCTAGGCCAGTTCTGAAACATTTAAACAACAGCTGATTTTAAACAGCAGTCCTTTGGAAACAAATGAGGTGCCTCCTCTGAGAGCTTACCAGACTGTGTTCCTTAGAAAACTGACACACAGGGGTGGAGTGTAACAGAGGAGAAAAGAATTGGTCCATGCTGACTGGTGAACAATCTACTCCTGTAACATGCCAGACAACCCAATATGCTAATCTGGAAAATGTTCCGTTTTATTTGGTGGAGAAACCAGACAGCAACAAATTAGATCAGTAAACAATTATCCTCTGCTTGTTAGGCCTTAAGAAAAAATATTTATAAGTCAAACTACTGTCCCAGTTCTGCATACATTTTTCGTTATGGTTTACAAATGAACACTAGCAACATTAGTAACATATATTACAGAAAACTGTACTCATCTTAGCAAGCATCAAAACAGTGATTTTTTTTCTCCCCTGTGTTCCTATTTTACAGCAAAAGAAATAACACCAATACAAATTACACTGAGATTTTTGTATGAAAGATCCTATACAACTGCAGAACATTTATTAAAGGACAGTTAAGAGTAAAGAAACTTCTCAGAAACATCAATAAAAATGTTTAATTAAATAACACCTGATAGTCATGCTACAAAGATTTACATTTGTCTTGTACAGTTACAGGTGAGATCCATCAAATCATCCAGGCGCAGACTGATGAGAATATCCAGAATTTCTGAAGATACAATTCAGATTACTTATTATTTCCTGACTTGGTACAAGTAATTTTTCTACTAGATTGTAACAAAAGAAGGGATTAATTAGGACTCCGTACAGGGGAACAGTATTTTAAACAGTAGATGATGCAGTTCATGAAACTTCACATCTTCATGAAGACAGATCCATACCTGATGGCAGGGTTGCCTTATAGTTTATTCTTTAAGCACATGCCAGCTAAAGAGTCTTACTCACCATCAAGGTAGACAGCACAAGTGGGAGATTGATACAGGCATTGTAGCATCTCTCCCAGTAACTCAGACCTGGCAGCGACTCTGTGCCCAGTACTACCAGTACATCTCACCTCTCTCCACACACTTGTTTGAAAGCTCTTTGCTGCTCTAAAGGCCTCAGAAAATTTGGAAAATGAAAACAGAAACCAAAAGAAAACTATATCCTCAAATAAAAATGCTAAATTTTATTATTCCAGCACATAGATAATATAACAATACAGTGTTCCCTTTAATGCCTCTGTTGCAGAAGGACTCCTGGCACATCTGTTCCAAATCCTGCTGCTTTAGAACTGAGCAGAACACAGAAAACAGGCCTTGTGCTGTACATGATATAGACTTACAGATACTTGAATGGTTCATTCAACACCCTTGTATCTTGATCAATATTCTCTCTGTCTGCCTTGCTTTCTACCCTTATGCAGCTGATGGGGTCACATTTTAAGTTTAAAGAGCAACATCAATTTTCTTCTGCCAGTCCGTCCATAAGACCAGGACAGCGATGAGCTTCGAGAAGCTGCCTGCCAGCTGAAGCTTTCAGGATGGCAACATCACAGAGAGCCTTCATCCTTTGCTCAGCTTCAGCCCACACAGCTGTGAGACACAGCAGAGCACACACACAGCATCCCACCTCTCACTGCACAGAGAGAATTGCAGAAAAAATGCTTCCCCAGCTCACTCCTACCTCAGGTTTTAGACATTTCAGTGTTATGCTCTTAGTCCACCCAACTTACAGCTACAGTTCTCAAAGTGAATACCTCAGACTAGCGGATACAGCAGGACTTCCACCCCCCACCCCCCTAACCCTAACCCTTTCCTCAACAGAATATATCACAGACAGTTGCATCAGAGGCTTTATGTCAGACATGCACACAGACACATCTACTTTGCCCATCCATGTGTCTGCATCAGCTGAGTGAAATGGAAGAGGCTAGCTGCTGGATCTTTCCAACTGTGAGCCCTCCCCTCAGTACTTTTCTGCCCAGGCTTTGGGCATCATTAAGCAGAGCTGTCAGAACCCACAGACCCTGCTCAAGAACACAACAGCTTGTCAAGGAGAATGCTTTCCCTCTGTTCTTAACTCATGTTTTGTGCAGTTCATTAGTTTTTATTTGCTTTAGCAAAGAAAACAGCCTTTCTCCTCCTTCCCAAGATTAAGGTCTGTCCTTGTCTGCATTGTGTTATTTTGTTCCAGTTACACTGTTTTAACCTTGCTTGTTTTAGAGGATGCAAGATTCAAGTTTTTTTTATCTGAGACACGTTTTATACATTGACCACAATGGTGCTCAATAGGCAAGCACATGCTGTGTTCACTGGGGTTGATTTATATCCTAATACTATTTAATAAGAATTACCTGGTATAAACTGCATTGGTTTAGAAAGCAATGACCACAATAGACTTGGACTAGAGGAACTTAAAGCAATTTTGGTTGATGGTGCCACTTGTATTTTAAGGCTCTTGGAATGGCTTGGCAAGTCCATGTTTTACACAAAGTAACAGCTTACAGAACACTCTTCTCTTTCCAAACACAGCCTGAAGAGAGGAATTTGTGCCTCCTCAAACTTCCACTCCCATCTATTGGGACGTTTAAAAATAAGAAAGCATAGGCCAAAATGCTTCTAAACCTGTCATCACCTCTACCCTGTAAATGGTATGCTGTAGCAACCCTGAAGACATGGTACCTCCTCCATTAGAAACTGCTGCACAATCAGGCTCGGCACCAGTAAACCAAAAAGCTATGAAACCAAGAAGTTGTATCAGGTACAAGCACCTTCCAGTAAGAGCATAATTTTACGAGCTCTATTTGAAGCTGGTGGCATAGGCTGTTTCTCAAAGCTGGAGTCTGCAGATAAGGCCATTTATCATCACTGCTGACCAAAGGCATATGCTACAGTCCTTACTCATGGAAAGCTCCCACTAGCACAGCAGTGAATTTTGTTAACTCTTAGTAACGCCAGCCTAAAAAACAGTAACACAACTACCACAGGGTTACTCAAGATTCTTATGCAATTACCGGTGACCAAAGGCAAAAATGTTATCTGAACAGTATATGACCTCTTGATAAAAAGGGTTCTCAAGGAGATGGAGGACTGGGATAAGAGGTTTGCCACTTACCATGTGGGAAGGTTAAGCTTTACACTATGAGCGTCTGTCTCACCAGTTAATGCTAAAGTGAAGCTGAACCTGTGAACTCACACAGCTAATGACAAAGGACTGCACCACAACGTATGCTTTCTGACACAACCTTTTCAGAGCTACCTGAACTAAACTGTCCTGATAGAAGCACATTTTTGCTGTAGGACCCTATGACTACACTACTGCCTTGCAGGCTCTGCTCCCCTTCAACTCTGATGAAAGTGGTTACATTGGTGCAATTTCCCGCTGCCTATCAGCTCAATGCTGTTTCATCCTTCATGCCTTACCAGGGTACTGCAGGACTTTGCGCTCAACTATTTCCTGTTCCTTTGAGGAAAATAGGTGAAAAAAACATCCCAAAAGGGAGTCAGCCAGTGACAAATATACAATAGAGTTTTCAATCTTTTGTATACTGACCCGCAGACTTGTCAGCAGTGTCTCTGCCACTGATAACCAACAGCACAACTCAAGCTCAGTACTGGGAAAAAGCTTGTCTTCTGCAGTTTGACTCCTTCTATAACAACTACACATTCTTTCCCCTTATACAATGTAAATTTATCTTCTTATTTCTTTCACCCATGACATTAGTATGATGTATCTTCTTTTCAGAAATCTATCCCTTACCACTACAGGGCAACTCTTAAAACTACTCCTCCCTCCTCCTTCACAACTTCATTTGAGTTCGATGTTTGCCACAGGACATCTTATCTTAAACATAGTAAAACTTCTCTACTATCACAAATTAAGAAAGCAAATAAGCATACTAAGCAGGTTATGCAAGAATAGTTTGAATAGACCAAAAAAAACAAAGAGACACTGAAGAAATGAAAATACATGTAAAATGAGATAGTAAGAATGCAGTCTAAAAAAAGGAAATTTATTATAAATCCCTTTTTTTGTCAGAAGCAATTAAACTAAAAGTAAATTAAACTACATTTAAGATCATCACTATTAGAGCTTTTAATCCTGAATATGTAAACATCTGCTGTTATTAATTCAGTCCACCTGAAGTCTGAATTACACTACACCACCTCTGCAAGCACAAACGGTCACCTTTCACTGCAGAGCAGCATAATCCAGCTCTTTGTTGCTGGAGCAAAGTGTCTGTGAGCCCCAGCCCTCAGACAGCACGGAAGCACTGGCTACACACCACTGAGGCTGCACTGCAGCAGCACAGCAGTGTCAGCAGCCGTGCTGACCGAAGGCAGCTTTGTTACGCATTGATAGAATAGAGCGGCTCACAGGAGAGATGTGCAGAATCAGCAAAACTGGCACATGTAAAAATTTCAAAAAGACACTGAGATTTTCAGGACTTTATAACTGCTAATGGTCAGTGCAGCCTTGACATAAAGTGCCTATCCACAGCTTTCAACAACACAGCTTTACAGCTAATGGGAAGATCCTGAATGATGATAACTACAATTTCTTCCTTTTTTTGCCTTATACAATAACAAGAGGACTATATGAATTCAGTTCTATAGTTCTACTGAAAATAACATCAGATTTACATGCAAGTAAATCCTTGTAGGTCCCTTGCTACTCAGGATATTCAGTGATTGTATCATTCTAAACCATAAGTAAAGAAGGGCCAAGAGGAGTTAAGTTTACAGTTGGATTTTATCTTAAGGGTCCTTTCCAACACTAATGATTCTGGGATTCTGTGAAAGTTACATACAAATTTAAGTATTCTTGATACTTCTGTTTTAATTCGATATCTTTGCTTAAATCATCATGAATTACAAACAAATGGACCAGAACAAACCTGCTTGACATCTTACATGGAGTATGCATACATAAACTCCATTTTTATATATATTCTATACATATAAAATTACACTTGTGACTACATGCACTACATGTGTAGTGACTAGCTAACAATCATATATTTAATATAATAGTAACATACTTATAATATAGAGTCAGTGTAGTGCCCATCTTCGGATGCTGGATACACTCACATTCAATCACAGGACTCCTTACATTACTTCGATAGCTATGCTGTCCCTGAGTCTCAGGTCCCTCCAAGTTACAAATCTTCTTCCAGTCTGCAGATGAAATGCATTGCTGCTGTGCCACCACCCGCCTGCAGAACCAGAGCTCCCTTTCATCATATTGACAGATTACAAACAGAACAAACACAGGGCAATAAGCCCAGCTCTCTTAGAGCTCCATTAGTCTTTTCTGCTGCCTGACTGACTGTGCTTGACAATGAACCAGAACCATACACAGAAATTCAGGGAGGCTGCCCTTGGTACCTCCAACATTAATGTTCCAGGTGCACATTAACATTCCATTCATCTGTCTTTCACACCCACATGGCATTAGCAGTCGACTTTCAGTCACTGTAAATTACAGTTTTTCTCCTCACCAGCAAACCTCCCAACTTTTCTAACCGGAGATACTCACAAACTAGAACAAAATCTTGTTGCTAGTCCATGGCCTTATACTCAGCACCATTTACAACCACAGTAAAAGCAAATGGACAGTTATCTACCCATACTGTTGGGAGTTAAGTAATTCCTCATTAGCAAACATGGCATTTGTAGCATTAAAAGATTGCCATTCGAAGCTAATATGCAATCTACAATATCCTGTGACTAAGAAAAACAGTGATCAAAAGTAAATACCATGTTTAATCAAATGCTATTTCAACTGTACCTTTATTTGCCACACTTCCTAGTCTTCCTCCACCCTCATCTTTACAGAGGATTGTTGTGTGAGGAAGAGGGAACCATTTCACTTAAGAACTACTTAAGTGAGGCAAGAGAAAAATTACACATCGTTTAGTTTGTTTTATCAAGCCTTACTCCAAGCCACAGACTAAACTAGCCCTTGAATACATTTCATGTATTTCAGCTTCTCTCATTTTCTTGTTTTTCTGAAGGTGGACTGATCTTGCATGGTTGTTACAACCTGTTCCTAATTTTGTAAAACTGAAGGGGCAGAAGGGTGCTCGGGCTGGCAGGTTTTTTTGAAATGAGGGTCCCACCAGATGTCCACCCATGTCACTTAATTAAGTTTCAGCAATGAAATGGGATTTGTGTACTTTTGTCAACTAAACAGCATTCACACGCAAACTGCAACTGAGTTTTGAAGTCAGCTACCATTCAAGAAGAAGGGGTAAAATAAATACTTCTGACTAAGAGACCTGTACATAAAACGATTTTTGCAGCAGAGGTAAGACAGACCAAGATGTACCTGGGAATGCAAAGGTATTGCAACCCTGATAATAAACTACTAAAATTCCTGCTGTTACAGATAACAAGTGTCATAGAGGTTATGAGGCATACTTGCTTCTCAGTAGGAGACCTCAGTATAACCTCCACTGACATAACCTTCCACTTTCCCTAAGTATCTGGACAGCAGACCCTGTTCCATCCATGAAGAGTCAATCAATCTAGAAACCATACGCCATTTCCATGGAAGACATGATACAAATACTTAGGTATTAGTTCAACATAACTCACTTTTATCTGATAAAAAAAATGCAGCCCAACATGGGAGGCTTCACTTCAAGTCTTGACATCAAAATTCCCATTTGTTTTGTAAGACAGAACTCACACAAAACAAGCTAAACAGATCAGCAAGTCTTGTTCTCTTACAGACAGAAAAACAATGCTCAAAGTGACTACAACATGTCTGTTTTACATAAAAGGTTTCATTCCAAGAGTACTACCTATCCATGAGCCACCCAGGGTAGCAGTCTACTTCTTCATGCTAAAACCCATGGATTTGAAAAACGGCCAAAACATCTCATACTCAGAATGCATGTCACTATAAAACACAGTTTGTCTAGTCTGGTTTTGTCTCTGATAGAGATCCTTGCTTCTCATGAAAGCCTGGATTCAGAAAGTCACGTCAAGGCAGATAGCATCTGGCTCTGCTCTGTCCCCAGATCTGAACTGCCCGAGGAAGCACTTACTATACATACAATACAGAACTTTCATGCCAATAATCTCTGAGGCATTTCAGCCAAATAGTACAGACTAGCTTGAATACTGTGACTGCCCTTGTTTCTACTGACTTCTCAGTAATTGGCTTTCTGTCTCTGCATATTCCGACACATTCATTCTACCAGTACTGACAATACAATGGGAAGTTAACAAGTTTCAGGCACTGCTTTCTTAGTAGCACTAAAACGAGGCCAATGCAAGAGTAATCCTGTCAAGAATTAAGATAAGGGCCTCTGAAAATGAGCACACAGATTAGTGTTTCATTCTTTAGGATGCTATGGGTCATTTTGTCTACTGATAGAAGGTGAAACACGTATATTTGTTATTTACACTCCTCCACACACTGTAATTTTAATGAAATCACATATGAAGGTAAGTGTGAGCCAGAAGAGATTTTTAAGTAAGTTTACCGTCTAACTTTAGGAAAAATATTATTCCTTTCCAGCTTCCTTCTCCCACTAACTATAAACGACAATGGGCGTGTCTTCCCTTCATTTAAAACGAAATACTTGGGGAAGGGGCATTTATTTAACAACAATATTTTATACACACACTTGTCCAGCACCATTGGATAGGGTGGGGTCCAGCACTGCTCAGCTATGGACACAAAGCAGCAAGGATGCTGAACTTGTACAGAGGATCCTTACTTTGCTGTCTGAATTTCCCAGAATAAGCGCCTAGCTTTCACACATACGCCACCAACATCGATGTATTTTTCCTTCCTTGTATCACCTCCCATCTGCACTCCCAGGCAGGTGCCCCCTTGAGGTTACGGGAGGCTGGGGGGGCACATGGCGAACAAACCCGAGATCGGGGCAGGCACGGGCGGATCGGGTCGGCGCTGCCCCGGCCCGCTGTCCCCACTTCCCCAGTCCCGCTTCCCGTGCCGGCCCCGCCGCTCCGGCTGCCGCGGCAGGTGCGGCCCCGGCCCCCCGAGCGCCCCGCGCCGCCCGGCCCCGCTCCCCGCCGCACACGCAGAGGGCTGGCGGTCCCGGCCCGCCCCCGGGGGAAGTTTCCCGGCGGTGGGAAGGAGGAGTGTCCCCGCAGACGGCCCGGGACGGGGCCGGGCGGGGCGCTGAGCACTTACAGCCGTTTGTCCTGCGGCTGCAGCTGCCGGTGCATGGCCAGGGAGAAGCCGAAGAGACTGCCCGGCTCCCCGCTCCAGCTGATCACGTTGTCCGTGTCCAGGTTGAAGGCGCCGGCCAGCGCCGGCAGGAGCGGCAGGTAGAGGAGGAGCGCGGCCGCCATCTGCTCCGGCCAGGCACGGGCACTGGAGCGGGAACGGAACCTGCCGCCAGCGCCGCTCCCCGCGCTCAGCTCAGCGCGCCCGCCGCGCCCCGCCGGCCCCGGCCCGCCCCGCCCCGCCCTCCGCGGGTGCCCGGCCCCCAGCGCGGCGGGCACGGCACCGCAGGGCAAGGCAAGGCAAGGCACGGTACGGCGTGTCCCCGGGGCTGGGCCCTTGCCGGGGGCGTCGCCCCGCCCGCGGGTCGCACGCCGCTTGCCGGGGCCCGCGGGGGACACCGCCGGCCGCGGAGCCGCCTCGAGGCCTCTGCCCTTCGTGACGGAAAAGAAAACCCTGCCGGGGGCGGGTCACGGCCACAGGTGAGGGCCGGGCCGGAGCCCGCGGAAGAGGACAGAGTCCCCCCCGACGCTGGAGAAGGATGTTTTAGACATCAGACCGGGACCCCCCCGGGCCTCACACACCGTGTGGGTGCTGCTCGCCGGCATCAGAGGGATCCGGCGGTCCGCGTACCGACCACGGGCAAAGCACTCTGCTGAGTGTGCTGAGGGGGATCCAGAGCTACGGCCAGCACAACCCAAGGATTCAGTCTGTATTCGCCAAACAACACATCCATGAGAAGCACAGAAACAACCCAAACGACCCACCAGCATATGTATCTCTATTTTCCAGATTCCTCCGACAGTACATGAGGACAGAGACTCAGGACTGCCTGAATCTCCTCTTCCAGCATTTCCTATCTCTGAAACACATCTGAGAATTTCTTGCCCCTACCTTCTAATTGTTTGAAAGGAATATGTGGCTTTGGGTCCCAGATTATTTTATCTTGTGCTTTCACCCTAACTCCATAAGGTTATTTGCAAGCATTTCACCCTAACTCCAAAAGGTTTTTTGCACAGTCTTGGTTTTTAGTGCTGTTTCAGGGAAGTGGATGCAAACTGTTAAAACCTCAAAATCCCAAGCAGCATGACAACACTTGTCTGTTCTTTTCTACTGATACCCAGGATATGAAACGAGAAGCTAAGATTCCAGAGAAAGTGAGAAAAGAGCAATTGAAACAGAGCACTCAAATATGTTGATACTCCAAATAACTCCTTCTGGAACAATACTCTGCTCCCACGGAGTTAATCCAGGCTACTTTTTCCAGAGTAATTAGTCTAAAACAACTCCGTGTATAGACAAGTCTTTGGCTCAAATCCAAAACACCCTTGATCAAAAGAGAGGAAGAAAATGCACCAGAAATGTGTATCTAATGTGGAAACAAAACGTTTTGTTAAATTAGGCTCCCAGATATTTATTGCTAATAGAGTCCTTCCCTGCTTGTTCTTCATTCCCAACTCATTCAAAGCCTTAATCCAGTGTTCAATCACTGCCACAGCAGAAAACTGTACTGGCAGAAATACCGCCCTATGGTTTCACTAAAGGACCCGTAAGTGGGAAGGCTCCCAGACTAATTACAAACTGGCTTACTACAATCCACGTATTTCACAGTAATTAGTGATTTGAAAACAAGTCTTTTAAAACAGTGTTGATTTCTGTACCAAAGTCTTAGCAGTTTGCCGTTCGGGACAATCAAAACTTGCATGCTTCTAATACTCTTGCAGTAACTATAGTTACTTTTTAAGTAGTGCTTGTACTCAATAACTTCTGTAAGGAGTCAACAGAAATCATCTGGAGCCACCTGAATGATACTGGCATATTAGTTGTATCTGACTTCTCCCCCTCCCACTAACCAGCACTGCCTGGGCATGTTGTACCTGTTTGTTATTATCCACAGAGGTTGCTGAGGGGAGACAGTTTTCTCATCTCCAGATGCAGTAACAAGCATTCCAAGACACAGTAACATTAAAACCTGTCTAAAGTGACCACAGCAAGAACAATGAAAAAAGACCCTACACAGGGTGGAGCAAAACTGCACACAAACAACTCAGAGTTACCTTGGATGGTCTTTTGTAATTTTGTACTATTTTCATTTGCTCTAGATGAGAGAAAAAAAGTTTAACAAATATGTCAGTTTCCTTCCTTTGGTCTTCCTCCAAAACAAGCATGCTGTGAGTTATCTATAACTAACACATACTTCAGGAATTCCTCTTTTGTACAATCCCTGTATAAAGGGGGACCAAGATTAGGTATGATGACCAATTAAATGTGAGCACTCTGTTATGCATAATAATGTAGTGGTTCTAAGAAATGCAATGGCCAGATCAAAAGCGTTCTCTTTTTTTGTAACAAACACGCTGCTATTGCTGAGTTTTCAAGCTGTCTGCATGTTAATGGCGTGTTGATACTCAGCCAAAGGGCTACAAGGTGTTTGCCTGCTGTGTCTACGTATTAAGCAAGTCTTACTGCCAGGAACACTTTCCTCTTCCATACAACCATGTAGCTAATTACAATGAAAAAAATCATTTCTATAAAATAGAAGAGGTGGAATGGCAAAGCTAGAGTTTGGCAAGACATTTTAGGCTTCCCCTAGAAGGCACAATGCTTTACATTTCTGAACTTCTATCATTTATATCAACAACATACCACGCAAAGAAATACACAATTTGTGGATACTCAGCTTTGCAGCTTTAATGTAGCACATCAAGTGGTCTTGAAAAGACAAAATATGTACACATCCCCTCCTCACTTCCTTCTGAAAAACTATTTGATTTTATAATTTATGTAATTCCAGATGAAAAAAATTATACCAGCAAAACTGATTTACTTTGATTCACTCTACCAGTTCTAAAGATACATCATTGTTTCAATTCAGAAATGTGAACTAGTTTTAAGTAATAGCCTGAATCAACCTTCTGTATGGTTTCTCCTGAACACAATACACATACCATTTCTAGAACTGCACATTCTCCAAATTATTTACATTTATGGAACAGATGCATCTCAACAGCTACAACAAACAGTTGAATTTTTATGCAGCCAGGTTATCATACTATTTTTCCAGTATATCCTCTATAACTGTTCTTGGTTCCCTATTAACAAATACATTAGGAGTAGCAAACAGCAGCACAGGAAATAAGGTGCTTACAGCAGTAAGGGAAATAAACTGCTCAACGCCATGTAAGCAAAATGTTTTGCTTTGAACAATCTGAAAATGAGAGCATTGGAATAGTTACATTTACACACCTGGTATTCTGAATTATACAGAACTGACACCTCATTGTATTTATGTAATTTATAACTGGATGAAGAATGTCTCAAGCTTTACTTTCTTTTCAGAAAGCTTACCAAGATGCACCTTTTTTACTAGTTGTTATACTTATCTACTATTCCAGATGAAGATGTTGCTATGTTCTTATGACTTTTCTTTTTCTCTTTGATGTCTAAAACAACTATAAATGACATTCTGCCATTCTTGACTTGCTTGCAAAGCAAAAATATTTTACCTCAGTAGACAAAGTACTACATAAATAAAAATACAAGCAGAGAGATATTTCAGTCCAGACTCAGAATTTTGGTGAACACTGTGACCACTGTATACAAAAGTTCTTTCAGTCTTTTACATCTAGAGAATGTTTTTCCACCCAAGTTGTCAGGTACATTCCTTAAGTAGTTTCAGAAGGAAACAGCCTGAACTGTTTGGAGAGTAAACATCTTTGTAAACATACTTGGAAGCACTTTATGACTGTAGCTGGGCAGAGAGCAGAGAAACGCTGGTGACAAATTGGAATTAAGTACCCATAGTTTGTATTGCTGTGGAAGGATTAAAGATGCTCCTTCATAATTACTTATAACAAAGGCATAAAATTGCAGTGATTTTGAGAATTTTGTTACATATACCACTATGTAATATTCCCTATCCCCGTAAGCTCAAGCGTTATACATCATTATACAAATCATAGGCACCTTTGCAGCCCCATTCTGTGGCTGTCTCAGCCAGCCATATATATCCCCAAAACTCTTACATTACCAAAGTTGAAACCTGTAGCACTGACTGCATCCCAGAGCTGTCTATACCCTGCTGTCTATATCTGCAATACTGTCCTGCATATGAAACTGTGCTTGTTGGGTAGCACTTTTCACCACAGGGGAGAGACATAACTCACTATCAGATGGGAACTTTTGGGCCGTTCTAGCCAGCTGTCCCTCAGCATATATTCCAACCCATTTTCACCAAAGCAGCCAACCATTGCTTACAGCCTAGCAGAGGAGATTATAAAGATAAGTAAGGTATTTCTTGGGTAGGTATTGGGAGCAGAAGAATAACAGAAAAGGCTTACAAGGAAGATATTCATAGGAACTCCCCAGAGAACCTCCTCAAGAATTCCGAAATCAAAATGAACCTTCATGGGACATATTTTAACCCCATCAAGAGCCAAAAAGGATCGTTGCTCAAGACACTTTCATTCTCCTAGCTCACACTGATCTGACTGAACAGTCTTTGGCCATCACTCAAAACACAATGCCACACAACCTTGATAGCATGTACCTCTAAGAGCTGCACTGGGTGCTGGACACACAGGACTCAGTCCTGGGACAGTCTGCAAAGCACAAGATCAGAAACTTTATTCACTTGAGGAATCTGGTCTCTAGGTCACTATCTAACTTATTGTATCATATCAGCACAGCTGAGATCCCCAGGTCTTCTTGCAGCAAACTAGTGGAGACAGCTGCTTGGTCATTTCCACACTTGTTACACCTGTCCCTGCATCAGGTCCTGGATCAGCCCCGGCTGAGGCCAACTGGCTGTTCGGCCTCCAGGGAGGAGGTAAAGCCCAGTCAGATGCATAAAGGTTTTCAGGGATTAACAAGAACCATGTAAAGAAATTCAACTTTCTTTTCTTTTCTAATATATTTAATTTTTTCTATAGTCACCATGTTGAAAAGTTTTCCAGTTTTGGTATAGAGCCTCCTCTTGCACATGTGCGAATCCAGCCGTGTCTGCCACTGATTCAACAGGTCCCGTGGTCAGGGCATGTTTAAACATGGATTTCAGACTACTGCAAACAAAGCCAGCAGGGGCTGCTTCTCTGGCCTTTTTAAGGTCTAAAGTGGACTCAGAAAGATGCTTCCTCTACTTTCTGTGCTAATAGTCTTCTCTTTTCTTTTTTTTTAATAAAAATAAATCTTAACAAATTTATTCCCTTTTTTCTTTAGATTAACATCCTGATTTCTAAAAAACAAATGGGACAAGGCAGAACTAAACACCACAGTCATCTTTTTCTAGCCTTTTTTTGAACCACCACCACCATTAAAAACTATTTCTTTTCTGGACAATATATAGTTTTAATTAATCATAGTCTTTTAAATCAATCCATAATGAGCAAATCCAATATTTTGTCATATTAAATTTCACTTGCTAACATGCGCGCTAACAATAATGAAAATTTTAATTATGCAAAGGCTGTAAAAAAAAATCCTAAATAAAGTCTGTAAAGGATCAGTCCATTCAGGATTTGAGCTACTGTGTGTATGAAAATCAGGCTGCTCTCTCTCCCTGATTTGCCTGGAAGTGAATGGCAGTTATGTGGAGGCTGAGGAAACGCTGTAGTTCTCGTTAAGCTCCCTGCTGAGCAATGCAACCTTTACTTTCTGAGATTATTTTACCATCATGCTAATCTACATGTATTGCCATTTTATATGCAAAAACTGTCAGATACTGTAACTTTCTCCTTTAGTCAAACAAATTAAGAAATTAAGGTCAACAAATTAAGACAATCTCTTATCCAAGGAAGAATTTTTAAATACCACTTCCTTATCCAACCACTACTAATTTACACCACTGAAGGAAGAAGACTAAGGATTGTCTGCATATGCAGTGTTTTCCAATTAACTGCTTCTGTTTAATTATTGAACAACTACATTAAGCTCAACAGGAAGAATTTTTTTTTTACTATTCTAGAGTAAGACTGCTCACACAGGAGTTAATCAGGAACAATTTCATGTTTAAACAAGTACTACAGAAATTTAGTTCCTCTGCAGTTCCAGTTTTATCCAGTGAAAAGATTCATTGCATGATGCTGCCATGACCAGGCAGGCTTAGTGAGTGAATTGCAAATCTAATCAGTTTGGCAAAGGGTTTTATGGAAGTTGCTGTGCTGGCTTTGCTGACTTCAAGTGGTTTTTTTCTGTTGTTGATTTATTGCAAACAACTAAAATCTGGGTCAAGGAAGGAAAGGCCATTCATTAAGTATGGAAGTGTGGGTTTTTTCAATATAGTATTGGAAAGGTTTCAAAAGCAGTTTTGCATTTTGTATTCATTGGATATTCAGTTTTCTCACTATTTTTCCCCATCTTTCTGTACATCTAAATTTCAAGCATTTTCCTAGGAAAAGGCAAAATAACTTGTGCCTTGTAGGCAATCAATATTTAAGCCAATGAGTTTTAAACAATTATTCAAATAACACAAATTGGTAAAATCTTTATGGCACAAATACATTTCCACATTTCTAGACATTATAACTACTCTAATGTTTATTTTCAGACCATCACTCACTTGGTCATACTCTCCAATTTAATTCTGTCAGAGGAAATTTTCTTTCTGGGGGTTCTGAAAGTCAGGTTTTGAACTTCTACGCAATAATCATGTTTCACAGAATCACAGAACATGCTGAGTTGGAAGGGACCAGCAAGGATCATCAAGTCCAACTCCTGGCCCTGCACAGGACCATCCCCAAGTATCACACCACGTTCCTGAGAGTATCGTACAAACACTTCCCGAACTCTATCAGGCTTGGTGCTGTGACCACTGCCCTGGGGAGCCTGTTCAGAGCCCAACCACCCTCTGAGTGAAGAACATTTTTAAGCCCAGTCCTACTTTATGTGATAAGAGGAACTATTCTAAAATACACATTATAACAACTGTGTTTATTTTCCTCACCTGCAATTAACAGTCCCTGTGTGTGTGCTGAGAGTGCTCTACCCTGTTTATTTACATGTCTCTCCCACCAGCAAAGACAACTCCCCAGACCTATCCCAGCTCCTTCCACACATCTGGCAACACAAACAACTGAAGAAGACAACATGATACACTCAGAGAGAGGTGTTCTCAGTTTTCATTAGGGCTGTACCTTTGGTATCGTTTCCTGCATGGCACACATATTTCTTTACTTGCAGCTATGTGATTTTAGGACACCAGCTAAACAATTTGTTTTCTAGCATACAAGTAAACTTCTGTGAATTTCTGACCAGACTGAAATTCATGCATCAGTTCCCATTACTCAATTCCTAAAGTCAATCAGCATCTCCAAGGATCAAGGTCCACTTCTAAGCAATTGAGCAACCTAATTGGCAGGTAGATCAAGGCATGATAATTTGCTTCTTGAGCGCAAATAAAGGTACACTGACCCATTTTACTGTGGAACTGTTCTTAACAGTAATAAAATAAAATGCAGATATTCTACAGTAATGATGTGGCTTTCTTTCAGAACATGAAGCACTATCTCAAAGCATTTTCATTCTTCCCCCCTGAAGTATAGCAGTTTTATAATCTCCACTTCCAAGTGGAAAAAACTGATGGTCTACTTAAGGGTAAGAGAGTGCCCCCCTATCACAGGGGAAAGCTGCAGCAGAACCTACAGCCAGATCTGGTTTCTGAATTCTCCTTCCTTCTCTGCCTTGTTATGCAAAGCCCGTATAAAGCTGAAAATTCACACGGTCCCTTCTGCACAGCTCTCAGCTGCTGAGCTGGAACACAGGTGTGTAGGCACATTTGGCTGACAGTTCCCTTCCTGTGAGTAAGACAGTGTTTTAGTAAAAAGCACACTACATGGTATGTGAGCGCTAATGTCCCTCATCATGCTTTTTGACTCTCTGTCTCTGGGAATTTTTTCAATACAGTGTGAGTTGCAGCTGTACTTATCAGAGAATAAGTGTTCAATGTCAAAACATTCCTTGTTTCACTTCATGACTTCATTTTCACTTAATATTTAAAGACTCCAGAAGTTCTCTCTGTTCCAGTCCAACCTTCAACATGCCAGTTTTCAAGCCCTTTACTGTCACCCCTGGAGCTGATTGTCCATTAATGACAGAAGGAATTGATTTGTCTGTATTTGTGGAAGTATAACTATCAGATCCACCAGGTGTGCAGCATCTAGAAAAGAAATGTGAGCAAATGAGCATTCTGCAGACAATAAACAACAATCAACAGATGTTACAAGCACTTGCTGACCAGCTGCACATGACAGGGCAACCACTATGCAGTGGGATCAGGTCATGGTACAAGTCTGTGCATCCAGCAGTGACTGCAAGCCTTTGGATCCTGTGTTCTGCTGTATGCCAAATTTATTTCAGCCTCAGGATGCCAAAATGACAGCTGCTCTGAGAGGGAAGAATCAGGGTATCAATCTTATGAGGAAAGTTTGCATCACTCAACAGTCTGTTTGGTGTCAGAAAAAGAAACTGTTACAGGAGTGCAGACGTGTAACCATTAACCATAGTTTGCATGAGGAAGGATGCGGAAGGATCAGGCACAGGAATTAATACCTAAGTCAGTTAAGAAGGCTTCCCTAGACATGTAGGTAACAGGCTGGCCCTATCTAGAAACCAAAACATTGTGGTGAAGTAGGAACATAAAAATATTCTATTGTAGATAGTAAAATTTGAACTACATTTTAAATAATAGTCTTATCTCATTAGATAGTCAATACCAAATTACCACATTGCTTCACAACAGCTCTGCTTCTCAATAATTTTGTTATACATGTTTAGTATTGCTGGGTGCATAGTCTTATTCCAATTTTGTGCTCATTATAATAGAAGACATATTTGTGATTTACTTCATTTTGAACAGTGTTTTTTTGCAGAAGTTTATGATAGGGATAGTTGCAGTGTACTCACTCTGTTATTTTGTTATTCTTGCTGAATCTACATAATCATAGGGTGATCTGCTACTTTCAACTAGAGTGTCCTGCTCCCTATCTACACATAGTCTGTTGCTTTTTGAGGTTTACAGGAGAAAACAAAGTAGCCACTGCCCACTGAGAGGGTTATTTTAATACACCCTTCATTTGTGAAGTACCTGCGTTCTTTCATCTTTTGTGGATAACATCACACAATGTATTGAAATAACTCTGGTAGCTAAAAACAGTCCGACCATGGCTATGTGTATATACATATTTTTACAGATGCCATGGTGAGCCTGCATTCCAGCATTTCAGGCTAGGTCATGAAGGTATGTTAAGTGTCTCCCCCTACATCAGACCTACCCTTTGTGAATCCCTCAGAAGTTTTTCCTTGCTTTGCTGGCCAGAGGTGCTTTTCCCTAAGGGGCATGGGAACACACTGTCAGCTGAGTGGTGCTGGTGTGCCCAGAGAGTGTGGGGCTGCGTCCTGCAGAGAAACAGCAGCTCTGACAAGGCCACCACAGCTCTTGCCACGTTTCCTGACATTTTTCTTTATCTAACAGTTCCTCATCCTTTCTGGAATATCTGAATCATCTTTATTCCTACAGAATAAAAGTGTACACCTTGGCCTTGCATAGACCCACAGTGTAGTTGTCATAACAGGGCATTTGCAAAAGAAGTATTTTCAAACTATAAAAAACCCCCCAAACTATAAAAGCTAGAAGTCCAAACATTGTGACTCAGACCACCAGAACTCCACAATGTAGCCAGGCTTGACTATGGAACAGCTTCTGGTGAGCAGTTTGCAATATCATCATAATAATACAGTAATATAATAACATTGAGGTAATGGAGCAGAAACAACTGAAGACTGGAAGCACTATTTTGTCAGAAAAGCATAAACTAAGAGATCTAACAGCAGGACATAAAACTGAATGTGAACAGATTCAACAGAAATAAACATCTCTACTAAGACTCTATTCTGGAACTAACAACACTCTTTTGAAAAGACATTTGATTTATTCCTAATTATTTGTAAGAGCAATAGAGGAACTTTTTTGCAATGACACTTTGCCAGTGGGAGGGGGACTGAAAAAAAACCCAAAAACTTAGTGTAACAAATACCCTCCCAGACAAAACACTTTCAGATAACCAGTCCTGAAAATTTTTACTTTAACTGCACTTTGAGTCAGGAGGAAAAAAAAATGTAAGTATCAAGGTCATGTATTATTCTGGCATCAGAAAATACAAGAATTTTGGTTCTCAGCACAAGAAAAGTTTTACTCTGATTAACATGAAGTTAATACCTAGCTAGATCTTTCTTTTTCTATTATTACTAGTAAGTCAGCAGCAGCTTTTAGTATCTTGAGAGACAAGTTTCAACAAAGCTGCAGAATGATTTTTTTGATTAGTAAATCAAGACTAGAACATATGCCCACACACATCCTCCACAGTCAGTTCACAAGAGAGGGATGATGTTGGCAATCTCTATTTCACCATTCCTTATTTTTATCCCAAAGATCAAGATTCATTGAGAAGGAAAGGGCATGACCTGTGAAGACACTAAAAAAAGGCTTCTTAATTAACCCCAAAAAGTGAGAGACTGCATTACCTTTACTACAAGTCGTCCTCTGCAGGGATTTTCCCAGTGTGGAGGCATTCAAGATGTAGCCACAGCTGGGAAGGTCTCATTAATAGCAATAGGGCTTTGTTGGCAGCACAGTCAGAGGTACAACAATAGGAGGCATTGCAATGTTTTAGGGGCTCAGGAGTGAACACTTGGCCTTCTCCAAACCTAGAAATGTGTGAAGTTCAAAGTTAGAGCTGTGATTTATTGAGGGGACAGGGCAAATATTCATTTTTCTTAAGAGACCAATATTGAGGAAAAGTCTCAATAGGATCCTATTAGAGTTTTGGCCACTGCAACATTGCTCCTTCTCCAACAATTACAAGTACTAAATTACAATTTTTATTTTTTGAAATAACAGATATATTGACTCAGAAAAAGTTCAGATAGTTCAATATCCTTCTGAAGAGCTGTCAATAGTAATCACCTTAGGATGTGTAAGAAAGTGCTCCTTCGCTTGCTGTTTCCTGTTGGTGCTCGGCAGGTTACAGACTTTGTTTGCCCAAGGGTTCATTCAGACTGCAGTATTTATTGACAGTTTCTACTTTATATAACTTAATTTTTATTTATAATTATAATTTTGACCTCTACAGCCCAGTGGAAAGAAGATATGTAATTAAATTTTACACTGTGCAAAAAGGGACTTTCTGCTTCAAACTCCCCTGCCCAATATCTTCACTGTGTGTCCCACTGTGTTACATGACTATAAGTGACTGGACATTTCATAGCAATCTTATTCATGATTTTATAAATTTCTCTCATATTCCACTTCAATCATCTGTTTTTACACAGAACTCTCATTGTCTAATTCATATATCAAATAGATATCATTATATGTTTCTAAACACTTTGGCCATTCTTTGTACTTTTATCATATGCCATTTGGGACAGAATTTTCAGAATGCCACACAACATTCAAGATGTAGAAAGGACTTGAACTTATAGCAGTAGCATCATTATACACTCTGTTTCATATGGCATTCATATGGCAAAACTTTCTTTAGAATCAGTTTTAGTTTTAACCCACAAAAAATTTTATAGAGGCAGCAAACACTAGCTCCTTAATACTCACATCCCTTCTTAGTTTTTCAAACATGGCATACAGTATGCATCCTTCTGGGATCAATCTCTATGAGAAATATGTATTCCTTCAATTTTCTTTAGCCATCTCTTAATCTACATAAGAATATTCTCTTTATTGCGTACCAATTTCAGTTCTCGAGGGCTCAAAGCGACTTGAAAAATCCAGAGATGTTCTGACAACCTACTCTTTTTTTGTCTACAGGCTCACTGGCTGCTTGAAAGAATTCCAAGAGGTGTGATGTCCCTTTGCAAACTCTGTGTTTTCCATATATCCCCTAATACTATTCTCATTACAATTCCCATTATGTTCCTGGCTTAGAAGTCAGCTTAGTTTCTGTAATTCTCCCAAGCACCCTATTTCAAACTTTCTCAAATATACTCCCCTTTATTCCTCTGGTACCATGATAAATGACAGGTAAAACTCGATTGGAGGGAGTTCAGAAAATTCATAGAGGCACTCATTCAAATCTCCAGAACAACAGTAAATCCATATGAAACTCATTTAAGAAAATACTGAATCAACTGATGATGTACTGAGCAAATATTCTGAACAGACACACACAGAATCTTTATTTCCATCCTCATAATTATGCACTTAGGAGCTGTTAGAACACGTGTAATTGCCAAACCAGAGCCTAAAAAAGTTTGACTGCTATCTGTTCCTAATCCCCAGTCTTACCAAGTTGTGATCTCAGGAACTGAAGAAGCACCATGAACCCAGAAGTCATGTCTGCCCTTCAGGTGATTACAAATATCTCCTCCTCTCACCCCTCAAATTCACAGGAGGCTGTAAGTCTGCCTAAGATAAAAAATGCCAAATGCATCTACTCTTTCGAAGCAGGCTGCTTGCAGCAACTGGCTCATTGTTTCAATTCACTTGGCAGCATGAAAATCCTCTTAGAAAGCAAAACTCCATTAAAATCTCTAATTTCCTTGAGCCCATGTTCATCTTCCAACAAAGGCATCAGTAAAAAGGAGTCATCCTTCAAGCAACCTCAGTTTTGTGAATTCTATGGTTTTTCATAGCTCAGCTCTACTGTTCTCCCATTTCCTATTTCATGATGAGAACTTGGACTCCCCCTGTGTCTTACTTGGTTTTTTTCTTATTCACATAGCAACTCAGAACAAAAGCACTTCTAAAATACTTTATGAGAAGACATGTCTCTTTCTTGTTAAAGACACTGCATGAGTACAGTGAGCCAACACCTAAATATTTGTGTGCCTTGTCTCCACATGCCTTCCTTAAAGAGACATAACCTTGGGTGTTATTTACACGAATGCATATTCACAACTATAAAAGTCTTGGCAGTTCCATATTATGACACTTACAAACTGTAGATGATTGCAGCCTCCTGGCTGAGCAATGACCTTTCAGTGGATCAACCTCTGTCACCACAACAGAAGAGGGTACTCAGCACAGGCTGTGAATCTCTACATAGTCAGTAGGACTTTCTGCTTTTTCTAAGACTAGGCGGGTATTTCCCTTGCACTAAAAAGGATGGCACTCAACCACTAAAGTTCCACTGTGCTGTTGTTTAGCAGTCAACATATTTCTCATTCTAATCCATGCTATCAAACATTTCATTTCATCCATAACATTCAGAAATTACATCCAAAAAATGAATTTGTACTTTAAGCAGCACAGCTCCACTTACTTGCATCTTCCTGCTTTTCCATCTACTGCCCATTTGACCCTTTCAAACTTCATAACATTCAATAATACATTATGAAGAATGGAATTTCATTATTCAAAGGAATAAAAGAATATATCAAAACTTTATTTTAAAATCTGTAGCTCAGAAAGTAGTTTTTAACTGTAGGAAACCTGAAGATTTTTTCACAAATTACTTGTGGAAATAAAAGTGGATCTAAACAGAGAGGATGCTTGTATGTTTCTAAAGAATAACCAGAAAGATTAATTAGGACAGAGGCAACAGAAAGTACAACTTTAAAAAGCCCTTTTTTCACTACTTGCTGCAATAATTTATTTTCCTGAAAACTGCAGTTCTAGAACTTCTAAAAAATGTAAGACCTCTTTTCTTGAAAGGGAAAATACAACCACCCTGTTTTTCTAAAACCCATTTCAATACTTTATTTGCCAAAATTAGAAAGGGCACATTTGGAAAGAATGAAATGCTGGCAGTGACAGCACTATGGTTATAGGGGTTTGAATCATCATCTAAGTTTCCCTCTTATTCCTATTCCCCTCTCCCTTTCTTTTGTCTCTTTATAAAGCAGTAACTAGTGTGATTCTTGTTATAAAACTTAGTACCTTAAGTACTTTACTGTTTTCCTGAATAACAAGGGAAGAGTTGGGAGGAGAAAGAAACCATTTAGTGATATTTAAGCCCTGCTCTGGAAGATGGACATATGCTGACTATATTACATGAGTACTTCCAATAATTGTAAAGGAAGCAATCATTGGCATATAATTAGACATAAGAATAAATAGATGAAAAACTAAGGGCCTTCTCATCTTCTAAATATAGGAATTTATTCACTTTCTTATTTAAAACAAACATGTTCAAAATGAAATCTTCAGAGCTCTCAAACAAGGCCTGTGGATGCCTGATAATGCCTGACTTCTGGACAGCATAGTCCAAAACGCCCTTTTTGGAGAAATACTTTGACATGCTGAATGATGTAATCCCAATCTCAACTCCTGCCCAGTGTCCATCATATCTTCTGAGTGGTACACATATTAACACTGAAAATATTCAGTTGTATGTCCCTTCCCTCTCCCTACTCTTTGCTAGAACACATGAATCTGGTTGGAAACTATGCAAAGCAGGTGCTCAGTGCCACTACATGTGACACCTCAGCCAGCACAACACTACCACTCTTGTCACCTTTGTGGTTCTTGTGCAGCTGCCACTCTGCAACTGTGGGATGCAGCCTCTGGCCAGGGCAATGAGCAGGAAACCAGAAATTAGGGCTTTAATGTGTTTTCAGTTGAGACTTTGGTTTATGCCACTATCTTTCTTTTGTCCACCCACATATATATATTTATCTTTATTTCCTTAATATCCATTGTTACTTTCTAGACAAGAGTGAGGCTCAGAATGACCTCCTCTGAACAGAGCAGAGCACTGGGCCTTTGATATTTGAACTACACAGGCTCCTTTTCAGAGCAGGGGAGTGCAGGAACCATATATGCTTATCATCTAAGGATGAAAGGGGCCCTGGTTTTTCATTACACACTTGCAAGTACAAATGCTTACGCCTCTGAAAATGTAGTATAAAGTTATATCATAATGACTGTCATTCTAAACAGGCACTGCAATGAAAAACTTTCAAATGTTCAGTTGTAGTGAATTATTCTATTGAGGTGATTTTTGAAGTGACATTGTTTTTCTCTAGCATGCCCCAAAATCCTGATCTTGAAAGTCACTGCCTGTGATCAGCTTGCACGTGAGCAGCTTCTGTGGTTTGTTAAGTTTGTGTTCATTTCTATGTTTGCCTTTTTAGGCTCTAACTGTCCAAATTGAAGTCTTCCAGAAGTATTTTACACATTATTTCTGAAACAAAATGTTTAACATGATATCGAGTTTTCCCTTACAGGTGAGGACATCAAAAACTGACCCTTAGACTGAAACTTTTCATTTCCTTGAGTTAGCTTTCAAATGAAAGCATGATTTCTGCCCTAAAATCCATCCTCAAATCCATCGTGAAAGGTTAACATGTTAAGCCACTGATTAAAACAAACCTTAACAACTTCTTAAAAATACAAATGTACCAAAATAATCAAAAAGTTAATTGAAATGGATTTTAGCCTATAGGACTTACATCTATATATAACCACTAGTATTTAGCAACAATAACAATAAAAATTAGTCTAGTATTAAACAATGATAAAATTTTTGTCATACCAGATCAACTTTGGTGTGATACATATTTCAATGACAAACCATGGCAAACATTTACCTACATAAATATGTCTTTGCTGCTCACTGCAGGATTGTGCTGGAATATCTAGATTAGATCAAGAGTAGTGAATCTGTCTGTGCAGCACTCCCACTTGCCCAAATGCTGTATAATGCTGTCCCCCTCAGCAGGTGTAATGAGACAGAGACTAGGAGGGAACTGAAAAAGCTGTACACAATGCCCAGCCCAGGCCCTCTGATGCAAATGCACTATAATGTGCATTCAGTCCTGTGACATTCCAAGCAGGAGATACAGCAGGTAGAAGCTTTGACATCACCTGCTTGGTGGTACTGGTGGCATCACAAAAGCCACCCTCCTCAGCAATGGACTCCTTCCAGCAAAAGAGACTGCAACACACTGAGAAAGATTTTTCCTCCCCCAAATAACATGCCCTATAATGAACAACAGAAACATGGATTCCTACAAAAAGGAACAAACCCTGCTTTGGTTTCTGGCAAGCAGCAGCAGACTCTGCTGCTGTATTGGACATATCAGAGCTTTGCTTATGGCCACATTAAAATGGATAAACAGTTTTTCGTCCACAGATCTGTCCTTTCAGGGAGGATATGTTTTCTTTTGTATCTTTTCTCCTTTCCTCCTCACTGCTTTGGTAACTCAGCTTTTTAGATTATAGTTGCAGGTGCTTCACAAATTTTACCATCTTTACATATAGCCCAATATTGCTTTCATCTTCTATTTAACCTTGGACAAGTTTACACAAAAGGATGAAACCAAAGACCCAGTTCAGGGTGATACACGTAGCTATACTTTTACAATATTTCTGTCCTGTGAGGTTAGCTTTTAGGCATTTCTGTAAGCTTTGAATTTCATCTGCAGAGAAGAAACAAATGAACTGCCATGATGCCCCTGAAATTCCTGAGGCTGAATGATTTCTTATCTGTCCTGAACAATAGTATGGAGTGCACAAAACATTTGGCTGAAAGCATATAAGAAAGATCATTTCTGCTATTCCTAAGACAGTACTGATGACTGAATGGCTCAAGTAGCAGCATAAAAAGGCTTTTAAAAATTGTCCATAGGACATATGGAGAAAGTCTGGAATATTTACTTTAATCTTATTCTGCATTTTAATCCCAGAAATATCAGACTGCCAGGCCCAGATTGCCTGGTCACAACACAGGGATTTCTCAGGAAGTTTTAGGTATTTGCTGGGTCAACAGTTTGTTTAAATTACACATTATACATTTTTTGCCCTCCAGAAGCTAATTTGAATGCACTGAAGCTAATTTCCATTCTGTTTATTTTTAGATTCTCAATATTTAAAACACTGAAAGTCACAAATACAGGTTAAACAAAACACCCTAACAGCACACCAGTGCATGAACAACTGCCATAGACCACCTTAGACCTTCTCTGCATAAGTATGCTTGAAAAGGGAACACTGGCCTGGCCTGGCTAAGAAAACTCATTAAATAAATTAATCAGGACAAGTGAAAAATAAAGTTAAGACACTCATTGACACTCAGAGGAGAAGGAAGAGGGGAGATGACAATGCAACCATTTCTCCTCTTTTCCCTTCATAGTCAGCATTCATTTAAAGGCATCACCCCCTAATCACATGTAGTGGTGAGGTTCTCACACTTTTGTGCTCTTGTAGGAAACCAAGAAGAAAAAATTTTTTCACCCCTCCTATTTAGAACCTCGACCATGCCCCATATCACATAAGAAACTCTTCCTTGCAGATGCTCTGCATCCTCCCACACAAACACCCCTTCCCAAAGGGGATCACCAGCTCTTGCTTTTCATCTCTTTTACTACTGTAATTACACTTCTTGCACTAGTGTAATTGAAGATTTCCTCCTTGTCTGTGCCTGTCCAGGTGACAGACAGGCCCGGGACGCTCCTGCTGACTCCTCTTGCTGCCAAATGAGCTGAATCCAGGAGAAGAGCAGGGAGTGACTCTGCATTTCTGCAGGTACAGAAGTCCCCTGGATAACTGTGCTCCTCAGGAAGCACAAAATTTCACTCAGCGCTCACCCCACCATCAGGACATACCAACACTATGTTACTGGCCTTCTCTACCCTGTACCTTTGGGTCAGGGTGCCCAATACGTGTCTTTCCTTCTAAACAAGAACAATGCACCTGAAGAAATGCCTGATGCTCTCCCCCAGTGCCAGCACAAGACTTTGGGACTGTCAGCACCAGGGCTGTTCACCATGTGCCACCAAATACTGGAAGATGAGAGGAAAGCAGTGGAGCAGAAACTGCTTCAAATGCTGACTTCATGGTCTGCAAAGTTAGGGGTGGGAGCAGGGGATAAGGGGAAAGGAGAGCAGAATAGACAAGACTGAGCAGCCTTGAAGCCTGAAAAATGAAAGCCAAGTAAGAGCTGCTATTTCTGAATTCCCCCTCCTCATTTCTTGGTGTCCTGCTTGTGGCTAAGAGGTGATAGCAGTCTCTTCTGAGCAGAGAAACTGCTCTTCTCTGACTCCCCCTGGCTACACCAGCTGGGGATGTGGAACCTGCAGGAATTGGGTTCTCCAGCTGGGACCCCACAGTTGCTGCACTGACAGCTGGTAAAGGCACGCAGGCAATGCCTACCGACCCCCGGCTGCACTGTCGAAGGTGCTGCACAGCACCAGCCAGCTATTTATAAACACAGCAGTGAAACCAAACGCCTCTGCTTTGACTTCTTTAAAAGGCCAAACTCGGCCTTCAAATTGCTCTATTTCTGGCCCTCCATCCAACCCCCCAGTTCTAGCCCTGAAGCTCCCCCAGCCAGGCCTACAATTCCTGCTGACTTGGCAAGGTCTGTGTTAGGACCACAGCAAGGCATGGAATTAGGTAGTGTGAGGATTTAACAAAGTGGATTTTCTTGCTATTCAAGCCATTCTGTCACATAGGAAGGAAATTGCACTTGCACAGCAGTACCTTACCCACTAAACCCTTAGGGTTTTGCATCTCTTTCTGTCCTTCAGTCCTACTCAATAAATACAACTTTGTATTTGATATTCTGACCCCTCTTTCTGCCTTAGAGAAGTTCCTGACCTGTTGACTTACAAAGCATATAACAAAATACCTCCTCCCCAGTTTTGCACAGACCATCTCTGAGGTCAGGACAGGTTTGCAAGGGTATAGCAGTCTGGCTGCGAGAACACGCACATAACTGACATCAGCAAAATGCATATGCACTGAACAGGCATATAAGGCAAGGGTCCTTGTAAACCAACAGATAAACAACCAAACCCCTCTACATAACAAGGATTTAGAAGAAAAGACTCCATTGTTTCTAAAACAGAACAACAACATTCTAAAAACTGATGATATTTCACTGTTTGTGCAACATAAGTGGAGTTTCAAGTCTCCTCATGAAACTCTGCAGTAAATACTTTTTATTATTTTGCCACTTTATTAGCTATTTTGGGCACTGAATTACATGTAATATTCCACACAGAATGTTCTTAGTAGCAGAAACGAATTGCATAAAATTCCAGCAACCGTCCATCGCCACTAGAAAGTAAACTCTTGCAAATGAA
Source organism: Pithys albifrons albifrons (assembly GCF_047495875.1). Lineage (NCBI taxonomy): Eukaryota > Metazoa > Chordata > Aves > Passeriformes > Thamnophilidae > Pithys > Pithys albifrons. The sequence continues at coordinate 21,470,791 of NC_092465.1, read as the reverse complement.
ACACAATGGTACTACTGGGATGTAGAAGAGTCATCATTCTGTCTGATGCAAGAGAAACTCTTAAAAAAGCTTTACATGGAGAATAAGCAGTCTTTTTAACTGCTTCCCTCTTTAGAGGTTTGGAGTCGGTTTATTTCCTTTCAAGTGCCGAAAAGCTCTAGAGGGGAAGCAGTTGTTTCCTGCATACCAAAATGCTTTGTCATTTACCCAAAAAAACTGCCTGAAATAGCTGATAACATTTGCTTTCCCCTCCTTTCCAAATAAATGTGTAAATAAGTAAAAAAAGGTTGGTCTGTCTTCTCCATCCTCTCATTCACTTTTGATCCTGACCAATCTACTTTCAGCAGCCAGTGCTCCCCTGGACAGCAGAAGATTGGACATGGCTTGAATTTCCAATTCCCAGTCCAGCTGTGAACTCTCTCCTTTGTCCCCTCCCCTGCATTTAGCAGAGTATATTATGGGTGCTTCAGAGAGCTGGATAGCCTTTTAAAGGAATGGCTTGGGCCAGAAGGACAAAAATGCCACTGGCAGGAAACTGGTGGTGCAGTAATTGTGTCACAGGAACTGTGTCACAGGATCTCCAACACTGTGTCAAGGGATGACACAACAAGGACATTCAAGAAATCATTCAGTGAAGTGGGTCAGTTGATGTCTTCTCCAAAATCACTGATCTCCCAGAGCGGTGCCTTAGTAGTACATGACTGAGTTCTGTAGAGATCCAGAACATGATGAAAACTGTCAGTAAAAGCTTTCCCCAACTCCCAAGAGTACCTTCTACACAACCTGTCCTCACAAAGTAGGAAAGGCTGCCTCTCCCCATGGCAGCCCCACACTTTACCACATCCTTTTTGTCCTCACTGCTGGTTTGCACTGTTGATAGGCATGAAACACACCTTTGCTAGCACTGTGGGACAAGGCAGATACAGCTCTTGGAGCATCAGGGAAAACGCTGAAGTAAATGCAGCAGAAATGCAATAGCCAGGTACCTACTGATGTCATGATACAACACAAAGCCCTCAAACACTGTTCTTCCACAGACATGAGATATCTCAAGAAGTATTCTGGTTTTCATTCCTCCGCTCTTTCTCTATAGTCTCATTGTATGCAATGCTTAGCCAGCTGCACACAGCCTTCATCCTAAATAAAATAAAGTAAGAGCCACAACATCTGCCCAGCAGGCAGCTGCTCAGTCATGCAAGCATGCAAATTTCTTGGCAGATTTTGGATTCTAGTTTGCAGCTTTATGAGCACAGAAAGGAATTGTAATAATTCTATAAACTGAGATTTTCCAACAGCTACCAGGAACTGCTGGCTGGCATCTTGGGACAAGGACAAAGACAGCAATACTTCTTGCAGTGGCTCCATACAGCACCATTACAGAGCCTCGGGCGACTTCAGCACACTAATGCTGATAATGAGCTTGTGGCAGTGCAGATGATCACACATGGATGAGCATTCAATTACTCACCCTGTGGTTAACACGCAGTGAAAGCAGAGACTACAGCCACATAGGCCCCCACAACTTTCATTTCATAAAGTGCCATTAAATCTCCATCAAATAATGACAGCTTTGTCCCAAGGGCTGGGGCTGAGCGGGGGGTGGCCCATCTTGTTTTGCAGAGCCCATGGAAAACCAGCTCAGGCCCTCACCCACTGATACAGGGGCACCACTTCCTGCCCCAGGCAGTGCCTGAAGTGGTGACTTAAGGATAAAAACATTCCTGCTTCATTCCCTGCCCCAAATACTCTCCCACCTTTACAGACCAGATGTGGTTACCGTAGCTCAGCAGCCTCAGAAATAAAGAAATCTCCTCTGAAGTCCTGAAATAAGTATTTCTGGTTTCTTTATTTAAGACCTAGTTTGAGGGATTGACATTTTTATCACACAGATGTGAAACATCAAGTGTAGTTGAGTTGACGTGGGAAACTTTGTAATGGAACAAAATTATTTCTAGTGCCAGAACCTGTGAAGATGTATTAAAAATTCAATTCAACAAGACTCATGTTTAAACATAAGATACAATCAGCAATATCTCTGCTTCCTTGTAAAGCTGGGTTCTCAGAAGAAATCGTATTTTCAAGGACTTTTATGTGCCTAAATAAGCAGATATGTTCTTTGGGACTGAAACAGGGCAAGAGCTTAATGACACTGAAAACAAGGTAACCTTAAAATCAAAGTTAGATGCCTGAACAATCAGGCACCTTGTAAGATGTACTTTTTATCTGTCTGCACGTTTAAACACCTGCATATATTGAAGATATACCATCCCTGCAATGTTTCTGTACTATAGCTGTTGACTTTATTCTTAAATAAATTCTTACTGCAACAAAATCCTGAATCTGAAGATTGTGCCCTCACCAAAATTATGATTAATACTAGAAGTTCAAATATTACTAAGTAATAAATCAGATAATTATTTTTACAAAACAGCATTAAAAGAATCTTTTCACCACTTTAGATGCAGATTATTTAATTTAGTAGGATGCAATTTTCTAAAAGCAAAATTATATGACAAAAAACCCAACCAAAACCACAACAAAACAAACAAACAAACAAACAAACAAGCAGTCCACAGATACTTCTCCTAGGTCAATTCTTTTAGAGTTGGTGCAAGCCATGCTTTAAAATTCTCTAAGCTTTGCCATAAAAAGTATTTGGAGACCTAGCAGAAGTGTGACACTTGCAATCCTGTAACTTCTGGGCACAACTTCTGCTCCTAAACTATGCGAGACATACAAAGTGGAAACTGCTTCCATTTGGTAACTGTAGGTAAGTTACCTTTGCCCTGTAGAAGTTGAACACAGGCACAACCCTGAACTGTGATATTTAGAGCCAAATTATATCATTTAGGGCTGTAGCTGTTTCGTGGTGCATGAAAATGCAAGTGCTTACAACGCCAGTGTAACTATTTCATCACGGTACTTAAAAGGGGCAAAGTGGTAGAAAACAACAACAATAAAAAATCAGCATTTCCAGCTTCTTGTCTCAGTCACTTCTGCAACCAAACCAATTTAAGATGAAGCTTTCAAGGTATCAAGTTTTATCACAAAGAGCTTACTGCCAGACCTGCCCAGCTCGGTCTCAAGAGCTACAGGGGAACAAGTGTGGATGGAGACTGACTTACACTTGGACTCAGCAGGGCATCATCTACATGGGAAGATTTTCTAGTGATACACACAAAATACAGTGATGCAGAAACCTGCTTTATTTCCTTTAACTTAACCTTCTTTCCAGATAATGTAAGTTAAATTGGTCCTGAAGCCAAGATGTAAGTGCTCACATGAATGCCCATGTTATGGCAAGAGCAAAGCCATAACTGTATTGAAGAAAGGACATGGACTGGCTGACTCGGGCGCTGCCATGCAGAACCTGCCCATAAATTCCTACATTTTTAAACTTTAAAATAAAGAGAAAAATGAGAACTGCAACATCAGTTGAGTAATGTAGACCATAAACACAGAACATAACATTTCTAGTGCAACTATACTGAACTCCAGTTCTCTAACCAAACCTGGACACTCTTTTTGAAGACAGAAAGGTGCTTGAACCACAGCTTGAAGCAGCATCTCATTTTTTTTAATGATGGAAACAGTGTTGTGGCTACTACCATTACTGGAAAATAAAAAAAAAAAAGACCAAAAAAATGTCCAGCTATACAGTTAAAACTAAGCTCTCAAGTTTTGCTGAGCTTCTAACTGAGACCATCCCCACATCTGCAATGTTATATAGAAAACCAAAAATAAATGTAAAAGGGACAGAGAAGTCATGCATGACAATCCAAACTAGAATCAGCAGATTCCCCACCCCCACCCCATTCAGCATGAAAAGGAAAAAAAATAATTAAGCATTTGCACAAATACATTTTGTATTTGCTGATGAATTTTTCACAGCTTTGCAGATACTTTTAAGTAATAATATTGTCACAGTGGTTGTAGAACAGATAAAAAACACCTAGGAAGGACCCAGCAGCAGCCACTTAGGGAATGGATTCCTTGGAACTGAACATTCATAATCCAGTGCCTACTGTGCATTCACTCCCTTCAATGGCTATGGTAATTAGGTTGTCTCATGTTATTGTGACCTACAATCTATCTATGGGGACACTCCAGGGGAGCTCTGGGTCCTAAATCTACTAATTTCACATTTAGAAAGACTCGGGCATTACAACAATGCTGAATTGATATGCAGAACATTCAGATAATTTTAAACACTTGAATCATTGTCCTCACATGTAAAAAGATCAGGGCTTCGCTCAAGCACACATTGTGCAAATTCACTGGGTGTGTCACATCATACTGAAAGGATGTTTGCTGAAATGCAACTGGGACATGGATGTGGTAGTTGACTAAGTGAAAAATAAGAGCCTTGGGCACAATGACCTTTATAAACCATGCACAAAATTTAAACTGAGATTTACAGCAAACTTTTAGGGTCACTTTTTTCTATACTGATAGAAAATAACGTAATAAACCAGAGTATATGTTTATTTTCTTGTATAAGCTACAATCATATCTTGGGAAACTTTGCTCAGTCATAAATCTTTGGTTTTAGCAATATAATATCACTTGATCTAATCCTAATAAACAAGTCAGACAAAGCTACAGTCTAGTAATACCATTATGTTAAATAGTTCCTCAGTGCCTTAATATTTGCAGTTCTGGTTGACTTAATAATGTGGTCTCACTCTGCTCATGCATTGCAGGCGAATGGGTAACCTTTATAAACAAGTTTCCAGTTTAGGCCAGAGCATCAACCCAGACAACGAACCTATAGTCTAATTCTTTGTGAGAGTGTTGGGGATCTTCTTACCATCTCCTTTACTCAAATCTAATCCAACTGCCATGTCTTAGAGACAGGTCATGACACACAAATATTCCCTACAAATTTCTGGACATTGACAGATAAGCTTTGAGTGCCTTTCAGCAGCTGCTCTTTTAGGACATTGCTAAACCCACCTTCCCAGCCCTTCACCAGCAGCTTAAGTGAGCTGGGGCCGAGAGAAGGGAGAAAGAAGCAGGCATTTCCCTTTGCCCCTGCCAGAGAATGGAAAGAAAGAGCCAAGCAGACACCTCAGAGTGAGAAATACCAAACTGCCTCACAAGACTTGCCAGGTCTTTCAGAGTCCCTATTAATGCAGTAAGTTCGTTTTTGGGAAGGTCAAAAAAAATCAAATCACTGTCACAGTGAATGCTTTAAATTACACCCCATGAGTTACATTGAATACAAAGTATGTACAGGTTCTCCTCTGAGAAAACGGAATGTATTTATCTTTTTAATTGAATCTATCCATATAAAATGATCCTGTTAAGTAGATTAGAAATCGTATGTACTGGGCCCCCATGTGGTTTGGCTTTAATATTTGTGCATTCAATTACTGGTTTTGAAAAGCAGGAATTATTCATTCCAATCCTAAAGCTATATTTATTCAGGATTTAGGCCTATTTTAAGATTAGGCCTGACTTAATTGTACTAAACTATCAGCAATGTTGGAGTCAGACTACTGTAACTCATTATCACATATCAGCCTGATACCTGCATTCTGCAAATCTGTGAAGAAGAAAAAGAGAATACTTCCTCTTCCTGCTGCTGGAATAAAATTAGAGGATGTCTGGGTAGTCTGAAAAGCAGTTTTATCCAAATGCTCCAGTAAAATATTTATTTTTTTATGAAAAAAGTTGAACCATGAAAATTGTTCTAATTAAAAATATGTACAACAGAAGGAAAAAGTGTAACTTACATCTCCCTACATAATTCACAGGGAAAAATTAACTGTAGTAGCAAGAAGCCATTGCAAGAATCGACATTACAGACCAGGAGCTCACAGCAATTCCTGCACAGAACACGCATGAGGAAGAGGTGAATATTCAGTCATTCCTATTTTTGCCTTGCATGAGATTCACTGCTATCTTGACTAGATCTGCAGAAGGAAGGGCTTTGCTTCTAGTGCTTAAGGCATCTCAGCAGAAATCAGCCAGACACTGCCCAGGCCAAGGGTAGAGAACAGCCCTCTCACCACACAACACCATCCCTCAGCTTCATCAGTAGTTCCTTCACAATCAGAGTGCTCCTCTCAGCTTCTGCAAGACAAGGAGACAGCTCTCAAAGACTAAAGGACTTTCAGATTTCTATTACACTGTCGCTATTTCTGCATTTATGCCTTAAATATCACAGCAAATTACAACTACATGCTTTCCTTCTAAATCACTTGTTACCCATTTTCTTTGTTCAATCATTAGTTATGTATATGTATGGACATCTACTTGTTTATTTCTAGCCTGTCTATTCCTCACTCTCTTTGCAATTCCTAAGGAGGTTCCCATCAGTTTTTAGAAAAACCTTCTTTAGCATCATGTTAAAGCTCTTGCAGAAATCCTTGACTTTGTTCTAGGTGAAAAGTACTGCAGAAGTTCATCTCAGTCGCATTGGGTCCCAACTTTGGAGCTTTACAGATTATATCATTTATCTAATGAAGATGAAGTGTTACCTCTTAAAAAGAGAGTAAAGAAAAGGACAGCAGCTGCAAGAACAGGGGAAAAATGCAATTTCCTAGGAAAATATTTGCTTTCATCTGTCAGTAAAACAGTGCTGTAAATCTGCACTATATTTTTCAGGGGGAAAAAAATAAGATAGTTACTAAGAGTCTGGCTGTGTTTCCTGTGTATGCAAAATGATCATTGCTTGCAAATTCAGTGTTTTGCACAGATTAACAACAGTCACCAGAGTTTTCAATGCAAGACAATATAAGCTTTCATAGTATAGAATAAAAGTGCTAGACATTAAAAAAGGCATCCATAAATATAAAGTTATAGGACTACTCTGTCAGAAGTGAGTAATGAAGTAAGATAGGCAGGTTCAGACCTTACTTGCAACAACTATACTCTTAAAGATCAGTTGAAAGCAGTTGCAAAAACCACCACACCTAAAGCTTCCAATTTAGGCTGACTTCTTATGATTTTTCTCCTGAGTAACTGCATAGTGCACTTCCACTTAAGGAACAAGCAGGCACTCTTTAGTTTAGAGCATACAGACAGCACTATGCCAAGTACCTTCAAAATTAAAAGGCATATAAGACATCCTTTTGTCCCCTAGTATACAAAGCCAAGGATTGCTCAGTTTAATTAAATATGACATTTTGAAGAAAATGTTTGTAATATAGAAGATGTAAATGCTTCCATTATTATTTGGTTAGAAAAAAATAAATAAAACTACTTTGAGGTGTAAATTTCTACCTTACACAGAACAGATGATGCCAAGGAGTCCAGTGACTCCATTACAAGGTGGCTGTTATCAAAAAAGAAGTATTCTAAAAATGTAGAGGCCTCAAATGGTTTGTTTTGATTTTGAAATAGACAATCTGTCTGAAATTCTAGCCACACACTGAAGTGGAGCTGAAGAATTTTGCCTTTGGGATTTTTCTTATACACAAAATACGTGTTTATTGTGGAATAGTTCTGAAAGGTACATGTGAGTAATTTTTAACCACAGTATTTCCCAGATAAACACAACTGCTGTGTTTATAATGAAAATTGATTCAGTTATGTAGATAGTTCAGTTCATAAAACATCTGACAGAATGGAAGAGGTATTTGACAAGTTCTAACTGGCATTTTTTCTTTAAGTTTTCAAATACTCTTTGATTATGAAGGGAAAAGCAGTGAAAAGTATATGCAGAAAGAAAAATCTGCTTGGAAACATCCTTTCCCCAAAAGGCTGGGTGCAGTTGCAGGGATCAGTAAGGGAAATTAGGTAGAAAAAGCCTGGTTACTCCTACGATCAAACCACCATGTTGGTGGCTGAGGCTGGGCCCAGTGGTACTTTGTTTCATACAAATTACTAACTTCACCCTTGTTTGACACAGTAGAGGGTCAAATCACACAGGTGTTCACTCCAGGTGTTTCTCATATATTGCCATTACCTAATTACTCATTCACCTCACTCCAGGAGTCAGAGCCAATCACTTCTATGAGAAATAAATAAACATTTTCTTTCAAGCAAATGAATTAACCAAAAGTTACTAACAACAAAAAGGGGAAATGCATACATTTTAAAGGGGTTTTTCTTTTTTACTAACCTATAGGTGTATCATGGAAATGTACGGTCAGGAATCGGGGATTGCGAAATAAACGTAAATTAATTAACCCACCACCACCACATGGCCACCACAGAAGTTGTCATCTTAATCAAGACCCCATCTCTTAACATAACCAGTCAGAGGCGAGGGAACACCCTTTTTGTTATGTGAATGGGGTGGGGTTTAGGAGCCTTCAAAGGAGGCAAATTTGGTTTTGGAAGAGTGCTTTTGGGGATTGGAATTATCCAGGGCACCACAACACGTGTTTGTAAGTAAACCTTTCTGATTGTTATTTTTCTTTGCTCCACCGACCTTGTTATCATTGTAAAATTCAATAAATAGAGAATTTTTCTCACTCTCCCATGCCTCTGAACTTTTTTAAGAACCTACCCCATATTTTCCTCTTTACATACAAGCAATAGTATCACAGGTCTCCCAGAGAAGAACATCTTGCACAGCAACAACTGACATCTGACCCTCTCTGGACTTGAATGGTGCACAATGAAAAAATCAGGGAGAGAAATACAAATTTGAATGTGTTCCAATAATTACTAAACTTTAAAAAGGATCTGGATTTTTCAGGGTAATTTTGAGGGGAAAGTAGCTAGCTAACATGTCAAGACAAAGAATGAACTTGCTGCTAATGACCTTGACTGTCTTTTACCACTTAGTCAGCTAATTACATTAAACAAAACCAGAACAGAGGAAATTAGAAGGCATGTTGATGTTTCTATTCTTTCCAAATCAAAACAGTAGCCAATATGATGTAGGAAAGCCCCTTCAGGTTACATACACCCAGAAAGCTATTGTCTATAGCAAAGCCAAACAAGCAGTCTAAATATATTTGGGGTTGAATAGCCAAAGGCTGTCTCTGCTGTGGCTGTGCCCTCATGCATTACATGTGCTTTCTAAAGCAGAACCCCACCTTTCATGTCAGACCCCAAAAGAACATTATAGCTTAAAGTGCAGTTGAAGTGAAGAACAGAAATTATCTTCTGGAGCACAGTGTGTTTGATCATCTTGGAATGGGTAGTAAAACTCTTCTGTGGTCTTTTAGAGAAGCTTTCAAGAAGTCTTTTATAAGGAGGTATTTTCTGAATTATATCACAACACTACTGGTTAGTAGTCATGGTTTCCAGTAAAAAGATATTTGCAAGTTACTATCCCCAAAACATGACTTCTGGAGCTCTCTAAAAATTATGTAAACTCTGCTGAAACACTCCAGGGCTCACACGCACGCCCAGCAGCTGGCACAGCTCCTGCTGAACACCCACCCTCCCATGGGGCGTTCAGGGCTCCTGAAAAGCTGCAAGTGTAACATGTACAGGCAGCACATGCCTACCCAGCCATGCTTGTTTCTCAGTCTTGTGGTGTGAGCATGAAACTGCTCTTCTAACAGGAAAAAAAATCAAAACACCATGATAATCTTTTGCTAAAGTGTGCTGTAAAAGATGGGAAATAATCTAGACAAGTCATTAATTTTAAATTAGAAAATATTTAAATTAGAAAAACATAACCCTTTTGAGATGGAGGAAAAACAAGTCGCCATTTCATCACCAGTATGATCCCAACCTACTAACCCCATTTTTTTTACTGTACCTCCAGAAAACCTCCACCCTGATAAAATAAGTGTCCTGGAGACTCACACTCTACAGTATGCAGTGACCTGACCAGTCACTGACACTGACAGTATGCATTCAAGGCTATGCCTGCCTGCCATATCTATCATGACCAATAATTTAATTACACAAAGACCAGGAAATTCAGAGAGTGACAGCTCCCATTCTCATGCATAGTGCTTATCTCAGGCATAAAATCAGCATCAAGGACAATGTGTCCACAAGATTTGTTTCTGCAAACTTGTGTATCTGAACACTGGCACAGCAGCACTCTGTGCAGAACTCACAAACCATCGGGTATGTAAAACACAACAGAAACATCTCCATTTCTTGACACAAGTGGAAAAACAAAGGACAGTATTTCAGCTGCTGTAAGTTGTCTTCAGAAGCAGCAGGTGAGCTGGAACACCATCCACACTTCCCTTGGGTTTGTCACACCATAAGACTCCCTCCTGCCTCTCCTCTGTTCTGCTGGACCACCTGACTCCTCCATGCACTCAAGTGAACTCAGTGCAGCCTGGTGAGCAAGCTGTGCAGAATTTTTAAGTTACAAAACCCATGTCCAAGTTTGCCAAAACCAGTGACCTACATTTAAGAGCAATCAAAGTACCTCAAACTAAAACAAAGAGCAGGGGGAAAAAAAGGAGAGAGGTTGATTCTTTCAGGTGTTTTGCTTTGTGGTGCTAGTGAAACAGCACCTCATCAAGCAGCTACTCCCCAAAATCATCTTTGCTGAAACACTGCTGCCTTAGCTGCTTAGTGAAATGCTGCTCTCCTCCCTTCCCCCAATCCTTTCTCAGCTGATGAGGGCTCTATTTGCAATGCTACACAGAAGGATTAGTTGTTTAAACTTTTGTTTTCCCATTTCCAAACAGCTTCAACCCTGTCTCTTTTGACTGACCTCAGCAACATTTTACTCAAGACTCTACCCATTCCCTTCCCACACAAAAGAGTAACCAAGCAATTGTCTCAGTACAAAATCCAGTCAGAATGAGAAAATACTCATTAGCTTTAGATAATGCTTCTGCAGTCCTGCATCTCTGAACTGAACAAGCAGGTTTTGCACTTTAACCTCTAGACCAGAGCAACACCAGAAAACATACATTAAGTGAGCTATGAAAGAACAGGCTTTAAAACCAGTACTCAACTCTTGGATTTACCACTGCTATATTCTGTGATCTCAGACAAACCATTCAGCTTGCACTTCAGCCTTCTTAACTGTAAAACAGGTATAATGTATGCTAAAGCATCTTAGAATTCTTTAAATGTTTTTAAATTGAAAGAGACACTGAAAAGATTGGCTCTATGTATCAAACATTATTCATAGACCACAGACTGCACTAGTAAGGGAAAAACTATCCTGACTGCATATCACATTTAGAACACTGACATGTGTATATACACTAGAGCAGTTTCAAAGAAAGTGTTGTCTTTTTAAACTACATGTGCCACTACCACATTTAACAGAAAGTCATCACAAGACTTTTTGTGCCATGAGTCTTCATAATAAAAGCATTTGGTTTTGTACTAGGCTATAATGGCTCTGCAAGAGCCATCAGGATTTATCACATCAAAAATCCATGCACTGAAAAAAAAAGGAGTGGTTACCCAAAGAGGGGTTGGTACTTCAGAGACATTAGAATCTATTTTGTTAATAACATATATTTGCACACCTGGGGTTTGTGGCTCAGCTTGATCATATTGCAGTTTTGCCCATTCTCTCCAAGAGGCTTTTGTTGTGGCACTTCAAGGGCAGATCCACAAACAACAGCAGTAAGTGTTCAGTAGCAACCAGACAAGAGAGGCTCGGGTGCTGGGAGCCCTGTCAAACCCCAAAGCCACTGTGACATCCAGTACTGTAAGGATTTACTCACAGTGCATCAATGTCTAGTTGAACATTTCATGTACAACCCCATTCAGTAGCAAGTTGAGAGTGTGAAATCCTGTAGTGTCTCAGGCTTGGGAGAACTGTTAACTGACAATAGGGTTTTCCACTGTGAACTACCACACAGACATACCAGCAAAAGATATCTGAGAAGTGTTCAATGACCCATACAGTTTCCAGGGATGAGGCCACATACAAAGGTGTTTGCATCCAAGGAACCAGCACAGCCCAGTAACTCCTCTTTGTGAACATATATCAGGGCAAGACCTTTCTCCATGACTTTCCAATATCTGGTGTGAAATTTCCACAGCGCTAATTGAGAAAAGAATAAAGATATATCCTTTAATGTGTTTCATATGATTTCTCCTAAATGCCAATAAACACAGGATCTTGAGTGATAAATTATTTTCTTGAGAAATAATTAACCATTTATTACTGAAAAACTTGTTTGACTGTTTCTTGAAAATAGAAAGTCAGCTTCTCTTTTACAAAGGGCTTTAGGCTCAACAGTAGAAATTTATACTGCAAATAGAAGAAAATCTCAATATGAAACAACCACCCAACAGTTATAGAGAAGAGCAAGATTTCTGCCCTCTGCAACTATACAAGAATTACCAGATACAGCATCATTACATGAGCTGCATTAGAACTCCGATCCCATAGAGGACTTTCATCCTACTAATTGCATCTATAGCAAAGACTGTCAACACACTGTTTCAAAATGTTTCAAAGCAAATTAAAATATCATACTCAACTTGCCATTGCCACATATACATTTGCCATAAAGTTAGAGACCAAGAAACAAGGAACTTTACAAGAAAAGTTATTCAACTAAGAGGGCTAAGTGGAGAACTCATAAGCGAAGGCCACATCCTGAAATAGCTGAAGTACAAAAAGAAAAAGAACAACCAAGGCTGGTTTTAGGTACAGTTCAAAACTGTTGAAATCTGTTTAAAGCTGCAAAAGATGGGTTTCTGGGGAGCAGAGGAACAGAAATCATACTTTCTATTAGAAGTGTTTCATTCTAAGGGCACTGTACATTCTTCTAAGCTGTCTTGCTCTACAGGGCTCTGTGGTATTGAACCCACAGAAAATACATCCTGTCATGTTACAATATTGGGGTTTTATCCTTTTGTATATGTTGGCAAAGATGCATTGCTGCGAGAAACAAAAGATGTCAGTTGCTTGCAGATCTTCCATGACCTGCATGCCAGATCATACTATCAGAAGAGAGAGGGAGAAAAAGATAGTCAAACACTGGTCTTTCCCCGGGGATATTTTCAAACAAGAGGCAACATATTAATCCCTCTGAAAGTCAAAGAAGATTTTTACCATTGATTTCAAGGAAACAGATCTTGGTTTCTTAGAACTAGTAGTATCTTCAGTGTCCAATAAAAAAATGTATATACAGATATTTATCTCCAATCTTTATTATGTGAAAAGCTGGTTTATACCACTCTAGCAGTGTACGCTTCATGCTCATTTCCATGTCACAATCCTGAAACAGTGCCAAGCCAGAAGAGCCAGACCCATGAGAATGGATTTTTCCCAGAGGTATAAATTTTGATGAAAATAGTATCTACTGCTCCCCTACATTAGAGTATTTCATCTATGTGGTTTTCAGAGTCAGCTTTCATTTTTCTGTATGTTAACAAGCTTCTCCTTTTTAGCTAATAGTATTATTTCCTCTCTTGCAGTTACCAGTGCATTGTCCCAAGGTTAACTGCCAGCCTATTCAGCAGTCTCTTGAGATGAGAAGCTCCTTGCAGAATACAAATGAAATCCATAGCTGGTAAACATAACCAGTTAGATGAAGACAAATCTGAGCATACTGCATACATGAATACTTGGACAGCACTGCTGCCATGTATTTATGGGGTTTTTTCCACAACATTTTTGTCAGGTTTCTTTTAAAGCTAACAGCCCTTTTGGTACAATACCTACTTACCTAAAGCACTGCGGCCAGTGAAAGAAACTCCTTGAAAGGTTGCTTGAAGAAGGGTGAAATAGGTAAGAAGGACACCACAGACAGTCTACTATCTGTCTTACTAGTCTAGATGTATGGGAAGGTTTGTATCCACATCTGAGCTTTGTGACAGTTCGCAGTTATCTGAGTTCTCAGGTAACAACAGCAACAACAGCAAAAATAGTCCTCCAAAATTTAGACTGAGCTAAGAAAACTTTTTTCAATGTTGTGCTGCATTCCCCATGCCCCTGCCAGTTCTCAGAGGGAAAAAAAAAAAAAAAGGAAAAAAGAAAGTGGTGTGGGGGTGTGTGAGAAAGTTTCAAAAGAACTTTAGTTCAAAGCTTTGAGTCACTGCTTATCACACTCTCAACTGTTCTTTGATTTTAAATCTTTAAATATTTTAAAATAAGGCCACTTAGCCACTTGTCTCTACTGAAAAGATCTGAGTAACTTCCACAGTTTGTGAAACACACTGTGCTGTAAGCAAAGTGCTGTATATCCTGCTGTTTATCTCAAGGTTATACTGAGCGTCACCATCAAACAAGTTATTTGGCCCACATTTAGTTGAATATTATTTCCCAGTGTGGTACTGCAAGTTTACCAACAGAATTACTGGAGCAAAGCAAAAAAGCCTTAACAGAAGCACTGTATTGTCCTAGTCCACCAGTTGAAGAAATCTGACTTTTCCCCTACATTAATTAATGACACTACATTTTCAATAAAATTGACAAAACAGGTCCTCCCCAGAGGACCAGATTGAGGATATTAATTTCTGGGTTTTGTTTGCCTTTGCCCACCCATGCCTTTACTCCCACAACTGGAGGAAAGAGTAGATGGGAATAGTGAGAAAATATGTTGCTGTCTTTCCACTGGGCTTGGTTTCCAGCTTCAGAGATGAAAAAGTGCCATCTTGCTGATGTTCATGTAAACATTAAAATGGACCTCTAACTCAAAATGAGATTGCAAGAGACAAAACACAGGCAAAATGTAACATCAGAGAAAGAAATTGAAAATTTGTATCCAAAATGAGTCCTGGCTTTGCTAAACAATAACAAGCAGCTGGTGAAGAGATTTAGACGTATGTGCATGTTGAAGCTTGATAATGAGCTGTGCTGGAAGGTGACTCAGCTGAGCAGTGAGTCATTTGAACTGGAAAAGAGAAAGCTGCAGTATAGATAAAGTTCTTTATCAGAAGAGGTTGGCTGGTGGGTGTTTTTGTCCTTGATTGAAAACCCTGGCAATCTGCTGATCATCAGTTTGTAAACACTTTCAAGATAAAATACTTTAGCAAACAATAATAGATTTTGAAGGCAGTTTTCACCTATTAAAAGAAAGAAAAAAAAAACAAAACAAAATAAAACACCCAAGAACAAAACCAGGGACTTCACCAAATTCCAAGACAGAAAGGTGAATTACATAGAAGAAAGCAAAGACTTTAGGAATGTCATTTAAATTGTTCTTAATACCTCTTATTTTCTATGAGTTTATTTTTAACCTCATTTTTATAGTATGTTTTTGAAGCCAGTAACATATAATATATGGTGCTAATAACAGAGCTTTCTCCAATTGGTATCAGGCAGCAGTGGGATGCAGCTTCAGTGTTGGGTGATTCTGTTCTCTCCAGTTATTCACAATGTGCCTGCTAATGTGCTTAATGGTACGCACTGAATGTGCACAGTCCTCGCTCCCTGGGCTCAGCTGGCAGACTATCACCTTCCCAAGCTACTTCTTCCATTGTCATTATACCAAACAAATGCTTCTGTGCACTTCCAGTGAGAAGTCAGAAAAGTGAACTCAGAAGACAAAGCTTTTAGCAGCTGTTTCAATTCATTTACTTCCTTACCTGCATAGCTAACTTACAGCATGCAGGAGTCGTGGATGTGCATGATACAAAAGGCATGATACAGGCTTGAGCCCAAGCGAAGCTCTTTATGTAAGGCTATTCCAAGACTTGCCAGTCAGTTGAAACAGATCTTCTGTTAGTCAGTAAATCCACTGACATCCTCGGGCAGTCAAGTTTTCTGGTGTGAATTTCAGGTAAGTGATAGTCAACCAGACAGTGTCCCAGTGAAGTATCTCAGCTATTCGGCACATGGCTGTCACATGAGGTTTAGTCTATTCGTCTCATAGGCTAATTTAAAGGAAGTTCAAATAAGAAAGTAGGTAAGGCGCACAGGCTTGCTTCCTGACTCAGACTGCAACTACAGAAAAAAAAAAAAGAGAAGCCAAGTCATAGGAGCAGACTGACCTTAGCCCTGAGAAAGCTCAAGAGTGCTGAGCATACTGAAATAGAGAATTGCATGAGAGTACTCCTGTCTATCATGGTTTCTTATAATAACTGGAGAAGAAAGACTGCAAGTGTTTCAAGCTCCGTGCTATGTGTCCCCAGAGGGCTGCATGGAAAGGCACAGCTTCTGAGAGATGAAGGGCACAAGGAGACATAGAGCCCCGGGAGTAGGTGTTGGGCAATCTTGTAACATGCAGCCAGACCACGAAGATCCACTCCCTTAAGGAGTGATGAAATGGAACTGGATTCCGAAAGCTCCTTTAAAAGGCCACTCCTCAAACATAGGAAAACAAGCAAGAATAGCCTTGGGAAGCCTGGGAGTGTAGGACAGACCAAACAATGCACTGGTCTGACACACATCTCTCAAGAGGTGCTTTATGAGGGCTGTGACCAAAAAAATTACTCTTAAAATGTACAGATTTTTTTATGCTAACCTTGTGATTTGAAATGCTGAGTCACGCACTCCAAATGCCAGGAATTCACAATTTACAAACACAAGCACACAAATCTTGCAGAACTTCTACACTTTCCAGATATGAGCGGTATAAACATCTAAAATAATTATAAAGGACCTGAGTTACAGTCTAATTTTCATAAACATGAAAAAAAGCGCAAGTGAACACAATTTGCTTAATGTTACTTACCACCATATAATTTCATTTACACAACACTGATTCATCACTGGGTTCTTAATTTTTTATGAAGATCAAAGGGGAAAAAAGAGACCAGTTTTATTACCAAAAGAAATATGCTTCTCACTGAAAAGATCTCTCACTAAGCACCATCCTACAGAATAAGTGATTTTAATCTTTTTGTTTTCATTGCTACTTGCATTCAAGAAACAGAATTTAAGAGATTATTCATTGTATACAACGAGTAACATACAACACATTTGAAAACCA
Source organism: Pithys albifrons albifrons (assembly GCF_047495875.1). Classification (NCBI taxonomy): domain Eukaryota; kingdom Metazoa; phylum Chordata; class Aves; order Passeriformes; family Thamnophilidae; genus Pithys; species Pithys albifrons. The sequence goes on along the minus strand of NC_092465.1, from coordinate 21,454,061 downwards.
AAGCATGTCCTTTTTTCTTCCTTGGACATACATATAAAAAACTCTGAGGGGGAGAAGCATGTACCCTATTGTTACCTATAGAAAGAACTGTGAAAAAGGATGAATTGTTAACGAGGATAAAATTGAACAGGCAACACCTGCTCAAAAAGAGTCTCTTCAGGAGACTTACCACTTCAGAAATATGTGATGGGAATAAGTTAAGATAGATAATGGCTAGTCAGAAGATGTAGGAAAAACTGACTGATTACACGTTGCTCCAAACCACTAGTTTTCATTACTGACATAAATCAAGGCGAGGCAACAACTTAGCAAGTCTTGAAAGACAATAAAAACACCACTAAAGTTAGCAGAGAGTGTTGTGTCCAGGAATACCAGATGCCTTTATAAAAATAAAGTATGTTTTGCTAAGCACTGCCTGAAAAGTTTAACAGCCAAATAGAGCTTGATCTTTATTTAACAGCTGAGCAACAGAGGTCCTTATTATTTAATTAAACACTCATTCTTGCCAACATTTATTTAAAAACCCAAAATGAAGTGATTTTGCTGCAAGGCAAGCAGGTAAAATGGAAAGGGTTTAGAGTCATGAGTGAAGCAATGATTTTAGCATTAAAAAAATCTGCTGCTGGACAAGGAGTTACTGTGAAACACTAAGTCCAGACTAGATGGTTTAACAAAATGGCTCTTTGATTTGAAAATCATTTTTGCATCACACTTATGGAAGGATATTTTGTTCTTGTTTTGATTTGTGGTCAGTAGTCCTCATGTCTGTGAGCATGCTGTCCCTCCATCAAACATAGCACATCTACCAATAATTCTCAGACAATGGCTGAAAAAAGTCTGATTTTATTTGGCAGGGAAGCCACAAACTTTTCAATTATTCCTTTTATTTTTATGCTATCACTCTCTCTATTGAAAATACTGCAACTTCCCACTTTCCAAGGAGTCACGTGCTCTTCATACAAACACAGAAAATGTTTTGTAGATAATGTGACTGAGTAGATGCCTCTGAAGCCAACAAACCTATTTCCTCAAGTGCATACACCATTACTTTCCATGTACAAGCAAAGCCTCAAACTAAGGGCCTGATTTTCCTGAAATCCCTCATGCTGCAGCTGAACCCATCAGTTTTACCCCTGAGTGCCAGCCATCTGGCTGGTATGTGAGGAGGAAACCAGCTTGTGGAGGGCAGGTGGGTGCCTGAAGCAGGTATCTGCAAATCACCCCTAGACCCCTGACTGGGGAAAAGGTGTCCCTGGAGGAAAGGCCATGTGCACAACTGCAGACATACAAAATTGGCACAATTTCATTTGGATACAAAATGAAAAACAAAGAGAAACCCATGGACCATCCAAAACAATACCAGGTAGAGACTGATATGCATTTTGGAGTCTCTAAGGAGCGTAATTTCATTAAGCATTTGTCCTAAGTTATAGGTTATCACTCTGTGGATGTAACCAAAACTGTTTATTCTACACCCTTTAGCTCATTTCTGATGAACTGTTAATAATGGACCATTTGTAGCAGCTGCCCAGGGCACCCCTGACCCTCAGGCTACAAGCTGGGTGTTAGAGAAGCCTGGGAGATGGAAGTGTTTCTGTCTTCACACCAATGACTCAGGTGTGATAACTCTCCTCTGGGGAGTCATTAGCACCTTCACACGCAGCCCAAGGGGTCATGTCTTCTAATGGGCCACCAAAGATTCCAAAAATATCCCATGACTCACAGAGTTAAATCACCCATTGTGAAACTCCTGGCCCTGGGGGAGGTACTGGCCATTCCCACCTGAACCTAAGCAGATATAATCTTAGGGTTTGGGGACTTTGGGTACCGCTTGTCATATCCAGAGGAGAACCAGAACCTCAGCAGGACTGTGACCATCATCCTCACCAACAGGTTTTCCTTTCCTTTTACTTTGCATTCAGGGTGCTCGGCACAGGGGCTAACGGACACTACTCTGTTCAAGCCACAGGGTGCTGGGTTATACATCTGGGGTTTGTGGGTTCAAACCAATTTTTTCTCCATATCATTGTATTTATTGTAATATTTTTATTAAATTATAACTCTGACTTGTAATCTCATTTTGAGTTGCATTCATTTCTCCTGCCAGTTTACCTTTAAACCACCACAGCATGCAAGATCGAATAAGCACAAAAAGGAAATAACCAGGCTTTGCCATAACAGGAAACACAACAAAGTCCTGCCTAAATTGGAGCTGGCTGGGAAGTGAGCTATTGTAAGGAACCCAACGTTTCAGACTCTTTGATATTGCTGACTACCCTGAGCAAGCATGGCATAATGGTGAAAAGTAAAAAACAAATCAAAGAGACTGGTACTGGACTTGAGTTAGTCCTATCTACAGTCAAATTAAATAGATTAGTTTTCCAAGTGGCGCTGCCATTCTTCATCTGCACTGAATATGCTCTGTTCCAGAAAAGCACATTCCAAAATGTTTCTATTCCTGCTAACATAGTGCCAGTTCCCTGGTCCCAGCCATCCTGGAAATTTGTGTGTGTCACAGCACACAGCTCCATCCGGCTTTCAGATGAAACCTTTGGGCAACCTGCCCACACCAATTTGGAACAGACTCACTTCCCTTCAATGGCATGACATGGCTGAGAGGCTAAAAAAACTCCCAACTGCAACAAATCTGAGACTTCTCCTAAAGGAAAGGTAGTGAAACACATTTTTAAGAAAAGGCACAGGTAGCACAGCACAGCAGATACTTGTTAAACCTCCTCTGTAATTTACCCTGTCTCAAGGCCCCTTTTTCATATTGTGACTGTATGTCTTCATGCTAGAAAAATGCATTTATATTTTGTATACAATCTAAGTGAAAAATATATTTTGTGTACAATCTAAGTAAAAAAATTAAACACTAACGACCAAACACCTCTGAGCAAACAAACCCATGAAACTACTGATATTTCCTCTTATTAGTCCATGTGGATTTGGAGATTTCTAAGCAGAAACAAAGAGGCAAAAATGAAAACACGCTGCCTGAGAGCAGTGTTGCTCACTGGTAGTCAGCAGAAAGGACATCTTTTACCATTTAGAGACCATGCCGGTTCCATTATTTGTATCTGAAAACTTACTGTGCAGACTATTGGGCATGCAGGGAAATCCAGAGGTAGATACTTATTTCTTTCATGCTCCCTGTGTGAAATAGCAAGGCTCCATGTATCAAAGCTGCATACAGAAGGCTCATTATGTAAGTGACAACTATAATATTAAACTGAATAGAATGATAATATAATTCAAGAAATCTAATTGCTACTGTGCAGGAAATTCATTTTCTAACAATACACAGCAAAAGCTGTCTCAATCACTAAAAAAATCCACCCCTTATAATTTTCTTTCATTTTCAATTTTATAAAAATGGCCTTAACTCCTCCTATAGACATCAGCACTTAACTAGTCAATCAATCATCAGAATCAATCACCACACCTGCTGTCTCCATTGTTTTTCCTTAAAGAAAAGCATAAGTACAGGAAAACATGTACTGACTAGAATCCACCAGAGGCAAATTAAAAAAAGAAAACAAAACCAAAAAAGCATTCTAATGACTAAAATGAAATACCTTTTGAAAACTGTAAATGAAAATTATTCCATCAGAGGAAAAAGAAAATATACAAAATTTATAAATATAATATATTAATTCAGTGACAAATAATTTGAACACAATGTTTATCTGAAAATAAAAACCTAGTTCTTAATAACTCTTTATGCTCATTATCATCAAAATACCTTGCCAAGGAAATCAGTTCCATTATTCTCACAGATGACAAAATTGCAAAGACCTCAGCAATATCAGAAATCTGTAAATTAGTAGTAAAAAGTAGTTCATATCTCTCATCTCCAGTGCAAGGCTTTGATTTCAGACCTAACCATTGAAACAATACGGATCAAAGACCAATTTCTAAATATTCTATAATAACATCAAACAATGAATATAGACCTATATTCTCAAGTTTAATATTTTACTGTTCTCACCTCTTAACAGAGAAAAATAATCTAAGACAAGGAAGGAATATACAGGAGTATTAAACAGATCTTCTACCAGTGTGCAAGTTAGTGCCCTTCCCAGATTCCAATCACAAACTAGAAGAATCATGACAATCATTAATCAACTGTGCTCCTCTCTTCATCTGTAGGTTTAATACTTACTTATAGATATGTCACCATGGACCAGATTCAACTGAGAAATGTGATAATTAACACACAAATCCCTGAAAATGCATGGTGGGTTTCTATTTATTTATGCTAATGAGGCAGAAATTTTCTATGCAGGTGCACCAGCAATTCTCACAGTGCCTCTGACAGTAGTCAGGAGCCAGCATCCCATATCAACATATCTCCAAATTACTTAAACGGAATTTGAAATACAAGTGGCAGTGACCTACAATACAGGTGGAATAAAAGCTAGTACAGAAAAGAAGGCTGCATCTCATTTTGGCTTTGTGGGATAGGCTTATCAGACAATACCCAAAACAATCTTTGTTTTAGAGCTCACTGTGCGACATAACTGCATAACTAGTGTTTCAATCTGCAATCTTTTACTACCAGGATCTATCCAGTGATGTGAGGCAGAGCACACAAGGGCCTGAGGCTCGGTGTGCCACAGCAGCACCAGGGGAGGGAGTGTCCCACACTGCAACGAGGTGGCATCGCAGGCTCCCACAGGGACCGTCCTGCAGCTCCCCACAACCTCCCCAGGGCCAGGATGGATGCAGCCATCACCCAATATCATGTGCAACTGAGAGCTGCTTTTGGCATTTTGACGTCAGTGGCCTGCACAGCACCTGATTTTTATTTGATGGTCACAGCAGAGGACTGTGTAGAGAAACAGCACACACAGCAATTTTAAAGTCAATGGCGCCTTAGTTTATGAATCAACACAGATATAAACCAGACTCTTTTACAAAAAACTCCTAAACTTAGTTTTTCTTGAAAGAAATCTTGTTTGTGTAACCACATACAAAATAACCTTTCCAAAGTGTACCATGTGTTTTTTCCACATTCTCACAAGGAGAAGGATATTTCCCATTAAAAAACCTAAATTCTGTATGGCAATATCATTTCAGTATTTTAATAAAATGCAGTAATTTGAGATACATTTAACACTTCAGAACATCTTAATCTTCATTACATTTGCCTCTTTGGGATTTACAATAGGCTCAAAAAATTACACTGGTCTGGTGACACAACATGTTATGCATTAAATCTTTTTTAGCCAGAGTCTTGGTAACTTTACTGAACTACTTTACATTTGCCATAAACATCACAGCAACAACACTCCAGGTGCTACCTGCAAATTGGTAACATGAAGGTGTTTAACATGATTCTTCAGAAATAACACACTAAGTAGGTGGATCCAGCACCAGGCTCCATTTCCCCACAACTCTTCCATCTCTAATTGGTGGTGTGTTAGACTGAAGGGCTGTGCACAACAGTAATAGGTTACGGGAAAGTGTCAGTTCCGCTGGACAATCCACAAAGGTAGTTGGATTTAGACATACTTTCTTTTCATGCCAGCGAAGGCTCTTACTCAAAAAAACAAAACCATGTCTCACTTCCTGATCCTGCTGCTGGGCAGGGTATCCTGCTAAAGGGTGGAGCACTAAATTGTTCAAGAAAAACTCTGGCAGGCAGCCAGTGGAAATTTCATGTGTTACAGATCACGCTTCTATTCTACTGTGATTCACCAGCTTCAGCAGCCACTGGTGATGGGTATGTGTGGCACATGCCCCAGGATATATTTTCTACTACAGTAAAATTCGCCTCCAGAGTATTTTGTTCTTTCCAATGTGCTTAGCCTAAGCTTACCTAGAGGCAATAGGAGGTTCTAACAGCAGCCTACAGCTATTTCAAGGGCAGTTGTGAAGATGGAGTTAACCTCTTCCCTTAATAGCAAATACTGTGACATGGGAAAACAAATTCCAGCTGGAAATTGAGACTTGGGAGATTCAGTCTGGATATTTGGGGGGAAATACCTCCAGCAAGAGGTCACTCTAGAGAACCTGGAATAGGTTTAATTGTCATCCTTGGAGGTTCAGAATGCAGCAAGACAAAACTCCATCTGGCCCAGCTGTTGTTCTGCCTTGAGAAGGATACTGAACCAAATGTTCTTTCTACCCAATATCCCTATGACTCCAAAATATTACAAAACCTCAGTCAGTGTTTCTCATCAGTCTGAGTCTCCCACCTGAGAGACTATCTTGAACAGGGTCAAAAATCCAGACATGCAGCGCTACAAGTCACGACAGTGTGCATCAAAACATACTATAAATATAAAATAAATGTATTTTAATACATTTATAAATATATTTTATCGATATAGAAAACAAATAAATATAATATCAGGGCCTCAGGTGGTAATTTGCAATGTTTCCAAAACTTTGAACCAGATTAATCAAAATAAATGAGGTGCTGAAATAAAGATGACAGCACTTTGTTCACCTGAAATAATGGAAAAAGACATGAGCTGCTATGAGCATCAACTTGAATCTGTGAAATTAATTTCCTTCAACCAACTTTGTAGTCAACCTTGTCACCTTTTAGTCCAGATTACAAGTTGGATTCTTCTCAGTTTTCCTAGCATATGCATGTATTTAAAGAGGAAAAATCACCCTCAGACTGAAGCCTTCCCTTACATATTTTTCACACTGATGAGAAAGCACAAGAACAGAAAGGAAGTGTGTCACTGGTACACAGAGGAAGGTACTGTGATATTATAATAATTAATACAATACCAGCATAGGCTTAGCAGATTTAACACTGGTTCTTATTTCTCTTTTTTGTTTAAAATCTAAATTATCTCCACTATTATCATGCATTTGCTTATTTTCCAAGGCTGGATGAGGAGATGAGGTAGGAACACCAGGTACTGTACATCTTGTTTTGTATTTAGATACATACATAACTTCATATTCTTTTCAGCCCAGTAATCTTATAACTGTGTGCCACTGAATGTGCTTTCCCCTGCTGAATGGACTCTCTTCATATGCATGAAGACAGACAGGCACTATACTGTTCAGAAGTCAACAGGAGTTGCCAATGTATTTAATTTGAAGTCGGATTAGGACTTCTGTGAAAAGCTTACATATAGAGAACCATGTACTGTAAAAACGTAATCCTTTAGGAAAAAAAAGTCATTTATAAAACCCTTTCTGTGAAGAAAAAAAAATGCACACTATAGACTTAGGTAATCATTTAACAAGCTCGACAGCTGAAAGTAAATAATTCTTGGGCAAAGTTTCTAGGATGAAAGGTTTGACCTGCGCTTGAATCTAAAAGCAGCAAGCTGATTGACCTCATGATACTGTGGTTTTATTTCAGGAGCTGCCTTCCCTCACCCCCTCTTAAGCTTTCTTCTGAATTGCATGAATATTTCATGACCAACTGCATACCATGGCAGACAAAGAGCTAATAGATTAGTAATTTGACCTGCGATTCATTTGAGGTGCCCCAAACATGTAAGGAGAGAGACTGAATTTTCTTTAGAACAATCATAAAACAGAATATGGTTGATTCTGGAAACTTCATCTTTACTTTAGTTGAGGTAATTGCAGTGGGTGGAAGAGGCAAAGGGTATGATAAGAATTCACATCTGGGAATGAAAGGAAATCAGTGAGTGATACAGTCAGACATGATAAAATACTCTGTCTTAATCACTGCAGTAAAACACTGAACTTCACTGTATTACCTTGAAATTTTGTTTATTCTGCTCCTGCTAAATTTTTGCAAAAGATTAAAAAAAAACCAAAACAAATAAAAAACCCACACCACAAACACTGAATGAATGAGTGATGTCATATTTATACCACAGAAGTGTAAGAGAGCTCTTCAGTTGCCAATTGCCTTTTCCAGATTATGAATGCTAGGGAAGATTGATGGGGAAATCTTTTAAATGACATTAAAAAGTTGCTTGTAAGGCAATTCTTGGAAATCATGTCTAAAGATTAAATTATGATTGAGAGATCTTGCTAGTGAAAAACATGAAGCTTTTAGACAAAGCAAAGTGGTTGGGATAACTAACTGAGCATAAAATGGAAACTTCATTCATAGCTTTCTTTCCTGCCCTCAGAACAAAAACCGCTAAAGGAAACAAGTGAAGTAGTAGACTGGCATGGAAAGAAAATATTTCACTATGAAGCCATTTTTATGCATTCAAAAGGTACACAAATTCATACAGGTACTCTGAAGCAGAAGACAGCATTTAAGTGACCCAAAAATTATTAAAAACAAAACAAACACCCAACCAAAACCAAACAGCCCAATTGTGAAGCTGACATTCAAATATAAAAATTTCTGCACATGTTCAGATGATGAAGAATTGCCAAACCAAGTGGCTAAAAAATGCTGCACTGCAACATTTAGAGACACACTCATGCATCAGCACAGATACTGGGTTGATCAGGCAATATCTAGCTTTAGGTGCCTATTTTCTGCTGAAAGTGACAGGCTTTGAGGTTATGATAGCTGCACTTCAGCCTGTTAGTCTTTTGACTGCTGCATGCTCTGATTGTTATGTTGTGGCATTTCATTTGAGATAGGGACTTCAGGTACCCACATTCAGAATGTGTGCAACTGTGGAACAAGCCAGCATAAAGACTGGAGTTCTGAACTTGGTGAATCTAGTCCATGCCTACTTTCATGGTGTTTATACAGTTTATTTTCTGGACATTACTGAGGGAAAAAAACAGTATTGTTTGTCACCTTCAAATAATACTTCCACAAGACCAGTGACCAGTCCCTGATCTCAAAGCCCTCTACAGATGGGAGAGTCCTTCTCCACCATCACTTCTGTCCATACTGGGTTTCATTTGCAAAGCGGTATTTGCATATTTGCTAAATAAACTTTTGGTAACCTGTGCAATAAAAGCTCTTTTGTTATCATCCAAAGCTATGGAAGTAATCTCTGAAGTTTCTTTAATCTTAAAGTGGAAGCATAGCTACCCAGATACAGCTATTGAGGAGGTGAACGGGTTAAGAGCGGGAATGAAACCTACTGTGAAACTAAACTGCATTACTAGACCTGACACTCAAGCACCTCTATTAGCCTATGCAAGAAAGTAGCTGAGGGTAGTCGGAAGTAGTTATGGTAAGTAACAATTCCCACACAGATTGGCTGGTATTTAAATTGTAGCTAAACAAAGCAAAAAAGGCAGGCATAGCTCAAATCTCGAACTACTTTGGTTACTACAGGAGAACACTGAGGTCAATTAGTGCAGAAGGAAGCACGCAGTCATGAAGCTTTCTTCAAATGGGTGTGGGAAAGAAATGGCAAAAGTCAGAGAGAGGAGGTGTCCATAGGAATTGTGCTAACTCTACCTGGGAATTAACAAATGTATTTTCTGTCTCTTGCCTTACTTATTTCCTGAATGTAGCCATGTCATTTCGCTTCTCCTTCTCTTCTCCTTTTGTTATGTAAAATTGGTATTATACCATCTCTATTGTGTTTTAAAGGCACAACAGAGTGAAACTGAAAGGAAGGAAGCCAAGGAAAGAAAAGTCAGACTGACCCACTCAGCAGATTTGTAAGATGCGGAAAGATAAAGTTACTTATTCCTATGCAAGACTGGAATGATTATGTGGCTGGCTGGAGCACAAGCAGCCAGCTCACAGGCACTAACATGCTGGGTGCCTCACCAAACCCATTCGAAATGACAATGCTTCTATGATTCATTAACATCTCCAAACACCATATAAAATAGCCAGGCAGAGTAATAAAAAACCAGATTAAGGAACCCCCCCCCCCCCCCCATTCTCAAACTGTCACAAACCAAATCTTCTACATCTTGGATAAGAAGAGGGGTGATTTTTCTCCCTTTAGGCATTAAATAGAGTCTTTAGTCAAAACAATACAAGATTTCTCCTGGAGCAAACTAATCTCCCTAGACAGGGCAAAATGACAGCACTGTGAATCATATTTAGAAAATCTAGATGTCTGCCTCAAAACCGGGCTATCTACCTTTTCCATGGCTAATGCCAGCAGCATCACACCTCTGAAGCCCTTGGCGCTCAGTATGCTGTGGGTGACTGCCGTAATCAAGCAGTAGTTCAGCTTTGCCCAGCCTCATTTTACCTTTGACCATGAATCCCTCCCTTCTTGCAAAAACTACTGACTTCCACAGTTTCTGTAAGGAAATGTCTAAGTAAACAGCAAGTTCCTTCTTAGCCCCAAGGTTTCTCTTTAGCCTCTCTCTCAAGCTGTAACATTTGGCACTTCATCCCTCAAGAGTTTTTACCAATGTCTCTTCTATACCTGCTGAATAGTCTATGGTCATGGCTACAGGAACATATCATTAAGCCAGACTCATTTGAGTTGTTAAAAAATATCAAAGCCTATGTACATCCAAACTTTCAGTGCTTCTCAAAAAAAACCCAAAAACAAACAGAAAAACCCCCTACAAAAAAAAAAAAAAAAAACAAACAAAAAAAAAAAAAAAACACACAACAAAAAAACACCAAAGGGATCAGCTATTCAAATTTAGAGTGCATTGCTTCACTTCGGAATTCTCACTGTAATCCAGGACACCAATGGGTTTGTGCTATAGCAACTCACAAGAAAGTTTCTACATTGTCTCCACACAGCAACAGATTTAAACTGCAACTCAAATCTCCACTGACAAGATAATTGTTTCATTATATAAATGAACACACATCAGATATAGCAGTAATAGCCATTATAGTAACACCGTGATGAATAGTAATTAATCCAAACACTTCCACAGCCTCCTTCAGCTGTCAGGCTCAAAGCATTCTACAGGAGGAAAATTGAGGTGCTGCAGTGTAACAGCGTTTGTTCAACAAAGAGCAGTTGCAGGTCTCAGACATTTCACTACTACTCCCTAACTTTCTTATTTTCTCTAATGGATCATTACACATCCCACAAATAATTTGGAAGTTTGATGGTGTTTTTGGCTTTAGTAGCTTCAAAGACTTCAAAAGATCTGTCATGTACCAAGAGGCATTCAATATCTCAGACCTCAGGACTGGCTGAAGTGTAAGTCCTGCTGATAAGACAACTTTATAGAGGTGTGTGATAAGTCAGCCACATATTAAAGAACAAGGTCTACTCTTTGGTTATCAGCTATTGAGCAGTAAATAAAAACGAATGTATAATGGCAAAACACCTACCTTGGGCATGCTTCTGATTCTTGCTCCAAAGAGCCTGGAAAACTGCTAAGAGCAAGTCAAGTGAAGAGAGTGACAGAAATACTCCAACAAAGTGACCCAGCCATGTTCTTGCCTTTGATCACTCTCACTTCTATTGTTCTGCAAATATGATTGCATCAACTTGCCTTTTATCTTCTTTTATTTAATCTGCACTAAAGTGTCTGCAACATAGCTGAAGCAAAGTCACAGTCTACATGTGGATTCTAGACCACCTTGAAATACTGCATTAGCATTGGTTTCCAAAAGCAGATCTTAATAATAAAGGCAGGCAGCAACAAACAGACACAGGAGACATTTTCCCACCAACTAACAAACTTTGCAGCTGAGTTTCAGTGCAGAGATCTACCAGAAGGATAAAGGCACCCTAGTCTCTATCCTTTATCCTATCTCCTATTTCCTTTCAACCACTGGTATTACTCATGTTATTAACATGGTATTCAATTTACTTTCTGGTGAGAGGAGTCTATAGCAGCACAACAGAGGAACAGGAGGAGATGAACAGTGCAAGGTGCAAGAAAAAACACTAAAACATTTCCTACAGTTGCAACACACAACCAGCAACTCTTCTTTCAGAGCACCTGTACTTCAGGCAGCACCTTTCATTTCCAAGATGTGACTCACTTGGGAAAGGGATATGGTGATGAGGACACACACCAGAGCAAGTAAATAAGTCCATTAAATTTGTATCTATCTCAAGGGACATAGAGCTCTAGTTTGACTCAGACATGCAAAGAAAGCTTTATATTATTGAGATTTATCTTTGGAGTTGTGGAGCATTGCCAAACTAAGCTCAGACTGAGCCACTACCTACTCAGCATTGCTCCAGTGTTCAAGATCTGCAGATGTTTTTGTATTCTGGCAAAGGCAACACTATGCAATAGACTAGGCTGGGAAGAAGTCAAAGTTTCCTTGAGAATCAGCTGAATTGTGAAATGTCATGAACCCCACTGCTCCCTAAATCTTGACATCTCAGTACATATGCATAACAAAATGCACATGCCTGTATCCATACATAGTTACAAAAAAATCTCAACTAAAATATTTCACTACACATACTTCTCTCCCTGAAAGAGAACAATGAAGAAGCACATGGCAGACATGAACTGTACCACTTAATTTACTACTGTAGGTTGATCAAACACAGCAGTGATAAACACACAGTAAGAGCCCATACAATACAAGAGACAATTTCAGCAAGTCAGCATATTTTATAGTACTCAAAACAGCATTCTTTTACACAAATAGCAATGTTCCAGGTTTCCAACAGCTGATGTCTGCTTTGATAGTATTGGGAGACATAGCATTTTCCTAAAAGGTCAAAATTCATATTTGCCCCATTCATTCCCATTCAGAGTAGTTGTCTGAAAATACCAATCTTTCAAGTAGCCCACACCACCCTCACAGTAAACTGTTTGTTCCTAATATCTAATCTAAACATACTCTCTTTCAGCTTAAAGCCATTGTCCTTGTTCTGTCACTACATGCCCTTCTAAAAAGCCCCTCTCCAGCTTTCATGGAGGCTCTCTTTAGGTACTGGAAGGTGCTCTAAGCTCTCCCCAGAGCCTTCTCTTCCCCAGGCTAAACAATCCCAGCTCTCCCAGCCTGTCTTCACAGGAGAGGTGCTCGAGCCCTCTCATCATCTTTGTGGCCTTCCTCTGGACTTGCTGCAGCAGGTTCATGTCCATCTTATGTTGGGGCCTACAGAGTGGCATGCAGTACTCCAGGTGGGGTCTCACAAAAGCAGAGTGGGAGAATCACCTCCCTTGACGTGTTGCTCATGCAGCCCAGGACACAGTTGGTTTCCAGGGCTGCAAGTGCACATTGCTGAGTCATGATGAGCTTCTTGTCTGCCAACATCCCCAAGCCCTTCTCCTCAGGGCTGCTCTCAATCCATTCTCAGACCACCCTGTTATTTGTGCTTGGGATTGCCCTGACCCCTGTGCAGGACCTTGCACTTGACCTTGTTGAACTTCATGAGGTTCACAGGGTTCTACCTCTTAACCCTGTCAAGGTCCCTCTGGATGACATTCCGTCCCTCCTGTGTACCGACCACACCACACACCTTGATGTCATCAGCAAACTTGCTGAGGGTGCCCTCAACCCCACTGGCCCTATCCCCAACAGAGAAGTTAAATCCCAGTTTTCTCAATACAAACCCCTGAGGAATGCTACTCATCACTGACTCCGCTTGGACATGAAGCCATTCACCACAATTCTTTGAAGTGTAATCATCCAGACCATTTCTTATGCACCAAGTGGTCCATCCATCAAATCCATGCGTCTGCAGTTTAGAGACAAGGATGTCATGCTGGACAGAATCAAATGCTTTGCACAAGTTCAGACAGATGACACCATTCCCTCTTCACTTATCAAACAACACTGTCATCCCACCATCCCACCAAATTTGTCAGGCACAGTTTGCCCTTTGTGAGGTCATGTTGTCTGACACCAATTACCCCCTTATTTTCCATGTGCCTTAGCACAGTTTCCATGAGAATCTGCCCCATATTCTTATTGGGCACTGAGGAGAGACTGTTCACCCTGTAGTCTTTGAGGTCTTTCTTTTTTTCCCTTCTTAAAAATAGGGGTTATGTGTCCTATTTCCATGTCATTTTTTAATATATAGAAAAAGCAAAAGAGGACAAGATTGAAAATTTATTTCTTGCACATTTACCATATCCTTACATTCATGACATAGAAATGCAGCCTTAGCATTCAGCAGAGGTGCATAGTGTCAAGGAAAGAATTATAAAGCCATGTCTGAGCACGTATCACACCCCTTTTCCTTCTAACAAGTCACAGCACCTTTATGACACCCCTTCAGAAGGGAATCCTCAACCTCCTTCAGTAATTTCCTACCCTACATTCAAAACATCCATTTCCCCCGAGGACAGCCTGATGAGTTTGGAGAATATAATAAAATCATTATGGTTAGCATAGTACCAACACTTGTGTCAGAAATTCACTTCCTTTTAAATGCATACAATGTCAGTTAGAACTCCTCTTCTGTAGGTGTAGATAAAATATGTACTGATGCTCAAGAACAAAGCACCTCATTAGCTCTCTGAGCACAGTGCACTGCAGTTTGTCATTGTCCAATGCCTTCCTTGCAAGCCACTGGGTAGAGGATATGACAATCCCTGAGGCTGCACTGCAGAGAAATATTATCAACATCTAAGCAATACCAGAAGCAGAGTATTGCCCAAAACCATTTGTCATTGGCATCTCCTTTAGTCTGAAAGGTGGAGAGCAAATGGAACAAACAAAATAAAAACCCACTGGTGAAGCACAGTAATATTACTTTTGAATTATTTTATTGATAAAAGCCACTTAGGACATACCTCTTCGCCTCATTGAGGGCCACAACCCAACACAGGATATCTTAGGATGAGGCATCCACCAACACGTTACAATGTGGATTTCCTGGTGTTAATAGGGAGTTCAACAAAATAGTAACAGTGAGAGAAAAAATAAGTTCCTAATGTAGTTTATGAAACATTTTAATATTACTTCTTTCAACTGTAGCAGTTCTAAAAATGGTAAAATTTTATCTGCCGTACAAGAAGTGTCTCTGAAAAGAGTGCCATGGACTCTTTGTATGTATGTGCAAAGTGATGATTATGACCAAAGCACTGATCAGGACAGTCAGTGCTGCAGGGGCAACAAGATTTCTTGCAGATGAGTGGAGAACAAATTCAGGAAATGGACATTCAGGGCCTGAAGCTATTAACTTGACTCCAGAGAGTCCTATGGCTATGTATTGTGGACTAATTCCTCTTCTAGCCTTAGCTGCTGCTGTGAACTGGAACAAACACCCTCGGCAGGACTTACTGTAAGTGTGCCATTTCACTCTTCAAAAATCCGGAAACCTGCAGAGTTTTTGCTATGTATCAGTTGCCTAGGAGGTGGCATATAGACGAGTCCACAGCACTGTGATAGGACATTAATTCCAGTGCTTTTGTCACAAGAATTCAACAGCTGGACTTCCTGAATAACCTTGAATAAAGTACATTCTCCTGTCCCTCAGCTATCATGCAGGATAGCACATCCCCCACTTGAAAGGGTGCTAAAAGACATTAGTACTCAAAAAACCTGACAGCCTCACATGGCCAAGCACAAACATCATGGGAGCATCACAGAATATCCTAGTGCTATGTGCACAACACAGTACTTAATTGTAAACTACCCTTCTTTCAAATACTGCTATTTATCAATCCAGTCTCATTTTTGTCTATTTATTCTGCCACTTTCTGTTGTGCTCCAGAGGCTTCGGTGTATAATCAAGCCATAAACGTGTTTTACTTTGTCTCACATTTGTTTAATAATTGTTTCCTGAGTAGCTTTAAACAAAACAAATCACACACAGAGACATGTATACAAAAATAAACCACTGCTAACTCTAATTTTTTTTTTAAAAGGCACGTTCAGTTACTAAATGTAAGTGAAATTACAAAAGATATCCAAGCATCACAAGGCACAGAAACTGCACCTCTCTGGCACAAGGGACACCCACCTTTGACCTAAATTTCCTACCAACAGAAGAGTATTTTTCTCTCAAGAAATGTATTTGTAAAATCCTCGGGTGTCTTAAAGTTCTAGAGGTTGAGGGAGAAGGGCAAGCAAGAGTGAAAGAAGTGACCCACAAATCCATGATGTGTTACACAGGGCAAGTCCAGCAGACACAAGTAACAACCATGTCCTGCTTCCTGGGAGCCTTGTCCACATACTGAGCCTCCAAGCTGGCAAGGAGGGTCTGCAGCCCCACACCAGCACAGGAGGCTGAGAATGAGCTGCCTTAGGGCTGGATGGTACTGGCATTACAAACTGACAGGCAAGCTTGTCAGGAGACAACTCATTCTCCTAAAGCTTGAACCACTCACCACACAAAAGAAAAAGGATGGTTTCAGGGCAATTTTTTCAAACGGCCACAACCGTTCTTCCCTCTCAGTGTTTTTTGGGGGGCTAACAGGTCAGTCTCTCTTAAGCATTGTAAATCACTTGCTCATTGCTGACTGAAGTTAATACCATTTCCATAGAGACCTGTGACCCCAAGATTTCTCCCCATGCTCTTTCGTGACACAGGGGGCACAGGAAGAGGATTTCCTAACACTGAGCCAGAAAAATAGAAACTGAAGCCACAGAGAAAATCAAACTCTGATCTCCCTTCCCCTGCTCGTCTTTTGCCTTTTCATTCTTTAATTAGTAAGGACAGCCAAAATAGACCTTTTCCATGTTTTAATTTGCTTATTTATTTATTTCTGACAAAAGAAATTTGTTCTTCCTGCAGGAGAATCAACTCCACTCTTCTATAAATAAAATCCACTTGTGTAGATGGAAATTCTTTTGAGAAGTTTCCCAACACAATTCATTTTAAAATGGAAGACTCAAAGAGACAAAAACAAAACTCTTTTTTGTCTCTCAAAGGTATTGATGAGCAAAGACAATTATCTGGATAAGTTTTCAAAGGAACATTTAGAGAATGTGAAGCTAATACTTAGTTTATGTGAAGACAGGAGTTGACAACCATAAGGTTAAACCTATCAGTAATCTAGCAAAGCAGAGTAAAGGTGTATTTTCTGAAGTGCAGAGTAAAACCCTTTTAACAAAACACTATTCTTTCTTAAATAAATGCTCACATACAAAAATGTATCACCTATTGCTGTACTACATAAGTGGGTTTCAGCACTGAACAGACTGGTGATTTACAGATGCCTGGATTAGAGAAGAGGAAGAGTACAGATGGCTCTTGTCAGCACTGTGGAAGGGTTTGGCAGAAGACCTGAGAAGACAAGGAACCTGCTAAGGATGACCTGAACATACTGGCAGTCCTTTCATACCACATCAGAATAGGACTAATTTACAAGTCCGTACAAATTCTTGAAATTCACAGAAATGTTTAGTATCTTTCCGCTTTAAGTACATAGTCCTGATTTTAAAATTTGACTTCGTATTTCACAGGGAAAAAAACAAAATTATTAATTTCCAATAACAACCTTGCACAAAAAAAGTATACACATGTCTCTGTCTCTTTCCGCTTTGTGTGAAGGATTGATGTGTGAAATGCAACAATCCCAAACTCTACTAAAAGCCACACAAACTAGACAATGGCAATCATACATTACAGAAAGCAAAAAGAATAAAGAAATCAGTGTCAGGCACACGAAATAGGTATTCACAGTGAAACAAAAAGAAAATTAATGTCCCTCAGTCTATGGACTGATGATAGGTTTGCCATGATTGTTTTTTCCCCCCTGGGAGATTATGTCTTTCAGGAGGTGACATCCACTTAAGGGACAATGAACCACTATTTATATAAATGTCCATCAAGGAAACTCTCTAAACAATTGCAAATATTGACCTGCATGCAGCAGATTACTTTAGCTTCACTGTCATCAAGATATATCATAGACAGCTATTGTGGAATGGCAGATCTTTTACATTCATATTGACACGTCACAATTGAACATGGAATTTCCATCAACAACAAAAGAAACATTTAATAGCAACTTTGCTTCTCTAACAGAGACATATGCCGTCCTAATAATGTAAAGACAAGCAAGATTTTTTCTGACAAATACTCATACGTTTTTTGCCATAACACTAGACATTACCTATGTAAATAAGCCAATCCTAAACTATCAAAAGGTTTCTGCTTTCTCTCCACAAGGAATATTTACAACAGATCCCAAAACACAAATTTTTGTTATACTACAACCAGTGCAAGTCCTTGAATTCAACTGCAAAGCAACTACAACAGTCTCAAATTCAATTTAAGAAAGTGTCCCATGTTAATCCTTGATGCAGGGCAAGTTAGCACTGTGTTAGGAGCATCCTGCTGCTGCCTCTGAGGTTAAGATCACAAACTGCAATCTCCTCACCTTCACAGCTTTCCTATTGAAACTGTAGCTTTACAAGCCTGGGACACACAAACATTTGTCAGAGTCACTGCAAGACATTCATTGTCATAAGATAGACAGGACAGCAGTATTTGAAACAGAATGCATCAGAATAACTAATACCTGACTTTCAGAAACATCAAGTTGGTACTGTTTCTTTTATCTCTGCACAGTTTTTGATCCTCTACACCTGAAAACCAGCCCATGAGAGGAACTCAGAAAGCAAAAGCAGGCAATCACTGTCTTACTCCCACTTCACCTCACCCTTTGGGGGTCTAGAAGTTCTAGCCTTATACCTTTATTTGGCACCATATTAGTATTCCCATCTGAGATTAAGACCGTGTGTGTGTATCTGTGTCTGTGTGTACTAGTGTAAAACAGGAGGATGTAGCAGCAGGAAACTGATTTTTTTTTCTAATGCATTTTGATTTGTTAGCAGGACTTGATTTTGAATAAGTTTCACAGATGTAAATCCTTGCTTTCTTCTACTTTGTTGCACCCTTTCAAGTGCTCCAGCAGGAGAGAAGGAAAGTTGTTGTGAAGCAGGATAATTAGGGACTTACACTGTAATTGTTAAGAGCACTGAGCACAAAGACAAGCTGCCTGAAGCTCTTTTGGCCGTGGGAAGTGGCGTTACCAAGGTAATCACTTTCAAACTGTCCAGCAAGACTGCTGGGGAACTCTGTACTGAGAGGGATGTGTAAGCCAAAGCATACTTCCTGTAAAAAAGAACACAGGCATTCACTGATAATTTGTAGGATTTCCATGTTTTGTCTTATATATGTATTTCTAGCTTGTTGAAGTTGGAAAGCTGAGCTCATTGTGAACATTTAGGATCTTCCCTATCACATCCTGAATCTTGCAGTTGATTTGAAAATCAGATGGGGGTAAAGGAAAGTGACTTGTGAATCACTGAGATGCTAACACAATTAGATACAGAGAGATTTGGTATGGCCTATATATACATTCTCAGGGATTAAAATGCAAGGACCCACACTTTTCCCACATTACAGACAAATAAATTCACAGTAGTTGCACTTTCCTTCGCTGGCCCCTTGTAGCAGCAGCTTAGGTGCCAGTGCTATTGTGTTTGCTGCAGGAATGCAGCCCGTCACTCAGCTGTGCTGCTCCTCCAAGTGACAAGAATTCGAGCCTGACAGCTACTGCACTTAACTGGAGATCCACACAGAGGCTGTGCTTTTAATGTTGGAGATCCACAGCAAAGCGTCTGGTCTTCATCAAGATAGCAGCTGTTACACTAATCAGAGACCTGACTGCACTAATTGCCACAAGAACAAGTCACAGTAGAGCTAACTCCTCTCCCACACTATCTAGGTGTTAGATTGCCCTGCTACAGACAGTGGACAAAACCACACACAGATGGACGGAGGTGACATGAAAGGAAGGGTGACAGCAACAACAAAAGGGCAGATGTAGATTTCCTGGTCAGTGGCAGAGTTGCTGTGCATTGCAGCAGTGGCCCTGTGCCTTTCCCATGGTGGCACAGCACGACCCCTGCCCACTGGAGGACGGGCATCTGAACGCTGCAACGCACACCTGAGCCTAGAAATTACTCAGCTGCTCCAGCATCCTGACTGCACCTTCCCTGGAAGGAGCAGGAAGCGTTTTCAGCACATGGTATTAATGTGCCTCCTCTGTGCTGTGTTTTTCCACTTTCACAGAACTATCACACTCATCTCAAGGTATGAAAACAAATGAACAAAAAACTCAGAGAGAGAAGATGCAGTCTCATTTTAGACAATAGTTAGATTTGTCCATTTTATGTGAATCAAGTCATGACACAAAATTATCTAGGAGCCAGTTAAAAGGTATTCAGTTCATAAATGAAAGTTGTCAGAGATCTCATTTGCACAGGGTCTATGAACACAGTTTTAAATAAAGGTGGAAGACTCTCCAACATTTTTCCTCCTTAATGCTCTGTATTCAAAGCCAGATGTAACTCTCTTTGCGTACACGATTTTATCTGTATTTCTATGCTCAGGCTGCACAGGACATTGGTCACAGTACGTATTTTCTCAAGCTTATGTATCTGAGCCTCAAGTTTCCAATCAGCCCTTTACCTCAACACTAGAAAGTAGCTAGTAAGTAAACCACAACTCGTAATTTTCCCAATGTAACCAAACATGACCCAACCATGAAAGGAGGGAAGCATATTTTGGGGTTAAGAAGCCTTGGTGGGGTACATAAAAGTTGCCATAACCTCTCTCTTCCCAAATTTATACAGCTGTAAATTCAGCACCTGAAATAATCGCAGCTGCCTCTGTATCAAGGAATACTACAGAACTTCTAGCACTTTTTCCCCATCAGATCTTTAGAAGTTTACATTAAGAAAAAAAAACTCACTAGAATGTGATGAAGCTTTAAAGGTATTTAAAAGCCCTTTGACTGTCTTCTGTTCCCACCTTCAAAATTCTGGGTGTTTTGGGGCACTTGAGGGCCGTGGTGGGGGTTTTTTAGTAGAAATTAGTTGAATACAGTTCTTTTACATACTTAAAGGGTACAACTTTATCAGATTTCAAGCACAGCTGAGACAAGACAGCCTGTAAAATTGCAAGCAGTCTTCATTCCTTATTGACAGCTTTCTTGAAAGATGGTAACCTTTAACCTTGTAACATTATTTCTCAGGGGGCTGATTAAATGAGAAGTCTGTTTTGGTCAATGGTAATTATAGCTGCAGACCTCATGGTAACCTTCAGTTTGTATATTCTACCTTGCACACTATGCCAATTAAATGGTTGACTGTCTTTCTTTAGGTTTGTCTAAAATGACATTAGCTTAGAAGATAAAATACTACTGACGCAATTTATATTATGTCTCTTCAAACTGCAGTACCGAACAAAGTTTTATTTCTTCCAAGTCAAGAAAGACTAAAAGAAAAAAAATCTAAAACTTAATTTGTAAAATACTTTTAAAATAGAGGAAACACAAGTTTAAGGCATATGGTGGTTTGGGGTTTTTTCCTTCCTTTCATAGAGGGATTGCTTGGATTATAATGTTGGGATTTTTTCTTTTATTTGGGGGGGGCTTGGTGGGTTTGTTTGTTTTTAACTTCCAGCTATTAACTTCTTCTTCTGTGTATCTCTTCTGTATTTATCTCTTCCTCTGTTGCTAGTGCTAAACTAAACCCCTCTGAGGTTCAGAAAAGCGCTGATCTTTCAAATACACAGGATAAACAGCATCTCAGGCCATATAATGTTCCTCTATCTTGTCATCAGTGATGTTAAATATATTAACAACACTTTAGGAAAAACTTATTTGCAAATTTGCGCCAGAGACAAATCAAAGAACTTGCTTATGCAAAGAAGTTGCTAAAGAGTAACACAAGGCATCACCTCACAAAGCATCAGTTTATTTGCCTCTGCCTGTCCAGGTAGGAAAGTCTAGAAAATTTGTATCTGCTTGCTTTGCTCTTCCCTATTAGCTTTACATCAGTGACATAGTGGAGGTTGATAACACATTTCTTCCTGCTGTTTCTAACAGGAAATCAAAGTTATGGTTTCTTCTTATTCCTCACCCTCCCCCAAACCCATCTTCAATGCCTCAGCACTTTTACTTCTCATTAGCACAGAACACAGTACTATCAAGTGAATCTCCAAAATTCCTAAGTATAGAGATGACAACACATTACACATACTGTTTCTTTCATTCAGTTGTCTGATGGAAAGATCAGACACTCATGATGGATGTGCAGAGTAGTTCATCATTAAATAATAGCAGGACATTTTCTGCTCACTTTTACTCTACTACAATCCATCAATTTTTATTGATTTCATCTCTTTGCTAAAGGAAACTACAATGCAAAGATTCTGCTAATAGATTCTTTGCTTTGCTACATGCTGTTTTGGCCAATAAAATATTGGGCAAACGTGGGCAACTACAGCACTTTCAAAGACAGACTTTTGTTTTCCATCATATGGTATTTTTTAAACACTCGCCAAGTTTGACTGTGAAAGATACCGTCATCTTTACAGAAGTGCGGTAAGTATCAAAGATACAGCCTTTCCACTGTAAAACTACTTGGGCCCCATCATTTACCACTATATGCTATTGGTGCCAATGTTCTGCAGAATTTAATGTCTTTTAATTTTACAATCCTTTGTAGTCAGAAATGCATCATTGTATAGCACATTCATGATGGCAAAGCACTTCTGATCCGTGTTATGTTAGTCACCATTATGTTTAGTCCTGATCACACGTACATATGTAATTAAAACAAGTCATGCCTTTCAACTTCCAACATAAGACAAATTATCATTAAATCCACTTTATATTTCATGTGATACTTAAAACTTACGTACATTTCAGTGGAACTATCATGAATAAATATGCAAGCCAGAGTAATTTCTTGTTCATAATCACACTAGTTTTAAAGGTATTTGAGGGAACACTTTCCCGTGTTTTCACACATATATTCCCAAGGGCTTGGTACTGATCTCCTAACACTGCCAAGAAAAGCTGACTTCAAGTGACATCATTTACCATAGAGCAGCACCACTTGTATAACCACGGCAATGAGGATGACCATAAGCCATGTGATCACTATGAAGCCCCAGCCGAGAGTAGACTCGCAGGCACTGTCCCCATAGCAGGGGGCTGGGATGGGGGCAGGACTCCCCACAGCCTCTGCAGTGACCTCCACATTCACTTTCTCTCTTCAGCACAACTCTGTCAAGCATAGGACAAAGATTCTCAGATTCAACCTATGCAACAGGGATTGTAGCATGCACTATACTGATTTAGAAACTGACATTTCAGCACAAACACCTGAACATCACAGAGTGAAGATGCATGTTGTATTGGAGCAGTTAATGAGCCCCTGAACCACAGTGGCAGTGACAGAGAAGTCATCACTATGAAAGTCCTCACAGATTCTGGTTCCCTCCCAGTCCTTCAAAGTGTTTCTAGCTTTACCAGGAGGTTCCCGTCCCATTCTGTTCATTAAAATTATCTTTTATATTAAAAAAGTTTACTGGTTAAAATGAATGAAGAGTAAGAAAGTGCTTGGATGCCGCTAAGAGTGGCTACACAGAAAAGTTACATCAGTGTAACTAAAATGGAAAGTATATTTCCTCAAAAATACACTTTCCAAAATTGTTACTCTTTCATTCAAATAAAAATATTATAGCATACATTAAGATCTAGAAAAATGACATCTTAATAGAAGAACCTACTAAAAACCTTTGAAGACAATACACTCTCAAAAAAAAAAAGTGGTAATGACAGTATTTACTGCATTTTTTCTCCATTTCTCCACCTTTCTCTGGCAGCATCTCTTTAAAGGGGGATGGATAAAACTTTGAAATATTTATACCACTTCGTCTCTATATAAATACAATTTTCTTTTATGAAAAGTGAAATGCACATGCATCAATTGGCTCACATCACTGCTACTACAACACAGTAACTACTTCTCCACACTAAAAACAGAGCAGGACCTCCAGAGGTACTTTAGAGCCTGTCCTATCACATTGGACTTGACCACAAGGTTCTCAAGATTACAAATGTGGAAGCTTTCTAAGCACACATCAGTTGACAAGAGGTAAAACATCACATCTTGGTTACTGCTAAAACAGTATGTTGTTCCATGAGTCACTGGAAATCTGATGCCTGGTTTCCTATAGACATGTCCTAGATTTTTTAACCCACTTATCCCCAAGCACTCTGTTCAGCCAGATGAGCGACATATGGATCATGATGTTCTCACAGCTCCATGTGTGCCGGCTGACCGGCCGGTGTGGGATGTGTGTGCTCATTGACCAGCTGGCTGATGCCCAGCACAGGCGACTGGGAGCCAACATGTAGCTGCCTTTTCTCAGCAGGGAGCACTAATCAGGCTCTTCTGTTTTATCCAGCTGCTGATTTTTGTTAAATTTTTAGGAACTTAGATATATTTGAGACATCTCATTCACTTGTTAAATTTGGCAGCCAATAGGTTCAAGAGTTATGGTGGACTAAAAGGAAGGAAGAAAAAACCACAGAAATTCTGACAGACAACACAGTAAAAACTTTACACGTGTTTCTTTGCTGTTGCAAACCTGGCTGCCCATATACCACCAGGGTTCACCACACACCTCTAGCTACCTTTAACTTTTTTTTTCTCTTGCATAATGTTTGCTTTCATAGTCTCTCACAAATGCTACCCATTTGTACTAAATGTCACCCTACTACTTTTCCCTGTCTTGAAACCCTTCTTCCCCTGATCAGAAGGCATTTCTGTTCCCAGCAAAACCAGGCTTGAGAAATAAGTAGCAACTAGACAGTAGAAATACATTAAAAATATACAGTTAATGGAGGTGTAGTAATAGACTTCACATGTAAATATTTTAAATAGAGGGATTCATATATATAAAATGTATATGTATGTGTTTTCAAGCAAGGTAGAGAGAAACACCTGTTAATCATGCCTCTGTTCAATAACAAATTCTGCACCTCCTTGAGTGTTTGTTATCCCATCACACTGACCACTCATATGGCTATAGCTCTTTAACACGGCAGTATTACCTGCACTGAACAGCAGTAACACAGGAACAACCCTGTGCCCGGCTACCAAGTGTTCTGGGGGAACAGCTGCCAGCATTTCAAGTTCTCTCAGCATGACACAGGGCAGCCTCAGCACAGTCTGCCAGTACTGGAAGCTTCCTTCTATCCCTCATCCATCCAGGTGCAGTTTATGTATACTTTTAGAAATAAACACACAAGAGTTTAAGCCCATCATATAAGTCTACAGAAAACACAGTCTCAGGTTCATGCCTGCTACACAGGAGGTGTTTCCATAATATAAAATGCTCCTAATATTTCCAGCAAATGCAGTCAAGCATAAATTTCCAGGACTGTACAAATAAGGGTGATTCTCTGGAGACAATAAGAAGCAAAACAAGGACTGACGTAGAAAAATTATTTTGTTATTCAAATGTGTAGTGTAACTGAATGCAACTGCTAGACTGTCTCTGACAACCTGGACAACTGCAATAAAACTGAAAGTGCAGTTTTATAAAAAAATCCATATGAAGACACGTGAGATGTTACAGCAATGGCAGATTTGCATGGCATTGTTTATAGGAATATTACAATCAAGCCACTTTGTAAAGACATTAGAATGTCTAGATGATTATTTTTAAACTACTAGGTCCAAACTCTCTTCAGAATAGGTACTACTCTTATATCCCCACTATATAAAAGACACAATTCTCTCAACTCAGAGGAAGAAAGTACTTCCAGCCATTACTTCTGTAATGTACTTGGTACCTCCTGGACTGGGGTTATGATAGTTCCATGAAAACATCCGCTCATTGCTTGACTACTAGCAAAAACCCACGCAGCTATTAAGAACAGGACAGTGAGCAAAAGAAAATAACATTATCCTGCTGAATAAATCCATAATTTTCCAGACCTTGAGTGCAGTTCAGACTATTTCATGAAGGGAAAGGTTCAGAGGAGACAACAAGGAAGAGCAGAGGTATGGGTCAGCTGGGCAGGTTATGACTGATCAGCCTGGGAAGGTGACAGCCACAGGAGCAGGCGGCAAAAAGATGGAAAGGAGTAAGGAGAGTGTGGAAAATGCACTTCGTGGTCTCTTCTGATACTGGATATAGGGCCCAACAAATGAAGTCATCAGGAACCAGTTCAGAACCAACATGCACAGCATTTCCTCACACAGCTAACCAAATCATGGCAATCTAAACCAAGTCATTTCATGGAGACATTTAAATAGAGCTGGGGTGGTGTGGAGGAGCAAATACATGCTTGGAAGGGAGCCTGCCTCAGATGGTTTCTTTTAGGCCAAATCATAAAACCATATTCCGCTTGTCACTACCCTAAACATAGTGCCACAGCCATTCTGTATAGATTTCATATACAGTCCTCACACTTGTGAGGCAAAAATGTTACCAAACGCAGCTGGAAGGCCCAGAGAAAACATGAGCCAACAAATCCATGTCATAAACTCATAAACTGAAATGACTTTAGCCTTGACAACCTGTAGAGATCCTTTCGGGAAAGGCAGAGCATGCCAGGTGCGGTCAGTGCTTGCATGGGAGGAGTTCTAGTTTTCTGTGCCACCATCTGGGCAAGGCACTCTTCTGCTGCCCCGCATTCATTACCCACTGGGTGATGCCTATCACAGCAGCTGTGATGTCTGCACAGCATCCAGCAAAAAAAAAAAAGGCTATTATTTCAGTAAGTCATTAGAATTTTATCAACTTTAAAGGATGTATATGACTTTCAAAAATGTATCAGCTGTTAAATGTAAAACTCCTCCAGCAAGTTACAATGCCTGCTATGCAGATGACATCTTTGGAGCATAAAAGAAAATTTCACACTGGAACATTTAATCTGCAGTGGAAGAAGATTACTGCTGGGTCTTCCAATAATAATTTCAGCTGATGCAGCATGATAGTCGCCATGGGAAGGAAATAAGATCTTGGCTTTGAAATAGAAACCAATTGTGAACATTGCCTTTTGAATGCAGGAGGTTATTTAACTCTTATCAAGGCTGATAAGGAAGCTGTTTGTCTATAGGGAAACAAAATACAGTAGGATGTTGAATTTCAGACTCCACTGCAGGTAAAGGGCAAGTTTATGTTGGCTGGGGAGAAAAAGAAAAGCTTTTGGTCTTATTTTTAAGTTCTCTTAAACCCACAAAAAGCATCTCTGATTCCTAAAGCATTTCTAACACCATCAGCACTACACACTAGCTATAAGACAAGAACATTTCCCCTTGTCAGTACCACACTACATCCTAAGCCACTCACAGGATGTTATAGGACAACTTGTCCATTTGGTCTTGCAATTGTAGGAAGAAATGGTCCAGGACTGCAAAATCTATTTCCGGCAACAAGCTCCAGCTGCATGGTATAAGCTGCTATGTGTTAGGGAACTCAATCCTGACCTTCCCAGTTGCTAGAACCAAACACTGCTGCTTTTTACGAAGTCACTATTTCTTTTCCTTGTTTCTCCTCAAGGAACTAACATGTAAGGTTGACAAGCCTCAAATGCTAAGCTGAGAACACAGATATAGCTTGTGTTCAGAACAACTGAGAGAGGATACAGAAACAAACTGTGATTGTGTTACCATGCTGCAAATGGACACACAGCAACATGCACTGCGCCCAAAATGTCAAGTAACAAAAGACATTTTCATGAGGCTGTTTCAAGAGGTTCAACTCATACACTAGCAATGATCAGAAGATTAATAACAGTTCAGCAACACTATAACAACCAACAGCCCTTACTGTCAGAGACCTGTAAGCCATCTGTCCAGATATACGGGTGGCACAGATATCCTGGATGCCTGCAAGTCTGTTAGTGCTGTGCTGTCTCCACCACCTGTCAATACTGGAAGTTTTCCTGAATTATCTGCAATATTTGAAGAGAGAATTGCATGCCTTGTGGATGGTATTAACAGGATGTATATGTAACTCTTATCCATCCCGTTTCAAGCAGGGATAAGAATGGTGAATCACCTCCCATGGATCTCCCTTCTGCATTTCACTGTATCAAGAATTGCTGGAGGAAAACCATAAAAGTGGCTTAAAGCAATTATTCCAGCCCCTTCAATATTCTCCTCAGAGACATGATGGAAAGACATTTTAGCTATTGAAAAATGTGGATCTGACTCCCCATCTTAATCCACTCACAGAACCTGAACTTAAAATCTGCATCCAGCTCTGTGGCCCCCAGCGCAAAGGAGAATGTGGACCTTCTGTGACTCTGTGATTCTGCTTGGCCAGAGAAGGCCACAAAGACCATGAGAGAGCAGGAGCACCACTGCTATGAAGACAGGCTGAGAGACTTGGTCTGTTCAGCTTGGAAAGAGAAGACCCCAAGATGAAATTATAGCAACCTTCCAGTATCTGAAGAGGCCTACAAAAAAGCTGGAGAGGGACTTTGGACAAGGACACATAGTAACAGGGACAATGGCTTTAAACTTGAAAGAAAGTAGGTTTAGATTAGATATTAGAAATAAATTCTTTACTGTGAGGTTGGTGAGGCCGTAGAAGTTGTGGCAGTCCCATCCCAGGAAGTATTCAAGGTCAGGCAGAATGGGGCTTTTGTCCAGTGAAAGGTGACCCTGCCCATGGCAG
Source organism: Pithys albifrons albifrons (assembly GCF_047495875.1). Classification (NCBI taxonomy): domain Eukaryota; kingdom Metazoa; phylum Chordata; class Aves; order Passeriformes; family Thamnophilidae; genus Pithys; species Pithys albifrons. The sequence goes on along the minus strand of NC_092465.1, from coordinate 21,425,883 downwards.
GTCTCTTCCAACCCAAACCATTTTATGATTCTGTGATTTAAATTCTGTTTAAGAAATTTCTGCTTCTGGCAGTCACACAAGTTGATCCCACTTATTTCATGCAGCCTTTTGCTGAATATTGTTTTCTTGATGGGAGTCTGATCTTGTTTAAGGGCAGTTTCTTCTATCTGAGCAAGCAAAATTACAGCAATACTTTTTTTTAGTTATTCCTAATTAAACAACCTTGTAAGTAAATATAAAAAAACCCACACAGACTTAGAACCTACAAGCTCACCAAAAGCCTGGACATTCTCACACTTCCATTCTGTAAAAAATTGCAGGCTTGGGAAAGGAAAATGGCAGAAGCAGTGAGATAAGTACTGCTCCTGCTCCTGTTGCTCAGAGGCTCAGGCACAGACAGAGCCAGCTGCTGCATGCAGATTCACTGCCACTGCAGCAGCCTCCTCTACTGCCACATGACTCCAAACCGGTGGCTGATGAGGAGAAGTCGCAAAGATGTAGCATTTTCTGAACTACCATTGTAGAACTAGTATCTAGCTATAAACACAGTACCTGGGTTCAGATCTTTGGCATGTGTAAGGCAGCACTTTATACCACATTCATAGTGCAGAAGTCATATAATCATGTTTAAGAATTCAAAGTTATTACACAGTTGATAAGCACACATAAACCATTCATTCTTTCCCATTTCTTAGTCAACAGAATATTCCAGGTTATACTTCAATGTAAATGCAGTCTTAGCTATGAATCAAACACTTTCATCTTTTGTTGCAAGTACAACATCAGTGGAGCATACAAAAGCGACTTTGATTATTGAAAGTACAAAATGAAATCCAGTACACCACACCTTACAGGTAATTACATATTAATACAACAATATTGAAAAGCTTCAGTGTGCACGACAATAGAGAAATAGAAAACATTTAACTTAGGAATTTAACCAAGCAATTGTTTTGGATTTATATACCAACAAGGACTAATTGTATTGCATAGTACAAGGTGACAATGAGAAGTGTTTCTTATTCATATTTCTACACCCCAAAAATTGAACAAGAGAACAATCAGCTACGTCCACATAGGTTCATCATGTCTAATAAACTGACTCATCAAGTGGATTAGACTGTAGACACACTCAAAGAAAAGTTATTTGTGCAATCTCAGGTGACTCTCTTTGCATACTTATTAGGCTATAAGTCTCTAATTACATTATTGGAACATTTCTCTGTGACATTTCTTTATTTAGTATTTGAGCATTCGGAATTTATTTTATCTTTTACACTAAGTATATAGGTGATGTGTCTGTCACTCACTCCACATAAGTTACTCAATCCAAGATAGAAAGGAAAAATTAGATCTGGTATTTCCTAAACACACTTTACTTTGCATTTAACATATGCTCTTTTAACATAACTCCTTCAGATGCAAATTCCTAACTCTTTAAAAAAAAAAATTCCATTATACAAAACCAATACAAGTAATATTCAGAAAAACAGTCCCCCTAAAATTTATGGACATAAATTTTCACCCTCCAACACAGATCAAAAATCAGTCCAAAAGATTAAAGTTTGGTCAAGTTCTAAGCTTCTGAAAAGTGATCATTTACAGAGAAGTGCCAGACAACCTTAATTTCAAGGCATATAATAATCTCTATTTACATTAAGTACTTACACTACACAGAGTACTCCTATATTTTGCACACTCTGAAGACTAGTACTGCATTTCTCATGCTTCATGAACAAAAACATACACCCACAATCAGAGCACATGACATAATGAACATTAGTTAGCATATGCCTCTATAATATTTGTTGTAAAGAACAAAATTACTACTGTTCTTGAACAGAAGTGCAGATATGCTTGACTTTATTTTTTTTAAAAACAGTGTAATTTTAATTTTTATCTATGGTACTTAAGAAACTTCATTGTTAAGAAATTATGTCCTATGATAATAACTATCTATTTCAAGAAGTATATCTGCAAAGAGAAAATTGTGCCTAGTCCACATTTCATAAAAGTTGATCTACATTTTTCATAAGTAGGTTTTGTCACATATTTCATTCTTATAATAATGACATTATGGCAATATCTAGAATAGAGCTGAAGGCAAACACAAATTTTCAGGCCAGTGGTGAAAGAGGACAAATCATTCTCAATCCTCCAAACACAGAGGTTAATACAGTGTTAACTAAAATATTTTAAGAGTCAAGTCAGCTTGGTCTTAAGAAACCCTCCACAATGTGTTGTTTTTCCTAACCTGAACTTTCCTGTTCCATTTCCACTTCATCCTACTATATTCAAGCTGAATGTGAAGTTTTTAAAAACTCTTACTTATATTGCAACACTTTCCCACTTGCAAATCTGTCCTTTGCAGAGCCATTCTGATGCGAGGACAAAGCTACCACTGAGGCAGCTACAAGTAACCAGTGTTACAAGGGAACTAGAAAACCACCCTGAGGCTCTGTAAAAGCAGCCCAAGAATTTCTATTCATACAAGAAGTTGAATCAATGGCAAAATACTGTTTCTCTGAAATGTTAATTTACATAAACAGTAATACAATTTAGACATGGATTTACAGTCTGAGTAATTGATGGGATTAACACAAAAAGACAGACTTACTTGCACAGTGTACCATGTCTAAAGAACATTTCTTTCACAGAATAGCATCCACCGTGCCTAGGAAGTTGATTCATCATGATGTACATGAGTCAGGTGCCCATTATGAAGGCATCATGAATCACTCCAAGGCTCTAGATCATACCCAAAATGCACACACCGCACAGGAAAAGCATTCTTACACCATGAGCAAATGAAGTGCTTTCAGCATGCAATCAATATTACATTTTTATTTTTGAAAAAAGCCAAAAATAAAGAAAAGAGAACCATGGGGAAAATTTCAAACAAGCTCAGCAATTCGGACTCGTCCACAACAAAACAGTCTTAATAATGTGACATTTCTCACTAAAAACA